>NW_025767224.1:1652127-3124254 GCF_003918875.1 Haliotis rubra | reverse complement strand
TGCTTCTATAAATAAACAGGTCGGGTCCGATACTAGAAGGTAGCGGAGGCATAACGGGCTTAAGCTTGGCATCCCAGGTAAACGGGCAGCCACTTTGTTCGGGATCTGAGTCAACGTCCAACTCAAAGAAGTAGTCATTAGGATTCGGTGTATCTTTTCCCATGCTACCAAGGACAAGAATCTTCCCGATCTGACAAAAACAACAAATAAATAAGGTACAAAACATCTCATAGAATATTGTAAGGCGTTACCATGGGGAATCCAATATTGCCCAAGGCAATATAAACTTCTATCATACCTTTCTCTCTTTATTCAAATACAAAGTGACTGAACTTGCACTATTATTACAGACTTTTCCTCCTGTATTGCCCCAATCAGTGTAAACACTGACTCTAGAACTGCACTAAACACTCCACTACCGCAGTAAACACTGTATTATCTCAATGCAGTAAACAGAATATAGTATCGTTTAATTGTTTTGAATGTTAGTTGTTTCAAAACACTGTTATCTTCAATATTCCAGCTATATGATGGCGGTCTGAAAAATATACGAGTCTGAACCAGACAATTCAATGTGATTGACATCATGATCATAGATCTAAACGAATTGGGATATCATGACATACATCAGCCAAGTCAGCGAGCCTCGGACCGCCCGATCCTTCGTCGCCTTTTACAACAAGCATGGGTAAGCTAAAGAACAATTCAAACTGGGTCTTTACGGATGTCAAACTATGTAGTGTAGTAGTGAACATCATACTGTCTCACCGGAGACATCACACTCACTGTAGGAAACATGACAGGACCTACCCCATCACTTATACAGACATTCCAAGGAGCGGTTCAATCATGCTTTCTCCGTCGTCCCTCTTTCTTCTCTATGTCGTACACTTCGACCACATCGAGGGGTTCTGGGCTCCGACACGCCTCAAATAACTATGATCTTGTTTTTCACTGCTGCCACACCAGGACCAGCCTGCTTGTTCGTCTGCATTGGTGACAGCTCTTCCACTTGACTTCCTTCTCACTCATGTCATACACCTCCATTGTCCAGAGGTGCCCCCTTCTCGCCACTCTACCCCCACCTCACATACAGGTTGTCCTGGTACGTCACCAGGCGTTGCAAACACCTCTTCAGTGGGCATGGACTTCATCGACTGCCAGCGGAAACTTCCCGGAAGACATTTTGTTGCTGTCAAACTGTTTAAAGTCCAAGATAAAAAGAGCATATTTATCAGAAACATTTATAGTGATATTATACAATGCCATCCCTTTTCAAAAACTTTTAAGCCAAAAATTCTACTTGCTCTTGCAAGCTACGTAATCTGAAGACAGATATTTGTGTTTGTGATGCAATTGAGGCAGAGCTTTGTCTGGTATTTTCAGAGCTACTAACATTTACCTTTCTTTATGAGGAAAAATGTGATTGCAATAGATATAACCTTGTATTTAGTAACTTCAACTTTCAATCTACAAGATTCACAGAGTTATGTTATGTATCGCGTCAGGGGTGCTTTCACAAATGGTAATAATATATGGAATTGCTGGAGCAGAGTATGTATTTCCTTATGTTTAGCATGGTTTAGGTGATGAAGAATCTGGGGCCTGTGTCTTGATTCGAACCATGGCCTTCAGATACCACAAGGTCTGTGGGATGAGCCAAGCCCTGATACATACAAAATATAGTTTGTGAGTCGTGTCAGTCAGTGTTTTGACGATTAGTGAAATCGACCAAAGAGAACAAATAACAATCGCTTTTCAGTTGTGACAGTTGTCAGACTTGGTTTGTTTCAAAATCTACAAATGTCTTTAACCGGGTGGTGCCTCTTGTCTGTAGAATGATGTTGCTTTTGTATTTCAAACGGTAAGCTCTCCCCGTGTAGAATAGAGCACGCACACACACACACGCACGCAAGCACACGCGCACACACACACACATTTACATGAAATAGGTCCGACATCATCTCATGAAGTCGAAGACACTGATGTAATGATGATATCCATTGTCAAACGATAACCAGACGCGCATTTATTCGTTTAATCATTTCAAGTCTTGTTAAATCAGATGGGCAAGATACATCACCACAGTGTCCTTTCAACAACCGGAAGGCTACAAGTAACCAAACCAACCAACCCTTTACTTCTGAACAGACGAACTAGCTGACTTGGCCAATTTGGTACACTGATCGACTGCCGTCGGAATCTCTGAATCTGATGACTATCACAGAGTGGGTTGATCTAATATGTTAATCCACTGCTCGCGATGAATATTCTGCTACTCATTGGTTGTGGTACTAATTCTACACGTAATATAATTGATGTTTGTGTATTGCAAGAGGCAAGATTGTTAACACGCACACATGCCTCACCGTTTCCCAGTAATGTTTGATGTAACTTGGGGAAGCGACCTCTCTGTTCCACCAAGGTAGACAACTCTGTTTTCGCGTGCGCATGGCATGTCAGTGTAGCTTGTCTCTTACATTCCTGAATCGGCTTAATTGCCATATAGGCGATCCATGGAGGGACCATAGGATCTACAATACAACCGAATGAAATTATTTTGTGACTATACTAAATATATGTATATGTTTATAATACCTTTCCTACTGTTGTTCTTACACGAACATGCAGCCGTTTGCTCGGGATCAGTGTTTAACCAGGACTGAATGGACGTAAACCAACATTTTACGTCCGCTTCGAAAGATGGTTCTTTTGGTTCCCACCCGCCGCCGCCGCCACCAGAGAACACACTTAACATGAGGGTAGGTTGCTATTGTTACTCTTCAAGTGACAACATGCTTCTTTAACCATGACTATTTCTTACAGGATTTACACACACGGCCAGTGGGAAACGGTTAAAGAAGGATTGCCAAATACCACCCATCCATGCTTAGGAGCCGCTTATCCACTCAATATAATTGAATTAATTATGATCTAAAATAAATCAATCATTCTGAAACCGTTAATAATTGTTAAGTAAGCACTCCTGATAAACTGATACAATTTTTCAATTTAGGAATTCATATCTTACAAGAGTTAAAGAGTCGGAATATTTACTGCCGAGCACTAAGAAAGCATACATTTGAAAACGGGATTGGACCAAATATGTACCCATATTATCGACACGCTACTAAGCTGAAAAGCAGATCAGTCGCTGAAACACGACAAAGAAGCTCCAGAAGGTAACCATGATACGATCCCTGTTTTAACCAAATCACCAGCGAAAACGTATTTCCCTGTTTGTTTTGTTTTAGCCTCCATCAAACGTTTGTATATAATCTTTTTGTTTCTTCCGTATTAAGTCCTGAATAAAAGAATCTATACGAAAGCATATCCTCTGCACGTTTTATCTGGGATCAAAGGTGGTTTCAAAACGGTAGTTGTTGATCAAGTGATCCCCTCTGTGGAAAACCATACCATGTGATAAAGATGTATGGTAAGTTCGTGACATGTGCTTTCACAGCACCTCTCTAAAAACCAACCTAGTGACTTCACAGACATTTAATTCACATTTTTCGGTGATTTACCCAGCAGGCACATCTAACGTTGTTTCAACATTTTGAGAATAGGTTGGTCCTCAACGTTGAAATTAGATTGAAAATAGGTTGTATATGAAAAGCTTTTTAGACGTAGATATCCGACGTGGAATCAACGTTGAAGTTTGACATATTATTAACGTTGAAAATGGTTGTTCCGTGGTTGTGTCTGGAATTATTATGCTTTCCTGTAAATAGACTCGCACTTGATCTTTAAACTACACCAAGGTAGCACCAAACTCATGCATCCAGCTAAAATACCCCAAAAAGCTACCTGCAATAAACAGTGTTCAATCAGAAAATTACAGTAAAAATATGTACCTGATAAAATGCTTGGTTAAAATTCCTACATTAAATATAATGTTCATCAAGGTTTTATGTCAGTTGGACGTATAATTCCAGTAAGCAGAAGAAAAAAAGTATTCCAAATTAAGAAAACTATTTGCTGTTGTATTGTTATCTTGAAAAGGTGGAAATTGTCCTGAGAAGACATTTTGTCTGAATTTCAGCTATTAGACAGACCCCTGAATAAACACAAATGCAATTACTTTCACCCATGAAAGGGATCCAAGATGACCAGGAACTATACCTGAAGACAGCACATAAAACAAGTCACTTTTCATGAAATCTTTTATGAACACACACGCACACAAAGAAACGTGGTTTAAAGCATAATGTAAAACATCACACATGACATAGTCTGTAAGTGATCTCTGTTGTGCTAATAACACAATATCATCTGTATGTAGCATTAAGCTGACACGTAACGTCACCAATTTCAATACCACAGTTCAGATTTTTCAACACAATTACAACCCAAAACACAATTATCAGCTCCTCTTCTTTCTGGCCACTTCCCCGCCTGGCGGTCATGTGGATACTTCCAGGAACGTTCTAACTCACTCTTCTTTTGAAATTTGCTTCTTGGATGCATTCCCATCTCATTCCCAGTGACACATCTCTGAGAAATTTTATATTTAAATACATGAATAATTTATATGGAAGATATATTATGTCTTAAATGATTCAAGTATTTGTTTAATCAATCACTTGAAAGGTTCATTTCACTGCTGTAACTTGGCATGTGAACATATGAACAGCATTAATACAAAATATGACAAAACGTTGTAAACAATTTATATTTTCAACTAAAGGAATGGAAGTTTTTAAACATTTTCAAAGAAAATCCTCAATTGCAAGTTGATTTCATTCAATTAGACTATGAATTAGGATGAATTAGACGATGCTTTACTGTCATATATTATTTGCTTGCTATGGTCATGATGAAAATGCTGCATTTGGTAATTAAATTCCCAGAGATGATTGGAATACAACCTTGTATTCTTAGAGGAAAACTTTGCGTTTTGCTCCCATCAACATTCATTCTTGACATCAAATTGTTTGACATTGTCCTGCAAAACAATGGAAGATTGTTGTTATTCTGTCTGATTTAGTTTACTTTAGAGATTCTCAGAAACGATTATTTCAAATTAAATAGGAGTTGTACTCATGTAGCAATTTTGCTAACAGGAGTCATAAATTGTAACAAAAGCCATTTTACAGTAAATGATAAGAAAACAAAATGGGTAGTGGTTCACAGGTCAAAGAACAAGTCTATTGTGGGAGGTATTCCAACATTATTTATTCCCAAACACAAGGAAGTATGGATCATGGAGTTCTGAAAACAATAATGAGCTCCCTCATAAGTATACAATATATTCCCTATTATTTACTCTCTCTCTTTGTCATTTGTACACTCATAAACTCAGATAAATAACTTCTTCATGAATTTGAAATGTTTACACTTAATCTCTTATAAAGACAGCAGAAAATCTCATAATGGTGTGTGTGCGTATAATATCTGCTACGTCTTAACAATTAGCTTCTTTGAATCATGAACAATAAAATAATGAGGACAAGCTCTCTACTTTCATGAAATAATCTGTCGTACTTACGAGATAATAAGACGTTTGAATGGCATCTCTTACAACTCAATCTGCACTCAAAAGACTTAAATGTGCTCGAAAGCAAACATCACTGGCACATACCTGAATATGAAGCAGTGTATCTCGACTCATTCAAAGAAATGGAAGTCCTCTATTCGATAGGTGACAGGTAGCCCAAAACATATATTAAATGAGTCTTACACACAGGTAATAACTCTGATTCAAAACACTACATATACATATTCTCTCTAATATACTCAGATAGATGATCTTGACAAGGGAACATGTACATAAAATGCTGATATCTAACAATACCTGTACTCTAAATAATGGACTCTTCCAAATCTCGGTATCACCACGCACACACATTTAAATGCAAAATAATGAAAAACCTACACTTTGACAACAATAAAGCTTATCATATTCAAATTCTACAGCTGACCAATACCCTGAAGAGTGTGTCCAACAATAAACATCTATATATCTCTATAAATTTATGGCTTTCTCTCCTCTGACGTGGAATCTCGCATCCAGCTCTTTACTGCGAAAACAATATGGCGCCAAGCAAGGGAGTGCCTCCATTAAACTAAACATCTCCGGGAGAAATCATTGTCAAATTATTCTCTTACATGATCAACCTTGATATATAAATGAAGATGAGACCAACTATTATCACCCCAAAAAGACCAAACATTATCACAAATATTCAAAAACAGGTGGTAATGAAGAGCATTATCATCTTTCTCTTAAACTTTGATGGTGGATATACTGGAAGCAAGGGAAATGTTAAAACTTGTTGCCTTAGCATTGCTGTGTGATTCACAAATTGCTTGCCACACAGTCTTCGAAGATGAGATTTCTGCAAATTCCATTAAAATTATCATATCTTATTTCATAATCAATATGTGCCTTACTAAATTCATTTCTTTTATATGTAACATTATAATCTTTAAGAGACATGAATCATCACATCCCTTCCAAACAAGTGTAAGAATGAAAGTCTGTGGGGGGCAGTTTTGTTAATTGTCCCATTAAAGAATCATTAGTGAAGTTACATTTTGTAAATAAATAAAAGTTCAAATAAAATTATATGCAATTTCATCCTTAACAAAGACTTACACAGGACATTTTGATGTGAAATTTCCTTGCATGATCTGAGAAAGATTTCGCTTTCGCCATTCTCCACCACCACCACCCTCCCCCCAAATAATATGCATGTTGACAGGGTTCAGAGCGTGCTCAATGCATAATTTACTGATAGATCTATTCAAACGAACAAATGTTCATAATAATGTGATGCAATATAAAATGTTGATAAATTCTATTCGATTTTGTATAGCCGCCCTTAGGGACCGTTCATAATGTATGGCTTGGGGTGATGATGATTTTATGGAGAAGCATGTACAATGTGAATTACCCTCTCCCCTAAAGTGTATGTACACAAAATAAGTGACGCCCCACCCTGCATGTCATGTACAATAGCTATGACGCCCTCTCCCTTCCCATATAATTATGAACGGTCCCTTATATTGATATTCTTCATTGATTATTTGAAAATGTATATTTGCAAAATTCAAATCAGGTGATGGGTACGGCGAAAATCTTATTTGATTATATAATAAAATGCCAAATATATGCATGCAAATATATTGAAAAATAACAAAACAAGTTCATGGAAAACACGGGCTTCCACTAAATTTTGAGAAACATGTACGTGACATACCGGTAACCTTGTGAGATAAAACATGAGCCCTAATTCGGGTTTCTTGCTACATTGACCTGCTAGATTTAAACAACATTCCTACGTTTTCATTTATACATTAAGGACATACTTACCAAATAAAAACCAGCATGCCGTGAAGATGTTGAAAATAGAACGATATTGCGTTGAACTTCGCCTTGAGTGAACTGACAACGATCAGCTGCCTTTGAGAGCTCGATAATTGTGCGCATGTCCGGATATGGCCAAACGAGGCGATCGAAAGGTCAACATCTGATCATGTGTTTGAAAGCAAATTGTCGGGAATTATACAATTTTGACAGTTTTGTGGGAAAATATCAAATGTAATGCAATTCGGATAACTGATGACTTTATACCTAAAATCATTGATGTTTTCATTTTCAATTGCGATTTACGTAATATTTTCCGTCCGTTGATCGATGCACAATCAAATAATATATAAGATTATATCTGTCACTCGATCTTGATCTTTATGAAATTAATGTTGCGAAATGATAGTTGCTAAGTTGGATACCTATTACCAATATGAATTATGTATCAAATTTGGACGAAACAATTAGTTGACATTTTGTTGGTTCCTTACGTTGAAAGCAACGTTGACAGCTAAAACGAATCTCGACTAACTTTCTTTGGTCGCATGATAAACGTTGAATCGAACGTTTATGAAAGGTTGATCAACAAACAACCAAAATTAAACGTTGATTAAACGTTGATTCAACGTTATTGTAGCCCGCTGGGTAAACTATGAGTAACCCCCTAAACGTCAGTGGCGGTGGGTAGCCTGCCTGGTGGTTACTCGTCACGTAGAAGACCCGGCTTCGATTCCCCACCTGGGTACAATATGTGAAGCCCATCCAATTCTTGTGTACCCTCACGCCCTGATATTGCTGGAATGTTGCCAAAAGCGGCGTTAACCCCCATTCACTCTCTCACTCTTTCCATTTAAATGATGTCAATCCGGCAACCGTATCCTATGTGCATATTTGTTTTTTACTGGGTCGGCACATCATGTGGTCTTTTTGTTACGTAATATACCTGGGGCGTATTTCCACTTTTATGTGCTGTCATGCATTCCGATTTTCACACATATATATATGATCTAAACGATTGACTGAATCCGATAGGATTTTAATCATAAGCATGTCATTGTTTCCATTACTAAGCAATTACCCATGAAGGTCCGGGTTAGAATATTGATCTTCAGTAACCCATGCTTGTCGTAACAGGCGACTAACGGGATCGGGTGGTCAGGCTCGCTGACTTGGTTGACACATGTCATCGGTTCCCAATTGCACAGATCGATGCTCATGCTGTTGATCACTGGATTGTCTGGTCCATACTCGATAATTTACAGACCGCCGCCATATACTTTAATATTGCTGAGTGCGGCGTAAAATTAAATTCACTCACTCACTCACTCACTAAGCAATTCGGGCATGCATCATTTTGACAATTTCATGTGTTTCGAAACTTTTGTTAGGTACTTTTTTTATGCAATGTAAAATCTATTCGAGGACAAACAAGGTTAGCTAAAAATCCTTGTGAATGTGGCTCTACATGTATGTGCAACATTCAGTGAGTGAGTGAGTATGGTTTTACGCCGCTTTAGCAATATCCCAGTAATATCACGGCGGGGGACACCAGAAATGGGCTTCACACATCGTACCCGGGTGGGGAATCGAACCCGGCCTTCGGCGTGACGAGCAAACGCTTTAACCACAAGGCTACCCCTCCCTCCCTATAACATTAAGACATTGTATCATTATGATACAAGCGTTGTAACAGTAAAATTGGATCGTACGATTGCAATCTGATTTGAGGAAATCGCCCTGTGAATCCATGCCTCCCGCGTTTCGCATCATGGTCAAGACTGAAAATACTCTCTTCGCTCAGTGGACTGAACATGAGCCATGGTATTAATAGTGTCCTCTGGCTCTGAGATGGGGCATAGCATCGTTTCTGAATATCAATAAACAATATCATGGCGAGGAAACAGGAACGGGTTTCACACATTGTGGGAATCGAACCCACTGCCTCAGTCTCAATGCACAACACTTAAAACTGGATTACACATGTGTTTAGACTTACCAGCCTTAAAATCCAGAGGTATATAACGTGACTATATACCAGTACATCTGACTGATATAGTTAACCAATCACAATCCAGTATTTACTGAAGTCATGGTATAATGAGAGTTTGCTTCGTTGTTTCGGTCTGCTAGGTAAACACATGTCAAATCGTTGTGCACTTCACACAGGTGTTTGTTAGAATTGTCACGTGATTTAGCGGTTATTAGGTGAACCAATCAGAACCCACTTCCGTTGCACTTGTTTTTGGATCAATGGAAGCAGACGTGACAACGGAGCTGGTGCAAGTCAAGTGAGTTGGAACATGCAAGAACCTCATCATTCAGGTTTTACTATATACTCGGTACTATTAACAATTTACGAAACTCGGTAGTGGAAGTACAGAAGGCTTTCAACTACGAAAGATTTTCATTGTGATTTATTTGGCAGTTGGCAGTGAATGCGAGGATATTTAACTGAAAGTTTCATGCAGCCCTGCAGTATAGTATTTGCTTTCAAAATCCTGGGGCGGTGGTTGTGGTTAACGTTGGCTCGTCATTCGAATACATGGGTACAATGTTATTTCTGGTGTCCCCCGCCGTGATGAATATTGCTAAAAGCGGCGGCGTAAAACAAAACTAGTCAGTGTTAAAATAGTTGTAACATATAAGCTGTTCTTTGAATGATTGTGTGACCATATCTGGACTACAGACCGCATCGCGGCTCTCGGCTATGTTATCTCCTGCTGAAAGCACCAAAAGCACACGGAGATTTATTTGCCTGTGTCATTTCTATGTTTCACACATATGATGACTGCCAATGTTTTAGACCGATTTATATAAGTGCCAAACGCAAAATCTGAACATGAACCGTTCTAAACTGCAGCTACTTTCTTCTACATTAAACCTACCTGTCGTAATGGTATGCCTAGATTCTGTTTGTTTCTGTCTAAGGTGCACCTTCCTAAAACAACCAACGTATGTCGCTGTATGGAAGGCTTTGAAACCAAACACAGTTTAATTTTTAACTGTTTTTGCTGTTTTAAAGTTTTAACTGTTCCCATGCAATCTGTCATTAACATATAACTTGATCACCCGTCAAACAGTCTTCTTACGGTAATGGAAATGGTTTTGTCGCTTTGTATATTTTTATGTGCAACGAGAATGTTGTCGACATAATGTGCTCCTCGTTTGGAGCGAGGTTCCGGATTATTCAATCATTTCGTACTGGAGCAACTGAACACAATACGATTTCTATCTGTCGATGTGTGGACAAATCAATTAACTCCGGAATCAAGCAAATACCATCAGCAGAAATCACGTCCACATCGATTGAAGACGCTTTCTCAGCTCTATAATTCAACGCAATTATTATACGTTTCATGTAACGGGTAGGTTTCTACGGTACACGTTGGGGTTATACACAGGAAGTTGTCATCCATAAAGGTGTATGCTTCATTATTGACTCACCAGCTTCCGGTATGCCGATCAAACCGCCGACTATATTGCTTGTAAAGCACTGACAGAATAACAAAACAAGCCCGCTTTCACAGGCCATAAACTGAATCCAACGCAGTGCTTCAATGATGGCTCAATGCTCAGCAGGAAATACTGACAAGTGATCAGCTGAACGTAGGAAAGGTCCCGGTTTTCACTGACAGTGAAGATACATGGCCGGGCACTGGGCACTCAGATCCATCAGCTCGAAGTGTTAGCTCAGACCAATAACCTGATCGTGTACATCAATGGGCATGGCTGGTTGGGTGGTTGTGTTGTTTAACGCCGCACTCAAGCAATATTAAAGCTATATGGCGGCGGTCTGTAAATAATCGAGTATGGACCAGACAATCCAGTGATCAACAGCATGAGCATCGATCGGAATGCAATTGGGATGCGATGACATGCGTCAACCAAGTCAGCGAGCCTGACCACCCGATCCTGTTAGTCGCCTCTTACGACAAGTATGGGTTGCTGAAGATCAATATTCTAACCCGGAACATTAATGATGGAAATAGGCCCCATACCATGTTTCTAATGATCTTGAACACACTACATTCACAATTATTTCCATTTATACACATATCTGACTTCTAACAAATCTTAGATCTCAGGCTTTTCACACGATTCGACTTGTAAAACAAAACTAGAGGTGGTGGCAATCTTGACACTTTTTGGCTCAGTGGCTGTCAACTATCTCTCTACCATGTACGGCATTGGTGTTACCCGTGAAGATCCGGGTTAGAACTGATTTTCAGCCACCCACGCCTTTTGCAAGAGGCGACTGACGGGTGACTTGTGTATCATTAACAAATTGGGAATATGTTTAATTTGATTTCTAGTATCAACAACCTTGACCAGCTATCAAGTGCTTGGTTTCATTCAAGAGAGACAACTCCGTTAATACTTTTTCATTAGTTTGTGAAGAGTTATCCCCCTTTGTTTACTTGCTAGCAGACGACATTTTCAGTGATCCTCAGTGTGGATGATTTAGAGAAGGGAAGTTGATTTTAGAGTATTATAACAAAGACATCAGATCAGCTAAAGCGATTTCAAGTAGAACAGGCATCCCTTTGTCCACTGTTTATCGTGTTTTGAAAAATATTGCAAATGGATATGGCATTGAGCACCAGGGAGGCGCATGGAGGCCCAGAAAATTGACTGTCGGTGACAGGAGTCGGCTTGTTATTCTTGTTTCTAAAAACAAACGAAGGAGTTTAGAAAACTTAAGGCTGGATATGATTGATAGAGAATCTGTGGCTGTCTGTAAGGAGACAATTAGAACTGAGCTGCATGCAATGGGTTGGCAGAAAAGTCGAGGAATTCCTTCACCGATCATGAAACCTGAACAAAAGGAGCGAAGGTTGAACTGGTGCTTACAGCACAGAAATTTTAAATGGGACAGTGTGGTTTTCTCAGATGAAAGTTCTGTGTGGCTGTTTCCTAATACACTGAAATTCTGGACCAAACAAATTGAAAAACCTTTGTATCAACGCCCAAAGTACAGTCCGAAATTTAACGTGTGGGGTGGAATATCTGTGTTAGGGGCAACGCCCCTCTGTGTATTTGATGGGAATATGAACAGTGAGCGGTACACAGATATTCTCGAGGGACATTTACTTCCATCTGCTCACGTGTTCTATGGAAATGTTTGGATTTTCCAGCAGGACAACGACCCAAAACATTATTCAATGCATTCACTCGCCTGGTTTCGGACCCAAAATATGACATTATTAGATTGGCCAAGCTATAGCCCTGACCTAAATCCAATAGAAAATGTTTGGGGACTTATGAAGGAAAGTGTCAATAAGAAAAATCTGACCAATATTGCTGAAATGAAAGAAGAGGTGGTCCGATATTGGGACAGCATGGACTTTCTAACTTCTTTGATCAGTAGTATGCCCCGCCGCATTGAAGCCTGCATTGCTGCCCATGGTGACTTGACAAAATACTAACTGTTCACCTGTCTTTGAATCTGAAGTTATGTTCTGCTAATATTCACATTTAATACGTGAGTAATGAGTGATTTTTTTTTTTACAATCTTTAAATTCTCAATAATTTCTGGTTGTAATGTATTTTAGCTGTCCATTCATTAGAATTGGTCTTCAGCAACCTACGCTTGTCTTAAAGGCGACTAACGGGATCAGGTGGTCAGACTCGCTGACTTGGTTGACACATATCATGGTATCCCCACTGCGTATATCTATGCTTGTGATGTTGATCACTGGATTATCTGGACCAGAGTCGATGTTTACAGACCGCTGCCATATACCTGGAATATTGCTGATTGCGGCGTTAAACAACAAGCAAACAAAACGGAATTGGTGTGTACATTGGGATTAAGCTTCCAAGTTGTCTGCAAAATGTTTTAAAAAAGATTCTGATTATTCAATCTTCTCACCCAAAAGAAATATCTGGAGGCATGGACGAAGTTGATGATGTCGTCGTTATGTCGACGGCGACGTCGTCGTGGTGGGAACATATGTAGGTCCTTGGTTAGGACGTTGATCAGGTTTTTGGTGATGGTCTGGTTAACTGAGGTAGACGATTGTTTTGTTGCTGTATTGCTGGTTGACTGTACCGGGCTATTCTTGCTCTGTGGTGGATGTAGGCTTTCTAGGTGGATGGTTGTGGTATGGTTATTAGAATCATAGAAACAATCCGGACGATTCTGGCTCAGATGTCAAATGTTGATTTCAAGATTTATCTACATTAAATTATTCATTATGCGCCAATAAAACAATAAAATACACATGTCAGAGACAGTTTCACAATATTAATGGATGTGGGGAAAGTACATTATCGAGACGACTAAATCTATTGATCAACTACTATGGGAAATGTTACTGTTGAACATAGGGGGAAGTACAATATATTATTCAGCAACACGTAAAAAGAAAGATCTAGCTCGTGAAGCCAAATTAGAAGAAGATTTAAATGATTATGCAATTAAATTAGGCGAAGTAAATTATGAAATTGAAAAAGACATATTAATGGAAAAATCTAGGGAAAGTAAATCCGAATTAGAAAATTTAAATAAAATAAAGACTGAAGGCACCTTTATAAGATCTAAAGCCAAATGGATAGAACAAGGGGGGAAACCATCCCAATACATTTTACAATTAGAATCCATAAATTTTCTTAATAAATCCTTATCAAAACTTAAAAATAGAGATGGAATTGTATTGAATACACAAGATGATATTATCCAAGAAGTTACAAATTATTACAAACATTTATATACAAGTGAAGGATGCACGCAAATTGACTTAGAAAACCTTTTTACAGATACACCAATTCCAAGACTAGATGATATCACTTCCAAATCTCTTGAAGGTAAATTGAGTTATGATGAAGTACTTAAAGCACTAAAAATATGAAAAATGATAAAAGTCCTGGCCCCTGGATTCACAGCAGAATTCCTTAAGTTTTTTGGGTTAGACCTGCATAGATAAATGCATTAAACTATGCGTTTGATAATGGCTCTTTTTCACTAACACAAAGGCAAGGATTGATAGCATGTATCCCAAAAGAAAATAAATCGAAATTATATCTGAAAAATTGGCGCCCAATCTCCCTTGTTAATACTTCATACAAATTAGCATCTGCAACAATAGCAAATAGAATAAAGCACGTACTACATTTGATAGTACATGGGGACCAAAAGGGCATTGTAGTTGGTAGGTATATTGGAGAAGTAACCAGAATGATCTATGATGTGATGGATCACACAGAAACGTACCAAAAACCAGACTTATTACTACTTATCGACTTTGAGAAAGCCTTTGACTCGGTAGAAAGAAAATTCATGCAAAATATCCTAGATTTTTTCAGCTTTGGGCCAGATTTTAAAAAAATAGGTAAAGATACTTTTTGTAGATATTGAATCATGTGTTTTAGTAAATGGATATGCAAGTCCCCTTTTCAAAGTTTCAAGAAGTTGTCGCCAAGGTGATCCAATATCACCTTATATATTTATACTCTGTGCAGAGATACTAGCAAATATGATCAGAAGTAATGGAAATATACATGGTATACAAATGGCAAAAATGCTATCTCTTCTCGTCCAATTTGCAGATGATACTACACTAACTTTAGATGGATCAGAAATAAAGCCTCTACCCAACAATGAATACTTTATCTTCCTTTGCAACATTTTCTGGATTAAAGGTTAATGCTAAAGAAGTGTTACCAATTCATTTGGAAGGGTAAAATTGATAAAATCCAAAGAAATATTATGCAACTGCCACCTAAATATGGTGGTATCAGTGTTCCTGGTGTAAAAACTGTTATTGCAGCACAAGAACTGAGTTGGATTAGGAGAATAATCTATTAATAGCAATACTTACTTGTACAGCTGTGATAATGGTGAAAACATAAGAGATGAAGAGAAAATGTCAAAAATCTATTGGTATAACAATGCTATTAGAATTGGGAGTGAACCTATTTATCTACAGCAATGGCATAAAAAGGGTGTAACATATTTTAGAGATAAACCTTGTAAAAAGATATAATATCAAAACAGACTTTCTGACTTATGAGGAAGTCAAGAAATCAGTGTCATCCTTTTTATACAACACTAATCCTAGTGTTGAACCCAGTTCTAGACCCATTCTGCCTTATAACATGTCAATAATAAGCAATAAACAAGGCTATTCAGCTTTGTATATGAGTTTATTAGACCCAACTTTTACAAAGTTCAAAACACTGTTGAAATGGGAAGATCATTTACAAAAAGAGTACACTGATACAGAGTGGAAGAATATTAATCTTATGGCAAAACCATGTACACAAAGTAGTGAATAAAGATGGTTTCAGTTTAAAATCATTCGTAATATATTGAGTACCAATAACTTGTTTTTTAAGATGGGATACGTTGAATCCCCAGCATGTTCTGTATGTAATGATCTACTTGAAACCATTGTACATGTTTTATATACCTGCCAATATGCCAAAATCATATGGAGAAAACTTTCAGAATGGCTTGCAAAATATACTGAAGGAAACGTCGAATTCAGTGAAGAGAATATATTGTTTGGATTTAAGGGTATGAATAATAATCCTTTGATTGCAATTATTTTTATAACAAAATCTATGCTTTACAGATGTACTATTAGGAAAATCAAACCACATTTCAAACCTTTTCAACAAGAAATATATAGATACTACCAGGCAACAAAATTTACCGCATTCTCAAACTGTAGACAAGCAAGCTTTCGTGCCTTTTGGTCGTCTCTACACGTGCTTTTCAGCAACCCTGTCTAATGTCTTAGATATGACATTTAAACGAGACACAATCCTGTGTACATCTATATGCACATATATATGTACGTGCATGTATTGTTGTTATAAAATGGATGGAAATGTAACCAAAAAGTGGAATAAAAAAAAAAGGAATTAATGGCTGTGGGTAAAGTACATTATCGAAACGACTATAGCTGTTGCACAAATGTTGGATGTGCAACTAAAATCCAATGGAGATGGAAGTGAATTGTTATGTGAAAGTTGACACAAACCTGAATAACAACAAACAATTAGAATAAATTGAACCAGACAAAATAAACTATATCTCTGAGTTTCAGTTGAAAGTACCTCAAGTTAGGAACACTGAATATCTAATACAGGAACTGTACCAACCTTTAGTCAGCACTCAGAAAATACATGTACTTCTACACGACTCCATTTTTAAAAGTTAACTTGCTTCAAATTTTTAATACAGTTTACGCTCTACAAACTGTTGCAGGAATGAGTGATGGTAAAATAGACATAACCATGTTCATAGTACATTACATAAACAAGGTCGGTTGGCTTTCATTTGAACCTTAGTTCACCAGCGTGAGAGACAAACACAGCCATGAGGAAGCCAAGCTTCTCCCCCGACCTGGCGGGAATGAGGAACACACATGGGTTCAGGAGGGACATGAGCACCATGGGGAAGATGATGTTGATCAGGTAGTAGATCGGCCTTCTTTCTAATGTTATTATGTACTGTGCTGCATTCACGCCCCCAGACTCCACCAGTACTAGCTGGGATTTCGTGTGTAGATAATTCCACTCCCCATTCTGAACGGTCAGGTCGTTCACACTTTGTAAATTCATTGCGTCTATTGTAAAATTGATTTTGTATCCGAATGTGGGCATGATGGTGACGTGGCAGCCTTGTTTATCAAAAGGGTATCTAAACACGTCTATTTTACACGATGTCCGGAAGGTGCCGGGGAGCTCCCATGACATGAAACCTTGCCATGAAACAAAAACATTTCTGCTGGCGACTAGTTCCTGGCTATCTATGCTGTTTGATAATATTATACCGGGGGTCCACACATTGTCAGGCTCTACTTCAATGAAGTCATTATCATAGTACTGGGAAGTGTTCCAAGCGAGGTCCATATCCTTCCAGCGTAGTTCAAAGAAGGCGAGTACGGTCAGTACCTGGCTTGCCGAATCCAGATCAATGATGGCGACCGGCTCAAACGTTACCTCCACATCAACCGTGGAGCTATTGTCAACGAAGGGAGGAATAGTTTTGTTCGTTCGGCCAAACAGGGCACTGTACTTAACACTGTCATATATTGTTGTGACTGTATAACAGATGTGACTATTCTATTGCCACCGTACTCCAGATGGTATGGTTATAGTGAGTTTGTTAGTCACCGTCATGTACGCCAGATGTTACTATTCTATTGCCACCGTACTCCAGATGATATCGTTACAGTGAGTTTGCCAGTCACTGTACGCCAGATGTGACTATTCTATTGCCACCGTACTCCAGATGGTATCGTTATAGTGAGTATGTCAGTCACTGTACGCCAGATGTGACTATTCTATTGCCACCGTACTTCAGATGATATCGTTATAGTGAGTATGTCAGTCACTGTACGCCAGATGTGATTATTCTATTGCCACCGTACTTCAGATGATATCGTTATAGTGAGTATGTTAGTCACTGTATAGAAGATGTGAGTATTCTATTGCCACCGTACTCCAGATGATATCGTTATAGTGAGTATGTCAGTCACTGTACGCCAGATGTGAGTATTCTATTGCCACCGTACTCCAGATGGTATCGTTATAGTGAGTTTGCAAGTCACTGTACTCCAGATGTGACTATTCTATTGCCACCGTACTCCAGATGGTATGGTTATAGTGAGTATGTTAGTCACTGTACGCCAGATGTGACTATTCTATTGCCACCGTACTCCAGATGATATCGTTAAAATGAGTATGTCAGTCACTGTACGCCAGATGTGAGTATTTTATTGCCACCGTACTCCAAATGGTATCGTTAAAGTGATTTTGCCAGTCACTGTACGCCAGATGTGACTATTCTATTGCCACCGTACACCAGATGATATCGTTATAGTGAGTATGTCAGTCACTGTACGCCAGATGTGAGTATTCTATTGCCACCGTACTCCAGGTGGTATCGTTATAGTGAGTTTGCAAGTCACTGTACGCCAGATGTGACTATTCTATTGCCACCGTACTCCAGATGGTATGGTTATAGTGAGTATGTTAGTCACTGTACGCCAGATGTGAGTATTCTATTGCCACCGTACTCCAGATGATATCGTTAAAGTGAGTATGTCAGTCACTGTACGCCAGATGTGAGTATTCTATTGCCACCGTCCTACAGATGGTATCGTTAGAGTGAGTTTGCCAGTCACTGTACGCCAGATGTGACTATTCTATTGCCACCGTACTCCAGATGGTATGGTTATAGTGCGTTTGTCAGTCACTGTACGCCAGATGTGACTATTCTATTGCCACCGTACACCAGATGATATCGTTATAGTGAGTATGTCAGTCACTGTACGCCAGATGTGATTACGTTATGGTCTCTGCAGCATTCTTTATTAAGCGATGTGATTCTGATGTTGGATGTCATAGGATCACATACTCCTGTTGTGTTAAACACTGTACTTACACTGTACACTGCCCCGTATGTCGCTGAACGTCAGTCCAAACTACATCACATGTGACCCTTTGTCTGATGTTGCCGCAACGTTTAACTCCATCACTGCACAAAGCCGGGTAAGTATGTAATTTTGATGTTTGATGATATTACATTACAACACATAGCCGTCACTCCTTTGGTTTCACCCAGGGTCTCTAGTGCGATGGGTAGGCAGCTTGGCTTGACCTGGTAATTCCACAATTACCTTCATCGGATTCACTTCCAACCTTCATCAGCTCCTGGCACAAATGTGCATCAAGTTTCCTTATGAAGCAACGTTCTTATCAGATCAACTAGTCCAGAATGACTGACACTCTCAATAAAAGCTAGTATTCATGTAAGAGCTAGTATTTACATCTTCATTATCCCATTGTGGAGCACGTGCTGTTAAGCATTCAAACCGTCATAAAGTTGTCTGTCTTTGTTGGCATATGGTGGGTGTTTGTTTGTCAGGGTCCAGGAAATGGATGTGGATAGTAAGCTGGATGGGATTACCTAGTACAGAAGAGCACGGTAACATCCGGCCCTTAGGAAATGTGATCTATTACATGATATGTCGATATTTTACGTTTAATGGACGCGTGGTATACTGCCCTCAGTTAAAATTATTTCCTTTTCGCGTTCGAGAAGTGTGTATATACATCCTCCATTAGCCGCTATGCCTCTGGTGTTTGCTGATACTGGAAACACGTCTATGGGGAACGAACCCAGCTTTAACAAACAAAGAGTTAATCAATGCTTATTTACCTTAAACCGGCACATTAGGCCAAAGTATTTTCAATATTACTATGTTAGTTTTTAGGAATGAAAGTTTTGATAAGTCAATGGAAGCATGTGAATAAATGCATCTAGCTGAAGTTACACATTAACACATTACAACTGGAAAGGAAGACTGACAAAACATGTTATTGGCCAGGGGAAAGATGGGTATGTTCGAGTTGTACTTTTTGGGTAACCGGTGCCCATTACCGTCACCATTTGCCAAACATCCATTCACCTCTTGGTGTATACCGCCTGTAGGTCTCCCAAAGTCGAGACACGTTACACTATCCCACTCCTCTTGCGCCAATTGGATCGCCGGCCTATTACACACAGGTCTCAATATCGTGTCTCAGACTTTTGCAATAGGACAAAGGTCTTGGCACATAGCTAGTCATTACATTCTATGGATGTGGTGGGTGAGCACTGACGTTTCGTGCACAGTGATCACGATCATTGTCGACCTGGAAGACAAAACATTGACCCAAACGCCTTGCAAATGGGGCAGAAAATGATGTCACTATTTATATTGTCCCAACACGCTGATGCCACATCACACCATACGCGATCCACAGCCAAATCCACAGGGGTTCGAATCACCGTTTGAACAATAATTTTTAAAACTACAAATCGAGACCTTTGTAATTATGTGTTGTTTTTATATGTTATGATTAACATATATTCAGGGCTTCAATTTTTTTTTTAAAAGCCACTTGCCACAGGTCAAGTGACTTTAAGAAAGTAACTTGTCCTGACTAATTTTCCACTTGCCCTGATTTTATGACATAATTATGATGATGTAATTATGAAAGAAGAAATCAACATGGTATTTGATGTTAATGTTTACTGGACTATTTATTGAAAAGTGATAAATAGCAAAGAAAGATAACTCTTCTTTATTATCATTGCGAAATGTAATAGCTACATTTTGAGCAGATATGAAATTAAATCCAAGTTCATTTGCGGTTTGAAACCATAAGTGGAAATTATCTAGTAGCCCACGGACAAGTAAGATACCATTATTTGATTGCCCGAAATGAAAACTGACTTGTCCCGGGCGTCGGGCGATGGGATTTTTGAACCCCTGAATATTTCAAATTTGAACGAAATCGGTGAAGAGATACCGAGTTTAGAAAATTCTACCGCTACAATCATTACATAAAACACAGGGGGTGACGCTCCCAATGCTAAAAACCTGATTGAAAACCGGGCAGCCCGACTATTTTAAGGTACGGTTCAATCAATAATTACGTGTTTCAGTCTTAAGTAAACACATGTCAAATCCAGTTTGGAGTGTTGTGTATTTAATGCAGGTGTTCGTGATCACTGCCATGTGAATTAGAAGTTAGGAAGTAAACCAATCAGGGCCCACTTCCGTTGCACGAGATTTTTGTTCAAGGCACAAAGAATGGAATCAGACGTGACAATGGAGCTGGTGTAAGTCAAGTGAGTTTCAACACGCAACATCATTTAGGTTTTACTATACACTCGGTACTATAAACACTTTTGGAAATTCAGTTGTTGAAATGCAGAAGGTTGCTCAGTGGTGAAATCAGGCTTTGAGGTGGATGGTTTGTGGTATGGTAATAGCAAACACAGACACAATCAGGACGAACTGGGGTTCGAACCCACCATGATAGGTTTCCTCAGACGACGGGGCAACCCGTGCCCACTTCAGCAATTCGCTGACAATGACGTCACGATTACAGTTATCGTAGTGAGAGTCCTACACAGCAACCAGATTCTATGTTAGGCTGACAATACAACCGACAGCATGGCATTTGGGGAGAAACGTTTACTCTTTGCACAACAAACATGGCGACAAAAAACACAAACGTTATAATCAGTACCAACTAACGTAATACCTGTTTTCGCTATGCATTTGACATGCGGAATTAGATCAAGGTTGTGGCTTCAGCACATTTATAGCTTAATAATCACAAAATATACACAATATACAACTATATATAGTGAAGAGTTTTGGCTCACATTGCAAATGTTCAAAAGCATAAATCTATCTCACTGTTGCCTTTGATTTCCAGATTTATCTACATTAAATTATTCACCAATAATAAAACAATAAAATACACATATCAGAGATACTCGTCAAACAGCTTCACAATATTAATGGCTGTGGGTAAAGTACATTATCGAGGTGACTACAGCTGTTGCACAATGCTGAATGTGCAACTAAAGTCCAAAGGAGAAGGAAGTGAATTGTTATGTTAAAGCTGACACAAACCTAATGAACAATACACAATTACAATAAACTGAGTTGATTTTCAAGTTTTTATAAGTTTCTATACATCTATGCATTAATTTATATATACTGAGTCAAAAAAGAAACTTCACAAAATGTAATTTGAAAAATAATGAATAATTTTTCTCTGATGATACATCTATGTATCCGAAATGGGATCCCTATCTTTCGACTCTAGAAAAACGTTAGCAAAACCCACTCAAACCCATCCATTCGTCGTGCAAATGACGTTAGTGCCAAATTTGGTTTTGCACGTGCAGTCGATCACGTGATCTTCGCATCGAAGTTTTCTTCATATGCACGTGTTTGCATTGGCCTCAAGAATTTAAAAAAACCTTTTAAACCACAGTTCTAACGGTACTTGAAATGCCACGATTGTCAAATGTGCAACGTGAACGTGCCGTTGGCATGTTGCAAGCGGGAAGATCAGTTATTGACGTCGCAAGAGCAATGGGATGCAGACGTCGTACTGTGTATGACTTGCGAGGTCGTCTACAACAAACTGGCACTACTTCTGATTGCCCAAGGTCGGGTCGTCCACGTGTGACGTCACGAGCAGAAGACCGTCAAATCGTCCTACGTCACCTACGTGACAGATTTCTGCCGGCTACACGAACCAGGGCTGAGATGTTTAGAGGTCGACTGTCCTCACAGACCATTCGAAATCGGTTGCGGGCTGCCAATCTCCATTCTCGACGTCCATATCGTGGGCCAATATTGACGCCGTTTCATCAACGTCAACGTCTGCTGTGGGCCTAACGTCACCTCCGATGGACCCAGAGAGACTGGAATCGAGTCATCTTTAGCGATGAATCCAGGTTTACCCTCAGATTCGCGGACGGCAGGCATAGAGTCTGGAGACGACGTCGTGAACGGTATGCCCAATGTTGTGTACAGGAAGTCGACAGATTCGGGGGCGGAAGTTGCATGGTGTGAGGTGCTTTCTGTGGGAACAACCGTTCCCGACTTCTGGTCATCCGTGGAAACTTCACAGCTGCTGCTTACCGCGACCAGGTGCTCACCCCTGAACTCGTTCCTTTCATGGCGGCTCATTGCCCAGGTCTACAGTTCCAGCATGATAATGCTCGGCCGCATACCGCGATGTTGACACGAAATTTCCTTCAAAACGCTGGAATCATCGAGGTCCCCTAACCTTAATCCAATAGAGCACGTTTGGGATGCACTTGGGAGAAGGCTTCGTGGTCTTAGGAACCGACCTCAGAATATGCAGGAACTTGGCGCTGCCTTGCAAGAGCAATGGCGCAGAATCCCCAACCACGTGTTCACAAGCATCAGGCAGTCGATGAGGAGACGGTGTTTGGCAGTGGTGAATGCGCGGGGCGGCCATACACGATATTGAACTGAGAACTTTCGCATTTTTATTCTTGTGACTTGACATTCTGTATACCCATGTTTTGGTACGGCGGTGTAGCCTAATTGAACTGATTATGGCACTGTCAGTGTATCGAGTACATCACACAGATCTCAGCAATGAAATAATAACAATTCAACCATCTTACCATCTCTTGTTCTTTTATAGTGCCCTGAAGAAAGAATGTGAAGTTTCTTTTTTGACTCAGTATATTTATTTATCTATATGATTTTGTATTGGCATGTAATGTGAGCGTGAAAGATGTATGTAAATGAGTGGCAATTAAATAAATATTATTTATTTGTTTTCTGTTGGGCGAATCCATTAAGCAGATGCAGGTTACAGCATGTAGTTAATCGGTGCACTGGACCATAACATGTGTTGTTTAAAGGCGTAATTTCTTATGGGATGGAGTTCTTATGCGAGGACACCATCGATACGACTATAGCTGTTGAATGTTGAATGTGCAACTAAACTCCACAGGAGAAGGAAGTGAATTGTTGTGTTAAAGCTGACACAAACCTAATTAACAAAACCAATTACAATAAACTGAGCCGGGCAAAAGAAACTATATGTTTATATTTGATTTTCAGTTGAAAGTACGTAAGTTAGGAACACTGGATATCTAACACAGGAACTGTACCAGCCTTTAGTCAACACTTCTCCATTTTCAAAATATCATTTGATTTGATTTTTTAAAACAGATTACGCTTTACAAACTCTTGCAAGAATGAGTGGTGGTAAAATAGACAAAACAAGTTCATATTCAATTACATAAAGAAGGTCGGTAGACTTCCCTCATTAACTCGAGAGCTTAACAATTTACAAAATTACAACTTTTAAATGATTGCTTCTAGAAAGTTTTAACAAAAAGTCATTTTGACGATCATTACAACATGTAGCCACACAAATGGAAGCAGAAAGAAGATCGGATGAATTACGTGGTGTTATGAACAAATATAATGCATTTATATGTTCATTGAAGGTATTCAAATCCTCCCAAGTTTATGGTACTCGACATCTCGAGCATCCTGCTTTCAGTTCGGAAGGCAACTAAAAGCATCACAGTGTGACTGACACAAACGTCACGTTAACAAACAGCTGACACGGTCACATGCAGTTGTAACATTGCTTCAAAAGACATACTCACAGATCACCTATTGAAGCAACAAACAGCGCGTTGTATAAGAGGCTACTTAAGTTTGCAGTTGGTGTTCAAGATATCTGGACTCACATAATTGACTCAAAGGTAAAACCACGTTATGCATCCTTTGGATGTGCATTATTTATCCGAGGACTCGCCTTGACATAGCAGAATTACTGCAGCGACTCACTCACCATTAAGGACAGGTGCAATTATAATATCAGGGGTTAAGATATCAAATACGGACATAGTGAGACATTTGATTAATGGGTGAATCAGTCAAAAACGATGTCGAGTTGTAAGTCGGTTTTCGATCTCGGAAAGTATTTACATTGGTGTTATCTTCCACTCACTTATAGCAAACCACCACAAACCACAACACGCAAGAGATATTGTCAACGATAGTACGAAAAATACTCCATCCAAAGCTCTCTCAAGTGAGAAAGACCTACCACACCCCCTGAATCGCCTTCCATGTTTAACCTCAACCAATTCAACACCCTTCGTCTTGTGCTTTGCAGCCGTTTCTTCAGCCTTCTCCTTCCGGTGATGCACGCCGAGGACCACGATGGATGCGAGGATGGTGAGGAAGCCCTGCACCTCCAGTATAACCAGGAACAGGGCCAGCAAGGAGACGGTGTCGGAGGTGGGGGGCATGGTTTGTTGAATGAGGTTGAGGAACACAGCGTGAGAGACAAACACAGCCATGAGGAAGCCGAGCTTCTCCCCCGACCTGGCGGGAATGAGGAACACACATGGGTTCAGGAGGGACATGAGCACCATGGGGAAGATGATGTTGATCAAGTAGTAGGTCGGCCTTCTTTCTAATGTTATTATGAACTGTGCTGCATTCATGCCCCCAGGCTCCACCGCTACTAGCTGGGAATTCGTGTGTAGGTAATTCCACTCCCCATTCTGAACAGTCAGGTTTTTCACACTTTGTAAATTTATTGCGTCTATCGCAAAATTGATTTTGTATCCGAATGTGGGCATGATGGTGACGTGACAGCTTTGTTTATCAAAAGGGTATCTAAACACGTCTATTTTACACGATGTCCGGAAGGTGCCGGGGAGCTGCCACGACATGAACCCTTGCCATGAAACAAAAACATTTCTGCTGGCGACTGGCTCCTGACTATCTATGCTGTTTGATAATATTATACCGGGGGTCCACACATTGTCAGGCTCTACTTCAATGAAGTCATTATCATAGTACTGGGAAGTGTTCCAAGCGAGGTCCATATCCCTCCAGCGTAGTTCAAAGAAGGCGAGTACGGTCAGTACCTGGCTTGCCGAATCCAGATCAATGATGGCGACCGGCTCAAACGTTACCTCCACATCAACCGTGGAGCTATTGTCAACGAAGGGAGGAATAGTTTTGTTCGTTCGGCCAAACAGGCCATCATGTAGCGACACCAGCGCTGCTCGTTTTGCTGAATGTCCCCAAACAACACAGCACAGTGCGACACAACACAAGACGACACATCGGGCACACATGGTAGTCTCGTTCCTCAGGATGACGTATAGGTCACTGCAGGTCAGATATGACTTAAAGATCCGCCACTGTACTTAACACTCTTATTTATTGTAGTCACTGTATAGAAGATGTGACTATTGTATTGCCAGCGTACTACAGATGATATCGTTATAGTGAGTATGTCAGTCTCTGTACGCCAGATGTGATTATTCTATTGCCACCGTACTCCAGATGGTATCGTTATAGCGAGTTTGCCAGTCACTGTACGCCAGATGTGATTATTCTATTGCCACCGTACTCCAGATGATATCGTTATAGTGAGTATGTTAGTCACTGTACGCCAGATGTGACTATTCTATTGCCACCGTACTCCAGATGATATCGTTATAGTGATTTTGCCAGTCACTGTACGCCTTGATTACGTTATGGTGTCTGTAGCATTCTTTACTTTGCGATGTGATTCTGATGTTGGATGTCATAGGATCACATACTCCTGTTGTGTTAAACACTGTACTTTGCTTGCACTTCGGACGACACTGCCCCGTATGTCGCTGAACGTCAGATCAAACTACATCACATGTGACCCTGACGTTGCCGCAACGTTTAACTCCATCACTGCACAAAGCCGGGTAAGTATGTAATTTTGATGTTTGATGACATTACATTACAACACATAGTCGTCACTCCTTTGGTTTCACCCAGGGTCTCTAGTGCGATGGGTAGGCAGCTTGGCTTGACCTGGTAATTCCACAATTACCTTCATCGGATTCACTTCCAACCTTCATCAGCTCCTGGCACAAATGTCCATCAAGTTTCCTTTTGAAGCAACTTTCTTATCAGAACAACCAGTCCAATATGACTGATAGTCCCATAAACAGCTAGTATTCATGTAAGAGCTAGTATTTACATCTCCATTATCCCATTGTGGAGCACGTGCTGCTAATCATTCAAACCGTCATGCAGTTGTCTGTCTCTGTTAGCATATGGTGTGAGATTAGGAAAGGGATATGGATACGTAAGCTGGATGGAATTACCCAGCGCAGTGACTTCCGGCCCTCGGGGAATGTGATCTATTACATGATATGTCGATATTTTACGTTTAATGGACGCGTGGTATACTGCCCTCAGTTAAAATTATTTCTGTCGTCGTTCGAGGGGTGTGTATATACATCCCCATTAGCCACTATCCCCCCTGGTGTTTGCTTATACTGGAAACACTTCCATCGGGAACGAACTCAGCTTTAACAAACAAAGAGTTAATCAATGCTCATTTACCTTAAACCGGCCCATTAGGCCAAATTATTTTTATTATTGCTTTGTTAGTTTTTAGGAATGAAAGCTTCGATAGGTCGATGGAAGCATGTGGATAAATGCATCTAGCTGAAGTAACATTTGTTTCGTGTTTTGGATGGTAGATGACGTATAAGATATTTGTTCCTAGTAATAGTTGTCTGAAAAAAATAACACATTACAACCGGTAAGGAAGAATGACACTCAATGTTATTGGCCAGAGAGGAAAGATGGGTATGTTCGTGTTGGACCTTTTGGGGTTACCAGTGCCTATTACTGTCACCATTTGCCAAACATCCATTCACCCGTTGGTGTATACTTCCGTTGCACGAGATATTTGTTCAAGGCACAAAGAATGGAATCAGACGTGACAACGGAACTGGTGTAAGTCAAGTGAGTTTCAACACGCAACACCATTCAGGATTTACTAAATACTCGGTACTATTAACACTTTTGGAAATTCAGTTGTTGAAGTGCAGAAGGTTGTTCTGTGGTGAAAGTAGGCGTTTGAGGTGGATGGTTTGTGGTATGGTAATAGCAAACGCAGACACAATCAGGACGAACCGGCGTTCGAAGCCACCATGATAGGTTTCCCCAGACGACGGGGCAACCCGTGCCCACCTCAGCAATTCGCTGACAATGACGTCACGATTACAGTAATCGTTCTGAGAGTCCTGCACAGCAACCAGATTCTATGTTAGGCTGACAATACAACCAACAGCACGGCATTTGGGGAGAAACGTTTACTCTTTGCACAACAAACACGGCGACAAAAAAAACAACGTTATAATCAGTACCAACTAACGTAATACCTGTTTTCGCTATGCATTTGACATGCGGAATTAGATCAAGGTTGTGCCTTCAGCACATTTATAGCTTAATAATCACAAAATATACACAATATACAACTATATATAGTGAAGAGTTTTGGCTCACATTGCAAATGTTCAAAAGCATAAATCTATCTCACTGTTGCCTTTGATTTCCAGATTTATCTACATTAAGTTATTCATTATGCACCGATAAAACAATAAAATACACATATCAGAGATACCCGTCAAACAGCTTCACAATATTAATGGCTGTGGGTAAAGTACATTATCGAGGTGACTACAGCTGTTGCACAATGTTGAATGTGCAACTAAAATCCAAAGGAGAAGGAAGAGAATGGTTATGTTAACGCTGACACAAACCTAATGAACAATAAATAATTACAATAAACTGAGTTGATAATTCAAGTTTGATTTTTCAATTGAAATTACCTAAAGTTAGAAACATTGAATATCTAACACAGAAACTGTACCAGCCATTTCGTGGTACACGGAGAATACTTCTCCATTTACAAAATATCATTTGATTTAATCTTTTAGAACAGATTACGCTCTACAAACTCTTGCAAGAATGAGTAATGGTAAAATAGACACAAACCAAGTTATTATTCAGGTTCATAAACAAGGTCGGTAGACTTCCCTCATTAACTCGAGAGCTTAACGATTTTCAGAAATTACAACTTTTAAATGATTGCTTTAAGAGACGATATAAACAAACAATCATTTTGACGAGCATTACAACATGTAGCCACACAAATGGAAGCAGAAAGAAGATCGGATGAATTACGTGGTGTTATGAACAAATATAATACATTTATATGTTCATTGAATGTATTCAAATCCTGCCAAGCTTATATTACTCGACAACTCCAGCATCCTGCTTTCAGTTCGGAAAGCAGCTAAAAGCATCACAAGGTGACTGACACAAACGTCACGTTAACAAACAGTTGACACGGATAACATTGCTTCTAAAGAAATACTCACAGATCACCTATTGAAACAACGAACAGAACGCTGTATAACAGGCTACTTAAGTTGCAGTTCAAGATAACTGGACTAACATAATTGACTCAAAGGTAAAACCACGTTATGCATCCTTTGGATGTTCATTATATATCTGAGGACTCGCCTTTACATAGCAGACTTACTGCACCGACTCACTTACCATTAAGGACAGGTGCAAACATACTCACATTGTTATTCTTGTAACATTGTGCAAACCCACGTTAAAATAAATGAAGATCTATTCTTGATATTTTATACCTCTTGTGACGTCATCCATCCTGTGTGTATTTAAAACATAGGTTAACATATCAAATACATATACAGTGAGACATTTGATTAATGTGTGAATCAGTTCAAAACGATGTCGAGTTGTAAGTCGGTTTTCGATCTCGAAAAGTATTTACATTGGTGTTGTCTTCACCCACTTATAGCAAACCACCATAAACCACAACAACTAAGAGACATTGTCAACGACAGTACGAAAAATACTCCATCCAAAGCTCTCTCATGTGAGAAAGACCTACCACACCCCCTGAATCGCCTTCCATGTTTCACCTCAACCAATTCAACCCCCTTCGTCTTGTGCTTTGCAGCCGTTTCTTCAGCCTTCTCCTTCCGGTGATGCACGCCGAGGACCACGATGGATGCGAGGATGGTGAGGAAGCCCTGCACCTCCAGTAAAGCCAAGAACAGGGCCAGCAAGGAGACGGAGTCGGAGGTGGGGGGCATGGTTTGTTGAATGAGGTTGAGGAACACAGCGTGAGAGACAAACACAGCCATGAGGAAGCCGAGCTTCTCCCCCGACCTGGCGGGAATGAGGAACACACATGGGTTCAGGAGGGACATGAGCACCATGGGGAAGATGATGTTGATGAGGTAGTAGGTCGGCCTTCTTTCTAATGTTATTATGAACTGTGCTGCATTCACGCCCCCAGGCTCCACCGCTACTAGCTGGGAATTCGTGTGTAGGTAATTCCACTCCCCATTCTGAACGGTCAGGTCTTTCACACTTTGTAACTTTATTGCATCTATCGTAAAATTGATTTTATATCCGAATGTGGGCATGATGGTGACGTGACAGCTTTGTTTATCAAAAGGGTATCTAAACACGTCTATTTTACACGATGTCCGGAAGGTGCCGGGGAGCTGCCACGACATGAACCCTTGCCATGAAACAAAAACATTTCTACTGGCGACTGGCTCCTGACTATCTATGCTGTTTGATAATATTATACCGGGGGTCCACACATTGTCAGGCTCTACTTCAATGCGGTCATTATCATAGTACTGGGAAGTGTTCCAAGCGAGGTCCATATCCTTCCAGCGTAGTTCAAAAAAGGCAAGTACGGTCAGTACCTGGCTTGCCGAATCCAGATCAATGATGGCGACCGGCTCAAACGTTACCTCCACATCAACCGTGGAGCTATTGTCAAAGAAGGGAGGAATAGTTTTGTTCGTTCGGCCAAACAAGGCATCATGTAGCGACACCAGCGCTGCTCGTTTTTCTGAATGTCCCCAAACAACACAGCACAGTGCGACACAACACAAGACGACACATCGGGCACACATGGTAGTCTTGTTCCTCAGGATGACGTACACGTCACTGCAGGTCAGATATGACTTAAAGATACGCCACTAAACTAAACACTGTTATTTATTGTAGTAACTCTATAGCAGATGTGTCTTTTTTATGGCCTCCGTACTCCAGACGATATCGTTATAGTGAGTATGTTAGTCACTGTACGCCAGATGTGACTATTCTAATGCCCTCCGTACTCCAGATGATATCGTTATAGGGAGTATTTTAGTCACTGTACGCCAGATGTGACTATTCTAATGCCTCCGTACTCCAGATGATATCGTTATAGTGAGTATGTTAGTCACTGTACGCCAGATGTAATTATTCTATTGCCTCCGTACTCCAGATGATATCGTTATAGTGAGTATGTTAGTCACTGTACGCCAGATGTGACTATTCTAATGCCTCCGTACTCCAGATGATATCGTTATAGTGAGTATGTTAGTCACTGTACGCCAGATGTGATTATTCTATTGCCTCCGTACTCCAGATGATATCGTTATAGTGCGTATGTTAGTCACTGTACGCCAGATGTGACTATTCTAATGCCTCCGTACTACAGATGATATCGTTATAGTGAGTATGTTAGTCACTGTACGCCAGATGTGATTATTCTATTGCCTCCGTACTCCAGATGGTATCGTTATAGTGAGTATGTTAGTCACTGTACGCCAGATGTGACTATTCTAATGCCTCCGTACTCCAGATGGTATCGTTATAGTGAGTATAATAGTAATAGTCACTGTACGCCAGATGTGACTATTCTATTGCCACCGTACTCCAGATGATATCGTTATAGTGAGTATGTTAGTCACTGTACGCCAGATGTGACTATTCTAATGCCTCCGTACTACAGATGATATCGTTATAGTGAGTATGTTAGTCACTGTACGCCAGATGTGATTATTCTATTGCCTCCGTACTCCAGATGATATCGTTATAGTGCGTATGTTAGTCACTGTACGCCAGATGTGACTATTCTAATGCCTCCGTACTCCAGATGATATCGTTATAGTGAGTATGTTAGTCACTGTACGCCAGATGTGACTATTCTAATGCCTCCGTACTCCAGATGGTATCGTTATAGTGAGTATAATAGTCACTGTACGCCAGATGTGACTATTCTATTGCCACCGTACTCCAGATGATATCGTTAAAATGAGTATGTTAGTCACTGTACGCCAGATGTGACTATTCTATTGCCTCCGTACTCCAGATGATATCGTTATAGTGAGTATGTTAGTCACTGTACGCCAGATGTGACTATTCTAATGCCTCCGTACTCCAGATGATATCGTTATAGTGAGTATGTTAGTCACTGTACGCCAGATGTGATTATTCTATTGCCTCCGTACTCCAGATGATATCGTTATAGTGAGTATGTTAGTCACTGTACGCCAGATGTGACTATTCTAATGCCTCCGTACTCCAGATGATATCGTTATAGTGAGTATGTTAGTCACTGTACGCCAGATGTGACTATTCTAATGCCTCCGTACTCCAGATGGTATCGTTATAGTGAGTATAATAGTCACTGTACGCCAGATGTGACTATTCTATTGCCACCGTACTCCAGATGATATCGTTTTAGTGAGTATGTTAGTCACTGTACGCCAGATGTGACTATTCTAATGCCTCCGTACTACAGATGATATCGTTTTAGTGAGTATGTTAGTCACTGTACGCCAGATGTGACTATTCTATTGCCTCCGTACTCCAGATGATATCGATATAGTGAGTATGTTAGTCACTGTACGCCAGATGTGACTATTCTATTGCCACCGTACTCCAGATGATATCGTTATAGTGAGTATGTTAGTCACTGTACGCCAGATGTGACTATTCTATTGCCTCCGTACTCCAGATGATATCGTTATAGTGAGTATGTTAGTCACTGTACGCCAGATGTGACTATTCTAATGCCTCCGTACTCCAGATGATATCGTTTTAGTGAGTATGTTAGTCACTGTACGCCAGATGTGACTATTCTATTGCCTCCGTACTCCTGATGATATCGTTTTAGTGAGTATGTTAGTCACTGTACGCCAGATGTGACTATTCTAATGCCTCCGTACTCCTGGTCCTTGTACAAATTACCTTCATCGGATTCACTTCCAATCTTCATCAGCTCCTGGCGCAAATGTACATATCCAGCAAGTTTCCTTACGAAGCAACGTTCTTATCAGAACAACTAGTCCAGAATGACTGGCAGTCCAATAAACAGCTAGTATTCATGTAAGAGCTAGTATTTACTTCTCCATTAGTCCATTGTGGAGCACGTGCTGTTAATCATTCAAACCGTCATGCAGTTGTCTGTCTTTGTTGGCATATGGTGGGTGTTGTTTGTCAGGGTCTAGAATAGGAATGTTGATACGTAGGCTGGATTGAATTACCTAGCACAAAACAGCACAGTAAGTTCCGGCCTTTGGGGAATGTGATCTATTACGGTATTTTACGCTTGATGGAAGCATTGTATACTGCCTTAAGTTACAATTATTTCTGTCAACGTTCTAGGGAGTGTATATATATCCCCATTATCCGCTATGCCTCAGGTGTTTGCTGAGATTGGAAACACTTCCATCGGGAACGAACACAGCTATAACAAACAAAGGGTTAATTGATGCTTATTTACCTTAATCTGGCCCATTAGGACAAATTATATTCATTATTGCTTTGTTAGTTTTACGTACCAAAGCTTTTGACAAGTCGATGGATGCATGCGAATATATGCATCTAGCTGAAGTCATATTTGTTTCGTGTTTTGGATGCTAGATAACGTATAAGATATTAGTTCCCAGTAATAGTTGTCTGAAAATAATAAATGTACAAATGTATTTCTAACACATACCGGTAAGGAAGAATGACACTACATGCGATTCTCCAGAGAGGAAAGAGAATGTTCGAGTTGGACTTTCTGGGTTGCCCATTACCGTCACGATTTGCCAAACATCCATTCACTCATATACCCCCTGTTAGTCTCCCAATGTCGAGATACGTGAAAGTGTCCCCTCCTCTTGCGTCAGTTGGGTCGGCGGCCTATTACGCACAAGTCTCCCTATCATGTCTTAGACATTTGCAGTAGAACAAAGGTCTTGGCACATAGCTGGCCATTGCATTCTATGGATGTGGTTTGTGAGCACTGACGTTTCGTGCACAGTGATCACGGTCGTTGTAAACCTGGAAGATAAAACGTTGACCCATACGCCTTGCAAATGGGTCAGAAAAGGATGTCACTGCGTTTGTCTCAACACGCTCAGTAATACTGATACCACAGAAATATTATGTAAAAGTTTGAAAATTGAATGGTATAATGGAGAGTTTGATGTTCTGGGAATCAAATTTACCCCAAACCTTGCTGATCTATGGGTGATTAATACAAGAAAAAGACTGGAAGAAATAAAAAGATTATTAGCAGTATGGAGAAAAAGACATTTGACATTGATAGGAAAAATTGCTGTCATAAAAACATTAGCCCTTTCAAAATTAGTACATATTTTCAGTTAATTGCCCAATCCTCCAGACGACTTTATTAAATCCCTCTAAAAGATATTTTTCAAATTTATTTGGAATGATAAAAATGATAAAATAAGAAGAACCACAATGAAAAGATTAAAGACTGAAGGGGGACTGGGTATGGTAGATATAAAAATATTTATTGAAGCTCTAAAATTATCCACTCTTAGGCTCTACTGTAAAAAATCATCCGACAATAATCCTTGTAATATACCTTATAATGATATCTTCAAGTATGGAGCAAATATTGACAAAATACTCAACATTGAAAACACTTATTGGAAAGATGTTTTAAAAGCATGGAACAATTATTGCAAAAAGTTCAATGCTGATTCTGACAATATTGATTACATTCTTGCAGAACCATTATGGCTCAATCATAATTATAAAAACCCTTGCCATGTTATTATTCACTGGGCGGATAAGGGCTTATTGACAGTAAAGGATTTATGTGATGAACATGGATTTATGCCATTTGATAAGATAAAGATAAAATACAAAATAAGAGGGACACTATTAGACTATAACTATCTACTTCACATCTTACCTGATATTTGGAAAAATGTTATTAAAAAGGGCAAGAATCATTCCTTCCTACAATTTATACATCAATGTTTACCAAAGAAATATGTTAAAGCTCTCCAAAGGTTCAAGAATAGTTTATGACAAGCTGATTTCTAAAAATGATAAACTTGAAATTTGTACTAAATGGGAAATTATATTCCATGATTGTGAGTTTGATTGGTAGAATTTGTTTAACTTTTATAGACATGGATTGAAAGACGTTAAACTTCTTGATTTTCAATACAGATTTTTGCAAAGAGTTATTTATACTAAAAGAATGATCGAGAATGAACCTGATTGACAATGATTTGTGTAGTTTTTGCAATGATGTTTCTGAGAGCATTTGTCATGTTTATTGGGAATGCTGTGAAAGCATGAAATTCTGGAATGATCTAGAACTCTGGATTAATAACTATTTACCACGAAAAATAAACATCACAAAATATTTGATTTGGTTTGGTACATTGCATAATGATGTATTACTAAATCAAATCATTATCTCTGCCCAAAAACATATCAATTTATGTAATATAAAAAATCAATTCCAAAATTCAGTAATTATAAAAAGGTATTAAAAGAGATATTTTCTGTAGAAAAATTATTTCAAATAGAAACAATGAAATCGAGAAATTCAATCTTAAATGGAATTTGCTCATCCCAATATTCAGCAACTAATTATTATTATATCTCTACAGCAATGTATCTTCACCTTTTCTGTGCTTGTTGCTACCATATACCCTTGTTATTGACTTTGTAACCATGGGAACAAATACAAAAAAAAAAAAAAAAAATAAATACTGATACCACACCATACGCGATCCACAGCCATATCCACAGGGTTCGAATCACTGTGTGGACAATAATTTTTAAAAAATAATCTAGATTGTTTAAATATAATTATATATTATTTTAATATGTTATGGCTAACATATATTCCAAATTTGAACGAAATCGGTGAAGATATAAAGATTTAAGGAAATTCTACCGCTACACTATTATATAAATTACACGAAGGGTGACACTTCCGATGCTAAAAACCTGATCGAAAACCGGACAGCCCGACCATTTTAAACCTTACTTTTTTCACCCAAAAAATTGTGCTGAGTTTGTAGGTCATTCTTTTACCTTCCTGCTCATCGCATTCAATTTGTCTCACTGCATTTCATATTTGACCACAGACCATCGCATTAGCACTACCTTCTGCTTTGAACAAACGTTTGTCCTCTCTTCGGTAAATATCGACAGTTTCCGTAAATCTCTGAATGACTCGGAAACAGAAAACGGCGCTCATTGGTCAATTTCCACCTGTACGATTATTGCGTGAAATCTGAAAATTGAGTTTCCCGCCTCCTTGAAAATTGATTTGAAATATATATTAATCATAACGTATGAAAACAATATATGATTGCTAAAGTCTAGATTTGTATTTTTAAAATTATTGTCCAAACAGTGATTCGAACCCCTGTGGCCAAATCTTCAAAATGACGACCACGCCTGCCAAGGAGTGAAAGGTGAGTCTGGGCTCTTCTCATAACACTCTCCGCAACAGGAAACACGCTAGTGTTGGCACTACCGAAGTTGGCAGCAGTTGGACTCGCCGTTTAAGTTCGCTTTTTGTAGAGCCTGGTTTCAGTCCAATCGACACTGTACCCTTTGACCTGGGAAGCCCTGAACTGATCATCTACAAGTTGGGTTTGTTAGTAACTTGGGTCTGTTAATCACAGACTTCTGCCACTTTCCACCATGAATAATGAGCAGAATCAATACGTTGGACAGAAATAAAGGTCCAGAGACTTTAATCGACCTTCCTTGAAACTGTCAATTCAGGAAGGCTCTTTTTGTGCAGGTACCTCACCTCAGATCGTTTCTTAGTTTTCTCCATGGTTGAAGTTTCTCACACTGTCAAATTCCCCAATGGACGTCTTGTAACGGATTCAGTTATCAGTCTCTAACTTGGCGATAGGTTTCCCATTAAATATTTGGAAATGTTCCAAGACCCCAGCAGGAACATACCGTCCCATTATCAGCATGTTAATGTTGTCCCGCTCACTCGCTTACTGACAAGACCTACTGGGATAATCAGAGCACATAGCTATGGCTGTGTTTAGGATTAGGTTAAAACACCAGAATAATACCATCTCATTGTATCGGAAAGGAATAGACATACCCGACACACACAAATTGTTTACCTATACCTGGAATATCTAGTACTTAGGTTGGCAAAATGACATCACGGGATCATTGCCAAGAATAATATAAAAGGAATTTTAGGTGTATGGATGATATTATTAAGTAAGTGTCTGCTAACCATTTCTCTTTAACTGAGTACCCACCTGAACTGTTGGGCCACCTGGTCTGGTTCATACTTTAATCTCTACCTATCTGATAAAAATACACAGCGAAGGCACTACATGACCAGAGGGATAGAGATGCTGTGCTCTACTTTCACTTTTCGCTGAAGCTCTCGAAAAGTCTGTTGGTAGACACACGGCGGGACATTTGACAATGTGACATCAGATACAACAACACCCTGATGATTAGGATGACTTGCCAGAGCGTGCGTTTGTTGACGGGATACTCTAACTATTTCACAAAACCTGGTATAAGCACGATTTGAACATGGTTCAAAATCATAAGTTCACGATATGGTTGCATGACGGACACTGCCAATACCAGATGCTCTTGATGATTATGAAGTTTTGACGCTTCTGTTATTTAAAGTCTTAGCTGGGTGAATATTCTACTTCCGTGTCATTTACTTCTCTCAGCTTGGTTTGACTTACTGAATGCTACATTGGGGAAAAGGTAAATGATCATTAATTCAGCAGGGTTAGTTGTTTAACCAATCATTCCATCGTAGCTATTTCAGCAACTGTTCTGTTCGATGACATTCTCACGCAAACAGCAAAACTGTAATTGTAGGTGAATCCCAACACAATACTAAGACAAATACCACTTCGACTGTCATTCGTAAAATCATGAAAGAAATAATGGCATACAATACATGTTTTATACACAATACAGAACTTAGGAAGCAACTAGGAACACACATAAAAAACACGTCCGAACATGTATCACATATTGAATTTAAGAATATTGACAAAACATGATCAATGCAAAACACTGAAATATACAAAATGCGAATGGTTTATGTGCACGGTGTAATAGTAAATTCAAGACATTTAATTACGAGATATGACGAAATGAGAAACCCATTGTGATAATACACATATTAAGTAATTCATTAAATACTATTGAATATGGCCATGCAACGTGTCCGGTCAGAGATAAGATATCTGGTCTACTCGAGTAATTTCATATATAACTGAAAAGTTCAATTACTTAGATATTCCCTCAAAGTGATCGTATTTTAATACAAATTCCCTGGAGTGAACAACATGATTATATTCTACATCATGAACAGTACGAGTAAACATGTCAGACTTACATTTCTTCAACTCGATGAATTTAAGGAAACCAATTCTCTGAACTGAACATTTCCTTCAAGCTCAAATACAGTGCCACCAGTGCCAGTAGAGCGCAACCTAACATATAACCATTGTTTGATCGGCATTCTAGAAGTTGGTGAGTCAATAATGAAGCATATGGCTTTATGATAATACGACGTTCATAAAGCAAGCAAACCTGATATCGGTTTCAGAATTCACACCGAAACGTCGCTCTATGCAATAAACAAGATGTTGCTATCCATAAAATCGTATGCTTCATTATTAACATAACCGAGTACGTTCCAAGGGTTGTTACAACTGGACAGCTGCAAGTAAAGAACGGCACTACACCAAGGAATGGTCAGACATTACACACAATCCCAGGAATTGTACGTGAAGAACGTAACATTACCATGCGGCTCATCTTACGTCATGTTAACGCGTGTACCCTTCTGACAAACGGGACGTCATGGTGCAGGCAGGTACCGAGTGGGGCATGTGCCTTGAGAATAGTCTGAGTCCTGGAATATCTAGATATCAATGTTCGATACTACCAAGCACCAGGTAAATTATAGCGGTCAGATCAAATTTCAAGAACATGTCCCGTATCTTTGTGAGTCGATTGAGCAAATCATGCAGTTAGTCGTATGTACTGAGCAAAGGTCGCAGACACGCGTGAATGTGTTAGCATGCATTACAATTTTGTTTCAGCAACGGGAGTTTGAGACTCTTGTGTTTGTGTTTCACTGGTTGTCCTTCAAATTAAATCAGTGATATGATCTGTATTGTACCCATTTCATGCAGTAATTACAATCTATTTTTGTCAACGACGTAATGAGCAAAGTTTTGTGCTGTCCTTAACGAATATTGTATGTAACCAGTTAGAATCAATATCACACAATCCTACGTGCTAATGTGTCATGATTGCAACTAACGTATGTCATGTGACAGGTACTGTTTGCGGCATGGCATACGTGGCCACGGTATTGTTTGTCGTCTAGTTGGTATCATCACATCATCACACACGTCTCTGGTGTTCTCCCTTTGGCACATAACGTTGGCTGTCCCTCCGTGACGAACTGTGTGACATCAGCGAATGTTGTGTAGTGGGGGCCTTCTGACGTTCGCCATCTCTTGGTCTGAATGGCCCTTTTGTCCTCGCCGGCTGTGAGGGACAGGAACATTATGGCAGCATGAAAGTAATACAAGGGCAATCGATGTGTCATGAAACAGGATTTTCTCTTCGTCTACATTCCACTTTACTATCAAGACTACCTTAAGATGGATCGTTGTCAAAGATGACGAAGATAAACGTATCATATATAGTTTCCTGCCCTTTTAGTCCGCCTGTAAATTCTGTTCATCACAAACTCAGTATACCTCAATACAAACCCAGTTCAAGCCAAATAGTTTCATAATACAAACTCACTTCAAGCCAAATAGTTTCATAATACAAACTCACTTCAAGCCAAATAGTTTCAAAATACAAACTCACTTCAAGCCAAACTTCAGCACATCCCATTTCAGCACAAACACATTTCAAAACAATCAGTAACTCAAAGATACTTCAACACAACTCAGAACATCCTGGCAATAGCTCGACAATTTCCCCTTTTAGTGAGATGTTGTTGACCTGTTCTGTCCCGGCCACCCCATTAGGGAGGGACAACGCTACAACTCACCACTTCCACCAAAGCGCAACACCGACACCAACGACGGTCAACAGGGGGAGTAGCACCGCCAGTGCTATCCCCCATGGTTGTATTGTGGACTGACTGGGACTGGTTGCTGGAACAAAAACAAAAACATTTCCAGAGATTGGCGGAGAATATTTTGTTGCAGACAAGCTATCCCATTTTTGCAATGTCTGAGATTTTACAACTGCCGAAAACCTGAAGAAAGTATTCACTTAAAATGTAATTCAACTTAAACTGTACAGGCGTCGAAACAGTGCAAATTTTCAATTTCAATAACAATGTATGAAATCCCATCAAACAATTATTTCTGTTTTTTCCCCCATCTATGGCCACTTTCACGCATGATGTCTAGACCCTCTTTGGTATGGATAAAATGTTTCAGAGGAACAACACATTTACAAAAAAAAGTATACATCTCGACCATGGGATGATTTTTCGACAAAGAAACGTAATTAATTTAAAAAGTGTTTTGATTGTAACTAAGTCACAAACATTGCGTTTGTGTTGACAAAACACCACTATATCCTTTACGGTGATGTGCGTGGGATAAAATGAAAATCATGCTTTAGTTGAATCAAAATACTGACTTTGGTTTCATACTTTTTTTTTAAATAATGAACATGATGGTTACCTGTCATGCATAAATCCCCTGTCCATCCAGGAGCGCAGTTGCTGTTGTTACAGCGCCCAGTTTCAATGTCGCAATGCTGGTCCAGACACTGGTCACACGGGTGCCTACAGTGGATACCATTAGTCCCAAACGGACACCCTGAAACGACGCTGAAGTGTTAGATGTTCACCACTGGTGCGTATATCCCAGTCATTTGTCCAGTCACTCTGTCGTCTGGTCAGTCACTCTGTCGTCTGGTCAGTCTCTCTGTCGTCTGGTCGGTCACTCTGTCGTCTGGTCAGTCACTATGTCGTCTGGTCAGTCACTCTGTCGTCTGGTCTGTCACTCTGTCGTCTGGTCTGTCACTATGTCGTCTGGTCAGTCACTATGTCGTCTGGTCAGTCACTCTGTCGTCTGGTCTGTCACTATGTCGTCTGGTCTGTCACTCTGTCGTCTGGTCTGTCACTCTGTCGTCTGGTCAGTCACTCTGTCGTCTGGTCTGTCACTCTGTCGTCTGGTCTGTCACTCTGTCGTCTGGTCAGTCACTCTGTCGTCTGGTCAGTCACTATGTCGTCTGGTCTGTCACTCTGTCGTCTGGTCTGTCACTCTCTCGTCTGGTCTGTCACTCTATCGTCTGGTCAGTCCCTCTGTCGTCGTGTGGTCATGTCGTCTTTTCTGTCACTATGGTCTGTCAGTCACTATGTCGTAAGGTCAGTCACTATGCCGTCTGCTTCCAGGTTTGTCTGTCCATGGGTGTCGTCGCCTACTTTACCTGTCGTCTAATTCCAAATGTGTCTTTGTCGACCACGTGTGGTTATGTCGTATTTTCTGTCTGTGGCTGTCTATATCTTCTGCTCACCACCTTGTCTTTAGGCGGTGATACTCTCTCTCTCTCTCTCTCTCTCTCTCTCTCTCTCTCTATCTCTCTCTCTCTCTCTCTCTCTCTCTCTCATCTCAGTTTCTATTCATCAGGTGAAGTGTAAAACCGCTTTATCCCGAAAATGTGTCACGAAAATAGACCAATTACGTAATTATATTTTGAGTCGACTTGTTCCTGAGATCCGCGAACGCAAACTATTCGCTGCTATGTCCAACACTAAGCAATGGTGAATAACATATTTAACCATAACTCAAGTTCGTTCTACAGACCCGTGCCAAAAGTGGTCGTCACTTCCAGTTGAGGACGTCATTTTACATAACGGGTTAAACTGCGACGTCAACAAGGACGGTAATTTGCTTTACTTTATTGGTCAGATGACCCTTCATTTTCACCGCTGCTCGCACAGGATCCGGTTTATAGTGCCTGAATATATCACACGGTCAAGTTGACCACTAAGTCTCTGATCGTTTCAAACAAGTCCTCTTTTGCCCTAATGTCGGGTTTGGATCGCTTTTTTTCATTTTCTACCAAATATTATCTAAGGCGTTTTAATCTGGTGACTTTCTCCAATTATACGCAGGGTCGGTTCTGCATATTACAATATGGTCGTAAAATTCAAAAATGAGTTATCTTCCACAGCCCTAATCCTTCCCTTACACCACACCACTCGTTTCTTACGATCTGTTTCTTGCACGACCGTATTTTTAACAATTCCTGTAAAACCCTACATTTTGAAAAGTTCACTGCATAGTCGTCCGAGACATAGGATGGTTCATATTCTCTTTAATTTTGGTGGTAATGTCCGTTAAAGTTTACTTACAATAATTTTTCAGCATTGAAAAGGCGAGGTATTGTCCCTGTTTGACAAAGATAAACACCGTCCTTTTCGAGGCCACTTTGCACACTTCCAGACACACGGAATTTTTCAAAAACACTGTGATGAATGGTCCTAGGAATCCCCAACAACCTGTCAATTTCACTAAATTTTTGTCGTTCCTGAAATAATCTCGTCAGACACAAAACATCGGAAATGCGCGAGCAGACGACAATTTCGTCTCATTACGTGCCCAAACTACAAATTCAATATGACAGGTGTATATGTCGCGTGGAACACGGCGCGAGAAGACAACGCTAAACCGACGTCACTCACCAAGACGGCGACGCTGAATGCAATACTTTAGGCAACAGTGTATAGTTAGTCTTCCAATGCCTGTAACAGCTATCAAGCTTTTGGAAACTGACCCACCTCCATGGCACCTTGGTGGTTGGTATCCGTCCTGGCACTGACCGTCAGGACACAGACCAGACGTCTTGTTACAAACAGCGTTGTTGAGACACATCCCACACGGGAACTCACAATTGGTGCCATAGAAGCCGGTTGGACATTCTGAAACAAGCCGTAATGTGATATTTCCTCATGAGTAGATACACTTCACCTACACTCACGTGCAAAAGAAACGTCCCCATTTATTTTATCGTCTCTCAAACAGCAATGACAAACACAATAAGTATGTTTAAGGTTTCATATCAATAAACAATAAATATATTTTACATTTCGGTAGGTTAACATAGAGATCAGGCTTGATTCAACATGTTTGTAGGCTACGTTTACAAACGACGGTTGATTGTCCGGTTTTCAAGCACATGCCAACAGGTACATCACAGCATAAAATGTTCCAAAGGGCAGGAAAGTCTCTAGTAACCTCAGTCATCTGATCACGTGATCTGGTACCTGTCGCCATTCTTCCCGCAGGGCCTGAATCAACGCATTCCTTGACAACGGAGGCGGTAAACGCTTTTGGATGCGACGTCCGAGACGGTCCAACAGGTGCTCTATAGGAGATATGGCTGGAGATTTTGCTGGCCAAGTCAAGACCCCAATATTGTTGGCGGTAAAAAGTTCCTTGTGCCAACATCTTTGTGGGAGGAGCATTGTCCTGTTGGAACAAAGTTCGTGGATTCCTTTGAAGAAAAGGCAGTACAACAGGCCGCGAACCGAGGTCAAGATATCGAATTGCATTCAAATTTCGTTCAATGATAACCAGTTCTGCCTTCTGGTTGCCACAAATGACCCCCAAACCATCACACTCGCACCTCCATAGGGCTCCACTTCCTGTACGCAACACCGCGCAGTCCGTTCACCACTCGCCTGTAGACTCGTACCCAACCATCAGGTCTCTTCATTTGGAACCTGCTTTCATCTGCGAAATGAACTCGACACCAATTTCGTTGCTGCCACTGACGAACATTCCTGGCCCTTGCCAATCTACGACGTCAATGTTCAACCGTAAACGCCGTGCCCTTGAAAGGTCGGTAGGCACGGATACCATGTGCATGAAGACGTCTGCTTACTGTCCATCTGCTGACCAAATGCCCAAGACTTTGCGCCGCTGATGACGTCACAGTTAGGAATCTGTTCCTCAGATGAAGCACCTGAAATAGGTGTGTGTGTGTGCGTGCGTGCGTGCGTGCGTGCGTGCATGCGTGCGTGCGTGCGTGTGTGTGTGTGTGTGAGTGAGAGAGAGAGATATATTCTTGCAACATGAGAGTGCGTGGCTCCCACCTCCAGCATACCAGTTGCTCGTTCTCTTTGCTCTGTTGATAATCGAGGCATATTTTGTTGGTCAAACGGGGGTAAGTGATGACAGAGAACAGTTCAACACGTGTTTTATATACAGATTGCATGCGGGTACTTTTCTGCACGTGCGGGAAGTTTAGGCGCTCAAAGTAATTTGTAGCGCTTAGGACATGCAACACGTGTTTTTCCTTCACATAAAACGTTAATGTGTGTTTGGGAGATGCACTCTCTACCATAATCCACGTATATGGCCATTTAGACGAAAATTATAATAATTTGTATTTTGGGGACGTTTCTTTTGCACGTGAGTGTATGACGACTAAATGGCTATTGTATGAATCTGATGATATATTATCACACACTTAGATAGAACACGCACATTACACTATCCTGAAATATCATGTCCAAAAATATGAAATATGGTGATCCTCCCTTCCCTGCCAACACCCACATCACTCTGTCAACGTCTTTACCTCCCTAGACGTGTCATTGAGAGGAGCGGAACTGTGTGTACAATTTTGATGTTACCTATATATAGTGCACATTTTTTGTCATTGAGAGGACCGGAACTGTCTATATAACTCTGATGTTACCTGTAGTGCACAGTGTGTCATTGAGAGGAGCGGAACTGTCTATACAACACTGATGTTACCTGTAGTGCACAGTGTGTCATTGAGAGGAGCGGAACTGTCTATACAACACTGATGTTACCTGTAGTGCACAGTGTGTCATTGAGAGGAGCGGAACTGTCTATACAACTCTGATGTTACCTGTAGTGCACAGTGTGTCATTGAGAGGAGCGGAACTGTCTATACAACACTGATGTTACCTGTAGTGCACATAGTGTAACTGAGAGGACCGGAACTGTGTATACAACTCTGATGTTACCTGTAGTGCACAGTGTGTCGTTGAGAGGAGCGGAACTGTCTATACAACACTGATGTTACCTGTAGTGCACAGTGTGTCATTGACAGGACCGGAACTGTCTATACAACACTGATGTTACCTGTAGTGCACATAGTGTAACTGAGAGGACCGGAACTGTCTATACAACTCTGATGTTACCTGTAGTGCACAGTGTGTCATTGAGAGGACCGGAACTGTCTATACAACTCTGATGTTACCTGTAGTGCACAGTGTGTCATTGAGAGGAGCGGAACTGTCTATACAACTCTGCTGTTACCTGTAGTGCACAGTGTGTCATTGAGAGGAGCCGAACTGTCTATATAACTCTGATGTTACCTGTAGTGCACAGTGTGTCATTGACAGGACCGGAACTGTCTATACAACTCTGATGTTACCTGTAGTGCACAGTGTGTCGTTGAGAGGACCGGAACTGTGTATACAACACTGATGTTACCTGTAGTGCACAGTGTGTCATTGAGAGGAGCGGAACTGTCTATACAACTCTGATGTTACCTGTAGTGCACAGTGTGTCATTGACAGGACCGGAACTGTCTATACAACTCTGATGTTACCTGTAGTGCACAGTGTGTCGTTGAGAGGACCGGAACTGTCTATACAACACTGATGTTACCTGTAGTGCACAGTGTGTCATTGAGAGGACCGGAACTGTCTATACAACTCTGATGTTACCTGTAGTGCACAGTGTGTCATTGAGAGGAACTGTCCGGAAACTGTCTATACAACTCTGATGTTACCTGTAGTGCACAGTGTGTCATTGAGAGGACCGGAACTGTCTATACAACTCTGATGTTACCTGTGGTGCACAGTGTGTCATTGACAGGACCGGAGCTGTCTATACAACACTGATGTTACCTGTAGTGCACATAGTGTAACTGAGAGGACCGGAACTGTGTATACAACACTGATGTTACATGTAGTGCACAGTGTGTCGTTGAGAGGACCGGAACTGTCTATACAACACTGATGTTACCTGTAGTGCACAGTGTGTCATTGACAGGACCGGAACTGTCTATACAACTCTGATGTTACCTGTAGTGCACAGTGTGTCATTGAGAGGAGCGGAACTGTCTATACAACTCTGATGTTACCTGTAGTGCACAGTGTGTCATTGAGAGAACGGAACTGTCTATACAACTCTGATGTTACCTGTAGTGAACATAGTGTAACTGAGAGGACCGGAACTGTGTATACAACTCTGATGTTACATGTAGTGCACATAGTGTAACTGAGAGGAGCGGAACTGTCTATACAACTCTGATGTTACCTGTAGTGCACAGTGTGTCATTGAGAGAACGGAACTGTCTATACAACTCTGATGTTACCTGTAGTGAACATAGTGTAACTGAGAGGACCGGAACTGTGTATACAACTCTGATGTTACATGTAGTGCACATAGTGTAACTGAGAGGAGCGGAACTGTCTATACAACTCTGATGTTACCTGTAATAGTGCACAGTGTGTCATTGAGAGGAGAGGAGGGACGGAACTGTCTATACAACTCTGATGTTACATGTAGTGCACAGTGTGTCATTGAGAGGAGCGGAACTGTCTATACAACTCTTATGTTACATGTAGTGCACAGTGTGTCGTTGAGAGGAGCGGAACTGTCTATACAACTCTGATGTTACCTGTAGTGCACATAGTGTAACTGAGAGAACCGGAACTGTGTATACAACTCTGATGTTACCTGTAGTGCACAGTGTGTCATTGACAGGACCGGAGCTGTCTATACAACACTGATGTTACCTGTAGTGCACATAGTGTAACTGAGAGGACCGGAACTGTGTATACAACTCTGATGTTACATGTAGTGCACAGTGTGTCGTTGAGAGGACCGGAACTGTCTATACAACACTGATGTTACCTGTAGTGCACAGTGTGTCATTGAGAGGAGCGGAACTGTCTATACAACTCTGATGTTACCTGTAGTGCACAGTGTGTCATTGAGAGGAGCGGAACTGTCTATACAACTCTGCTGTTACCTGTAGTGCACAGTGTGTCATTGAGAGGACCGGAACTGTCTATACAACACTGATGTTACATGTAGTTGACATAGTGTAACTGAGAGGACCGGAACTGTCTATACAATTTTGATGTTACCTGTAGTGCACAATGTGCCCTTGTATCCCGGGGCACAGCCGGAGGCGGGACAGGAACCATCAATATTGTTGCACATGACGCTGTCGGCACAGTTGCCACACTCTAATGTGCAGTTGTCTCCGTAATATCCATTAGGACACCCTGAAACATATTTATAATCTGCTATGAATCTTAACAACACGGGGGCCGATGTGTTGTATCTTCTCGCCAACATACCACAACAAGGAACAGGCTTGTGCGATAATATCTGGATCATCTTTAGGCATTCCAATCCTTAATGACGGCTAAATAATATAACAAACATTAAAGTGACAAACTAAATAACTAATCGTCCTTCCAGGGAAATAGATCGTATACTGCAGCTGATGTAGTACCATTTGAACAGTTTGGATAATTAGTCTCTTAGAATATACCTGATTTTGCAGAAACTAACTGAAACATTCTCCAGTCCACCTACAAAATCCCCAGACTAATCCCAAAGAATATCAAATTTATAGAAAATTGACGGGTATTTGTTACCTTGGTTACAGTAATTCGATGTCCATCCTGGGTCACAGTTCCCAGGACACAAACCGGATGTCATGTTACATGTCACATTGCCCAAGCAATGCCCACACGCGAAACACGTTTGCCCGTAGTAACCTTGCCTACAAGCTGAAATGGTGAATACAAAATGGAACCTTCGGCTGCATTGTCTCACTGAAACATCTCGACGGGAAAACTTGATAAAATAAAATAAAATAAAAAAGTGTATACGTTAACGATACTATCAAGATCGGATTAAAAGGAAGTATTTTGCAGTTGTCAGTGACATACCCATTTACAACAAAAGGGTTACGATAAAACTGGTTGGGGAAAAAAACGTCATATGAACCAAAAACTCTTACAGTCTGTTTAACATAACAACGCCAAATAGCTTTCACAATCCTATACTGCTGGTTAGCGCTATCTTCGGTATTACAATGATTGTTCCGCCTCACCTAGACACATCCTTCCCTTCCAGCCGTCCTGGCAGCCACGTGTGCAGGTGCCCGATGTCCGGTCACAGTTCTCCCCGTACAGACAGTGCCCACACACCTTCGTACACATGGGACCGTAACGGCCAACCACGCAGTCTGCCAGACAAGTACATGACTCAATACCACTCAAAGAAGAAAGTACATGACTCAAAAGTAAAATATCTATTTATTCATAACTGTGTAGCTGTGGTCGCTTGGGGATATCGACTCTGGGCCGCTGGGTACAAGACAAAAACAATGGTGATGATTTGATGAGTTCATTATGAGTATGGGGCTATTGCTGACGTATCTGAAGAAAGAAAAGATGTTTCCACCTCAGCAACAGCAAATGGAGTGAGGTGGAAGACAGGTAACATATCAAAGGACGACTTTGATGTGGCTTATAAATGGAATAGGAAAGGCCCAGAGGATGGGTACTGAATCAAAAAATAGAACAGAAGTAAAGTGAAATCCTTGTTGACAAGGCTCCAGGAAACAGATGAAAAGGTGATAATTAAGAGAGGCGGCATTCAACGGCAAACACGGACTACATAGAACAAATGAACATTTAACATATAATGATGTTTGTGATACATGATGAAATGAATTGTGATTGAGCTTAGTTTGGGGGCAATATTAATAAAAGCACTGCTACAACTGCAAATCAATAACAATTTTATGATATTGACTAATATTTGTCTTCAAAGTTTGAGCAATAATGTGTGTACACAAAGCATGATTATAAATACAGACCAAGGATACCTTTTAGGGTCACTCAAGCCACTCAGCATTTTAGCGGAAACTATGGAAACGAACGCAATCATTGCGGTACAGAGATTTAATTTCTTCATTTCAATACAAACGAAATCTGTAGAAAGTATGTGGAGCCCGTCCTCAATCAGATGCCCTTTACGTGACATTAAAATAAAATAACCAAAGAAACTAATCTAAACAAGTTGCGTCTAAAACTAGTAGTATACTAAACTACGGATATACTAGTAGTATACATAAATTTAAGTTCTGGGCCCCGCTCCAGCAAGCCATCGTAGCGCAGGAAGTCGTTACTCCTGCACTTCCGGTTTCTAAGGTGAATTTATATATCGCTTTACATCGTTCTCTACTGTATGGAATCATCGTTACCTGTACACGTATCGCCGTCAAAGTTCTGCTGGCAACCAGACGGGCACCTGCCGGTGTCTTTCTCACACACGTTTGTATTGGAACAGCGTCCGCATGTCATGTTACATCCCTCACCATACAGACCCGCCGTGCAGTCTGTGAACACATGTACATCGAAAACACTGCTTAAAAGTTGTATGTTTATAACTGGTGTCTGTATGACCAGGATTTTCTGTTTGAAAGTAAACATCAGGTGAGTGAGTTACTTGGTTTTATGCCGCTTTTAGCAACATTCCAGCAATATCCGGGCGGGGGACAACAGAAATGGGCTTCACACATTGTACCCATGAGGAAAATTGAACCCAGCTTTGGCGTGACGAGCGTACGCTTTTACTACTGGGCCACCCCGTCGCCCCTTAAACATTAGGTAACATTAAAAATGTATATTCGTCAGATGAAACAGTAATATACGTCATATACGACTTACTTTGACACAGCTGTCCAGTAAACCCTGACTCACATCCACCAGCGCAGCTCCCTGTGTGGACATCACAGTCCACGTTGTTGTGACACGCACCGCATTGGAACCAGCAGTTGGCGCCGTATGTGTTATTGGCACATGCTAGAAAAGTGCAGGATAAACCTCTATTTCATAGACAAGAACAGGATAAACCTATATTTTATAGACAAGAACAGAATAAACCTATATTTTATAGACAAGAACAGGATAAACCTTTATTTCATAGACAAGAACAGGATAAACCTCTGTTTGTAGACAAGAAGAGGATAAACCTCTATTTTATACACAAGAACAGGATAAACCTCTGTTTATAGACAAGAAGAAAATAAACCTCTATTTTATAGACAAGAACAGGATGAACCTCTATTTTATCGACAAGAACAGGATAAACCTCTATTTTATAGACAAGAACAGGATAAACCTCTGTTTATAGACAAGAACAGGATAAACCTCTATTTTATAGACAAGAACAGGATAAACCTCTGTTTGTAGACAAGAACAGGACAATCCTCTATTTTATAGACAAGAACAGGATAAACCTCTATTTTATGGACAAGAATAGGATAAACATTTAATTTATAGACAAGAACAGGATAAACCTCTACTTTATAGACAAGAACAGGATAAACCTCTATTTTATAGACAAGAACAGGATAAACCTCTATTTTACAGACAAGAATAGAACAAACCTCTGTTTAGTTCAAGCTAAGTATGTAATTGACTTGCCAGCAACATAAATACAAGACTGACTTGACTAGAACATTTGTACAAGATGGATCATTTGTACATTTTACAGGATTGACATGCCGAGAAAGTTGGACAGGATTGACATGTCTAGGACATTTGTAAGAAAGGTGGTCATCTAGGGCATAGCGATAACGAGTCCTCAAAAGGAAATGATGTCATCAACCCCCCTTATCCCCTTGTTAGTGTTTACTTGACTAAGTGTCATATTATATAGAATCACGACAATTCTGATAATCACGGAATGTCATACCATACTGGTTAAATCAGATTAAACTTGACGCGTTTTATATGTGTCAGATAACAGTTGCTAAGCACGAAATGTATTTCGCGTTGACCCACTCACTGGTCGAACCTTCCTATATAGCGTCGCTTCGTTATACATTATAGGGGTAGCTCGAAGTTCATGGAAGCAATCACTGGAGTTTCTTCGACAGGCATTTTAGAAGTTGTATAGATGAACGCCGCACTCATTGCAATAAAGAAGTTGACTATCCATAGAACTTGGTTTTCCTTTATCTATAAAACTTCTAAAATGCCTCTCAAAGAAGTTATCTGCCGTCTACATGGAGACGTGGCAATTCAGTCCATCAACAAACTTATCACTTGCTTGATAACGGTGTTAGTACCTACACCGAAACGCCGCACTCATTGCAATAAAGGAGTTGACTATCCATAGAACTTGGTTTTCCTTAATCACTGGAGTGTTTGGTCCAGTTTGAATAATCCTGATGACTATGAAATAAACGAACGTATATTTTCAATCCCTACTACTACTGCTGCTACTGCTGCCGCTGTTGTTGCTGCTGTTGCTGCTACTACTACTACTACTACTACTACTACTACTACTACTACTACTACTACTACTACTACTACTACTACTACTACTACTACTACTACTACTACTACTACGGACAATCCCTATAACACTATTGTGGCAATGACCAAATTCTTTGAGTGAAGCCATATTAACTCACTTTCATTACACATATTTCCCCTGTATCCAGCACGACATCCCCGCTGGCACCGCCCTCTGATGTCACAGTCGTCGTCATCACACGTCAGACAGGGCTCACACCGTCCGTCCCGGGGGTAGGTACCTTTCCGACAATCTGTACAGACAACATCCGCCAATTACCCCCTGCCATCTTCCTGTCTGGTTGCAACTAGCTTTGAATTATTTGACTGGATAATTTATTTAAGATTTATCAATGCTCTGAGATGGATGTCGGAACAATGTCCGAAGTGAAACAGGTCACAGATCCACAAGAAAATGAATGGCGTTGAGAACCCTAAAAACAAAATCACGACGACTCTAGGATTCGAACCCAAGATCACAATGTTCTAACATGGCCAACAGTAGCCCGGCGAATACCATGGCAACAAGGGGCTAGTTGAACAGATGCCCTACATTTATTGAGCACGTGTTTCCACGGTGTATCATTGCTCAGCGTTGTTTTCGGTATGCATCTTTACGGCGTTATCGCAGACACTGTGGGATATCGTCGTGTAGTTATACATCCTTGAAGCAAGGATAGTTACCATGGCAACGGTAGCCTGCCCACAACCCGTCACACAGACCGTCTGGACATTTCCCTGTCACCGTGTTGCAGGCAGATCCACCGGCGCAGTGACCACACACACCGGAACAGTTCAGCCCATAGTGGCCGCTTGGACAACCTAGAACAAGAGTATGTATATACTACGTGTATACAGGCATGGCGTGTAGATTATTTAATATTTATATGTATAAATATGTTTGTGTCAGACAAGTTGCAGTTATGCTGCATATATAACTAACAAACCTGAATGTACAAACAAGTAACTAGGCACCCGGTGTTCGATTCCGCTCGTCACTCAGAAACATGGCAATCACCCATCCTGTACACCACTTTTTAGACAGAAACTTCGCAGCCAGCCACCCGGTGTTCAACTCATCACTCAGTAAACATGGCAATCACCCATCCTGTAGACCACTCCTCAGGCAGAAACCTAGCAGCCAGCCACCCGGTGTTCAACTCAATCAGTAACATGGCAATCACCAACCCTGTACACCACTCTTCAGGCAGAAACCTAGCAACCAGCCACCCGGTGTTCAACTCAATCAGTAACATGGCAACCACCAACCCTGTACACCGCTCGTCAGACAGAAACCTAGCAACCAGCCACCAGGTGTTCAACTCATCCCTCAGAAACATGGCAATCACCCACCCTGTACACCACTCTTCAGACAGAAACCTAGCAACAAACCGCCCGGTGTTCAACTCATCACTCAGAAACATGACAATCACCCACCCTGTACACCACTCTTCAGACAGAAATTTAGCAGCCAGCCACCCGGTGTTCAACTCATCACTCAGAAACATGTCAATCACACACCCTGTACACCACTCTTCAGACAGAAACTAAGCAGCCAGCCACCCGGTGTTCAACTCATCACTCAGAAGCATGTCAATCACCCACCCTGTACACCGCTCTTCAGACAGAAACCTAGCAACCAGCCACCAGGTGTTCAACTCATCACTCAGAAACATGGCAATCACCAACCCTGTACACCACTCCTCAGGCAGAAACCTAGCAACCAGCCACCCGGTGTTCAACTCAATCAGTAACATTGCATCCACCAACCCTGTACACCGCTCTTCAGACAGAAACCTAGCAACCAGCCACCCGGTGTTCAACTCATCACTCAGAAACATGGCAACTCAATCACATTGCATCCACCAACCCTGTACACCGCTCTTCAGACAGAAACTTAGCAACCAGCCACCCGGTGTTCAACTCATCACTCAGAAACATGGCAATCACCCACCCTGTACACCACTCTTCAGACAGAAACTTAGCAGCCAGCCACCCGGTGTTCAACTCATCACTCAGAAACATGTCAATCACCCACCCTGTACACCACTCTTCAGACAGAAACCTAGCAACCAGCCACCGCCCGGTGTTCAACTCATCACTCAGAAACATGGCAATCACCCACCCTGTACACCACTCTTCAGACAGAAACTTAGCAACCAGCCACCCGGTGTTCAACTCATCACTCAGAAACATGTCAATCACACACCCTGTACACCACTCTTCAGACAGAAACCTAGCAACAAACCACCCGGTGTTCAACTCATCACTCAGAAACATGTCAATCACCCACCCTGTACACCACTCTTCAGACAGAAACTTAGCAACCAGCCACCCGGTGTTCAACTCATCACTCAGAAACATGACAATCACCCACCCTGTACACCATTCTTAAGACAGAAACTTATATAATAAAATAATAATTTATGGAGAATAGGAACAGCCATATCAAAACAGAAAGAGACCCACTCACACACAAATGATCCGAGAAAACCTCGACCGGTGGACCTCGACCGAAAGAGTCCACACGGGCATTAACACTAGCTCTCACCTTGTATGGACACGTTAATCGTTACAACTGTTACAAGACATAACAGAATGATTCTGTGTGTAGAATACGTCATGTGTGTACCCCTCTGTCCTGGATCCCAGAAAAGCATGGGTGTACGGTACTTTGTTTACAGCAGCCCCCCGGTATAACGCTGTCCGATAAGAAAGGTAGCAATGCAGGTCATGGCGATAACGAGCCCGTCAAAGGAAATGACGTCATGATTGCCCTATTCCTGTTCGTGTGTACCTTACTACGTGTGGTATTACATAGAATCTGATCTGATTTCTGATAATCACTGAATTTCATACCATGCTGGTTAAATCAGATTAAACTTAAAGTGTTTTAAACGTGTCAGATAATTCAGTTACTAAGAACGAAATGTATTTCGTGTTGACCCACTCAGCAGTCGATACTTCCGTCAAGCTCGGAGTACACCTACTTCGACAGTAGTCTGTGTGCCCTGACAACACCTAACATCCACCCACCTTGTGTACAACTCTGTCCCGTCAAGCCCGGAGTACACCCACTCCGACAGTAGCTTGTGAGCCCTGACAACAATCTAGCAACCACCCACCTTGTGTACAACTCTGTCCCGTCAAGCCCGGAGTACACCCACTCCGACAGTAGCTTGTGTGCCCTAACAACAATCTAGCAACCACCCACCTTGTGTACAACTCTGTCCCGTCAAGCCCGGAGTACACCCACTCCGACAGTAGTCTGTGTGCCCTGACAACAATCTAGCAACCACCCACCTTGTGTACAACTCTGTCCCGTCAAGCCCCGGAGTACACTAACTCCGACAGTAGTCTGTGTGCCCTGACAACAATCTAGCAACCACCCACCTTGTGTACAACTCTGTCCCGTCAAGCCCGGAGTACACCCACTCCGACAGTAGCCTGTGTGCCCTGACAACAATCTAGCAGCCACCCACCTTGTGTACAACTCTGTCCCGTCAAGCCCGGAGTACACCCACTCCGACAGTAGCTTGTGTGCCCTGACAACAATCTAGCAACCACCCACCTTGTGTACAACTCTGTCCCGTCAAGCCCGGAGTACACCCACTCCGACAGTAGCTTGTGAGCCCTGACAACAATCTAGCAACCACCCACCTTGTGTACAACTCTGTCCCGCCAAGCCCGGAGTACACCCACTCCGTATCCTGACAACACCTAGCAGCCACCCACCTTGTGTACAACTCTGTCCCGCCAAGCCCGGAGTACACCCACTCCGAATCCTGACAACACCTAGCAACCACCCACCTTGTGTACAACTCTGTCCCGTCAAGCCCGGAGTACACCCACGCCGTACCCTGACAACAACCTAGCAACCACCCACCTTGTGTACAACTCTGTCCCGTCAAGCCCGGAGTACACCCACTCCGACAGTAGCCTGTGTGCCCTGACAACAATCTAACAGCCACCCACCTTGTGTACAACTCTGTCCCGTCAAGCCCGGAGGACACCCACTCCGACAGTAGCCTGTGGTCTTGTTGCAAACTTCCGCGACATCATTACAACTGCAGGTAGCTTCACAGTCTAACCCGTATTTGAAGTCATCACACTCTGTAGTAAAGCAAAGGAAACATATTGTTGATAGATAAATAGATGGACAGATAAGTAGATGGATAGATGGATGGATGGATGGATGGATGGATGGATAGGTAGACCAGAGGTTTGTAAAGTCGTAAGTTTTGTACACATATAGCCGTGGGCCCCGTGTTATGGATAGAAGCCAGCATTTCACTCTTTTAGTCAGAGTCGGTTAATTTAGGCTTAGTGTTTACAATGTCTGATTTTTGCCAGTTGAGAGTCCTGGTGCTCTGTTGTAATGGTGTGTTTGTCGTGCCGGTTGTAACCTCCACCATGCCTCAGCTGAATTATCTAACAGGTGTTGTCACAGACCATACAACAAGTTGAAAGTCCACAACTGTTATATCGTGACGACCTCTTCCCGAGGCACGAGTTTCTAACAGCTCAAATCAAAGTCAAGTTCTCACCCTTGCCATTTTATGTCTGCTTCTATGCTCGATTTATCGCGCCAAAAGGACGAGTTGTGTCCCCTGTAGTGACAACGCGATATCCAATCAGATCGCGGTTCTCATTTCCAATGACGTCATAAATTTCAAAAGTTGATGACCTGGTCGATCACACTGAAAGGGTTCGAGATTTATTCCTGCCAGAAATACAACATGACAGTAAAGAAACTTGTCAGTTTTTGTGGATCCCCGATGTTCATTTCATAAAACCAAAGATGTACATTTCTACTTCTTTAGTCAAACGGGATTTGTTTCTGATTGAACTATTGATATGTAGATAGTCGGCTTAAAAGGCAAGAACTGGACATTGATATAGGTTAATGGATAATTTTGCCTCGGGAAGATGATATAAATGAGAATTTATTTACCGTAAATATTCTGATTATTGTCAACAACACATTCTATTTACTTTAGCAGCAGCACGTTTTAGTTATAATAATCGTTTGTGATTTTGGTTTACCATAAACTTCCACTTCACATAAACTGAGTATATGTTGTCCTTGTAACGCGGATGGGAGCAGAATGGACACATTAGAACCGGAAATGACGTCAGTGCAGTTAAAGTCAATGACAGCAGATGGCGTGACTGTGGTACTGGCCTGGTAACACGCAGCGCCGTCTACCGTGACTTTGAATCCTCTCAGGTAGTCAAGATCTGAATGAAGAGTGACATTTGCGCCTTAAACCTCCATTATAACAGTATACATCACTATGTAGTGTACGACAGTATAGACCGTTGTATTGAAGTAACAGTAACATCCATGTATAGAGCATGACAGTATAGACCGTTGTATTGAAGTAACAGTAACATCCATGTATAGAGTACGACAGTATAGACCGTTGTATTGAAGATAACAGTAAAACCCCTGTATAGAGTACGACAGTATAGACCGTTGTATTGAAGATAACAGTAACACCCCTGTATAGAGTACGACAGTATAGACCGTTGTATTGAAGATAACAGTAACACCCTGTATAGAGTACGACAGTATAGACCGTTGTATTGAAGATAACAGTAACACCCATGTATAGAGTACGACAGTATAGACCGTTGTATTGAAGTAACAGTAACACCCCTGTATAGAGTACGACAGTATAGACCGTTGTGTTGAAGATAACAGTAACATCCCTTGTATAGAGTACGACAGTATAGACACGTTGTATATACGACAGTATAGAAGTTGTATTGAAACAGTAACACCCCCTCTATAGAGTACGACAGTATAGACCGTTGTATTGAAGTAACAGTAACACCCCTGTATAGAGTACGACAGTATAGACCGTTGTATTGAAGATAACAGTAACACCCCTGTATAGAGTACGACAGTATAGACCGTTGTATTGAAGATAACAGTAACACCCCTGTATAGAGTACGACAGTATAGACCGTTGTATTGAAGATAACAGTAACATCCCTGTATAGAGTACGACAGTATAGACCGTTGTATTGAAGATAACAGTAACACCCCTGTATAGAGTACGACAGTATAGACCGTTGTGTTGAAGATAACAGTAACATCCCTGTATAGAGTACGACAGTATAGACCGTTGTATTGAAGATAACAGTAACATCCCTGTATAGAGTACGACAGTATAGACCGTTGTATTGAAGATAACAGTAACATCCCTGTATAGAGCATGACAGTATAGAATGTTGTATTGAAGTAACAGTAACATCCATGTATAGAGCATGACAGTATAGACCGTTGTATTGAAGACAACAGTAACATCCCTGTATAGAGTACAACAGTATAGGCCGTTGTATTGAAGATAACAGTAACACCCCTGTATAGAGTACGACAGTATAGACCGTTGTAATGAAGATAACAGTAACACCCCTGTATAGATTACGACAGTATAGACCGTTGTATTGAAGTAACAGTAACATCCCTGTATAGAGTACGACAGTATGACGCTGTACTAAACAAACCTGTCTACCAAAGCCTCACGTGGGTTCTCTTTATTACATTTTAAAATTAAAAAACAGTGTGATAACCTACACAGCTTCAGCGTATATGTGCGCCAAGATTCTGAATCCTTAGCGCGAGAAATAATGGGTGAGTGAGTGGTTACAATTTACGCTGCCGTTTTCCAGTTGCGTCACAGCGTTTCAGCATGCTGACAGACCAATGCCTTAGTGATTCCTGGGTTACTCGTTTACCGCTTTGTGAAACCCACTAGCACAGATAAGAGGCAGACTAACCAAGGCTCAACACCAGGGTGAACTGAGATTCGAACCTACGATCTTTGAAGTGTCCTAGGGAAACACCTTGAAACAGCGAATTCCGGCGACTTTACAGAAGTCAGCCCGCGCTGATTCTATACAATTGTGACAATGTCTGTGCACAAGGAGCGATTCGTACCATCCCTTAGTTGATTCGTAACAAAATCGATAACAAATTATGATATAAAAAAAACCCGTAGCGTTGGAATAATATTTGTTTGTGTTTGTTCCATGGCTTAAAGTGCTGTCGGATATGGTTACACTTCAAAGAGAGCATGAATGCATGTTGATCATTTCCCTAAATGATTGTCTTCCAGGGCCCCGTTCCTCAAAGCGATCGTAGCGCTACGACAGTCGTAAGTCTATGTTAAAGTATGTGAGTTACGACTGTCCTAGCGCTACGATCGCTTTGAGGAACGGGGCCCTGTTCGTATCGATTAGTACAACCAGGACATACGGTGTTTGTTGTTGTAGATCCTGAAGCTGTGGATGTCCCGAGTCTTCTCCAGGTCAACACTCCAGGACGACGAGGGTTGACCGGACGCGGTGTATGAACACGACCCATTTATACTCCTTGTGTCCCCATCCACGGCTTGACCAGCTGATGTCGCACATTGAGGGGATGTTTTGCTGACACATACTGACCCTGTATACGTGCTGCTTTGTACGGCTTTCCGGTCCAGTGCCACATTAACTGACGGAGAAGTAGATAAGACAGTAGGGGTTAGTACATATAAGTTCCAGTCCATATTGGCATTTGGACGAGATATGATACAAATGTCAACGTATATAAACCAGTTACTCTGAAAATGTTCTTACGGCAGTCATGGGACAAGTTCATGACTCAGTCTCGCATCATTGGTTCTGACTAGATCTACTCCAGACGTATGGTAAAGTAAGAGAAAGAGGACGAGGCTAAATGAACCTCACGCAATTATGTATGTTTCGACAACTATTTTGTTTTACTGTCTATGCTTTCATCTAAAATCAGCTTCATTTGGGGGCAAAATTCAAAGAATAGAAACCTTCAAAAACATCATGAAAAAGCTGACACTCTTTATGGGGATTTGTGAATCATTGAAAGGAACATAGTAGCATTGTTTTCATATTGTTCTCCCGTAACACATTCATATTGTTCTCCCCTTAACACATTCATATTGCACATACAGTTGCCATGTTGTGCCATGTGTCTGAAAAATAACACTGACTACCATCGTAATTTCACATTTGGCATTGTCTGTGTAATGTCTAATTTATTTATTTTAGAAGTAAGTGAGATCGGTTAAAGTCGCTTTAAAGGGCCGATGAAAAAAGTCAAATAGGCCGTGGTGAAAGTCAAATGGGCCGTCACAAAAAGTCAAAAGGGCCTTATTTCTAGTCATATGGGCCGAACAGAATAAAAGTGTACAAAGGTTTTACATCATTTATTGACACATATAGTATTAAAACATAATATCACCATAACATTAATAAAATGGCAATGGCACGGTAATAGCCAAGCATGTCATTAATGGCAGTACATGTACATATAGTTTTCATGTGATGGCAATACATATAGTTCATAATTTACTTAATTAACACAAGTTCTCATAATTAACAAACATAATAAAATGGTATTTTACACAAGTTCATTCGTTCATAATTTACACAAGTTCATTCCTGAACTTCAAGAGTGTCATCGACAGCAACTGATGCAGAATCCAACTGACACAAGAAATTAAATTCTTCTCCACTTCTGCATAAGTCTAGGTAGTTAAGACACTGAGTTGAGATACTTTACAATAAAACATTAGACTCCCATGTTTTAATTAGATTTGGATTAAAAACTTACAACAACAACAAAAACAAACATCCCTTACGGATTAGCCATGCCACTGAGTCAAGACACATCAGAATGAAAACATTTGAGTCACATGTTCAAATTCCATTTAAAATAACAACAAACTAAACACTATTTACACTATTTACTATGTAATTTATTAATTTTTTATTTTTCGACCATTTCGATATAAAATTTCTTTCACGCTTCGATTTTTCATATTCTCTATCAGATTCTCTTTTTTCTTTGTTTAGTAATAACGGGAATTTTGCCTTGAAACGAGGCCTTAATATCTGCCTGCCGTTTCGGCATGTTTTTTTACATGGCGCCATTTGTAAATGATGAAGGATGCGTCGGCTATTTTGATTGGTGTTTATTTCTTAACACTGGCCAATCACGACGTGTCTTAGAAACGGGTTAGGGTTTCAGCTTCGTGTGTAGTTTCACTAAGCTAAGAATTGTCTGCTTGAAAACAAAACAAAAAATACTAAATGAATTAGGAAGTTTGTAATGGAAAAAGGCCATGAAGAGAATTTTTCACAGACTGAAAATTTACACTAGCAAATCGCGCTACCGTCATTCTATTTTTACTAGCCCGGGGAAGTTTTACCTAGCATCGGGCTACCGGGCTAGTGGTTATTTCGAACGCTGAGCTGAAGTGGATCAGGTCGACTGCTACTGTTGTGAAAGACACAAACTGACAAGCTGCTGATAAATCTAGCAACATCATCCGAGCCAACTGGGATCGGAACCCTGTGTATATTTCTGGGGTGTGAAAGGGTTCGCATGTAGAAAGGTTAACGTTAGTGACACCATATCTTGGTTAGAATAACACCCACTCATCTGACAATCGGCTCCTGCCCTCCCCGCTGCACACCCAGACAGACAGTGACCTGTGACCTTGTGACACACCTCTGACATGTTGTGACAGTGGCACCTTTTGTCACACTTGGACCCGAACCAGAAGTCGCTGCAGTCTGCCAGAACATGAACAGGGGTCTCACATCACATACTGGTTGTACACAATAGCTGTAAAACATTGACTATGCAGTGGTATGTGATGGATGATGATGATGATGATGATGATGGTGATGATGTCAACATCAGATGACACAAGTGAAGGTTGTGCGTGCGCAATAGGGGATTTCACTCACTTTGTGATGGGCTTGTCACCACTGAATTGGAGTACGTGAAATTATTGTTGGAACAGATGTACACTAACGTTTAATCTCTGCTGAACATATGTAATTGCGATAGAAACTCCATTTTAATTGAATAGAAGCATCAGTGTGCTGGGAGATCCAGAACTTAGTTCTTCATTTAGAGCTTTAGCATTGCAGGAATGGCTGGGTGGAAAGGGAACATTATGTTGTTCGGGGATTATGAGACAGACTATGGGAAGACGGTGTTTGGGTCTGTCACCCATTCACCCCTGTAATAGACACGTGTTGTTCCCTGCTCTACAGGCACAACAGCTATACATCTTGGGATCTGTTGGATTGACATTTTAGAAGTTAGTGAGCATCAATAACGGCAAAATACTTATATGTACTATATTGTATTATGATGCGACGTTTTGGTAGAGATATACTATAATAAGAATGAACTCGATGTTTGATTGGCATTTTAGAAGTTGCTATTTGATGAACATAGAGAATTTTCTGGGTTTCATCTTCTTTTTCTTGACAAACAATAAAAAAAGATGAAACCCATAAAATTCTCTATGTTCAAGAATGAACTCGCAAGAAAATTTGGACATATGAGTGTGGATATGCTGTAGATGCTTACAAATTTTACATACACAAGATGTAGATGCTTGCAGTTTAGTTAGTTTTCACTTACTAGACACAGTTACTAATGAAACATCTCTAAAGAATCCAATAAATAGTATATTTGTTGAAAAAAAGTTTACCCACTCTTCGCCAACTACAGGCACTGAGTGCGTCACTTACCGTACACCAGTACTTCACACAAGTCCAACACAGGCTGGTAATTGTTTATGGGGCCTGGTGGACTAAGGATGGTCAGGTTGGATCCGGTCAACGGCTGGACGCACGTAATGTCTGCAACAAGGTGACCGCCCGCCTGTGCTGTCCAGTTCTGACACCACTGGTCACTCACAAAGAGCTGGAACGTCTTGAAGGCCGATGGCTCTGGGTGGAATATCATGTGGCGCATAGGTTACCGTTTGACGTTCTTGAAAGACATTTAGAAGTTGGACGAACATGAATGCATGACACGTTTTTATGGATAACAACTTCTTTTTATTCTGTATACGATGTTCCAGAGCTAATTCTTGTTATTTCATTCACCTGATGAAGGAGCAGGAATAAGCTCTGTAACGTCCCCGATCCACCCACTTTTGGTGGATCGGGCGACAATTTTTTTATTCTTTATATGACGTTACAGAACTAATTCTTGCTCTTTCATTAGATGAATGAAGGAGCAGGAATTAGCTCTAATGAAGGAGCAGGAATTAGCTCTGATGAAGGAGCAGAAATTAGCTCTGATGAAGGAGCAGGAATAAGCTCTGATGAAGGAGCAGGAATTAGCTCTGATGAAGGAGCAGGAATTAGCTCTGATGAAGGAGCAGGAATTAGCTCTGATGAAGGAGCAGGAATTAGCTCTAATGAAGGAGCAGGAATTAGCTCTGATGAAGGAGCAGGAATTAGCTCTGATGAAGGAGCAGGAATTAGCTCTAACGAAGGAGCAGGAATTAGCTCTGATGAAGGAGCAGGAATTAGCTCTGATGAAGGAGCAGGAATTAGCTCTGATGAAGGAGCAGGAATTAGCTCTAATGAAGGAGCAGGAGCAGGAATTAGCTCTGATGAAGGAGCAGGAATTAGCTCTGATGAAGGAGCAGGAATTAGCTCTAATGAAGGAGCAGGAATTAGCTCTGACAAAGGAGCAGGAATTAGCTCTGATGAAGGAGCAGGAATTAGCTCTGATGAAGGAGCAGGAATTAGCTCTGATGAAGGAGTATGAAGGAGCAGGAATTAGCTCTAATGAAGGAGAATGTAGGAGCAGGAATTAGCTCTAAACGTGGTATAAAGAATAAAAAGAAGCTGTTATCCATAAAAGCGTGTCATATTCAGGTTACCGTTTGCTGTTGAAAATATCCAGCGAAATTCAAATGTGAAGTTTGTGTAATTTTAGAAAAAACACAATACAACTTGCTCTGTCTCTGAATAATAAATACTTGATCCACCCCTTCATGTGAGTTCTATAGCCACCCTAACACAGTCAGTACAACTGAATCATATTTCAAGTCAACTGGTTCATATAGAATCTGAAAGAAACTTACGATCATCGTCAGTGTGAATGACCACGTGACTGATCACGTGACTATCGCCAAGGTTGACACTCCATCTGGCGGTGTTGTTGTTGTAGGGTATGGTGTGAGTACAAGACCCATGCCAGTAGTTGTGATCGGCATCGCCGTCAACCGCCAGACTGCCGCTCTTCACCCCACACACATTACGGCCGAAATGGGGGTCTGGGGGTGGGCAGAACGCGGTGTCGTTGAAGGAGCCTGTTTGTTCTGTAGGTCGACCGAGAGCAATATTTCCTGGAACAACCATGAAACAGTGTTGTCATTTGGTGGACCAAGGACACTGTTACCTGTTAACTGTGAGGTATGAACCGTAAAGGGTGTCGAGGGCAGAGTCATCATGAAGGACACTGTCTGGTGTGTTCAGTAGGTGCATCGGGGACAGTGCTATCTGGAGTGACAGTGTTAGGTGTGTTTAGTAGATAAATGGAGTGCGGTTTGTGGTGAGACAAGAGTGCAGAGTGTTCAGCAGGTGGGCCTGGGAAAGTGTTAGTGGTGAGGATAGAAGGTATGTTTAGTAGGTGGACCTAGGACAGTGTTAGTGGTGAGGCTAGAAGGTATGTTCAGCAGGTGAACCTAGGACAGTGTTAGTGGCGAGGCTAGAAGGTATGTTCAGCAGGTTGGACCAGGACAGTGTTAGTGGTGAGGCTACAAGGTATGTTCAGCAGGTTGGACCAGGACAGTGTTAGTGGTGAGGGGGCGTAGGGGTAGCCTAGTGGTTAAAGCGTTGGCTCGTCACGCCGAAGACCCTGGTTCGAATCCCCACATGGGCACAATATGTGAAGCCCATTTCTGGTGTCCCCCGCCGTGATGTTGCTGGAGTATTGCTAAAAGCGGCGTAAAACCAAACTAAGTCAGTCAGTCAGTCAGTTAGTGGTGAGGCTAGAAGGTATGTTCAGCAGGTGGGCCCAGGACAGTGTTAGTGGTGGGGCTAGAAGGTGTGTTCAGCAGGTTGGCCTAGGACAGTGTTAGTGGTAAGGCTAGAAGGTATGTTCAGCAGGTGGGCCTAGGACAGTGTTAGTGGTGGGGCTAGAAGGTATGTTCAGCAGGTTGGCCCAGGACAGTGTTAGTGGTGAGGCTAGAAGGTATGTTCAGCAGGTTGGCCCAGGACAGTGTTAGTGGTAAGGCTAGAAGGTATGTTTAGCAGGTGGGCCTAGGACAGTGTTAGTGGTGGGGCTAGAAGGTAGGTTCAGCAGGTGGGCCCAGGACAGTGTTAGTGGTGAGGCTAGAAGGTATGTTTAGCAGGTGGGCCCAGGACAGTGTTAGTGGTGGGGCTAGAAGGTATGTTCAGCAGGTGGGCCCAAGACAGTGTTAGTGGTGAGGCTAGAAGGTATGTTCAGCAGGTGGGCCCAGGACAGTGTTAGTGGTGAGGCTACAAGGTATGTTCAGCAGGTGGGCCCAGGACAGTGTTAGTGGTAAGGCTAGAAGGTATGTTTAGCAGGTGGGCCCAGGACAGTGTTAGTGGTGGGGCTAGAAGGTATGTTCAGCAGGTGGGCCCAAGACAGTGTTAGTGGTGAGGCTAGAAGGTATGTTCAGCAGGTGGGCCCAAGACAGTGTTAGTGGTGAGGCTAGAAGGTATGTTCAGCAGGTGGGCCCAAGACAGTGTTAGTGGTGAGGCTAGAAGGTATGTTCAGCAGGTGGGCCCAGGACAGTGTTAGTGGTAAGGCTAGAAGGTATGTTCAGCAGGTGGGCCCAGGACAGTGTTAGTGGTGAGGCTAGAAGGTATGTTCAGCAGGTGGGACCAGGACAGTGTTAGTGGTGAGGCTAGAAGGTATGTTCAGCAGGTGGGACCAGGACAGTGTTAGTGGTGAGGCTAGAAGGTATGTTCAGCAGGTGGGCCCAGGACAGTGTTAGTGGTGAGGCTAGAAGGTATGTTCAGCAGGTGGGCCCAGGACAGTGTTAGTGGTGAGGCTAGAAGGTATGTTCAGCAGGTGGGCCCAGGACAGTGTTAGTGGTGAGGCTAGAAGGTATGTTCAGCAGGTGGGCCCAGGACAGTGTTAGTGGTGGGCCAGAAGGTATGTTCAGCAGGTGGGCCCAGGACAGTGTTAGTGGTGAGGCTAGAAGGTATGTTCAGCAGGTGGGCCCAGGACAGTGTTAGTGTTAGTGGTATGGCAGGTGGGCCCAAGAAGGGTAAGGCCATGTTTAGCAGGTGGGCCCAGGACAGTGTTAGTGGTGAGGCTAGAAGGTATGTTCAGCAGGTGGGCCCAAGACAGTGTTAGTGGTGAGGCTAGAAGGTATGTTCAGCAGGTGGGCCCAAGACAGTGTTAGTGGTGAGGCTAGAAGGTATGTTCAGCAGGTGGGCCCAAGACAGTGTTAGTGGTGAGGCTAGAAGGTATGTTCAGCAGGTGGGCCCAGGACAGTGTTAGTGGTAAGGCTAGAAGGTATGTTTAGCAGGTGGGCCTAGGACAGTGTTAGTGGTAAGGCTAGAAGGTATGTTCAGCAGGTAGGACCAGGACAGTGTTAGTGGTGAGGCTAGAATGTATGTTCAGCAGGTAGGACCAGGACAGTGTTAGTGGTGAGGCTAGAAGGTATGTTCAGCAGGTTGGCCCAGGACATTGTTAGTAGTGAGGCTACAAGGTATGTTCAGCAGGAGGGCCCAGGGCATTGTTAGTGGTGAGGCTAGAAGGTATGTTCAGCAGGTGGGCCCAGGACATTGTTAGTGGTGAGGCTAGAAGGTATGTTCAGCAGGTGGGCCCAGGACATTGTTAGTGGTGAGGCTAGAAGGTATGTTCAGCAGGAGGGTCTAGGACAGTGTTAGTGGTGAGGCTAGGAGGTATGTTGAGCAGGCGGGCCCAAGACAGTGTTAGTGGTGAGGCTAGAAGGTATGTTCAGCAGGTGGACCCAGGACAGTGTTAGTGGTGAGGCAAGAAGGTATGTTTAGCAGGTGGGCCCAGGACAGTGTTAGTGGTGGGGCTAGATGGTATGTTCAGCAGGTGTGCCCAGAACAGTGTTAGTGGTGAGGCTACAAGGTATGTTTATCAGGTGGGCCCAAGACAGTGTTAGTGGTGGGGTTAGAAGGTATATGTTCAGCAGGTGGGCCCAGGGCAGTGTTAGTGCAAAGGCTAGAAGGTATGTTCAGCAGGTGGACCCAGGACAGTGTTAGTGGTGAGGCTAGAAGGTATGTTTAGCAGGTGGTCCAAGGACAGTGGTTTATTCATACACCTTTCGTCCGATTTCTTTAATGATTTGGCAGTGATCCCTTCATATATTTCCCCCACTATCCAATGCAAGTATGTCCAATGCAATCTGCTTCTTAGGATAACAGAGATTGGATATTCTCTGCCGTTGATGATTGTATTTAGAGAACAATCTATATGTGTTTGAAGTTTCAAAACTAAGTGTACCTTTGCTAAGTGTCAATTTGAGATCAGTATACGGTATATATACTTACGTCTATGACAAAAGCCTCCATCCCGACCTGTGATGCAGCGCGTGACACACGGTATCGGAGGGTAGGAACACCCGGAAGTGCACCCACAGTCAGTGATACCTGTCGTGTGAGTGAGTAAAGAGGATGCAGACATCACATACATAATCATAACAATATGAAGATAACAAGAAGATGCAATCTGACGAGACAAGGCCAATACAGAGAACAAACGGTTTCCTACAGCAACGACAGGTGTCTGGACTGGTGAGCGTTAGGCTGACCCTGTACACAGGGAATATATGGTAATTCCATTAGGTTTTCAATTTCTGAATCGGCAATATTCAGGATAACGTTCCCAATACAACCATAATGTTGTCAGTTTACCTTGGCTACCGACCACCGCCACGAAACCAGAGTAACACAGTAAAATAACGGTCACTGTTTGTGTCGTCATGTCTCGTTCTGTCATCCCTAGGTGTACACCAGTAGAGACTGCACATGATACCACAGAGATAACAACCCTTAGTATTTAGGTCATGGCGATAACAGGACGGATCATATGAAATAACCAAGAGAACTTCACTGTACTTTGTCTGTATTGAAATGCCCCTGAGAAGGTGTATTTATTAACGTCGACATGTCAGAGGTGAACCATCATGACGGAAGGGCAGATTTGGGCAGTTTTAGTTATTCTGTTAGAAGTTCTATTGACTGTGTGTGTTTGTTGTCCAACCTCAACAATATTGCAGCTATATCTGGAAGTAACAGATGTTATATTTGGGATAACACTTTCTCAATGAAGCCGAATTCTAGTACTTTTGTTTTGTACTGAAGTACCTGATTAAGACTACCAGTTGTTCGACTTTCAGTTTTGTGGAACCGCGATGGCTGAGTGGGTTAGATGGCCGACTTTGTGTGCTGACGATTAGGTGCCTGTCAGACCAGTGGTTGATGTTATGAGCAACGAGCCACACCATGGAGGTAGCCACACCATGACACACACTCAGCAGGACTGACCACCCGACAATATAAATACAGTTAAATTAGTTCATCTGTGTTCGTTTGTTTGTTTGCAATAGAACTGCAAGTATAGTGCCAAGGTTATGTTGGACGTAAGTTTATATGATTGGTTTGGTTTGAATCACGAAGATTCCCACACAGTTTCAACTCAACATATACACCGCTTCGTCGACCTCGACGAAAGAACTGTTATTGGCAAAATGGCAAAAAAATACAGAACATGTATAAGCGTGAATCTGTGATCATTTGCGGGGAACCGATATGCCTTGGTTAAGTGTTGCCATCTCATCTTCACACCCATCTAGGTAGCTGGGACGTCACTATCACCCGACAACGTTCTTGCATGAAACATAGACAATCTTGAGGTGTTATTTGCAGCCATGGTTTTATGCGCAGGCCACGTGTAAATACGCAGGTTAAATATTTGTTTGTTTGTTGTATAACGCCGCCCTGATCAACATTCCTGCTATATTACGGCAGTCTGTAAATAACAGAGTCTGGACCAGACAATCCAGTGATTGACATCATGAACATCAAGCTACGCACCCGGGATAGCCACGTTAGTGACCACCCTTCCCGTTAGTCGCCTCTGACGACAAACATGGGTTGCTCAATGCCATTTAGTGGTCACACGTATGTCATGTTTTGGATTACACTTTCTCGGTACTTTCTGGGATGAATCCCACTCAGTCAGGCACCTAATCACCAGCTCACAGAGTCGGCGGTCTAACCCACCCAGCCACCGACTTCCACAGCGTTGTTAGTAATGAGGACGCACATGGCTACAGGTGAAGTAAAGTATCGGCCAATAACCTGGAAGACCGAGGAAGACCAATAACCGTGATAACCGAGTCCTGATTCGTCTAGCAAGCACACACGCATACACACGCATCTCGAGGACGAAGTCATGCACGTCCACCATCCCTTAAATGACTTGGTTACTTTGATAACCAGCCCAAGGTGATTTGGTCCACCTTTCCGCACTGGTGGAAGACGACGGCGAAACTTTTACTGTCATAAGCCATGGACCGGAACACCTTCCAGAACCGGACGAGCTGTAGGTGATTTGGTCCACCTGCATGATGGGACGTCATGGTCAGCCGCCACGGAACACCTGACATAGTGCAGGTGCACGTTATGGTCAGGCCACGTTGAAGGCTCACTTGATATAATGCAATATTTTATGCTTATTCGTGCAGCGTCTTCCTAATGTTTCACTAACCGGACAGGGGCGGTTGGGTAGCCCAGTAGTTAATGCGTTCGCTCGTCAGGCCGAAGACCCGGGTTCGATTCCCACCGTGGGTACAATGCGTGAAGCCCATTTCTGGTGTCCCCCACAGCGATTTTGCTCCCCTATTGCTAAAAGCGACGTAAACCCTCACTCACTCACACACTCAAACCGGACAACTTGTCAAAAAACGGACAACTGGTGGGGTAGACAAAATAATATTAGGGTTTATGGTAACGTGTTCAGTCCGAAATGGGAATAAAATAAATAATTGGGAATATCTTGATGGCGAAATAGGGTTTAAAAAATAACTACTAGAATCGGATTCAACGCGTTCCTAAATCCGCAAATAAATGAATAAAATAAATACATTTCTGACACAAATAAATGACCAAATAAATATATAGAAATACAAACAAACATGAATAATAAAAACATCCGATAAAAAAAACAACTGAGTTTTGCCAATGTACTATGAAACTGTTCGCTTATGTGATTGTATATGTATGTTATGCCATCTATGAATGTGAATAAATGAAAACAAGTATGTATTGTTAGTATTTTTTATTTCTGTGAATATTTTTACATACGATGAAGATAACTAGATCTACCATTTGTGATATGCATGCAACAGTATGACGATCATGACATTTAGTAAAGATTGATATTTTCACACAAATACATTAATCCGACATTTTCATTAATCCGACATTTTCGTTAATCCGACATATTTCTCTGCAACCACAAGTGTCGGATTAACGAGAGTTGACTGTATGGGAGTTACGATAATCTTAGCGCTACGTTAGCTTTGTGGACCGGGACGCTGGTCTACAGAGTTGACGGTAATGTTGAGGGAATTTAAGGAGTATCGCAACAACTCATATTTTTCATAGTATCAATATGTCACCATTAACCATAACAAAGCAACTTATCCAAACGTCAGTTTAACTCACTATATGGATAAACTGGCCCTCGGGGAATGGCAAATCTAAACGCAGCAACAAGAACGAAAACATGAAGTTAATTCAGAGATGCAAGCCTGGCAAAACTGACTCATTACAAAATGGTGAAAACTATGGTCGGTTTAACAAGTGCGGTCATTTTCAGGATTCTGGCATCAATCCTCAAGAAATCACATATGTATCAATAACCGAACACAATGTCATTATCTGGTGCAACCTCCGCCATCTGCACTGACATCCCTGACCCACAACCTCAGGACGTATCAGACGTTGAATATATTAACGTTTAGGTATTGCGTTCCGTTCTTGATGGAGGGCTTGCCCCAATACATCAATATTTTGCACTGGGGGAATTCTCTGGCATATTCTACGACCCACAATTTCCCAAACATAATCTATCTGATTATGAACAAATATATTGAATTTCGTTCGACCAGTGGACCCTTCCCCATGACCTCAAATTCCAGTGACGTCAAGCTTGACGTCAAGGTGGTCGCATTGCTTTGTACTGTAGTATAGGGGTAACAACGGACGCTCATAGGTCGGCTGGCTCTATACCCGGTCAAGTTTAGCGATTTCGACCGTCCTGTTGGTCAAACGACGATGTGGAAGCCACTGTGTTTTAACACGTCACCTGACATGATTGTTAATTCTTGTGCTTCTGAGAAGGCTGTATCCTCCCAAGGACGACAATGACAACAGTTGTCAGTTCAGGAGGCCCCATACTTTCTCATCTACAACAAAATCAATTAATTTTCCCAGTTATCGAGCTGTAAGAAACTTAACTTGTTAACGTAGGGTTTGATAGTGAACTGAATGAAATGCAAGAAGACTTAGTAAATTCATTCATTTCATGGAATAAAGAAAACATAATCTTTGGCGAAGTAAAACTTTGGCATCTGTGGAAAGAAATATGGTGCCAAGAACGCTGGCTACTGAATAAACTGAGTCCTGTATTGTCATGTACAGCTCCATCAACTCAATCCATTACCTCCCAAATATGGTGCACTAAATGCGTCAGTAATACTACATACTATCAAAACTCATGGATCAAGAGAATAATTATCAGCCGCAACTGAAAATGGTGAACCTGCCTTCCCACAGAACAGATTATTATAGTGAGTTAGTGAGTTTAGTTTTACGCCGCACTCAGCAATATTCCAGCTATATGGCGGCGGTCTGTAAATAATCGAGTCTGGACCAGACAATCCAGTGATCAACAGCATGAGCATCGATCTGCGCATTTGGGAACCGATGACATGTGTCAACCAAGTCAGCGAGCCTGACCACCCGATCCCGTTAGTCGCCTCTTACGACAAGCATAGTCGCCTTTTGTGGCAAGCATGAAGACCTATTCTACCCCGGATCTTCACGGGTCAGATTATTATAAATAGATCAAGTTTACATTAACAACACTACTATCCCATACCTCTCTAATATTGTGAAGGCTTGAGTTTCAATTTAAAGTACTGTCATACAAATGAAAGTAGAGATGCAATATGTCTGGAGTCTTCGTGGCACAACAGTAACATCACAAAGGATGGTAAAGCAATTAGATGTGTTGAAATGGGTTAAGAATGCATGGGGCAAATAAATGACATATTTCATGAAATGGAGTAAGATAAAACATTCAAGCATTCACAGAAAAATATAACATCAATATTTGTCATAAAAGAAATACATATGTACAAAATGCATACTGAATGCCATTGCTTCATTTTATGTGAGATTGTTAAAACATCATAATAAAGATAGCAAAATGATTTCCAAGACTCTTATATATGTAACATTTACAAAACAAAGTCACATAGAAAGGGAAGAATGGTTTCAACAACAATATAGTGAGTGAGTTAGTTTAGTTTTACGCCGCACTCAGCAATATTCCAGCTATATGGCGGCTGTCTGTAAATAATCGAGTCTGGACCAGACAATCCAGTGATCAACAGCATGAGCTTCGATCTGCGCATTCCGGAACCGATGACATGTGTCAATCAAGTCAGCGAGCCTGACCACCCGATTCCGTTAGTCGCCTCTTACGACAAGCATGGGTTACTGAAGATCAATATTCTAACCCGGACCTTCACGAGTATAGCAACAATATAGAGATAAATATGAGAATGTTAGGTACTGCCAATAGATGCAAGGAGAGTGTAAGTATAATATTACTCCAATTCAAATTAATCATAACATTCAACTAATAATTGTTTTCTATTTCACATTTCATACATTCAAACCCTTTGCACACTTAGCGAGTAGGCACCAGAGAAAATAGTTCGTGTATGATGCGAATATGGAAGATATGGACAGATTGAACAGATTGGCTAGACTAAATATCATTAAGAGAGGTAATGTTTATAAACGAAAATATCATATTTGTTTATACAGGTTATTATATAAATATTACCCTTAAATGCACCCTTTAGTGACCAACACAATTAGCTTTTATTCCTTCTCAGGCTACTGTCAATCCAAATTTTCCTGCTCTGGACATCAAGCCATACAGTGGAGGTAACGTACAATTTTAACTGTATGCCACACTTTAACATGCTAAATGATTGCAAAAATAAATCTGAAGAAATTACAGATACTGACTGTTCTGTGTGTCGATACGAGAAGGTAGTATATATAGTAAAGGTTATGAATGTAGGTTCTACCACTCTAAATCAGAATCACTGGCTCAAAAGCACATCCATCCAGTAATTAAAAATGACCACAATTTTAAGTATTTAATGCAGTCATTTTTATCAACATGACTTGTGCTTAATGTGTATACAGATATTTTCAAGTAGGTGAAATTTGGTGCGGAACTGGGGAAAATAGGCAGAAAAAGTTAGCCGGAATTTCTGTATTTATTGTAGTTTACAGGCCAGACTGTACCCATGTTTTCCTCGAATGGCTGTTGACAGCCTGGATGATTTTTTAAAAAAAATATAACGTTACTAGAGAAGTCTATGGGAAAACATTTGGGTTTGTGTAACCTGCAGCTATACAGCTGACGTCACGAACCTCAGACTAAGCAAGTGCAGTTACCTCCCCTGCCTTGAAGCACAAACAAATCTTGTCCTCAGCCAGGTTCCAGACCATGTGACTATTTCATAAATACATGCCTGTAACATACGAGTTGTGTAACCGACTCTTTGAACAATAGTTTTTTAATTGTAGCTTTTATTTAAATTTGCGTCAGCAATCCCTCACTTGGGTATCACAAACTTGCAGCCCACACCGAGATTCCTGAACGCCCATTGTTCGCCCCCACTGCACCGAGTTGTGCTGTGACGTTGTTGTGGAGTAACTCACTGACCAAACATGTTTACCTTCGGTTCTTTCTGTGGCCACGATAGTGTATTTATTCAACACAGTTTCCAATGTGTATTGCTGCTCAAATGATGACATGCACCAATAAGCTATCCACTCACAGTTTGACACAAAACCTTTTTCACGCAGATTGATTTACTTCATTTGCTCTCAGCCGAAACAAATACAACATCCTAGCGGAGAATGGGCTTTGGAAAACAGTAACCTTGATATCATTGTGTATGAAAAAATGAAAGTGCTATACCCTCCTTGTCTCTTAACCAGTGAAGATCCGGGTTAGCATTGGCCTCAGTAACCTATTGGGCTTCAGTACCACACAAGATGTGCTATATTGTTAATCAGCTACCGATGTCTTTCTGTGGAAACGTCCCTGTCGGACATACTCGATGGAAGACTAAAGTGATGAATATTTCAGTTTGCCCTTACGTGTCAGGCAGCCGTCCCCTGTCCATCCATTTCTACAGCCACTGATACAGTTTCCACTTGATTTGTCGCATACCTCACTCGTGTTCTTACAACCACATCGTTGGCTACAATCCGCGCCGAATCTTTTGTCTTGACACTCTGTAAATATAATGTAAATGACTGAAAAGAAACCCGTCCATATTCCAAAGCTTACACTTGCTGGAAAACAAATAGATGATTATTTGCTGTTGAAGAATGAGAGCATGAATGTGAGATAATGCAAGTCGGCACTTGGATACATTTGTCTAGGTTAATATTTGGATCTTTTTTATCTCCTCGGGAATCTATATTCTCCAAAGATTCAGTTTTGGTATTTCCTGACCATATATAAGTTTCGCAGACGAGTCTGACACCGGTTCACACAGGCGAATCACGTAACTTGAAATATGTAGTTTTAAAAACGTTTCTTGAACGTGACTTGCCTTAAAAACAAAGACTTTGTATGATGTAACTGTATATAGCTGCACTATATTCCTCGCTCCTTACCTTGACAAAGCGGAGGCTTGAATCCAGCAACACATGTCTGACACTCCCCGTCAGTTTTGTCACATGGCTGTCCACCCTGACACCTCCCACATCTGCCTGTACAGTTGAAGCCGTAGGTCCCGTCCTGGCACGCTGTGAAATGAAAAGTCATTGATAGCTAAATCACAAAGTCATGGGTCATCTGATGAATCAATAGTGCAGGGCAAATCTGTGCTTCGGTACACGTCACATGGGATTAGAGCAAACTATATATATTTCTTTTCTAAGATCCCGAACCTAAAACTATCCTGATGTTTTATAAGAGATGGTTGTGGAATTAAACCCGAAAGAAGATGCGCTGTAAACTGGAACAGGGCGGACTATAAAGTCATTCTGCTAAATTGGGAAATTGAGAAACAATGGTTTAAACAAAATCGGGTTAAATAAGTCACATTGTAATATCCGTTCAGAGTGATTATACATAACCTTGTGCAGCAAGAAGTATTAAAAATTGTTATTTTTCTGGAGGTTGTTTTCTTTTAGTTTAATAACATCAATCGTCACATTACGCAAGAGCATTGTGGGGCCATGTAAACATGTGACCAAAGTTTGGTGTTACTAGTTATTGTGGGTTGAGATGGGTTTTTTAAAAGTTATTTTAGCAACAAGTCACGACATGATAACCGATAAATGCAACTGATGTAATTGAAACAAATATTTGAAACGTATGATTTATCGTAAACTAGTATTATGACGTTGCACCTTCATTGTGACCCAGGGGATACGTCGTTGTAGTGAAATTTAAAGAAAAGCCTAATAGCAATGATCCGTGGTTCCTCAATTCACAAAAGTGTTAAATAATGTCTTTTAGTTAACATTTATCATGTTTTTCAGCCCAAAATGTATTTTCACACATGCTTTGAACCTTGTACTGAATACAACTCTCTTCTACATAATGAGCGTATGTTACATGGGTTTGGCAGCTGGAGGTGGTCATCACAATGACCACACTACTCACGTGTATTACAGTCCAGTCCTGTCCATCCGTCTTCACATTCAGAGTCACACTGACCTGTCCTCTTGTCACACACTTCCTGCCTGTCCTTACATCTACACTCAATGTCACATTGGTCACCGAACCTGTAGTCACTACACTCTGGAACGTCACACAACATTCAACAATCCACGCGAGTGGCCTCATGAAGCGTGTGTTCCAAGTACTTTCAACCAAAAGACATTACAAAAGAGTTGCAGGTTCGTGTGTATTTGACAATAATTATTCAACTATTCCCCAATGCTACTATCTACTTCACACATAATGGACTCCCTGTTCTGTGGAAACCAAAGTACTGATAAAGAAATGAAAGCTGTCCGGATCTTTTCTCTATCCCAGTAATAAGCGGTGCCGTGAATTGAAAATCATGGAACAGGTTTTACTGGCGGGATCCAACCATTGTAGACAAAATGTAAAGGGTCCAAAGGAAATATTTGTATTAGATACGCATCTAATTTGTGAATGTATAGAATATTTTTAGATGAGCAGAGAAACAAACACAGTCATGGAAAACACATTTGAATAGTATAACGTGTGGGTTAAGTTAAGTGACGACTGTATATGTTTGTGGTAGCTAGCCTGTTGGTGCAGAAATACCAAGTGCAAACACAGCTTCTACAAACACAATCAGGCAGTATAGACAGTCACATCTCCCTACTTGACATACTAGATGCATGCTATCTCGATTCCATAACAGGTATAATTAAACAAACTTTACAATTGTTATAGTGGGTTGTAGATACATTAGGGTACAGAAACATAAAAAAAAATATTCCAAAATATTGTACCGTGATTTCTTTGAAGCAAAATTGCTTTTATTTAAGTGAAAGTGAAAGACAAACGATCTGGTTACCTTGGTCACACGTCATCCCTTGCCATCCTGGTTCACATCCATCCGGGCACTCGCCTGACGTGTTGTTGCAGGTGGCGTTGTCACGACAATGGCCACATCTAGAGCTGCATTGCTCCCCATAGAAGTAGTCCTCACACTCTGCATGACAGACAGTTACTTTACATTGTGGACATAGTACTCCTAGACGAAAGTAGGCATACCTTCACAAACCGATTCCATGAATTGATTATTAAACGGATAGTGTGAATAATATCCTGCAATCTTGATGCACTTTATTTGCAGCTCCTTACCTTGACAAAACGGTGGCTTGAATCCGGGGGCACATGTTTGACACTCTCCTCCTATTTTGTCACATGGCTGTCCACCCTGACACCTCCCACATCTGCCTGTACAGTTGAAGCCGTAGGTCCCGTCCTGGCATGCTGTGAAAATTACATCAGAATAACCGTGGAGGGAGGATCCAATATTACAGGTGCAAAACGTAGGTGATAATCAATATGTAGTTATGTTACTGGTCCTTCGGCAAAAGGTCTTTGACTTTATCCTTTGGAGTTAACGTTAAATATCAAAAGATACCATTTTGTTTTCTCCAATATATTGGTGAATCGTATGTCAATACGATGAAAGTCACAATTGTTTATTCATAGTAATTAGTCATAAAAGATTGTGTACATGTAACTGTCTTCTATAAATAAATACCGAAGATGCACTTAGTATGAAACTAGTTCTGAAATATTTCAGGTATTTCACAGATACGTGTATAATAAGTGGGTCTGACAGCTGACGGTGATCACAATGACCACACTACTCACGTGTCTGACAGTCCAGTCCTGTCCATCCGTCTTCACATCCAGAGTCACACTGACCTGTCCTCTTGTCACACACTTCCTGCCTGTCCTTACATCTACACTCAATGTCACACTGGTCACCGAACCTGTAGTCACTGCACTCTGGAACGTCACACAACATTCAACAATCCACGCGAGTGGCCTCATGAAGCGTGTGTTTCAAGTACTTTCAACCAAAAGACATTACAAAAGTGTTGCAGGTTCGTGTGTATTTGACAATAATTATTCAACTATTCCCCAATGCTACTATCTACTTCACACATAATGGACTCCTGTTCTGTGGAAACCAAAGTACTGATAAAGAAATGAAAGCTGTCCGGATCTCTTCTCTATCCCAGTAATAAGCGGTGCCGTGAATTGAAAATCATGGAACAGGTTTTACTGGCGGGATCCAACCATTGTAGACAAAATGTAAAGGGTCCAAAGGAAATATTTGTATTAGATACGCATCTAATTTGTGAATGTATAGAATATTTTTAGATGAGCAGAGAAACAAACACAGTCATGGAAAACACATTTGAATAGTATAACGTGTGGGTTAAGTTAAGTGACGACTGTATATGTTTGTGGTAGCTAGCCTGTTGGTGCAGAAATACCAAGTGCAAACACAGCTTCTACAAACACAATCAGGCAGTATAGACAGTCACATCTCCCTACTTGACATACTAGATGCATGCTATCTCGATTCCATAACAGGTATAATTAAACAAACTTTACAATTGTTATAGTGGGTTGTAGATACATTAGGGTACAGAAACATAAAAAAAATATTCCAAAATATTGTACCGTGATTTTTTTGAAGCAAAATTGCTTTTATTTAAGTGAAAGTGAAAGACAAACGATCTGGTTACCTTGGTCACACGTCATCCCTTGCCATCCTGGTTCACATCCATCCGGGCACTCGCCTGACGTGTTGTTGCAGGTGGCGTTGTCACGACAATGGCCACATCTAGAGCTGCATTGTTCCCCATAGAAGTAGTCCTCACACTCTGCATGACAGACAGTTACTTTACATTGTGGACATAGTACTCCTAGACGAAAGTAGGCATACCTTCACAAAACCGATTCCATGAATTGATTATTAAACGGATAGTGTGAATAATATCCTGCAATCTTGATGCACTTTATTTGCAGCTCCTTACCTTGACAAAACGGTGGCTTGAATCCGGGGGCACATGTTTGACACTCTCCTCCTATTTTGTCACATGGCTGTCCACCCTGACACCTCCCACATCTGCCTGTACAGTTGAAGCCGTAGGTCCCGTCCTGGCACGCTGTGAAAATTACATCAGAATAACCGTGGAGGAGGGATCCAATATTACAGGTGCAAAACGTAGGTGATAATCAATATGTAGTTATGTTACTGGTCCTTCGGCAAAAGGTCTTTGACTTTATCCTTTGGAGTTAACGTTAAATATCAAAAGATACCATTTTGTTTTCTCCAATATATTGGTGAATCGTATGTCAATACGATGAAAGTCACAATTGTTTATTCATAGTAATTAGTCATAAAAGATTGTGTACATGTAACTGTCTTCTATAAATAAATACCGAAGATGCACTTAGTATGAAACTAGTTCTGAAATATTTCAGGTATTTCACAGATACGTGTATAATAAGTGGGTCTGACAGCTGACGGTGATCACAATGACCACACTACTCACGTGTCTGACAGTCCAGTCCTGTCCATCCGTCTTCACATCCAGAGTCACACTGACCTGTCCTCTTGTCACACACTTCCTGCCTGTCCTTACATCTACACTCAATGTCACACTGGTCACCGAACCTGTAGTCACTGCACTCTGGAACGTCACACAACATTCAACAATCCACGCGAGTGGCCTCATGAAGCGTGTGTTTCAAGTACTTTCAACCAAAAGACATTACAAAAGTGTTGCAGGTTCGTGTGTATTTGACAATAATTATTCAACTATTCCCCAATGCTACTATCTACTTCACACATAATGGACTCCCCTGTTCTGTGGAAACCAAAGTACTGATAAAGAAATGAAAGCTGTCCGGATCTTTCTCTATCCCAGTAATAAGCGGTGCCGTGAATTGAAAATCATGGAACAGGTTTTACTGGCGGGATCCAACCATTGTAGACAAAATGTAAAGGGTCCAAAGGAAATATTTGTATTAGATACGCATCTAATTTGTGAATGTATAGAATATTTTTAGATGAGCAGAGAAACAAACACAGTCATGGAAAACACATTTGAATAGTATAACGTGTGGGGTTAAGTTAAGTGACGACTGTATATGTTTGTGGTAGCTAGCCTGTTGGTGCAGAAATACCAAGTGCAAACACAGCTTCTACAAACACAATCAGGCAGTATAGACAGTCACATCTCCCTACTTGACATACTAGATGCATGCTATCTCGATTCCATAACAGGTATAATTAAACAAACTTTACAATTGTTATAGTGGGTTGTAGATACATTAGGGTACAGAAACATAAAAACAATATTCCAAAATATTGTACCGTGATTTTTTTGAAGCAAAATTGCTTTTATTTAAGTGAAAGTGAAAGACAAACGATCTGGTTACCTTGGTCACACGTCATCCCTTGCCATCCTGGTTCACATCCATCCGGGCACTCGCCTGACGTGTTGTTGCAGGTGGCGTTGTCACGACAATGGCCACATCTAGAGCTGCATTGCTCCCCATAGAAGTAGTCCTCACACTCTGCATGACAGACAGTTACTTTACATTGTGGACATAGTACTCCTAGACGAAAGTAGGCATACCTTCACAAACCGATTCCATGAATTGATTATTAAACGGATAGTGTGAATAATATCCTGCAATCTTGATGCACTTTATTTGCAGCTCCTTACCTTGACAAAACGGTGGCTTGAATCCGGGGGCACATGTTTGACACTCTCCTCCTATTTTGTCACATGGCTGTCCACCCTGACACCTCCCACATCTGCCTGTACAGTTGAAGCCGTAGGTCCCGTCCTGGCATGCTGTGAAAATTACATCAGAATAACCGTGGAGGGAGGATCCAATATTACAGGTGCAAAACGTAGGTGATAATCAATATGTAGTTATGTTACTGGTCCTTCGGCAAAAGGTCTTTGACTTTATCCTTTGGAGTTAACGTTAAATATCAAAAGATACCATTTTGTTTTCTCCAATATATTGGTGAATCGTATGTCAATACGATGAAAGTCACAATTGTTTATTCATAGTAATTAGTCATAAAAGATTGTGTACATGTAACTGTCTTCTATAAATAAATACCGAAGATGCACTTAGTATGAAACTAGTTCTGAAATATTTCAGGTATTTCACAGATACGTGTATAATAAGTGGGTCTGACAGCTGACGGTGATCACAATGACCACACTACTCACGTGTCTGACAGTCCAGTCCTGTCCATCCGTCTTCACATCCAGAGTCACACTGACCTGTCCTCTTGTCACACACTTCCTGCCTGTCCTTACATCTACACTCAATGTCACACTGGTCACCGAACCTGTAGTCACTGCACTCTGGAACGTCACACAACATTCAACAATCCACGCGAGTGGCCTCATGAAGCGTGTGTTTCCAAGTACTTTCAACCAAAAGACATTACAAAAGTGTTGCAGGTTCGTGTGTATTTGACAATAATTATTCAACTATTCCCCAATGCTACTATCTACTTCACACATAATGGACTCCCTGTTCTGTGGAAACCAAAGTACTGATAAAGAAATGAAAGCTGTCCGGATCTCTTCTCTATCCCAGTAATAAGCGGTGCCGTGAATTGAAAATCATGGAACAGGTTTTACTGGCGGGATCCAACCATTGTAGACAAAATGTAAAGGGTCCAAAGGAAATATTTGTATTAGATACGCATCTAATTTGTGAATGTATAGAATATTTTTAGATGAGCAGAGAAACAAACACAGTCATGGAAAACACATTTGAATAGTATAACGTGTGGGTTAAGTTAAGTGACGACTGTATATGTTTGTGGTAGCTAGCCTGTTGGTGCAGAAATACCAAGTGCAAACACAGCTTCTACAAACACAATCAGGCAGTATAGACAGTCACATCTCCCTACTTGACATACTAGATGCATGCTATCTCGATTCCATAACAGGTATAATTAAACAAACTTTACAATTGTTATAGTGGGTTGTAGATACATTAGGGTACAGAAACATAAAAAAAATATTCCAAAATATTGTACCGTGATTTTTTTGAAGCAAAATTGCTTTTATTTAAGTGAAAGTGAAAGACAAACGATCTGGTTACCTTGGTCACACGTCATCCCTTGCCATCCTGGTTCACATCCATCCGGGCACTCGCCTGACGTGTTGTTGCAGGTGGCGTTGTCACGACAATGGCCACATCTAGAGCTGCATTGCTCCCCATAGAAGTAGTCCTCACACTCTGCATGACAGACAGTTACTTTACATTGTGGACATAGTACTCCTAGACGAAAGTAGGCATACCTTCACAAACCGATTCCATGAATTGATTATTAAACGGATATTGCGAATAATATGCTGCAATCTTGATGCACTTTATTTGCAGCTCCTTACCTTGACAAAACGGTGGCTTGAATCCGGGGGGCACATGTTTGACACTCTCCTCCTATTTTGTCACATGGCTGTCCACCCTGACACCTCCCACATCTGCCTGTACAGTTGAAGCCGTAGGTCCCGTCCTGGCACGCTGTGAAAATTACATCAGAATATCCGTGGAGGGAGGATCCAATATTACAGGTGCAAAACGTAGGTGATAATCAATATGTAGTTATGTTACTGGTCCTTCGGCAAAAGGTCTTTGACTTTATCCTTTGGAGTTAACGTTAAATATCAAAAGATACCATTTTGTTTTCTCCAATATATTGGTGAATCGTATGTCAATACGATGAAAGTCACAATTGTTTATTCATAGTAATTAGTCATAAAAGATTGTGTACATGTAACTGTCTTCTATAAATAAATACCGAAGATGCACTTAGTATGAAACTAGTTCTGAAATATTTCAGGTATTTCACAGATACGTGTATAATAAGTGGGTCTGACAGCTGACGGTGATCACAATGACCACACTACTCACGTGTCTGACAGTCCAGTCCTGTCCATCCGTCTTCACATCCAGAGTCACACTGACCTGTCCTCTTGTCACACACTTCCTGCCTGTCCTTACATCTACACTCAATGTCACACTGGTCACCGAACCTGTAGTCACTGCACTCTGGAACGTCACACAACATTCAACAATCCACGCGAGTGGCCTCATGAAGCGTGTGTTCCAAGTACTTTCAACCAAAAGACATTACAAAAGTGTTGCAGGTTCGTGTGTATTTGACAATAATTATTCAACTATTCCCCAATGCTACTATCTACTTCACACATAATGGACTCCCTGTTCTGTGGAAACCAAAGTACTGATAAAGAAATGAAAGCTGTCCGATCTCTTCTCTATCCCAGTAATAAGCGGTGCCGTGAATTGAAAATCATGGAACAGGTTTTACTGGCGGGATCCAACCATTGTAGACAAAATGTAAAGGGTCCAAAGGAAATATTTGTATTAGATACGCATCTAATTTGTGAATGTATAGAATATTTTTAGATGAGCAGAGAAACAAACACAGTCATGGAAAACACATTTGAATAGTATAACGTGTGGGTTAAGTTAAGTGACGACTGTATATGTTTGTGGTAGCTAGCCTGTTGGTGCAGAAATACCAAGTGCAAACACAGCTTCTACAAACACAATCAGGCAGTATAGACAGTCACATCTCCCTACTTGACATACTAGATGCATGCTATCTCGATTCCATAACAGGTATAATTAAACAAACTTTACAATTGTTATAGTGGGTTGTAGATACATTAGGGTACAGAAATATAAAAAAATATTCCAAAATATTGTACCGTGATTTTTTGAAGCAAAATTGCTTTTATTTAAGTGAAAGTGAAAGACAAACGATCTGGTTACCTTGGTCACACGTCATCCCTTGCCATCCTGGTTCACATCCATCCGGGCACTCGCCTGACGTGTTGTTGCAGGTGGCGTTGTCACGACAATGGCCACATCTAGAGCTGCATTGCTCCCCATAGAAGTAGTCCTCACACTCTGCATGACAGACAGTTACTTTACATTGTGGACATAGTACTCCTAGACGAAAGTAGGCATACCTTCACAAACCGATTCCATGAATTGATTATTAAACGGATAGTGTGAATAATATCCTGCAATCTTGATGCACTTTATTTGCAGCTCCTTACCTTGACAAAACGGTGGCTTGAATCCGGGGCACATGTTTGACACTCTCCTCCTATTTTGTCACATGGCTGTCCACCCTGACACCTCCCACATCTGCCTGTACAGTTGAAGCCGTAGGTCCCGTCCTGGCACGCTGTGAAAATTACATCAGAATAACCGTGGAGGGAGGATCCAATATTACAGGTGCAAAACGTAGGTGATAATCAATATGTAGTTATGTTACTGGTCCTTCGGCAAAAGGTCTTTGACTTTATCCTTTGGAGTTAACGTTAAATATCAAAAGATACCATTTTGTTTTCTCCAATATATTGGTGAATCGTATGTCAATACGATGAAAGTCACAATTGTTTATTCATAGTAATTAGTCATAAAAGATTGTGTACATGTAACTGTCTTCTATAAATAAATACCGAAGATGCACTTAGTATGAAACTAGTTCTGAAATATTTCAGGTATTTCACAGATACGTGTATAATAAGTGGGTCTGACAGCTGACGGTGATCACAATGACCACACTACTCACGTGTCTGACAGTCCAGTCCTGTCCATCCGTCTTCACATCCAGAGTCACACTGACCTGTCCTCTTGTCACACACTTCCTGCCTGTCCTTACATCTACACTCAATGTCACACTGGTCACCGAACCTGTAGTCACTGCACTCTGGAACGTCACACAACATTCAACAATCCACGCGAGTGGCCTCATGAAGCGTGTGTTCCAAGTACTTTCAACCAAAAGACATTACAAAAGTGTTGCAGGTTCGTGTGTATTTGACAATAATTATTACACTATTCCCCAATGCTACTATCTACTTCACACATAATGGACTCCTGTTCTGTGGAAACCAAAGTACTGATAAAGAAATGAAAGCTGTCCGGATCTTTCTCTATCCCAGTAATAAGCGGTGCCGTGAATTGAAAATCATGGAACAGGTTTTACTGGCGGGATCCAACCATTGTAGACAAAATGTAAAGGGTCCAAAGGAAATATTTGTATTAGATACGCATCTAATTTGTGAATGTATAGAATATTTTTTAGATGAGCAGAGAAACAAACACAGTCATGGAAAACACATTTGAATAGTATAACGTGTGGGTTAAGTTAAGTGACGACTGTATATGTTTGTGGTAGCTAGCCTGTTGGTGCAGAAATACCAAGTGCAAACACAGCTTCTACAAACACAATCAGGCAGTATAGACAGTCACATCTCCCTACTTGACATACTAGATGCATGCTATCTCGATTCCATAACAGGTATAATTAAACAAACTTTACAATTGTTATAGTGGGTTGTAGATACATTAGGGTACAGAAACATAAAAAAAATATTCCAAAATATTGTACCGTGATTTTTTTGAAGCAAAATTGCTTTTATTTAAGTGAAAGTGAAAGACAAACGATCTGGTTACCTTGGTCACACGTCATCCCTTGCCATCCTGGTTCACATCCATCCGGGCACTCGCCTGACGTGTTGTTGCAGGTGGCGTTGTCACGACAATGGCCACATCTAGAGCTGCATTGCTCCCCATAGAAGTAGTCCTCACACTCTGCATGACAGACAGTTACTTTACATTGTGGACATAGTACTCCTAGACGAAAGTAGGCATACCTTCACAAAGCGATTCCATGAATTGATTATTAAACGGATAGTGCGAATAATATCCTGCAATCTTGATGCACTTTATTTGCAGCTCCTTACCTTGACAAAACGGTGGCTTGAATCCGGGGGCACATGTTTGACACTCTCCTCCTATTTTGTCACATGGCTGTCCACCCTGACACCTCCCACATCTGCCTGTACAGTTGAAGCCGTAGGTCCCGTCCTGGCACGCTGTGAAAATTACATCAGAATAACCGTGGAGGGAGGTTCCAATATTACAGGTGCAAAACGTAGGTGATAATCAATATGTAGTTATGTTACTGGTCCTTCGGCAAAAGGTCTTTGACTTTATCCTTTGGAGTTAACGTTAAATATCAAAAGATACCATTTTGTTTTCTCCAATATATTGGTGAATCGTATGTCAATACGATGAAAGTCACAATTGTTTATTCATAGTAATTAGTCATAAAAGATTGTGTACATGTAACTGTCTTCTATAAATAAATACCGAAGATGCACTTAGTATGAAACTAGTTCTGAAATATTTCAGGTATTTCACAGATACGTGTATAATAAGTGGGTCTGACAGCTGACGGTGATCACAATGACCACACTACTCACGTGTCTGACAGTCCAGTCCTGTCCATCCGTCTTCACATCCAGAGTCACACTGACCTGTCCTCTTGTCACACACTTCCTGCCTGTCCTTACATCTACACTCAATGTCACACTGGTCACCGAACCTGTAGTCACTGCACTCTGGAACGTCACACAACATTCAACAATCCACGCGAGTGGCCTCATGAAGCGTGTGTTCCAAGTACTTTCAACCAAAAGACATTACAAAAGTGTTGCAGGTTCGTGTGTATTTGACAATAATTATTCAACTATTCCCCAATGCTACTATCTACTTCACACATAATGGACTCCTGTTCTGTGGAAACCAAAGTACTGATAAAGAAATGAAAGCTGTCGGATCTTTTCTCTATCCCAGTAATAAGCGGTGCCGTGAATTGAAAATCATGGAACAGGTTTTACTGGCGGGATCCAACCATTGTAGACAAAATGTAAAGGGTCCAAAGGAAATATTTGTATTAGATACGCATCTAATTTGTGAATGTATAGAATATTTTTAGATGAGCAGAGAAACAAACACAGTCATGGAAAACACATTTGAATAGTATAACGTGTGGGTTAAGTTAAGTGACGACTGTATATGTTTGTGGTAGCTAGCCTGTTGGTGCAGAAATACCAAGTGCAAACACAGCTTCTACAAACACAATCAGGCAGTATAGAGACAGTCACATCTCCCTACTTGACATACTAGATGCATGCTATCTCGATTCCATAACAGGTATAATTAAACAAACTTTACAATTGTTATAGTGGGTTGTAGATACATTAGGGTACAGAAACATAAAAAAATATTCCAAAATATTGTACCGTGATTTTTTGAAGCAAAATTGCTTTTATTTAAGTGAAAGTGAAAGACAAACGATCTGGTTACCTTGGTCACACGTCATCCCTTGCCATCCTGGTTCACATCCATCCGGGCACTCGCCTGACGTGTTGTTGCAGGTGGCGTTGTCACGACAATGGCCACATCTAGAGCTGCATTGTTCCCCATAGAAGTAGTCCTCACACTCTGCATGACAGACAGTTACTTTACATTGTGGACATAGTACTCCTAGACGAAAGTAGGCATACCTTCACAAACCGATTCCATGAATTGATTATTAAACGGATAGTGTGAATAATATCCTGCAATCTTGATGCACTTTATTTGCAGCTCCTTACCTTGACAAAACGGTGGCTTGAATCCGGGGCACATGTTTGACACTCTCCTCCTATTTTGTCACATGGCTGTCCACCCTGACACCTCCCACATCTGCCTGTACAGTTGAAGCCGTAGGTCCCGTCCTGGCACGCTGTGAAAATTACATCAGAATAACCGTGGAGGGAGGATCCAATATTACAGGTGCAAAACGTAGGTGATAATCAATATGTAGTTATGTTACTGGTCCTTCGGCAAAAGGTCTTTGACTTTATCCTTTGAGTTAACGTTAAATATCAAAAGATACCATTTTGTTTTCTCCAATATATTGGTGAATCGTATGTCAATACGATGAAAGTCACAATTGTTTATTCATAGTAATTAGTCATAAAAGATTGTGTACATGTAACTGTCTTCTATAAATAAATACCGAAGATGCACTTAGTATGAAACTAGTTCTGAAATATTTCAGGTATTTCACAGATACGTGTATAATAAGTGGGTCTGACAGCTGACGGTGATCACAATGACCACACTACTCACGTGTCTGACAGTCCAGTCCTGTCCATCCGTCTTCACATCCAGAGTCACACTGACCTGTCCTCTTGTCACACACTTCCTGCCTGTCCTTACATCTACACTCAATGTCACACTGGTCACCGAACCTGTAGTCACTGCACTCTGGAACGTCACACAACATTCAACAATCCACGCGAGTGGCCTCATGAAGCGTGTGTTCCAAGTACTTTCAACCAAAAGACATTACAAAAGTGTTGCAGGTTCGTGTGTATTTGACAATAATTATTCAACTATTCCCCAATGCTACTATCTACTTCACACATAATGGACTCCCTGTTCTGTGGAAACCAAAGTACTGATAAAGAAATGAAAGCTGTCCGGATCTCTTCTCTATCCCAGTAATAAGCGGTGCCGTGAATTGAAAATCATGGAACAGGTTTTACTGGCGGGATCCAACCATTGTAGACAAAATGTAAAGGGTCCAAAGGAAATATTTGTATTAGATACGCATCTAATTTGTGAATGTATAGAATATTTTTAGATGAGCAGAGAAACAAACACAGTCATGGAAAACACATTTGAATAGTATAACGTGTGGGTTAAGTTAAGTGACGACTGTATATGTTTGTGGTAGCTAGCCTGTTGGTGCAGAAATACCAAGTGCAAACACAGCTTCTACAAACACAATCAGGCAGTATAGACAGTCACATCTCCCTACTTGACATACTAGATGCATGCTATCTCGATTCCATAACAGGTATAATTAAACAAACTTTACAATTGTTATAGTGGGTTGTAGATACATTAGGGTACAGAAACATAAAAAAAATATTCCAAAATATTGTACCGTGATTTTTTTGAAGCAAAATTGCTTTTATTTAAGTGAAAGTGAAAGACAAACGATCTGGTTACCTTGGTCACACGTCATCCCTTGCCATCCTGGTTCACATCCATCCGGGCACTCGCCTGACGTGTTGTTGCAGGTGGCGTTGTCACGACAATGGCCACATCTAGAGCTGCATTGCTCCCAATAGAAGTAGTCCTCACACTCTGCATGACAGACAGTTACTTTACATTGTGGACATAGTACTCCTAGACGAAAGTAGGCATACCTTCACAAACCGATTCCATGAATTGATTATTAAACGGATAGTGTGAATAATATCCTGCAATCTTGATGCACTTTATTTGCAGCTCCTTACCTTGACAAAACGGTGGCTTGAATCCGGGGCACATGTTTGACACTCTCCTCCTATTTTGTCACATGGCTGTCCACCCTGACACCTCCCACATCTGCCTGTACAGTTGAAGCCGTAGGTCCCGTCCTGGCACGCTGTGAAAATTACATCAGAATATCCGTGGAGGGAGGATCCAATATTACAGGTGCAAAACGTAGGTGATAATCAATATGTAGTTATGTTACTGGTCCTTCGGCAAAAGGTCTTTGACTTTATCCTTTGGAGTTAACGTTAAATATCAAAAGATACCATTTTGTTTTCTCCAATATATTGGTGAATCGTATGTCAATACGATGAAAGTCACAATTGTTTATTCATAGTAATTAGTCATAAAAGATTGTGTACATGTAACTGTCTTCTATAAATAAATACCGAAGATGCACTTAGTATGAAACTAGTTCTGAAATATTTCAGGTATTTCACAGATACGTGTATAATAAGTGGGTCTGACAGCTGACGGTGATCACAATGACCACACTACTCACGTGTCTGACAGTCCAGTCCTGTCCATCCGTCTTCACATCCAGAGTCACACTGACCTGTCCTCTTGTCACACACTTCCTGCCTGTCCTTACATCTACACTCAATGTCACACTGGTCACCGAACCTGTAGTCACTGCACTCTGGAACGTCACACAACATTCAACAATCCACGCGAGTGGCCTCATGAAGCGTGTGTTCCAAGTACTTTCAACCAAAAGACATTACAAAAGTGTTGCAGGTTCGTGTGTATTTGACAATAATTATTCAACTATTCCCCAATGCTACTATCTACTTCACACATAATGGACTCCCTGTTCTGTGGAAACCAAAGTACTGATAAAGAAATGAAAGCTGTCCGGATCTTTTCTCTATCCCAGTAATAAGCGGTGCCGTGAATTGAAAATCATGGAACAGGTTTTACTGGCGGGATCCAACCATTGTAGACAAAATGTAAAGGGTCCAAAGGAAATATTTGTATTAGATACGCATCTAATTTGTGAATGTATAGAATATTTTTAGATGAGCAGAGAAACAAACACAGTCATGGAAAACACATTTGAATAGTATAACGTGTGGGTTAAGTTAAGTGACGACTGTATATGTTTGTGGTAGCTAGCCTGTTGGTGCAGAAATACCAAGTGCAAACACAGCTTCTACAAACACAATCAGGCAGTATAGACAGTCACATCTCCCTACTTGACATACTAGATGCATGCTATCTCGATTCCATAACAGGTATAATTAAACAAACTTTACAATTGTTATAGTGGGTTGTAGATACATTAGGGTACAGAAACATAAAAAAAATATTCCAAAATATTGTACCGTGATTTTTTTGAAGCAAAATTGCTTTTATTTAAGTGAAAGTGAAAGACAAACGATCTGGTTACCTTGGTCACACGTCATCCCTTGCCATCCTGGTTCACATCCATCCGGGCACTCGCCTGACGTGTTGTTGCAGGTGGCGTTGTCACGACAATGGCCACATCTAGAGCTGCATTGCTCCCCATAGAAGTAGTCCTCACACTCTGCATGACAGACAGTTACTTTACATTGTGGACATAGTACTCCTAGACGAAAGTAGGCATACCTTCACAAACCGATTCCATGAATTGATTATTAAACGGATAGTGTGAATAATATCCTGCAATCTTGATGCACTTTATTTGCAGCTCCTTACCTTGACAAAACGGTGGCTTGAATCCGGGGGCACATGTTTGACACTCTCCTCCTATTTTGTCACATGGCTGTCCACCCTGACACCTCCCACATCTGCCTGTACAGTTGAAGCCGTAGGTCCCGTCCTGGCACGCTGTGAAAATTACATCAGAATATCCGTGGAGGGAGGTTCCAATATTACAGGTGCAAAACGTAGGTGATAATCAATATGTAGTTATGTTACTGGTGCTTCGGCAAAAGGTCTTTGACTTTATCCTTTGGAGTTAACGTTAAATATCAAAAGATACCATTTTGTTTTCTCCAATATATTGGTGAATCGTATGTCAATACGATGAAAGTCACAATTGTTTATTCATAGTAATTAGTCATAAAAGATTGTGTACATGTAACTGTCTTCTATAAATAAATACCGAAGATGCACTTAGTATGAAACTAGTTCTGAAATATTTCAGGTATTTCACAGATACGTGTATAATAAGTGGGTCTGGCAGCTGACGGTGATCACAATGACCACACTACTCACGTGTCTGACAGTCCAGTCCTGTCCATCCGTCTTCACATCCAGAGTCACACTGACCTGTCCTCTTGTCACACACTTCCTGCCTGTCCTTACATCTACACTCAATGTCACACTGGTCACCGAACCTGTAGTCACTGCACTCTGGAACGTCACACAACATTCAACAATCCACGCGAGTGGCCTCATGAAGCGTGTGTTCCAAGTACTTTCAACCAAAAGACATTACAAAAGAGTTACAGGTTCGTGTGTATTTGACAATAATTATTCAACTATTCCCCAATGCTACTATCTACTTCACACATAATGGACTCCCCTGTTCTGTGGAAACCAAAGTACTGATAAAGAAATGAAAGCTGTCCGGATCTTTTCTCTATCCCAGTAATAAGCGGTGCCGTGAATTGAAAATCATGGAACAGGTTTTACTGGCGGGATCCAACCATTGTAGACAAAATGTAAAGGGTCCAAAGGAAATATTTGTATTAGATACGCATCTAATTTGTGAATGTATAGAATATTTTTAGATGAGCAGAGAAACAAACACAGTCATGGAAAACACATTTGAATAGTATAACGTGTGGGTTAAGTTAAGTGACGACTGTATATGTTTGTGGTAGCTAGCCTGTTGGTGCAGAAATACCAAGTGCAAACACAGCTTCTACAAACACAATCAGGCAGTATAGACAGTCACATCTCCCTACTTGACATACTAGATGCATGCTATCTCGATTCCATAACAGGTATAATTAAACAAACTTTACAATTGTTATAGTGGGTTGTAGATACATTAGGGTACAGAAACATAAAAAAAAATATTCCAAAATATTGTACCGTGATTTTTTGAAGCAAAATTGCTTTTATTTAAGTGAAAGTGAAAGACAAACGATCTGGTTACCTTGGTCACACGTCATCCCTTGCCATCCTGGTTCACATCCATCCGGGCACTCGCCTGACGTGTTGTTGCAGGTGGCGTTGTCACGACAATGGCCACATCTAGAGCTGCATTGCTCCCCATAGAAGTAGTCCTCACACTCTGCATGACAGACAGTTACTTTACATTGTGGACATAGTACTCCTAGACGAAAGTAGGCATACCTTCACAAACCGATTCCATGAATTGATTATTAAACGGATAGTGTGAATAATATCCTGCAATCTTGATGCACTTTATTTGCAGCTCCTTACCTTGACAAAACGGTGGCTTGAATCCGGGGCACATGTTTGACACTCTCCTCCTATTTTGTCACATGGCTGTCCACCCTGACACCTCCCACATCTGCCTGTACAGTTGAAGCCGTAGGTCCCGTCCTGGCACGCTGTGAAAATTACATCAGAATATCCGTGGAGGGAGGATCCAATATTACAGGTGCAAAACGTAGGTGATAATCAATATGTAGTTATGTTACTGGTCCTTCGGCAAAAGGTCTTTGACTTTATCCTTTGGAGTTAACGTTAAATATCAAAAGATACCATTTTGTTTTCTCCAATATATTGGTGAATCGTATGTCAATACGATGAAAGTCACAATTGTTTATTCATAGTAATTAGTCATAAAAGATTGTGTACATGTAACTGTCTTCTATAAATAAATACCGAAGATGCACTTAGTATGAAACTAGTTCTGAAATATTTCAGGTATTTCACAGATACGTGTATAATAAGTGGGTCTGACAGCTGACGGTGATCACAATGACCACACTACTCACGTGTCTGACAGTCCAGTCCTGTCCATCCGTCTTCACATCCAGAGTCACACTGACCTGTCCTCTTGTCACACACTTCCTGCCTGTCCTTACATCTACACTCAATGTCACACTGGTCACCGAACCTGTAGTCACTGCACTCTGGAACGTCACACAACATTCAACAATCCACGCGAGTGGCCTCATGAAGCGTGTGTTCCAAGTACTTTCAACCAAAAGACATTACAAAAGTGTTGCAGGTTCGTGTGTATTTGACAATAATTATTCAACTATTCCCCAATGCTACTATCTACTTCACACATAATGGACTCCCTGTTCTGTGGAAACCAAAGTACTGATAAAGAAATGAAAGCTGTCCGGATCTTTTCTCTATCCCAGTAATAAGCGGTGCCGTGAATTGAAAATCATGGAACAGGTTTTACTGGCGGGATCCAACCATTGTAGACAAAATGTAAAGGGTCCAAAGGAAATATTTGTATTAGATACGCATCTAATTTGTGAATGTATAGAATATTTTTAGATGAGCAGAGAAACAAACACAGTCATGGAAAACACATTTGAATAGTATAACGTGTGGGTTAAGTTAAGTGACGACTGTATATGTTTGTGGTAGCTAGCCTGTTGGTGCAGAAATACCAAGTGCAAACACAGCTTCTACAAACACAATCAGGCAGTATAGACAGTCACATCTCCCTACTTGACATACTAGATGCATGCTATCTCGATTCCATAACAGGTATAATTAAACAAACTTTACAATTGTTATAGTGGGTTGTAGATACATTAGGGTACAGAAACATAAAAAAAATATTCCAAAATATTGTACCGTGATTTTTTTTGAAGCAAAATTGCTTTTATTTAAGTGAAAGTGAAAGACAAACGATCTGGTTACCTTGGTCACACGTCATCCCTTGCCATCCTGGTTCACATCCATCCGGGCACTCGCCTGACGTGTTGTTGCAGGTGGCGTTGTCACGACAATGGCCACATCTAGAGCTGCATTGCTCCCCATAGAAGTAGTCCTCACACTCTGCATGACAGACAGTTACTTTACATTGTGGACATAGTACTCCTAGACGAAAGTAGGCATACCTTCACAAACCGATTCCATGAATTGATTATTAAACGGATAGTGTGAATAATATCCTGCAATCTTGATGCACTTTATTTGCAGCTCCTTACCTTGACAAAACGGTGGCTTGAATCCGGGGGCACATGTTTGACACTCTCCTCCTATTTTGTCACATGGCTGTCCACCCTGACACCTCCCACATCTGCCTGTACAGTTGAAGCCGTAGGTCCCGTCCTGGCACGCTGTGAAAATTACATCAGAATATCCGTGGAGGGAGGATCCAATATTACAGGTGCAAAACGTAGGTGATAATCAATATGTAGTTATGTTACTGGTCCTTCGGCAAAAGGTCTTTGACTTTATCCTTTGGAGTTAACGTTAAATATCAAAAGATACCATTTTGTTTTCTCCAATATATTGGTGAATCGTATGTCAATACGATGAAAGTCACAATTGTTTATTCATAGTAATTAGTCATAAAAGATTGTGTACATGTAACTGTCTTCTATAAATAAATACCGAAGATGCACTTAGTATGAAACTAGTTCTGAAATATTTCAGGTATTTCACAGATACGTGTATAATAAGTGGGTCTGACAGCTGACGGTGATCACAATGACCACACTACTCACGTGTCTGACAGTCCAGTCCTGTCCATCCGTCTTCACATCCAGAGTCACACTGACCTGTCCTCTTGTCACACACTTCCTGCCTGTCCTTACATCTACACTCAATGTCACACTGGTCACCGAACCTGTAGTCACTGCACTCTGGAACGTCACACAACATTCAACAATCCACGCGAGTGGCCTCATGAAGCGTGTGTTCCAAGTACTTTCAACCAAAAGACATTACAAAAGTGTTGCAGGTTCGTGTGTATTTGACAATAATTATTCAACTATTCCCCAATGCTACTATCTACTTCACACACATAATGGACTCCCTGTTCTGTGGAAACCAAAGTACTGATAAAGAAATGAAAGCTGTCCGATCTTTTCTCTATCCCAGTAATAAGCGGTGCCGTGAATTGAAAATCATGGAACAGGTTTTACTGGCGGGATCCAACCATTGTAGACAAAATGTAAAGGGTCCAAAGGAAATATTTGTATTAGATACGCATCTAATTTGTGAATGTATAGAATATTTTTAGATGAGCAGAGAAACAAACACAGTCATGGAAAACACATTTGAATAGTATAACGTGTGGGTTAAGTTAAGTGACGACTGTATATGTTTGTGGTAGCTAGCCTGTTGGTGCAGAAATACCAAGTGCAAACACAGCTTCTACAAACACAATCAGGCAGTATAGACAGTCACATCTCCTACTTGACATACTAGATGCATGCTATCTCGATTCCATAACAGGTATAATTAAACAAACTTTACAATTGTTATAGTGGGTTGTAGATACATTAGGGTACAGAAACATAAAAAAAATATTCCAAAATATTGTACCGTGATTTCTTTGAAGCAAAATTGCTTTTATTTAAGTGAAAGTGAAAGACAAACGATCTGGTTACCTTGGTCACACGTCATCCCTTGCCATCCTGGTTCACATCCATCCGGGCACTCGCCTGACGTGTTGTTGCAGGTGGCGTTGTCACGACAATGGCCACATCTAGAGCTGCATTGCTCCCCATAGAAGTAGTCCTCACACTCTGCATGACAGACAGTTACTTTACATTGTGGACATAGTACTCCTAGACGAAAGTAGGCATACCTTCACAAACCGATTCCATGAATTGATTATTAAACGGATAGTGTGAATAATATCCTGCAATCTTGATGCACTTTATTTGCAGCTCCTTACCTTGACAAAACGGTGGCTTGAATCCGGGGCACATGTTTGACACTCTCCTCCTATTTTGTCACATGGCTGTCCACCCTGACACCTCCCACATCTGCCTGTACAGTTGAAGCCGTAGGTCCCGTCCTGGCACGCTGTGAAAATTACATCAGAATATCCGTGGAGGGAGGATCCAATATTACAGGTGCAAAACGTAGGTGATAATCAATATGTAGTTATGTTACTGGTCCTTCGGCAAAAGGTCTTTGACTTTATCCTTTGGAGTTAACGTTAAATATCAAAAGATACCATTTTGTTTTCTCCAATATATTGGTGAATCGTATGTCAATACGATGAAAGTCACAATTGTTTATTCATAGTAATTAGTCATAAAAGATTGTGTACATGTAACTGTCTTCTATAAATAAATACCGAAGATGCACTTAGTATGAAACTAGTTCTGAAATATTTCTGGTATTTCACAGATACGTGTATAATAAGTGGGTCTGACAGCTGACGGTGATCACAATGACCACACTACTCACGTGTCTGACAGTCCAGTCCTGTCCATCCGTCTTCACATCCAGAGTCACACTGACCTGTCCTCTTGTCACACACTTCCTGCCTGTCCTTACATCTACACTCAATGTCACACTGGTCACCGAACCTGTAGTCACTGCACTCTGGAACGTCACACAACATTCAACAATCCACGCGAGTGGCCTCATGAAGCGTGTGTTCCAAGTACTTTCAACCAAAAGACATTACAAAAGTGTTGCAGGTTCGTGTGTATTTGACAATAATTATTCAACTATTCCCCAATGCTACTATCTACTTCACACATAATGGACTCCCTGTTCTGTGGAAACCAAAGTACTGATAAAGAAATGAAAGCTGTCCGGATCTTTTCTCTATCCCAGTAATAAGCGGTGCCGTGAATTGAAAATCATGGAACAGGTTTTACTGGCGGGATCCAACCATTGTAGACAAAATGTAAAGGGTCCAAAGGAAATATTTGTATTAGATACGCATCTAATTTGTGAATGTATAGAATATTTTTAGATGAGCAGAGAAACAAACACAGTCATGGAAAACACATTTGAATAGTATAACGTGTGGGTTAAGTTAAGTGACGACTGTATATGTTTGTGGTAGCTAGCCTGTTGGTGCAGAAATACCAAGTGCAAACACAGCTTCTACAAACACAATCAGGCAGTATAGACAGTCACATCTCCCTACTTGACATACTAGATGCATGCTATCTCGATTCCATAACAGGTATAATTAAACAAACTTTACAATTGTTATAGTGGGTTGTAGATACATTAGGGTACAGAAACATAAAAAAATATTCCAAAATATTGTACCGTGATTTCTTTGAAGCAAAATTGCTTTTATTTAAGTGAAAGTGAAAGACAAACGATCTGGTTACCTTGGTCACACGTCATCCCTTGCCATCCTGGTTCACATCCATCCGGGCACTCGCCTGACGTGTTGTTGCAGGTGGCGTTGTCACGACAATGGCCACATCTAGAGCTGCATTGCTCCCCATAGAAGTAGTCCTCACACTCTGCATGACAGACAGTTACTTTACATTGTGGACATAGTACTCCTAGACGAAAGTAGGCATACCTGCACAAACCGATTCCATGAATTGATTATTAAACGGATAGTGTGAATAATATCCTGCAATCTTGATGCACTTTATTTGCAGCTCCTTACCTTGACAAAACGGTGGCTTGAATCCGGGGGCACATGTTTGACACTCTCCTCCTATTTTGTCACATGGCTGTCCACCCTGACACCTCCCACATCTGCCTGTACAGTTGAAGCCGTAGGTCCCGTCCTGGCACGCTGTGAAAATTACATCAGAATATCCGTGGAGGGAGGATCCAGTATTACAGGTGCAAAACGTAGATGATAATCAATATGTAGTTATGTTACTGGTCCTTCGGCAAAAGGTCTTTGACTTTATCCTTTGGAGTTAACGTGAAATATCAAAAGATACCATTTTGTTTTCTCCAATATATTGGTGAATCGTATGTCAATACGATGAAAGTCACAATTGTTTATTCATAGTAATTAGTCATAAAAGATTGTGTACATGTAACTGTCTTCTATAAATAAATACCGAAGATGCACTTAGTATGAAACTAGTTCTGAAATATTTCAGGTATTTCACAGATACGTGTATAATAAGTGGGTCTGACAGCTGACGGTGATCACAATGACCACACTACTCACGTGTCTGACAGTCCAGTCCTGTCCATCCGTCTTCACATCCAGAGTCACACTGACCTGTCCTCTTGTCACACACTTCCTGCCTGTCCTTACATCTACACTCAATGTCACACTGGTCACCGAACCTGTAGTCACTGCACTCTGGAACGTCACACAACATTCAACAATCCACGCGAGTGGCCTCATGAAGCGTGTGTTCCAAGTACTTTCAACCAAAAGACATTACAAAAGTGTTGCAGGTTCGTGTGTATTTGACAATAATTATTCAACTATTCCCCAATGCTACTATCTACTTCACACATAATGGACTCCCTGTTCTGTGGAAACCAAAGTACTGATAAAGAAATGAAAGCTGTCCGGATCTTTTCTCTATCCCAGTAATAAGCGGTGCCGTGAATTGAAAATCATGGAACAGGTTTTACTGGCGGGATCCAACCATTGTAGACAAAATGTAAAGGGTCCAAAGGAAATATTTGTATTAGATACGCATCTAATTTGTGAATGTATAGAATATTTTTAGATGAGCAGAGAAACAAACACAGTCATGGAAAACACATTTGAATAGTATAACGTGTGGGTTAAGTTAAGTGACGACTGTATATGTTTGTGGTAGCTAGCCTGTTGGTGCAGAAATACCAAGTGCAAACACAGCTTCTACAAACACAATCAGGCAGTATAGACAGTCACATCTCCTACTTGACATACTAGATGCATGCTATCTCGATTCCATAACAGGTATAATTAAACAAACTTTACAATTGTTATAGTGGGTTGTAGATACATTAGGGTACAGAAACATAAAAAAAATATTCCAAAATATTGTACCGTGATTTCTTTGAAGCAAAATTGCTTTTATTTAAGTGAAAGTGAAAGACAAACGATCTGGTTACCTTGGTCACACGTCATCCCTTGCCATCCTGGTTCACATCCATCCGGGCACTCGCCTGACGTGTTGTTGCAGGTGGCGTTGTCACGACAATGGCCACATCTAGAGCTGCATTGCTCCCCATAGAAGTAGTCCTCACACTCTGCATGACAGACAGTTACTTTACATTGTGGACATAGTACTCCTAGACGGATGTAGGCATACCTGCACAAACCGATTCCATGAATTGATTATTAAACGGATAGTGTGAATAATATCCTGCAATCTTGATGCACTTTATTTGCAGCTCCTTACCTTGACAAAACGGTGGCTTGAATCCGGGGGCACATGTTTGACACTCTCCTCCTATTTTGTCACATGGCTGTCCACCCTGACACCTCCCACATCTGCCTGTACAGTTGAAGCCGTAGGTCCCGTCCTGGCACGCTGTGAAAATTACATCAGAATATCCGTGGAGGGAGGATCCAATATTACAGGTGCAAAACGTAGGTGATAATCAATATGTAGTTATGTTACTGGTCCTTCGGCAAAAGGTCTTTGACTTTATCCTTTGGAGTTAACGTGAAATATCAAAAGATACCATTTTGTTTTCTCCAATATATTGGTGAATCGTATGTCAATACGATGAAAGTCACAATTGTTTATTCATAGTAATTAGTCATAAAAGATTGTGTACATGTAACTGTCTTCTATAAATAAATACCGAAGATGCACTTAGTATGAAACTAGTTCTGAAATATTTCTGGTATTTCACAGATACGTGTATAATAAGTGGGTCTGGCAGCTGACGGTGATCACAATGACCACACTACTCACGTGTCTGACAGTCCAGTCCTGTCCATCCGTCTTCACATCCAGAGTCACACTGACCTGTCCTCTTGTCACACACTTCCTGCCTGTCCTTACATCTACACTCAATGTCACACTGGTCACCGAACCTGTAGTCACTGCACTCTGGAACGTCACACAACATTCAACAATCCACGCGAGTGGCCTCATGAAGCGTGTGTTTCAAGTACTTTCAACCAAAAGACATTACAAAAGTGTTGCAGGTTCGTGTGTATTTGACAATAATTATTCAACTATTCCCCAATGCTACTATCTACTTCACACATAATGGACTCCCTGTTCTGTGGAAACCAAAGTACTGATAAAGAAATGAAAGCTGTCCGGATCTTTTCTCTATCCCAGTAATAAGCGGTGCCGTGAATTGAAAATCATGGAACAGGTTTTACTGGCGGGATCCAACCATTGTAGACAAAATGTAAAGGGTCCAAAGGAAATATTTGTATTAGATACGCATCTAATTTGTGAATGTATAGAATATTTTTAGATGAGCAGAGAAACAAACACAGTCATGGAAAACACATTTGAATAGTATAACGTGTGGGTTAAGTTAAGTGACGACTGTATATGTTTGTGGTAGCTAGCCTGTTGGTGCAGAAATACCAAGTGCAAACACAGCTTCTACAAACACAATCAGGCAGTATAGACAGTCACATCTCCCTACTTGACATACTAGATGCATGCTATCTCGATTCCATAACAGGTATAATTAAACAAACTTTACAATTGTTATAGTGGGTTGTAGATACATTAGGGTACAGAAACATAAAACAAATATTCCAAAATATTGTACCGTGATTTCTTTGAAGCAAAATTGCTTTTATTTAAGTGAAAGTGAAAGACAAACGTTCTGGTTACCTTGGTCACACGTCATCCCTTGCCATCCTGGTTCACATCCATCCGGGCACTCGCCTGACGTGTTGTTGCAGGTGGCGTTGTCACGACAATGGCCACATCTAGAGCTGCATTGCTCCCCATAGAAGTAGTCCTCACACTCTGCATGACAGACAGTTACTTTACATTGTGGACATAGTACTCCTAGACGAAAGTAGGCATACCTGCACAAACCGATTCCATGAATTGATTATTAAACGGATAGTGTGAATAATATCCTGCAATCTTGATGCACACATAATGGACTCCCTGTTCTGTGGAAACCAAAGTACTGATAAAGAAATGAAAGCTGTCCGGATCTTTTCTCTACACCCAGTAATAACCGGTGCCGTGAATTGAAAATCATGGAACAGGTTTTACTGGCGGGATCCGACCATTGTAGACAAAATGTAAAGGGTCCAAAGGAAATATTTGTGTAAACGCAAGATTGCATGTTTCATTATTCATTAAAATGTGTTAACATTGATTAAAGTTTAAAGTTTGCCAAGGAAACAATTAGTTGACATTTTGTTGGTTCCTTACGTTGAAACAACGTTGACAACTAAAGGAATCTCGACTAACTTTCTTTGGTCGCATGATAAACGTTGAATCAACGTTTATGAAAGGTTGATCAACCAAACAACCAAACGTCAACGTTGATTAAACGTTGACTAGACGTTTTTGCCCGCTGGGGTTACTATAGAAGTCTATGGGAAAACATTTGAGTTTGTGTAACCTGCAGCTATAAAGCTGACGTCACGAACCTCAGACTAAGCAAGTGCAGTTACCTCCCCTGCCTTGAAGCATGCTCCAACTCGTCCTCAGCCAGGTTCCAGACCATGTGACTATTTCATAAATACATGCCTGTAACATACGAGTTGTGTAACCGACTCTTTGAACAATAGTTTTTTTATAATTGTATCTTTTATTTAAATTTGCGTCAGCAATCCCTCACTTGGGTATCACAAACTTGCAGCCCAAACCGAGATTCCTGAACGCCCATTGTTCGCCCCCACTGCACCGAGTTGTGCTGTGACGTTGTTGTGGAGTAACTCACTTACCAAACATGTTTACCTTGGGTTCTCTCTGTGGCCATGATAGTGTATTTATTCAACACAGTTTCCAATGTGTATTGCTGCTCAAATGATGAAATGCACCAATAAGCTATCCACTCACAGTTTGACACAAAACCTTTTTCATGCAGATCCATTTACTTCATTTGCTCTCAGCCGAAACAAATACAACATCCTAGCGGGGAATGGGCTTTGGAAAACAGTAACCTTGATATCATTGTGTATGAAAAAATGAAAGTGCTATACCCTCCTTGTCTCTTAACCAGTGAAGATCCGGGTTAGCATTGGCCTCAGTAACCTATTGGGCTTCAGTACCACACAAGATGTGCTATATTGTTAATCAGCTACCGATGTCTTTCTGTGGAAACGTCCCTGTCGGACATACTCGATGGAAGACTAAAGTGATGAATATTTCAGTTTGCCCTTACGTGTCAGGCAGCCGTCCCCTGTCCATCCATTTCTACAGCCACTGATACAGTTTCCACTTGATTTGTCGCATACCTCACTCGTGTTCTTACAACCACATCGTTGGCTACAATCCGCGCCGAATCTTTTGTCTTGACACTCTGTAAATATAATGTAAATGACTGAAAAGAAACCCGTCCATATTCCAAAGCTTACACTTGCTGGAAAACAAATAGATGATTATTTGCTGTTGAAGAATGAGAGCATGAATGTGAGATAATGCAAGTCGGCACTTGGATACATTTGTCTAGGTTAATATTTAGATCTTTTTTATCTCCTCGGTAATCTATATTCTCCAAAGATTCAGTTTCGGTATTTCCTGACCATATTTAAGTTTCGCAGACGAGTCTGACACAGGTTCAAACAGGCGAATCACGTAACTTGAAATATGTAGATTTAAAAATGTTTCTTGAACGTGACTTGCCCTAAAAACAAAGACTTTGTATGATGTAACTGTATATTGCTGCACTATATTCTTCGCTCCTTACCTTGACAAAGCGAAGGCTTGAATCCAGCAACACATGTCTGACACTCCCCGTCAGTTTTGTCACATGGCTGTCCACCCTGACACCTCCCACATCTGCCTGTACAGTTGAAGCCGTAGGTCCCGTCCTGACACGCTGTGAAATGAAAAGTCATTGACAGCTAAATCACAAAGTCATGGGTCATCTGATGAATCAATAGTGCAGGGCAAATCTGTGCTTCAACACTTACCTACGTCACATCTCTACCTTGTTCACCCTTCTTGACAACACTTACCTACGTCACATCTCCACCTTGTTCACCCTTCTTGACAACACATACCTACGCCACATCTCTACCTTGTTCACCCTCCTTGACAACACTTACCTACGCCACACTCCACCTTGTTCACCCTCTTTGACAACACTAACCTACGCCACATCTCCACCTTGTTCACTCTCCCTGACAACACTTACCTTCGCCACATCTCCACCTTGTTCACTATCCTTGACAACACTTACCTTCGCCACATCTCCACCTTGTTCACCCTTCTTGACAACACTTACCTACGTCACATCTCCACCTTGTTCACTCTCCCTGACAACACTTACCTCCGCCACATCTCCACCTTGTTCACTATCCTTGACAACACTTACCTTCGCCACATCTCCACCTTGTTCACCCTCCTTGACAACACTTACCTACGCCACACTCCACACCCTCTTTGACAACACCACCTCTCCACCTTGTTCACCCTCTTTGACAACCTTGTTCACTCTCCCTGACTAACCTACGTCACATCTCCCCCTTGTTCACCCTCCCTGACAACACTTACCTACGCCACATCTCCACCTTGTTCACTCAACCCCTGACAACACTCTCCCCTGACAACACTAACGTCCACATCTCCACCTTGTTCACCCTCCTTGACAACACTTACCTACGCCACATCCACCTTGTTCACCCTCCCTGACAACACTTACCTACGCCACATCTCCACCTTGACAACACTCACCCTCCACTCTCCCGGACAACACTTACCTTCGCCACACTCCAATTTGTTCACCCTCCCTGAACACAGGTGACTTACCGTCGTCACATCTCTGCCCCGTCCATCCATCACGACATCCTTCTTGATCACATGATCCATTTACAGGGCTGCACTTCCCTGCACACTGACCACAAGCTTCTGAACACCCGTCACCATATCTGCCTTCGTCACATTCTGTCAACAAGAGTTTAGTTGTCCACAGTCTCTAAAATCTAAACCGTAATCCTCCAACATTATCCAACTAAGCAAATCTCACCATGCAGTAGACTGCCTGTATGAAATGCCTTCTACAAACACAGTCAGGCAGTACAGGCTGTTATACCTCCCTACCTGACATACTCAACTTGTCACGAAGCATCTCGTTTCCAAAACAGATGTAATTAAAAGAACTTTATAATTGTTATAGTGGGTTGTAGGTGCATTAGGGTGCAAGAATATAATTATAAAACATTCCAAAATATTGTACCACGATTTATTTGAAGAAAGATAGCTTTCCTTTAAGTGAAAGTGAAAGACAAACGATCTGGTTACCTTGGTCACACGTCATCCCTTGCCATCCTGGTTCACATCCATTAGGGCAATCTCCTGACCTGGTGTTGCAGATGGCGTTGTCACGACAATGGCCACATCTAGAGCTGCATTGCTCCCCATAGAAGTAGTCCTCACACTCTGCATGACAGACCGTTACTTTACATTATGAACTTCGTACTCCTAGACGAAAGTAGGCAAACCTTCACAAACTGATTCCATGAATTGATTATTAAACGGATATTGTGAATAATATCCTGCAATGTTGCTGAACGGTTTTCGTTCTTCCTTACCTTGACAAAACGGAGGCTTGAATCCGTCAGCACATGTTTGACACTCTCCTCCTATTTTGTCACATGGCTGTCCACCCTGACACCTCCCACATCTGCCTGTACAGCTGAAGCCGTAGGTCCCGTCCTGGCACGCTGTGAAATTACATCAGAATATCCGTGGAGGAAGATGCATTTAATATAATAATAGCGCTCTAAATATTCTACTTTTTACTGACCAAATATAATCTGTGAAGACGCCTATGACTTGCAGTTTGTGTGTCCCCATTGTCAGAGGTGAGCATAATCAGTTATCAACTTTTAGATGAGATGTCAACGCTAGATGATGTTAAGGGGACAGGTTGGGAATATAGAACCCAATACTATGTTATATGTAGGATGACGTTTTATATGATCAATCATCAAACACAAGATGTTGATACTCAACAGTTGTATTTTTACACCAAAATACTTAAGTTACGTATATGAAAGGCACTTACTGTGTGTAAATAAGTTTAATATGACGCGACACCGTTCATTTCAACCCAGTAGATATAAGGTAACCGTCAGACATTCAGGGACACCTCACATCGGTCCTTAAAATCGTATTTATGCTTTAATAGTGAATTACTCTTCCCACCAACTCTCTAGTTTGTAACCTACACAACATACGTGTATAATAAGTGGGTCTGACAGCTGGCTGTGACCACCACCCACTCACGTGTATAACAGGCCAGTCCTGTCCATCCGTCTTCACATCCAGTGTGACACTGACCTGTCCTCTTGGCACACACTTCATGCCTGTCCTTACATCTACACCTCCTGTCACACAGGTCACCGAACCTGTAGGCACTACACGCTGTAAAAACAACGCGACAATCTACAATCTACAAAGATTACAGGGTTTTTTGTACAGACAACGAATAACAATCAACAATCACGAGAGTACGGAAAGTTTTGTACAGACAACGAATAACAATCAACAATCACGAGAGTCCGGAAGATTTTGTACAGACAACGAGTAACAGTCAACAATCACGAGAGAACTAAAGGTTTTGTACAGACAACGAATAACAATCAACAATCACGAGAGTACGGAAGGTTTTGTACAGACAACGTATAACAATCAACAATCACGAGAGAACGGAAGGTTTTGTACAGACAACGAATAACAATCAACAATCACGAGAGTACGGAAGGTTTTGTACAGACAACGAGTAACAGTCAACAATCACGAGAGTACGCAAGGTTTTGTACAGACAACGAATAACAATCAACAATCACGAGAGTACGGAAGGTTTTGTACAGACAACGAATAACAATCAACAATCACGAGAGTACGGAAGGTTTTGTACAGACAACGAGTAACAGTCAACAATCACGAGAGAACGAAAGGTTTTGTACAGACAACGAATAACAATCAACAATCACGAGACGGAAGGTTTTGTACGGAAGGTTTTGTACAGACAACGAATAACAGTCAACAATCACGAGAGTACGCAAGGTTTTGTACAGACAACGAATAACAATCAACAATCACGAGAGTACGGAAGGTTTTGTACAGACAACGAATAACAATAACAATCACGAGAGTACGGAAGGTTTTGTACAGACAACGAGTAACAATAACAATCACGACGAGTCAACAATCAGTAACGAACAATCACGAGAGAACGAAAGGTTTTGTACAGACAACAAATAACAATCATGAGAGTACGGAAGGTTTTGTACAGACAACGTATAACAATCAACAATCACGAGAGTACGGAAGGTTTTGAACAGACAACGAATAACAATAACAATCACGAGAGTACGGAAGGTTTTGTACAGACAACGAATAACAATCAACAATCACGAGAGATCGAAAGGTTTTGTACAGACAACGAATAACAATCAACAATCACAAGAGTACGGAAGGTTTTGTACAGACAACGAATAACAATCAACAATCACGAGAGTACGGAAGGTTTTGAACAGACAACGAATAACAATCAACCATCCCGAGAGTACGGAAGGTTTTGTACAGACAACGAATAACAATCAACAATCACGAGAGTACGGAAGGTTTTGAACAGACAACGAATAACAATCAACAATCACGAGAGAACAGAAGGTTTTGTACAGACAACGAATAACAATCAACAATCACGAGAGTACGTAGGTGCCAATGGAAGTGAAGTTCTTCCCGTATATTGCCGCCAAAATAAAGTCCATTAGTAAGCTTGGCAACAACCCCTTCTGGTAGATCCCCTAGGAGTTCTTCTAGAGCGGTCTCTGATCGGGGCATTACCTTGTCTGGTCAAACATCTTCCCGAATGGAGACACAATGCTTCATGGGTGGGTTAAGCATTTGTTAGGTTTGCCGACTTAATGTATAGTGAGTCTATATATGTTCCAAAGCCAGGTAATACAGTCACTAGCCTGTAACCACCAAGTCATGTTATACTGTCACCCTCTGTTGGAACGTAAACACCTATATTATCCAACTTCTGTTGGAGCTCAGAGAGGTGAACTCTTGAAAACAGTGCCACTTCGCCCCTGAGCTGACATGTTAACAAAAGCTTGACATTCTCCTGATGAACAATCCCTTCTATGTTTAGGTCAAAACCGTCATCACATTCTGTGAGTAGTGACATGAACTAATGTCTGCAGGACAAGGTCTGAAACATTATTGGCCATACTTTGAGAGCATACGTTTGGTGTCATGCCCATACTTTGAGGTATTTTTGTGACGTCAAAGGTAACATAAGGGGGAAATACTGGGCGTGTTTGGAAAGTGTGCTCATGTTTCTTGGGCCTCCTTGTCCGGTTAGGAATCCGGATCTTGCCTGATGCTCCTAGTCGAGTATTAATTTGGGGTTCTCTGTGGAGGATAGGGTACCCCTATGAACACACCAGGCAATATAGATAATCAGGGTACTCTTCTACCTGTGTGTTTGTCATCCACACCAAGAGTCCACGAGACCATAAAAGTTGAATTTCTTGTTGCTCTTGGACAAAACAAATACTTGTCTCGCATACAACCTTAAATAGGGATGAGCCACCAGCCTGATGGCCTGAGTGAGGGATTGACGTGATGTCAACACCGAGAGACCTGTCGCTGCTGAGAGGCTAATCATACTTTCAGTGGTGGCTCCATTAAGTATTGTCAGACGTTTTGTCTGGTGGTCACAGAAGGTGTCCATGTGTGGTGACGAAGTGTAAAGACATACCCCACAGAAAGTTCTTCAGCACACACATCATCCAGTAAGGTCTAGGTAATTAAAGATTCGCCTGTGATCATGTCAGAAACTTCCACTCACTTATTACGTGACTCCACAAACCGCAGCTTCGAAAGTGCTTCCTCAAATCGGTCTTGTACTTTGCATAGAAAATCTTGGGGTGTGATGGTTTGTGATAGATCTTATAACCTTCGCATCGTCTACAGTGCGGATTTCTTTCAGTAGTCAGTTTAGAAGATTTCAGGTTTCAGTGGAGCCATCGTTCATAAGTGGAGATCTGGACCATGGCGTTGTTTAACCAATTTGGACAATGCAACATGAATGCAATTCCGGTTAGCACCATAGACTTTTCCAATGACGGGGCATATACCTCATCTTGTCTGGGTCAATCCTCCTGTCGTTCATTGGGTTCGAGCTTGATGTCGGACATGTAAATGAGCACCTGTCGGACTTGTCGGACGGTTTTGCATTTGTGTGTTATACCTTTGAGAAGCGCAGACCGTGTCTGGAGAGCCGGAAGTCGGACAAGGGAGATAACTCTATTTTCTATTAACCCATCAAGCAAAAGTGCAATGGCGCAAAGTCGATGAACAAGCATACAACACAACTTTGACGTATAGTCATTCCCGATACTACATAAGTACACCTGACTCTCGTTGATTAATAATGATATGTGTTTCCATTTAGAGATCGGGGCCGACATTGTACAATAGTGCGTACAACTGGATAATTGCATATCAATTTAACTTGTGAACTAAACCGTCTTAACTGTGCATCACAGTACACCTTCCATCCCTTGAACTTTAAAACCGGAAAGTCCGGCGTTTACGCCATTTTTACATGCATGGAGCACACCTCAGTAAACGTAATATGAATATAGTTTTAATCAATTGTGTGAATAGATCGGTAGAACAATTCACCATCTGACTGGCATGGTACCACACTGGGCACAAACAATTCCAAGAAGTCAGAGTGTCAAAGCCTGGGTACAAACCTTTACACAATGTTCCACTCCAGTAGCCCTGGCAGCCATGTGTACAAGTCCCATCCACACTGTGACAGTGCTGATCTCCTCCAGCACAATGTCCACACGCCTCCATGCAGCCAGAACCATAGCGTCCCTCAGGACAAGCTGTAACGATATTCGTAGCATCTTGTTGTTGGGTACATGATAGCGTATGGGAAAAAGCATAATATTTAAACTGTAGCCAATCGCACATCACATTTAATTTTAAATAAATTTTGACAGAAAAAAACGTTCTGTCGTGCACTTACTTTCCTGACAGCCAGTCCCAGTGTATCCATCGGGGCAACCACTCTCACAGTGTCCAGTGGTTTTGTCACACACCTCATATGTGTTCCTACAGTAGCACCAGGAACTGCAGCCAGGCCCGAAACTCCCGTCAGCACACTCTGGAAAGTGGCGAAATATGTACTGTTATCTTATGCAACTGATTGGTCAAGACGTACAATATAATAACAGTATGATTAGCATAGAATCCCCCATAACATGGGTCATCATACTAAATATATTTTGGACATGTCTATTTGAAATCATAGAATCCTTAATATTCTTTCTTTACTAACCATATATTTCCACCTCACAGAGATTGAGAATGTACTCCGAGCGGGCCAGTTTTGGCAGCTGGACAGTGACATGTTGTCCACGTGTGGGTGTGTAACAGCTGATGTCGACGGGGGAGCTAGGACGGTAGGACTGGCTCTGTCGATAGCACAGGCGACGATTGTCTACCCATACCAAGAAACCTCGCATTCGATCTAGAAACAAACAAAACATTATGTATATGAAGGCGGCCACAGTATACAGTATGATGGTCATCGCTTCAAGGTATGTGTACCAACATCAGTGGGGTCAGTGATGGTTTAACTAAGATATGTGGTTTAATCGTACGACTGATAGATCCCAGGGCACTGAGTAGATCAACTTCAATCTCGGCAGCACATTCATTCTGTAAACGTTTTGCAAATGGATGAGACAGAAACTGCTGCCATGAACTGACGAGGAAATGATCAGCTGGCAGTATTCCCCAACAGCTGGTGACCTGTTGTAAACATTGGTTGCATCTTATCCCATTATGAGGCATTTAAAGTTGACCAGTCTTTGCTCATTACCGTAGAATGAATTAAAGATACTTGCGTGGATGTGAGAAGAATATTGTCAGATTGGTGATGAGGTGTGTCTCTTCAAGATCCACTGTCCACCATGTAGGTGATGAAGCTGTCTGGCCATGTTTGGTGTGTGTACACGTCCCTGACCAGTACCTGCTGCTGGCCACACCGTCCACTGCCAGGGAGGAAGTCTTGTCCCCACACACCCTCATCTTGGTGCTTGTTGTCGCATACGGGCAGTCATTGAGAGTACTGGTTTGTTGAGTGGGTTTGTTCAGAGCTATGTTTTCTGGAAATTAACATACGGGTGTTTATAGACACAAATGAGCTTGATTCGTTTGCTAAAGCAGCATTCACTATCAATGTCTAAATCACTCAGTACTGATTCAGGAGAATTACATCACAACAACAACGTATGACAGCTACAGCCGTTGGGTGGTCGTATGACTTGTAGGAAAGTGCTTCATCCCAGCCATTGTCAGTGAATATTTGTATAGCTCTGTGAACTCACATACTGGACCATAGAGGTTGTGGTGACTACTGTATACGGTATGTGTTGTAAAGGACGTTGGGCAGTAAGTACAACCGAAATAGACGGAGAGAATGATATCCCCATTTGAGGGACTGTGTTTCTGCTTTATGACGTCATGTTGTGTACTTGGAGAACCAAAGTTGCAAGATTTGCTCTTGACACCGTAGGTTGACTCACTCCACTTTGGATTACCAAGTTGCCATGCTACGGACGGTCAATGACAGTTTCGATGGAAGTGCAGTATTATTATGTAAACCAATTTTGTTTGCATACACACAAATGGCTATATATAGATTGAATGCAACCTGAACGCTGCATTGAACAAAAGCCGCTTCACTCAGTGTCTTCGATAGCACGAAACAGTTCCCGTCATCTTTTGACATTACTGAGATAATTACACTGTGTTTTCAATGTGGAACTAGATTAGGTACTGAAACCTGTCCTTCACTCTGCCAGTGGTACTATCTTTCCAACAAAGATAGCGATTGGTTTACAGTAACAGGCTCTCTGATTGGACCTTGATATTAAGGAATTATGTGATTGGTTAACAATCTGAGCACACATCTAGACTTTTTTAACCAAGGCAGCAAGTTGTGTATAGCGCACAATGAGTTGTATCACAGATTTTATATATGGCCCATCATGAGGACCAGCATGAAATTGATTCTGAAGCTGTTTTGGGAGATGCCGAAAAATGTCCTCGGAGTGTTGGTGTTCTTTCAAAATTAGGTCCTCACAATGTAGGAAGGCAGAAATAAAACACACAAGTCCTTGTGTAACACACATCAAGGTCCTCACAATGTTGGCGCTGTTGGAAGACAGAAATAAAATATACAAGTCCTCCTGTAACACACACACATCAAGGTCCTCTCAATGGTGGCGCCGTAGAAACGAAAATACAGCACAGTACAGCTCAAACTAAGTTATTCTATTTATGTATGCACAGTGAGGACTCATAGAAGCACATGTCAAGTATCATGCGTTTTGAGGACTTGGTGCAGTGCATGGTAGGTAATGTCCTCGGTTTGCACGTTGTCACAAGTCATGCAACTGTGGAAAATGCCAGTCTCTAATACCATCTACATTTCAAGTCAAATAAACCGATGATGTTGTTAATGGTTGATACACGTGTGTGTGTGTGTGTGTGTGTGTGTGTGTGCGCGCCTGCGTGCGTGCGTGCGTGCGTGCGTGTGTGTGTGTGTAAAACTCAAGGGCAAAATTTCTGAACGCTGTTAGGCAGGTACGGAATCAAACCACAGACATAGTGTTCTACGCACTTATCTGACAAGAGGGGCCTGACCAACCCTGCAGACAGCCACTTGTGCACCGGACGTTGACGTCACATCCGCTTGAACAGTGACACTCACGAAATGGTGTACCTGGAACAAAGCGTCAGGCTTCAACACAGTCGACACATTATGCATCCCAAACACTATCGAAAGTGTGCATGTGTTAAAGTAAATCGTTTGAACATATACAGGAAATCTACAATGGTTAATTGCAAAGGGAGATATTTCTATTTTCTGTGCGTAAATACACTCGTCATCATATATCTCCATATATGATATCGGCAACTGCCACTACATGGCATACAATAGTAATCAAGATCCTTAATATACTAATAGACTATAAAGCACACAGTGATCCTATCCATGTGCATGGTGCCATAGATTATTATTGAAGGCATGTGATCCACTGACCATCATCAGAGTGACCCTATTCCTATGTAGTATGATGTATATTGTTACTGGAAGCCCGGGTCCCCTGGCCGAGTATATTGCCTAAAAATGAACCTTGTCGTATCTTAGGTACATTACATTATTCCTGAAGGTTCCTAATCCCTTGATCTACTTTATGGTAGACACTGATACTATTCCTGCATAAGACGCAATACAATTACCCTAAAGGTCCCCAGGACCTGATATGGCATTGAATTAACCTTAAGATATAGCATGACCAGAAATTATTGAGAAATTTAGGAATATGTTTAATTGGATTTCTAGTATAAACAACCTTGACCAGCTATCAAGTGCTTGATTCCATTCAAGAGAGACAATTCCGTTAATCCTTGTTCATTAGTTTGTGAAGAGTTATCCCCCTCTGTTTACTTTCTAGCAGACGACATTTTCAGTGATCCTCAGTATGGATGATTTAGAGAAGAGGAAGTTGATTTTAGAGTATTATAACAAGGACATCAGATCAGCTAAAGTGATTTCAAGTAGAACAGGCATCCCTTTGTCCACTGTTTATCGTGTTTTGAAAAATATTGCAAATGGATATGGCATTGAGCAATAGGGAGGCGCAGGTAGGCCCAGAAAATTGACTGTCTGTGACAGGAGGCGGCTTGGTATTCTTGTTTCTAAAGACAAACGAAGGAGTTTAGAAAACTTAAGGCTGGATATGATTGATAGAGGAACTGTGGCTGTCTGTAAGGAGACAATTAGAACTGAGCTGCATGCAATGGGTTGGCAGAAACGTCGACGAATTCCATCACCGATCACGAAACCTGAACAAAAGGAGCGAAGGTTGAACTGGTGCTTACAGCATAGACATTTTAACTGGAACAATGTGATTTTCTCAGATGAAAGTTCTGTGTGGCTGTTTCCTAAAACACTGAAATTCTGGACCAAACAAACTGAAAAACCTTTTTATCAGCGCCCAAAGTACAGTCCGAAATTTAACGTGTGGGGTGGCATATCTGTGTTAGGGGCAACGCCCCTCTGTGTATTTGAAGGGAATATGAACAGTGAGCGGTACACAGATATTCTCGAGGGATATTTACTTCTATCTGCTCACGTGTTCTGTGGAAATGTTTGGATTTTCCAGCAGGACAACGACCCAAAACATCGTTCAAAGCATTCCCAGGCCTGGTTTCGGACCCAAAATATGACATTATTAGATTGGCCAAGCTATAGCCCTGACCTAAATCCAATAGAAAATGTTGGGGACTTATGAAGGAAAGTGTCAATAAGAAAAATCTGACAAATATTACTGAAATGAAAGAAGAGGTGGTCCCATATTGGGACAGCATGGGCAATGACTTTCTACCTTCTTTGATCAGTAGTATGCATGCCCCGCCGCATTGAACCCTGCATTGCTGCCTGTTGTGACTTGACAATATACTAACTGTTCACCTGTCTTTGAATCTGGAGTTATGTTCTGCTAATATTCACGAGTAATGCGTGAAAAAAATATAAAATTTTACAATCTTTAAATTCTCAGTAATTTCTGGTTGTACTGTAAATGTGTCGAATTCTGATTGGTCAATAGCTAAAGCATACGAAACCATGTAGGCGGATTTGCCAGGGTGTACGGACCGTACACCCCGTCAAATTTGTCACGTGACACACTACACGGGTTGTACAAATGACCTTGACCTTAGATGAAATGTGGCTGCCAAAAAGCTGATCGCTTCGAAATTTTAGAGTTGGCGTATAGAATTATGAGTATAAACAGAGTAATAAAACTGTTGCTATAATTTCTTATATGTTTGTGTCAATTAAAATATCAAAAAATATAATGTGTCTGTATTTTTATTGTCGTTTAATACAACCTCAAATTCGATCATTTCTATCATTAACTAAGCCATCACGAGTTATCTCTCTTTATGACCGTTCGGGAAAAGATAAGCTAAGTAAACAGATCTTAAGGGTAATAAATCGTCACACGGTGTTTTGATGGGGGAAACCCCTGTAAATTCCATATTTCCAGAGGTGCAGTCCCGTACACCCTTTCAAAACACCGAGCAACTAATATTGTCAAAGGAATATGCATTCCTGTTAAAGGCATTATATTTTTACTGCAGGCACGTGATCCCTGACCCACTTTGTGAGCGTAATCCTAGGGTGCAACATGACATTATCAAATGTCCGAGATCCCCTGACCGACTATTTGACACGCAATAATCCTATTCCTTTGTAAGAGAGACCATATCACCGAAGGTCCTTAATTCCCTGGTCCACCGTGTGGCATACAATGAACGTACAGCTTGTTCAGCTTGACCTGAGCTACTCTACATATGCATGACCCGGGAGGTCAAATGGTACAAGCGGCAGGTCAAGTTAACTTCATTAAATAGGGGAGCAAAGAATGTTATTAATGCTGCTGCTCGCTGCCTAAAAGCTCGAATCGGAAACAATAAAACTTCTTTTTAAATAAAGTTAGGAAATTGCTGACGATTTCTCGACACTCAGGTGTCAAACGGCAACCTTGTCTCGCCTGTTCGGACATGTTGACAATCAATGCACCCCTTCACAATAATAGACCCAACCAGTTGTGACACGGCCACGCAATGCATTAGTATTCACTTGATCAGGTCAAGCTGAACGAGCTGGAGTAATATATGAACTACAGAATTCTATTCTTAATATATCACTAAGTGTCCATATTCCCTGACCCACTTGGTGGCATACAATAGCCCTATTCCTACTAAAGCCTCAGTATATTACTACTAAAGCCCCGAACCGCTAACCGTCTAGAAGGTTTACAGTGATCCTATTCCTATAATTACTGAAATCGCCAGATACCCTCAACGTCTTTATGGCATAAATGGTCCCATTCCTGTATAAAAACCCAGAAAATTCCTAACTGCAGGCCCGTGTTTCCCTGTCCGACTTTATGGCACACAATAATACTGTTCCTTTACAAGAGACAGTATATCACCCAATGTCCCTTTGATTCCCTGGTCCGCGTGCATACAATGAACATACTCCAACATAAGTTGCAGTATACTTATTCATCCCATTCCTATGCGTTTACACTATGTTTTACACCCTGGCGGAAAATATGACATGCATATATCCTATTCCTGTGTAAGATGCGGTATAAGTTTTACACCCTGGCGGACAGTATGACATGTATATATCCTAGTCCTATGTAAGATGCGGTATATGTTTTACACCCTGGCGGACTATATGGCATGTATATATCCTAGTCCTATGTAAGATGCGGTATATGTTTTACACCCTGGCGGACAATATGACATGCATATATCCTATTCCTGTGTAAGATGCGGTATATGTTTTACACCCTGGCGGACAATATGACATGTATATATCCTATTCCTATGTAAGATGCGGCATATGTTTTACACCCTGGCGGACAATATGACATGTATATATCCTATTCCTGTGTAAGATGCGGTATATGTTTTACACCCTGGCGGACAATATGGCATGTATATATCCTATTCCTGTGTAAGATGCGGTATATGTTTTATTCCTGTGTAAGATGCGGTATATGTTTTATACCCTGGCGGACAATATGGCATGTATATATCCTATTCCTTTGTAAGATGCGGTATATGTTTTACACCCTGGCGGACAATATGACATGTATATATCCTATTCCTGTGTAAGATGCGGTATATGTTTTACACCCTGGCGGACAATATGACATGGATATATCCTATTCCTATGTAAGATGTGGCATATGTTTACACCCTGGCGGACAATATGACATGTATATATCCTATTCCTATGTAAGATGCGGTATATGTTTTACACCCTGACGGACTATATGGCATGTATATATCCTATTCCTATGTAAGATGCGGTATATGTTTTACACCCTGGCGGACAATATGGCATGTATATATCCTATTCCTGTATAAGATGCGGCATATGTTTCAATCCCTGGCGGACAATATGACATGTATATATCCTATTCCTGTGTAAGATGCGGTATATGTTTTACTCCCTGGCGGACAATATGGCATGCATATATCCTATTCCTGTGTAAGATGCGGTATATGTTTTACACCCTGGCGGACAATATGACATGTATATATCCTATTCCTATGTAAGATGTGGCATATGTTTTACACCCTGGCGGACAATATGACATATATATATCCTATTCCTATGTAAGATGCGGTATATGTTTTACACCCTGGCGGACAGTATGGCATGTATATATCCTATTCCTATGTAAGATGCGGTATAAATTTTACACCCTGGCGGACTATATGGCATGTATTTATCCTATTCCTGTGTAAGATGCGGCATATGTTTTATACCCTGTCAGACAATATGACATGTATATATCCTATTCCTGTATAAGATGCGGCATATGTTTTACACCCTGGCGGACAATATGACATGTATGTATCCCATTCCTATGTAAGATGTGGCATATGTTTTATACCCTGGCGGACAATATGACATGGATATATCCTATTCCTATATAAGATGCGGTATATGTTTTACACCCTGGCGGACAATATGGCATGTATATATCCTATTCCTGTGTAAGATGCGGTATATGTTTTACACCCTGGCGGACAATATGACATGTATATATCCTATTCCTGTGTGAGATGAGGCATATGTTTTACACCCTGGCGGACAATATGACATGTATATATCCTATTCCTATGTAAGATGCGGCATATCTTTTATACCCTGGCGGACAATATGACATGTATATATCCTATTCCTGTGTAAGATGTGGTATATGTTTCACTCCCTGGCGGACAATATGACATGTATATATCCTAGTCCTATGTAAGATGCGGTATATGTTTTACTCCCTGGCGGACACAATGACATGTATATATCGCATTCCTATGTAAGATGCGGTATATGTTTTACACCCTGGCGAACAGTATGACATGTATATATCGCATTCCTATGTAAGATGCGGTATATGTTTTACTCCCTGGCGGAAAATAAGACATGTATATATCCTATTCCTATGTAAGATGCGGTATATGTTTTATTCCCTGGCGGGCAGTATGTCATGTATATATCCTAGTCCTGTGTAAGATGCGGTATGTGTTTTATTCCCTGGCGGACAGTATGTCATGTATATATCCTATTCCTTTGTAAGATGCGGTATAAGTTTACTCCCTGGCGGAAAATAAGACATGTATATATCCTATTCCTATGTAAGATGCGGTATATGTTTTGCACCCTGGCGGACAGTATGATATGTATATGTTACAGTCAATGTCTACAATCAGGCAATGTGTTCAATGACTGAAATAACCAGTCAATGTGTACAATGCCTTATTCACTCAGTCATTGTGTACATTGTCTAAAATTTCCAGGCATTGTGTACATTGCCTGATTAATTAACCCAATTATTGTACAGATTGACTGATTGTTGAACAGGGATTATTGAGAAGACAAGATTAGCACAGGTTTCGTTCTGTTTGAATGAATAAGTGGCGAATATCTAACAAATTCATTAATTGAAGCACTGATTGTAGATATTGACCGTAACATATATACACACAGTGACGTAATTCTTACGCAGAGAGCAGAATATTAATATTACTGTCATTCCCTTATCTCCTGACCAATATGACGTACACAGGGAAGGTTCCTACATGTATATGGGATATATCATGACATTATACGTAACCGTGTGGATAATAAGTGGATTACCTTGTGGAGTTGCTATACCTTGAATGACATATTGTGTATGTATTTTTCAAATGTATACCTCGGACTAATCCTAGAGCCAATATGGAGATTCATGAGGATCTGTCATTTCCTGAAGTAGAATGAACGAGATCGGACTCCCATAACCATGAGGTGGGAGTGCTTTCTTCCTAATCAACCATCTGGTGTCTAATAATTAATAATATGATTGTTTATATTCGTACCTCGCCATGTGCATCGGTTAATATTCAGTTGATGTAAACTGTATTGGTCTTTGACCTAATAAAAATCTTGTCTTGTCTTGTCTGATATATAAATTCACTCTGATTCGGCATGTTATCTCACTCACTCACTCACTCACCACTCACACACACTCACACACACACACACAGCTGCGTCAGTTGTGCTTGTTCAGCATGAACATAAATAAAGGTAAATAAATTACCGTGACTCGTTTGAAACAAGAACGATGTCATGTCATCGCATTGTGGTTTAAAAGTATAATACAATACGGTACGTCACCTAAATACGCCGTACTTGAACGGTGTATAAGGGACAGAAGCATTTATACATATAGGATATACGTGATTATATACGTTTCTAACCAGAAAAACGCCACCTGATTAACTATGTATACTGACAAAAAAAAATACACTATGTCCATGAAACCACATGGCACCATATGAAATGAATAAATAACTCACCTTGAGAAACACATGGCTGAAGGAAACATACCAGCAAAAGATGCAGTGTGCACAGAGCATCAGTCGTCGCCATGTCTCCGACCAACACACAAACACACAGACACACACAAGGAAGTGGTAGTATGTGATAACAAGGTACTAGTGAGGGACTTCCTGCATATTGTTGCGTGTATACCATTGCAAGCTGCAATAGTAAACTGAATGCTATTACATGTCTCCCTATGTCTCCTATATCACATCACAAAATGATATTCATTTGTGTCGATCAAAGAACATGTTTATTTTATTTGGTCAACTAAACATGAATAGAAATGTACAACCTATCACATTACAACATATATTGAACCTGGTGTTTGGACATTTAGTTTGCATTGTCTCACTGATCTTATTCTGGACTGCACAGTGTCACAGACAGACTGGTCCCGAGGTATAGTTTCAGTAACTTACTCTGTGTATACATGTTTCATTCGCTTCTCTAACTTCATGGACAGTGTCACGATATTTGTTATATGGTTTGTCTGCACATAATACTAGGTTAGAGTTCTGCCTTCACATGTAGAGTTGGTGCAAACTGATCATCCTGAATCAAGTTTCATTAAACTACCAACACTTTCAGCCCGTGGCTTTACTGGAGGAACGTATGACAACTGCAGCTGAGTGGAACACACAACCAGCTGAAAGCACGTTGTCAGCTCCCAGGGTAGGGACGATGACCAAGACGAAAGACAAATATCGTAGCCGGGTCAACGGTGTTTGTTCTTCTCGTTTAAAATTATACATATATATAAAGGTGTATCACGTAATAAGATATAGAAAACAGTCAATAATACGTTATACATAATACAGCATGCAAGACTGTAAAGAAGGTGGTGTCTTGTATCTATCTATCTATCTATCTATCTATCTATCTATCTATCTATCTATCTATCTATCTATCTATCTATCTATCTGTCTGTCTGTCTGTCTGTCTGTCTGTCATTCTGTCCGTCCATCCATCCGTCTGTATGTATATGTATGTCTGTCTGTCTGTCACGTACACAATTTTGCGGGTTGATAGTCACAGTCAAAAAACATTTCAAAATATTTACGTTGTTTTTGGAAAATATGGTCGTGGATTAATGATTCCAGGTTTGTCAGCTCCATGCCTTTATGTAACTAAAGTAATGTTCAGATCGGCGTTGAATCAACGTCTATGATATAGAGATACCGCCTGAGGTTGCAACACGACCTTTACACTAGAGGCGGACGATGTGAATAACTATACGTCCTGTCTAATCTAAACTGTTGTGTTGAACACAAAGGACACACACGTGTGTGTGTGTGTGTGCGTGCGTGCGTGCGTGCGTGCGTGCGTGCGTGTGTGCGTGCGTGTGTGCGTGCGTGCGTGTGTGCGTGTTTACCGGAGCATTGTTTCTTCACTTTTATCACTACATCCTTGGACCATTGACCATGTAAAGAGATAAACAAAATTCTTCTGGTCCTATATGCACCCGACTTCTTTCGCCGCTGGACGTTCTTCAGGTGTGCTGAAAACTTGAGCCTAGTCAAAATAAACCAGTATCATGCATTTCCAGTATTGGCTTTTGTACCACCAAAGAGTGGTTGAAAGAGAATAAACGAATTGTGAATTTAGTGTACATGTTGTGAGGCGTTGCCTCGTTCCCTTGGTTGAACAATAGAAAGGGAAATAATCGAAACGGTGACTATAAAAAGAAATATGGGTCGCGTCTGACGAATGTGCCATTCGCAGCCATTATTATTATAGGATATTTATATAGCGCATATATCCATGCAACTAGTGCATGCTCAAAGCGCTCGTATTGTTTTCCCTCGATCATTGGATGTCAATCTCAACGGCACATCGTATTATCAATCTCAACTCCCTGGGGAGTATACAACTCTTGCAGCCACTAGGCGCACCGAGTTATTGTGGCTTTCTCATCCTAACGAGGTACCCATTCACAGCTGGGTGGACTGGGACACATAGTCACAGTACTTTGTCCAAATTCACTGCACTTTGCTGTACCGGCAACTAGGTGTTTGCACGTATTCATGTGGCCACCATCTGGTCATATACCAACGGATTCGTGGGTTCTTTATTTAGGGGTTGTTATTTTGCTTTCTCTATTTAGTTGCATACCGAGCTGCCAGCCATGATGTCTCCGATGACAGGGATATCATCTCCACTCACTGCAGTAACATCAACACTCGCAAATATCAATACTCTTTAACATCTGTTATATTTGGGATTACACTTTCTTAGTAAAGTACAGATTCTAGTACTTTTGGGGGTTGAGTCCCATCCGGGATTCGAACCCACACCCTCAGAGTCAGGCACCTAATCGCCATCACTCAAAGTCAGACGCCTAGACCGCTCAGCCACCGCGGCTTCCACAAAAATGGAGGTCGGACAACTGGTAGCCTAGACTGCGGACTTTGTGTACCCCTCTGATAAGTGTTAATCGGCACGGCTCACACGGCCGAAAGCTATTAAAAAATACACAATGCCATTTTAGAAAGTGGTCAAATGTAACATATGTTATATTTGGGATTACACTTTCTTAGTAAAAAAGTAAAAAAAGTACTAGAATCTGTACTTTACTAAGAAAGTGTAATCCCAAATATCACATATGTTACATTTGACCAGTTTAGCCTAGTGGTTAAAGCGTTCGCTCGTCACGCCGAAGACCCGGGTTCGATTCCCTACATGGGTACAATGTGTGAAGCCCATTTCTGGTGTTCCCCGCCGTGATATTGCTGGAATATTGCTAAAAGCGGCGTAAAACTAAACTCACTCACTCACTCCTTCACTTTATGCAGTGTAATGTTGAGCATACCCATTACATATACCATAATGCCTAACGACGTCGGTAAATGTGATACATACATACATACTAACATTTTTATAGAGCCGATATCCAAGTCAGCTGCTCAAAGGCGCTTTGTTTTTCCCTCGATCACTGGATGTCAATCTCAACGGCACGTCGTATTATCAATCTCAACTCCCTGGGGATCATACGTGAACACTTATACGCATTTCTATATCATAACGCCGTCATTCTTGCATGAAGAATAGGCTGACATAAGGTCCACGTTGTGAAGGATTATGTTCTAACGGCAAACGTAACGGTGCAAAATATATATCTCGATATAAACATTAAACAAAATATATATCTCGATATAAACATTAAGCAAAATTGAAATTTAAAGGATGCATCTTTCTTCATCACCCAGTTATTGCCATATGACCCATGCAGGTGTTTTAATTAACGGTAACTGTTCGATATCAGTTGATAAATCAGGATAACAAGTTACAACTAAAGTATAAATATGTTACAAATATATATCGTCACATCTTTTAAGGTCATAGAGAATATTGATGATGAACTAAACTGTTTGATTATTTTACAGATTGATGAAGATTTGCAAAGAGTTAGTGAGTGAGGTTGGTTTTACGCCGCTTTTAGAAATATTCCAGCAATATCACTTCGGGGAACACCAGAAAAGGGCCTCTCACAGTGCGAACCACTGGGCTACTACCCCCACGCCACACCCCACACACCCCACCTCACCACCCCAGATTTGCAAAGAAATTGCCTCAGCAAAATATGGATGTTATAATCGTAATGTGAAGATAGATAAGGTAAACAGAGTTCCTTGTCAACATTATTCAAGTTGATGTTGGTGGTCCTTTATTGAACAAAGCCTTCTCTATTAACGTACTCATCTAGTTTTGTAGATGTACAAAGTTCAAGCCGAATGGTTGACAATCTGACCTACACCATAGCACAAACACTAAATCTCGGTTCATAAGAATTGAAATGAACAATTTAAGAAACATACGCTTGTCAGGCCTATATTCAGATCTGCAAGAATATCACAGTTTCGTGCGTTCATGATAACAGATTGTTTACACACTTAAGTCATTCGGGCCAGCCTTCACTCGATCGATATGGTATAAATAGTAAAGTAAATCTAGTAAGTGTGACGTCAGTGTCAATTAAGGGTATCGCACATGCGCAAAAATAAGCGACCTTTGTCGCACAGTACGCGCACCGAGGCTGCCTCCTGTGTAATCTCCTTTTAACGCAATCTAATCAACAGACGAAAATAAAGCTTGTAGTGGTGTAAATCTTGATATCCATATATATCACCAACAGCAATTCATTTTACCGCAAAGAAACTCACTGATACAAACCAAGCTCTGTTTACAGGCTAGAGATCGAGATAGCGCTATAACGAGGTGTTGAGCAATACCATCAAGCTGGGACTTGTACACACACGTGATCTATTTTCACCTGTGCTGACGCTGCCAATTTGTACTATTTCACCTGATAGTATTTGCAAACGCACGTGTTTACGGAACACGGGCACAGACGCTAGATCTAGACGGAACCAGGTGAGTCCTGTTTGTTGACACTAAACATCACTTTACACTCAGTTGATGCAGCACTATACGAACTATCTGTGGGCCCCTATCTGTGGGAACATGCACCGCTTTGTAGATGGGCGTGGCACCGGAGAAGTTATACCAATTGACATGGACGCTAATCTAACAAGTTATTATTTTGATTGTTTCATGTTCTATTCTGGCATCTGTTCTACAGCTTTTCATGCTGGTTCTATAGTAAGTCGCGGTCACCTTACCCAATGCTAAGAAACACAACCTCCATGTTGGAATGTTGAATATGGTTATTTAGAGATCTCACGGTGACGTTTTGCAACCACCCATCTCAATGAAACACTGACAGTTTAATTCCTGTTCTGTAAATGCTTTTTAATAATCATTACTTAAATGCTGGAACCCGGCAGTTAAGACGACGACTTGTGAAAGTCTCCGCTAGTCTCACACAATCTGTCCTCACTACTCCGTCATAGTCCCGTTCATTAGAGCATATCGTCAACCCTCATGTAGTTGGTGGTATGATCAGTGCATGTTAATTGAGAAATGATAACCCCGTACAATAATAAATATAATATAAGTATAATTATAATAGTTTTGCATAACTGCGCCATGACTAACCTGCTCGATGGTCAGAGATCCATGAGAATATCTTGACATGCTCGTGAAAAGGCATGAAAATTACAGAACATTTATCATTTAACTGTTAAACCACTGACAAATTCACAAAAGGAGTTTTGCTGTATTATCGTCATTATCTAATAATACACAGTGTCTTCACTCAAAATACAGATTTAATCGATCTGCGAGAAGCCGCGACACTGAACAGAAACCGGCAGATTTACTCTAGATTAACGCCAGCTATATCTGGGTCCGTGTATCTGATTTCAAGTCATATGCATGTGAAACGTTTACCTAGAAGTCGGGCATAAATCCCCTGACTGTTGGGTTTGTAGCGCTGTAGAGCTGTTCTTGATAATATTGTTTGAGGTAGAGCTGAGACACAAAGGCGGGTGCAGTCATTGATCTCATGTAACCCATGACTACATTAATACAAATACAGCGGGACAAAGACTCGACATTCTGAGTGCTACATATAGGACCTGTTACTTATTACTGTTGTCTTTTTTACTGTAAAACGTAAACTATGTGTTTTATGGATTTGTCAGTCTATTTATTATTGATTACTCATTGGTCTTGTGGGGTCCTCTACTAACTTCAGGCTTAGCATTTGAACGAACGAGCGAGTTTTAGTTTTACGCCGCTTTTAGAAGTATACCAGCAATATCACGGCGGAGGATATCAGAAATGGGCTTCACACATTGCACCCTTGTGGGGAATTGAACCCAGGTTTTCGGCGTGACGAGCGAACGCTTTAACCACTAGAATTTCAGGTGATTCCTTGGTGAAGTGAATTATAGTCATGGGGAGCTATAACTTGTGACGTCATTTCCGAAACGAACGAATCATTGGTTAAGACTGGATACGGCTCCCTTTGCGCGCGAGACGGGGCCCAGCTTAGAATGGGTCTGGAGATATAATGCACCAGATCATCGAATGTCGTTACATATATGACGTCACGTCACGGAACCACCCGATTGTCACCTAGTAGTACGGTGATGTCAAGATGTGTCGGCTCAATGTGGTAAGAAAGCCCGGGGTGACGCAAGTCTCATTAGCCGGCGCTGGTGAAATCCATACAATCGAGCAATACTTGACAGAAGACTTGCATTAATGTGTGTTTACCTTGATAATCCTATCACATGTGCATGTATATGAAGTGTTGCTAAGGGAGGTCGTTGATATGTGGTATTCATTTTTATACCCAGAGTAGGCTAGTAGTGTCTACGAATGTAAGCAATGTAACTTTGCAATAGCAAGGCACTGTTTGCTCGAACAAGATGTGCACAAATCACACCTAACCGTGAAACATCAAGAAATGAGTTCTATGGCGTCCATCAGGAAAATATAGGTATATTCTCAAATAACATTAGTGCTGGTTGTGAGACAGAAACTAAACACACAAAGGCGTGACGAACATAGACTATTTACGGCAAGGCCTGTGCACGTTCCTTTCTATATTGCAGGTAACGTAGCAGCATGCCGGGAGTAAAACGAAAGGCGTCACGTGCTTCGCCTTATGAACCGGTCAATAAACTGACCAAACAGCGAACCTCCACTGCTGCCAGCCCTGTCAGGGAGGAATCAACCGCCCGCCCACCGCTGCCTTTGCCAAAATGGCCAAGTCTTAAAAGAAAAACGACGAAAGACAGCGCCACCCCCGAGGGATCAGGAGACGCGTCCCCTCCACCGGGATTGAGAAGGGCCCCCACCCTAACCCTGGAGGATAAAGAATCCAAGTCGGCTTCACCTCTCGCTGGCAAGAAGAGCTTGTCCAAGAAAGGGTCTGTTGTAGTAGGCGAGGTCGTTACTGCCCCTTCTCTGCCTAAAACAGCGTCCATCGTTGAAGGTGACGATAGAGTTACGACCTTGACTCTACTGGCCTCTGGATCAACTGTTGGCCGCACCACCAGTTTCTCTGAAGCACCTGCTGCAATAAGCAAGGAACTCTCCAAGACATCCACCACCACCAAGACGCCTCTCATCTGTAAGAGCATCAGCAGAGGAGGCAGCATCGTCATCGGCGGGGGAGACGTCCCATCTCTCAGCAAGTCGTCGTCCAAGTCCAAGTCTGTGTCGTCGAAATCAGGCTCCGAGACTGGTGTTGCTTTGGAGAAGGTGCTCAGTCTCAGTAAATCTTTGTCCAAACCGTCTCTGACGAAGGAGAAGTCTGCCAGTCTCATCAGTGCCGCAGCCGAAGAAGCTGCAGCTGCTGATGAAGAGAATGGTGACGGTGCAGTCACAGTGGACATCCCCCTTCCACCTGGGGGACTCATGGAGATCGTTTTCTCCTTCGATACGACCGGCTCCATGATGAGGTGAGTGGTATGGTGTGGGGTGTTTGGAGGGGGCGACCATGTTTACACTGTTGACTAATATCAATCTGAACTATAATGCCATGCTGGCAATTCGTAAAGAAAAATATACTGGTTGTCAGCGTACCCTCCAAATCTAGGTACCTGTCGAAAATCTCTTCCTCCTGAATGGAAAATTTAGAGCGAGATTTCACACAGCCCCGTACTGTAAACTAAACTCAATATCATGCTGCCCACGACACTAAAACGGGTTCATATTTTGGCAGTTGTCTGGAGCAGGTTCGGAGCCAAATCCAGGATATGGTTCAGCGACTCCAGGCAGATATCCCTGGCATACGCATCGGCATATTCGCCCACGGCGACTACTGCGACGCCAGCAACTACGTTGTTCAGTGGATCGACTTCGGCGCATCAACCCCGGAGATCTGCAAGTTCGTTAAAGACGTAAAGCCTACTGGAGGTGGTGACTTCCCAGAGGCGTACGAGGTGGTCCTGAGACGCTGCCAGAGCGTTCTGTCCTGGACCCCCGGGAGTCAGCGTTCCCTGGTGATGATAGGGGACGCCATCCCCCACGAGGCCAAAGATCCTCAGAATGAGGAGAACATTGACTGGAAGACAGAGTGCAGGGCTTTGAGAGACATGGTATGTGGGGAAAACACGATGCGCATACAAAGTTCAGTCAATGTTAAACTCTTCCTTATTGAGTTTGATAGTAACTTTCCATATTTATTTAGGGTGTTAGCATCAGGTGTGTGACCGTGGTAGGGTTAAAGCTGATTATGTTAGTTTTGAATGGCGTTTAAGGTTATCGGAGGAGGATAATCCAAACTCTGTTATCAAATACCAAAGCTGAAATCAGTTACAGCAACTCTTTAAAATAATTCTGGTTCCATTTGCCGGGGATAAGAAGTTAGTTAATCAATGATGACGTTGCTCGTGCAGGGCGTCCGCATCTATGGTGTACAGGCCGGGTCAAGCAATGACACAAAAAAGTTCTTCAAAGAAATGACAAACATCACTCATGGCCGCCACTTGCAACTGGATCAGTTCTCGAACATCTTCGATATGATCATGGCTATCTGCTACAGAGAGAGGGGAGCGGACTTCCTCGAGGTGAGTCACTTGATACATGGGCGGGTAGCTGTGGGTCATGTGAAGGGATGGATTGCTGTGATGTTTGTATAAACAGGGTGGAAAGTTTGATGTGGGTATGTACAGGGTGGATAGCTGTAGTGTGGGTGTGTATAGGGTAGATAGCTGTGACGTGTGTGTACTGGGTGGATAGCTGTGATGTGTGCGTGTACTGGGTGGATAGCTGTGATGTGTGTCTGTACTGGGTGGATAGCTGTGGTGTGGGTGTGCTGAGGGGATAGCTTGATGTGGGTATGTGCCGAGTGGATAGCTTGATGTGGGTATGCACAGGGTGGATAGCTTGGTATGGGTATGTACAGGGTGGATAGCTGTGGTGTGGGTGTGTACTGGGTGGATAGCTGTAGTGTGTGTGTGTACTGGGTGGATAGCTGTGGTGTGAGTGTGTACTGGGTGGATAGCTGTGTGGGTGTGTGTGTGTGTGTACTGGGTGGATAGCTGTGATGTGTGTGTGTGTACTGGGTGTGTGTGATAGCTGTGATGTGTGTGTGTACTGGGTGGATAGCTGTGATGTGTGTGTGTGTACTGGGTGGATAGCTGATGTGTGTGGGGGTGGATACTGGGTGCTCATAGCTGTGGTGTGGGTGTGTACTGGGTAGATAGCTGTAGTGTGGGTGTGTGTGTACTGGGTGGATAGCTATAGTGTGTGGTGTGTACTGGGTGGATAGCTGTAGTGTGGGTGGATAGCTATAGCGTGGAGTGTGTACTGGGTAGATAGCCATGATGTGTAGTACTGGTGGGTGTGCGTACTGGGTGGATACTTGGGTGGTGTGTACTGGGTGGATCCGTGGAGGGTGTACTGTGATGCTTTGGTGTGGTGTACTGTACATAGGTGGATAGCTGTGATGTGGATAGTACATAGGGTGTGTACTGGGTGGATGTGATGTGGATAGTGGATGGATAGCTGTGATGTGGGTATGTACTGAGTGGATAGCTGTGATGTGGGTATGTGCTGAGGGGATAGCTTGATGTGGGTATGTGCTGAGGGGATAGCTTGATGTGGGTATGTACAGGGTGGATAGCTGTGATGTGGGTATGTGCTAAGGGAATAGCTTGATGTGGGTATGTTCAGGGTGGATAGCTGTGATGTGGATGTGTACTGAGGGGACAGCTTGATGTGGGTATGTGCTGAGGGGATAGCTTGATGTGGGTATGTTCAGGGTGGATAGTTGTGATGTGGGTATGTGCCGAGGGGATAGCTTGATGTGGGTATGTGCTGAGGGGATAGCTTGATGTGGGTATGTTCAGGGTGGATAGCTGTGATGTGGGTTATGCAGGATGGGTAGCAGTGATGTGGGTATATACAGGGTGGATGGCTGTAATGTGGGTGTGCTGAGGGGATAGCTTGATGTGGGTATGTGCCGAGTGGATAGCTTGATGTGGGTGTGTGCCGAGTGGATAGCTTGATGTGGGTATGCTCAGGGTGGATAGCTTTTATGTGGGTATGTACATAGAAGATAGCTGTGATGTGGGTGTGTACTGAGGGGATAGCTTGATGTGGGTATGTGCTGTGTGGATAGCTGTGATGTGGGCATGTTCAGGGTGGATAGCTGTGATGAGGGTATGTATAGGGTGGATAGCTGTGATGCTGCAATACAGACGTGTGCGCTATACACGTAGAGTTACATGCTATGTATTACAGGCATACGAGGACGAAGTTCGGGGCCGCCACGGAGGAGGGGCCATCAGTAAGGATCTGGAGGGACTGTTCGGGACGCTGAGGGATGACTCGGACTCTTCTTCGTCGACACCCGTAAAGACAGGGACCAAGAAGGGTATCCCGAAGGCCACAGCCCTGAAGAAACTGAAAGCAGTGGTGAAGGCTAAAGGTGCAGCTAAGAAGGTCAAGGGCGCCGGTAAAACCAAACCCAAAGCGAAACCGGCAAGGAAAAAGACTGGAGCAAAGAAAACCACCAAAACTAAGACGAAGGCCAAGAAAAGTAAGGTATGAAAACGAAGTATCATTTTCCATGAAGTGGTATATCCCTGCTAGGCTACATTTACAAACGAGCAGCTTGACTTACCCCCAGCTCCCTATTTTAGTTAGATCTTATGACTAGGATGGGTTACTCGAATCCCCCTAGGAGTTTAACCTCAGCAATGTCTGTGATTAATTCGTGTCATCATTATTTCAGAAGTTCCTACGTGAAAATGTAAACGACAAGAATTTCATCTTTGGTTCCAACGACGATGGTTGTGAAGATGCCTTGCTGATCGACATGGAATGGACGGACTGGAAGCGCGCCATCTACCCCGCGAAGACAAAGCTCCACTCGCCATCTAGGTCAGCCCGCGGCACTAAACGAACATTCAGAGGGGCTAATGGATATGTGAGGTCCGACCTGTTCAAATGGAACCATGACGTCCAGGCCATCTACGAGCTAGGTGTCCGACCTCCAGGAGGCAATCGGAAGCGTATCTACGCGACGCTGTTTAAATTTTCAAAGGGGTTTAAGAGCAATCAGGCATGGGATTCATTCCTGTTGAGGAACAAACGCGCGTTTGAGGCGGTGAGCAATGTTATCGCACGGGAGGGATTGATCTTTGTCAGGCGAGCTGTGTACCCTCCCGATAATGATATTTGGTTCCCAGATACCATCAAACGCATCAAGGAAATATTTGACTATGCGTGGAACAAGCCTTTGAAAGGAGGTGAAAACTTCCGAACCATTGAAAAGGGTAGTTTTCTCATCAGTGGCGTCCGAAAGGCTCGGAACACTCCCAAGAAGAAAACAGCCACCACCTCTAAGGGTAAGAGCTCATCTAAAAAGACAAAGGCAGCTGCTGTGAAGAAATCAAAGCCCAAAACCATAACCACTAAAAAGACAGCTAAAAAAACTAAACCAACCAAAAAGACAAAAGCACCCGCTAAAAAGACAAAAGGCAAAGGGAAGGCAGCTAAATAGACAGGGACTTATCTTCAACAGTGTTTAACTGCCATTATATTTTAATACTGACATTGGAACTATCATCATGGAACTATCATCAACATCTTCTCCAGCATACTGGATGCTTACAGAGGAATACTGGACCAAGAGGACGAGTACTAAATGCATCTTCACTTTACATTAATATCTCATGACTAGTATACATTGAAACATTATACACCATTTAAATAACACCTAATAACGATGGCTGGAGTTTTTTCCGATTTTATAGAATACCGCACTGTTTATTTAGCAATATATGAATGCATTTGATAAAGATTATTGCACTTTTTTAAAAGATGGTTTTGATAGAGATGCTTATGTTCTGAAAGGGATGTTGATAATCCCTGAAAACACCTCGACACTAATGAACTGGGCAGTTTTTGGTGGGCGGATTCACATCAAGAAATTAAAGTGCTTTAGTGAATAGATTGATGGCATGTTAAGATGAATGAGTGCATTTTGTTGAATGCTTTGTTTACCAAGATACCATTTCTCGCTAATTTTCATAATAATTCATGAGTATCAAGTATCATATTCGTTAATAATTACAATCAGAAAACGTGGGATGATAAATGGATTCTCATGATCGGGTCTTGTAAGATGAAATATGTCAGGATTTGGTGAAAGTCAAAATTTCTTCCGCAAGAGTAGTGGTATTTGTTTTATTGATCATATGTCAAATGTTTTATCTTGGAAATCACTCGGATGAGAGTCTGTATTTTATTTAATATGTTTGCCGGCCGTTTCGTCTTGTTTTTTGTAGATTGAAATATATAATCGAAAAAAATCTTAAGTCTTTTGCTTCATTAAGTGAGTGCCCCGACCGCGTCATACCAAAAGACGTTAAAATATGATACTTGTTGGTCCCTGCCTGGCGCTCGGCATTAATGGGTACAACAAGGACTGGTCGGCTTGGAGTTAGTATAATGTGTCTGAGTGGTGTATTCATGCTTCACTCCGGCATGGTATCTCAGTGGGCTAGCACAATAAAACCAGCTTCAGTCTGGGCTAGTACAAGCAGCCGCACATACACATACATACACACGCACGCACGTCGTCATATGAGCGAAATATTTTCCAGCGCGACGTTAAACCTAATTTCACCTCACCTCATTAAGTGAGTGAGTGTGTATGGTTTAATACCGATTTTAGCAATATTCCAGCAATGTCATTGCGGGGAAAACCAGAAATGGGCTTCACACATTGTACCCATGTGGGGAATCGAACCCGGGTCTTCGGCGTGACGAGCCAACGCTTTGACCAGTAGGCTACCCCACCGCCCCTTCTTCATTATGAGATGTGATAACAGCCCTGAGCATCTGAGAATACTTCATGGATGTGTAATAGGTGTGGAATATAGACGTTCTGGTCAGTTACAGTCCAGTACATCAGCTGACCCTTCCCACGAAATTCGGTTCGATCTGGACTTGTCTCGATCTGAATGCACCAGTGTCGTTCTGGTGAGTTTCAGAAACTCACAGTCAATGCGCTGCGGATCCTGGAGTTTAAAGGGTTCGTTTGGTACACTAAAGACGCGGATTCGAACCTAATTCTTGCAATTGACTCCCGGATGGTGCATGAATACTTGTATCGCTAAATGTAACGTAAGAGAATTGTCGCTCATTCACCTGAATGTATATGTATTGTATACAGCAGGTCATAAATACAACCCGCCTGCCTCAGTAAGTCTATCCTCAGGTGACCCGTGAAGATCCGGGTCAGAATTGGTCATCAGCAACCTATGCTTGTCGTAAGAGGCGACTAACGGGATTGGGTGGCCAAGCTCCAGGACTTGGTTGACACATGTCATCGGATCCCAGTTGCGTAGATCGATGCTCATGCTGTTGACCACAGGATTGTCTGGTCCAGACTCGATTATTTACAGACTGCTGCGATATAGCTTAAATATTGCTGAGTGCGGTGTAAAAGTAAACTCGCTCACTATCCTCAGGCCAGTTGTCAATGGATAGTGGCGCGTCATGTCTGTTGATGTGACTTGATTTACTCAAATGGTAGGGTCAGTGTCATTTCCCAAACCGAAGCCAATCAGATATTTCCCATTGGAGGAACGCCCAAACTGTCTTGAAGAAAACATACACTGAGAAACTATACTCTTTAAAAAGTAGGGGAACCTGAACTTTCAAGTTGGATAGAAAATATGAGCGTCAACAAACCTTTCAAAGGCAGACATCTCATGAACGCATCACCATTTCCCTTTATCACCACCCCTAAACACAGCGCATGGGATGCACGTGCCCAACGCAGTATCCCCATTACTCGTGTATTGGGTGTCATTCTTCATTTTGTCGGTTTTCAAAAAGGTCGATAAATCAGTGGAGACCATTAATTTTGACAATCAACTTGCATTACACAGTTAGTGTTTGTTATTAGTCGGGTTTTTGTTGTTGTTGTTGTTGTTGCTGTTTGAAAATGAAAATCGTACACATGGAAATTTCACGTCATACACCAATCATCTTTCAAGTGGTCGTAAGGAAGTGCAAGTGGTGATACCCCTTATCATCATATCAACATTGATTGATCTCCTTCTTTGTCAATCGTAAATTAAAAATGAGGTTCCCCTACTTTTTTTAGAGTATAAAAACGTCACAACAGTGTAATGTTAGCCACATAGCAAATATTACAGAAGGAAGTACAGGCAGTCATCAGACGCCATCACCATTGTGCACAATAGCGCTTGGGCAGATGCGCAGTTCATTTTCACCCGGTTTCATGAGAGTTTCAATGGTCATTAAATATACTTTCAGGACGAAAGCGGGGTGCGCACCCCTGCACCCCGACCCCCCTTTGGATCCGCCCATGTTCACCCTCTTTATGGTAAATATTCAGTTGATGTAAACTGTATTGGTCTTTGACCTAATATAAATCTTGTCTTGTCTTGTCTGATATATAAATTCACTCTGATTCGGCATGTTATCTCACTCACTCACTCACTCACTCACTCACTCACTCACTCACTCACTCACTCACTCACTCTCACTCACACACACACACACAGCTGCGTCAGTTGTGCTTGTTTAGCATGAACATAAATAAAGGTAAATAAATTACCGTGACTATGCTATTACATGTCTCCCTATGTCTCCTATATCACATCACAAAATGATATTCATTTGTGTCAATCAAAGAACATGTTTATTTCATTTGGTAAACTAAACATGAATAGAAATGTACAACCTATCACATTACAATATATATTGAACCTGGTGTTTGGACATTTAGTTTGCATTGTCTCTCTGATCTTATTCTGGACTGCACAGTGTCACAGACAGACTGGTCCCCGGGTATAGTTTCAGTCACTTACTCTGTGTATACATGTTTCATTGGCTTCTCTAACTTCATGGACAGTGTCACGATATGTGTTATATGGTTTGTCTGCACATAATACAAGGTAAGAGTTCTGCCTTCACATGTAGAGTAGGTGCAAACTGATCATCCTGAATCAAGTTTCATTAGACTACCAACACTTTCAGCCCGTGGCTTTATTGGAGGAATGTATGACAACTGCAGCTGAGTGGAACACACAACCAGCTGAAAGCACGTTGTCAGCTCCCAGGGTAGGGACGATGACCAAGACGAAAGACAAATATCGCAGCCGGGTCAACGGTGTTTGTTCTTCTCGTTTAAAATTATACATATATATAAAGGTGTATCACGTAATAAGATATAGAAAGCAGTCAATAATACATAATACATAATACAGCATGCAAGACTGTAAAGAAGGTGGTGTCTAGTATCTATCTATCTGTCTATATGTCTGTCTGTCTGTCATTCTGTCTGTCCTTCTGTCTGTCTGTCTGTCCGTCCGTCCGTCTGTCTGTCACGTACACAATTTTGTGGGTTGATAGTCACAGTCAAAAAACATTTCAAAATATTTACGTTGTTTTTGGAAAATATGGTCGTGGATTAATGATTCCAGGTTTGTCAGCTCCATGCCTTTATGTAACTAAAGTAATGTTCAGATCGGCGTTGAACCAACTCACTCACTTATCATACAATACGTAAGCTGTAGAGTAGAGTCCGTGGACTGTGTAGATAGAACGTCGCGGGACAGTCAGGAAATCATACTCGGTGTGTCCATTGTTTAATATACGTCTATGATATAGAGATACCGCCTGAGGTTGCAACACGACCTTTACACTGGAGGCGGACAATGTGAATAACTATACGTCCTGTCTAATCTAAACTGTTGTGTTGAACACAAAGGACACGTGTGTGTGTGTGTGTGTGTGTGTGTGTGTGTGTGTGTGTGTGTGTGTGTGTGTGTGTGTGTGTGTGTGTGTGTGTGTGTGTGTGCGTGTGTGCGTGTGAGTGTGTGTGTGTGTGTGTTCTTTTCCGGAGCATTATTTCTTCACTTTTATCACTACATCCTTGGACCATTGACTATGTAAAGAGATAAACAAAATTCTTCTGGTCCTATATGCACCCGAATTCTTTCGCCGCTTGACGTTCTTCAGGTGTGCTGAAAACTTGAGCCTAGTCAAAATAAACCAGTATCATGCATTTCCAGTATTGGCTTTTGTACCACCAAAGAGTGGTTGAAAGAGAATAAACGAATTGTGAACTTAGTGTACATGTTGTGAGGCGTTGCCTCGTTCCCTTGGTTGAACAACAGAAAGGGAAATAATCGAAACGGTGACTATAAAAAAGAAATAAGGGTTGCGTCTGACGAATGTGCCATTCGCAGCCATTATTATTATAGGATATTTATTTATCATCCAAAACTGTGTTCCACAGGAGATATCGCTTGAGTGAGATCAAACGATATCTCCTAGGAGATATCGTTTTGACAGTAGATTTTGTACAATGCCCTGACAATGCTATGACGTCATGTACTTGATGACGTCACAATGCTATGACATCGCTGCACTGCAAGTCTAATGGCAGTACCATGTTCAGAGATGTACATTTTTCATTGAAAATTAATGAAGAGTGATTTTGGATGATAAATAGAATCTCACCCTCGTGTCTTCTGATATCAAATATATCAACACTCGTTGATAAAGTAAAAATATCCTCGGCAAGCCTCGGATATTTGTAACTTTATCAACTCGTGATGATATAATTGATATCAGAAGACACTTGGGTGAGATTCTCTATATATATAGCGCATATATCCATGCAACTAGTGCATGCTCAAGGCGCTGGTATTGTTTTCCCTCGATCATTGGATGTCAACCTCAACGGCACATCGTATTATCAATCTCAACTCCCTGGGGAGTATACAACTCTTGCAGCCACTAGGCGCACCGAGTTATTGTGGCTTTCTCATCCTAACGAGGTACCCATTCACAGCTGGGTGGACTGGGATACATAGTCACAGTACTTTGTCCAAATTCACTGCACTTTGCTGTACCCGCAACTAGGTGTTTGCACTACACATGTGGCCACCATCTGGTCATATACCAACGGATTCGTGGGTTCTTTTAAGTGCACGGAGTTGTGTACTGTACACTAGGGCTTGTTATATTGCTTTCTCTATTTAGTTGCATACCGAGCTGCCAGCCATGATGTCTCCGATGACAGGGATATCATCTCCACTCACTGCAGTAACATTAACACTCGCAAGTATCAATACTGTTTAACATCTGTTATATTTGGGATTACAGTTTCTTAGTAAAGTACAGATTCTAGTACATTCTTGGTTTGAGTCCCATCCGGGATTCGAACCCACACCCTCAGAGTCAGGCACCTAATGACCACCACAAAAGTCAGACGCCTAGACCGCTCAGCCACCGTGGCTTCCACAAATATGGAAGTCGGACAACTGGTAGTCTAGACTTTGTGTACCCCTCTGATAAGTGTTAATCGGCACGGCTCCCACGGCCGAAAGCTATGTAATACACAATGCCATTTTAGAAAGTGGTCAAATATGTTTTATTTGGGGTTACACTTTCTTAGTAAAAAAGTAAAAAAAGTACTAGAATCTGTACTTTAATAAGAGTGGAAGTAACATAAGGAACTTATCTATAACGATGAGTGTAGTAGTAATAATGATGTTGATTGACACGCTTTATTCTTTCAGAACATGATGTAATTGAGCAGGTCCCTTTACTTTATATGGGGCGGTGGAGTAGCCTAGTGGTTAAAGCGTTCGCTCGTCACGACGAAGACCCGGGTTCGATTCCCTACATGGGTAACAATGTGTGAAGCCCATTTCTGGTGTCCCCCGCCGTGTTTTTGTTGGAATATTGCCAACAGCGGCGTAAAACTAAACTCACTCACTCACTCCTTCACTTTATGCAGTGTGATGTTGATCATATCCAGTACATATACCATGATACCTAACGACATACATACCAGTTTTTGCCATATGACCCATGCATACCAGTTATACATACATACCAGTTATTGCCATATGACCCATGCAGGTGTTTTAATTAACGGTAATTGTTCCATATCAGTTGATAAATCGGGATAACAAGTTACAACATACATACATACATACATACATACATACATACATACATACATACATACATACATACATACATACATACATACATACATACATACATACATACATACATACATGTTTTAATTAACGGTAACTGTTCGATATCAGTTGATAAATCGGGATAACAAGTTACAACTAAAGTATAAATATGTTAAAAATATATATCGTCACATCTTTTAAGGTCATAGTGAATACTGATGATGAAGTAAACTGTTTGATAATTTTGCAGATTGAAGAAGATTTGCAAAGAGTTAGTGAGTGAGGTTGGTTTTACGCCGCTTTTAGAAATATTCCCGCAATATCACTTCGGGCAACACTAGAAAAGGGCCTCACACAGGCGTGCGAACCACTGGGCTACTAAGGCTGCCTCCTGTGTAATCTCCTTTTAACGCAATGTAATCAACAGACAAAAATAAAGCTTGTAGTGGTGTAAATCTTGATATCCATATATATCACCAACAGCAATTCATTTTACCGCAAAAAAACTCACTGTAGATACAAACCAGACTCTGTTTACAGGGTAGAGATCGAGACAGCGCTATAACGAGGTGTTGAGCAATACCATCAAGCTGGGACTTGTACATACACGTGATCTATTTTCACCTGTGCTGACGCTGCCAATTTGTACTATTTCACCTGATAGTATTTGCAAACGCACGTGTTTACGGAACACAGGCACAGACGCTAGATCTAGACGGAACCAGGTGAGTCCTGTTTGTTGACACTAAACATCACTTTACACTCAGTTGATGCAGCACTATACGAACTATCTGTGGGCCCCTATCTGTGGGAACTTGCACCGCTTTGTAGATGGGCGTGGCACCGGAGAGTTATACCAATTGACATGGACGCTAATCTAACAAGTCATTATTTTGATTGTTTCATTTTCTATTCTGGCATCTTTTCTACAGCTTTTCATGCTGGTTCTACAGTAAGTCGCGGTCACCTTACCCAATGCTAAGAAACACAACCTCCATGTTGGAATGTTGAATATGGTTGTTTAAAGATCTCACGGTGACGTTTTGCAAATACACATCTCGATAAAACACTGACAGTTTAATTCCAGTTCTGTAAATGCTTTTTAATAAGCATTACTTAAATGCTGGAACCCGGCAGTTAAGACGACGACTTGTGAAAAGTCTCCGCTAGTCTCACACAATCTGTCCTCACTACTCCGTCATAGTCCCGTTCATTAGAGCATATCGCCAACCCTCATGTAGTTGGTGGTATGATCAGTGCATGTTCACTGAGAAATGATAACCCCGTAATAAATATAATATAAGTATAAGTATAATAGTTTTGCATAACTGCGCCATGACTAACCTGCTCGATGGTCAGAGAGACATGAGAATATCATGAGAATTACAGAACATTTATCATTTAACTGTTAAACCACTGACAAATTCACAACTTCAGGCTTAGCATTTGAACGAACGAGCGAGTCTTAGTTTTACGCCGCTTTTAGAAGTATACCAGCAATATCACGGCGGAGGATATCAGAAATGGGCTTCACACATTGCACCCTTGTGGGGAATTGAACCCAGGTCTTCGGCGTGACGAGCGAACGCTTTAACCACTAAAATTTCAGGTGATTCCTTGGTGAAGTGAATTATAGTCATGGGGAGCTATAACTTGTGACGTCATTTACGAAACGAACGAATCATTGGTTAAGAATGGATACGGCTCCCTTTGCGCGCGAGACGGGGCCCAGCTTAGAATGGGTCTGGAGATATAATGAACCAGATCATCGAATGTCGTTATGACGTCACGTCACGGAACCACCCGATTATCACCGAGTAGTACGGTGATGTCAAGATGTGTCGGCCCAATGTGGTAAGAAAGCCCGGGGTGACGCAAGTCTTTGACATGATAATAAACATTATCACCATAGGCGGATCCAGAGGGGTGTTGGGTGGGGTGTTTCGGGGTGCGCCCCCTCCCCTTTTGTCCTGAAAGTTTATTAAATGACCACTGAAACTCTCGTGAAAATGAAGTGTGCACACCTCCTTTCTCAATAGTGTGTGCAACCCCAAACACACGCCCCCACCCCCTTCTCAAAAAGCTGTATCCGCCCCTGAATCACAGTTGCCCCTCATTAGTCGGCGCTGGGGAAATCCATGCAATCGAGCAATACTTGACAGAAGACTTGCATTAATGTGTGTTTACCTTGATAATCCTATCACATGTGCATGTATATGAAGTGTTGCTAAGGGAGGTCGTTGATATGTGGTACTCATTTCTATACCCAGAGTAGGCTAGTAGTGTCTACGAATGTAAGCAATGTAACTTTGCAATAGCAAGGGCCTGTTTGCTCGAACAAAATGTGCACAAATCACACCTAACCGTGAAACATCAAGAAATGAGTTCTATGGCGTCCATCAGGAAAATATAGGTATATTCTCAAATAACACTAGTGCTGGTTGTGAGACAGAAACTAAACACACAAAGGCGTGACGAACATAGACTATTTACGGCAAGGCCTGTGCACGTTCCTTTCTATATTGCAGGTAACGTAGCAGCATGCCGGGAGTAAAACGAAATGGTGACGGTTCAGTCGCAGTGGACATCCCCCTTCCACCTGGGGGACTCATGGAGATCGTTTTCTCCTTCGATGTGACCGGCTCCATGATGAGGTGAGTGGTATGGGGTGGGGTGTCAGGAGAGGCGACCATGTTTACACTGTTGACTAATATCAATCTGAACTATAATGCCATGCTGGCAATTCGTAAAGATAAATATACTGGTTGTCAGCGTACCCTCCAAATCTAGGTACCTCCTTCCTCCTGAATGGAAAATTTAGAGCGAGATTTCACACAGCCCCGTACTATAAACTAAACTCAATATCATGCTGCCCACGACACTAAAACGGGTTCCTATTTTGGCAGTTGTCTGGAGCAGGTTCGGAGCCAAATCCAGGATATGGTTCAGCGACTCCAGGCAGATATCCCTGGCATCCGCATCGGCATATTCGCCCACGGCGACTTCTGCGACCGCAGGAACTACTTTGTTCAGCGGATCGGCTTCGGCGCATCAACCCCTGAGATCTGCAAGTTCGTTAAAGACGTAGAGCCTAGTAGAGGTGGTGACTTCGCAGTGGCGTACGAGGTGGTCCTAAAACTCTGCCAGACACGTCTGTCCTGGACCCCCGGGAGTCAGCGTTCCCTGGTGATGATAGGGGACGCCATCCCCCGTGCGCCCAAACATTTTCGGAATGAGGAGAACATTGACTGGAGGACAGAGTGCAGGGCTTTGAGAGACATGGTATGTGGGGAAAACACGATGCGCATACAAAGTTTAGTCAATGTTAGACTCTTCCTTATTGAGTTTGATAGTAACGTTCCATATTTATTTAGGTTGTTAGCATCAGGTGTGTGACTGTGGTAGGGTTAAAGCTGATTATGTTAGTTTTGAATGGCGTTTAAAGCTATCGGAGGTGGAAAATCCAAACTCTGTTACCAAATACCAAAGCTGAATCAGTTACAGCAACTCTTTAAAATAATTCTGGTTTCCATTTGCCGGGGATAAGTAGTTAGTTAATCAATGATGACGTTGCTCGTGCAGGGCGTCCGCATCTATGGCGTACAGGCCGGATCAAACAATTACTCAAGAAAGTTCTTCAAAGAAATGACAAACATCACACATGGTCGCCACTTGCAACTGGATCAGTTCTCGAATATCTGCGATATGATCATGGCTATCTGCTACAGAGAGAGGGGAGCGGACTTCCTGGAGGTGAGTCACTTGATACAGGGGCGGGTAGCTGTGGGTCATGTGAAGGGGTGGATTGCTGTGATATTTGTATATACAGGGTAGATAGTTTGATATGGGTATGTACAGGGTGGATAGCTGTAGTGTGGGTGTGTATAGGGTAGATAGCTGTGATGTGTGTGTGTACTGGGTGGACAGCTGTGGTGTGGGTGTGTACTGGGTGGATAGCTGTAGTGTGGGTGTGTTCTGGGTGGATAGCTGTGATGTGTGTGTACTGGGTGGATAGCTGTGATGTGTGTGTGTACTGGGTGGATAACTGTGATGTGTGTGTACTGGGTGGATAGCTGTGATGTGTGTGTGTACTGGGTGGATCGCAGTGGTGTGGGTGTGTACTGGGTGGATAGCTGTAGTGTGGGTGTGTTCTGGGTGGATAGCTGTGATGTGTGTGTACTGGGTGGATAGCTGTGATGTGTGTGTGTACTGGGTGGATAACTGTGATGTGTGTGTGTACTGGGTGGATAGCTGTGATGTGTGTGTGTACTGGGTGGATAGCTGTGATGTGTGTGTGTATTGGGTGGATAGATGTGGTGTGGGTGTGTACTGGGTGGATAGCTGTGATGCGTGTTTGTACTGGGTGGATAGCTGTGATGTGGGTATGTACAGGGTGGATAGCTTGGTATGGGTATGTACAGGGTGGATAGCTGTCATGTGGGTATGTGCTGAGGGGATAGCTTGATGTGGGTATGTACAGGGTGGATAGCTGTGATGTGGGTATGTGCTGAGGGGATAGCTTGATGTGGGTATGTACAGGGTGGATAGCTGTGATGTGGGTATGTGCTGTGTGGATAGCTTGATGTGGGTATGTACAGGGTGGATAGCTGTGATGTGGGTATGTGCTGAGGGGATAGCTTGATTTGGGTATGTGCTGAGGGGATAGCTTGATGTGGGTATGTATAGGGTGGATAGCTATGATGTGGGTTATGCAGGATGGATAGCAGTGATGTGGTTATATATAGGGTGGATAGCTGTAATGTGGGTGTGTACTGAGGGGATAGCTGTGATGTGGGTATATGCTGAGGGGATAGCTTGATGTGGGTATGTTCAGGGTGGGTAGCAGTGATGTGGTTATATATAGGGTGGATAGCTGTAATGTGGGTGTGTACTGAGGGGATAGCTGTGATGTGGGTATGTGCTGAGGGGATAGCTTGATGTGGGTATGTTCAGGGTGGATTGCTGTGATGTGGGTATGTGCCGAGGGGATAGCTTGATGTGGGTATGTTCAGGGTGGATAGCTGTGATGTGGGTTATGCAGGATGGGTAGCAGTGATGTGGTTATATATAGGGTTGGATAGCTGTAATGTGGGTGTGCTGAGGGGATAGCTTGATGTGGGTATGTTCAGCGTGGATGGCTTTTATGTGGGTATGTACATAGCGGATAGTTGTAATGTGGGTGTGTACTGAGGGGATAGCTTGATGTGGGTATGTGCTGAGGGGATAGCTTGATGTGGGTATGTTCAGGGTGGATTGTTGTGATGTGGGTATGTGCCGAGGGGATAGCTTGATGTGGGTATGTTCAGGGTGGATAGCTGTGATGTGGGTTATGCAGGATGGGTAGCAGTGATGTGGTTATATATAGGGTGGATAGCTGTAATGTGGGTGTGTACTGAGGGGATAGCTGTGATGTGGGTATGTGCTGAGGGGATAGCTTGATGTGGGTATGTTCAGGGTGGATTGCTGTGATGTGGGTATGTGCCGAGGGGATAGCTTGATGTGGGTATGTTCAGGGTGGATAGCTGTGATGTGGGTTATGCAGGATGGGTAGCAGTGATGTGGTTATATATAGGGTGGATAGCTGTAATGTGGGTGTGCTGAGGGGATAGCTTGATGTGGGTATGTTCAGCGTGGATGGCTTTTATGTGGGTATGTACATAGCGGATAGTTGTAATGTGGGTGTGTACTGAGGGGATAGCTTGATGTGGGTATGTGTTGTGTGGATAGCTAGATGTGTGTATGTTCCGAGTGGATAGCTTGATGTGGGTATGTATAGGGTGGATAGCTGTGATATTTGTACGTACAGGATAGATAGCTGTGATGCTGCAATACAGATGTGTGCGCATTACACGTAGAGTTACATGCTATGTATTACAGGCATACGAGGACGAAGTTCGGGGCCGCCACGGAGGAGGGGCCATCAGTAAGGATCTGGAGGGACTGTTCGGGACGCTGAGGGATGACTCGGACTCTTCTTCGTCGACACCCGTAAAGACAGGGACCAAGAAGGGTATCCCGAAGGCCACAGCCCTGAAGAAACTGAAAGCAGTGGTGAAGGCTAAAGGTGCAGCTAAGAAGGTCAAGGGCGCCGGTAAAACCAAACCCAAAGCGAAACCGGCAAGGAAAAAGACTGGAGCAAAGAAAACCACCAAAACTAAGACGAAGGCCAAGAAAAGTAAGGTATGAAAACGAAGTATCATTTTCCATGAAGTACTGTTATTTAAACCTGCAGTTATATCCCTGCTAGGCTACATTTACAAACGAGCAGCTTGACTTACCCCCAGCTCCATATTTTAGTTAGATCTTATGACTAGGATGGGTTACTCGAATCCCCCTAGGAGTTTAACCTCAGCAATGTCTGTGATTAATTCGTGTCATCATTATTTCAGAAGTTCCTACGTGAAAATGTAAACGACAAGAATTTCATCTTTGGTTCCAACGACGATGGTTGTGAAGATGCCTTGCTGATCGACATGGAATGGACGGACTGGAAGCGCGCCATCTACCCCGCGAAGACAAAGCTCCACTCGCCATCTAGGTCAGCCCGCGGCACTAAACGAACATTCAGAGGGGCTAATGGATATGTGAGGTCCGACCTGTTCAAATGGAACCACGACGTCCAGGCCATCTACGAGCTAGGTGTTCGACCTCCTGGAGGCTATCGGAAGCGTATCTACGCGACGCTGTTTAAATTTTCAAAGGGGTTTAAGAGCAATCAGGCATGGGATTCATTCCTGTTGAGGAACAAACGCGCGTTTGAGGCGGTGAGCAATGTTATCGCACGGGAGGGATTGATCTTTGTCAGGCGAGCTGTGTACCCTCCCGATAATGATATTTGGTTCCCAGATACCATCAAACGCATCAAGGAAATATTTGACTATGCGTGGAACAAGCCTTTGAAAGGAGGTGAAAACTTCCGAACCATTGAAAAGGGTAGTTTTCTCATCAGTGGCGTCCGAAAGGCTCGGAACACTCCCAAGAAGAAAACAGCCACCACCTCTAAGGGTAAGAGCTCATCTAAAAAGACAAAGGCAGCTGCTGTGAAGAAATCAAAGCCCAAAACCATAACCACTAAAAAGACAGCTAAAAAAACTAAACCAACCAAAAAGACAAAAGGCAAAGGGAAGGCAGCTAAATAGACAGGGACTTATCTTCAACAGTGTTTAACTGCCATTATATTTTAATACTGACATTGGAACTATCATCATGGAACTATCATCAACATCTTCTCCAGCATACTGGATGCTTACAGAGGAATACTGGACCAAGAGGACGAGTACTAAATGCATCTTCACTTTACATTAATATCTCATGACTAGTATACATTGAAACATTATACACCATTTAAATAACACCTAATAACGATGGCTGGAGTTTTTTCCGATTTTATAGAATACCGCACTGTTTATTTAGCAATATATGAATGCATTTGATAAAGATTATTGCACTTTTTTAAAAGATGGTTTTGATAGAGATGCTTATGTTCTGAAAGGGATGTTGATAATCCCTGAAAACACCTCGACACTAATGAACTGGGCAGTTTTTGGTGGGCGGATTCACATCAAGAAATTAAAGTGCTTTAGTGAATAGATTGATGGCATGTTAAGATGAATGAGTGCATTTTGTTGAATGCTTTGTTTACCAAGATACCATTTCTCGCTAATTTTCATAATAATTCATGAGTATCAAGTATCATATTCATTAATAATTACAATCAGAAAACGTGGGATGATAAATGGATTCTCATGATCGGGTCTTGTAAGATGAAATATGTCAGGATTTGGTGAAAGTCAAAATTTCTTCCGCAAGAGTAGTGGTATTTGTTTTATTGATCATATGTCAAATGTTTTATCTTGGAAATCACTCGGATGAGAGTCTGTATTTTATTTAATATGTTTGCCGGCCGTTTCGTCTTGTTTTTTGTAGATTGAAATATATAATCGAAAAAATCTTAAGTCTTTGCTTCATTAAGTGAGTGCCCCGACCGCGTCATACCAAAAGACGTTAAAATATGATACTTGTTGGTCCCTGCCTGGCGCTCGGCATTAATGGGTACAACAAGGACTGGTCGGCTTGGAGTTAGTATAATGTGTCTGAGTGGTGTATTCATGCTTCACTCCGGCATGGTATCTCAGTGGGCTAGCACAATAAAACCAGCTTCAGTCTGGGCTAGTACAAGCAGCCGCACATACACATACATACACACGCACGCACGTCGTCATATGAGCGAAATATTTTCCAGCGCGACGTTAAACCTAATTTCACCTCACCTCATTAAGTGAGTGAGTGTGTATGGTTTAATACCGATTTTAGCAATATTCCAGCAATGTCATTGCGGGGAAAACCAGAAATGGGCTTCACACATTGTACCCATGTGGGGAATCGAACCCGGGTCTTCGGCGTGACGAGCCAACGCTTTGACCAGTAGGCTACCCCCACCGCCCCTTCTTCATTATGAGATGTGATAACAGCCCTGAGGATCTGAGAATACTTCATGGATGTGTAATAGGTGTGGAATATAGACGTTCTGGTCAGTTACAGTCCAGTACATCAGCTGACCCTTCCCACGAAATTCGGTTCGATCTGGACTTGTCTCGATCTGAATGCACCAGTGTCGTTCTGGTGAGTTTCAGAAACTCACAGTCAATGCGCTGCGGATCCTGGAGTTTAAAGGGTTCGTTTGGTACACTAAAGACGCGGATTCGAACCTAATTCTTGCAATTGACTCCCGGATGGTGCATGAATACTTGTATCGCTAAATGTAACGTAAGAGAATTGTCGCTCATTCACCTGAATGTATATGTATTGTATACAGCAGGTCATAAATACAACCCGCCTGCCTCAGTAAGTCTATCCTCAGGTGACCCGTGAAGATCCGGGTCAGAATTGGTCATCAGCAACCTATGCTTGTCGTAAGAGGCGACTAACGGGATTGGGTGGCCAAGCTCCATGACTTGGTTGACACATGTCATCGGATCCCAGTTGCGTAGATCGATGCTCATGCTGTTGACCACAGGATTGTCCGGTCCAGACTCGATTATTTACAGACTGCTGTGATATAGCTTAAATATTGCTGAGTGCGGCGTAAAACTAAACTCACTCACTATCCTCAGGCCAGTTGTCACTGGATAGTGGCGCGTCATTTCTGTTGATGTGACTTGATTTACTCAAATGGTAGGGTCAGTGTCATTTCCCAAACCGAAGCCAATCAGATATTTCCCATTGGATGAACGCCCAAACTGTCTTGAAGAAAACATACACTGAGAAATTATACTCTTTAAAAAGTAGGGGAACCTGAACTTTCAAGTTGGATAGAAAATATGAGCGTCAACAAACCTTTCAAAGGCAGACATCTTATGAACGCATCACCATTTCCCTTTATCACCACCCCTAAACACAGCGCATGGGATGCACGTGCCCAACGCAGTATCCCCATTACTCGTGTATTGGGTGTCATTCTTCATTTTATCGGTTTTCAAAAAGGTCGATAAATCAGTGGAGACCATTAATTTTGACAATCATCTTGCATCACACAGTTGTTAGTGTTTGTTTCTAGCGGGGGTTTTGTTGTTGTTGTTGTTGCTGTTTGAAAATGAAAATCGTACACATAGAAATTTCATGTCATACACCAATCATCTTTCAAGAGCGATTACTGTAAAGCATTACGGTCATAAGGAAGTGCAAGTGGTGATGCACTCTCAAAATACCCATTATCATCATTGATTGATCTCCTTTTTCAATCGTAAATTAAAAATGAGGTTCCCCTACTATTTTTAGAGTATAAAAACGTCACAACAGTGTAATGTTAGCCACATAGCAAATATTACATCACATAGCAAATATTACAGAAGGAAGTACAGGCAGTCATCAGATGCCATCACCATTGTGCACAATAGCGCTTGGGCAGATGCGCAGTTCATTTTCACCCGGTTTCATGAGAGTTTCAATGGTCATTAAATATACTTCAGAACGAAAGCGGGGTGCGCACCCCTGCACCCCGACCCCCCTCTGGATCCGCCCATGATAGCATGTACATGTTCACCCTCTTTATGTCTCACAACTGCATTGCTACGTCTCCTCATTGACTGCCCTCCGAGAGATGTAAATACCCACACTGGATACAGCGCCACTGCTCAGTGAACAGGTGCGTGTTGAATACTCGAGGTTATGTTTTCACAGAAAGTGTACAACAGCGTTTAGAGCTACCTCCCCGTTGATAGGAATATCAAAGTATGCGCTCATAAAATGAGTGATTAATGACGTGAAGTGATGACACCTTGTTGTCAGATATCTCCTTAAAATCAAACCCGTGAAGGTCCGGGTTCGAATACTGGCCTTCAGTAACCCATGCTTGTCGTCAGAGTAGCTACGATACATAGAATACTAAGAACGTTCATGCCAGTGAACGCTATGTATCTTAGCTACGTCAGAGGCGACTAACGGCATCGGGTGGTCAGGCTCGCTGACTTGGTAGACACATGTCATCGGTTCCCAATTGCGCAGATCGATGCTCATGCTGTTGATCACTAGGTTGTCTGGTCCAAGCCCGATTATTTACAGACCGCCGCCATATAGCTGGAATATTGGTGGGTGCGACGTAAAACTAAACTCACTCACTGTCCACAACACAGCTGAGAGGATGGGTTATCCCCCTATGGCAGTTAATGAGCGACACTAGTTAGCGAAAGTCTGTTTGGCTTTGTTCCGAAGTCAAACGTAAGCTACTCTTCAGTCAACATTGCGGCCCTATACGACTGTGGGTTTTTTCAGTTTTGTGTTTTCAGATTCATTTGTTAAATCATGTGTGAGGCGAGATGTTGTAGTGACGGTTGTAACCATCAAATCTCACTGTGGTGAATGAGTGAGTATGGTTCTACGCTTTTAGCAATATTCCAGCAATATCACGGCGGGAGACACCAGAAATGGGCTTCATATATTGTACCCATATGGAGAATCGAACCCGGGTCTTCGGCGTGACAAGCGAATGCTTTAACCATTTGGCTACCCCCACCGCCCCTGGTGAATGAGTGACTGGGTAGGGTTTGAGACTGATGCTATATGTGGGAGGCAGGTGAACGCGGTGACGAGGGAATACTATACTCATTGTCCTAGCTACTTCAATGACACCACAACAGCAATGGCGTCATTAGACTAACGCTTAGTTTCTGAATATATATAAAGTTGATGGCAACAAATAAATTGAAAAGTAGCTTCAGTGAGATGGGAGATTCAAAACATGAGGACATGTAGACATGCTTCATTTAGAGCTTTAGCATGGCAGGGAGGTGTAGGCAGTAGTGAAAATAATGTGGACAGACCATGGTGTCATGAGATCGAGGATCAGGAGTGAGGAAATAATTTAATTACAGAGAACGGTTCGCATTTCAAGAGGGAAGCCCACTTTTGTTGTGGCAGGTTGTATTGTCTGTACTACTGGAGAACTAATGATTTTCATCACAAATATTTCAGAAGAAAAAGCAGAAGACGGGAGTTTCTTTTCGATTACATATTTTAGTCTGGAAAAACAAAACAAATATATTAAACAAACTGTACCAGACACTGCTGCCTTGACAATGTGCACTCAGTTAATTAATATGACAGACAATCATGAATCTAGTAAATGACATTTTACAGCCCTTTAACAAACATTCAACAACATTCACTCTTTCATCTAGACATACAAGCTACGGTTTCAATAAAACATTGGTTGACCTGGGCATGCCAGTTATGTTTTCACTAAAGCACTTATCCACCTGGACATGAAATCAATCTTACCACTACACCAATCATTCAGTCAGACATATCCGCTACGTTTTCAGTGAAACATTTGTTTACCTGGACTTGCCAGATATGTTTTTATTTAAGCACTTATTCGCCTGGACATGAAATCGTTCTTTTCACTAAACCAATCAGCTGGACATACCAGATACACTTTCAATGAAACATTCGTTAACCTGAGCATGTCAGTTATCGTTTCTCCATTGAACTCAAACATCACATCACAGTGTTGAGGGGGGTTTTCCCCGCTGAATCTAAACTAATTTGTGTAATTAATAAAATTCAATTTATAAGCTGATCATCTTATTGTTCGTATTACATTTCTTTCCAAGTAGCAATAGGTTTCGGTGATCTTGTTGTTTTGAAATCCATGCATCTACTGTTCTATCGGAGCCTATGGGTTTGGAAAACCAACCCCTCAAGCAGGTTATAAAAACGAACAACTTCAAAATGATCCCAATAAAATTAAAAAACAAACATTGCACAGGCTTGTTATATACAGTCAGATCTACTTTAAAAACGTATGTGAACAGAATGCACGACATTATTCAAAAAGCGATAACATGTTACTATTTACAAATGCGGAGTATTACAAACTAGGAACAGATGAGGAAGTCATCGATAGTTATGGTTGTGATTGTATGATGTCTTCCACTGTTTCATCACTATTCCACGCCAGACAAGTGATTTAACTGAAAATGTAAAAATGTATTCAGCACCATCGCGTCTCGTCCCCTTGGTGATGTATTCTTCTGTGATCGTCCAGAATGATGGAGAGGTTTCTGGTGCTATATTCTTTCAGATGATAGTTCCAGTATCAATATTGAAACCAAATGGCAGTTGAACCCGATTCAAGTTTTATCAACTGTCTACTTGGCTGCTTTCTTCCCTTTGCCCTTTGCCTGTTTGATGGGTGTTTTTGTCTTCTTGGTTGGTTTTACTTTTTTAGTAGGTGCTTTTGTCTTGGTTGGTTTTGCCTTTTTAGCGGTTGTTTTTGTCTTCTTGGTTGGTTTTGCCTTTTTAGCGGTTGTTTTTGTCTTCTTGGTTGGTTTTGCTTTCTTAGCGGCTGTTTTTGTCTTCTTGGTTGGTTTTGCCTTTTTAGCGGCTGTTTTTGTCTTCTTGGTTGGTTTTGCTTTTTTAGCGGTTGCTTTAGCGATTTTGGGTTTCGTTTTTGATGTTTTTACAGCAGCTGCCTTTGTCTTTTTAGATGCGCTCTTACCCTTAGAGGTGGCAGTTTTCTTGGGTGTCGTCTTCTTCTTGCGAGTGGCGGGAATCTGTCGGACACCACTGATGACAAAATTACCTTTTTCAATGGTTCTGAAGTTTTCAGCAGCTCTCTTGGGCCTGTACCATGCATAGTTAAATACTTGCTTGATACGCTTGACTGCATCGGCGAACGCATTTTCTTTACCGGGAGGGAACTCGACACGCCTCACAAAGATCTGCCCGCGTTGGTTTATTACCCTATTCACTGCATTAAACACTCGTTTGTTCTTCAACAGAAACTCATCCCATCCCTTTGTAGTGCTAAACCCTTTGAAACTTTGAACAGCGTGGTGTAGATACGCTTCCGTCGGGTATTAGGAGGTCGTACGCCAAGTTCGTAAATGGCTTGGACGTCGTGCTCGTAGTCGAATATGCCAGTATTCATGTGCCCGAAACCTCCTTTGAATAGGCGTTTAGGTGCGCGCCAATACCTGCACTGGCGGGCGTCCATTGGGTATACGACAGGGTAGATTGCGCGTTTCCAACCCGTCCAGTCCATGTCCTTCAAAATGCCACCTGCGAAGTCGTCGTCGTCAAATTTCTTGTCGCCTACGTTTTCACGTAGAAACTTCTGAAATATAACGTCAGTTTTGAAAATAACATTAAATCACTTTCAGGGGAAGTGTTGGGTTAAATGTTGGGATTCAAAGCAATTCCCCATGTACCCTGTAAATACTGTTACAGCTGCCAGGAGCAGGATCAGTTACATTCCTGGTGGCAGGTAATCGTCCCCGATGGCCTTTACCGTTACTAATAGTCTGATCACTTGGTTTGCCCGTTGTAGTATTTTCAGGCTGGTATGGGTAGATGGGTGAGTGGGTGGGTGGGTTAGTGAGTGAGTGAATGAGTGAGTGAGGTTTTACAGCATTTTTAGAAATATTCCAATGGTATAGCTTGGAAATGGCTTTCTACATCATGCCAACATGTAATTGTCTGGGAACTATGTGCCTCATCTCAATACCTTAGGTTTCTTTGTTTTCCTCTTCCCTTTTCTTGATTTCGATACTCCTTTGGTTTTCCCAGCACCCTTGACCTTCTTAGCTTCGCCTTTAGCCTCCACCACAGCTTTCAATTTCTTCAAGGCTGAGACACTGGGAACACCCTTCGTAGCTCCAAACAAGGACATAGTGGGTATTTTCTTTAAGGAAGAGGACAATGTCAGGCTGGGAGGGACAGCATCATCCCTCAGCGTCCCGAACAGTCCCTCCAGATCCTTATTGATGGCCCCTCCTCCGTGGCGGCCCCGAACTTCGTCCTCGTATGCCTGTAATACCACAAAAGATGTTGAAGGCATGAATTAGAGCACCTGAGGTGGATATTGGCGCTATACACATACCTGTATGTATGTATGTATGTGTGTGTGTGTGTGTGTGTGTGTGTGTGTGTGTGTGTGTGTGTGTGTGTGTGTGTGTGTGTGTGTGTGTGTGTGTGTGTGTGTGTATGTATGTATGTATCAACGTAAATATAAACATCAAAATAACTCTCTATTCACCATTATTGAGCAGCAGTGTTAACAAGGAATTATTTGTATCAGCCTCGATACACCACAGAAAACCGCTCCTTACACACACCACAGATCACCACGCCTTACACACCACTGAAAACCGTCCCTTACACACCATAGATAACCACGCCTTACACACCACTGAAAACCGCCCCTTACACACCATAGATAACCACGACTTACACACACCACAGAAAACCGCCCCTTACACACCATAGAAAACCCCCCTTTACACACACCAAAGATAACCACGCCTGACACACCACTGAAAACCGCCCCTACACACCATAGATAACCACGACTTACACACACCACAGAAAACCGCCCCTTACACACACCATAGATAACCACGCTTTACACACCACAGAAAACCGCCCCTTACACACCATAGATAACCACGACTTACACACACCACAGAAAACCGCCCCTTACACACCATAGAAAACCGCCTCTTACACACACCAAAGATAACCACGCCTTACACACACCACAGAAAACCGCATCTTACACACCACAGAAAACCGCACCTTACACACCATAGATCACCACGCCTTACACACCACAGAAAACCGCCCCTTACACACCATAGATAACCACGCCTTACACACACCACAGAAAACCGCCTCTTACACACCATAGATAACCACGCCTTACTCACAACACTAAAAAAACGCCCCTTACACACCATAGATAACCATGCCTTACACACACCACAGAAAACCGCCCCTTACACACCATAGATAACCACGCCTTACACACAAAACAGAAAACCGCCCCTTACACACCATAGATAACCACGTCTTATACACACCACAGAAAACCGCCCCTTACACACCATAGATAACCACGCCTTACACACACCACAGAAAACGGCCCCTTACACACCATAGATAACCACGCCTTACACACCATAGATAACCACCCCTTACACACCATAGATAACCACGACTTACACATACCACAGAAAACCGCACCTTACACACCATAGATAACCACGCCTTACACACACCATACAAAACCGCCCATTACACACCATAGATAACCACGCCTTACACACCTTACACACCATAGATAACCACGCCTTACACACCACAGAAAACCGCCTCTTACACACCACAGAAAACCGCCCCTTACACACCATAGATAACCACGTCTTACACACCATAGATGACCACGCCTTACACACCATAGATAACCACGCCTTACACACCACAGAGAACCGCCCCTTACAAACACCATAGGAAACCATGCCTTACACACCATAGAAAACCGCCCCTTACACACCATAGAAAACCGCCCCTTACACACCATAGATAACCACGCCTTAGACACACCACAGAAAACCGCCCCTTACACACCATAGAAAACTACGCCTTACACACCACAGAAAACCGCCCCTTACACACCATGGAAAACCGCCCCTTACACACCATAGATAACGACTTCTTACACACACCACAGAAAAACGCCCCTTACACACACCATAGATAACCACGCCTTACACACCACAGAAAACCGCCCCTTACACACCATAGAAAACCGCTCCTTACACACACAATAGATAACCACGCCTTACACACCACAGAAAACGCCCCTTACACACCATAGATAACCACGCCTTACACACCTCAGAAAAACGCCCCTTACACACCACAGAAAACCGCCCCTTACACACCATAGATAACCACGCCTTACACACCACAGAAAAACGCCCCTTACACACCATTGATAACCACGCCTTACACACCACAGAAAACCGCCCCTTACACACCATAGATAACCACACCTTACACACCACAGAAAACGCCTCTTACACACCATAGATAACCACGCCTTACACACCACAGAAAGCCGCCCCTTACACACACCATAGATAACCACGCCTTACACACACCACAGAAAAACTCCCCTTACACACCATAGAAAACCACGCCTTACACACCACAGAAAACCGCCCCTTACACACACCATAGATAACCACGCATACACACCACAGAAAACAGCCCCTTACACACACCATAGATAACCACGCCTTACACACCACAGAAAACCGCCCCTTACAAACCATAGATAACCACACCTTACACACACCACAGAAAACCGCCCCTTACACGCCATAGATAACCACGCCTTACACACCACAGAAAGCCGCCCCTTACACACGCCATAGATAACCACCCCTTACACACCACAGAAAACCGCCCCTTACACACCATAGAAAACCGCTCCTTACACACACAATAGATAACCATGCCTTACACATCACAGAAAACCGCCCTTTACACACACCGTAGATAACCACGCCTTACACACCACAGAAAACTGCCCCTTACACACCATAGAAAACCGCTCAATACACACACAATAGATAACCACCCCTTACACACCACAGAAAACGCCCTTACACACCATAGATAACCACGCTTACACACCTAAGAAAACCGCCCCTCACACACCACAGAAAACCGCCCCTTACACACCATAGATAACCACGCCTTACACACCACAGAAAACCGCCCCTTACACACCATTGATAACCACGCCTTACACACCACAGAAAACCGCCTCACACACCATAGATAACCACGCCTTTACACACCACAGACAAACGCTTCTTACACACCATAGATAACCACGCCATACACCACAGAAAGCCGCTTTCTACACACACCATAGATAACCACGCCTTACACACCCACAGAAAAAACTCCCCTTACACACCATAGAAAACCACGCTTCATAATACACCATAGATAACCACGATACAAACCATAGATAACCACGCCTTACACACACCACAGAAAACCGCCCCTTACACGCCATAGATAACCATGCCTTACACACCACAGAAAGCCGCCCCTTACACACACCATAGATAACCACGCCTTACACACCACAGAAAACCGCCCTTACACACACCATAGATAACCACGCCTTACACACCACAGAAAACCGCCCCTTACACACACCATAGATAACCACGCCTTACACACCACAGAAAACCGCCCCTTACACACCACAGAAAAACGCCCCTTACTCACCATAGATAACCATGCCTTAAACACCACAGAAAACCGCCCCTTAGACACCACAGAAAACCGCCCCTTACACACCATAGATAACCATGCCTTACACACCACAGAAAACCGCCCCTTACACACCACAGAAAACCGCCCCTCACACACACCACTATTTATCACCTATCCAAGTCCATATAACATCAGAGCTATACATCCCTCACATACCCATATTTCATCTACCCACCCTTACATACCCACATCGAAAACATCCACCCCTTCACATGACCCACAGCTACCCGCCCCTGTATCAAGTGACTCACCTCCAGGAAGTCCGCTCCCCTCTCTCTGTAGCAGATAGCCATGATCATGTCGAAGATGTTCGAGAACTGATCCAGTTGCAAGTGGCGGCCATGAGTGATGTTTGTCATTTGTTTGAAGAACTCAGTTGTTTCATTGCTTGACCCAGCCTGTACGCCATAGATGCGGACGCCCTGCACGAGCAACGTCATCATTGATTAACTAACTTCTTATCCCCGGCAAGTGGCAACCAGAATTATTTTAAAGTGGTGCTGTAACTTATTTCAGCTTTGGTATTTGATAACAGAGTTTGGATTTTCCTCCCCCGATAGCTTTAAACGCCATTCAAAAACTAACATAATCAGCTTTAACCCTACCACGGTCACACACATGATGCTAACAACCTAAATAAATATGGAAAGTTACTATCAAACTCAATAAGGAAGAAGTTTAACATTGACTGCTTTGTATGCGCATCGTGTTTTCCCCACATACCATGTCTCTCAAAGCCCTGCACTCTGTCTTCCAGTCAATGTTCTCCTCATTCTGAGAATCTTTGGCCTCGTGGGGGATGGCGTCCCCTATCATCACCAGGGAACGCTGACTCCCGGGGGTCCAGGACAGAACGCTCTGGCAGCGTCTCAGGACCACCTCGTACGCCTCTGGGAAGTCACCACCTCCAGTAGGCTTTACGTCTTTAACGAACTTGCAGATCTCCGGGGTTGATGCGCCGAAGTCGATCCACTGAACAACGTAGTTGCTGGCGTCGCAGTAGTCGCCGTGGGCGAATATGCCGATGCGTATGCCAGGGATATCTGCCTGGAGTCGCTGAACCATATCCTGGATTTGGCTCCGAACCTGCTCCAGACAACTGCCAAAATATGAACCCGTTTTAGTGTCGTGGGCAGCACGGTCAGTGATATTGGGTTTAGTTTACAGTACGAGGCTGTGTGAAGTCTCCCTCTAAATTTTCCTTTCAGGAGGAAGAGATTGTCGACATTTTATATTGTTTTACCTATTGCCAGTAGAGCATTATAGTTCAGATTGATATTAGTCAACAGTGTAAACATGGTCGCCCCCTCCAAACACCCCACCCCATACCACTCACCTCATCATGGAGCCGGTCGTATCGAAGGAGAAAACGATCTCCATGAGTCCCCCAGGTGGAAGGGGGATGTCCACTGTGACAGCACCGTCACCATTCTCGTCAACAGCAGCTGCAGCTTCTTCGGCTGCTGCACTGATGAGACTGACAGACTTCTCCTTCGTCAGAGACGGTTTGGACAAAGACTTGCTGAGACTGAGCACCTTCTCCAAAGCAACACCAGTCTCGGAGCCTGATTTCGACGACACAGACTTGGACTTGGACGACGACTTGCTGAGAGATGGGACGTCTCCCCCGCCGATGACGATGCTGCCTCCTCTGCTGATGCTCTTACAGATGAGAGGCGTCTTGGTGGTGGTGGATGTCTTGGAGAGTTCCTTGCTTATTGCAGCAGGTGCTTCAGAGAAACTGGTGGTGCGACCAACAGTTGATCCAGAGGCCAGCAGAGTCAAGGTCGTAACTCTATCATCACCTTCAACGATGGACGCTGTTTTAGGCAGAGAAGGGGCAGTAACGACCTCGCCTACTACAACAGACCCTTTCTTGGACAAACTCTTCTTGCCAGCGAGAGGTGAAGCCGACTTGGATTCTTTATCCTCCAGGGTTAGGGTGGGGGCCCTTCTCAATCCCGGTGGAGGGGACGCGTCTCCTGGTCCCTCGGGGGTGGCGCTGTCTTTCGTCGTTTTTCTTTTTAAACTTGGCCATTTTGGCAAAGGCAGCGGTGGGCGGGCGACTGACACCTCCCTGACAGGGCTGACCGCAGTGGAGGTTCGCTGTTTGGTCAGTTTATTGACCGGTTCATAAGGCGAAGCACGTGACGCCTTCCGTTTTATTCCCGGCATGTTGCTAGGTTACCTGCAGTATACAAAAGAACATAAACACGCTATATCGTCACACATTTTGAGTCAGTATGTTTAACGCCAAGTGCTTTCTGGGTAATCAGTGAACGCAATTGTTCATAAATCCATTCCTAAGGGAAATATTATTGTTTTGCTCATACTACACTCCCGATTGCTCCTTTGTGTCGTGCAAGCTAACGGTCAGCCTCATGCCATTCTTACATTGTTGGCACTGAATCGTTGTGTTCGCTGAGTATTTTACGCAGAGAGGTTCTAAAACATTGTGACTTCATAGCAGAATTACCTGAAGAATAGAACAAGTGAGATCTGCAGCTCAGTATAACTACATGTACATGTTGTTCACATACTCGTCACATACTGTACATACTCTGTACTCCATCGTAGGGTACAGTATATATATAGGTTTCATCTGCTTTAGAATGTCGTAGTACAAGCCCTGCTTAGTGAAGAAAACTTAATGCTGGGAATATACTTATCCTTGTACAGTGCAATTTATTGATAAACCCAAAGATCAACGAAGAACACGGTTTAGTCCATGGTCAGAGGTACCATGCGGGCTGTATGTAACACTGTTGCAAGTAATCTGTCGGAACATAGGGGTTAGGGGTAATGCATACGAAAATCATACCTTTCCTAATTTCGTTTTCAATTGTCTATGACAATTCAGTGTGGGTGGGTGTGTTTTAAACATTTCCGTTTTCTTATTACTTGTTCAGTTAGATTTCTAACGAAACCTGGGGCGGTGGGGTAGCCTAATGGTTAAAGCGTTTGCTCGGCACGCCGAAGATCCGGGTTCGATTCCCCACACGGGTACAATGTGTAAAGCCCATTTCTGGTGTCCCCCGCTGTGATATTGCTGGAATATTGCTAAAAGCGGCGTAAAAAACAAACCCACTCACTCACTCTAACAAAACCTACAAAATTATCCATAATGCCCCGTGAGCCCACAGACGTTTTACCCCAATAATGAATATCATCACCCGGACAATCATCACACAGATAACAGTGGGGTTACAACGGAGCCAAGTTCGGGCGACAAACGCATCTGAGGCAAAACAATAATGAAACTATTTAAGGTGGAAATTGTGAACGAATAATTCATTCGAACGAATACTATTTTTCTTCTAAATGTGTCTCTGTTGATACACTCGGACTAATTTCTGTGGCTATTTGGAATAGTCTTCTGGATAATTTAAATAAGACCTTATCAAACAGTAAATAAACAAGCATTTCTATTTTTATTACAATTTCTAGAACTTGTCACATTTGAACTTGGGTTCTTAAAACCTGATATTTTGTTACTTATTCTGGAAAAATATTCCAGAATAAGTAACAAAATATCAGGTTTTCTTAAAAAAAATTATAGAAAGGTAGGAGTGGTGCCTGCGCGCTAAACCATCACAAGTGGAAAGAGAGTATTTATCTCTTTTGATGTGCTTATCATACACAGTATCTAAGGGAGGTAATCTCATTGTTGACAAACACATGTTCATAGCAGAGAATTATTTCATGTCACTATTAGAGTAAAAAGAGTTTGCCGCCGTGTTGATGCATTGCATCAAAGGTTTTCTTTTCCATAACCTGTAACCAAAACAAATTAACAGAAGTGTCGAATAAGCATGGACATAAGGAAATAGTTCAAGGGAGGTAACTCTCTACAACACTATCTCGCCTGAATACTGTACCATCTCTGAAAACATAAACCACGTTCGATATAATTTTGAATGAATGCCAGAATCTTATGATGGCGGAATCGAGATCCAAGATTGGCCCTGGTAATGGTTCCTGGTTTGTGCCATGCCGTTGTTGCAGGTTGTTCTGGTGAAAATGCTGCGATGGGGCTGATAACGACACAAAGCGATGTGAACTGTTCAGAGCAATATAAGTGCAGCACGGTCTGAAATGTATTACATCTGATTAAATACAAGTGTGTTTTTTTCTCGTGCTGCATTTCCGAAACCTGTTCTTAACGCCCAGACTGTGTTGCTATGTCTCGTTTTAGGAATGTGTGTTTATTTATTGTCCCGAGGAACATGTTGAAGGTCGAACTCAGACACATAATAGCCAGTCATTGATCATCTTGCAGAGACAGCTACCTGCACGCTCAATAGCGGCCTCGATTATCCAGCCAGTTGTTTACTTCACACTCTTTAAACTAAGGTACATTATTATTCCCGAATCTGTCGTGATATCTTCTTGATACTCTTTGGCCTATCAAACAGTTTAATTATGTCATAAATAAGAATATTCATTACAGCAAAAAACAAACAAAAAACATGGCGTTTTCTAGCAGACGGTGAGCATTGAATTATCGATAATATTTTCTCACAATTGTTTTTATTAAAACTGTAACACAACAAAGTGTGAAACACAAACTAGTTTTTATCCAAACATTAACGAAAAATACAATTGTGTTTCAAAAAGAAATAAATGAGCTGATAAACATTAGCATAAATTGCTGATACCAGCAACTACATGCAGGTAGACGTGGTTGGCGATATGCTCTAATGAACGGGATTATGACGGAGTAGGGAGGGCAGTGAGCCAGGACAGACTCTGTGAGACGAGCGGACACTTTGACAAAGCGTCGTCTTATCTGCCGGGTTCCATCTAGCATTTAAGTAACGATTATTAAAAAGCATTTGCAGAACTGGAATTAAACTGTCAGTGTTTCATTGAGATGGGTGGTTGTAAAACGTCACCGTGAGATCTCTAAATAACCATATTCAACATTCCAACATGGAGGTTGTGTTTCTTAGCATTGGGTAAGGTGACCGCGACTTACTGTAGAACCAGCATGAAAAGCTGTAGAACAGATGCGAGAATAGAAAATGAAACAATCAAAATAATAACTTGTTAGATTAGCGTCCATGTCAATTGGTATAACTTCTCCGGTGCCACGCCCATCTACAAAGCGGTGCATGTTCCCACAGATAGGGGCCCACAGATAGTTCGTATAGTGCTGCATCAACTGAGTGTAAAGTGATGTTTAGTGTCAGTACATAGGACTCACCTGGTTCCCTTGCCGATCTAACCTCTACTTCCGTGTCTCACACTCTGGTTTCTCCTTATATACCAGCCGACGTATTAGTAAGAAATTGACAGCGTCAGTGCTGGTTAAAATAGATCAAGTGTATGGACAAGTCTGAGCTTGCTGGGTTGCTCAATGGAGCCGGAAGCACCTCGTTATAGCGTGTGATGGATATCCTTCGTGTACGCTGTATTCGGTAAATATCATCGGGGAGTGTATTTGCATATAGTTTGTTGTAAGACATCTATATATCAGTCAAGTCAGTAACAGACTAACACGCACATCGGTAAATGTACACGTTGCGTTAAAAGGAGAGCTCACAGCAAAACGCCTCGTTAAGACTGAGGTCGATTGTTTTGCGCATGTGCGATGCCCATCTGACACTGTGACGTCATGAGAGAGAGAGAGAGAGAGAGAGAGAGAGAGAGAGAGAGAGATTCAGTAACTTATTTATAACTATTCCCAGATAATAATCGCTCATAATACTGTAAGGTTATATTTTGTCATGAAAGCATGTTTATTACTCGCCCGTGAAAGATACTGCAGTGTAATATTTATAGAGGATACTAAACGACTTTCCGTACAATACCATTTTTATTAAACGAGTTAATGATTTGGTATCACACATGCGAAAGCGAGTTTGATACTAAATCTTTCACCAGTTTAATAAAAATGGTATTTCACGGAATCGAGTTTAGTATTCTGTTTATTACTCTCCTACATAAATTGATAGAAACTGCGGCGAAACTACCTACAGTGTGATGACCATTATGACGTCATACGTCTAGCGGTATTACACTAGTGTAATATATTGCCTTAACACTTTTACACTTAGAGATGATATTCTATTTATTACCCATTATGTAATTAAAAAAGAAGAACCACGAAATAAAAAAACATCAGAAGACAGGATTTGTGACCTCAAACAGCTGATTCGTATTCATGCGCGTATTAAACTTCTCCAGCGGTAATAACATAACTACGCTGTAGAAAATCGCTTTAGAATACAACAAAACTATATTTTATGGAATAATTTATTAACATTTGTTAATATGATAAAAATGATCATTTAAATGCAATATCATTAAACTTAATAACAGCTAGAACGTTATTTGATCAAGTCAGTGCGCCGGAACATCGTTCATTCACGACTGACGTGTTTCTAGTGACGGGCGACGGTGTAGTGTTGAAACACACTTTGGCAAAACCTGTCAATTTTGGGGAAAGTCAACAGTTAAAAGTTATTAAATCTAAAAGATAACCATCCCACGAATACATCCAGAAAAGGTTTGAAAATTAAACAACATTTTGTTCTGCGTAAGGCGTGTTACAGCACAGGCAAACTGTAGCGCAAATAGGGTTGCGCAACAAAGAGAAAATGACCAGTCTTCCTATATGCGAGCGAAGCGAGCAAAGGTTGGCAACGTACTTTCCCCGCTTCGGTTCGAAAAATATTTTTAATATCAAAATAAAATATCGCCACCATCAAATGTAGACACCCATTTCCTCACAGGGTTGTTCTCTCATATTTCCAACCTCATTTAATAATTACTCACGTAAAACATATTTAATTCAACACTTTAAGCGCCACTCGTGCCATATCAAACCGTTCTTCGCCTCCGGTTAAGCGCAGTAGTTGGAACAGAGAAACAAATACACGTGCGGTACGTGATGGACGTTAACTTAGACCAATCCTACTTGTTCTCGGTGTTTCATTTAATGTGCACACCCCTTTGTAATACAAACCAATAATAGCGATTTGAAACTATGATCGTTTGTTAAACAACTTTTATCCTAAGTTGAATGAAATTCTCAGATTTAAATGTTCAAATGGCAAGGTAAAATTATGAGGATTCGCAATCTTACTTTCACCTTATTTGATTTACATTTTTGTTTAAAGTGAAATTCATCGGTACGTTTTCAATGCAAACAGACTATAGTGTTCGTTCAAAGGTTTGCCTGAACAACCCGAGCAACACAAACTTGTACAGAAGCGTAGAAATGGGAAGGATGAGAATGTGCTAAAATGGCTGTAATGTGTACGTAAATAGAACCATTCCATTTGAATACAAAGGATTTTACAATCTTTTTAATTTCTCAGAGCATTTTGTGTTACCTTTTCTCTACTTCTTTGATGTCATATCAGTGTATGAATTAATTTTGAAAAGTCACTGGCCAGGAGGGAAAGTAAAATTGTTGCTATCCCACATCATACTGGCCCTGCAAAATATCAAAATGCACATCGGTCAGAATTGGTGTGATGTTTGGTAATTGAAGACGTTAAACGACAAATTTTTATTGTAATGGTTCTAAACCTCTTTTGCGCAATGCTACTGACAGTTTTAAATAGCGACCTTCGTGTGACAAGAGATAATAATATCACAAAAATCTTGCGGATGGACTTTTAACACCTTATTACTTGACTTCATCATACCCGTGTGCATTAAATAAAGAACAAATCATCTGAGATTTTCAGCTAGCCAGTCGGGATAGCTTTAAACATTATATTACTGGCCCGATTCACAATCACCTAGCATCTGGCTAGCGGGCCAGTAGCTATTTCGAACACTGTGTCATATATACCGGTTCTGGGCGGGCAACTGACCTTGGTGCGACGGACATCTTTCCATATGCGGAAGCCTCGAACTGCTATAAAACAGGATGCCCGTAAAGTACTACTACCACATCTTGAGTAAAATCGTAACCATAGTGTTTCGGAAAATGCAGCTGGACATGATCCTCGGCCAAGTTCTTTCATAACTCATTTTACGACCGCATCCCTAGAAATGAGGAGGAGGTAACTCTAAATTTGCAAGTGCACTTCCGGTGTAACTGTAAACTAATACACGTGCGGGTATCATAATCACGTCAATACTTCACTTGTTGAATAACAAAATGACCATGACGTAACGAATTATTCTTCCGCGTGTCAACAGTTTCCATATATCGGATATTAATGTTTCTCCATAATTGAACAAATGTGTAGGTTTTGTAGCAATTTTCTCGTTTGACAAATTGTTTTGCAGACGGTTTCACTAACTGAGTGACTGGTGTGTCGTATGGACCTCTAGATGGTAAATTACTAAACTTTTCAAATACTAAGAGTTTGCAATACAATATGGATTCGGACGCCGTCGCAGAAACCAGCCCACCTCCAGCTAAAAAGGTGAAGATAGAAAGTGAAGTGACTAAAACAAGTGAGAACAAGACAGTGTCAGAAGACACGAAGCCGAAGGGCAGTTCAGCGGAAACAACTGCCACAAGCAGTGACACAAACGGCCATGTCGCCGAGTCTGATGTGGGGATTACCCAGTATGTCAGCAGTCATCAAGGGTTCACTGCCATAATAAAACAGAGGTAATGCATACAGTATACTGACCTATTTACCATCCGTATTTGGGAGGACTGGGCATATGCTAGTGGTTAAAGTGTTTGCTTATCACAACAAATCCATCACATTCAATTCCCAGCATTGGCATGTTGTGTGAGTCGCATTTTGATTATCCCTTATTGTCGGGCATTGTTTGAACATGGATAAAGTAAAATTCAATTTACACACTCCATTATTCGTTATCTAATTCTGCAGACTATTGCAGTGCCTTGGTTATCATTTGTAACAGACTGGTAATCAGCAAACCTTTCACACCTTTGAAGAGTACATCAATGAATTCTTCCATAAGTTAATGGAAAATGGAGGGCTCCAAATGGTGATATTTGACATTGATTAACCCCACACAATTGAAAACTATGTTATGGTATCTCATTTGGCCAGTACTTTAAAACTGGCACTAGTCCAGACAAGAGTAAGCATCCACAAGCGTACAATCTAAGTAAACTTAGGCTCAGTATTATTCGTTACACTGCTATACTGAGTCTAACAAAACCTTGTGGGATGTCGCGTCAGGTAACCTTTTCAATTGACCAATCAGAACACAGCTTACCAAATCGCGAAAGTTGACATTCGCACATACATTTTGAACTTTTACCTCGAAATTTTTTTGGGGCCCGAACGATTCCGAATGCTATTTTCCGTACGATCGCTTCCGAGTGATGCACATGGAGCACGCCACAACCGTGAGTAAACAGTCGCTGAAAATAGCGTTTTGTCAGTATTCAAGGATGTCACAGCTTGCGGAAATATTAACTAATGATAACCACGTCAACAGAAACCCAAAAGCGTATATTCTGCAGGTCATATATCTGTGTTTTATGAGGTTTTTCATTTGTTGTGAGATCAGTGTTGGCGACCGGGGAAGAATAAATCCATTTTGTAAGTCCCGCCAAACCCTAAATAGTAGCCGTTGTCTGATTGGTTAAATCCGTTCTGTCATCTCGCGTTTGATTGGACTGTCATAGGTTGCTCTGAGGTTACCTGACGCGACCTTCCACAGGGTTTTGTTAGACTCAGAATAGCAGTGTAACGAATAATACTGAGCCTAAGTTTACTTAGACTGCACAAGTGTACATTAATGTACAGGCTTATTGGGGCAATAATCTTGTTAAACCCTATTTCACCCAACCAGCTTAGTAGGACAGGTATTTGTCAAACTACCGCAATAAAAGTTCAGTAGTTAAAATGAACTTATATAGTTTTGAGTTGATGTTTATTCTGGGGAAGTGATATTGAGAACTGATGCAGCCTGATGTTGTCTGTGCTGACACATATCCCATGATGTATCTGTGTGTTTCAGGTACTCCGATTTCATCGTTAATGAAGTCAGTGATGAAGGAACGGAAGTGCACCTCACATCTACAGACCTGCCACAAGAAGTGGAGGAACAGGTTGGTATATAATCTGTAGTAGTTTATGACTTGTCCATGTACACAGACAGGGTGGATCATTGCTTACAATACTAATCAGTGGATTATGTGGTCCAGATTGGATTGTTTACACACCACTGTCATGTTGCTAGATTGTAGAACATTGCTTAGTGCTGCAACAACAAACAAAGGCAGAGTTTCAGTTGCCTGTTGGTCACTGGTCAAACAAACAAAGGCCGAGTTTCAGTTTGGCTGTTGGTCACTGGTCAAACAAACAAAGGCAGAGTTTCAGTTGGCTGTTGGTCACTGGTCAAACAAACAAAGGCAGAGTTACAGTTGGCTGTTGGTCACTGGTCAAACAAACAAAGGCAGAGTTTCAGTTGGCTGTTGGTCACTGGTCAAACAAAGGCAGAGTTTCAGTTGGCTGTTGGTCACTGGTCAAACAAACAAAGGCAGAGTTACAGTTGGCTGTTGGTCACTGGTCAAACAAACAAAGGCCAGTTTCAGTTGGCACTTGGTCACTGGTCAAACAAACAAAGGCAGAGTTTCAGTTGGCTGTTGGTCACTGGTCAAACAAACAAAGGCAGAGTTTCAGTTGGCTGTTGGTCACTGGTCAAACAAACAAAGGCAGAGTTTCAGTTGGCAGTTGGTCACTGGTCAAACAAACAAAGGCAGAGTTTCAGTTGGCTGTTGGTCACTGGTCAAACAAACAAAGGCAGAGTTTCAGTTGGCTGTTGGTCACTGGTCAAACAAACAAAGGCAGAGTTTCAGTTGGCTGTTGGTCACTGGTCAAACAAACAAAGGCAGAGTTTGTTGGTCAGTTGGCTGTTGGTCACTGGTCAAACAAACAAAGGCAGAGTTTCAGATGGCAGTTGGTCACTGGTCAAACAAACAAAGGCAGAGTTTCAGTTGGCTGTTGGTCACTGGTCAAACAAACAAAGGCAGAGTTTCAGTTGGCTGTTGGTCACTGGTCAAACAAACAAAGGCAGAGTTTCAGTTGGCTGTTGGTCACTGGTCAAACAAACAAAGGCCGAGTTTCAGTTGGCTGTTGGTCACTGGTCAAACAAACAAAGGCAGAGTTTCAGTTGGCTGTTGGTCACTGGTCAAACAAACAAAGGCAGAGTTTCAGTTGGCTGTTGGTCACTGGTCAAACAAACAAAGGCAGAGTTTCAGTTGGCAGTTGGTCACTGGTCAAACAAACAAAGGCAGAGTTTCAGTTGGCTGTTGGTCACTGGTCAAACAAACAAAGGCAGAGTTTCAGTTGGCTGTTGGTCACTGGTCAAACAAACAAAGGCAGAGTTTCAGTTGGCTGTTGGTCACTGGTCAAACAAACAAAGGCAGAGTTTCAGTTGGTTGTTGGTCACTGGTCAAACAAACAAAGGCAGCGTTTCAGTTGGCTGTTGGTCACTGGTCAAACAAACAAAGGCAGAGTTTCAGTTGGCTGTTGGTCACTGGTCAAACAAACAAAGGCAGAGTTTCAGTTGGCTGTTGGTCACTGGTCAAACAAACAAAGGCAGAGTTTCAGTTGGCTGTTGGTCACTGGTCAAACAAACAAAGGCCGAGTTTCAGTTGACTGTTGGTCAAACAAACAAAGGCGGAGTTTCAGTTGACTGTTGGTCACTGGTCAAAGACTGATGAAGTTTCAATTAGACAGATTGTTTACATATGCTGGTATCATGGGTTTCTGGATGTTTTAGAGACATTTGCTGTCTTGTTGCTAATCACATGAAGTATTGTAAAATATTTCAGAAACTAATGAAAGACAACTTCAAACACAAGCAATCATCTGAGTAATGGCAATATCTGTGTGATGTAACAAACCTTGTTATAGCGCGGGTAAACGCTACTGTATGAACGTAACAGTGATATGAGGACTTTTGACTGACAGAAATTCTTCTTAATGCAACATTCTCTGTAAGGGATCATATCTGTTTATGCAATCTGGAATAGTATCACATTGATTTGTTGTTACTGTTCCCCATTTTGAAGCTATGTTTATAGACTCTTGCCATTGATTGATTACATACCTTGGGTGCAAGTCATCGTCTTATGTTTTAGTGTTTTTGTGTCAGAGTCACTGATAGGAACAATACGAGTAACTGCCATTCTGTAACTGTTTGAGCACAATAAACACTTACCGTGCTGAAGTACAATAGTTTAGTATATATGTGCTCTATAATAACATACATGTTCAGACGTACAGAGTTAAGAACAGTTGACCATGGAAAGCATGGCAGAGGGGCATAATGACTGCCTTTTGATCTATGCATCATGGATGCTTTGTATCATATCCTGAAAGCTTCAACTGGTGGTGATCATATCGTAACAGATGATCAAGGTGAAAACATAAGTGCAATAAGGGTAGACAACTCTGGCAGATCAACCCAGAATTGCTGAGGGTTGTGAACTGACTCTCTTACCCCTGTGCTGTCACCAGCCTCTATTGCTTATCAGGGGTGGAAATAACCCATTGCCCGACGCCCGAGTCCAGTGTTTTTTCTGTCGGGCAAGCAGATTTGTATATCACACTGTACCGGTGTCCAGTTGATATTCCAATGTTAATTATGTTGTTTATTTAAAACATCAACAAGAAAACGGCCAGTATAGTGGGAAAATTATCAGGGCAAGTGATTTTACATGTGCCACTGTACCAGAGTACACTAGCAATTTTAAAGTTATTTCCACCCCTGCTTATACATTCACTTCCTTCTGTCAAACCCATGAAGATCTGGGTTAGAATGGATCTTTAGCAACCCATTCTTGTTGTAAGAGGCAACTAGATCAGGTGGTCAGACTCGCTGAATTGGCTAACACATGTCATCATATCCCAATTGCCTAGATTGATGCTCATGTTGTTGATCACTGGATTGTCTGGTCCAGACTCAATTATTTACAGACCGCTGCCATATAGCTGGAATATTGCTGAGTGTGGTGTTAAAAAATAACAACAAAAATCATACCGTCATAGGGTACCAGTATATAATTTATTGTAAAGCGTGAGTGAGTGAGTTTAGTTTTAGGTCACACTCAGCAATATTCCTGCTATATAGCAGCGGTCTGTAAATAATCGAGTCTGGACCAGACCATCCAGTGATCAACAGCATGAGCATCGATCTGCGCAATTGGGAACTGATGACATGTGTCAACCAAGTCAGCGAGCCTGACCACCCATTGTTGTATAGCCATACCTACTGGGCCTGATTTCTATGTAACCATTGTGATATAGTTTAGACATTTGAAGGTTTTGCACCCTCAATATTCAGTCCCTCCTTGCATTGCTTGATGTGTATCAGGCAGCGGTACGTTTTACCAGAAGATGAATGTTCACAGGTGGCCGACCCATGACCCAGACGTCCTGTCGGAGGAGGACAGAGCCAAGCTGCAAACACTGCTGGATGACGCTGACAAGAAGGCGTCCATCTTGCTTGAGGTGAGGGTTTGCTTTTTTGAGACTTGATAACAGCTGTAACCTTGAGTTGTGTTGATGTTCAACAGTTGGTGCAGGTGTCAGTGGAAAGAGTTGATGAAGGTGTTTGTTGTGATGGCTGATGAAGGTATCTGCTGTTGCACCAGTTGATGAAGGTGTTCGCTGTTGCACCAGTTGATGAAGGTGTTGGCTGTTGTACCAGATGATGAAGGTGTCGGCTGTGGCACCAGATGATGAAGGTGTTGAAGGTGTTGAAGCTGTGCTGGCACCAGTTGATGAAGGTTGGCTTGGCTGTGATGAAGGTGTATGGCTGTTGCCAGTTGATGAAGGTGTTGGCTGTTGTACCAGATGATGAAGGTGTCGGCTATTGCACCAGTTCAGATGATGAAGGTGTTGGCTACCAGTGCAGGAAGGATCGGCTGTGGACCAGTTCATGAGGCCCTGTGTTGCAAAGATGCATGATAAGGCTGTCCAAGTTTGATGAAGCTCTTCCCATTCATGAAACAGCTGCTATTGCAGGCAGTGGAGGAGGATGGGACAAAGAAAATGCTCAGCCATCACTCATCCCTAAACAGCAAAAGCAGGTGGAAAAATGCTGAGGATCACCAAGATGAAAACACCTGATATAGATATAGTATTTATATGGTATGTCAAATAATGTATGTAATTGTTGATTCTTCAGGATTTGTGACAGATTGCACTCAAATCAAGAGGGGGTTGAACACCTAGGGGATCACACATCACACATCCAGACTGCAAACTTTTTTTCTTTTCTTTTTTATAGTTCAGGGAATCTAAAACATGGATGTATACAACAAATAATATTGCTTATCCTGACTCATACTTGTTGCTTATCTCCCCTTTCTCCCAAGGTATAGTGGAAACCTCTATACTATGTCCTACAGTCAAAAATAGCTCACCCCAAATGGGCATCTCCCGAATGGGACTCAACCCAACAAAAGTACTAGAATCTGTACTTTACTAAGAAAGTGTAATCCCAAATATAACATATGTTACATTTGCCCACTTTCTAGATGGCACTGTGTAATCATAGCTTCGGTCGTGGAAGCCGTGCCAATTTACACTTATCAGAGGGGTACACAAAGTCCGCAGTCTAAACTACTAGTTGTCCAACTTCCCTCTTTTGTGGAAGCCGCAGTGGCTGAACGGTGCCTTTAGGTGCCTGGTGTGGGTTCAAATCCCGGATGGAACTCAACCCAACAAAAGTACTAGAATCTGTACTTTACTAAGTGTAATCCCAAACATAACATATGTTACATCTTGTCAAACTAATATTTTTTGTTACAGGTACCATGTTTATTGTGGTTTAGTTTTACATTCTCACTTTCAGACCAACGAACACGCCCGTGAATGGAAGCCGAGTCGCGGCAATTACTGCCGCTTTGTGTTGTACAAGGAAAACAAGGATACTATGGATGCCATCAACCTCATCTCAAGACTAGCAAGGTGAGTAGGCTATCTTCAACCTGATCTCTAGACTAGGCAGGTGAGTATGTACCTTCAACCTGATGTCAAGACTAGCCAGGTGAGTAGGCTATCTTCAACCTGATCTCAAGACTAGCCAGGTGAGTATGTACCTTCAACCTTATCTCAAGACTAGCCAGGTGAGTATGTACCTTCAACCTGTTCTCTAGACTAGCCAGGTGAGTAGTTACCTTCAACCTGATCTCTAGACTAGCCAGGTGAGTATGTACCTTCAACCTGTTCTCTAGACTAGCCAGGTGAGTATGTACCTTCAACCTGATCTCTAGATCTATCCAGGTGAGTATGTACCTTCAACCTGATCTCTAGACTAGCCAGGTGAGTATGTACCTTCAACCTGATCTCTAGACTAGCCAGGTGAGTATGTACCTTCAACCTGATCTCTAGACTAGCCAGGTGAGTAGGTATCTTCAACCTGATCTGTAGACTAGCCAGGTGAGTATGTACCTTCAACCTGATCTCTAGACTAGCCAGGTGAGTATGTACCTTCAACCTGATCTCTAGACTAGCCAGGTGAGTATGTACCTTCAACCTGATCTCTAGACTAGCCAGGTGAGTATGTACCTTCAACCTGTTCTCTAGACTAGCCAGGTGAGTATGTACCTTCAACCTGATCTCTAGACTAGCCAGGTGAGTAGGCTATCTTCAACCTGATCTCTAGACTATCCAGGTGAGTATGTACCTTCAACCTGATCTGTAGACTAGCCAGGTGAGTAGGCTATCTTCAACCTGATCTGTAGACTAGCCAGGTGAGTATGTACCTTCAACCTGTTCTCTAGACTAGCCAGGTGAGTATGTACCTTCAACCTGATCTCTAGACTAGCCAGGTGAGTAGGCTATCTTCAACCTGATCTCTAGACTAGCCAGGTGAGTATGTACCTTCAACCTGTTCTCTAGACTAGCCAGGTGAGTATGTACCTTCAACCTGATCTCTAGACTAGCCAGGTGAGTATGTACCTTCAACCTGTTCTCTAGACTAGCCAGGTGAGTATGTACCTTCAACCTGTTCTCTAGACTAGCCAGGTGAGTATGTATCTTCAACCTTGATCTCTAGACTATCCAGGTGAGTATGTACCTTCAACCTGATCTCTAGACTAGCCAGGTGAGTATGTACCTTCAACCTGTTCTCTAGACTAGCCAGGTGAGTATGTACCTTCAACCTGATCTCTAGACTAGCCAGGTGAGTAAGCCATCTTCAACCTGATCTGTAGACTAGCCAGGTGAGTATGTACCTTCAACCTGTTCTCTAGACTAGCCAGGTGAGTATGTACCTTCAACCTGTTCTCTAGACTATCCAGGTGAGTATGTACCTTCAACCTGTTCTCTAGACTAGCCAGGTGAGTATGTACCTTCAACCTGATCTCTAGACTAGCCAGGTGAGTAGGCTATCTTCAACCTGATCTGTAGACTAGCAAGGTGAGTATGTACCTTCAACCTGTTCTCTAGACTAGCCAGGTGAGTATGTACCTTCAACCTGATCTCTAGACTAGCCAGGTGAGTAGGCTATCTTCAACCTGATCTGTAGACTAGCCAGGTGAGTATGTACCTTCAACCTGTTCTCTAGACTAGCCAGGTGAGTATGTACCTTCAACCTGTTCTCCTAGACTAGCCAGGTGAGTATGTATCTTCAACCTGATCTGTAGACTAGCCAGGTGAGTAGGCTATCTTCAACCTGATCTCTAGACTAGCCAGGTGAGTATGTATCTTCGACCTGATCTGTAGACTAGCCAGGTGAGTATGTACCTTCAACCTGATCTCAAGACTAGCCAGGTGAGTATGTATCTTCAACCTGATCTGTAGACTAGCCAGGTGAGTATGTACCTTCAACCTGATCTCAAGACTAGCCAGGTGAGTATGTACCTTCATCCTGTTCTCTAGACTAGCCAGGTGAGTATGTACCTTCAACCTGATCTCAAGACTAGCCAGGTGAGTAGGTACCTTCAACCTGATCTCTAGACTAGCCAGGTGAGTATGTACCTTCAACCTGATCTCAAGACTAGCCAGGTGAGTATGTACCTTCAACCTGATCTCTAGACTAGCCAGGTGAGTATGTACCTTCAACCTGATCTCTAGACTAGCCAGGTGAGTATGTACCTTCAACCTGATCTCAAGACTAGCCAGGTGAGTATGTACCTTCAACCTGATCTCAAGACTAGCCAGGTGAGTATGTACCTTCAACCTTTTGGTAAGCTTCAAAGGTGCCTGATATTTATTATATCGCTTCCCTTCCAGGTTGAAAACTCAGCTGTTCAGCTATGCAGGTACAAAGGACAAACGAGCTAAAACATCACAGGAAATCACTGCATTCAGGTGAGGGTGCATTCTGTTTAGGATTCCGAACGAAAGATGGAGTTATCTCCCTCCTGTTTTGGCACAAACAATTTCTCACGATTTGTATTATTTCAGAATTGTTACATCAATAGCACCTATGATGTGTTGAAGTTTGAATATACATGACTCACGTTGTGTTGGACCTAGGAACAGTGTTTATTGAGATTATGAAGATATCACAGACTTCATGAGATCAATATCTATGGAGTAATAAAAGATATGATCAACTTGGGTTTCAGAGTCACTGCCAACAAGCTTCAGGCTGTCAACACAAAACTCCGCAACATGATGATGGGTAACTTCAGGTAGGTGAGAAATGGCTCTGTCCAGTTGACTGCTAGTGGACAGTGCGTGTGGACAGTGTTATTTGCCTGCAGTACATATTGTATGCTCCAGAGCTTGTATAGTTTGACTTCCAGTCTAAGATGTCTCACATTTGTACTTTACACTATGTGGAGGGGGTATACTGACACAGTAACAACTGATTGTCAAAATGTGATGTGATATGTAAATAATAAATTGGTAAATATGGTGACCATGTATTTAGAGAAAAATTATGGATGTAAAACTGAGACATGGAATGGTGACAATTGGTATTTAGATGTGATTTGTTAATGACATGACAAAATGTAATGTTGGTATTTAGATGTGATTTGTTAATGACATAACAAAATGTAAAAAACTGAGACATGGAATGGTGATTGGTATTTAGATGTGATTTGTTAATGTTAATGAGACATGGAATGGTGACAAATTTAGATGTGATGTTAATGAATGACTGAGACATGGAATGGTGACAATTGGTATTTAGATGTGATTTGTTAATGACATGACAAAATGTAAAAACTGAGACATGGAATGGTGACAATTGGTATTTAGATGTGATTTGTTAATGACATGACAAAATGTAAAAACTGAGACATGGAATGGTGACAATTGGTATTTAGATGTGATTTGATTTGTAAACTTGGTGACAATTGGTATTTAGTGTGATCCTAGTTATGTAAAGGCCCCACTGATTTGAAGCTCGGACAGCTGAGAGGGAATCATTTCCAAATAGTGCTGAGGTGAGTGTCCACAGTGTCTGTAGTATATATGTCTGGATCTTCAGTGGAGAAGTTGAATATCAGTACAGACTGCAGACTTACAAAGGAAAGGCAACACATGGATGAAGTAGGTAAATGGACGAATCTTGTTTCGGTCAAAATTGGTCTCCAGTAACCTATTCTTGTCATAAAGGTCAGCTGAAATCTATTGATGAAGAGGTTCACTATGTTTTTTGCCTTTCTAAAAGCAAAAATGAAATACTTAGATCAATTCTTAAAACACCTTGTGTTTTTGATGGCTGTAGGTTTCACTGTCAGTATAACATAGATGTCTATCATAGATTCTTTCATGTGACGAGAGTTAATCTCCTCGTGTACATCAAGAGTTCTGTTACACAATGTGTTCACAGACAGTGATGAGTTTTTCCATTTTGCCAGTGTTAGTGCTTTCAGTGCCTTCAGCTGTTAACTAGCAGGCAGTCATGTTGGTGTGATCCCTTCCTCCAGTTGCCATGCCTCTGTGGCTGTAACATCACTGCGAGGGTCACTGGAGGTCTTAGCTTGTTCCGTACTCTGGGTTAGATATTCAGTAAGAAATGTTGAATATTGCTGGCACAGATGACCAGATCACTTCAGCCATGACTATCACTGGTGTTTACACGACCGGATTTCATCAACTACTACGGCATGCAGAGGTTCGGCACCACATCCATTCCCACACATCATGTGGGCAGGTAGGTGCACTGTGGAGTCAGAGGCTATTGTAGAATCTCTAGAAAATAGACCTCATGTGGACAATGAACATGTGTGATGATCACCATTACTGTCACAGACGATCAGTGAGGTATCGGAGGTGCTCCCCCAGTACCTACTGCATGGCATGTGTCCAATAAATGAGGATGGAAAGATTACAGTCTGTCACTTGGTTCATGCTATGTCATGGCAATGCTCATGTTGTCGACCACTGGATTGTATGGCTCAGAATTGCTTTTATAAAGGAGGCTGTGATGGAGCTGCAATACTGCTTACTGCAGGACAACTCACTCACTCACTCACTAACTCACTCACTAAATCACTCACTGACTAAATCTACTTTCATGTTTCTTTCATGCAGGGCTCTGCTGCACTCACAGTGGATGGAAGCGGTGGATCTCATCCTCAAACCACGGAAAAGTGGTACGTTGGTTTTGGTGTTCTTGTCCGTGAATGATTAAGTGTGTGGAGGACTATTAGAACTGCCCAGTCATCCAAGGAGCCTGAACTTGCTCTGCAGAGTTGCATTCCCTGGCAGAGCCAGGATTCACTTGTTTCACATGTAGATTCAGCCTGATTATCAGTCGTGGTCTGTCAGCTCTCATTTCAAAATGGTATATGTGTATGATGACTGGCATCACTCAAGGCTTTCCTGTGTCTAGCTGACAAGTTGTAATATGTAACATATGTTATATTTGGGATTACACTTTCTTAGTTAAGTACAGATTATGGTACTTTAACACCCAGTTTCTCAGAACTTTCGAATCCCGGGTGGGACTCAACCCCAAAAAGTACTAGAATCTGTACTTTACTAAGAAAGTGTAATCCCAAATATAACATATGTTACATTTGACCACTTTCTAAATGGCATTGTGTATTCAAAGTTTTAATAATAATATGACTGAGATATCATATAATGGGGTTAAAAACATTCAAAGTGTTAAACATATTGGACATCTCATCCAGTTATGACCATTGATGAAACAGAACTACACTTGTCTATTAGCAGCAGACTTGAATAGTGAAACATACACAACACCACAGGCCGATCCCAGGTTTGAATCCCACTGACCTGGGTTTGAAGCAGCACTCAGGGAGAGTATGGGATTTTCATGTCGGTTGTATTGTCCTTTACCACAGGTATTTTGCACCAGAATTTATTGCACCTTAAGATAAATTTCTGAAATCAAATTCGAATTCTGATTGGTCAATAGCCAAAGCATACCAAACAATGTAGGCAGATTTGCCAGGGTGTACGAACCGTAGACCCCATCAAATCTGTCATGTGACACACTACACGGGTTGTAAGAATGACCTTGACCTTAGATGGAATGTGGCTGCCAAACGGCTGATCGCTTCAAAATTTTAGAGTTGGCATATACAATTATGAGTATAAACAGAGTAATAAAATTGTTGCCATAATTTCTTATTTGTTTGTGACAATAAATATATCCAAAAAATAAAATGTTTCTGTCTTTTACTTGTCGTTTAACAAAACCTCAAATTCTATTTTTTTTAAACTAAGCCATCCCGAGTTATCTCCCTTTATGACCGTTCAGGAAAAAACATGGCAAAACGTTTTGCGTCTCATTCTGCCGATGATTGAATGTTGTTGTTTAAAGATAAGCTAAATAAAAAGGTCTTAAGGGTAATAAATTTGTCACATGGTGTTTTGAAAGGGTGTACAGGACTGTAAGACCCTTGTAAATTCTGTATTTCCTGAGTCTTACAGTCCCGTAAACCCTTTCAAAACACCATGTAACTAATATCTGATGATTACAGGGGATGACAGTATGAAGAAGTGCCGCGAGGAGTGGGGCAAATCACGTGATCCAAGCGCTGCTCTGAGGTATGTCCCCAGTCATCACAACATCGAGAGGACTTTGCTGGAGACACTGATGAAGCAGGGCGAGACCAGCTACGCCAATGCTCTGCAGGCGGTAAGTCAGAACAACAGAAGTGGTTGTATTGAAAGTAGTACCTACAACCAATATTACCAACAGACAGATAAGACATACACAAATAGCTGTATTGAGCTTAGCATTTAGATTCTTGGATGGATTAATACTTGTAAAGACCTTCTAAAATTCAGGGGAATGTCGAACGGTAGCAGTGTTAACATGATTATGGCAACATCTCAAATATCCATACTTCATGAATTCAACTGTGGAATGGGTATCTTACAGCATATTTTGATTTGCTATTAGTTACATCTAAAACTGAACACAACATTTATGTCCAGTTCCTGCTTCAAACTTGGGCACTTGGCAACTTGTATTTTGCTGTGAAGAGTTGTGTACCTTAGGCATACTTATCATCATGGGTTTGAATCTTATTTCATTGATCATGTTCCTAGGTTTGTCTGCCCCATACATGGGCTTGTGGGTTTCCCCAAAGTGATAAACATCTCAAACCTGCATCACATTAAGATTTTCTCCCATACCATTACCAAGGTGACCTGCATTGATATAATGGAAACACTGTGTTTTATGCTAAACTCACTCACTCCATCAGTCGATAATTGCTTGCAGCTGCCAAGAAATACCCGGCTCATGTATGCCCATGCCTACCAGAGTTACGTGTGGAACTCCATGACTTCTCGCAGACTGGCGGAGTTCGGTTACAAGGTGAAGGTCGGGGACCTGGTCATCCCGCACAGCATCAACTGGGAGGGGAGAGGTGAGAGGAACAAGCAGATTAGTGGACATGTTGACAACTCCCAGTTGCATGTATTCAGGGGTCAGCAGTACTGTATGTTATCTGTGGAATCAATCTGTCTTTGTATCCTTGTTATCTGTATCAGTTATTGTTTGGATGCGGAACTGAATATGATATTAATTTCTTTTCTGATGAATGAAAATCCAACATTGTAGGACAAGTATGTATTTCAGGAGGGGATGACGAGTCAAAGTTGCAGCCGACAGTTGTGACAGAGGAGAACCAATCAGAATACAGCATACAGGACCTGGTGTTGCCCCTCCCCGGACATGATGTCATCTACCCTGATGGCGAGGGTAAGTAGTGCACCATTAGTGTTCCCAATTTCACAAAACACGCAAACAACAATTTACAGTCTTCTTTTTCTTTCTTGCCAAGTATCTGTTCACAACTTTCTTCAAGTCAATGTCTGAAACTGACGATGCATTCAGGCTAATCATGAGAAGTCTGTTGCAAGTTTGAACACTGAGTCTGTTTCTATGATCTGTCACAATCAGTTTCACTTTTGAGAACACTCATTCAACTTCAGAAGTGGACAATCACAGTTGCATGAATGGACAGTAATTGAACAATGTTTGATTCAAGTTTCAAAGTTGAGGCTTGAGTCTTCAAAATGGTGGAGAGTGAACTGGTGTCAAGCTCCTTTACTTGACTCCACTCAATCTGTGTTTGGTTTGACAGTAAGTCCATTTCTGCCCTTAGTGTTCCACTTAGAACATAATGAACAAAACATCATTCCCTTCTTTTGTCATCTTCTGAGTACCTCGACCAGGGGACGGTTTTGTTGCCACTTTTTGTCAAATGCAGTCTTGTGACCACCATCTTTCTTCTGTGTTGGATTAACTGACTCTGTCATGTGTGCCCTTGAGTTTTCATAGGAAACTACCTCTGGACTTCGTCTCTAAGTCCGGTCTGAAAAAAGATATATACAAAGTTAATATACCATATTCAAAATATTCTTAGATATTAAATGTGCAATCATAATTATTAAAACAAAAAATATCACACAATAATACACCTGAGCGGTAGCATCTACTGTGGAAAGTTTCCTGACAAGGGTGTGGCTTCCCATTGTTTGAAATCGTGAAAATAGTTTTTGTATTCCTTCAAGACTTACTTTTTTATGAAATCTGACACTAAACACTAAACACTAAAACAAAGGCTACCATGTGAAGCTGTTATGCAGAAGCTGTATTAACTATTTCATTTCCCAGGACAAACAACAAAATAATTCAAGATCAATTTCAAATTGCCGATGGATTCAAAATGGCCGGACATTTCGAGTTTCAGATTTTCACCTAAACAGCACAGTCACATGAATATCCCGGTCCCCAAAGCGTGCAGGAAATACATCACATGTAGTTCACACATCGTTTGTCTTTAATAAATGAAGGTTTAATTTGAAAGGCGTGGTGAAATGGAAAGGGAAATCAACGGCCTAAAAATCACTTAACTTAGAGGCAATATACCTGTTAGTGTTAGGAGCTTAAGAAATCTACTAGTTGGTTAGCTGACTTCTTTGCTTCAACCTTCACTTTCTTCTCTTTTCCTTTGATTCTTTCTTGGTAGGCATTGTGATTTGTAAAGCTTTAGACTAAACACATTTGACTTCAGCCGGTTTAAATGCCAATTTCCTAATCATTATCAAAACAATTTATGCCTCCCTTTGAAAGGGAGAGAACTCCCTTCCTTAATAAAATCCGGAAAATACACACAGGTTGTTGTGAAATCAAGCACAGCTGGAATAAAAGTGGGATTTCAAGGCTTTCTAAAAGGGCAGGGCGAAAAACAAAAAGGGCAGGGCGAAAAATCAAAGGCAGGGCGAGCCCTCCTAAAATGTGCCTAGGGGAACACTAACCATGGGAAGACAGTGGTATGGGAGACGGGCATATCAGATGCTATAGCCTTCACACAATTGTGTGTTTTCATATCAATTATGTCAATCTCCATTGATGAAAGTCAAAAAGAAACAAGTTTGAAGCTTTTGTTGCTGAATGTTGATATATAAAAGACATGAGGGAAACATCATCTAAAATTACTATTCCAACTTTCAGTTTGTAAAAAGTAATATGCAGCTGATAGCATGTTGAGTGTGAGAGTACAGCTGACTAGTTTCAGTGACAGACATTGGTGATGTCATTGTAACTGATTATGTTACAACTGTCTGTCTAGCACTGGATGATAAATATGTTTATATTGACCATTATTTTGGTTTCCTTCAGTGAGGCGAAGGTTTGTTATGGTAAGAAGATGAACCAGGTTTCGTGTCAGTGGTGATTATAGTCCTTGTGATGGTTGCTGTGGGTTGTTTCAGTGGGCTCATGGTACCGAGAGCTGATGGAGAAGGACGACCTTGACATTGACAACATGAAACAGAAGAACAAGTAGGTCCAAGACTAAAGATCTTTCTCAATACGCTGCTATATTGCTGGAATATTGCTGAGTGCAGCGTTAAACAACAAACAGACAAAATGTTAGCAACAAAGAACATTCTCTCTATGACTTCTCCTCCTTTCTGAGAAGTGCTCTGTGTGAAAACTAGTTGACGGAGGGTAGACATTTAGGTGCTGGTAATTTCATCATGTGAAAAAGAACTCTGAAAACCATAAGTCAATCCAGTTTAATCTAGTCTAAATGCCAATTAAAAATCGTTGGTTTAATGAATTGTATAACAAAACATTAGCTGAGACCATTCATGTGTTTTAGGGATTATTCCCTGCCTGGTGACTATCGCCACCTACTGGTGACCCCAAGAGATGTGACCTGGGACGTGGTTACCTACAATGACTTCACAGTCCCACTCTCACAGGGAGATCTCGATGTGATGTTTAACAAACCTCAACCAGAGAGTGTCAAGGGTAGGTGTATTGAGAATATCGTAGAGGAGGCGTACAGTGTAGGCATTTACTAATGTGGGCTATATAGGATAAGTAACCAGTGTAGGCATATACTGATGTAGGCTATACAGGCTAGGCAACCAGTGTAGGCATATACTGATGTAGGCTATACAGGGTAGGCAACCAGTGTAGGCATATACTGATGTAGGCTATACAGGCTAGGCAACCAGTGTAGGCATATACTGATGTAGGCTATACAGGGTAGGCAACCAGTGTAGGCATATACTGATGTAGGCTATACAGGTAGGCAACCAGTGTAGGCATATACTGATGTAGGCAACCAGTGTAGGCATATACTGATGTAGGCTATACAGGGTAGGCAACCAGTGTAGGCATATACTGATGTAGGCTATACAGGGTAGGCAAAGTGTAGGCAATGTAGGCTATATGTAATGTGGGCATATGGTAGGCAATGTGTAGGCTATATAGGTAGGCAACCAAAGTGTAGGCATATACTGATGTAGGCTATACAGGGTAGGCAAAGTGTAGGCAGTGTAGGCATATACTGATGTAGGCTATACAGGGTAGGCAACCAGTGTAGGCATATACTGATGTAGGCTATACAGGTGTAGGCAACCAGTGTAGGCATATACTGATGTAGGCTATACAGTGTAGGCATATACTGATGTAGGCTATACAGGGTAGGCAACCAGTGTAGGCATATACTGATGTAGGCTATACAGGGTAGGCATATACTGATGTAGGCTATACAGGGTAGGCAACCAGTGTAGGCATATACTGATGTAGGCTATACAGGTAGGCAACCAGTGTAGGCATATACTGATGTAGGCTACCAGGGTAGGCATATACTGATGTAGGCTATACAGGGTAGGCAACCAGTGTAGGCATATACTGATGTAGGCTATACAGGGTAGGCATATACTGATGTAGGCTATACAGGGTAGGCAACCAGTGTAGGCATATACTGATGTAGGCTATACAGGTAGGCAACCAGTGTAGGCATATACTAATGTAGGCTATACAGGGTAGGCAACCAGTGTAGGCATATACTGATGTAGGCTATACAGGGTAGGCATATAGTGATGTAGGCTATACAGGGTAGGCAACCAGTGTAGGCATATACTGATGTAGGCTATACAGGGTAGGCATATACTGATGTAGGCTATACAGGGTAGGCAACCAGTATGCATATACAGCCATATACTGATGTAGGCTATACAGGGTAGGCAACCAGTGTAGGCATATACTGATGTAGGCTATACAGGGTAGGCAACCAGTGTAGGCATATACTGATGTAGGCTATACAGGGTAGGCATATACTGATGTAGGCTATACAGGGTATGCAACCAGTGTAGCCATATACTGATGTAGGCTATACAGGGTAGGCAACCAGTGTAGGCATATACTGATGTAGGCTATACAGGGTAGGCATATACTGATGTAGGCTATACAGGGTATGCAACCAGTGTAGCCATATACTGATGTAGGCTATACAGGGTAGGCAACCAGTGTAGGCATATACTGATGTAGGCTATACAGGGTAGGCATATACTGATGTAGGCTATACAGGGTATGCAACCAGTGTAGCATATACTGATGTAGGCTATACAGGGTACAACCAGTGTAGGCATATACTGATGTAGGCTATACAGGGTAGGCATATACTGATGTAGGCTATACAGGCTATGCAACCAGTGTAGGCATAGACTGATGTAAACCATAGTAGGTAGGCATACATTGAATACATTACAAGTTGTTCACTGGTCCATGTTTGTTTCTGTACGCAACATAATGAACGTAATGAAGCATCGAGGGTACATCAACCCATGTCCCCCTCGAGACCAGTGAACAACGTATTTATCTTACCAAACACCTTAATGGTAAGACAACAAGAAAAATAAATTTAGAGTTATCTCCCTTCCATCGATTTGCATTCTCAAAACATCAGTAATTTCCGTACATCATACGTGATTCAATTTTATTCGAGATAAAGAATTACTACTACGAGGTACCAAATGAGTTTGGCATTCCCAGCGGGGTACATAGAAAATGATACTTGCTTGTAAGCGGGATACATAGAGAATACTACACGAGGTCTCATTACATACGAATTATACGAAAGAGTGTCCTTCCTTAGGTATCTGACCGAGCGAAAGCGAGGTCAGATAACATAGGAAGGTCACGAGTTTCGTATAATTCATATGTAATGAGACCGAGTGTGGTATTTTATTTATTACCCACGTCTTACATGCATTAAATTGACAAAATAGCGTATTTTTGTTAATATTTTGGTTTCAAACCGAAACCGGTTTAATAAAGAGGTTGCGGAAGAGTTTTGTACTGTAGTACAATATTTGCATGACGTGACATTGACGTCACTGTAATGACGTCACTGCCTTGGTAACCGACGTCACGATGCATGTCAGTTGTCATCGCCTCGTACAGCCTCCTACAGTAAACTACTCCGTAGCACCCTGTTTCTTGGCATTCAGTTGCTTCATTCAGCTAACATCACTGGTGGAAACATTGCGTTTACGTTTTTCGACGGGTATAATGTCTCAGTTCGACTCGCAATTAAACACCGACACGGCAACGTTCGCGATGTTTACATTCCCACAATGCATTTAAGTTGTAGAATGAATGGATTCACGTGTTTGTTATGAATGAAAAAATAGTTACGTCAGAATGTGACCTAATTGAGAGGTCATCGGTTATCCAATCAAATCGTTAGAATCTCAGGTCAAGTCGTTACGACACAGGTCAACGCGATACGACACTCGTGTGACATACGAGATTAGTATGCAACTACCCATACGTTGACCACGTGGGTAATAAATTGACTGAGCTCTCTTATATTATTTCAATCAATTATGTGTGAGGCAAGATAAATACTGATGTAGGCATACACTGATGTAAGCTATAGAAGATAGGCAATACTGATGTACGCTATAGAAAATAGGCATAGTGTAGGCATGCACTGATGTAGATTAGAGAAGACATGCATACAATGAAGGTTTGTACTGATGAGGGCCACAGAGAGAAGGCATACAGTGTAATCTGTTTACTGTTTAGGCATAGAGGGTGTTAGTAGGTAGTTACTGCCTCCTATTTATATACAAAAGTGGTTTTGAGGTGATCCAGGTTTATTCCTTGTGTTTGGTATGTCTCTTGAATTACTCTCAGTAGGCTGCAACAGGCTTCATGAAACAGAAATAATAGCTAGATGCATTCAACATGTACCTACTTATTCTCAGGGGGAATAATCCTACTAGTCATGAAGACAACTTTATGAAACATGTGTTATCACTTTGGCATAACTGCATAATATAGCCAGTGTGAGTGTTGGTTGAATTCTGTACTTTTTCTCTGTGACTGTCATCTTTGCTGTTATATGTGCTAGCTGCACCTGTGTCTCTCTCCACAGAGGGCAAGTTCCGAGCTTTACGACTGGAGTTTTCCCTTCCCTCCTCAACCTACGCAACAATGGCTCTGCGAGAAATCCTCAAGATTGACACTTCCTCCACTTTCCAGACTTCGCTGAATGTGACGACACCAACAGATAGTGAACCAGTTAAATCCACAGTCAGATAGTGAACCAGTTAAAACCATGGTCAGATAGTGAACCAGTAAAAGCCATGGTCAGATAGTGAACCAGTTATAACCAGTCAGTGCCAGTTTGCATGGTGAATGACACGACACAGCTTTGATAAACTTGCTTTAACAAGCTGGTTTCGGGTAGATGATGCCCAGAGCAGAGCTTGAGTCTGATCCAGCAGCTGGAAACCTCATTAGGTGACTTTGACATGTCACCAGCGCCACCTACTGGACACGAGGAGAATCAACAAACAGATGATTCCTGGAAGTGTTTCTGGGGTATATAATCGGGGTTACTAATGCAAGCTATTGTATTCCTGCTCTATACTCAAACCTCCTGTATGTGGCCATAGAAGAAGACTCATTGACTGGACATTGGTTTTGACCTCTAAAGGTCACCACAGTTGGGAAAAGATTGGACATATATTTTTGCTTCTGTATAATAAATTGTTTGGGCATTTTGTCTCTATAGATCTCTGTGGTTGTAATGCATTGGACATTGGATTTGACCTCTACACATCACTGTGGGTTAGAGGCAGTAGGTGGTTGTTTCGGAGTCTCTTGGAAAGCATAGTTCTGATTGGTCATTTTTACCAGGAACAATTGAAAATTATTGGCTTGCCTGTGCTTCATGGTATGTATGTAGTTGCAGCAAATAACAGACCAGGTGCTTGAGGAAGTGATGTCTGTAGTTTTGAATTTATAGACTTCATTTACTTCAGTGTCAATGATAAGCACTTCACACACAGCTAATGTATTCACAAACACCCAAAATTAGTGACATCTTTCAGCGAAATAGTGCAACTCAAGACCCACACATTCTCGGAGTTGGAGAAGCAGCATTTGTTTTGGTGTATATATTTCTGAATATATTTGAGTTAGAATGCCAAGGATTAGCATCCATCCTGGGCCCCCACACAGACAGGATGTGTGAATGGGCAGTCTCTCCAGCAGCTGGTAACATCCATACTCGGCCCATCCATCAGCAGGTAACATCCATACTCGGCCCATCCATCAGCAGGTAACATCCATCCTCGGCCCCCACACAGACAGGATGTGTGAATGAGCAGTCTCTCCATCAACTGGTAACATCCATCCTGGGCCCCCACCCAGACCGGATGTGTGAATGAGCAGTCTCTCCATCAGCTGGTAACATCCATCCTCTGCCCCCACACAGACAGGATGTGTGAATGAGCAGTCTCTCCATCAGCAGGTAACATCCATCCTCGGCCCCCACACAGACAGGATGTGTGAATGAGCAGTCTCTCCATCAGCAGGTAACATCCATCCTCGGCCCCTACACAGACCGGATGTGTGAATGAACAGTCTCTCCATCAGCTGGTAACATTCAGCCAAGGATACTGGCAACAGTTAGGAATGATGCTGTCCTTGACTACAAGCTACACTGCACTGCAGAAAGTATTATCCAAGGTATTCATACTCGAGTAAGTAAGTTTGGTTTTATGCCGCTTTTAGCAATATAACGGCAGGGAATACCACAAATGGGCTTCACACATTGTACCCATGTTGGGAATCAACCCCAGGTCTTCGGCGTGACAAGCAAACACTTTAGCGACAAGGCTACCCCAACGCCCCTTTTAAACTCGAATCACTGAGTTTTCCATGGTACATGTATAACATGCATGTATATGCCAAGGTGCACCTCCTCACTCATTCTAACTGTATGCAAGAACAACAAAATTCAAGTCTCCGTTATGAAAAAAGAATAGTTTATTGATAAAAAAATCTTAGCCTACAATATGCTTATATGCAGAAGCATTTTGTAAACATAAAATAAAAAATATGTGATGGCAACTCGCTGGCAGAAGCACTTATTGAGCATATTAGTCCTTGAATATGTTTGACATCTGCGAGACATCTCGGTAAACTGGAGCTCTACTACACCACTTCGTGGAGATCTAACAGATCCTGGGTTGGAAAGACAGATCGGGATGACACTTGATAGAAGCTAAATAAACACCTGCCATTCAATTTGCACAATTATGCAGAGCCAACGGCAGTCGCCAAAATGTCTATTTTTTATTTGTTACAATTTTTGCAAATATTTGTCATATTGTAATTGCATAACACAAGACAAGTTTACACTCAAGATCATATCACCCTGTGAAAAAAAACAATCCTAAAAATACATACACAAATAATATTCACAGTATATTGACAGATCTTCAATAATTGAGATTTCACTTATTATATCCATTGTAGGTAGGGCACAAGGGTATGGGCAAAGCAAGTTAACGTGTGGTTTGCAAATGAAACATTATGACTATAGGAAGTATTTTAGTAGATGACTTCATATGAAACTAGCAAAAACATCTATATTTGATTTTACACAGTAATTAAATACATATAATCAAGTCTTGTTGCTATATAGACCAAGTCATATAGATTTAATGGTAGCCCCAAAAAATTTATTTCCCTAAACCTCAACCCATCAAAATGGCTACTAATATTAACAAGTCATTGTTCACCGCTCAAACTGACTTCATAAATTGTATACAAAACATAACTTCATGTAACCATGGTAACAGCAAAGAGCACCTTTGATAATAGATAAATCCGCTACCCTCGGTTTTATATCGAGGAAATGGAAAGTAAAAGATAGAAACATAGAAGCAAAAACTATCTTTCCATTCCCATTTCCTTGACATGGCAGTTTATGCTGGCCTCAATGATTGCTCACTGAGAACTTGCCACCCCTACATCATCATGTAGGATCTCCCATTCCTTTCAAGTTTGGATCACAGAAGTTGGTTGGAGGTGTGCAAGGAAGAAACAGATGTCTTCATTGCAAGGATAGTTTATCAATCCTTCCCCCTTTTGTTGGTAAATGTGATCTCCATGTCATGTCATGATGGAAGCGTCTATTGTGATTTAGGGGTGTAAGGTGTGGTAGGGCACCTTACTCGCACTTGACACAGAAGGGACTGCCTGGTATTTGCTCCTCTCCCCACTTCACCATCAGCATGTAGGTGCCGCGCTCCTTCACCATGTAGTTGATAGTGTACTGGTTATTGCCCTTGTGAGACACGATCAGCTCCTCACAGGGACCCTTAGGTCCCATCATACCCACATACAGGATGTTGTTTCCTGGAAACAGACAAAGTCATGTGAGAAGTTTGGATGACTTCAAATGACAAATGGTGATTTGACTGTTGTAACAACATACCAGGTCTGTCTGAGAAGTTTGAATGTCTTTGTGCAAAAGTTACCAGAAGTGATGAAATGGTGTGGATTGGTCAATCCTGACAATGTACCGTAAGTGATATGCTGAAAATATTTAGCTTGATGCTTCTTGTGAAATTATCTTCAAAATCAACATTAGTATTTTTCATCTTTCTACCTCCAATATCTTAACAGAACATGTGTATTACTAGAAAATTAATTTATTTAAACCGATAGTTAAAAATAAAATAATTGTATATGAGCAAATGCTTTCTGTTATTATCCTGTAAATAACTTGCAACTTACCAGCCCCTGATGTGTCAACTGTAAACGTAGACTTTTGTCCTCGGAAGGCTTTATTTAATCCATTACCCTTTGCAGACACCTTGCTGGCATCAGAACTAAACCTCTGTATTCCGCTGAACTTTGTCATAGTGCTTGTCTTGGTAACCGTTTCCACAACAACCGATGCATGTTCCTGAACTGAAGAGACTTTACCTTCCCCCTGAAATACAAGTTGTATTGATCTGAGAAGTTGTCGTAGGGTGCATGGATGCTAAACAACAGTGAAACAAGTGTTTACAGGAAAGTCACAGATATTCATCGAGGTGTTACTCAACGCAAACAGTAGGATCTATCTACTGTCTCCTACTGACAATGTTGATATTAAGGTGAATAATTAAAACTAAATTCAAGAAAAATGCAACAGTTAGAATTTTAGTAATCAGTCAACAAGATGGTAATTAATTATGTTTACACATCGTTATCACAATGTAAAACATGCACATTTAGCACAAGTTGAGAAGTCTGCAGACATTAATGTTGTCATGTGATTGTACTACCATCACTCGGTGTAAAGTACACACGGCAGATGTCTTACACACACAGATGTTCAACTAGGTTCTGGTCCAGTGCTACTATCCTACCAACTCTCACAGGTTCAAACAGCAGTTTTGACTTTGTACACAGAGCTCTACGCGATGAAAACCTTGTTGAACACCAACGTAACACCAGTGCAATGCCACACCATACAGTCCTCTATTTTCCTTCCATTATAATTTACACAATTACAAATATAAGATTCTGAATTTAACCATACATTTCCTTCTTTCTATTGGTAAGAATTCTTTATGTAAAGTAATTCTAAGAATATTATTTCAGCCAAATATTCTTTTGTTTTCTTTCATGAAAGAATAACAGTTACAAATGTAACAATTTAAAATTCTAAACTGTCCTGAAAACCTCTCCAATAAATGGAGGTCACGTTTTGACAAGGACCCCAGGCTTTGTACATGCCAGTTGTCTCCAGAATCTATCGTACACTCTCAGATATGGGTAGATAAAACATCTCATGTAAGGGGGGCACTCTCTACTATATTCCATAACTGTGTGCACAGCTCATGTGTTCAAAACTTTACTACAAGGGATTGGCAAGATCCCTGTCTAAAAACCAAGCGGGGAACACAACACAACCAAACTGAAACCTTTGACAGTCTGTTTGGTGTTCACAAAGCTTTTTGTGTTTTCATCGAAGATCGGAATATCCTGTTGAGATCCGTCTCCCTGAGTTACTGGAATGAAACCTGACTATACAGCATTCAGAGTCTACACAGCAGGTCTACAGATGCTGTCATTCAGGGTTGACAGCCAGACAGCCAGGGTTGCTAGGGCAACAGCACATCCTGAGGCAGTTTTTTCAAAATTCAGAATTATTGTTTCTTGTTTGAACATTTTAATTAAATGTTTTGATCGGCAGCAAGTGTGTTGAAGTAAGTCTCCACTACACACTTTGATGAATGGCACACTGTAGCCTACAAGAAGCTCTAGAAACCCTGACTGCCATCAGATTGCACACAGAGGAACTAACACATAGCAATGCATGGGCATTTAATAACTGAAGACAAGTCAGTCTGACAGTAAGTGCATTAATATAACAAGACACTAAGTGATGGAAAATAAAAATAATGCAGTGTTGTATACGAAGTCAAGGCGCGTAAATAGTAGATGAAAAAACAGAAACATTCTATAAGATTAGGAAAGTCGAGGCACATAACTAGAAGATATACTTTCATTTCTGTTACTCTTTATGACACGATGGAAACAGTTGTTGGTGAGGTCTGTGAAATCCATGTACAGGAACGATAAACCGGCTCATAACTAAGGACGAGATAGTTCAACTGATTCTTTATGTGTGACATTTCGTCAGGAGTTAGATCCTTATAACGTTCAAATGTTGACCACAATGTCAACTTGTTACTACAGCCAGTTGGAGATTTTCACATCCTTAACCAGCTGTCCCAGTAATATCTCACCCATTCCACAAAGTGACCTTAGCACGAAGATGTTAGTGACAACAATACTTTCACACAGATTTACAACATTGTATTTGTATTTTTGTGGAACAGGGCCCAGATAGCATGCTTTGACATGTTCTCATCAACAATTTAATATTTCACCAAATTTACCATTCGAAACCTCCCACTAATCTGTTTCCGCTGTTGACTATGAAAGTAGTGATGCTTTGGATGAGTTGTCTCCCTTACCTTCAACCTTGGCCTTGAATGGACTGCCAGCAATGTGGACACCAGCATATCTGATGGTGATGAGATAGTCGCCAGGGGCGTTGGGTGTGTATGTGAACTCATATCCCTCTTCTGTTTCTTTACATTCAAGTCGGACCTTTGAGGGTCCCTCAACAGTGACAGCCAGGGCACCTGCGCCAGCATTGACAGTGTTGACGAAGAACTTTGATACTTGACCTAGGTAAAAGAAAAACATGCTAATTAACAGTGAACATATTTTCTCATCAATAATATTCTTCACTGGGATTTCCAAATTTTTCAAGTATAAACTTCTACATTTGATTTTAATTTTCAGAGTTCAGAAATTAAGCACAAATAGCAAAATCATAATGGTGACCCTTAATCTTACATACCGAGTATAATTAGTCCTCTCACAGAACATAATGCCTAAACACTTTGCATGCATACCAGTTTTGCCTGTCTTGAGACCATCCCCATGTGCGGTGACTCTGCCAGGGTCAGCGTCGACTTTGCCCACAAGGATCCTGAAGGGGCTCTCGGGTATATGGTAACCATCAAACATAACATGGACCAGGTGAGCTCCGTTCTCGCGGGGGATGAAGCGGACTGCATACTCGCCTGTCGGAAACAAAAACATTGTAAAAAACGGAACATGTATTATTGGAGATTTGAATGTCTTCCTAGCGAGTAAAATGCTTATTTTCATATTACTATGAGTGAGCGAATGAGTCTGATTGTATGCAGCTTTTAACAATATTCCAGCAATATCATGGCGAGGGACACAAGACATGGTTTTCACACGTTGTACCCATGGGTACCTAGGTATTCAGTGTGATGAATGCTTTAACCACAGAACTAACCCCTCCCCTTTGATTATTTAGACAAAAGGCTAAGTGAAAAACTTACCTTCATCAATTTCTTGGATGATAGCTTCATCTTCAGAGCCAGATGGTGCCACGACTCTTGCTGTCAGCTTGCCACCACGCTTTGCACCATTGTAGTTGACAATAAATGCTGCTGGTTTCCCAACCTGCCAGATAGGAACAGATCTTCATACATGCATGACGACACATTGTTGGACTTTGGACATGTTTGTGTGACAATACAGAATTTTCTAAGAAAGCCAGTCTTTTAATTAAAACTGTACTTTCTACAACTTACTGTATATATTTGAAATGATTTGAATATAACTGAATATTTTGAGCAAACTAACTAATCATTCCCCTAGATTGCCTGACCAGCACTTAGTCTGAAGTCTTGAATAATCTCTGAATGTCGATATATTGTATGAAAATATTTCTCTTACAATCAAACCCTTGTCTTGCAGTGCTGCCACAGACAGTTTGCGAGCATCACCGATACTTGGAGAGATCTCCACACGGAACGGTGAGTCGGGTATGTGCTCATCGTTGAACTTGATTGACACCAGGTACTCGCCTGAAATATACATAGAGGCATACACATCGTGAAATATACGTTATTACTGGGAAATACACATCATCAGGGCATAATAGGGAAATATACATCATCAGGGCATTATAGGGAAATATACATCATCAGGGCATTATAGGGAAATATACATCATCAGGGCATTATAGGGAAATATACATCATCAGGGCATTATAGGGAAATATACATCACCATGTCATCATAGAGAAATATACATCATCTGGGCATTATAGGAAATATACATCATCTGGGCATTATAGGGAAATACACATCACCATGTCATCATAGAGAAATATACATCATCTGGGCATTATAGGGAAATATACATCACCATGTCATCATAGAGAAATATATATAACCATCACACTATTGGGAAATAAACATAAAATGGGAATTATAGAGAACCATATATCACCATGGCATTGCCATTACATGGTGACTGAATATACATGTCATGTCTGGGAGCAGTATACTCAGTTGTGGCTTGGGGAACTGTGTGTCAGCTCTGTCCTAGTATATAACTTATTTTCCCATTTAATAAATACATCGATACAAAGTTCTACAAATATTCGAAAATATTTTCAATTATTTCCCTGATCCCTAATGTATTGTAAAGTCCCAACTTTCTTTTTGAGAACTGGGTACATACTGATCATAAATTTGTAACTTCCTATCACGAACATTTCCTTTGGAACAATTGTTTTTCAACACTAATCATACATTATCATACACAGGAAAGCTAATGGCATGATGTCACATTTCATTCCCCAGATTGTAATAACAGGAAATTCCATTAAATGAGTTCACAGTAAAGAAGCCTCAACTCCCAAGTAACCCTGAGTATTTCTAATCTAAATCCTTGTAAACACATAACACACAGATAATTCTCTCTGATTCACACAGCAGGATATTCCATTAATAAATTTTGCAGTTAAGAAAGAACAACTTCCTCTCCTTCACAAGAGGCAATCCCCTGAATCACACCAAGCTGTTCTACGGAGGGAGACCTGTATTAGGCAAACAGTCAGTATGCTGCTTCCACTCGGAGCCCCTGTAACCCGATACCCTATAACAGTGATAGCACCACCACAGACATATGCCAACACACAGACCTGCCTTCCAACTGCACTAATGCCAGACTGCACCAGCAGCCTCCCCAACAACATCTACTCCTCCACAATGTACATCACAGAATCCATCCTAACATGGGTCTAAAGTGTTTTGCCAGGCATGGCCTGCATCTACCCAGTCTCCAGCTGCTGTAACGTGGTATGAAGTTACACTGTGTTCAAACTCAGGATTGGTCCTTGTACTGTGATGTCATACTCTGTTATTCAATGTAACATTCCACTGTTATTCGTGATAACAACCAATTATACCTTACTGAACCTACTGTTCTACTGTTATTCAGTGTTATATTCCACTGTATAATTCATGATAACAACCCACTATACCCGACTCATTCTAGTGTTCTGCTGTTATTTATGATAACAACCCACTATACCTGACTCATTCTAGTGTTCTGCTGTTATTTATGATAACAACCCACTATACCTGACTCATTCTAGTGTTCTGCTGTTATTTATGATAACAACCCACTATACCTGACTCATTCTAGTGTTCTGCTGTTATTTATGATAACAACCCACTGTATTGACAAAATATAGTGTTTACTGTTATCTGGTGTTATATTCCACTGTGATGTTCAATGTAATGCTAAACAACAACAACCTATGGTATCACATCAAATGTAATCTTCTACTTAATGTTAATCAACTCAAGGTCTACCTGCATACTCCAGTGAGTGTAGGGTATATGTATTGTACGAGGTGTAACACGTCCACTAACCTGGCTCGGTGACCTTATATGTGACTCCACATGACCCATCCTTGCGATCCTGGAAGTCAATCTCAGCCTTGGACGGACCTTCGACTGCGATAGACAAGCCACCTGCACCTGCCTCACGTGTGTAGATATTGAAGTCACCTGCGGATTAAGAACATATTTCTAACATACCTCTGTCTGTCGCTATTTTGAGTTAAGCCATAAACCCAGACTGCTAAAAAAAAAATTAAATTCTGAAATTCCCAAGAGAACCAGTTTTTCAGGATTACTTAACACATCTATAATGAGCTATTTCACCTCTTCTTTGTTGTTTACATCATTCTTCAAAGGGAGACACAATAACTTCAACATTATCTCAGACTTCAAAGGACAGCTTGCAATCACCTCTAAACAACCGCCAAGGGACTGTATGATCCACTAGTTCTCTCTAATTATCTCCACTGAAAATCTTCTAAACACAAACAAGAGCTGACAGTCATCCTTTTCTGCCGACTTTCCTGACAGCAGGAATGTGAGAAATGCAGCCACTGGAGTGTAAGCTTGGCCAACATCGTTCTCACATCCTCCATGTCGGAAATTTACTACACTCCAATCATCATTGCGCCTACTTCTCTCTGTCCTGCTTCATCCAAGGTAACTTTACTACACATACCTCGTGATATACAAGCTCACATCCTTACACATACCTCATGATATACAAGCTCACATCCTTACACGTACCTCGTGATATACAAGCTCACATCCTTACACATACCTCGTGATATACAAGCTCACATCCTTACACATACCTCGTGATATACAAGCTCACATCCTTACACATACCTCGTGATATACAAGCTCACATCCTTACACATACCTCGTGATATACAAGCTCACATCCTTACACATACCTCGTGATATACAAGCTCACATCCTTACACATACCTCGTGATATACAAGCTCACATCTTTACACATACCTTGTGATATACAAGCTCACATCTTACACATACCTCGTGATATACAAGCTCACATCCTTACACATACCTCGTGATATACAAGCTCACATCCTTACACATACCTCGTGATATTCAAGCTCACATCCTTACACATACCTCGTGATATACAAGCTCACATCCTTACACATACCTCGTGATATACAAGCTCACATCCTTACACATACCTCGTGATATACAAGCTCACATCCTTACACATACCTCGTGATATACAAGCTCACATCCTTACACATACCTCGTGGATATACAAGCTCACATCCTTACACATACCTCGTGATATACAAGCTCACATCCTACACATACCTCGTGATATACAAGCTCACATCCTTACACATACCTTGTGATATACAAGCTATCCTGTACATACCTATCGTGATATACAAGCTCACACATACCTCGTGATATACAAGCTCACATCCTTACACATACCTCGTGATATACAAGCTCACATCCCTACACATACCTCGTGATATTCAAGCTCACATCCTTACACATACCTCGTGATATACAAGCTCACATCCTTACACATACCTCGTGATATATACAAGCTCACATCCTTACAAGCTCACATCCTTACAAGCTCACATCCTTACACATACCTCGTGATATACAAGCTCACATCCTTACACATACCTTGTGATATACAAGCTCACATCCTTACACATAGCTCCTGATACACAATTTGATATACTCATATACAAACCTGGTATACAAACTCACATCCCTACAAACAGCTCCTGATAAACAAGATGGATATATACAAACAGCTCCTGATACACAAGATGGATATACACACAGCTACTGACACACAAGATGGATATATACACACAGCTCCTGATACACAAAATGGATATACAAACAGCTCCTGACACACAAGATGGATATATACACACAGCTCCTGATACACAAAATGGATATACAAACAGCTCCTGACACACAAGATGGATATATACACACAGCTCCTGATACACAAGATGGATATATACAAACAGCTCCTGATACACAAGATGGATATACAAACAGCTCCTGATACACAAGATGGATATATACACACAGCTCCTGATACACAAGATGGAGATACAAACAGCTCCTGATACACAAGATGGATATATACACAGCTCCTGATACACAAGATGGATATACAAACAGCTCCTGATACACAAGATGGATATACAAACAGCACACAAGATGGATATACAAACTCCTGATACACAAGATGGATATACACACAGCTCCTGATACACAAGATGGATATACAAACAGCTCCTGATACACAAGATGGATATACACACAGCTCTTGACACAAAAGATGGATATACAAACAGCTCAAGTCAGATATACAGGCTCCCCCCTGGTCCAGGTCCCCTGCTCCCCCCGATCCCCGAGGTCAGCAGGTGGCAAATACTGAGCACCAGGTGCCTCCCCTTCACATTTTTAAGAACTCTTGCATCAACATGACATATCCCCACATCTCCCATAATTCTTTACCCTTGTCATGCCTCTTCCCTTCTCCCCCCCCCCCCCCCCAGAGAGGTGAGCTAGTAAAGACACCCTGAGCCAGGTGGCTGATTCTGTGGCAGCCATTATCCCTCTCCCCCATTCATCCTCAACCAAGATTCACGCCACTCTTAACATCATCCAAGAAGGGTAATTGCCACTAATGAGCTTCCCCACTACCTATCTGGCTGTTTGCCAAACAGGTAAATCTTGTCAATGGGCTCTTCCTTCTCCTAAGGTTCCTGTATTTCTTGTCTATGTCAAGTCTGCCATTCATCAAGTCATCCAATTGCTTTCAAACAGGAATGCAACAAAGGGGAGGCAACTGTATACCATTTCAGACAACTGAGTTAACAAAGCCACCATGTTCCAACAGACACAAGCTTCAGATCACATGAACAATGTACTGCTCTAGTGTGGCACGCACATGTCTGACAAGAGAAGAGAACTCTACAAGGTAACTAATCCTCAACATGAGGAGATAACTCTGTAAGTAAAAAGTATCCCGCCAGCAACTGTCCCTGGAAGTCATAGTTAACCTAGCGAATTGAAAAGTGGTATTCTACTAAAACTGAGAGTTAATACTTCATGGTACTTACATGGCTGGTTGATTTCACCTCTCTCCAGTCCGGGTCCTCCTGCCCTCACTTTGTGAGAACCGCCGCCAGCGATTGGGCCAACCGTGAACTCAAATGGACTACCTGCAATGACAAAATACCATTCTAACTAAAACTTCATTGTAATAAGACGAACACTTAACCTCAAAATGAAAGTTTTACTCAAAGACAATTTATATCACATGCTTTACACTCATGTAAAATCAACACTGAAACATCGCTGTTGTCTGATCAAGGTAGCTGATTCTCTATGCTCTCTTCACTCATCCAGCTAACAATACCCCTTGACCATATTCACTAGCATTTTGGGGAAGCCTAGTGGTTAAAGTGTTCGCCTGTTACACCTAAGACCAAGGTTCAATTCTCCACATTGCTACAATGTGTGAAGCCCATTTCTGGTGTTCCCCGCCGTGATATTGCTGGAATATTGCTAAAAGCAGCGTAAAACTCAACTCACTCACTCACTTGCATTTGATGTGGATTACTGACATAAATATATCTAACATGTAACAACTGAATTCCTTTCCACCCTGAGCATATGTGTCAGGTCGTACCTGGGATGTGCATATCCTTATGCTTGACGCTGACAGTGTGGACACCCATCTCCTTGGGCACGAACTTGATGTTGTAGTGTTGGTCGTCCCTACTCATCACATCGCACAGCTCCGTCACACCCGACGGGCTGGTCACAGACGCTGTCATGTCAAAGGGACTTGTACCTGGGAAACAGTAATCATTAGATATAACCAAACTGCATCAGAACAGAAAGGAACTGAGAAAGTAAAATTCTGCTGATGATGCAAATTTTACCACATTGTGAAGAATGACTTTAGGAGAATCAGTAGGTTTTTGATACTTAAAAATGAACATGGTCCTAACATACCGATTCTCATGTTAGAACTAAAATTCCCAATGCACAACGGTTTATTACTAAAAATATAACTTACTAAGAACTAACATTTTCTTGCAAATGTGCACCAATATTAAGCATCAGTGAAGAACAAGGGCCAGAGAGTAACATTAATTCCAATATTATGAATCTTTCAAATATATAAGAAAAACCAAAAAAAACTGAACTTCCATTAAACATAATAACAAACCAAAAAATATTCCAAAAGAATGTATGTGCATACTACTTTCACAACAACTATATATAGGTACACAGACAACATGAAGTATGAAAACTTACAACCCGCTAAATCAGCTGAGTTCAATCATCACCAGAATATGATATTCATCTCGGGAAGATTCCAGCTATTCTCACCACCTTACATAACAAACACTGCCCTAAGATCATCTAATACAACAGTCAAGAAGCGTTTATCCTCCCACTCAGCTATGCTGTACAGTCAGACACCACTGTAGACATACATCCTGAGATAACTACCGTCTTCCTTGAACCAGCCGACACAGTTCAACTACCTCAATGCCAAATGGGCAACAATTTTATCTAAAGAAAGTTTTAAAATGCTATTTTTAGATTCTAAAAGTGTTCTTTGGATTTGTTCTCAATCTAACATTCTATTTTAATTTGCAATCTGTGAGTCAGATCAAGTTAACATGCAACTGCTGGAATGTCCAGACCAGCCGTTCTGTTTCCAACATCATTCTTGTCAAGATAAATCACAAAACTACAATAATATACTTATCTCAAACACATTTACATTCATACATGTAGGAACAGAAACAAAATCTTCATGCAGAGAATTGACATATTTTTTCAGAATCTATTCAAAGAAACCATGCTCTTACCCTTAAAAATAAACCGTGTGAAGACAGAAAAGAAAGGAGAGAAAGACAGTAAGAGGAGGAATTGAGCAGCTTTGTCGATTTAGCATAACGATACACAACGATCGACCGAGAGGCCTTCCTCCCATCAAGGTGACTTTTCAAGCACCTGCATTCCTGCCCTCCTGCAGCCAAGTCCAGATACTCTTTTAATTATCATCTCAATGGCCTTGCCTCATCCCTACACTACCCAGCTGCCCCACTATAACACCACTCTGCCTCACTATTAGGTAACAGGTGGAAGGATGATATATATATATCCGGCTAAATGATACAATGCAATGGTGATCAATCTTTCTCGCTTCAATGTTTATTCTACCTGTGTACAGTCAACCAAAGATATAAGACAGATTGGGACCATAACTACATAACCAGCACAAAATAGCATTACATTTAATTTTATATAATCTGTTGATATATTCAAGATATGTGTATTTGTCCACTACAATATTTGCCAAAAACATATTACATTTCATGGATACCCTTGCTTAAGTAAGGAGGGGGAGCATGGTGTATTTATTACACAGATCGTGTTCAGTTAATTACAGGTAGTATAATTAGTTGTGTTTGTTAATTACCTTGCCCCTATGGAACAACAGCATACTAATCAATTATCTCTCCACATCTGGCTCAACTCCAGATATTTCCAATATAATACACCTTACGTCCTGCTTGGCTGGTACAACATGGACAACCAAAATAGATATTTTATTGCTTTGAGGAAAACATGTTTTCTTCCCTAGATTATTTGTTAACAGTTTTATTCGATCTTCATGAGCATGCGAGTGTTAGTTTATCCGCTAAGCACTTCCATAATCAAGTAAGAAACATTGTACATATTGAGTTGTCTGTTGTACTCAATGGCCACTGGATCAGTGTGCACCCAAATCTTCTGCTCAGCTCCCCTGAGGAGTCTACAACAGCTATGATAGGGCCAATGGGGCTACTGGTTACTACATTGTCAAAAAGTAAGTTTTAATTTACCAAAATTGCAAACCCTAAGAGGGCGTTAAGCCAGAAACAATTCAGACAGGTGAGTTTAACACATTACTTCATTTTTTCTATTTTTTTTCATGAAACATTTAATAATTAACTATGCAATTTCTGATTTTTCACAACCCATTATTTTTTTCAGGACATACAAGTGTGCGTCATGATTTACAATTATCAAGAATTGGTCGAGTGATAAACAAACTGTTCCGTCACCAATGTACATGATTAGTTGATATCAGTGTCAGAATACAGGGATATCTGCATCAGCAGTGTAAACATTCCTAATGAGTACATGTTCGGATGGCACATAGGGAGGGTTGTTTATCCAACTTGTTTATTCCTGGAATGGTGGTCGATGCTTCTTGGCGGGCGGGCTTTGTGACAGATCCATTTGCTAATCCTATTGCTAATTAAGTTTCTCCTGGCAACGGGAATGTTTTTGCTTCAGTATCTGACAATGTTTGTTTTGGTGCCACTTTAAAATAATTCACATTCCTGCTAAATCCATGTAAATATTTTACTTTCTTTGTACTGAAAAAATATATGGATCTAACTGTACAAGTTCCTATGTACTTTCACAGACACATCTTCTATGTCAGCCAAACCTGCATAGGGCTGTTTAAAGCCAGTTTCCCCTTTAATCTACAGATGTCATACCATAAGTATTAAGTTGACATATTTATAAATGTGCTGTTTTTCTCTATTGTTAAGCTTTACTCCTACCTGTTTGAAACATAGTATCAACAGACTGTTATACTTTAATTCTTTACCCCCATGCCTTCCAGTATTTGAAGCACTGAATTCTGTAAAGCAAGTAATCTGTTGTAGGAGACATTACTGGACTCATGAAGGGCAAGGTACTGCTGACACATATGGTACCTTCCTAACAACAACCTTCAACTGCGTCACCAGCTGGGTCAGTGTGTCCCACAACTGCACAATGTCCGTATTTGCCGATGTTCAGTTGTGGGTTTTACCGAACACAGTGGAGAACAATGCTACAGTCATATGCTGAATATTCTGGCAATCTCGTACAAAAGTTATTGCTAGCTATCTGCAATCAGTTTCCATGGTAATTAAATATGGTACTGGCTGGTCTGTGAAACTTCTTTTCTGAGCTGGGCAGCTGCCAACAACTGGTGCTTAACTGGTTGCTTTTTCAATAAAGATTGATTTAAAAATTTCAGGAATTAGATTTTTTTCACCATTTAATTTATTGCTTAGCATATAATCCTGCTCTTGGTGAGTGACTTTGGTTTTAAAGAAAAACAACATATTACTGTTCATACTGTCTTCAAAGTATATTTAATTAAACCGCTAAATAAAAAGATTTAGCGTAAAATTATCTTGTAAACACTATTCAAAGAATCATCAGCAACCAGAACTTTCTTAACAACCTGCCTCATAATTTGAAAATAAACCAGAAAATTCCTTAAATGCATGGCAACACAATTATTGATGGATATGTGCTACCAATGGCTTCCTTTAGCAACCTGCCAGGTGGTTTTTCGTCCTGTTCAGTGTGTAATCCAGGTGGAAGGGCTGTACGTGACAACACACATAATGGTGACCACAAGAGGACTTACCAGGGATCTTGAGGCTAAGTTCGCACTGACTGCCGATGTGTGTGACATCAACAGCTTCCTTATGTCTAGTAATCCTCTCTGTGATCCGAGATGAGGGCTCGCCGCCGATCTTAACACTGTATGGGCTGCCTGCAATCAGAGAAAAATAGGTAACTCAGGATATCAATTAAGGTCCAAATTCAAACGATGAAAAATGTTTAATATGAATTTTATTTATTCAATTCAAGACAAATTAGTGAGTGAGAGTTTTACACCATTCTTATCAATATTACAGCATTGAACTCATGACTTGCACCTTGTGGTGACCACTGCCCACAACCTTAACGAGATAACTCTCACCCATTGTCAACACTAATGTAAGTAAACTTATCTCAAACAGAACTACAGTGTCCACAGTGCACTGACAGACTAATTCAAACTTGAAGTTGTCAAGTAGACCTTCCATGGGCATGCAGAGTCCCGGCCTTATTTTCTTGTCTTCCTTTTCCCTGGTATATATTTTGTTATTGTCACAAGTATACATCTATGAATTTACATCCAGACGGGGAGTCTGTTTTGTCTTGGGTGACCTCACATTTCAGCATGATAACAAAAGGAAAAGGAGTCCTGAGTTCAAATCTAATTCTGTCATTTTGAAAAGAACGTACCTGGCACATGTTGATCTGCAAACTTGATGTTGATGATGTAAGTTCCTGGCTCAGTGGGCTTGTACAGAACACGGCAAGTGCCGTCTCGTTGTCATGACACTCAATGTCTGCCTTGCTGGGGCCTTCAATCGACAGGCTCATTCCACCATACCCTGGAAACAGTAACATGCCAACGTGAAACATTTGTCAACTAGGCATTTTCTGATGAGTGGAAAACAATTTTTGATATTGTGCTACTATTCATACCTCCAATATTAATCTGAATGTTTGTTATATCAATTATATATATTCATATAATCCGATGTGCTCCTAAAGGGAGATAACTCTTAATATGTACCAACAAACTGGAATGGCATCATACCTGCTTCACGTGTATCAACGATGAATTCATTGATCTCATTGGCCATTCCCTCGGTGACACCTTTGCCGGAGACCTTGACCTTGCTTGCATTGCCAATTTCACTTTCTCCCACAATTATCTTAAAGGGACTATTAGCTATGTGTTTTCCATTTCTGAAGACGTTGACCAAGTGCTCACCAGTTTCACGTGGTGTAAATGTAATACCTGAAATATAAGGATGAGTTTAATCTCATTGTCAAACTGTTTTGTATAAAGAAAATTAACATGATATGGAAAATAGGTGACGAAGGAGATAGATGAGATGAAAGGAAGTATAACATTGCATTAATGATTATTGAACTCTATCGCGATATACTTGCATATGTGTGTGTGTGTTGAGAGAAAGAGAGAGAGTTTGTGTGTGAGTGCATGTGTGTCTATGCATCTGTGCATGTGTCTGTTCATGATTGTGTGTTTCTGTGTAGGTCTGCCTGTGTGTATGTACATATGCTAGTCCTATGTTTTAGCCAACTAGATACCATCCCACAGTTAAATGTAGGTACCTTAGCCATTCGGTTTCATTTTCCACCACACACCATCAGACATTCTTACACAGGAAAACCACTAAAACATGACTAATTACTACCCTGTATTATTATTCAATTCAACATGCATGTATAACACTTGTTATTACATAACTTCCTTTTCTAAAAAAATTAATTTTCAGAAGAATATTTTCAAAACTCCAAGCAGAGCCTCATGCGTGCCTCTTGCTTCGGTCCATTACACTCCACACAGTCGTGTTCCCTCTTAGAAGCTCTGGCCACAGCAGGAAGCTACATCCTAGCTGCCCGCCAACTAATTACATGCATTAAATCGCTGCCTATACAGCCTTTTTTCAAACATGGTTTATCTTTCACTGGTGTTACTTCTGCAGATTAGTGAAGTGAGAACTGCACAAAGAGTTGGACTTTTGACACATTCATAGAACATCCTTACTTAACAGGCTGTCAGAACCATTACCGGAGGTGTGAATGGTAAAAGATCACCACATTTGTTAGACATCAGAAGTATTAGGAACACTGGTTGTTGCCTCATAATCTCTAGTTGATAAACATCATCAGGTCTCCAGCTGAAATATCATACTGAAATATCATACTGAAATATCTGGGAAATTAAGTTGCCTGGGAAAGCGCACCTAAACATTCTAAGCAGGTTATAATTACCAATGTTTTTTCAATATTACTATCCTATTACGCAGTTGTCTAAGTAGCACCCATTAGACACTGATAGGTACAGGTAGCCTATTTTCTTCAGTAAGATACAGATGTGATGATGATTAATTAGCATCCATTAATCCTATTTTTTTTTCCACTTCACATCACCAGACTGTTTCTTGGTCCAATGTTGTAACTACAGCATTTTCTACACACATTAGCATTTTCTACACACATCCGCACATTCCTGTCCAAATATTTTGTACACTTACTTCTTATAATGAAGAACAAACTAAAACACAAACTTCCTTTCAAATACTCTCTATCATCTGTCATTTATGACATTCTCAACCCTGAATGCTTCAACACATTCCTGCAGCAGTGCGCTCAGTGAAGTGGATGCACTGTGAGGAGCTCGCATCTATCCATCACTGCCTCACCTAAATGTCCATTGGCAAGTCTCTTGAGGATACATGGCTCCTCGCGTCCAGAGGGGCTTCGGATGGAAGCTGTGAGACTGGCGATGTCACTCTCAGTCACTTTCAGAGAAACCTCGCTGCTACTGCCGACGGAGATCTGCGCCCGACGCTTTGGTTCACTCGCTACAAACACAAAAACATGTATAGGTCTATGATGGTCTTGTTTTCTGTTGATCATCACTGATTAAAATGAAACATTGTTAAACACTGGTAACACGAACCTTTAAAAGTGATTAACATTACTATTCATATGAATAGCAAAGTCTAGAATGGTTCATAAAGACCCTTGAATTTCATATATGATTTCAAGATAATACCAGCATATGAATAGGTTAAATACACATCATTCTAGGTACCGATGTGACGACCATATTTTTATTTAGTGTCAGTATTAATGCATTGATAAAACATTATTTATTCAAACAAGAAAAATAAAATGTTCTTGACAACCTGTTCAAAGTAGTATTTAAAGCAATATTAAGATAGCACTTCAATTAAAAGTTGCAAATACTCAAGAACCTGTTATCGATTTGAAAATGGTCGTCTGTATTCAACTGAGGAAATAGGTGGTCATGCAAGCAACATATTTGAAGCAAGTCAAGTCCACCTCACTCTTTCAAGACAATTTCCTCAGTTAAATTGGGATCTATTTTTCAGATTCTATACGGAGAATCTTTGAAAAACAATTTTTTTGCCATCTCAGTATTAATTACGAACACAAATTCCTCCCATGCGCTGTGCACAGCTTAGAGGTCTCCACAACACTGGGTTCTTTACCACTGACTGAGTTCATCTCTCCAAACATATTCAAAAGGGAGTTGTCGTCTTGTAAAAGAACCAATGAAATAACCTTTATCTTAAAAGAATTAATCATCTTGACAGCCTCCCAGACTGTCTGTATTTTTTAATACAAAACAAACGTGTGAGCTGTCACATGAGCTTAATCAGAAGCATTTAGACAGAGGCTCTCATTAACCTAAAAACATAGCCACACAGTATACATTCCTGATTTTCTTGTCTCATTGGCGAAACCCTTACACAAAGAATTATCATGGAATTCCATAATTCCAACTGGATTCTTTAATGGCTGATCATTCTGTTCATGACTCATGATCTCCCATGCTGAGGACTAGATGGATTGTATGCACTCATAGTCTGTTCCAGACATAGCAGGGTGGGAGACATCCAAACAGGCTCAGCAGCAGTGCTCATGGGTACTGAACCCAGCAACGTGGTGTGACAAGTGACTACTTCAACCACAAGGCCACCCTCCAACAGGAAACGTGAGTGAGGGAGTGGGGTTTACTTCTCAGAAGCACTGTGGCCATACTAGAATGGGACCCCAAGGATTAACTGTATTTCTGTAGGAACTTACCCAACCTACAGAGTGAGTGAGGGAGTGGGGGTTATTTCTCTGTGGCCATACACTATCATGGGACCCCAAGGATTAACTATATTTCTGTAGGAACTGACCCCAAGCTACAGAGTGGGAAGAGTCCAGTATATTGTATGCCAGAGTGAACTGCCCTTAGTCTGCAGAATGAGTGAGTGACAAAACTGCTTGGCAGCATTTAGCAATGATCCAGCAGTGTAAACGCAGTGAACACCATGTGGGAATTGAACCTGTGCCTTCTGCATGATAACCAAGCACCCTTACTACCAGGCCACCCTTGCACCCCTCAATGAAGTCATGGAGAAAATGCAGTTCCCCAAACAATTCTTTGCATTGGTATTAGTTAAATCACAAATTCCTTCTGGTGGAAGCGAGACTCACATGTATGCTGTATTATGTGGAACATTTAGACTAATTTTTTATTGTTTACATTAATGTACAAAACAGGTACTACCTCATCTACTCAATTTTAACTAAAAAATGCAAGGAAAATATCTATACAATGATCAAATTATCAACCGATCCAACATAGCAAAGATGATAAGCACGCATCTGACACCAGATACCGTAGAATTGTCCAAGATTCATGCACATGCATGCCATTAAAACAAGTGCAGATAACTCTCAATAGGCCTCAACACCATAGTCTCATGCCAAAAAAGAATTCCCATTTTAGTGTGTTTCTGTGTGAATATACTGTTCACACAATATCCTCTTGTTGTGTTAGTATAACTTGCAATGATGATATCTGCATGCACGTAATGTAGAAAGCTTGTACTATTTGTCCAAGCTGTTTCAAGACGGTATTGAAAAGATTGTGCAATGGGTCCAAACTGATTTGTTTCATAGAAATTGCTTAGAAGTTGACAGAAGTTAAAGTAGACAAAAGATTTATGGCTTACAACATATCTATTATAACGTAACAGTGACAGTTCACTATAGATCATTACACCATTGCCAAACAAGACAAGAAGCCCATTTTTTGTCTACTTTATTGCTGCAAACTGTTCTAAGACAGGGCATAAAAAGTTGTGCAATTACCCAAAACGTTTCAAGTCAAGTTGAAACATTTTCATAAATCACACAAAGGAATGTGCATCATTTTAAAAAATTATTTTCACAAAAGGGCGGGTTGTTGACGTTAGAAATACATCTCCGGGTTGTAATCTAGGTGGGGGGTATTTGAAAGGTATCAAATCGTAGGGAATGAATCCCTCAAGTGAAAGGTTAACATCTAGGAGTCATAATGATACCTTCTACTTGAATCATAAAGACGGAATCTACACCGTGAAACAAGAAAAGCAACATAACATAGGCAAATAAGCAAATTTTGTTTTAGTCAAAACAAACAGTTTGATTTTATTCATTCACTAGCAGTAATATGATGTTTCTGCCAAGCAAACATACTGAGGCGGGAAAATGCTATCTATATATCGGCAAACATGTCCGACACATGTCACATGATCAACATTCTCTCGACTACATGATCGACTGCGATGAATAAGCAAAATCAGGATCATTCATTAGTGAAAAGTTATAAGACCTCATATTACCTTTTTCTGAAAAGACAGAACAGAGACGTGAGACAGTAGAAGGTTGAGATAGTTGTCTAGAAACTACACTCATTCAAAATGATGATGGTCTGTTAATTCTGAGGCAAACTAATTATCACATAATTTCCATACATTTAGATATCTATTGTCCAAGTAGCATTGAAAGCTAAATCAGTTAATAATTGCTTTTTTCAAGAGTATTTTTTGCAATAATGGGATTTTTTCTCTATAAAATTATGTTCCTGCATACAGTCATGCCAAGAATAACGAACCATGAACAACATGTCCACCCATTAACAGCAGGCAATAAGACACAGACAGAATGCTGGGTAACAAAATATCCCCCATATAACAGTTGCTATAACAACAAACAGAAATAGACAAATTGAAATAGTATGTAAAAGAGGTTGATATAAACTTGAAATCTGAAAGCATTCAATCAAAACAGTGAGCATTGTTTCTACTTACGGGTGATTTTGGCCTTGAAGGGTGATCCAGTGATGTGTTTGTCGGCAAACTTGACTGTGATGCAGTACTCGCCAGGAGCTGTGGGGACGTAGCTGACGGTGCAGGTGCCGTCCTCATTGTCCTTACAGTTGATCTCGGTCTTGGATGGGCCCTCAATGGCCAGAGACATACCACCTGCAAGCATATCAGTCAGTCAGTGAATGAGTGAGGGAGTGATTAGAGTTTAGCTCCATAGGATCAGAAATCAAGAAATATCATCATGGCTGGGTTTGAGTATTTCAATGATGAAAAAATAATAGACCTATTATTTCCACTTGTTAACTGATTCCAGAAGATGAAACAGAACAGTTTCTGTTGCTAGGATACATACCAGCACCAGCATTCTTGGTGTTGATGGTGAAGATGGCGGGCTCACTGGTGACACCATGGCTCAGACCAGGTCCATAGGCGGTTACATAGCCAGAGTTGACGGCATCAACGTGGAACAAGAAGGGGCTTCCTGTTGGCATAACAAGTTGATTAGAGCCCTTTCTCTCAGCAAACTAAAGACTGACTTATCAGCCCATTTACTGATGGCAAACATGCAGGAAATTTAAGAATATATCTTAACATTTAATTTTGCAGACAATCAAAGAGGTTTAATCATGAAGTACATCTACATTCAAACTAGCCAATGAGAAGACAGACTGACCTTCAATGCTCTGGTTGTTGTAGTTGACATGCATCTCATGGAGTCCAGTCTCAGAAGGCTGATACTTGATGGTGACAGTGCCATCTTGGTTGTCCTCAATCTTCGGCTACGCTCGCTTTCCTGACGGCATTACGACATACGCTGAAACACAAACACATCAACAGAGGTCAACAGAGGTCATCAGTTGTCACGCTATCGTCTCATCGGGACTTTTTCCTTCATCACAAGAACAATAATGAAGGGAGATAGGACATAAACACATGTCCTTCAAACATCCAGTGATGGTCTGACATCAACTGGATAGAGTTCTGATGCCTTCTCAGGCAGCAGTGTGGTTCATGGATCAATATGTAGACTAACCGTGTATTCATATATTCAAAAGGTTAAATTTTAGGGCATCAAATGAAAATTTGACACCTTATTTGAACAAATCGGAATAAGTGAATAACGTGAGAAGAAAAGTTGTCGTATCAAATGCTTCGATCACAGGTAAGTGTTCTTAACCTCTGATTGTGTTGTGTTTAATTGAAGTTGACTCATTAAATGCTCCAATCACAGGTAAGTGTTCGTAACCTCTGATTGTGTTGTGTTTACGTGGAAGTTGACTCATCAGTTGCTACTATCACAGGTAAGTGTTCTTAACCTCTGATTGTGTTGTGTTTAATTGAAGTTGACTCATTAAATGCTCCAATCACAGGTAAGTGTTCGTAACCTCTGATTGTGTTGTGTTTACGTGGAAGTTGACTCATCAGTTGCTACTATCACAGGTAAGTGTTCTTTACCTCTGATCAGGTTAACCTCTGCTTATGTGAAATCGGTTTGGGATGACAACCAGTGAACATTTTACCTGAGACAAAGTTGAAGATAGGTCCAACCGGGATGCAGAAGTCGACAGGCTGGTACAGGCCAGATCCAGGTGCGGCGCTGACGTTGTCGACAGTTTCCTGCACAATCAGGTCCTCAGCAGTGCCAACCTGAAACACAAAACACATTCAGTATGGTACACAACAGGAACTTTATCCTACCACTGTGTACCTCAACACCTGGGATATTGCTCTTAGCATCTATGTGATAATACTCATAGCACCTATATCATCCCAGGAAGCTATGTAATATTATTCTCAGAACCTATGTGATATTTTTTTGTAGCAAATATGATATAACTGAACACCTGTAAACTTACTCTCAGAACCAATCTATTAACTGGTAAACATTCTCGCCGTAACTGTCAAAAATGGGCAAGATAAATACCATTTAATCACCAGGTGCTATTAAACCGCATGTTAGAGTTAGGAAATTACATAATTAATATCGGAGAATGTTTGGATGTGTTATTTTTGCAGCTATGGTGCCAGAGAAATATTGACCTTCACTGAGATTGTGGTGTCTAATTAATGCAATGAGTGCGAGGCAAGTGTTTTGGCAACGCGATGATTAGGATAGATGCAGCAGACACTATCGTGACTGACACCAGCTGAAAGACTGAGATACACCATGTGCAGACTGAACAGACAGCATGGCATCTAATTCTGATGCAAACTAGACCTCTACTATAACTAGACGTCAGTGATTTAACTTGACATCAATGGATTTAACTGGACATCAATGGATTTAACTAGTGGATTTAACTCGGTGGATTTAACTGGACATCAGTGGATTTAACTTGACATCAGTGGATTTAACTGGACATCAGTGGATTTAACTGAATGTTGGTGCATTATCTAGACATCAGCAGACTTATTGCAAGCATGCTATCAGTGAGACTAGGTTTAAACTCTTTTTCTCCTTTTGTTTTTCAAACACTAAACTAGGTTACCAAGAAAACAGTAGAGCTCTAGACTGACGAAACAACTAGTAATTAGGAACTAGATGTGATGTGTTGAAAACAACTAGCCATCAGTAGATGACCAGTAAAGCCATGCTGCGTCAGTATGACCTAGTGAAATGCCTCTCTAGCATTTCAGATGATTACTACTGACAAGAAACTCTAATGATTATAATGAATAAGACTAGGTGACAAGTACTATCAAGACACTACAACACAATTGTGGCGACACAAGTCTCACACAGCTACTGCAATAATGTTCTTTAATGATACAATCGAATACTTTCAAGACTTAAATTGTTTGAAGGAGATCTGCCTAAATGGCCAAGATGTTAACATTACAAACTATTGCTCAGAGAACAGATTAGTTTAGGCTAGTATGGTCTAAAGCATCATCAAACTGATGATATCTAGATTACTAGCAGAGACTATTGCTATGCAAAGTTGCTAACATGGCCAGTTCCAGCTTGTCACAGATTCCTTCCTATAACACCAGGTGATTCTGAATGAAATGAACTATCCACTCAGACAGTGGGCGGGAAACAAACATGATTCAACAACTTGAGATACAGGTTACTGCAGATACGTATACTCCAAGTACCTGTCTGTATTCTGAATGTACCTTAACACAGAATACACACATGTACCCTAGCTTGAGAACATCAAACAAGCATAAGTCTATTCAATAATGCTTGAAAACAGCTCCACTGCAGACTTGACAGTTTAACTTATTACACGGGTTTGTCAGCTGTGGAACTAACGTGCGTATCTGTCGTATCCTTCACTGAAGCATGTGTTAGAAGTGGCAGCGCATGTTAGGATGGGGCTGTGTGCTAGAGCAGCTTTTAGTGTTAAATGGCAATGTGTGTTAGAGTGGTGAAGTGTGTTAGAGTGGCGAACTCACCTGACTTCTCCATAGGTCGTACTCTTCGGGTGAGACGGCCTGGGAAGCAACACACAAAAACGGGGTCAGACATGCACATGCCACACGGCAATAAACACAACTTGCAATATCTTAACACACACAGTTTTATCAAACAAAATCATAAAAACAACTTTGTTTCTCGAAAAAGAGACAAATGAAACCAATTTGACTTCTAAATATAATCATCAGTCTTGTCAAATCAAAAAACAATATTTTCAAGAATTGGTTTTTTAAATGTTTGTGTTTAGATAGAGCTAATGGTATTCAGACAGTGTTCCATATATCCTTTTTGCTGTGTGTACTACTCAACTTTACATAGGGACAATTCTATACTGAACAAAAAGTAAGGGATCATTCATATTTTTGGGATATGTTTTTGTAAAATTAAAACAAAGTACCTGACACCAATTTCAGAAAAATATCCACAAAAATCTTCATGATCCCCCATTTTTCCCCCAGTATATTGTTCAATGATACACCCGACTGGCAACTGGCTATTTTCTAACACAAGGCTTTCATACATCTGTAATCTGTATTCCTACCCACAGTTGTTTATATATTTGTTTTCTTAATAAATAAAGATATATATCACTCAAAATAAGATAAGGATATGTGAACACTGTTGGACAAATTGTGTAATGTGCTTGAAAATTTGTTCCTTACGCTGCAAAACGTAACACAGCGTTATTTTTGCTGTACCTGACTTATCTGACAACTCTATTGCTGACTAAGCACTGACAACACAATACATCCCTGACTAGGACTAAACGTGACTAAACACGGCTAAACAAAACGACTGACTACACACTAAATCCACAATGCACCACTGAAGACACTCAAGCTGTACTCTATCTTATCAGACCTGATCCATTACCAGTGTTCCTTCTTTTTAAACAACCCATATCACAAAACGAGTTTGTAACTATTTAACATTGGCCACAATAGTCATAAGAGAATTGCCCCAAAATCATCATTTAATTGAAACATAGACTTTTTCATTAAATAGGGCCCCAATTACAGAGTTGCTTGGAGCATTCACAGAATCTACCAGACACTACTGAGTGAACGTGGAGATGATTTATTGCTTAACAGGGCACCTCTTGAATTAATTGCTTCAATTTCTACTACCCACATTGCTATGGCAACAGGTTTACATTTTTACTACTTTCGAGCACATTACACTTGGGTTCAAGTTTTCAAATATTAATGAGGACGCTTGCATCATGTTGAGTTTCATGCTTTAGTTTATCTAGGTCAAGGAACTGAAAATGGTAGTCACACTTTAACATGCACAGCACACGCACATGCATTCATGTTAACACCTAACATGAACAACGAAGTAGTTACAAACATAAGGATACACACACACACACACACACACACACACACACACACACACACACACACACATCACTCACATATCACTCACTCACATATATCACTCACTCACATATCACTCACTCACATATCACTCACTCACACACACAAACACACCACTCACTCACTCACTCATTCATTGCTGTTTAACTTTACACTGTATTCCAGCTATATGATGACAGCCTGTTGAACTGACTGACTGAGTTGAGTTTTACGCCGCTTTTAGCAATATTCCAGCAACATCACGACGGGGGACACCAGAAATAGGCTTCACACAATGTACCCATGTGGGGATTCGAACCCGGGTCTTCGGCGGGACGAGTCAACGCTTTAACCACTAGGCTACCCCACCGCACCTCAGCCTGTTGAAAGTTGACTTGGACCAGACAATCCAGTGATTGATAACATGAGCAATGAATCGCATATTCAGGGTACCAAGACAGCTAGCCAGACCATTCAATAAACTAACCACTTCCTAAAACAAACATAGGTAGCCAGAGTCCTGTTCTTGTCCAGTGGGGAACATCATGCAACGTTGCTCTTTCCAAACTTGAGTTATCACAAACTGCAAATCTCCTCTAGATTACCTCAGTCTTGGTAATGAACACATATCATAGTCAAGTTGATATTGTACAAAGTCAGTGGTCCTTAAGAGAAAACTCCTCGTCTTATCAAGTTCTTTTGTTAACTGACAACCCTCCACCTTTCAAAGTGAGCTACAAGTTAATTATCTGATGCCCAGCACAAGTGCCACTACCAAATGTTGACATGAACCAAATTATTTTCCTTTCCATGCTCCCCATACATAAGGATCCAAAAATCTTGAAATTAACATTCCCTTGATGGCTTACAAGAAAAACCTTTTAAAGGAAGATCTTAGTGCTCCTACAGCCTGTTGACATCTGATCTTGTAAATAATTTATGAGTTCATAAAGGAATGCATTTTGACTCTTGACAAACACCCCCAGAATCTATCTACACTATTGAACACTCCCTGCTGGGAAAATCTTTCATCCAAACTTCTAACATTCTGTGTTTTAACATCTCTAAGCTCCTCTATGGGATTCCAATACAGAACATGTCCTCATACCGAATGCTTTCAAAAGGCCTACTCAAAGAGGTTTGTGGCGAGCTATGAATCTCCACCTGATGGCGTGGACCTGATCATACTATCTAACACTGGTGTTCCTGGCCCAGACAACAGGCCGTTGCTTATAGAGGAGTAAAACAACTTTCCCTACTTCATGTGGGGCGTGGGGTAGCCTTGTGGTTAAAGCATTCGCTTGGGTTCGATTCCTCGCATAGGTACAATGCATGAAACCCATTTCTGGTGTCCCCAACCGTGATATTGTTGGAATATTGCTAAAAGCGGCATAAAACCATACTCACTCACTCACTCATAATCCCTGTTTCAACCATGCTGACTGGATGTACACACACACCATCACAAGCACAACAATACAACATTAACAAGCCATTCAACCCTGAATGTCCATGACTCTTCAGAAATAATGGACACAGGAGTAATAACTTTATACATAAAATGGGATATTATTAGCTGAGTGTTTCCATAACATAAATATCATGTTGGAAATAGATATTGTATTTTGTGTGCCTTTGGTGGGCATAAAATATCTTCTTATTCCAAATTATGACATTTACGATGAAAAAACCCACAAGATTAATAATCACGACATCATATAGTGTCATTCTGGATGCATCATCACGAAAACAAGTAAGTTCTAAAAGAGCGTATGAATACAATGTTTGAATGAACTGCCCTGTTTATGAACTAGTGCTGCTGGACTTGCAGCCGTGTTTTTAAGACTATATAGACCTAGTGGGAACAGTCACTAAGCCAATACTGTGTTGGTATTCAAGGTGGAAAAAGTAGTTCCTGCTAGGAGACTTCAGTTGCATATTTGTAACAACATCTATTGTAAACAACTTGCCCTGATTTTCTTCCTATAAGGTCTTGTTGGAACCTTAATAGTTTAAAATTTCTGCATCAAGTTAGAGCTACTGTGGTTAAATGCCGCTTTCAGCAACATTCAAGCAATGTTGCGACAGGGGACATCACAAATGTCCTTCACAAATTTCACCCACTGAGTAAAGTGAGCCCAGATCTTCAGCATGACAAATAAATGCTTCAGCCATGAGGCTCCTTGCCAGTCATCAAACTACAGACTGGGAGAGCTACCGAAAATTGTTGAAACCTGCCAAGACCATTCCATGTTAGTGGGATTTGATTCCCCTCCTTATCCATCTCTATCCATAAATAATGAACTGACTGTCACTGACATGAGACATTCCATCATACACCATGAACATCTTTGCATGTCAACATCAGATAAGATTAAAGCAGGCACTATCATGAAATAAAATCCAACTTCATTTTTTTTCCAGCAGAATATATTCCTAAGACTTTTTTACAGTAAAGGCAATAATAACTAGTAATAAATTTGTATATTTCCGTGTTTTTATGTATACCATGTCACATTCTATCATAGTTTAGAGAAGACCATGACATAGCCCCACATGTCGTGACCCTCAACACAGATTACATAAGACTGTCTCAGCGCCACAGCCCGCATGTCGTGACCCTCCTACTAAATTACATAAGCAGCAGTTCCCCATCACATAGTTTGCTCAACACATTAAAATAAAAACCGTGCGTGTTGCCTTTCCTCCTCTTGTGACATCAGGTCTTATCTCCGCTAGCCAGATGCAAAGCTTTTAGGGGTGCTATCTGTGTACGTTTACAACTCTGTGGAAAGTTTCAAACCCATGAAATGTGACCCAGCCAGCATGATATGCTGTCTGAACACTCTCATCCACATATATATTTCAAAGCATAACATTTCTGATTTAAGGCAATTTGTATTCTCAAGAGGCAAGAAAACATCCAGTTTGATGACCATCATGTAATATGGCTGTCTCCTCCTCAGAGTGTCACATGTTACCCTGCACAGACATGGTGCATCTGTTACTCTCATTTCTTGGATTTAGCTCCATATTTCTTTCTGTTAAAGGTTTAGTTCTGGAGTTTTTTCACTAAAATTTGTTCGCAAATTTTTCGGAAGAAGATTTAGTTCACTGTTTTTTTCCTTTAAAAGATCTATTTTGCTGCTTTATTTGAAAGGGCTCCTGCTGATGACAAGAGCATGAATTCAACATGCTGAGTTTATCTACTGTTTTATGGAACAGGACACAGAACAGAAAACTGTTCCCTTTTGTCCTCAAAACCTTCAGTCTGAGTTTCCCTTCACAGGTTTGCAATATCCATCAACTATTTGCTGTTTTCTGGTTACCCAGGAAAACTTAATGTACCATTTCATCATTAGACCCAGTTGTTACAGTGAGTGCAAAACATTACACAATCTCGCTGCCCAATGAACACAGCCTCCCGATTAAAGACCAAACTTCCTCCTGTTTCTATGGTAAAACAATTAATATATCATCTTATTTTTACTCTTTTGATTTATTATGAAAATTTTCACTCATTTCTCATCAGAAGTGACAAAAAGTGTAATCCTTGGAGAGCTTCCTTCATGAGGATTCAGTTCAGGGCAGGAAATATTGGCATGAATCCACATACCTAGCCTTGTGATACAAAGCCAGCTCTAGACCTGCTGGTGCCATCTCGGCACAAGGAGACACCCCACAGTGCCAACATTCCACACATTCCTTTATCTGAAGAATATGAACAGGACAGAGGTACCGTATCCTGCCCATGCCCACTTAATGTCAAACAGTTGCTTCGAGGTCAGATTCTGACTTAACTATCAAAACAAGAGAATCAATCCCAAAACTATGTCCAACAGAAGAAATACAAACACAAAACTATGTCCTACAGAAGAGATACAAACACAAAACTATGTCCTACAGAAGAGAATCAATCCCAAAACTATGTCCTACAGAAGAGGTACAAACACAAAACTATGTCCTACAGAAGAAAATCAATCCCAAAACTATGTCCTACAGAAGAGGTACAAACACAAAACTATGTCCTACAGAAGAAAATCAACCCCAAAACTATGATCTACAGAAGAGATACAAACACAAAACTATGTCCTACAGAAGAGATACAAATACAAAACTATGTCCTACAGAAGAGATACAAATACAAAACTATGTCCTACAGAAGAGATACAAATACAAAACTATGTCCTACAGAAGAGATACAAATAAAAAACTATGTCCTACAGAAGAGATACAAATACAAAACTATGTCCTACAGAAGAGGTACAAACACAAAACTATGTCCTACAGAAGAAAATCAACCCCAAAACTATGATCTACAGAAGAGATACAAACACAAAACTATGTCCTACAGAAGAGATACAAATACAAAACTATGTCCTACAGAAGAGATACAAATACAAAACTATGTCCTACAGAAGAGATACAAATACAAAACTATGTCCTACAGAAGAGATACAAATAAAAAACTATGTCCTACAGAAGAGATACAAATACAAAACTATGTTCCACAGAAGACAAGCTGAACAGTCACCACCAGACTTCATCCTTCTCCATGTCGGCACATGCTCCAACATCAGCAACAGACAGACTTTCTCTCACTGACATACCTCATGTCAGACTGACTTCTAACCTCAACAACTCTCTAGGGCTCGACCAAACTACCATTTCACATATTATCTTACCACAGCAATCTTCTGAAAACATTCTCATTTGTGAACAGTAAAGCAACAGTTTATGTCCCTGTTTGTTGGCATCATGGCTAAAGAGGCTGTTTCACATTGTTGTTAGTTGTTGTACATCAGCTACACACATTCCGGGAATATCTAGCTATAACTACCTACTTGTTATTAAGACATGAATCACTGTTGTTCGTCATGGACCTGTCATATAGGGATATGTAGCCATAACTACCTACTTGTTATTAAGACATGAATCACTGTTGTTCGTCATGGGCCTGTCATATAGGGATATGTAGCCATAACTACCTACTTGTTATTAAGACATGAATCACTGTTGTTCGTCATGGGCCTGTCATATAGGGATATGTAGCCATAACTACCTACTTGTTATTAAGACATGAATCACTGTTGTTCGTCACGGCCTGTCATATAGGGATATGTAGCCATAACTACCTACTTGTTATTAAGACATGAATCACTGTTGTTCGTCACGGCCTGTCATATAGGGATATGTAGCCATAACTACCTACTTGTTATTAAGACATGAATCACTGTTGTTCGTCATGAGCCTGTCATATAGGGATATGTAGCCATTAATACCTACTTGTTATTAAGACATGAACCACTGTTGTTTGTCATGGGCCTGTCATATAGGGATATGTAGCCATAAATACCTACTTGTTATTAAGACATGAATCACTGTTGTTCGTCATGGGCCTGTCATATAGGGATATGCAGCCATAAATACCTACTTGTTATTAAGACATGAATCACTGTTGTTCGTCATGGGCCTGTCATATAGGAATATGTAGCCATAACAACCTACTTGTTATTAAGACATGAATCACTGTTGTTCGTCATGGGCCTGTCATATAGGGATATGCAGCCATAAATACCTACTTGTTATTAAGACATGAATCACTGTTGTTCGTCATGGGCCCGTCATATAGGAATATCTAGCTATAACTACCTACTTGTTATTAAGACATGAATCACTGTTGTTCGTCATGGCCTGTCATATAGGAATATGTAGCCATAACTACCTACTTGTTATTAAGACATGAATCACTGTTGTTCGTCATGGCCTGTCATATAGGAATATGTAGCCATAAATATCTACTTGTTATTAAGCCATGAATCACTGTTGTTCGTCATGGGCTGTCATATAGGAATATGTAGCCATAACTACCTACTTGTTATTAAGCCATGAATCACTGTTGTTCGTCATGGCCTGTCATATAGGAATACGTAGCCATAAATATCTACTTGTTATTAAGCCATGAATCACTGTTGTTCGTCATGGGCTGTCATATAGGAATATGTAGCCATAACTACCTACTTGTTATTAAGACATGAATAGCTGGATCATCTAGAATTGATAAAGAGTACTTCCTCTTGCCAAACATGCTTCTTGATAACATAGCTTATGAATATTTGTGTGACTTACAGGTACCAATCTGGCTGATATACTATAGTTTGTCTACCATCGACAGCAGTAACCATCAACACCTTGTCACAGGAAGGCTTGGAGTCAACTGATCATGAATCCTCTAGCCATGTTGTAACGATCGAGTGTATGTCTAGAGTATCCTCGAATGTACTTTACATTCCAGATATATATTCCAAAACCAGCATCATGCCAAAACAAACAGTTACTGAAATTTACTGAAAATCACCCAAACAGACGGCAATGTATTAAGTACTTATTTTATGACATGGAAAACAAAATTTGACTTTGGAATATAAACTGACACATGTTTTGAAGAGATTTTTTAAAACGCTAAATCATCTTCCATGAAAAGTCAATGCGTAATGCAAGCCTCTGCCCTCAGTGTTCGCGAATGTTGTGCTTAGATGAACACATGTAGCATGATGTAATGGGGTAAGCAAGAGTGCCTACAAGCGCTCAGCTACAGAGGAGTTACCATATGCCATCGCAGGTAATCTTTCTAATGTTCCAGACTGTTCTGGTAGTTACGGACATTCTTGCAAACAACATCAGGTCCTGATGCCAACATTGTGAAAAATGTTCAAACTCATAAATTTGACAGAGAACTTAGAAATGTTTTACCAGGATTGTTGTTGGTTTCATTGTTGCCTTGAGTTGGTGAGTGCAGTATCATGAAAACAACTATGAAAACCAAGTACAAGTAATTTGAAAACATTAACAGCTCCTGACATAAATTCCCGACTGAGTAGTGACAGGGGATTACCAAATGACAACCATCAAGCCAAGAATGTTGACACTTGAAGTCAAGAAGACAGGTGCACTTGCACAACAAACATTTCCTGACACAAGAACCATCTGAATGGCTAAAGTCATGTATCATTTAAGTAAAAGTTTGGAAGTAAAGAGACTCGAATTAATGTGAAGACATGAAGAAGTATTAGCCTAAAAAGATGCATTTTCTCATCCAAAGCCTATTATCTGATTGAAGATACAGAAACAGTCTCAGCTAGGTGTTGTCCTGAGCTAAGAAGCAGATCACTAATTCAGATTCCTAATGGATCAAGATGCTGTTTATATAGGACAAAGGTCATGGATAAGCATGTGAATGAACCTGCTAGTTGTGTTGCCAACAGATGGTGCTAATGTATTGCCCAGTTATATTTAATATTCCACAACACCTGCAAATGTATCAAATTGTCTGGAATAATGCAAGTCTTCATTCAGCCTCTTCTGTCAGGTGTAACGGGTAAACAGCCAGGCCAGCCATATCCAGGTCTGGTTCATGGCAGGTGATGGAGCTTCAAGACGCTACATCTACCGATTACCTTCGATATTATGTGTGTATGCCATACTTGAGATAAGAACCTTGCCAAAATATGCTATAAAATTTCAAGGCTATTCTTGGATGTACTGGTATGAATTTAGTACAACTTGTGCTTGTACACGATCATATAATGTCTGATGCTGGAAGATAATCCTGTACCATGAATTTTCTTGCACCACTGGTGTGACATTGTTGCACTCTTCTGGTGTGACATTATTGCACTCTACTCCTGTCACATTATTGCACTTTACTGGAGTGACATTGTTGCACTTTACTGGTGTGACATTGTTGCATTCTACTGGTGTGACATTGTTGCACTCTTCTGGTGTGACATTGTTGCACTCTGCTGGTGGGACATTGTTGCACTCTGCTGGTGGGACATTGTTGCACTCTACTGGTGTGACATTGTTGCATTCTACTGGTGTGACATTGTTGCACTTTACTGGTGTGACATTGTTGCATTCTACTGGTGTGACACTGTTGCACTCTTCTGGTGTGACATTGTTGCACTCTTCTGGTGTGACATTGTTGCATTCTACTGGTGTGCAAAAATGGCTACTACCCTTTCCCCTGACTCACCATACCAATCTGACATCAAAGATTCTTACATTCTATGTATATGGCAAATATTTTCTGTCTTCTATAGAAAGGGAGACATTAGAATTCCAAACAATTTCACTATCTTATGATATTATAACTGATTTATTTCACAACTGAGGTTATAAAGAAGTGAAATTGACTTTGGCAAATTTCATTGTGTCCACATACTGCATAATAAACATCAAAAACTCACTTCACTAAACATCTCATGACTGTCATCAGTGAATAATAATCTTCCCCACAACCAGTTCAAAGTAAGACCTCTGCCTCTGGAGTTGGCCTGGTGTAAAGAATGATGTGAGTAACCCGTGGAAGCACATTCCTATTAACTATCAACTGGTGTACAGCCTGGGCTTGTCAAGTCTACATGCGACTCCTACCCTTGAACCTGAGTGGCCATTAGCGATAGTCACATAATAAACTACCCCCCACAGGAAGTGATATCTATCGTGGCTAGTCTCAACGAGGTCTGTGATTAGTTTACGTTCAGATGCAGCGTATATCACAGTAATGGACTGGGACATTGCTCTCACTGCTGAAGACTAAAAGTCTTATACCCCATGAACTTTTCAGGATAATGTCTGAAAATTTAATATACTTCCATTACAAGTGCAAGCCATATTTTAAAGTCTGAATTTTACTTAAAGTCAAATAACAAATGATAAAGTTTGAATTACTTCTATAAATGCAGGGAAATTCAGATACACTTAACTCGAGTATATCCTGCAGGCTTATCAAACATACATGCATTGCAGTCAGCATGACTTATCATTAATCTATCTTGAAGAAATAGGACTGATAGTTGAAATTGCATTCCAATGACAAAGTGTCTTTAATCTTTGTCTTTTCATGTACATGTTTCTGTCTCTACTCAACGTTTCATCAAATGGTTGGCAAGGAGGAGTAAGGTTTTAGTCAGCTGATGATGTTTCCCCAAAGCTGTCTGTAAACATCCTCCCATCCCTGATCAGAGGGGGGGACAGATGAAATGTTTCAACCAATTAAATTCAGATTTCTTTTGCAGCTTGATGGCTGACAACATTTGAGTGCACCATGTAAATATCCTGACTTGAAGATAAATATACATGACTAACAACATCCTGCTAAACCAAATATTTAAACAATTAACAAATTAAAAATCCAAGTAAATGATATGATTTACACACGCCTGGGATATACCAGCTCAATCCAAAGAAAAAGGAATAGCACAAGATGAGTGAGTGAGTGAGTGAGTGACTTGCATTACACACTCTTGGCAATATTTAAGACAATACACACTTTAATTGACTTCACATATAAAAATCAGTCTTCAGCATAACAAGCCAGCATTAGCTCTAGGTTAGTCCACACTACCAAACGATCTTGTGTTTTCAAACTTATATGAAGTTCCTCTATATCCATACAACTATTTATCATAAGGCTGAATGCTGCACAAGAAATACCTGAAGTTATTTAGATAAGGAACATAGTGCTACCCTAGCTACCCCTAGCACTATGAGTTAAGATAAGACATGCATGGAAGCCTTGGGAGGAAGTGTTCCAGTACTGGCTACTGCCCCAGCAATCAAGGACTAAATGACTCTCTTGCTGAGATGATAGTCTTAACAGTTTTGTACTATTCACTCAGATACAGAAGCTACTAAGGATGCTCAAAATGGGTTTATAGAATAACCATCCACCATTCTGATACCGTGACTAAACTACCAACGATGCCAAAAATGTCTTCTAGAAGATGGTGTGCAGCTAGGTACTGTCATGTATGTTCTGCATCATCCTACGAGCTACAGTGCTTCAGAGAGGGCTCATCACCATTACAATATTTCAAACATTTTTCAACACTTATCTGTATTCACAAAAACGTTTCTTTTAGCAACTGTGTGGTTAGCTACAATCATCATTCCTCTACTTTGCTCAACACTAAACTACTATGATATATATGATGATATTATCATATCGTTCTATTATCATCAGTTCTTGTAGTCCCATGTGTACCCTTAGTGTATACAGTCTCTCTTCACTGGGCTGCTCTAATGTCTATAGCTTCTGTCCACATCAAGTCATGACAGAAACATGTACACTGCAGAAGACCATGTTCCACAACATATAAATCCATTGTACAATGTTTAACTGCAAACCTTTCATACTGTTTCACAATCCAATATCTAACACAAAACATACTATACCTTAAAGAAATATCCTCAACACAACCTTATAATCCACAGCAACAATTTGAAAGACAGTCGAAAAGCTTCTTATAATGCCAAGAGAATGCTGCGAAGGAGATAGTAAAAATTGGAGGGAGTTGGTATCCCTTCCACCATGGGCAAGCGTAATCCAATGAGTGAAGCTGCTGTTTAATTTCGTGAGGCGGTTGCTTCTCTACAGGGAGTGAAAGATAGAATACTCCGAGGCTGGTGTCGCCACAGCTAACTGTACTCATCCTCCACACATTTCATTCCCAACTTCAAACCATAGTTTATCACAAATATAGATGGGGCTATTTTTGTTAATGAAAATGTAGTCGTGAATAGACTCTGGCTCATTCTTCTAAAGTGTAAGCTGATATACTCAAAAGGTCAAAGTACCGGCTGTTAAGTTTCCCCTTAAGCTGTTAAGTTTCCCCTTAATCGTAATCTGTGGAGATAATCTTCTTTTAATGTCTCAATGCAGTTGCAAGTAGTTTAACAGTGCCCATAAATGAACAAGAATTTCAAAACTGTCATGAACCTGGAATTTGAGCTTGGTCCAGCCAGTCTGAATCACAAGACGAACAGGTTTTAAGCCAATCAGGAACTATGGTTAGGAAACTCGGTGAAATGTAAGCCAATCAGGTTCTCTTGTTTATCTAAGAATCAAAGGGCCAAAAAGCTGCAGAAAAATAAATTTCATATTTACAGACTTGACAAGATCCCAAGCGAAGGAGTCTTCAGTGAAAACAAAGAAAAGACAGATACTGATTAGAAAACAGGATCTGTACAAAACATGAATAATAAAAACATGAGTTTTAACAAGCCAGAACTTTGCATGTGGAATTTTTCTGTCTGTATTTGTACAAATCCAGTGCCTGTACTAGAGGCAAATGGCATTAAGACAGCAAGTATGTTTGCATCATTCTATTATTATTTACAGGATATTATTGCTATCAAATTTGAATTGTTACACGTCTGGTAATCAGAGAATGGTTCTTAAATTGAGGGGGGAAAGCAATTGTTCATCACATTTCCTATATTAAACAGTAAAATCACTTTCCCTCTTCTGTTTTAACATTTTGTTCTACATGAAGAATGTTCACTTTTTCTATTTAAACTAGTTCCTAGTTCCTCCAGCACTTCCTGACAAACTGAAGGAAGTGACAGGTCAATTAATAGAAGCATAAACTGTCTCAAACCTCCAGGGCACTGCCGTAAATAACAGGGGCCATGATGCCAGGCAGTACCACCAACTCAGCACTTCACGCTAACTGTTAACTGGGTAAGGCTTAATGGGGTGCAGATATCAGGTGATAAGGGGTGGCGTGGGGGTTTCATGGGGGTGATTATCAGTAAAAGGGTGGAATGAGGGTGTAAGTGGGGTGATGAGGGTAAGGATGAAGATTAAGGAAGGAGGGTGTGTGGGTGGGGTGAAAGTAGGGATGGATCTATGGGTAATGGGGTGGGATGATGAGTAAAAAGGGATGAGGGTTGGATGAGTGTAGGAAGGAGGATGTGTGGTTGGGGGTGAAAGTAGGGGTGGAATTATGGGTAAAGGGGTGGGATGACAAGTAAAAAGGGATGAGGGCAGGTATGAGGGTGTGTGGGTGGGGTGAAAGTAGGGGTGGAATTATGGGTAAAGGGGTGGGATGACAAGTAAAAAGGGATGAGGGCAGGTATGAGGGTGTGTGGGTGGGGTGAAAGTAGGGTGGAATTATGGGTAAAGGGTTGGGATGACAAGTTAAAAGGGATGAGGGCATGTATGAGGGTGTGTGGGTGGGGTGGAGACAGAGGTGGATCTAGGGGTGGGATGAGGTGGGATGAGAGTTTAACCTTGGGCAGGGTGCTGGATGACAGAGTGGGGGTAGAAGGGGGTAGAGGCTGCTTGGAGGAGGAGTAAGAGTTATCAAGTGGCGGAATGAGGGGCCGAGATTATGGAAGGGTATTACTTCCCTTGAAGACCATCGAACTACCAGACTGAGCCAACTGTTGTTCCACTGAGACAGATACTTCAATGGTTTAATAGTTTTTCCTTTGGCAAAAGCACATGACTGAGGAATTTGATGACTTGTAGACTTATCAGCTCGCTGAAAACTACTCCTTGTAAAGATCGACTTGCCTGTCATGGAAAGTAGGCATGAAGAGATGAGGAATGACTAACAAACACTGGAGTTGGAACACTATGAAGCGTCAATAGATGGGCCGACAGAACATCCACATGTTGGAAAAAACAGCACTGACAAAGTAAGTATTCCAGCAATGGTGTATTTTTACTAACTGCAACATGCTGGGCCCTGGTGTCTATCTCCAAACCATTAACACTATGCATCTGAACTATGATCAGCACTGGTAACAGAGATAACAGAGATACCGAAGATAACAAAAACAAGTGACATATATTCAAAACAGAGTGAAAACCACCACACAGCTTCTGCATATAAGCGCTATGTCTGCAAAATGTTTCTGAGTGGAGGTTGTCCTGTAGTCCTCTCAGGCAGCTGTTTAAGTTAATCAAACCTCTCCATCTCATTCATTTCAACATCTACGGGAAAACACGCTGATTGATTGTGCAGTTTTTGCAAATCTGTTCCAGTCTCAGCTTTCCAGTCAATGTTGTTATTTAAAACATCTTCCTTAAATCTTTAATAAAATGTTATTTTTCCACAACCTGGTACTCCTCAATTATTCTGAGATAATGCAAAGAAGCCGTGTTGTGTTGTTTGGTACATACAGGGCTGAATGGTTGAAAATTGTTTACATAAACATAAAATTCCACCTGTTCAGATTACCAAATATTTGAAGGAATATTTCAATAGCATTTTGGATTCAAGAAATGCCACGCATAATGTACTGATCAATCATTTACTCAAAAGACCCAAAAAAGAAACTTCATCAATGTGATTGAAAACAGAACCATCTGGTACTTCTGATTAAGAAACACAATTTAGATTCCAAGTCAAATATTTACGCTCCCAATTTCAGGAGACATTTGAGTCCGAGTGTGAGACGGCTGTAGCAGCTGCCTTGCTCGAAGCGTTGAAAATTAGATCATAATTTAGCTGCCTGGCCACAGCTCCCAATGCTTTCAACAGACCATGGTTTTTCAGCAAGGTCCCTGTTTCCAGTTTAATCTTTAGGTGATAAGCAAAGGCTCCTCCGCTGCCTCATTAAAGGCCTTCAATGACATGCTCCTGTCTAAACACTTTCAGTGTCTGAACACTTCCGCGTATGTAGAATGTCTTTAAGTGCAAGCTCTCATCAAGATGAAAACTTGCATAATGAGCAAGTAAAATTGTTTCATTTGTTGCATGAAACTTGTGTTTGAAATTTTCGACATTTTCTTATTTTCTCAATTTTTATTTTACAGTTTTAGCAAGGGTGGTGAATGTTTTAAGTTAAATAATTCCTGTTGATACCTCTAAATTAAGCCTTTACACACAAGAATTGTGTAAGAATACACATATCGATCCATGAAACATCAGAATTGTACGCCTGGAGGTTTAATGTAAGAACTCAATATCATGTGGGTTTTTGAAAACAGTTTTCAGGTCCTTGACCTAATGCACTCAGTATACCTAGGCCTTTTCTCCTAAATACATCATAAACAATTTTGAAATTTGATTGCATAAACTGATTCCTCTACATAAACCTGTCAGTACTGTAAGTTCAGAGCCACCCTCCATGAAACTTTCGCTTGAGTCACACCGCCACATCAACCAGTTATATTTCGAACTTACAGCACAACAATAATCATAAACCTTCCTGTGACTTCATAAGGGCTGTGATAAACTTTGCTTTTCCTTGAAGTGATGGCATATCAAGATATCCTTCTCAGTGTGGAATCTCTAGATCCCCAATCAGCCCCCATCAAACCTGATGCCCCATTCAATCCCTTCTTCTGTTCCTACACCTCAACCTCCATAGGACTTCGGGAACACCAAGAGTAAGTTCAAAGCTAGGTTATCTCCCCTTCCTCCATGGGACAAGCATTAATGGCAGATGAATCTGTCATTCCAACACCTAATCTTGATGTGTACATGATTTAAGCATAATGTTGGCAAGATAAGAAAAACATATTATCTTAATGAGAGAACGGTACATTTTTTAACAGCTACTTTTATGCAGCTTATGACTGGACCTGAAATTGTTTGGTCGATAAGGTAAGATAGCTGACTTTATAAGCTATCCTGAACCACTCGAGCACTTTTTCATAGTATGATTATCAGCATAGCCAGAATAGTTTCCTGCATGCAAGTTCAAAACCGGCACTTAAATCACTCAAAACAGCAAACAGGCCATATGCTGTCATTTTGATCAAGCATTTTAAAATAGTTTTTCTGGCAGCTGTCAACATGAAGGAATTCTGATCAAAAGATCACATGATATAAATTATCAATATTGTTTGGTTTATACTGATACAATATGGATACCAACCTTTAAATCCTAATTCTGTTAAACAATGGTTAAAAATACATTTGTAGCCACATTTCTCAATTTGAAATGTGCTCTGAAAGAAATATGAGATTTCCAAGGATTGAAATACGGCTTTTCACTCGACTGTTGACTTGAGAAGAGGGGCCTCAGATGCAGTAGGCAGTTTGGGGAAGCAGGGACGGCCAACTTGGGAAGAGGAAATGATGTGCATGTGTGAGCTGCCTCTGTTGTTGCTCGCGGTTCAGATACTCTTATTGGATTAGACAAAAAAAGTGCTTTCTCCTCATTAAGCCTGATTTTCTCTAAGTTACCCAGAGTTATTTCCTTAAATCTTATTTTTATCTGGAGAAATGCAAATATTGTATGACGGTGAAGTAACTGTAAATATATGTTATATGCTCAAATAAATAACAAAACTTAAGGCAGATTCTGAACAAATTCACAACTGATTAATGGAAAATGTGCAACTAACTGACAGACCATATTCACGTAGTTATTTCATCCTACTTCTGATTTTCTTCAGTGTATCAATGGCAAACTACAGAAAAACAATTGTAGATATAATCTGGTTAGAGCTACAGTTTTTAGTTCAATCAAGACAAAAGTTATTTAAAATTTATCTGAAATGTTCAAGGGTGTCAGTTCTTTCCCCCCTCAGCAAGATGTAATCTTATTTTGGAAGTCTGTCCAAGGCAGTTGAAGACAATGACATTCCTTTGTATGACATCATGCTTGGTGCACAGCGATATGTCTGCGATATGTCTGCGGGACTCCCTCCATATCGCACTTATGTGTGTTCTAGTCCCATCCTTCACCAGACATCCACACCCAGGATGCTGCGGTCAACATTTACACTAACTTCAAGTTATTTTGAAAATTTGAAAAGATAAATAGCTTTTTCCCACTGAGCAATTACACGCAACATGAAATAGTTTTTTCACGAGTCTGCCTCAACATGTGCTGTCTCGTTTTCATGGTGAGGTCACATGACTAACGTGCATCAACAACAGCATCATGACTACATCTTCACCAACTGCATCAGCTTGACGAGGAAGTGAGCATGCAATACGTTAAACGTGTCCAAGCTTACAAAACATGTTCAGATAGTCGAAATAGTTGCATGTGCTGTCGCTGGATGGAGATTTGTGTAGCAATGTGTAAGGCCCATCAGACAAAGAATGGTTGTATTGCTGTGCCTGACAGCTCTCCTTTGCGTATTATATAAGAAAATCTGGTGTAATAAACACTAATGACAACTGTGTAGATATTCACTTCCTTGCAGCTGGAGCAAGTGCAGCTCTACTGGTAATCTCTTTTCAATGGTTCCTATTCAGTAAAATTAAAATAACTCTACTTCTGGGTATTACATTTACGGTAACTGTAACTGAATGAGGTGCAGAGCAACGTGACCTAACCGAGATACTCGGTAACTCGCCACATTCAGCACTTTCAACCATACACCAACAGACCGAAATACTTAGTATCTAGTTAATACAACATCTAGGACCAGACTTGATACAACAGTTAAGGGGTGGGTGGGTCTGTCTATCGAGCTTAAGGGAGGGTGGGGTAGCCTAGTGGTTAAAGCGTTTGCTCGTCACATCAAAGAACCAGGTTCAATTCCCCACATGGGTGCAATGCGTGAAGGCCATTTCTGGTGTCCGCCGAGATATTGCTGGAATATTGCTTGAAGCGGAATAAAACTAAACCAATCACTCACTCACAACAGTTAAGACCAGACTTTATATAGCGATATTCAGCAGCAGCCTGGGTATGATAACAGTTGTTTGTAAATGTTGGAGTCAATGCCAGAACTCAAAGTAAACAGCCAAGGATGTTTTCGTAACATAACCCGAAACTTTAATGTACCTGCCAAGTTTGAAGTGTTTATAATATCATATACAGTTGCAGACCAAAAGTAAGTAAACCAGTTGCATTGAAATATAGGATATACAACCCTGACGGACCGATAGGCCTGTAGACATGATGTAGGTTAAAGTGACTTGTTCACCGTCTTGTTTACCCTCCTCCGTTGAGTGAGTGCCACAATTCTTGTTGACTTCTAACAATAAAACTTTACTCAACACCCATCAAAACAGTAACGCCTTCCGAACAATTGGAATGTCTTTCAAATTAACGCTTCTTCATGTTCCAAACGCTAAAAATAGCCGTAGTGGTACTTTAGCACATTCTTAAAGGTTTATTTATGAAGTGGGAAGAGTAAAATATGGCTTGATCTTCTCTCAGCTAAACATGTTCTAATGGTGCAGACACCAGAAGAGTCCTCCCATCTCATGATTACCCGGAGCATGGCTTGTGTCCAACACTTCCAGATAACATCTTGTCTAATTAAGTTAACATTATCAGTTGCGGTGTAGCCTTGAAGGATTTAAGTAGTCAACATTGCCAATACTGTATACTGCTTTCCTGATGAACACACACACCAGCGGCAGGTGAACATACTATCTCCCATTAAACTCATTCACAGCAGTTAATAAGATGCTTTCAAAGGCCTAGTGTAGACTATCTTAGGATTTCTATATCATATCTACAACGTAATAACAATTTGCTGTTAATAAACTTATGGAATATCAGTATCACTTCAAAACACATTAGAAACCCATTTTGAATTGCACATTATTTCTGAAGCCATGGAGATGTAGACGTTCATGGCGATGAAGGGAATCTCATTCCTGACTTTTCTACATCGGTAATAAACGTATCGTGTTGTGAAATGTAATTTCACAGTAATTAATGTGAAAAATGAAAAGAAATTTAATTTTGAAACTGGTAGCTTCATGTTAGACCATGGAGTCATTAGCCAGTAGCGAGTTACAGATGAATGATGGTCTTTTTAAGCAGTTTTAGAAGGAGTGTGTGAACAGATCAGCCAGAGTGGTTAGAATACATGTATCTATCATAGGAATGGATAACTTCATCACATCTTCACAACCATTATATATCATACAATGAATTGTGTTACTGAAGCAGTAAATCAGATTTATATACTTGATATCACAGTCTGATAACTATGCAAATGAGTCACCTATCAGGAGCCCTGATTAATCTCCATACATCGATTCAATGCTCTTTTCCTCAATTAACTATTGACTTAAATTCCCAAAATGCTTATATATCCATTTCTGAATGTATTACCATGTTTCTGTAGACAACCATGGCTGCAGTCACTTGCTACTCTTTGAAAAACCCAGCAGTTCACTCAAAACATTGTATTCATACTTTCTGAAGCTAATTCATCGCAGGAAGACACATTATTGCAAGAATGACACTATATGATAAAGAGATAAATACCCTCGTACGTTTCCGTAGTAAATCACACATTAAGAACAACAATTGCATATGCAATTTCTATTCCAAACATGTGATATTTACAACAGGAAAGCCACCCAGCTAATAATCCCCACGTCTGGCATCACTTCAGACTTCAGATGATCATCCCCAGCATGGTGGACTAGACACATAAACAATCACACAATCAGGCAAGGTCAAATCTAAACCTTCTGTCAGTGTATCTTGGAGCTACAAACTAACAACAGTATAAAAAATTAGACAACTAAAGAATTTTTTCCAAGTCTTTGAACCTCAGTTCTTTTAAGTGTTAATTAGTTTTCGGTAAACAGTACATGGCTCAAACAAACACAGCCTTGTCAAATAATCCTGAAATCGTGTAACACTCAACACTTGGGCTGACTGCTGGCACTTAGCAAATGTTGAGTGGTATATATTATATTTTGTGAATTCATGCAAAACAAGCAAATATTCAGTAAGAAACCAACACAAACGGGACTGTGTGTAACGTTATCGTTAGAGGCTTCAAGAGTTGTCTGCCCTACCTGGATGGTGTAGTCGCCCTGGGGGATCTCCTGTCCACCAAACTTGATGCTGATGGTGTAGTCACCAGGGAACTGGGGTGTGAAGCAGATGCTGAAGGTGCCGTCACTGTTGTCGATGATGTCAATGTCGATGTCACTGCCACTGGGACTGCGAATACGGCATGTCACCTTGCCGGTGCCAGCCTGAGCAGCATCGACCGTGATGACAGTTTCCTTGTTGACAGGAACACACTTCTCAGCACCATCTACAACACACAACATAGCAAGGTATTAGAGCTTTCGTATAACTGAAAAATACCTTCAAACAGATATTAACTCCTTTCAATCCCCACATATCAATTCATAATTTGATATGACTGAATTCTGGAGACTTTTAAACATATAGATATGAGCAATATGGTTCTGTTATAAAGATGAAATGAGAATTCACACATACTCTCATGTAATTATATATACGTGTGACTCTATTTTTTATCTATATATTTTTGCAGAATTTATTTTCAGATGTTTGAACAGAACAAACCTGTGATGCGGCATTTAGTGGCATCGCCTGTTGGTGTGGCCTTGACATCGAAGGGTGAGTTGGGCACTTCCTTTCCACCATACTTGACCTTGATGTTGTAGACGCCAAGATCTTCAGGAGTGTAGGTAACAGAGAAGGTGCCATCATCATTGTCCAACACCATAGGGCGGATGTAGGTACCGTCTGGGCGCTGTGGGACAAAATAATAATAATGATGTATTTATAAAGCGCCTAATATCCACCATAGAGATGCTCAGTGGCAGTTCATATAACTTTACAGAAAGGCAGCAGTGAATAGATGGGTCTTTAGCAGAGATTTAAAAGTTTTTTTCGATGAAGTGTTCCTGATTTCCTTTGGAAGACAGTTCCACAGTTTAGGGCTGGCACAGGAGAACATAATCAATTTAGCCTGGGATTCACAGATTGTTTGCTATAATTGTTTCATTAGCGTGAACATATCAGATTAACTCTGTCTCTCAGTGATTACAAATATACAAAACGAAAGATGTTCAAAAACGTGATAGATTGGGTATGGCATAAACACGGAAATTTCAGTTTGTAGCTACAATTACCTGCACGAAGACCTCTAGATCAGCAATTCCGGCTTCTCTTGTGTCAATGTCAAAGGTTACAGGCAAACTTGCTGGGACAGCATTACTGACACCTGGTCCAGTGACCTTGACCTTGCTTGCATCAACCCCAGGTTGCACGTTCATGTTAAATGGACTGCAACAGAAGAGAATCAAATATAACGTGATGACTCACCACCAACAGCTTATACAGGAATTAGCAAACTAGCAGAATGATGACAACTTTGAATTAGAAATGATAAACATAATTCAATGACAGTAATATTATACATGACTTTCTCATAACAGTTAGAAACTGATGAAACAAAGCCAGTAGTGTCACACAAGTTATCTCCCCTTATTCTACAACAATAGCAAACCTGATTCCATTGAAACACACAAATCTAATTTCAGTCAATCATAGTGATTCCTATTCTAACAGTTCAATCCAAATAAGGTCATCATCATTACAGTCATTACAAAGGACCCCCAAAATAAAGTTTCTGTTTTCATGAAGTTTCTTCACCTCTTTGGCACATTCTGTCCTCCATATTTGACATCCACCTTGCACTTTCCCTCGTCAGCAGGGACGTAGGTTGCATTGAACACACCTTCTTCCACTGGCACAATCTTAGCTTTTTGGGGTTTGCCTGAAAGAAAGGGGAAAATATTGTCAATGCAATACTGTACATTTGTTGCAAGCTGTTGCTACAGTAGAGGACAACACTGATAGTGTATTGCGATTTGTTCCTATATTTACGATGCCTATAAAGACAAGTCATCCCAGCACACTCAAGTTACCTCCCTTGCTGACCAACATGGTTAGTCGTTGCCTTTACTGTATGCTCGTGTGACAGAGAACTTTTTAAAAATGTTGCTATTACATCCATAGGTCACTTGCTGACCTTCTCATAATCTTATACTGGTGATATATACGAATCGCTATGTATTTGTGACATCTGGACTGTCTCACTTGATGAGTACAGGTACTCATAATGGCCAATAAGTTTTCAGATGAACATTTTCTTCATTCTGTCATTTAGTATTTCAGTTGCATATTGACTCCTTACCACTTTGATCGGTGTATGTGACATCCACGGGTGCCTTGCCAGCCTCCTTGGCGTCAATGGTGAAAGTGGCTGGTTCTCCTGCACGCACTTCCTTCGAGTCAATTCCAGGGCCGTAGCACTTGACCTTGCTGGCATCAACAGGGTCGCACACGCTGACACGGAATGGACTGCCTGCAATGCATCATGGGAAAAGCATATACTGCTAATGTATGACATATTAATACAATCGTATACAATTTGAATAAAATAATCAGATCATGGAATATTTATGTCAAACTTTTAGCATCAGAAACAAACAGAAAGTCTATCCTACCAGGGATATCTTTATCAGCAAACTTGACGGCGATGTCGTAGTCTCCGGCCTTGGTGGGCTGGTACTGGACTTTGCAGGTACCATCACGGTTGTCCTGGCAGTTCATCTGGGCCTCCACTGGGCCTTCAATAGCAAGGCCAAGTCCTCCCTTACCAGCACCACGCATATCCACAGTGAACTCTGCTGGCTGGTTGGTGACTCCGCCCTCGAGACCTGGAAGTGGGCAATATGTTGGTTATGGTCTCAGTCATACACATTAGGGCTGTAAGACTGTGTTCAGCGTCAATACTGCACATCGTCATAGAGTGGAGTACAGGAAAGAACAACTGCCACTGTAAATGGGATTCAACTGTCATGTACAATACTCCATTCCTTCACAGATATCATAGAGAAGAAGGCATACACACCTATTTTAGTAAATAGCTGTTACAAAGCGTTGAAATACCATGTTTACACTCCTTCAAGATGAAAGAAACAAGGATATCTATACTGACTACTGCCTTTATCATTGAGCAGGGAGCTATCATGAAGAATATGAAGGTCATGAATAATATGGGCAGGGCTCAGGAACAATGTCTGACAATATCTCTGAAATTCAAAAAGGTGATTCAATTACAAACAAATTTGATCTAAAAGTGACAGAAGTAGTGTGTTACCTGGTCCATAGGCCTTGACCCTGTTGGGGTCATTTCCGGGAACAGCCTGAACTTTGAAGGGGGACTGAGGAATGGGGGCCTCGTCGTAGGTGACGTCGAGTGACACTGGACCTGTCAAACAATCACCAAGTTCAGTCAATCATGTTGTGCTATTGTTCACTGGATCAAGCAAATACATGGAGACTTTTCCCATAACATGACACATCAAGTTAAAATATCCAGTGTCAGTGATAACTTTACACAATGTTTGAAACACTGCAAAATATCTAAAGAAAAATAATAAGCTAATAACAAATTGTGATATTCAGTCTTCATGAAAATGGTTGAAAAATAATGACTGTCTATGGGAGACAACTCTTGTACAAAAAACCCAAGACACACATCCATATGATGTGGCTGTAAAATCCGCCTAATGTTTCACAGTACATACCTTCTTCAAATGGTGTGTACTGAACGTTGTAGGTCCCGTCGCCATTGTTACGAACAGCAGTGTCATTGAGGGTGCCAGAGGGGTTCTTAAGGATGGCTCTGACTTTGCCCTGTCCAACGGGGCTCACCGACTTGGCATCAACGGTGAACTCGGTCGGAGACTCGATGAACACTCCTGGAAAACAGCCAACTGGATGTTAGTAATGTCCTTTGTCAGACTCGCCACAATGGATGGGAACGGATGAATGATTGGAAGACAGGCGAAACAAACAACACTACAACAATACAACAATACACAACAGTACAAGTGGACGAAGAAAAATGATTTGCCTTCTAAAGGCAACATACAACAGAAATTACAGAATGAATTTTGAAAATATTCAAGATTATTTTATCCAAACTCAATTAGTTGTACATGTCTGCAAGTCTTAAATTACCTGAGAAAAATCAACCTTAGTTATCCAATGTACAGTCTCTACATTCTCTACATACCATTTGCTTCAGTTGTTTGTAAAATAACATCTCAATCCCATCACTCTAATCACTAACACAGCAGTTGTGCTGAGTAAGTCAAATGTTTCCAAACAAAGCTATGGTGAGGAATGGTTCAAGGTTCACACATCTTAGTGCGGACAAAGAGAACACTGGATTATCAGGGATGAAGCAAATGTGATAAGTTAGAAAGAAGCACTTCATAAACCTACACACATTACCCTATAAGGGCAAAATGAAATCAAGCAATATCTTTGACAGAATTATTCTAAAGGCTACCCTGACATCACTATTCCCAACATCGTGTACATTATGCAAAAAGCTGATATACAAACAGTCATGCTATTCTCAGCATGTGATATCAAACATTCCAGTTTGAGTTAGGACAACATTCATTAGTGACAGGAAAAATGAAAACATTCTGGGCAAGAAGCAGCAACACTGCGATTCTGATCATAACAATCTTCTGGCTGTGAACAATTAAATATGCCTTCAAAAAAAGCATCTACAGGCAAAACAGTAAAGCTGTGATCTAAACTGGTATCTATTATTGTTACCTGAACCTAAGCCCGTTTTTAAGACTAGTTGTCAGGAAACACAGATTAACCCAAAAATGAAAAACTGATGACAAAACAAAAACAAACAACCATATTAGTAACAAATGGTATCAATGATAAATTGTTAAAGTTCCTGGAAAAAAGTTAGAACCGATGCAAGGAAAATAAAATGAGGGGTGATGAAGACATAAATGAGTGAAAAATGTGTTTGGGGACAAGACATGCATCTTAAACATGACAAAGAGTTATCTTTTCCTGGTGTTGTTAGTGAATGATCAAGGTGCACCACGTTTAGTCATTGTGAGTGATGCATCATGGGTAGCAGACGATCCTTGGCGCGCTAAAGACCAGTCACTCCATGCAATGTTTACCATCGGGTGAGAGTCCAGGGCCATAAGCTGTGACCCCCTTCAGGTCAGGCTTCTTGACAGCAGGTCCTGCTGGGGGGCCGGTACTGGGAGTAATCTGGGCTGTGAAGGGCGACATGGGGATATGCTGGTCGCCATAGGTAACATTGATCTTGTATGTTCCTGCGGGGGCAAGTAGGAAACACCACAGGTGCCGTCTCCATTGTCCTTACAGTCGATTTTGGATTCTCCTGGACCTTCTACAGTGACCCCGATGCCTCCTGGGGTCTTGGCTTCTCTGGTATCAATGGTGAATGTTGCAGGCTTCAATGCCTCACCTCCCTTCAAACCAGGACCATAGGCAAGGACTTTTGGAGGTCGGAAAGCTTCAACCTTGAAAGGTGACTGGGGTACTGGGTTGCCACCATAGGTGACATCGACCTTGTGAGGTCCAGGCTCATTGAAGGAAACCTTGGCTTTGTGACCTTCTACAGATTCAGTGACGGGCATGTCCTTGGTCTTTCCAGTAGGGGATGTTACCTGCACTGTGGCATTGGCCTTGGGGAGGCCTTTGCTGATGATGTCGACCTCGGAGGTCACACCAATTGGCATTTCTTTGAGGAGAAAGATTGTCATCGATATAGATTCTGTGCATTAACTGTTTACTTCTGTTTTGCTAACACACATATTATTGAATCAAAATCAACATCTACTGTATACCGAGCTAACAGGATGATGTCCTAGATATGACTAGAAGTGATTTGTCGAGGTCAGCAATATTCCAGCTCTATCACAACAGCCTGACAACTATCTGGGACAGGCAAACCAGTGGACGATAGCATGAGCAATCATCACACTGACTGGTTGTGATCAAACACAGTCAGCAAGGTGACCCAATCCTCCTATTATCACTTGAAACACACATGGACTTCATGAAACCCAACAAAATCCAAGCAGAAGAAAGCACAGTTGTAACATCTTAACACATCAATACTAAAATACCCTGTGAACAGTCCATATTTTACCTACAATTCTGAGTAAGCAGGTAAGAATAAGTTTCTCAGACCATAAATCTAGTTTTACTCATGTGAATGATTTGAGGGCTACTCACTTGGTTCTAATCCAACGACCTTGACCTTGCTGACATCGATGCTGGATTCCACAGTGACCTTGATAGGGCTCTGGGGGATGGGCTTCTCAGCAAAGTAGACCTGGACGGTGTACGTTCCGGGGGATTTTGGTTCATACTCCACAGTGAAAGTACCATCACCATTGTCAGTGGTCTTCACAGGGACATCACGTCCATTAGCATCAGTCAGTGCAATAGCAACATCACCTACAACAAACACATGTTCTTAGTACTTCCATGACACCACAAAGAGTTATCTGCTGATATATCACGTTCAAACATATCACCACTAAAATATGCCTAAACAGATGGAAACCAAGTCTTGTTTACTGTCTCTTTTAGCACACTAATAGAAAAAATCAAATCTATCCTCTCTTAATATATATTGAACTGTTCCTATTTGATGCCTACCTGGTCCAGCCTTGGAGCAGTCCACCTTGAAGTAGGTAGTTTTGCCAGTTTTGACTCCCTTCTCTACACCAGGGCCGAACACCTTCACATTGGAAGGGGTGCTTGGCTCGGACACATACACCTGAAAACATATACACCAAAATTGAATACTTCATCCTTTGTGACATTTAAAAGAAAGTAATCTAGGCTACTACAACCATTGTCAATGTTTTCAAAGACTGAGTGATCGGACAGTCTTCAAATTTGGAGCACAAGATACAAGTTTCACCTATGAAAGGAATAGCACCTGGGTATTTAGCATAACCGGTGAATACATCAACCACTAGTTATCACACTGAACCTACACAGGCTTTCCCATAATGACATAGTTCTACATCATGGTTTAACCATTTTTCTCAAGATATCCTGTAACTTTAACTGACATCAACTCACTCGGTATGGGCTGTTGGGAATGGTTACGCTGCCGTAGGTGATCATGACGGTGTGTTTGACGCTGCGCTTAGGCATGTAGCGGCAGGTGAAGGTGCCGTTCTTGTTGTCAGTGACCTGAACATCCACAGGCTTGTAGTCTACGTCAAGGCAGGAGATCTTGAGAGGCTGGGGACTGCGGCCAGCGGAGCGAGTGTCCACGGTGAACTCTGCCATCTTACCGGTGGTGACGCCAGTCTTCTGTAATCCTGGACCCTTGGCAATGACCTGGCAGAGGAGGAAGGTGATATAGGTTAGGGAACGTGATGAATACACCAAGTTTCCACCAGGTCAGGTCATGAAGCATAAAAGGCTCTCCTAAATGTATGCAAACAAAGAGTAGGAGAAATATGTCACTTAATCCTGTGTGAAAAATAATTGATTTTAAATTTTCTCTCCCTTACTTAACATACAAATATATGTTACAAATTCAAAAGCACCTTCCCTAATCAGTTCTTTTCCCAACCATTCCCAACTACTTGTAGGTCAGCATTATCACTCTTGGGCCTACATCATGTCTACATTGTCTTCATCAACTTAACCCATACAACACTGAAACTGGTAGCCGCCAAAGAGAAAAATATTCAATTGTCGGAGATAGCAACACTCAGGTTGACCCAATAAGAAGACTTCATAAACCAGACAATATGTAATAGCAGAGCCTGGGTCTCGCTTAAGTACTGTCATCAATAACTGTACCCTACATACCTTTGAAGCATCGAATTCTCCTGAGGGTGAGATCTGGGCCATGTAGGGTGATTTAGGGATGTCCTGGTCGTTACACAGAATGTGCACAGCATATTCTCCAGCCGTGGTTGGCCAGTAGGTGACGTCAGCCGACCCATCACCGTTGTCCTTGCAGTCAATCTTTGCCTGGGATGGACCCTCAATGGAGAAGCCTGACAGGGGATACAAGGATCCACATCAATGAATGCCAACTAAGGATCAACATCTGTATGCTAGCTGAGTCAGCAAATAGTATGCTGATTTCAGTCACATCACAGTGGGCATCATAATTTATTTTATTAGACCATTTTCTTCCTCAGCAATGAGAAATACAAAAAACAGAGTAATTTTCAAATCCCATCAAACAGTTTTCAATCAACTCTTATTCACACATTTTTCATTTTAACAGACAACCATGTGTAATCGTTTTGTTATGGGCCTCTGTAAACCAAGAGCATTTAAAGACAGGCCAGTGATTCATAAACAAAATATAGCTTAGCGATCAAGACAAATATGACTTATGATTTTTAAATTTTAAGTTGAAATCCACTTCAACATTGCCTTCATGAATACAATGGTTCCTGTAAATGCCTTTTTAAGATGATAGTGACTCAGTAGTAAGACAAATGATCTCACCGAGAGCTCCGACCTCGCCGTTGGTTTCCACGGTGAAGACAGCGGGCTGTCCAACCACTCCAGCCTCAAGGCCTGGTCCGTACGCCCGAATCTTGGACTCCATGTATGGTCCCACATCCACCTTGAAGGGACTCTTGGTGATGTGGACATCTCCAAATGTGACGTTGATGACATAGTTGCCTGGCTTGGTTGGCGAGTACACACAGTTGTAAATTCCTTCCTCGGTGGTTGACAAGACAACCTTACAGGGGACATCAATGCCGCCGGGTCCAATCACCTGGACTTTGACGGTGGCATCGCCAGCACCAGCAGTGTGGACCTTAAAGTCAGCCTGGTCGCGCACACGGATACCGCGTGGCTGGATGCCACGCCCGGAAGCATAGCACATCTTTGCATTTGAGGCTAAAACAAGAAATACTTGCTGATAATCCACTGGGAAAGAAACTGCATCAAACCAGTATAACATAAGTGACTATCTTTCTATCATCAATCATTATTCATTTCATGAAACATTACTCTATTCCAGACATAATTTCAGGAAGTCAACATAACACCATGTTCCAGATTCCAACAATATCATGGCAGCCTATACATAATTCAGTTTGAACCAGACGATCTTGTGATCCATATTGTGATCACAGATCCACACTATCAGTGCAATATGGATGAAATGAACCAGGTCTGACCACCCGTTCCACCTGGTCACCTCTCATAACCACAATAGGTTGTGGATGGCCTACATTCCCAGAATCTCCAGTAGGCAAGAAGGAGCAAGTTGTACAACATACCGGTACTAGCATCTTTATGTTTTGCAGTTACTAGAACCAAAGGCTTTGATGCTATGAACTCACCAACCACAAGCCCATGCAGACTATCATTTTGGAAGATGACCCATATAATATCTGCACTACTTCAGTGAAATTGTCACTTACGTGGTGAAACGTTGACACCAAAGGGGCTCTTGGGGATCTGGTTTCCTGAGAAGAACACGTTGATGGAATGAAGTCCGGAAACCATGGCGATGTACTCTACAAGGAAAGTGCCCTGTTTGCCAGGAACAGCCTGAATGCTGGGCTTGACGGTGTCCTTGCGGCCGTGGGGGTCAAGGATGGCAACGTCAACCTTCCCATTGCCTGCACCTACAGAGGAACGAGGGGGTTGGTTGGTTATTGGAGATTTCACTATTAGTAGGTTGTTAAAAAGGAAATGGTAAAATTAGTACATGATCGTAAGCATGATGTTGATGCCATGTGTCAGTGTGCTATGACCATTGCATTCAAGGAGGTCAACTCTAAAAACAAAACTCTGTGTTGATGAAGGGAATGTTTAACACATGTAAATACAGTACTGATGCCTTTATGAAAGAAGCTATTACAAAAGAATTCTAGGTCGTACTTGACAAGATGAACGCTTAGCAACAGAGGATAATTTTCAAATTGCGCTTCCAAAATGCAGCTGCACCTGATCAGTGCGCTGACCAGTACATATTGTCTTAAGATGCTCACACTAACAACTGGTGACCATAGGCAGGTGGTGAAATGGCCAAGAGAACACACTTACCTTGGGTGAAGACTTCAAAGTAAGTCTTCTTGCTACAGATGACGCCAGTCTTCTCCAGACCTGGTCCCTTGGCAGTCACCTTACTGGGGTCACCAGCCTGGCCCTCCACATTTACAGTGTATGGGCTCTTGGGGATCTCCTTCGTGTTGAACTTTACAATAACCTGTGTTGAACTTTACAATAACCTGTGGAGGAATAGTCAGTGGGTGAGGGAGGTACATAAGTCTGGCACAAAAACTTCTACATTCTGCAAAAAGTCTGTACAACTATTTTGGGTACTTTTTTCATCACGTTTTTATACATTAATCTGAATTGCAGGTGTATATGGACAGTTATCCTGTATGATGCTGGGTGTATATGGTCAGTTATCCTGTATGACGCTGGGTTTACATGGACAGTTATCCTGTATGATGCAGTGGGTTTACGTTGTATGATGACTATCCTGTATGATGCTGGGTTATATGGACAGTTATCCTGTTGATGCTGGGTGTATCACAGTTATCCTGTATGATGCTGGGTGTATATGGACAGTTATGTTGTACATTATATGGTCAGTTATCCTGTATGATGCTCTGAATTGGACAGGTGTATATGGACAGTTATCCTGTATGATGCTGGGTGTATATGGACAGTTATCCTGTGTAGCTGGGTGTATATGGCTGGGTTTATCCTGTATGACAGTATTATCCTGTATGATGCTGGGTTTATATGGACAGTTATCCTGTATGATGCTGGGTGTATATGGACAGTTATCCTGTATGATGATGCTGGGTGTATATGGTATGACATATGGACAGTTATCCTGTATGATGATGGGTGGTGTATATGGACAGTTATCCTGTATGACGCTGATGGTGTATATGGTCCTGTAGTGGGCTGGTATCCTGTATGACGCTGGGTGTATATGGACAGTTATCCTGTATGACGCTGGGTTTATATGGACAGTTATCCTGTATGATGCTGGGTTTATATGGACAGTTATCCTGTATGACGCTGGGTTTATATGGACAGTTATGCTGTATGACCCCACATACTGACCCTGTATTGTCCTTCCATGGTTGGTGTGTAGCAGCAGGAGTAGGTGAGGTTCTTGTCGTTGTTGAACACCACCTCACACTGAAACACAACACATACTGTCAATTTTTGTAATTATCTGCCCCTGCCTCATGCTACACATGGTTAAGGTTAATTCTAATCAGAAAATGAAAATCAGTAAATACCTCTTAAAGGCCAGAAACTGGTCACAGAATTTGTGGAAATTTGTACAAATTGGTGAAACAAATTGGAGGAAAGTAACATTAAAGAAGGATTCTATACTCACTGTCTCCTGTTTGCCCTTGGGGTTGAGGACGATGACGGTTACCTCGCCCTTGCCAGCACTGTATGTGTCGATGGTGAAGCGGGCTGGTGCTCCAACCTGGTTACCCTTAGGCTCCACACCAGGGCCAAAAGCCCGCACGCGGTTGGGGTTGACACGAGGGCGGGTGGGGGCTCCAGGCTTCAGCTTAGACTTGGGGAACTGAGACAGGTACGTCATCATACTCATCTCGTCCACCTTCGGGTTGGTCAGCTCGGTGGGCTTGATCAGCTGCAAGCAATGGGCAATAACAACCATGAACACACAGTGAGTGTATATACCGGTAGAACATATTCCCCACGACTACTGGTTTATCAATGCAGACTGTGTTGGTCTGGCTGAGGCTAACCAGTCCAATACTGCATTTCAGAATACCATCAAACTCTCTTCCAAATATGCCTCACACCTGGCACTCCATGCTATATAATTAATATACATTATGATCATCATAATCATTATTATTCAGCCACAGCTAACATTGAGGCCACACAATCATACTTTTCATTGGGTCTTACACAGATAACGTGCCGACATCTGGGCAGTATTGGAATCCCCGTGGAAGGAAGAGTGTGTGTGTGAGTATTGTAGGTGTAGAGTGGTTCAAAGTGAGTGCTTCACAACACAATCAAGGTCAGCCAGGCCACACTTTAGAGCTTATTCTACAATTTTCGAAAATATCCCCACTTGTGTATCCACTGTATACAATCAATCACCACTCTTCACAGTCATAAATGAATAACTTATATATAGTCATAACCTTTATCTCTGTATAGTTTTGTTAAAGCTAAATCCACATATATTCATGGCATTTTATTTGTAATAAAAACTTGAAAATTTACAAATCATAATAAATAAAGACATGATAGATTTTATGTAATCCAATATTGCTGATACTTTATAGACTTCAAGGTACAAACATTCTAAACGAATAAACACTTTATTACGATTGCAAAATGGAACAAGCAAAATGTCTCTGATCTAAAGGAATTTTTTATCCATGTGTGCGACAAGACTGCAGGAATTATTAGAGGTGAAGAAAATATTCTTGTGTTTCCAAATGAAAAGCAACATGTCTGAGATTCCACTTGAAGTGTTGGCACACATTATCACCAGCTTCTGGTCTGTGTGTCACAGTGGGATATGGGCGGGGAGTCGTTTGAATGTCAGCTACCACTACTTCAAGCGGTGATAGGAAACCTGAGACTTGATCAGGGTGTGAGCTCCATATATTCATTACACATTGTAACATGTTACAGACACTTCCACATGCCAAGTGTAAGCCGTAAAGTGGACTTAAGACCAGCTTTACGCAGATGCTGCATTAAGAGATTTATCATGCACATTCATTGAACAGCTCATAGCTCAATAACCTGACACAAATTCCTTACAGGAGTCAGCATATGATAGCATACAAGGATGCATTTCACAAACAGTTGTGAATGGTTTGCAAGGATTTGGGCAGACATTTAATAAATGTTTTCATAACAAAACACCCTAGATCTAAGACAACACTCTATGTGTCCCATTTTTCTCTCCCCCTGTCCAGTTGCTGAGGTAAATGTTGCAGGTCAGGCTACTGCCTAAACCATGTCACCTCTCTACAGTAACATCTGCACACAGTAATTACCTCCCTTTATCCTTGCCTTACCCATCTTCTTGTATGGATGTGGACAATTAGTCTGTTGAACCAGATATTATTTTTTTACCCTAACCATATGGTTTGAATCTGCGAAAGCCTGCAGCATTCCTATCAGTACAGATAGAGCAATTTTCTTATTACTCACCAAACCTACAGAAAAGATGAACTGGTACTTTAAGTTTAATTGTAACCATGGTAACAAATTAGAAATTAGTGCCTGTGTTTATGTACAAATAGAGTTATTTTTGGGAACCATTTACTCATTAGCCTATAAATGCAATCTAAAGAAGACACAAATACCAGTGACTACAACATCTGAATATCATTTTAGGATAAATACTGGTTTAATCAGACACAATTACATTGACCTTGAATCTGAAAGTCAGCAGAAATGGATGACCTTGGCAAGAAGTTAGGAACCAAGATGGGCAGTTTGCCAAGCGGAATACTTCATGATGGAGGCTGATGCCGTTATGGGAGCTGCATGGCAGTGTCAAAACACTCCGGCTCCTGTCTTGTATGGTGTCGGCGCCACCTGCAGTATCAGGTAACACCGCCAACGTGCACACTGCCATTCCACACTCATAAGTCTCAAGGAAGTATGGAGGTAACCATCAGTGGCTGATAAATCTTATTAGTCAGTAAACATTGCTTGAACAAGATAATACATCCAGAATCACATATTGTTATCTCGGTTAAACATCTCATTTCTCCATACCAAGATTGAGTTCTGATAAAACTCGTTTCATAATATTTATATTTTTTCAATTTTGTCCAATTATTTCATGACAAAACTCTTTTTACTGCACGTTTTATGTTTTACCACATTATCTTCTGCATGTATTAATTTCAACATATCTTTGGGTTTAATTTCCTTACTTCAACCTAACCGTATATATTCATGAAATATAAGACCCGTGAAGATCCGGGGTAGAATAGGTCTTCAGCAACCCATGCTTGCCACAAAAGGCGACTATGCTTGTTGTAAGAGGCGACTAACGGGATTGGGTGGTCAGGCTCGCTGACTTGGTTGACACATGTCATCGGTTCCCAATTGAGCAGATCATTGCTCATGCTGTTGATCACTGGATTGTCTGGTCCAGAATCGATTATTTACAGACCCCCACCATATAGCTTGAATATTGCTGAGTGTGGCGTAAAACTAAACTCACTCACTCACTCATGAAACATAATGTTTAATTATTATATTATTTAATTTTACATCCAAACATTTATCTTATGAAAGTTTAATACTAATAATGACACTCATCTTTAACATGTTTATATGCAAATTGTTAACACATTAACCCAAGAATGGATGGTCCCGCTGAAAGGGCGTGCCTTATCACAACGTGCTCCATCCCCTTGGGCCATTCTGCCTTGGGTGGGACACAGTTGATATCAGTCCTAATCAATCATCATGACTGGAATGATATTCAAAATATCACACGGTGAACAGCAGTGCGTGCCACTAACCCATTCTGTCAGTCTCCACCTCACTTCCTGCCCTCACATTCACAAACCCATTACCTTCTTCACAGATTATTATGTCAATAGTGCTGAAAACAGCCTGCGTGTTTAAACTATTGAATGTAAGATCACTGCATAAAAATATTGCTCAACTGCAGCATGATTTGATGCATGTACAGTCATTAATTCAAGTTGCCTTTTTGAAACGGAACATGATCAAGTGTGATCAAGTGCAGGCTGGGTAATTGTGGGGCGTAGAGGAGATTATGATAGCTATATTAGCTGTATTTAGACGTGAATTGGGAAACATGACTACACTATGGCTCTGCACTATATTACAAGCCAATAATAATAAATATAATTTTCTTTGATTCCTTTATAATAAAATGTATAATTGATATAATTAGCACATGCAATAATATGCCAATACCAGTGTTATACGGACCTTGCTATGGAAGTACTCAGGTCATTACTGTTCGTTACTAGATGTTATATGTGGTTTTATTCCCCATGTTGTATCTGCCTACCTGTGGTACATCTAGCCACTGCTCAGCTGCATCCATGGCCTCCTTGGCATTGTCCTTGGCCTTCTTGGGATCCCAGGTGTCCCAGTCAGGGCACAATCCTGAACAAAATAGTCATACTATACTATATATCTGCCATCACAGTTGCCTAACTGTCAAACACCTAAATAGCACCATTTGCCAAACTGTAGCTCATATACTGGCGAAATAAACATTCACTTTGCTTCTTATGTCCTGCAAGCTATCCGTTTCATTATTTCATTTATTAATATGTAAATATATTTTCTGAGGCTGTATTATAATTTAACAAACAATACAGACTAAAACATTATAGTGAGGGTATACAACAAAGTTGAAAGAAATATCACAGTGGCACATCAAAAACAGTTTACTTCTTTGGCAATGATATATTTGCTAACTAATGCTTTCAATAATCTCCTGGATACCAGCAATTTTAATCATCTAGCTTGTGTAAAGAACATCCAAAGATATACCTGGGCCGCAGGCATCAACCAAGGCTCCAATTGCCTTGCCGTCGTTCCAGTCGGTGGTAAAGTTCTTGATGGGCAAGTCGGGCACCTTGCTCTGCACCCAGTTGAGGAGCCTCTGCTTGGGTGTGGGTCCCCCCTCTGAGGGTGTTGGTTCCTCTCCCTCCCACATGGGCATGGAGATGGAGTAGTGGAGGATGAGCGTCCATATCAGACCCAGGATCAGCTTCAGCTTCTTGTCCACAATGTCAGAGCTGTCTGTAACACAAGGAGAATAGGGTAAGTCAGGTTGTTGATATGATCACAGCGCATCTGAACTGTCTCTAGGACAATATTTATGCTCTTTAATGCCACACTCAGCAACCTAAGTCAACCGAGTCACAGGTCTGACCACCCAATTCTGTTAGTTGTCTTAAGCATAGGTTGGTGAAGACCTGTTATGACTCATATCTTCAAGGGGTCATGGAATCATGACATGATTGGATAGTGCCTGGACTCTCTGTGATACAAGGACAAAAGGGTCACTCAGATTGCTCACTAGACTAACAACTAGTCTCTGAAATGAACATATTTTACAAAAAAAAGCTCATATTAAAAAAATAAAATATAATCATTTCCTTTCATTATCTAGACTTGCCACATTATCTAGACTTGCCACATTATCTAGACTTGCCACATTTTCTAGACTTGCGTGGGCTTTCCTGGATATATTTGCTTCAGGATCTGTATGTCAGACTAATTACTCACATGGATATATTTGCTTCTGTATGTCAGACTAATTCCTCACATGATCAAAAAGTGTCTTGCTGGACATGCATGTCATGACAAAGTTTACTTTCCTGGCTTCCTCTCACAAGAAAGGTGGATTTTCTCTTTATTCCTAATTTTTATGACAGTGTTCAGAGTTATTCAGGGTTAGTTGGTAATGCATCTTGGCCACACATCATACAGAACCAAGTCTCCAGGACCTGAGAAATAACAACATCTATCCCACACCTTAAAGTCCTACATGACCTGGTGAATCAGACCTTATCACTACCCAGCCCCTGCACACATGTGATGAGCAGTACTTCTTGTAGGTACACTGAATGCTGCTGCTGCTGTAGGGGATGTTCCAGGTCAGATTCCTATCCCCCTGGTCTGCTCTATGTGCAGTGTTTCCCACCCCCAGATAACACAACACATTAACACTCACAGCACCACAACCAACACATTTGACCCTCTTTCTTAATCCAGCACTTGAGTTGAGATGAAGGGCTTGTTCAAACATTAACTTAACACTTATGGTGATTTTACCACAACAATGTCCAATCAATACCACATTATTGTAGTTTCCTACAATGCAAAATCTGTCAGGATGTTAGCTTTATCCAAAGAACCCTTGAGATCTAGCTTTGCTCTTAGGTTGTACTGAGTAAAAAGTCCACAGGGTAGAGTAATTCTAGTCTGTCTCACAGTCCTTGAACCACATTATTTTCCCTACTGCCTAGCCCTCCCTGCAATTCTAAAGCCCTAAATGAAGCAAGTCTAGATTTCCCCATGTAATCTTCCAACTCACTGCAGCTCCTTCCTTTATTTGTTACTATCAAAATCATAAATATTCAGGGACTAAGCATTAGTCTAGAATAATTCTATCCTTATAACTGGCAAGTCTTGATAAGAATGCCAGTTGCATAGGGATAATTTGTTCTTATTATACTCATGTGATCTAGAAATTGGGATTTAAACAAGTTATGATTTTCTTGGAGACTTGCGCAAGTCTACCCTAAATCCTATATTCAGTTTGAAAAATGCAAATCACGATAATAACCAGACCAGACACATCATTAACAGGAACGTTTGCTTAGTCTTCTCACCACTGCTGCGAATAAACAAGCATTTTTTATATTACACTTTAAATACAAACACATGGTGCTGTATGGAGTTTACCTACATATCCTGTAACTTGTATCAGTTGTGCAGAATATAGCACACTGTGGTCTTACATTCCAAGCCAATATTTGCTGAGCTGTGCAGCATTCAGCATACACACAGGGTAGCTGGTATCAATATCAGAGAGGTAGAAGCTGGTTCTATAGTCATGTAACCAGGAAACGTTCATTGTAAATACAGTTTAAGGGGAGAAAAACTCTTGAATATTGATTAAATGTAACTTGCATCGAGGATGACACAGGTGAGAGATGTACACCTGACTACTGAACTTCGGCCGTAGCTATGCAGTGAAACAGATGGCCAGAGAAACTGGTTATTCAAATGATGAATGATTAATCAGCATAGAGCACTGTCCAAGTGTTCCCCCCAGTGTCGTGAAACAATGGATCCCCATCATCTGTACTGAACATGTGTTGTATGCGTGCTCTGTCTACAGAACATTGCAAAAACAAACACAACATTGTACCTGGCACTTATATCACAGACATGTTCAGGTGTCGTTGCTTCGACTGTCACGTTTCCTACACCCAGACATGTTGCTAGAAACTGCTAGACTTATCTCACTGCTAATTACAATTCCTGCATTGTTACAATGTCAAGGTCACCTACTAGAGCAACATGAAGAAGTGCAACACCTACAGCATGATAAGGAGGTACTTGGAAGTCCAGATTAGTGATACCTGACAAGCAGCTACTTCAATTCCAGATTTGTGATGTTGCGTGAGACTTAACTCATGTGAGGAGAGACCACCCTCTTAGAATGTATTGACTTAAAGCCACACAAGACAACATGAGAGGATTTTAAAAACACTCCTTAGAACGTTACTTTCTTTGGGGCAGGGGGCTATGTATGTAGGCTTTTGTTGCTCATAGTATGTGTATGTGTGTAGGCAACTGTACCTACTATCCACCCACACACATACATACTCTCTTTCACACACACACATGCACACTGGGGTAGCTTAGTGGTTAAAGCATCCGCTCATCATGCTGAAGACCCGGGTTCGATTCCCCACATGGGTAAAATGTGTGAAGCCCATTTCTGGTGTCCCCTGCTGTGATTCTGCTGGAATATTGCTAAAAGCGGCGTAAAACTAAACTCACTCACTCACGTGCACACTCAAACTGTTAAAGCTCCCAAAATATTCATGGACTACCTTATATCTAACGATGTTCTATTTTCATTGCACCTGGGCCAGAGTGGGAGAAATCCAGGTGAGATTAGGTGTGGCTAGGTAAGTAAGCAACAGGCATAAGGCTGTGGACAAATGTTAATCCACTAGGGGTTAATCCAGTAACATCCATGCATTCTGTCAACATACAGTCTGATTCATCACCTACATGCACTCCATGGTCATGTTTCAGTCAGTGGCAAATAGTTGTGGGGTTTGTGCCATTACTCAACCTGGAATCTGATGATGTGCACACATTGCCCTGGGCTGACAGGCAGGCAGGCAGGTGTGGGAGGAGGAAGGAACAGCCAACATAACTAACAGTGACTATATTTGTTTACATGGTATTGTTTGATGTGAAACTTGATTCACGGAGGACATGAGTGACACACTCATGACATACTACATGTCACAATTATGAAACATACATGATTTGTTACCAGTTTATCTGTCACACATTTGTTACACTAGTTGATGTTTGAAGTATGCAGAAGTTATGTCTATAATCCAACAGTAATGCCAATAAAGAAAAATAACCTTTTACCTTTTTCGATGAACAAATCACGAAGGAGAGCAAGGTTCTATTTAAATACTAGGAACCTAGGTTAAAGGGTTAGGATCAGGAAAAATATTGTCAATCCACACGTTTTAGGGTTGACGGCACAATAAAATATACAAATGTGATTCTTTTACACTTGAGCTGGGAGCAAGATTACCACAGCCATCGAGGTTTGAGTTTTATACACTTCATATTTACTCCTTAATGTTAGTCTGGCAGTCCATGACGAAATCAACACTCGTCATAAAAACAGCTCTTGTGTGCACTTGACTCACTCACAGGCTTCACATTGAACATGTACATTGAGCAATTCATTCACACATTTTAAAATGATACCCCTGAAATCTAACACCGTGAAGGCGTTAATGAGCACAGAAACATTATTTCCCTGGCATGTTCGGCACTGGCTGCTGAGAGTGGATGGTGGTGTGCCAAGTGGAGAGCAACAGTCGGGGCATGTATGTATTTCTGTTCCACCATTTACATACTCCCTACAGAATCATCTCAGAGCCAGTGGATTACAACGTGATTCTCCTTCATCCAAGTGTCTCACAACAAGAACAGGTCGCCAGGGACAAGTGATTCCCTGGAGGCCCGAGCTCAGCAAACATTTCTGAATATTGAGTTCTTAAGAACTGTGTGTAGAGATCTTTAAAACAAAATGGTGTGCCTCCACACCCAAACTGTTAAGATCATACAAAAATTTAACATTACTTAGCTATGATATGTACATATTTCTCAATGAATGTGTATGTAACACTATAATGCCTGTTACAACCATAGGCGGCTCCAGAGTGGGGTGCAGGGGTGTGCACACACACCCATTTAATACTGAAACTTTATTAAATGACCATTGAAACTCTTGTGAAAATGTAGTGTGCAACCCAAACCCAGCCTTCTCAATAGTGTGCACCACCCTTTCTCCACCCCCATTTCTCCACCCCCTACTAACAACATCATTCTTCTAAATAAACAAGTTTTATTCACAATCTGTTGTTCACCAACTTCACACTGGTACAATCAATGCATACAATCGGCACAGGAACAACAAATGATGTAATCTTATACAACAAGTCTGAATTAACCCATCTGAGCTGACAATCGACGTGAACACACTTGTGTGACATTCTGCTTTACTCCAGTTTCCTTATAAGGAAATGTTATACCCACGTTAATCCCTCCAGGCGTAAATCGTTGGTGTATGTAAAAGGTGACATCCCTGATGTACCTGGGATCACCATGTGCAAACAACACCCCTTCACTCCCTGACGCGAACTCCACGTACAAGCAACTTGTCTTTCACTAGTTGTGGGTCAAGTAGCATGTATCATGCCCCCACATGGCTAGTAGAGGGAGATGTTCTTTTCTACCCATTCATGAAAGAAAATATGCCACGATGAAATGTGTAAGATGGGGTTCTTATAATGTGGTAATGTTAAACATTCCTTCCTAACTCAGACAATCCTACAGTGAGTCTACGAGGGCAGGTGAGCGCAGGTGAGCGCAGGTGAGGGCAGGTGAGGGTACACCTCAGGTCTAGCCCGTTACACAGTCATGGAGCATGCATTCCAGCTTGTATACACTTTTGTTCTGGCCATATCCACCAACTCCACAATACATCACTTGCTTGATAACTGTGTTAGTACCTACACAAAAATGTCACACTCATTGCAATAAAGAAGTTGACTATCCATAGAACTTGGTTTTCCTTCACCATACAACTTCTAAAATGTCTCTCAAAGAAAGTGAACTCCACAATGACTAATTCAATGTGTCACTCTTTTCATTGACAATCCTAGAAATATTTTAATGAACTATGGACGTTGTTTGCCTATGGTTCTATTAAAATGAACAGGGCCATGTTTCACAAAGTGATCCCAGCAGTACTCCTGTTATGAGCCTATCTTGTAAGTGTAGCAGCTACGTCCATCTTATACCTAGATCGCTATGACAACAAGACCAAAGTAATTCTACAAGGTGTTAACAAATGTTAGCAATGTATGCAAAATGGTAAAAGAAACTGTGGCTATGTCAAGTAACTATCTGTTCCAGTCCAAATGTACTTTATAATGTGGGTTGGTACTGCTTCCCTCGCTACACATTCCATGGGCTGGGCTGACAGAGGAGAATTATGATCCGATGATAAGGTGACAAGCTACATAGCCAGGTCCACAAAGACTTTAATCCTAGCGATATAGTTCAATAAAGCCACGCTGAGGACCTGAAGCCAGTCTGGTTGTTATGACAAGCACGTCGGGTAGCAGCCTGTGTACTCAAGTTGCTAAACGAGTTTGTCCTCTCCATTCACACCTGACACAGGTGAGAAACAACATCAAAGTATGTACTTCTTAGAAATCAAGGAAAGAAGGAAATACAAGGAGTGTTTCTCTTATACCACCATATTTTCAAAGTGAAATGTGAAATAGTGTTAGAGAATTTGTACAATTAATGGTTACAAATTTGAATATATTTGGATGTCAAAATTGTTCTGTCACAGAAATTCAAGAAAAACCATCAGGCATGAAAGAATCAATTTTATCAACACTACTCCAGCGTCAATGTGTTGACAAGTGAAAATAGATCAAGTTCTTTGTGGTAAGTCGAACAGATTGTCAATAATCCAACTCAAGCCACACTGTATTGAAAACAAGGTCACAAGAGATTGATTGCCTGTCAAGATCAATATATCATCCAGAGAGGGATCTTCCTTTCGAAGTCCTTCAGTGAATATTAAAACTTATATCGCAATCTATCAATGCTGAAAATGAGGATTAACTGCTGTGTCATTTGAACTATAAAACAGAAATATAATGCTTAGAAATGTTCTGTAACATGTACATGCTATCCTGTACTGAGAGATTCAACAGGATCTTCTACTACAGACAGGTGTGATGGGGCAGCCTGCTTGCTCTGCCTGAAGACCAGATCCACATTCCCAACTAAGTGAACACAGTTCCTGGTTCTAGCAATATGATTTATCTCAGGTTACTGTGTGACCTTCATCCTAACTTGCTGACACAGCAAAGCTATATCAGCTACAGTAGAACACAGACAGGTCAACCAACCAGAACCAGTGTATAACACATTCATCCAACTTGATCCAGTGATGTCAAGTTTGTCATACTATGTTCAGTCTATTATGTACCTGTCACTAAGGTATGTCGGGATCATGGCACCTTGAACAGATACCAGACTTATGGAGTAGACGTCAAATGGTCGAGTACACATCCAAGTTGGTACCTACACACCTTGAACTTCTGAATGCTAGACCTAGCCTCAGGCACCACTGCCCTTAACAGTTACCTCACTATAGAATAGAATAGAATAATACTTTAATGCCTTTTCAGGAATTTGTGTTACATCAGCAGAGCTACTGACACATTAGAGAGATACCAAACATATTTACATAAATTCTTTGATTTAGGTATCTTCACATTTGTTTAAGAGAGATATGGTACTTGGAATAAAGGATGTACGGGCTCTCTGCCACGAGCTATCTGCTTTTATACCAGGCATAAGGCCTTGAGCAGCAACTGGAACCATGGCAGCTATCCTGCTCAATGTTAATGCACAAAAATCACCCTCAAGGTTAGACTGATGTGAGGACTTCTGGCCCGGTGACCAATTGTGTAACAATATTGCCAGGTGCCACAGTTACCTATCCTACCATGACACAGTGAGAGAGTCTTTGTTCCTTTCCAGCGATCCATTCCCTGAGACTGAAACACTGCTCAGTGATGCGTTCACCTGGAGTAGGGTGGACCGGAGGTAAGTGTTGCAGAACTGGGTTTGATAACCCTTCGTTTAAATCTGTAAAGCCTCTTAATTATTGTTAGTTTGGAATAATTGCTAAAAATGGTGTGAGACAGTATTCCTCTTCAGGACCCGTGAAGCGCTAAATGATGGATTGATTTGTGCGAGGAGAAGGTTTGGTGTTGTGAGCATCTGGAATGTTGATGACTTGGTAGCCAAGTCCTGCTGTCTTCAAGAGTCTCTGATTTCATGGGCGCTAGTCTTGATGGAGTGAGGTTTGTTTTGGGGGTTACCTATGTGTACCTATTACCATAATCCAGCTGAGATAAATAGTGCTGGAATGTTTCTAGTAGAGGATTCCTGCAAGCTGGTGAGTTCTTCTTAGGTCAACATATGAAGACATCCAAGGCCTGTATGTGTGAGTGAGTGAGTGGCTGAGCTATGTTAAACAACCCTTTGAACTGCATTAAAGTTGCATGCAGCCATAGCTAATATGCAAAGATGGCACAGACAGATGTCTAATAATTTGGTGAAACTGACCCAGAGTAAATTGAGTTTAAACACCTATATTTCACTTTCCATTTAATCACAGCATCACATTATTTTGACAGATGAAAGTCACAGTGATACAGGACACATTTACCTCCTTGAATAACAGAAAGCAGTGATATCAACCAATGATCAGGATTTCCTGGAATGGCTAAGGGAGGTAACTCTGTGTCAGACATGCCCTGTGTGTGTGAGCATGCCAGGCAGCTGTCAGTAATTCCCCACAATGGGGAAACAATGGCGTGTTTATCTGTACAGCCTGCTGTAGATCACTGTTATCAACCAGACAGCAGATACGACTCAGCATGGTCTTCCCCTGATATGCCTGAATAGCACAAATCTGCCCCTTACCACAATAAACCATGAAGAATGCCAGCACCCCTGTCTTACAAGAAGGAACATTATCGTTTTTACTTGTCACAGGATAGCAAGAATTAGGTTCAGTGTTTCTAAACATATCATGTTGTCTGCAAGCAATAACTGCCACTGATAAAGTAAGGATGAACATAAGGGACATTAACCCATCTCAAATCCTGAATACAGAATGACTTTGGTTTCATACAGCTCTAAGCAATGTTACTGATGACAAACACCAAAAAAGGTTTGCATGCAGGAGGAAACTAGAACTCAGGTATAACTATTGGGCTACCCTATGTCTCAGCTGGATATTGATATGGTAATGAATTAGAGTGAGTGAGATTAGTTTTATCCTGCTTTCAGCAATATTCCAGCAATATCAATGCGGGACACCAGAGATGGGCTTCACACATTGTACCCATGTGGGTAATCAAACCCAGGTCTTCGTCATGACGAGTGAACGCTTTAACCACTTGGCTACCCCAAAGTTTGAGTGAGTTGAAAGTAAGCTTATTGTAAATTAAAAGTCCAGAGTGATGTAGAAATTTACCAGTTAGTGAAACGCACAAACATGGGTATACTGCTGACAAACCAACAATCGAAAAATACGAGAACACTTGGATTAAAACACAGAATTAGTGGATTGAGAATGCCAAAGGGAAGTAACTCTGCATAGCAAATTCCAGAACTTTACACCACTGGGCCACCCATACCCCTTACAGTGATATGGTGGACACGAAGCAGATCTGAACAATGCTGACACCCTAGTATGCGTGACCCGCCCATCAGTACTGTATGGATCTGATTAAGATATTACAGTATTATTGACATACAAATATGACTCTTGTGTGTCACATGCTAACACAAGCAATGGCTACAAGTGGCAGCTAATGTGAACTCCTTGATTTGTACCACACTAATCCCCTCCATCTTGGACTGTCTGACGACAAGATAAATGAAGGCGGCATCTACTTGGGGTATCTCGGAACATGTGAGAAGAAGAAGCCTATGTGTAGTCACTTCAGTGAAACATGGTCAGCCACTTCAGAGAGGAAACAAGCCATCATTGTCAACACACACTGGGATAAATTTACCCTCTGCCAGTTCAAAACGCCCTAAACGTCCAACCCTCGAAGCTGCTCTTTAACAGCCCGGCCAAGTTTGTTTTAATGGGTGTGGTCTCAGCCAACCGTTCATGGTGGGTAGGATTCCATAACAGTATGGCTGACTTTCCTTGTTTGCATCAGTTATCATCTTATTTAATTGTAACGATCCCATATTATCATCTAAATGTGAATGTGAGCATTTGTTTTTGTCATAATGAGTTCAAACAAGTCTTCTACTTTCCTTAATCATAACTTTATGAGCTACACCCATTACACCCAATTACGTGCCTCCAAAATAAGAAACAACAAACCTGTCATACTTGAAATAAATGTTTTCATACATGTATTTGAAAGCTAAAATATTTACAGGTCACTGACTGCACCACAACATATCTACACATATACTATATTCATATGAAAGAATGGGGGGTTCCCTTATCTTTTTTTAAGTAGTATATGTCAAATCAAACAAGCAACCCTCAAACTAATTGACAAATACCCATGGTATTTTATCTACCACACAAGTGTGTGTAGAAAAGTTTCCCAATAAAACTGAGCAAGGCAAGGAACCTGTTTGGGAGTGTTAAGTTTGTTCTAATCTGTTGAATCCGTTGAATACACATCCTGCTATATATATATAAGTGTCACATGGGTGTAAACAGGGCCACAGTCACTTTACCACGTGGTCAGATGTTCCATGTATTTTCCTGTATATTTTTATTAAATCTATTTCGCACATAAAGATATCTGATTAGAAATACCTTGAATACCTCTCATACCATGTGTGACTGATAACATTCCATAGGGGCAATAAACAGTAACCATAGTCACCAGACTGATGCCAACAGGTAGCTCGGGGCAACAGAGGGGTCTTATCTGTCTGGGGTCAGCAGTTGCAGAGGAGGGGTCAGATGAGGAGGGGGGATGCTAAGGGAGGAGGGGCATGGAAGGGATCCAGGAGGGGGATGCTGAGGGAGGGGGAAGGCTGCATCAAATGGATTCTTGCTTAAGGATGGAGAAAGAGTTTTTATGAGCCAGCATGTTGCCAGATTAGATAGCTACCACAATACAGGAAGATACTAAGACTGAGATCTGTTGAATTTACACCAGTAGGGATTCAACTGTACATGCACAGAATCAGGGCCATGAAAGACGACATTGAAAAGAACACTGAGTGAAGTTGAGGGCAAGGTGTTCCACGAGCGACATATACATCAAACAAACCCACACCACCCCTGACCTTTGTACAGCAATCTTACATCTCAAGAAACAAACTCGCCCAAACTACAAAGGGCACCTGTGTCCTCCAATATTGGCCCAGTACACAACTGTACACTTCACATCTAATTGCATGACTGGAGGTGGGTACAACTGGACCAATGTCAACAACCTGCGTGATTATCTCCCTTGTCTACATCTCATGTCGGTGTTAGTTTAGGATGGATGTTGTCTTTGAGGAGGCAAACAACTCCGAACATCTACTTACACTCCCAATTAGCACCAACTCTGTTGTCACATCTGTGATCCAGAGATTTGACTGGCTCATTTCTCTGATCCAGAGGTTTGACCAGCTCATTTCTGCGATTCAAAGATTTGACCCGCTCACATGTCTGATTTACAGGTTTGACTGGCAGAAATGTGTGATTGCTTACACTTATGATGTGATGGATTTAAACAGTTAACTAATAAGGACATAATATGACTTTTAAGTATAAAGAATTACCCTTGAATATACTTCAATGTTGCAAGAGTTCCTGAAGCTTTTTGGCTACCAAGGTCACAATGACCTGTATCTGTTTGCTGCACCCTTCCTACCACACGATGCGTTACCGTGGTAGCGTGTGTTTGTCCTATCCCACAATGCACTTGTTATGCAGTGTCAACTTGCTACAGCTCATTAAACGTATTTTTAAACTACAATCCCTACCCTTTCATCTCCAAACTTAGTGCAAAATGAACAGTAAAAACAGAATATAAATGAGACTGAACCTAAAATATTCATTCTGTCCACATTAACAGGCCCAACTCTGCATGACAGAGTCGTAATGGTCATGGATGTCCATCACTTAACTCATCCATCTTACAAGACATCCAAACAAAGCTCAACTACCGCCAGATGTTTCCTCAACAAGCATGTCACATAAAGATTACTTCATTAGTTCATTTCCAAAGTAACAAAGTCTACCTCTGTGAAACTTCACAATGTCTACTAAAACATGTTTGACTGAACCAACATGTGAACCCAGGGTATGTTCAATAACTTTAAATAGGCTTCTAAAGTCAATCAATTTTGAACAAACATGCATGACTGTATTGCTTCTTTTGAAAATTATTCAATAGTTTTCCGTGTGACATGACACTATCAGTGTCAGACGCAAAGCACTTCACACATATATACATACCCTAAATAATGATCTATTAGGTCTGAACATTCAAACTGTCATGCAGCCCCATACACTGTGCAGGAGTTTGTGGCTTGTAGACATTGTGCACTGGTAATCCTTCCAACTTCCATGGAGGTTAACATCAAGCCTTTGTTGACTTTCAGACGAAGGTTTTCAACATGGTGGGGAGATGACATACATAGTGCATTGAAGGGTATGAAACAGAGCACTGAGGTTATTCTCTGTGTGCATAAGGGACAATGAGGAACCATACTCAACCGAATGAACTGGAGCCAACTGGCTCCACTCAAGCTTATGGTTTCCAAATTAGTTTTAAAAAGAGCTGTCAACACTGCTCCATCCTGGGGATAAACACTGGACATCAGATCATGGAGGGACATTCCACCGAGGATCATTCCACCCTCTACATTACTGCAATAATAACCAGTCAACTTTACTTGGGTTTGTTTGTTCTTTTATGCCACACTCAGCAATATTCCGGATATACGGCAGGGAGTCCAATGATCAACAGCATGAGCATCAATTGGGATTCGATGACATGTGTCAACCAATGTCAGTGAGCGAGCCAGCGATCCTCTTACGACAAGGCTGGGTTGCTGAGAACCAATTCTAACAAGGATCTTCATTGGTCCCACTTTAATAGAGGCAAGGCTGGGACAGAATGAGACCGATTGCTTCATATCAAGTAGAAGACAAGGCTGGGTTGCTGAGAACCAATTCTAACAAGGATCTTCATTGGTCCCACTTTAATAGAAACAAGGCTGGGACAGAATGAGACCGATTGCTTCATATCAAGTAGATGTAACATAAATACACAGTTCAATATGTTGTTGTTGTTGTTGTTGTTGTTGTTATTGTCGCTGCTGCTGTTGTTGTTGTTGTTGTTGTTACATCAAGGCATGAAATATCTCGGTTTGTTGAGTGATACACTTCATCAGCCTCCTCAAGGTTCAGATAGGTCAATCCAGGTGGAGAGCATGGACAACTCTTATACAGCCGCCATGATGCTCACACCATGCTCTCCTGGACCCACCAGTCCTGGTTACTGGACAGTACTAGGACACTACCGTCTTCACCTAGCAGGTCCCGATAAACATTGCAAAAAGTGCATTGCAGGATCATAAATGAGGAAATTCAAGGTCGAAATGATTGTAGATATATTTTTAACTAGGTTAGAAAATTACTGCCTATGACAAAGGAAGCTGAAACACTGTAAAAACTAGAGCATGAAATGATGGAAATCCTGTTCTGAAAGAGAACATTTCGCCAGGCTAAGTGGAAGGGATATCCTCCCTCAAATGCCATGTGTGCATGGTTGGCTTTGGACTCCACAGCTCTAGCTACGTCTAGTAGCCTGTCAGAGAGTTGAAATACCATAGGTCATCCACAGGGACAGATGGGGCTACTTGCCCTCCGACTTCCTGTCATGCTCACTGAAAATGTCAGGATTTTATTTAGCTGTTACTGATGTTGTTTAAGTTTTCTGGAACTCATAAATGTTCACATGGGTAGATGAAACAGGAGTTGAGATAAATGATGTAGTCAGGCTGTCGAATTGTTTCATTGGGTGACTTCATGACCTGATGACATGGTTTGGTGCTCATGCTGTCAGTCACAGGGTTCTGTATGTACAGTCAGTCCAGATATAGGTACGGATTGCTCAATCTTTCAGTCACAGGTTGATCTAGTCCAGACTTCATTAAGTGACAGGGGGTCCAGAAAGGGCTGCACTATTGCTGGCTCGGGAGTTCAACAGCATACACACACTCACTCCAAAAAGACAGATTTGAGTGGAAACAGCAAGCAGGGCTTACTTAGTCTGTGCCCTTATCTGAGTATTCCAGCCAGATGTGAACAATCAGCTTTACATATGACATACCCCAACATGTTGGTATTTGGCCTCATTTTATAGTCATCATTTTTACTTAGCCATCATGGATTATCCATGTTACTGTATGACAACTAGAGGAATATGACAGATGAAAGGCACTATGAGGAGGTGGACTATTGTTTCAGTCTGGTCTGAAGTGACGTGTTCAACCAGGCATGTCAACAGCTCACCAAAGTGGTGACCTGCTTCAGTCTACAACAGGAGACAGGTTGTCTGTTTGTCAACTACTGGGGTCGTCAGCAACCTGTCATCTCTGACACTAGACATGATAACTCATTCAGTGTTATATCATGTCAATCAAATCTTGCCATGTCGTTTATTCATCATTTATCAGAGCAACGACTTTGCTGTAAACTGGCCCTATGTCTCCACTACACATACCAAATCCATTACAGCTTTGTCATTGTCACATACATTATCTTGTCACTTATTAGAAGCAATGGCCATAGATCCACACATACATTTCTTTAATAAATTGGCTGCTTGTGTTTGTGAGGAACTTATCTACATGAAGAATCTGTGTCAGCCATGGACACATCAAGAGTCCCCAGAGAGTGCCTAAAACATGGTTCAAAACATCAACTCGATTTATTGATAAGTCTTGTCAGGTTGTCAAAAAATAAGCAAAATACCGATGAAGACTTTTATAAATGGATCACAGGAAATCACCATAGACACCAGGTGTTTGTGAAGGGGTAAATCATGATCCATTCATGGACACCAGGTGTTTGTGAAGGGGTAAATCATGATCCATTCATGGACACCAGGTGTTTGTGAAGGGGTAAATCATGATCCATTCATGGACACCAGGTGTTTGGTGAAGGGGTAAGTCCTGATCCATTCCTTGCTACCAGTATCCCGCGCAACTCACATAACTTTCACATAAATGAAAATGGTTGTCAATCACCTTATGTCCCATGTATTAACATACGATGTTGGCTTGTTAGCGACTCTAGACCAGCCAATCCAGTGATTTCTATGATGAACGATGATCCACACAAGAAAATATCAGACTTACACCTCGGTTATGACATCTAAGGACCACTCTATGAGCCCTCCCAACCAGTGGAACTCGAGGGTGGGGTAGTCCCCATGGTGTACCCACAACCTGCCATACAAGCTACCTGCCTGAGTGATGAGGTCTGGTCAGCTGTGTATCATCATCAGCGATATACTACCGACACACACAATCATGATTGCCTCAAGTCAGTCATATACATCCTCTGGGACAAGTCACTTGACAGCCAGTATCTCCTTCACAGAATGTCTTGTAGCAATATCTGGGACAAGACGCCAGGCAATATATCATAAAGATTACAGTCCCATCGCAATGTCATATGCTTTGCTTGTATAACCCACAACTACAGATCCAGGCTATCACACATCACGACACCTGAATCTTACTTTTGTCAAGAAACTCCTAGGTGCTGTGATAAAACAGGAGCTGACACTGCCACACTTGGTTAAACCGCTATATAGGTGTTTCAAGCATCTGTATGAGCCTCCAGTGGCTGTTATGTTGATGATGAAATATAACAGATTCTTCAGATTCCTGGCTGTCTATGTTGATCACACTGAGTTGTATCCTTCAGCATTAACATCCTCCAGCTGTATCCAACTCCCAGACATCTTCAAACAAGGATGTTATATCCGTATTCCATGTCTACAGTGTTGACTATCACACTGAGTTGTATCCTTCAGCATTAACATCCTCCAGCTGTATCCAACTCCCAGACATCTTCAAACAAGGATGTTATATCCGTATTCCATCTCTACAGTGTTGACTATCACACTGAGTTGTATCCTTCAGCATTAACATCCTCCAGCTGTATCCAACTCCCAGACATCTTCAAACAAGGATGTTATATCCATATTCCATGTCTACATGTTCAATACCACTTGTGACCCGTGAAGGTCCGGATAGAATATTGATCTTCAGTAACCCATGCTTGTCGTGTATCCAACTCCCCAGAAGAGGCTTACATGTTCAATACCACTTGTGACCCGTAATAGAATATTGATCTTCAGAGGCGACTAACGGTATCAGGTGGTCAGGCTCGCTGACTTGGTTGACACATGCCATTGGTTCCCAATTGCGTAGATCGATGCTCATACTGTTGATCACTGGATTGTCTGGTCCAGAATCGATTATTTACAGACCGCTGCCATATAGCTGGAGTATTGATGAGTGCAGCGTAAAACTAAACTCACTCACTCACTTACTCAATACCATTTGTAACATCTCCTGGGGAACATATCTTTATACATACCAATACAATGCTATATGAGACTTTGTTGTTTTTGAAGTTGACTGTACAGAAATATCATTCTGCCAACCCTTCATAATTCATCCTCCCAGTGGGCCTGTATCAACACCTTGTATAATACCTGCATCATAAATCAATGATATATCAATAACTGTAGTCATAGAGCACAGTCAGTTTATTTACAACCGATCTATAGTACCTCACAAATCTCTGAACAGGTAATTGTTTCTCAATCTCTGGGCTAAGCCAGGATATCTCACTCAGCAGACTGTCTTCCCATCAGGGCTGATAGCTGTCAGTCAAACCATACTCTCAACAACTGCTGGATGGTTATACCTCCAGTTTCCATGAAACTTGACCCGAACGATGCATGTATGGAAAGAGAGGCTTGAAGTCTCAGAATGCATTACAGGGAGGAAGAAGTCAGTCATAAACAAGGTGTATCTTGACAAACACACAGGTGTACAGGTGGATTTGGAGAGCATGTATGCATTTCAAAACATTGTTTTACAATGCTAATTAAATACCAACTACATAGGTTAAAACTTCTTTTTCTTAAAAAGTTAGGAACAGAATACTGTTTATATCATGCATCAGATTCTTTGTGTTTCTGGTTCAAGACACTATTATTGAAGACCCAGAAATGTATATTTACTGTACACAGTACTGAGAGAAATATTCCTATCTTATGTGTTCACTGGTGTTACCTACAGGTATCTTCATGCCCAACATGTATCCCTCTATACCAACTCAGTCACTTCTTTCCGTAGGCTACATCAATTTGGGCTGCTTTTATTCAATTTTTTACCTGATAATGTATTTTATTCACAGAAAGAGTGAGTGAGTGAGTAAGTTTAGTTTTACGCCGCACTCAGCAATATATTCCAGCTATATGGCGGCGGTCTGTAAATAATCGAGTCTGGACCAGAAAATCCAGTGATTAACAGCATGAGCATCGATCTGCACATTTGGGAACCGATGACATGTGTCAACCAAGTCAGCAAGCCTGACCACCCGATCCTGTTAGTCGCCTCTTATGACAAGCATGGTTTACTGAAGATCAATATTCTAACCCGGACCTTCACGGGTACACAGAAAGAAAGTAAAGGTTTCATTGTGGACACCCACCTGAGATGTACACATACTGGCTGCAGCTGTTACACTGACTGCCAGGTATTTCATTCAAGCCATTTATTACCTGTGCATCATTTCTCATGCCATTGTAATTTACCTGTATACAGTGTCACAGTGAGTGAGCAGACAGTAGGCCAGTCATTCAAACCATCAGTGAGGTTTTGTACTGCTTTCTGCAATACTGTATCAGTCTAACTACTGGGATCCCAAGATTGGGATTACAGCTAGACCCCACAGAGGACTTAAACTTGTGTCTGGTATGCAAGCAAACACTATACACACTGTGCTACTTTGCTATACTTGAATGTTACAAGGATTTAACCAGATATTCCCCAGATTCTTCATACAAATAAAAAGATGGAAATATCAGTGTGAGAAATCAGAAAACCAATCATCTGACATTTACGTATAAGTACTACCATGGCAACAACACATCTAGGAATGCCTTGCTGACGCAACTAAAGACATATCACCTGGCTTGGAGAAGGCTGTTTGCTAACATTCACCAAAGTTTGCCCACATAAACCATAAACTCTTTTCAAGCATAAACTGCAAACCAAAGCCATTCCCTTCAGTCTCCTCAAAGTAAGAAGGAGATTAAAAGTGGCTGTTTCTCAGGTTACATAGCCTGATCCCCACAGACCCCGCCCAGTGTACAGATCTGCCATCACCACAAGGACCCTGGGGACATAGATCAGACAGGGGACAACTTACATCCTATGTGGGTGAGGCAGTAACTCCCAGGGACCCTGGGTCCATTATCATGTGTATTTAAGACAAGGTCCATATACAACAGATTAATACAGGGTGGTTGAAAAGTAGTTTACAATACATAACATTGTTGAAGCGAGATAAGAATGATGTATATTTTGTTCTAACCAATTGTAAGCCATTATTATTGTATATATTACAAAGCCAAGACAGCTATGTAAACACTGTGTAAAGGCTCTGGGATGATATACATGATAATCCCAGACCTCCTTCGTCTAGGTTGATGTGGGACAATCACGTTCCAGCAGGGGCATTTTGATAATAGGGTATACTAAGTTATTTGAACATATTTGTGACAAAGGTCGACACTATCTGATGTGACATTTTCATCATGAAGTGAATTTCTGGGGAAGTGTGCTCATACATACTTTACAAAAGCAAAACAGCTGTTACAATCACATTAAGATGCCGCTCAAGGACAGTTTTGAAGATTATTTGTTTTCATTTTTCTAAAATTGAAACTCATATCTGAGTGCCTACATGACATTGAGGCACAGTTAATCATTGTGTGGACAAAATATTACCCACTTTTTAACAATAATTTAGTCATGAGAGACAATCCCATGTTCAGTCCGACGGAAATAATTTGACTCATCTTTTTTCCTGTTTTCCTGTTTCATAACAGTTTCATTTTGATTAACAAAACAGAGTCAAAGTTCATGCCTTTCACTGTTATCAATCCTCCTGCACCTGTTCATTGTGTGTGGTCAATACACCTATAAGGTATAGATCCAGTGTGACGATCAACAATACACACAGTATTAGGAAATAGTTGTGCAGCCTCTCAACTGGTGCACTGACAATACGTTTTGTGACAGGTATAAACTGTCACTTCTTCACAGCTGTTGAGGTAATACAACAGACTGACACAAACCATGTTTCACTTGTGACAATATCAGTTTACTATGTGTTACTGTGTTACATCTAATCAATACAAAGTTGGTCAATACAAACATCCTCACTACACACTACTGTGTGATAAAGGAGCTTATCATCTACGGGCAGTGTTACTAGTACTGAAGTAGGCAATATTCACGATTAACAAATATATGTTTAATTTGTTCATGACTGTATTATCTTAACCAAAAAGAAAATCTTTTTGACATAATTTTCCACCCAATCAAACAACAAATGATCATCAAGTAGGGAGATAGAAAGTGTTTTCACAATGGGGCTTGTGAGTTCCCATACCACTGCTAATATGTCAGTCTGTGAGGTATGGTATCATGACCTCGGCATGACATGGTGTATGACCTCGGCATGACATTGTGTATGACCTCGGCATGACATAAATGTATGACCTTGTATGATCTTGGCATGACATGGTGTAGGACCTCGTCATGACATAATGAATGGCCCAGTCATGACATGATGCATGACCCCAGCATGACATGGTGCATGACCTCATCATGACATGTTGTATGACTTCAGCATAACATAGTCTATAACCTTGGTATGACATAGTGTATGACCTCGGCTGTGAATTGTGCCGGAAGTCCACAAGTGCATCCTGGGATGAAAGCTGCTTCAAGGTCTGTCTAAATACCAGACTGATCTACTTGACAGGCTGTGTGAGTCTTATGTAACTATTCAGTGGAAAGAGCCATCATGACAGCACCCAGTCAACACCCCGTCCTTATAGTAGTCCTTGTGATTATACTTCCACTGTGTGTAATGTACATTTCTCTAGCTGGTTCCAACCTTCAGCAGTAACATCAATGCCAGAGACATATCCCTTTGATATACCCATTAAAATGCACATACCAGTGGCCTTGAGATGCACATGTCAGTGGAACTGATCTACAGCTTGAGATGGTTTTGATAAACCCCACGGGATGCATGCACCAGAGGATTTGATAATTTGATATACCCCTTGAGGGATATACACCATACATGGGATACCCTCTTCAGTGGCACATGTCAGTGAACTGTATCAAAGCCTGTTTTATGATGTATATATTCCATGGTATTCTGAGTAGGAAGTATTTCAACATATTCCTATGAGTCTATGTGTTATATATGTCATTTTGTCCTTGTTACTACATGTTCACACTTGGCTTACATTAATGGCATCCACTGCTGTAACATGTAACACCTCATTTACTCCTAGCCATGCACCGCATGTAACATGTGGCAGCAATAATTAATGGGTGTGGTCACTCACCTGCCCCTCAGCCCCTTCCCCCTCAAACATGCCCTCAGTTCCACCCTGCTGCTATCTCAAAAGGTCACAACCCCCGCCAAACGCCCACTCATTTGAATAAGTTGAGAGCAGGGGAGGCTTTGTGAATCATTTCAAATAGAATTCAAGCAAGGTGTTAGATTTGTGTTTTGCATTAACTTCAATTTGAGTTATTTTCGTACTAAACAGCTTTTTAGACATAAACATCATGGAAAGATAAATATCAAACAGAAAAATATTTAAAAAATACACTTGAATGAATTATGAATATTAAAAGAAATAATTTTAGATAAAAATACAACAGTCTAGCACTCAAACAGTAAACATAAAATTGACAAAAATCAAATTGTGTTATGCTGTAGTTGCTGCAGACCCTTGATCAGTGGCATGGAGTGGAATACAGGTGGCGTGAGATACAGGTGTGCATCAATACCAGCTGTGAAACAGGTGTAATATACAGTATAGCCTATGCTCTGACATGTTGGTCTAAGTCCACTCAAACATCCCATCCTATCCCCAGTATCTCGTGACATGTAATAATGTGTTTAACTTGCCACTAAGGGGAAACTGTTTTCACCATTGTAACAGTCTGGTACAGGAGGCAAAGGTAACGAATTAATGAGATTCAAATATTCAGTGTTTGTGATGGCGTGGGTTTACTGCATATTGCTTTACTTCGTGGACATTTCACAATCAAGGTTTCAGAAAATATAATTACTGCAGAACTTAATGTTATTAATCATATCTCTGTCTGATTATAGGCATGGCTGTATGTTTTTCTTCATGAAAATTTGTTTGTCAGCTCATTCTGAATGTTTCAATGCTCTGTTGAAGAGAAAGTATTTCATAAAAAGACAATCTGACAGATGTATGGTACATTACAACATCAGTCAGGCATGCAAGAATGCCGTCCAAGGGCACCTGACGCGTGGTTACATAAAACACTCCCAGCAAAAAGGTTCTGCTTCAGTGAACACTGCAAGGTTTTCCTCTACCCATTCCCCAATTTAGAATTCACAAGCCCTGCATTTCCCATTCATACCTGACAATGGGGCCCTTATATAGCCACAAAGACATTCAAGTTGAACTTTGTGTGTACCCCTTTCTCTACGGCTTTATCAACACGGTTCTGGTCCGTTCCTTCTAACAGAGCCAGGCCACATAGCTGTACCCCAGAACCAACAGCCCAGAACAATTACCTACTAAACAGAACCTCCAGCCATATATGGCCATCAGGCTTTGCTGATCTAGGTGGGGCCAACTAAATGAACAAATTGTGTATAATTTACATCATGTCCTGATATGGATAATAGACAATTACAATAAACACTCCCATGTCGGTAGTCTATTGTTAATCTGTCATCACATTCTGGCAAATGTCAAAGGTCAGCCATGTCATACACACTGAAAACCACATCCGCACAATAAAATCACCGTCAATGGGAGTTCACCATTATGAATATAATCATTTTGTCATCTCTCACCAGCAATCTGAATGAGAAACAATTACGATGATCTTTGACTGACTTCATTAATTAATAACTACAAGATGTCCCGACACCACATGGGGCTCCCTGATGTAATTACCACATTGATTTTCCCACTTGCTCCCTTGGGGCACCAGGTTCAGCAACCCTGGACAATAACACACTCTTCATAGCTCCACTAGGAGTAGTCTGTCTCACAGTCCCTGAACCACATTATTTTCCCTACTGCCAAGATCTCTCTGCAGTGCTAAAGCCCTAAATAAAGCAAGTCTAGATTTCCTCAGGTTCTGAATCTCTGGTCTCCCTAGGGCTCCTTTTCAATTTAAATGGGCTTGTTTGTTCCTATCAAAATTATATATATTCAGAGACTAAGCATTAGTCTACACTGGGAGGTAAAATACAGCTTTTATTCCATCATCAGCAGATGCTGAAGTGTCTCTCTGTGCGTATTCCATCTGTACATATATATTACCTACATGTATATTATATATTCTACAATACATATGCCCTTGCTCAGACATCTATCTTAACATTAAACACTCAGTCAATGATAAACTGGGTTTTATTAGTTCAATACCTCACATCTATAAGTCTAAAGTCTATAAGAAACATAAGTCTTCTATCAAGAGACACATACATTAGCGCACAGATTTTTTGGTATGTGTTAATTAGCAGAACATTACAGTAACAGGTGGAATCTAAATGATCTTATCCCCACTTAACGAGAGTACAGTGATATTATGGATATCGTACTGCATTCTTATACCACTGAAGAAGCCATGTGTGGGGGAAGTTTGATCACATCACTGTTTTGGAACGATTTAATCATGCACTTAATACCTTGTTAAAATTTCAACTTCACAAATGATATTTCAGAAATCTGGACCTCATAAAAAAGCCAATTATATTGTGCATGACATAAAGCAAAACTTGTTTAAATTACAGCAGAATTGTTTCAAAACATTTAAAATATAAATAACACAAATTGATGATGTTTGGTATTTATATATTAATACTTTCAATGTTAATCTTGCCAGGTGTGCAAATATAACACCTGTCAAGGTTGAGTAATTGTCAGTTTGCAGGCTTGACTGACTCTCAATCAACCAATCATCCCAGATCAATACCAGCTGACCGTAACACCTCCATCACACAGCCATGACCTAAATACTGTACCAGCCAACCAACTAAAACCTGCTTGCTGTGTACTGTTACTAGTTTCATGTCACCATGATGTATTCTGTTCCCATACAGCAGGTACTATATTTAACATAACAGCCATGGGGAACTGAACTGCAGAATTTAAGGTTTTCATGCACATTGTTGTACATTGTCAAACACTGAATATAAATGTATTTTATGGTTGGTTGCAGCCTGTTTTCAGCTGCATAATAACATTTGTGGACATAACAAACACACTTGTGTATTATGTCACCATAGGCATTTCAGTGCCTGCAGCGGTTGGCTAATTATAACAGTAAATTCATCCATGTATTGTTATCTTTCCTTCAGAGGGTTTTGGCTTGGTTAGTAGTTTGGGTATCCTAGAATCTCAGTCTTTACTGGGGTCCCAGATTAACAACTGGGGGTTGGAAGTTAACATTGAATACTTAGAGACTATTTGTACTTTCCTATAATAGGATATGTTTATTTCATTGAGTGACACCAGATAGTCATGATGCAGCTTTACTCTGCTTGTCTTCTGTTTTATTTTATACATAACTCTTACTTAAAGGTCAGCAATCATTTGAATGATGGTTGTATTTTTTGAATAATTATGCATTCATTCCCTAACTCTTTTAAGAATTTTCTGCATCAGTGTGGACTCACAAATTTTTGCATCTGTTCTAATTTTCTATAGTGAGTTTAGGTCTGTGCCACTTGTAGTAATATTCCAACAATACCACGGAGAAGGACACCAGATATGGGCTTAAAATAGTGTACCTATGCGGGGAATTGAACCCAGGTCTTCAGTGTGACAAGCTAATGCTTTATCCACCAGGCTACCCCACCTTCCCACTAAGTTTCTATGAGATGCAGGACTTTACATTCAGTAACTCTTAGTTCATACATGCATGTTTAAACCTATGTCCAATCTCTATCAACTAAATTGAAGATATTTCCCCAACCCACACATGTCCAAAAGTTTGCAAGCTATTTGTATATACTTAATGATGTTGGTTGAGTAACTTTACATATATCCAGGGGGGGATTTGTACATTCTCGTGTATCTAGCCTCTCATGTACAGGTGTCTGGGTGTACGTCACGGGCACCCACGCTGTCTGCTGTAGGACCGGGGCGCTACAGGTATTGATTATAACACCCACTACATGTAGGTCAAGGTGGAATTCCTACTCTCGGATCACTTTCTCTCAAGTTTCGTTGATAACAGTTTACTATATTAGCAGGATTAAGATTTGGGTGTTTCCCATTACTGAACTGCATATAAAATAGTGACTAGTCTGGTTATTACAGCTCTGCATCAGTAATTAATTCTAATGATTTAGTAGTAACCTGTCCCTAATAAAAACTGATTTGTCACGGAGAAATATATAACATCATGTAACGTATGCTATAACCGTTTACTGCGAAATCCTTCCTCCAATGCAAATTGAGAGATGCTAATACCTTTGATACAGACGCATAGGTTATTGTGACATGCCATTATCCGTTTCACAATAGAACACAAACCAGAATACTACAGAAAACAAATAACCACGTTATTTCCTATCCTGAATATTTTTCTGAAGTGAAACGCGCTCTTAGCAATACTGCCATACTTGACGGGCGAGTCGGCAGCGTTGATCTGTCACTCAAGAGAGGTGTGGCCGTGTTGTCCTCCCACCGCTAACCCTACACGTGAATGTTAGCGCCTTATTTCTACAATGATGTGAAGAAGTGTTTGAAACACACCAACGCGTGGACTAGGGGATGTCTTTGCAACTTGCAACAGGTAGATGTATGTGGTCTGTAAAACCGGTAGTGTGCGCACCCGAGCGTGACAGCTGCTACCGGTTCAGTCACAGAGGAGAGGGGACAGTCCACAGCGGCTAATTAAATACTCCGTTTTGCAATAATTTTCAACTGAATGAGAAAACAGCAATCATGATACCACTTACCTATGTTGACGATTCTAATCCCCTCATCCTCCTCTAGGAAACGCAATGACATCGTCACATTTTCCAACTTCTGAGTCCTGAAGTTGGGTCGTTTGTTGATATGCTTGAATTTTTTGCCCGAAAGCACCTCAATAAGGGCCAAAAGTCGCAACCCATCGCTAAGGTCAGATTCTAAATCCCCGAGACTCTTGTTTACAGTCTTCAGGTGTTCGTTAGCCCACCTGGAAAAGGTGTTTTTCTGAATAAGCTTCCACTGAGCATCGTCAGCGAGATCTCGCTCGGTGGCCGGCATATCTTCGTCCTCGTCGAACTGTTCTGAGTCATCGTACTGCATCTTGCCGTATTTATCTCCCTTTGCCGCGACAGGTGACCGAGATTAGTTACAATGCTGTAATGGCCTATGGTGGACCGTCAGCGCAGCAGGAGTGCCGATATTCAGGCACTGAGTGGGCAGTTCAGCTGATCGTCTCCTTCCTAAAACAGAAGAAAAGGAAAGGGAGCATTAGCATTGTTATCATTGGAAGTAAAACCAGAAGAATGTCATTTGGAATATCAAATGCGATGTCATGTTGAAACTGACGTAAAATGACACACGTTTCAATATTTCTGAAATTCCGTATTTACCTTTAAAATTGATATAAAATCAAATGCAGTGTTACAAATATCTGATAATATTATAGACCGAATGAAACCCGCTGCTTTCCAGAGCTGCGTCCCTTTTCAGTCGAGTAAAATGACAGAGCTGTGAATCCCAAGCGGTGGAATTCAATTAAAATATCCCCTCTGTCATTCGTCAGTGCACATAAAACAAATATTTATTCTCTAACTTTATATAGAAATGCAGGACTGGCGTCCCGTGCGTCATGTAGGGGGTTCGGCAATGCTCCCATACCGCAATGTATATCATTGTATTGTCACCAGCGGAAACGACGAATCTGTTTCCGACTAGCTTTCCTTCTGATAAGCACACTTGGCAAATATATGAATACTATAAGTGTAAGAATTGTAAAGATCTGTTGATGTAACACCGAGGTTATTCCCTGAATGTGAGATATGCCGAGGTTACATGACATCTATCATCGACTATACAATGTTCACCATTCACAGTCTCAAACGTCCAAACATCCACTTAAAGTCTGAAAGCTGGACACGATATATGAACACTTAGAATTATGACACGATGTATGAATAGTTTTAACACGATATATGAATATATGTTTGATAGGCATTTAGAAGTTGGTAGGGTAATACAACACACTTGATATGGATGTGCAACTTCCTTATTATTTACACACGACGTTTCTGGGCTGATACTTGCCCCTTCATCAGGTGAATGATATCAATATCAATATGAATAGATGCTTGATTGGCATTTAGAAGATCCTATTTGATGAACATAGAGATTTTTCTGGGTTACATCTTCTTTTAATTCTTGAGTACAAAAAGAAGATGTAACCCAGAAAAAGCTCTATGTTCATGAATATGAATAGTTTGGACACAGTATATTAAGACATATGTTCATTTCATTTATCATTTTCATTTCCAAATTTACAACAGGATAATACTTCAAACGATTCGTGGTTAATAAAAGAATTATACACCAAATATTTTATAATAGTTTCATTTTTAAAACTGCTTATTATCTAGTCCTGTAATTATTCATACAAATGGATACATTTATCAACAACGTTATCTGTCTGCAGGAAGCGACGAAACAGCTTAATTCTATGTAATCTTGTACAACATGATTATTACGTGAAATTTTGTGTTAATTATCTAAACAGGGATAAACTAACTGCAAATTTTGACCAGACTTCACTGATGACTTTAACTGACCCTCTTTCAAGGGGATTAGAAGTGGGGGGTCGGTAATAACGCCAGGGGTCTTGATACTGGCTGTAATATAATAGTCTTGGACATAAAGATGAACTTTATCAGGAAGATAGATTTTCCAGTTATTGCAAGCCCCCTGGTGACCGGTACAAGACCCACCCCGGGGCCAGTGGATGGGGTCGGGAAACAGGGGGAGCTCAGATAAAACTGCGCGTGCATGCAATGCTCCATCCCATGTTTGGGCATGACTATGAATCGTTCATTTCGAAAGGTGGTGAACGGTTTGTGTACAATAAAATCGACAACTGAAGTCTACAGGGACAGAGGCCGATACCAGTACTTGGTGAGTTCATTCCTGAACAGTAACTTCGTGGTATTAGTTCGTTGTCGCGGCGGCGTCATGTGCAACAATGTATGCAGGTATGGCGACGTTCCCTTCACACGACGACGTGGACGTTTGCACATACATGCGATATACGAGTCGTACGTTGAAAGCAACTGCTGCATGTCCAGTGACATCTGACACACATTAAGGGACTACCTACTGCACCTACCCCCTCTACAACATCACCACTACATTGTCTGCAGCAAAGTCGTGGTGCCCGAGCGTGATACACGTGAGGTATTGTAGAAAGCGGCGTAAATCACCACACTCACACACTACTACACGCAACTACATCTACCACCACCACCACCACCACCACCACCACAAATACAACCCCGACTACTTCTTCTGATGTGTTCTACCCGCCCCAACACACCACACAGCTTCAGCTGCCTATCCAACTACGACAAAGTGTTCTATTTGTACCAATGTACAGGAAATGCAACTGAAGAGTCTGAGACTTTGTTGGCTGCGAATGGCACCTGGACATTTTACATTTTAATGATTTTATCAACATACGATGGGCATACAGAAATGCAAAGTGCGCGTACGTGTGTGTGTGTGTGTGTACATCACATGTTCATAAAATCATAAAATGCCCAGATGCGATCTCTCAGAGAGGAAAGAAGTATATATATATATATGGTACAACTTCTACTACTATTACTCCTACTAGCAACTTCAATACTACGATTTCACCGGCGATGTAGCTGCTACTGCCTCTACTACTACTACTGCTACTACTACTACTACTACTACTACTACTACTACTACTACTACTACTGCTACTACTAGTACTACTACCACCACCTCCTATACAACCAACCCCAGCTCACCACCACTCTCACTACCTCACTAACACTACTTCAATTTACGCCCAATCCCACCCTGGTCCATTCAGCCATCCATCCGTTTACTCCCTTAGAATAACATGTAGAATAACTATATACTTTACATTGACACCAACGGTATCGTGTGTCTCATGGCAGAGGGGTGTGTTACACAACATACCACCCCTGGCGTCATTCAACATATTTAGTTTCTTTACGTTAAGCTGGAAACAAATCTCAGAAAACCGCGAGTCACCTCAGGGCAGTAGATGTATATCTCCGTTATCCTATAGATATTTTCAGTTCTTTAAAACTGTATTCAATCAAGTGTTGAAAATGTCACAAATTGGGTTTCATATTGACTAGATGTGAAATGAAAACATATGGCACGTATTCACCAGGAAAACATGGCAATTATCGTACAAATTGATCTATAATGCCCAGATCACGTGACACACAGGTCAGTGACCGTGACGACTTGTCCGACCACAACATTTGGTCTTCATTGGGTTTACTGGCCGTCGCTATATATGGTGATGGTAAGCGTGCAGATACCTTCACGTGTACTTACAGTAAACAAAATAGCCACGATGGTCGGTCTAGACTAGCCTTGCTCCAAGGCTGTACTGAATGCTGAGCCCACGGATGTATAGTAATTCTATCCTTCGAAGAGGCAAGTCTAGATTGACGGACAGTATCGGACCCCGGTCTGTTATGTATTATTTTTTTAGAAATTATCATTTAAAATATATTTTTTTACCTTAAGACTTGTGCAAGTCTAGGTCTAGACGTGTAATTACTGGCGTGTGTAATTATCATATTTCTATATGGAGTCAGGGTAATCATACTAAATTGATTTTGATCCGAAACATGTGTCACGGACGATTGACTAATTACTGCTGTTCAAAAGACGTGATTGGTCTCCCAGTCCCTGAACTATTATATATTTCTTTCCACCCAGCCCTTACTGAAGTAAATGAAGCAAGTCTAGATTTTCATCAGTGAATCTACCACCTCACTGTGGCTTCTTTCTATCAACATGTCCAGAGACTAAGCGTTAGTCCACAACGTGACATACGCTGTCGACTAGTCTGTCCAATGCCCAAAATGATGGAAGTCTGGGTTTTCATCAGGTTTTGAATCTAGCATCTTACTGTGGCTTCTATCAACATTTTCAGAGAGTCCGTGACGTGATCTACTCTGTCGGAATCCGATGGTCAGGAATTGAAAACTTAGATTCGCTTCCTTTTCGCCGCCATAAAGCTGGAATATTGCTGAGTGCGGCGTAAAACTAAACTCACTCACTTCCTTTTCACTCCATGGATTGCCACCAGCGTTAAAGATAACGGGTTAACGGAGTCAAGTCGAGGGTGTCACTTCCACAAAACTGTATCAACACGTGATAAATACCTTCAACAAGGTTCGTTACTTTCCATTGTCTACGCAGACACTTCACGATATAAGTGAATGGTCAGACCCAACACACTTACTCCCTCGACAGGGGTCGGCGACGTCTTCATGTTCTGTGCTCACATTCTATGCTCACCTGTCTAGCATGATTTGGCAGGTAAACCCCATGAAATCCACATGACGTGGGCTAGTACTAATCATCCCTCCTCCGTGGGGTGTCCCAATAAGAATTGGTCCCCACCAACCAATGCTGGTGGTAAGATCCGACCAAAGGGATCGGGTGGCCAGGCTCCCAACTTCAAAGACGTGGTTCAAACAAACAGATGCAATGTGCTGAATTCAACGGACACTCAATGAACGTATTGCTTACTAAATCACTCACTCATACAGTGTAGACATTAGAAATTACAACACAAAGTCTTATTTGAAGGATTTCACGGTTTTGTGACGACCAGTACAAAAGTGAGTGCGTGAGTGAGTATCGTTTTACGTCGCTTTAGCAATATTCAAGCAATATCACGGCGAGGGACACCAGAAAGGGGCTTCACACATTGCACCCATGTGGGGAATCGAACCCGGGTCTTCGGCGTGACGAGCGAACGCTTTAACCTCTAGACTACCCCACCGCCCTGAAGCTGGTATGATAAACAGGAACGTTTTTCATAGGAAAACAACTTGTTTATTGCAATCGATTGCCATAATCAAACAGTGTTAGCATCTACACAGAAACATCGCATCGATTACAATAAAGAAGTTGTCTACCCATAAAAAACCGTTCCTGCTCATCACTAGTTATAACGATTTATACATTTATTGCATATTAGACTGTTAAAAGACACATCATGGCATGACATGGAACAGGTTTCTTTGTCAGCTGCAGATGAATGGCATATCGTTCCTTTATGTGGATATTGATGGATACATTCCTCGCACAAGGTAATGGCCTTTTTACTTCAGTCTGTTTTAATTTTAATATTTGTATTTGGGCTTTATTCGTTTATTGTAGCATCCAACAGAATCATTCCACTTCATTTTTTTAGCCGTAAAGTTCGATGAGAACATACACAAGGTCGCACTGAGGGCGTATGTGTGAAATGTGATTCACGTAGACAATCTATAAATGTCTAGATTTTACAGTCCTCTTATAAATTCACTAAAAACAGATCATGTACTTTTTATGAAGTTCCGAAATGCATAGGAATATAATGATAAATTAAATAGGATTATAAGACAAAAATATAAAGACGTACATTGACTTCGTTTTCTTTCAGTCCTAACATATTTTACTACTGGCAGATGAAGATAAACTTAGAAATAGTTCCATTCGTTATCATAATAATGAAGGTTGGAAATATCAATGAGCAAAAAAGATTTCATCTTTGTCGATCAATGTCAGGATATACATATCATACATATACTACCAGCTGCACTTTCAGGAAGCGCAGCAGAGATGGCAAGTCTCCACTTTGACCTCCAAGCAACAGGTAGTTTAGTTTTCAATTCCACTGCGCAACAACAGTTATATCCCAATAACAGGTACTCACCAATATTACAGTTATATCCCAATAACAGGTACTCACCAATATTACAGTTATATCCCAACAACAGGTATTCAGCAATATTACAGTTATATCCCAACAACAGGTACTCAGCAATATTACAGTTATAATCCAACAACAGGTATTCAGCAATATTACATTTATATCCCAATAACAGCTACTCACCAATATTACAGTTGTATCCCAACAACAGGTACTCAGCAGTATTACATTTATACCCTAGCAACCCGTTATCAGCAATATTACAGTTATACCCTAACAACACGCCAGCAATATTACAGTTATACCCCACAACACATTGTCAGCAATATTACAGTTATACCCTAACAACACGTTATCAGCAATATTACAGTTATACCCTAACAACACGTTGTCAGCAATATTACAGTTATACCCTAACAGCACGTTGTCAGCAATATTACAGTTATACCCTAACAGCACGTTGTCAGCAATATTACAGTTATACCCCAACAACACATTGTCAGCAATATTACAGTTATACCCTAACAACACGTTATCAGCAATATTACAGTTATACCCTAACAACACGTCAGCAATATTACAGTTATACCCCACAACACATTGTCAGCAATATTACAGTTATACCCTAACAACACGTTGTCAGCAATATTACAGTTATACCGTAACAACACGTTGTCAGCAATATTACAGTTGTACCCTAACAACACGTCAGCAGTATTACAGTTATACCCCACAACACATTGTCAGCAATATTACAGTTATACCCTAACAACAGGTTGTCATCAATATTACAGTTATTCTCTAACAGCACGTTGTCAGCAATATTACAGTTGTACCCTAACGACAATGTCAGCAATATTACAGTTATACCCCAACAACACGTTATCAGCAATATTACAGTTATACCCTAACAACACGTTGTCAGCAATATTACAGTTATACCCTAACAACACATTGCCATCAATATTACAGTTATACCCTAACAACACATTGCCAGCAATATTACAGTTATACCCTAACAACACATTGTCAGCAATATTTCAGTTATACCCCACAACTCATTATCAGCAATATTACAGTTATACCCTAACAACACGTTGTCAGCAATATTACAGTTGTACCCTAACAAGACGTCAGCAGTATTACAGTTATACCCCACAACACATTGTCAGCAATATTACAGTTATACCCTAACAACACGTTGTCAGCAATATTTCAGTTATACCCCAACAACACGTTATCAGCAATAATACAGTTATACCCTAACAACAGGTACTCAGCAGTATTACAGTTATACCCTAACAACACATTGTCAGCAATATTACAGTTATACCCTAACAACACATTGCCATCAATATTACAGTTATACCCTAACAACACATTGCCATCAATATTACAGTTATACCCTAACAACACATTGCCAGCAATATTTCAGTTATACCCTAACAACACATTGTCAGCAATATTTCAGTTATACCCCACAACACATTATCAGCAATATTACAGTTATACCCTAACAACACATTGTCAGCAATATTACAGTTATACCCTAACAACCTCTTACCAGCATAGTACTGTTATATCACAACCCGTTATCAGCAATATTATAGAAACTGTAGGACGGACATAAAATCTGTTGAAATATTGAAAGATATAATGGAAGCATCTAATGTTTCTGAATAGCAGGGTTGGTTGTTTTTTAAATGAAACCAACCGAGGGACATACGATGGGTAACGCTCATGTTATAATCTAACACTAACGTTCATATGACACAGGTTGTGTATAAGCCCCTTCGGGTTCACCATTTCCAAACTCCTAATAAAAACCACAGTTGTCGCATAACAAACCATGCATTGTGTATAAAGCTGTAACCTGTCTCATACACGCCAAGCGTGGTAAAAGAAATGCAAACATACATCGCATGATATCACATTTGACATTCAAAGCGAGGCCATGAAAACGCGGGAAAATGAATGACAAGGGGAATGCCCTGTTTAGGGTGTAGGCTGTAAAGTAGTCTGTCTCACAGTCCCTGAACCTCATTATTGTCCCTACTGCCTAGCCCTCCCTGCAATGTAGTCTGTCTCACAGTCCCTGAACCTCATTATTGTCCCTACTGCCTAGCCCTCCCTGCAATGTAGTGTGTCTCACAGTCCCTGAACCATATTAATGTCCCTACTGCCTAGCCCTCCCTGCAATGTAGTCTGTCTCACAGTCCCTGAACCACATTATTGTCCCTACTGCCTAGCCCTCCCTGCAATGTAGTCTGTCTCACAGTCCCTGAACCACATTATTGTCCCTACTGCCTAGCCCTCCCTGCAATGTAGTCTGTCTCACAGTCCCTGAACCATATTATTGTCCCTACTGCCTAGCCCTCCTGCAATGTAGTCTGTCTCACAGTCCCTGAACCATATTATTGAACCTCATGTATTGTCCCTCCCTGACTCATTATTGCCCTACTGCCTAGCCCTCCCTGCAATGTAGTCTGTCTCACAGTCCCTGAACCTCATTATTGTCCCTACTGCCTAGCCCTCCCTGCAATGTAGTCTGTCTCACAGTCCCTGAACCACATTATTGTCCCTACTGCCTAGCCCTCCCTGCAGTGCTAAAGCCCTAAATAAAGCAAGTCTAGATTTCCTCAGGTTCTGAATCTCCCGTCTCACTGGGGCTCCTTTCAATTTAAATGGGTTTACTTGTTACCTTCAAAGTTATATATATTCAGAAGCGAAGCGTTAGTCTAGCTGTTTAGAAATATAATCGTATTAATGTGACACGATATCTTGGACCGACCGAGTCCCGTGTATTTGCTTACAGACCTTTTCCATCAACGCATACATTATTTACAAGTCGTCCATGACTCATTAATCAAACAAGGAAAAAAGGCATATGTACATTAACGTATTATTAGTTTAACTACGAAAGTATGATTTATGAAATAAAACATTATACCAAAACCATTAATATTTTTTTCAGCTATGGAGGCCTGCTACCGTCCTTCACACGGAAGCGATTGTAGTGCCCAGATAAATGTCTTCAATCACCCACACATAACATGCACCTCTACACTGTGCTCCATCACAGGTTTCATTATACAGTGGTTTAGAAGGGACACCAATTCTTGTCAGATGTACGCCTACCATCAAAGACACCTACATATGGCGGCCATCTTGATATTGTTAGGCATGTTTCATATCCCGCCAAATCTGCCCAGCCGACAGAGGTCATGTACTAATTCTGGAGAGAAGGGTCTCAATGAAGAACATCCGTCTTTGTGAAATACATGCACATTCAAGGAAGCAAATAGAAGCACGATCAAAGGTGAATTGTAGCGTATAAGATCTTACTCACTATATTTTACAGCTGACAGTTTGAATTTGAAAGAATTATTGTTATCTATATATCAACGTTTACCTGTTATCTTCCAGGCTCTTGCTGGTGAGTGCGTTAGTTTAACACTGGCACTAACAGTACATTCGTTGTATCATATGGTGTCTACATAATGTGGAGGAAAGTGAGTGAGTTTAGTTTTACTCCATATTTAGCAATATTCCAGTAATATCAAGGTGGGTTACACATAAAGTGGGTTTACACATTGTTCCCTGTGGGGAACCGAACCGGGTCTACGGCATGACAAGCGAACGCTTTAATCACTAGGCTATCCCACCGCCCAGTGGAGGGATGACCTACAGGATTGTAAACTGTAACACGTTAATGTTGCTGAGAAACTCTGGAGCATATTAACCAAGATTATCTAGGATTCAAACCCACAATCAACTGATCCTCGATTAAAAGGCAGTCCTTGCAACTGGGCCACCAATGCCCGCGATATGCAAGTGAGTTGGCCTAAACGCTGGTCTTGAAAGTATTCCAGTTATATCTAGGCATGTCATCCAGATAAAGTCATCCAGATAAAGGGAACCAACAGAGAGCGGTTGTGGTGCTAACAAACCTTCACACCTCGGTGCGAACCAGGATTCGAACCCACGATCATAGGTGTCTGATGTGTACCTTAGACGACGGGGCCATCGTACCCCCGGTATGCCCATTTACCACTCTCATGGATTTATCAGAAATACACACTAGTGTCTAGTACAAGTTATACCTGGGGATATTGTTCGACAGCAGGCTTAAACGCCATGGCTACAACGTCTTCTTGTTGGAGATATGGCTGGGCTGTTGCTGACTGTGAATCACAATAACCTTCATAGGGATTTCGAAATGGTGATCAATGTTGGCAAATCAAGAACCACGCGGCCATTACTTTCAGGTTGGTAATTAACTTGACAATTCAGCATCTGTCATAATGCATCTAATATGTATAATGTACATAAACATTAAGTTTAACGGTGTATGTAAATATAGGGTTTAAAGTTGAACATTATGCAGATACTGATAACGGTATATACAAGGCACAGGTGGGCAGCAGTATATCATTCTAGATAATCAAAATAGTTTCAGCTGTTCTGTTCCTTGGTCTTGAAAACCATACAAAACCTGTTTTGTCTTGAATGACATATCAGAACATGTATTCCAGGGGGACCTACATATGGCAGAACAATCAACCGTTAAAGGTAGGACATGTAAGTTTGTTTGCAGCATTGCTGGTAAAACATTATTTTCACGAAACGCAACCCATAAACCAAGATATATCAAGATATTCGTTAAATGATGTTTGGGCCACTGGCGTCGCCTGTCGACATTAAAGGCGATGCGCAGACAGGGGTGCAGTGGATCTGTTGGTGATGAAATGCACACACACACACCGGCCGCTACACTCCCGGAATACCAAACCGTGGCCTTCAACTTCGCGAAACCTCAATGCCGAGTACATTTCACTATAACGCTACACCCATGGATAACATACACGTTGTTAATATGTAGTTATTAGGAATATTTACTAAGTGTACATAACATTTGCATATACTTTCAGTAACTTAGATGAGAAGAGAACATACCAGTGAATACATTGTTCGCGGTATAACGAGTATGTTCTTGGCACCGTTGGTAGGTGCCCGCATTGAGATGTGTATATATATGACAGTCTCTGGTTTCAGGTAACCTGTAGACAAATTAGGAAGTACGACGTTCATATAGCACATGGGCTTATTTATCACAGACCGCTAACTGATAATATCAGAGCTGTAGTGTCTCCTTCCGATGCTTTAACATCTTGGAAAGTTAGGTACATTCAAGTTGACCTTGAGATTTCTTGACGCAAGCAGTACTGTAGGAATTCCTGGTTTGCGAAAGATGGTAGGGTTCTCTGATATGGAAGGATAGCACTTTGAGTTTCTGTGCTGACGTGTGAACATCACAGTTCAGAGGTAATTGTGTTCAGTTCACTTTACGGTCATAAAACGCTCCCAAACCTAAACAACATGGCGACGGTTGCCATGGTAAATATCCTGGGCGTGGATTACTCTGAATCACTGCCGATTACGGCTGGAGGGGTTGTATTCCTACGTTAATTATAATACTCTTCCTACACAAAGGTGTGCAGTAAACGATGTTCATGTGGAGCTGCAAGCTCTGTCTACTTGATGTGATATATTGAAATACCTTCAAACTTTTCCACCCTAGTGACGGAAACATGGCATTTTGGGATAGGTTCACCGCGTCACTGAGTAAACAACATGCTCCTGTGGTGTAAGTAAAGAACAGCTCACTCAAGCCGTTAAACAAATTCAACTTAAACGGAAGAATAAGAAATAAGAGCCACAAACAGTGAGTTATAAAGCTACTGTTTCCCAACCTCATAAAATGTACCGTTATCTCAGCGCTTCCTACTCTAGCTAGGGTTCAGAGGTTACTTCCGGACTCCAGGTAGGTTAGGAATAGCTGATACATGAAAACAACTTAAAGTTATAATTATGTATATCATGAGTTATATGCTACAATGACAATAGTACAACAAGAATAATTACATTGCAAAGAATAGTATCGATAATCACAACCAGCACTGTTGAAGACAGTCGATGTGCTCGATGCTGTACCTATGGTCATAACATCTTACCCGTATTTCCAAGAATGTTAACTCCGTATAGTGTGATCACAATAATACACGTCTAGAAGAGTATGTTGTCGTATATCCTGTAGACATGCAACTGACCAGGGACTGACCTCCCCGACTATATACCCTGTCTATATACCCCGTCTTACCCCAGATATCCAGCAGCGTCTGCGTAATCGTGAACAGTCACTGAAGATGGATACGGCCACTCTCTCACCTCTCTCCAAACCGGGCTCGGATATAAATATTCTCAGCCGTGCATTGGCGGACGAGGAAATGGGAGACGCCGTGGGTTAGCTGCCGATACTCTTGCTATGATAAAACGAAGGGGAGGTTTTGCGCTCGTGCGCGTTCTTTCTCCCTAATTTGGAAACAGGGGGGAAGATGAGCTTGCGGCAGTGTCATCATGGCAAACAGGATGGGGGCGACGATATACCCCGGACTCGCCACTCAGTCTTTACTATTTGCTCGGATTGCACGTGGACGCCGGTTCAGGTGACGTGAGGGTAGGGGAAGGAGAGTTTGTTTTAGAACTTTCAGGAACTATCTACATTGTCGTCCAACACGTGGCTCGCGGATCAAATTTCAAAACAGCTGAAGTAAGCGGAATTAAACTCCTGTAGCAGAGTACGCTGTACTCCCTTTCATGGGTGTTGTTACGCTACAGGTGGTTTGGTTATCAGAGCTGTCGCCAAAGGTTAAGACTTTCAGATATCATTGATGATGTGTATAGGGTCTCGAAGAAAATGATTAAGTGGTTTCTGGGTTACGTCCACAAAGCAGAAGGACCTTTTTTTCTCTTGTCTTCACAAGCTGTCTACCTTTGCGTCTACCGTTGTGTCTTCTTCGTGTCTACCTGTCTACCTTCGTGTGTGAACTTCCGGTCAATGACCTACACCACTTCGGTAACACAGACACCGGGGGAGCAACACCGATGGCCTCTGAGATTCGAACCCATGACTAATAAACATTAGCACCACACAGCTCATTGGCCTAACTCTGTAATAGGCATAACTCTGGACTGTTCTATTTGGCCAGTCGCGGGAACACAAAAACAAACAGATATGTCGGGAGCAGCTGTATGGTGTGGGTAGACTTCAGACATTGAACCAGTCTGAGAAAATTAGAGTGACCGTTAGCCACGGCCTCTCTCTGATACGCCATGCCAAGTTGTACATGAAATCATCTACAGGTTACATGATATACTAGGACGGTGATGTTCTCATATGAACCAGGTTGTATATACGTTGAACTACGTGGAATATGATGGCGCTCGGAAGCCCCGAACTTGAGACCTGTTTCACATTTCAAAAATAGGCGTCAACGATATTCATACTTGCTTTATATTTCAAATATAGGTGTCTACGATATTAAGATTTGCTTCACATTTCAACCAAAGGTGGCGACGGTATTGAGATTTGCTTCATATTTCAAGCTAAGGTGGCGACGGTATTGAGGTTTGCTTCATATTTCAACCAAAGGTGGCGACGGTATTGAGGTTTGCTTCATATTTCAACCAAAGGTGGCGACGGTATTGAGGTTTGCTTCATATTTCAAGCTAAGGTGGCGACGGTATTGAGGTTTGCTTCATATTTCAACCAAAGGTGGCGACGGTATTGAGATTTGCTTCATATTTCAAGCTAAGGTGGCGACGGTATTGAGATTTGCTTCACATTTCAAGCTAAGGTGGCGACGGTATTGAGGTTTGCTTCATATTTCAAGCTAAGGTGGCGAGGGTATTGAGGTTTGCTTCATATTTCAAGCTAAGGTGTCTACGCCGCGGATAATGACGAGTACAAGAAGAACTAGCTTCCATCCGTCAATCGTTATGGCAAACAGAGAACTGACATAGGACACTTACCGCAGTCTGGCCGTCTACACTTCCCTGTACGACACAACTTGAAGACGTGAGGACCCAGCGTCCGCATACAAACTGGATCAACAAATCTTAAAATATAAATTCATCTATTTCCCGAACCCTGCCCAGTTCATTCCATTACGGATGTCGAGGCGCCCCCTCCCCTACTTCATATACGGAGGTGACACCGTCGCCGCTGTAGCCGCGCCTAGGGTGACAACATCACGGCCTCAGGACGGTATACAACGTCGTATTTGTATTAATCTGAAGGAGCATCGGGCAGGGCGGCTATGTTCTTGTTAAAAATGAATATGGCTGAAAGTCGTGCAGTTCCAGTATAACTTGAGGTCCAAGTTTAACAGTAACTCACGACCGTTTGGCATTAATAGGTTCATGTAGGACACGACTGTAGCATTGTTTACTAAAACAAAACAAGTATTTCAGATTATAAATAGAATCTTTAACTCTTGACTACTTCTACCACGGTATCTCAGTCGACACCACCCCGTTAGACACCTCCCCGTTAGACAATTACCCCGTTAGATGCCACCCCTTTAGACAACACCCCGTTAGACAACCACTCCATCAACACATCCGCCCACTTATCACAGCATAATGACATGCAAAGCAAAACAATCCGACTGAGAAACACAAAACTGCTCTATATTTGCACAATGACTCTTAATGCATATCTGTGTTATAGCAAGTCGCTATGGATACAAAGCGTGTACGAATACTTGGTCGGCAAAACTGACAGGAAATCCTGGTATTACAGTAGAAGTATGGCATCTTTAAGATAAAGATCTGTGGACAGTTTACAGTTTCCTAGTTTTTCGATATTGGAAAAATTATTAAGTCTCTCATTTCGCGTTGGTCCATCTCCCATACTCGCCTTGATGCTTGGTCCCTCGTATACCAGTAGTTGACACAAACATGGCATCACACCACCGCTGAAAGACCTACATCAATTCCGAGTTCCTGACATACTTAGCTAAAACTGCATGATGTATACAGCTAACGTACAGTGTAAATTAGACTTATGCTTAGTCTCTGAATATATATAATTTTGATAGTAACAAACAAGTCCATTTTAATTGAAAAGGAGCCCCAGGGAGAATAGAGATGTTTACATACCCTGAACCTGAGGAAATCTAGACTTGCTTTATTTAGGGCTTTAGCACTGCAGAGTAGGCTTGGCAGTAGGGAAAATAATGTGGTTCAGGGACTGTGAGACAGACTAAGTGTAAATCTGCGGTACCCCGTCTCACTCACTCAAGATTTTCTACAACCATTGTTCAGTTTACAAAATAAAAACAAGTGATTTCTCCGAGGAACCATGCTATTTTCAATACATAAATACCTGTTTGTGTAGTTGAGTTGTGTTGAGTTGAGTTGGGCTTTGCGTCACATCGGCATTATTCCAGCCATATAGTGACGAGAACAAGTCTGCATTAATAAACATTGTAGGTACAGGGTCAAAATGAGTTTTATTTCAATAACATATATTCCTTACATTGTCATTTAAAAACAGAAATAGCATTAAATTTAAAGGCAGGCAATTTGTTAGTCACATTACACAGTTACAATTTATTGTACAGATCAACTTCCCTTCAGGTAGTTCACTATCAGATGAGCGCTCACGCGGGAGAACAGATCTTTCAGATTTGTTGCATCATAATGTGAGTCCCTTGCAGACGACAAGTCCACACAGTTAAGCAGAATATGCTTGATGGTGAAAACCTCATAGCAAAAGACACACATGGGGGGGTCCATCCCCATCAGTTTTCAGCAGATAATCATGAGTAAACCGACTGTGGCCAATACGACATCGTCGTAAAATTACCTCATCACGCCTTGACTGACAACCCAAGTAGGTATAACCAATTGTTGGCTTCAATTCATACAGTTTATTTCTTCCTACTTGAGTGTCCCACCTTTTTTGCATGAGGTCCCGAGTATAGCTTTTGCTAGTGGGTTTGAGATCACTATACGGGATCAGCAGTGGAGATAAGCGCTTGTCAAGAGCTGCTTTTGCCGCAGCATCGGCTTCAGTGTTACCTGCTATGCCGACGTGACCCGGAAACCAGCAGAGGACGATGTCACATTGGCCAGTAGAAAGGTCGTTGTTAAGTTCTAAAATGTCCAGAATGATTGGGTGACTTGAAGTAACATTTTGAAGTGCTTGAAGGCAAGATAATGAATCTGTGAAAACGATGAAGTTTTTGGAATGATTCTGCTGTTTAATATAGGTCAAAGCTGAAAAGATAGCTTTGGCCTCGGAAGTGAAATTGGAACTGTTGCCGGGAATCCTACCTGTTTGTGTAAATACCAAATAATATAGAATAGTCACTTTAAGTTTTCGTCGAGTGAGTGAGGGAGCCGTGATCAGGGGACTAAAAGTTCCTATAATACGAAATCATACGACATTATTAAGCAATATTCACTGAATATTCCTCCTGTCCTCAGAAACTCAGTGGTCGATAACATGAGCTCATTGTCACTCACTATCCACCCGAACCCCGGGTGCTCGTAATCTTCACTGGATCTGATAATGTGCATTAAGGAAACACGTGTTAACGAACAAACGCATTCATTTCAACATTTGTACCGATATATTCCATTACATGATGAAACACATGAACACAAGTGGACATTATGTAAATAAACACCGGCATAGTATTTCACTTAAAGTAGTTATACAACAGCAGCACGTGGCAAACATCTCCTGGTCCAGAGGTACACGTTTCACTGCAGTGAGTCGGTGGGAACATTGACTTCTGGATATACTGTTAGTCCTCTGATAAGTGGCAGCAGGCGTCTAGCCAGCCTTTGGGGAGGGGAGGAGTTCGATGGTAGATACACTGACATTAGAGTCCAGTAACGCCCCACACCCCTCCCTCCCCATCCACATGTAATCTATGTATAAGGTATTCCCCGCCGTAATGTTACTGGTGTCCATTCGGATGCGTCGACTCTGGAGACGTTTTAATGCATGTAACTTGTACACCGTAGTTCGGTGTGCATTTAATTATTAATAATGGCAGTTGTGCAATATTAGCTAGTGATTGAATAGGCCTATACATGTTACTTAATATGATAATTAAATCGGCCATGCGGCCATGTGTGGCTGTTTATTTCAGTATTCTCCTTTGAAATGCCATAAAGTAGTGGTACTGTACACGTGTGGAACATGTGCTTCTGCTCGTGAGTTACCTTTACGTTAGTAATACCAGGGACCTACTTTGATTTCATGATCACTGTGTGCGCTGCCAATTTCCCGTCGTTAATTTACAGACCGCTGCTATATGGCTGGAATATTGCTGAGAGCGGCGTCAAGCAACATACAAGCCGGTCGTTAAAGGTAGGGATACACGTACAGCGCTGTTGGGTCTGACGTGGCTGGAACAGAACCACGGCGTGACAGCGTCGAGGGAGTCTCAGGTCTCAGACATTTAACACGTTAGTAAACTTTAAAGCATGGTGCTGTCAAGTCAGGGATTATCATCGGATTCAACGTAGGATTCGAACCCCGACTTGTATACAGGGTAGCGATGTTGGGTAATCCAGGCAAAACTGTCGACTTAGTCCACCCTCAAATTGCAGCTGTAATCAGCCATGAAGAGGATCTACACCGAAACGTCGCATATATTGCAATAAAGAAGTTGCCTAAGCATAAAAAGTGTGACTCCACCATACCAACTTCTGAATGCTACTCAAAGAAGTGCAAAGAACCATGTTTACACATACAGTTTAATCTTCGTATCCGCCGCATTTATACCTAAAAGCCATATACAAAGGGACAGGCTATTTGATCATATGCTCATGCGTGCAGCTAAAAATAATCGGTTTCGTAAAGTCACGAAAAACAAAGTGAAATTCCTGAAATTATGTATGACATTTGTTTTGTTTTGTGTTCTTGGTTCTTCCTAGTCTGTAATAAAGACCCTGAAACAAATATATCCCAAAAAGCCTATGCAAGTCTAGAAGATGTGGCAAGTCTAGATTCAGGAAAATGAAGAACGTCTCAGGGATACGTTTCAGTGTTTATGACCCCGTTGGTGACAGTACATACCTTGATGGCAGTGTTTAGCGTTATAAGCCCCTGTGTTATGATTATCATTTATGAACCGTTATTTCTGAAAATATGTTCATTAAAGAGACTAGAAGTTATAGTAGGTTCGTCCTTTCAAAAGTCTTGAAACACTGAGCAAAATTATTTTCGGAATCAAACAAACTCATTTATTGGCCACCTGTCGGTTCCACTTTGGTTGTTTCCGCTCCCATGGCGAATGTCTGATAGCTATATTTTCAGACCGCCTTGTTCTTGATGTTCCCACAGGAGATGACGCACGTGGTTCCAGGTGAGCTAAGGTACACGCTACGAACACTGGGGGTTTCCCTAAATACAACATCTGGGTTATATACTTCTGTTCTTTCTTAAAAAAAACATACGTTGATATTTGCATCTCTTTTTGTCAGGAATCTCGCCTTGCACTTCACGAGGGCGTCACCAGGAAGGTGATCTGTTCCTGCTCTCACTGGGATGGGGGAGAACGGCGATTACGACGCTGTCTCGTTGCCAACGCTGCCCCCGTTGGACTCTGTCTGCCTCTCTATACAGCTGATGAAATGATGTGCAGGATCATCACAGCGTTTTGTGGGTCACACCAACGCTGTCTTTGGTTGAGCATAGGGGTTTAGAGGGTCACGTCAAAACACAGTGGTCCTCAGGGGATAGGTGGTCACGTCAACATTTCCTGGGTGGTGCTCGGGGGTGAGGTGGGCCACGCCAGCACTGTCCTGGATGGTGCTTGTTGAATTTTGTCGACACAACAGTTTGTCACACAACTCTGCACACATAACCTCGATAGGAATCGCGACATTATTGCACATCCATATACCTGGGCCATTTGTTGTCAGTGGTCGGGGGGAGTTCGCTCAAACAGTTCGTGTTTATGGAATGTTTACGGTCGCAAAACACAGTTACTTCGCGGAGTGAAATTTCCAACACCAAGTGCACGAGAATTGCCTGGGAGTAACGAAACCGTTACCCAGGAAGAGGCTTGTTTGTTCTGTCGGTTTGTTCGTTAGGGAGGGCAAGAGTGAGTGAGTTTAGTTTTACGCAGTAAAGCAAGTATATTGCTGAGTGTTGCTTTAAACAACAAACCAACCAACCATTGTAAAACTTACTGACAATCTTTTCAAGCACCTTTTAGGGACAGCTCATATTTTTTCAAATACTCGAATTTTCTAACACTCAGCTTCTTTACATCTCACATTACATTGACGGAGAGTACGTCAAACACTGGATGTCATTATCAGACCGTTGCTGCCTCGTATCTGTGCGCCTTTCACACTGTCCTGACAACGTGCGTCCACACAACTAGAAGTGAGCTTTCTTTGTCATTGTATTAACATCATCGTTTTCCTAACCCAGATCTAACCTTATCACAATATTGGCTGTAGCCGGCCTGGTGTATTCTGGTGGGATGACATTTACCCGTGCTCTCCACACCTGTGTCGGGTGTACTATAGTATATAGTCTATGTGTTATAGTGTAGAGAGAGAGAGAGAGAGAGAGAGAGAGAGAGAGAGGGAGGAGAGAGAGAAAGAGTGAGAGAGAGAGAGAGAGGGGGAGAGGGAGGAGGGAGAGAGAGAGAGAGAGAGAGGAGAGAGGCAGAGAAAGGAGAGAGAGAACACTGCACATGTAGTGGCCAGAGAGAGGGAGGAGAGGTAAGAGAGAGAAGAAATATGAGAGGAAGACATGGAGAGAGAGAAAGAGAGAGCACTCATGTGGCAAGAGCAAGTACTAAAGAGAGGAGAGAGACATGGGGTAAGAGGGACTGGGAAAAGAAAATGGAGAGATTAACGGGGTAACAATGGTGGGATGTCCAGATTAACGGGGTAAGTTTGTATAAGAAACTTTCTACTGTTGTCTGGAGCTGCGGCGGCCTTGTGTGACTCGGTCCCGGCTAGACAAGTCTTCCTTCATTGTACACACCAAAACTTAACAAAACATATCACATCATTACGGAACATTATAAAGCTACGGCAACAACCCGCAAAGCCGCTATCTGTCGTGTGTGTGTTATAAATGTTTACCCAGCAATCTCTTATCGGACCGTCTTCTCCATCAAGACGACTCTACACACTGGGCTCAGGTTCCGAGCAATTGCACAAACTGGCATTGTTCCCACTCAGCGTGAACGCCCTATAGAGGGTCACTGATTCATGGTTAACATACACGAGTGTTCTAGACGGAATTATGGGTAATGTTTGGTGCGTAGGACACTTACGCGTGATCAAAATATCTGCTTTTCTTCCTTTACTCGCCAGACAGGTATTTGTAACCTGCTGCCAGGTAGCTAGTGATGAAGGGGATATTACAAGGTGGTGTTGGGAGATTGTGCTATCATGAAAATACCTTATACACAGATAGATATACAAAGAAACCACGGTTTCCTGAAACGCACTTTGGTGTTGGATCTGCCGACCATTGGGGACAGGTAACAGGGACAGGTAACAGGTATCAGGGACAGACAGGTAACAGGGACAGACAGGTATCAGGGAACAGGCAGGCAGGTAACAGGGACAGGTGACAGGTGACAGGTAACAGGGACAGACAGGTAACAAGGACAGGTATCAGGGACAGGTAACAGGTATCAAACCACAGGTGTACGTTACTGTGAAAAAAACACACATTTTGACCAATGTAGCTAAGGTAGACTGGCAATTGTTTATAAAAAAACGATTAACATTTTTATCTCTGAGCCTCGGGGCTCAATGTATGTTTGTTTACAGCCACGCATTCCTGTGGTCAGTCCAACACCTCGTCTGCATGAAAGGAGGAACTCATGGATCTCATGGCCACAGAAAGTGCCTGACAAAAGAAAGTTTACCCCAATCTAACACAGCATATACTGGCATAATCGATAGGTAATAAAGTGTCGGACAAAAGAAAGTATCACCATGTTTCACCAGCCTCTGATGACGGATTAAGATGTTAAGACAAATATAAAAAATTGAGATGACCTCCGACTCGAAATGCTTCACAATACAATACATTATAACAAGGCCGGACACTTCGGTGTACCCTACCCGCCTGCTTCGCCAATCGCTACGCTACCATCGTTTATTCAATCGATTAAAACGTAATGAAAACCTAATCATGGATGATTGGCCTAGCGATCACCACTCATGGCACCTACCAATTCTTTATTGTTATTTCTGCAAGTCGATGAAACCCGATCTTGACACAAATGGATGACGATGTGTCCGCACAAAACGGGGGTGTTGACCGAAGTGTCCGGCCTTGTCATAATATATTGTACTTATGTTTATCGTCGTGCTCCATCCATCGCAAACCCCAAAACACGCACCTTACCAGTGAAGCCAATTAAGGCTTATTGTCTCTGAAATGTATCATTTTGACAAAAACTGAAAACTCAATATATCTGAGGTGGGATATTCAAAAAGTGGACTTGCATACAGAGGGACTGGGTTAAAGGGAACATAATATATATAGTTGAAGAATGGTGAGACAGGCTACAGTGAGGCTTACATTACACATACTTGTTCCCACCAATGAGGTCAAATTGTTTAAAATCTTCAGATTCGATTTTCAATATGTCCTGCACAGAATCAATTTGAAACCTATTATATCCTATTATACTTTCATTTTTGTACAAAATGTTATGAGGTTTGGTATATGTATAGTTAGTACTGTGGCTAATGCATTTCGCAATGTCCATTTGTTCAGAATCAGTCTTCAACAACCCATGCTTGTTCTAAGAGGCGACTAGCGGGCTTGCTGACTTGCTAAATACGTGTCATCCTATCAAGGGGAGTAGATCTATGCTTATATTGCCAATCACCAGATTGTCCGGTCCACGTTTCAGACCGCCTTCATATAGCTGGAATGGTGCGACGTTAAACAACTAACAAAATATATTCAGGTGAGCTTCAGTGCCGAGGCACCATTTTTCACACAGGCAACATGGGCTATGGCTTGATCGCTCCTAAAAGTACTTCCACTTCAATGAACCAAGAAAGACATTTGCTCAAGCATCAGTGATTAAAGACACCTGACACAGGTTCCCCAGAAACAAGAAATTTGTTCAAATGTCGTCAGTTGTAATGTGGGTTTTGTTGGTTTTGGCACTCATCGGGTTTGTTAAAATATGTTCTCTTAGAATGATTATTCAAGTTGCCATACAGAAATGTTTCGTTTGGCCGTTGATCCCAAACGCTTCAACTTACTCAACAACATTGACATTAACGAGGTCACAACATGGCGGCTGGGGTCATGGACACTGCGGAATGCTGGGATTGCGTCAGAAGTAGTTTGGCTGTTATGTAATTGAGGCTTTTAGGAGAGGCAGGCTTACAATGACACTTTGACATAGGGGAAGCGTGCTGGCATGGTGATAGCAGCTATACTGCACCACTCAACTTGGGACACATGGGGAACAACATCTGACATGCAGATGACACAAGTATTCCATTAAAGCGTTCTCGTCTGAACTGGACGGTGTCTATAGAGGGTTCGCAAGGTTTGTTATAGAGACGAATGCATTAAGTGAGTGAGGGAGCGAGCGAATGAGTGAGGGAGCGAGTGAATGAATGTTGTTTCACGGCACATTCTGGTCATATTATGTCACGGGTACCTGTATATGATCTGAACCAAACAGTGACTGGAGATACGAACAATGATGACACAGAAACAAGAATGACCACCCAATCCCCACTTTAGTCAACCAACTCACCAGGAACCCCTTAGATCGCCTTGTTGACCACCCGATCCCCACTTTAGTCGACGTACTGACTCGGAACCCTACAGTTCGCCTGGATGAATAGTGCAATGGATATGAGAGCATTGATATTCCTTTTTTAGTTTAATACCAGTCCAGTCTCTATAGTGCTCCAGTGTATGTTACTGATACAGTGGGCTGTTGACTAGCCCAGTGGTGTAAGTGTTAGCTCACCTCGATGCCCATCGAAGACTGAGTTTGATTCCCGAAGCCCCTTTCCGTGAGTTCACCAGAGTGTCATCTAAACATGCGTTTAACGTCACTCATCTGTGCTGCAGAAGGCATTGGCATTGCATCGCGGTAAGTTCTGATATTCCCTAGTGGCTAGAGTCTCCTACGATGAAACTTGGCCTGAGCATGTGTCTGTCATAACGACGTCAAACAACACTGATGCAGCAGTACAGGCTGGGTCAGAATTCTGCCATTTGCTTTCATCAGAATCTTCTGCCAAATCGGCTGAGATGTCGTCATGACTACCATATCGCTCATCCTTAGCTGCCAGTGTGTATAGTCATGAAACATCTGTGTGTGCCGAGCAGCCTACTGTATTGTTCTGTAACATCCACGTGCACGTGCATACACGGCCTCATCATGCACGACCACACCACGTGCCACCATGTCAGGCCTGGAAACAGTGATTTGTGTTCACCGATACATCGATACATCTTTCACCGCTCAGACAATAACGCCAGGTTGTAAATCCAGATACCACCTTATTCGAGTAACGCCAGTGTGTAAATCCCGCTACCACTTTATTCGAGTAACGCCTACCTATAAATCCAGATACCACGGTATTCGAGTAACGCCTGCATGTGAATTCAGGAACGAGGACCTCTATAAAAGAATCATTGCCCCTTCTCTAAGTTACTTCACATTTTTTCATCAAACCTCCCTCATTTATTTCGTTAATTACTTTTCTGTCTGGGTGCACCGTTGTCGTAACGAAGCCCTACGTACAGCGCAGCGTGTGTTTGTGTGCTGAGGCCGTTAATAATCAACCACACTTGCAGCACAGGAACACTTAAACTAGCGCTTAGTCCTAGAAATGAAGTTACCTTATTGAAAATAGTATACCAACAAAACTATATAGTAACATCTATAGGCGTCCACGAGCACTGTTTAATTTCAGGAGTTAAGGTAACCTACACTTGCCCTATAATTTTAGACTTTTCTGTCGAGGCTGCGAGACAGTTTAGGGATAACATTCACTAGACAGACGAGAACGATGCTTGTACCCCCGTTTGACTACCGTATCAAGTGAAGCATCTTTAAGTGGCATTTATACTCTAGCCTCAGTGAACACATTAGTGACATAGGTTTTAACGCAATATTTTCCAAGTACCATTAACTTGCAAGTACTCAACAGCTGGGTAGGATACGGTCGGTCATACAACTAATATTACCGACATATTTTATATTAATAGATAATAAAATTTTGATTCAAATAACCGTGTAATATTTTTCTTTTTGTGAATATTTATTGACAGCCGTCATATGAACTGTTGCCGAGACCAGTGTTGAACAACGAACAGACTTCCAAGCGGGGATATTTAAAGTCTTTGAATATTTCACACCAATTATTTACAGACTGGAGCTTGATAAGAACACGTACTTAACAACCCACCACTCTGAAACAGGCGGGTCGCATTCAGAATACGCACGGTATCTCATGAGGAAAAATAATTTGAGATAAAATGTTTACTAACGATATCAAATTACATCTATGCTATGTTTCCCGGCCGCCTCCGTGGTGTAGTGGTTAGAGCGTCCACCCGGAGAGCGGAAGGTCGCGGGTTCGATCCCCGACCGCGTCATACCAAAAGACGTTAAAATATGGTACTTGTTGGTCCATGCCTGGCGCTCGGCATTAATGGGTACAACAAGGACTGGTCGGCTCGGAGTCAGTATACTATGTCTGAGTGGGGTATTCATGCTTCACTGCGGCATGGTATCTCAGTGAGCTAGCACTATAAAACCAGCTTAAGTCTGAGCTAGTACAAACAGCCGCATATACACATACACACGCATGCACGTCGTCATATGAGCGAAATATTCTCAACCACGACGTTAAACCCAATTTCACCTCACCTCACCTATGTTTCCCAATACAGGAGCCCACATCCTTCTGTGAAACAGCAGTAAGAAGGCTATTCGGGACAAAAACACTGTTTGTATTTGTAATAGAAATATCATTTTATGCATTTAGTGATGAATTACTACACGTGCATGTAGGAACTTGTCCCGCCTCAAGGGCAGTAGTTATCTGAAAATGCAAGGTAAGTTTCTTAACATTACATACAACATTCCGCTTTTCTTGTCAAATAACATATTTATTACCTCTCTTGACCTAATTAAGTTGATGTTTTCCATTAGTCGGGCTGAGATGAACCTGTGACGAGAATAGACAGTCATGTGTTATCTATTGGTTTCGCTATGCACTTGTGATATACCTCTGGCATGACGCCTAACTGAACATGCGTGTCAGTAAAGGTTGCATTATCTAGAAGTCTACAGAATGGTTATGTCTGAGGAGTGTCGTGGCTTCATATTTAGTCGCAATTCAGAAGGAAAAGCATCGTTGCAAACATTTTCCAAATGATGCCGGGGTGATAGATTCTAAAATAGGAAGCAAGTGGGTCATGGCAGGTTGTTCGTCGAGATTCTGTCACCCTCAGTGGAAGGGAAGTGATGTTGCATGGTATTGGTTACCGAGGATGAGGGGTCATGTCGACTGTATCTTTTGCCTGCATACCCTCCAACGTTAACCCAGCTCACGGCAGGCTCCATCCTTGACGTGAACGGCAACGACAGTTACTGCACTTACACCACCGCAATAACGTGTATCTAACAGCATGAAAAGAGGTCATGTGGGCGACTTGGTCTTCATGCCACATACTCGAATGAAGTTTTAAAACCGCTTCTTTTTTATTACCACAATTAACCTGTCGGTCTGTTAATCGAAGTACGTTCCACCCTGAAACGTACAGGAAAGAATATTTGGCTTTAATATTTAATGTTCATAAACTTCTTTTGAACAGAATACATGCAACCTAAAGAAACGTCCCACTGAGACTCTGTATTGCCGATGCCACGATACATGCCTGCCTCACAAACTCAATTCCTGTCTCTGAAACACCAACAGGAACCTGAGACTGTTCCATCCTCGACCATCAAGTGTATGATAGAGTGTTATACTAGATGGTGATGTAGTAAACTGGATACATGAGGATCGTGCAGCTGTATCATTGGAGGTGCTATTCCTTCATCTGTAGGTGCCAAACAACATAGCTGATAGGCCGTTCAACAGGTTCACTTAAAATACGAACATTCGCTGATGTATTTGGATAGCTCTATACGTGATACGATGGAAACAAACAGACGCCTTTGTGTCAGTATCAGGACCACTGAGGTATACAGGCGATGAAATCCGACTGCAGCAACCGCCGTAGGTCACAGTGGTTAGCCGTGTTGCCTGCCGGGTGTAGGCAGTAACAGAAGCTACTGGAAAGTATGGACAAGTGTTAGTAATTACAACATGCCGATGTGATGTAGGCTGTCAGAACAACAACAGGCACATATACTAAAGATTGATGCTGGAACTGAACTCGCTCTATCCAGTTCGTCTACAGTTAGTGTTAGTGTACCATATAAGCACACCCCTCTCGAGTACTCAAGACAACTTGAGTCGGCTAGATGAGGTCGACTTCAGTCTGAGAAAACGATGTTGGACAAAGAGAGACATGTCAAATATATTCTATGAATCAACAGCTTCATATAATTGTAAAAGTACGTATCGATATACGTAGGTTGTCTCTGTTCTGTTGCACTACTAGTGTGTAGTATGTATGTACTAGTATATACTAGTATGTTGTCTAACAGAACAGAGAGCCAGTCATTTTAACTTCCCGATGCCTATCTGTGCCACTGGGAGGCAGGAAGTAACACACTGGTTACAGCGTTCGCTTGTCACGCCAAAGGTCCAGGTTTTATTCCCCAGATGGGCACACAAAGCCCATTTTGGGTGTTTCCTTGATATTACTAGAATATTGCTAAAAGTAGCGTAGAACCACATTCACACACTCACCAGCACGAATCATGCGGCATGCCCACATGGTATAGGCAGGTCTGTATATAGGACCACGTAATGATACCAGAGATGATTTGATATCACCATCTTCATGAGGTGCCGAGTAATGGCGATCTAATGGTCAGGTACGGTTACATGGCTTATTGCGGGTCAAAGGGCCCTGCTGGCGTGCATCAGTACTCAAGCTCTTCTGATTCTGTCCAGTCACGATCATTTCAGAGGGTCGTGGTATATTTGAAATAATGCTGACTGCGGTGTGTTACAATATTGACTCGTTACCTGGTATTAGGCACTGTAATTTGAACGTAATAATTCGTCATAAAGATAGTTTAAATGACAACTACCTTCAGTGACTGCCCATCTCTCAAGTCTGTGATAACACCGAGATCTGGCAGAGGGTAAACATGGCATGACCTGTACCCGTGTTTTTAGGTTAGTAGATCGGCAATGGAGCAGCTGAACCTCCCATAAATCCCACCATAGGTAATCTAGATGTCAGAGTGGTGGTCTAACAACTGTTATTACGACGTGGGCTAGAAACTACATCAGCCCCAGCAACGACGGCAACCACATCAGTCAAAGCCACGGCAGCAGCGCCATCAGTCAAACCGGCTCATCGGTGCAACTGGGGATGTGTATCAAAGAAGCCAGGACAATGAGTGAGTGAGTGAGTTAGGTACTGAGTGAGTGGTGTTTTATGTCACTTCAACCACTATTTAAGAATCGAGCCCGGTGACAGGGGACTTTTGTAGTTTGTAGTCCAGTAAACTGTAAAAATCTGTGAAGAGAAGGAAACTCCAGACTCACAGAGAACCAGATCCCTTATCTACAATGGTTGTACGTTCTAGACACAAGACAAGGACTGCAGTGTCGCGGATGCAGTGGCGTTTGAACAAGCTATTGATAATCTGCGCATAAAAAATATTCTCTGCCAACAGATTAACATTTTTCACCCTTATTTGTACCGACGAAATTTCTCTACAGTGAAACATGACTGGGATGACACGATAAGACCTGAAATCTGTTTGATTACCCTGTAGATATGGGTGACTATTCGGTTTGATGTGAGAAAATCAGACACTTCTGTCCGTCTGTCAATCTCTCCCTTTCTATTCTGCCAATGCGGCCATCCAATCTCCATATGTTGTTTGCTGGACAATTTGGTCCTGGTCGCGCGTCAATTCAACAACTGTTAGCACCCTAGCGGTGTACAGACATTCATGTAAAGATGTAGGATATAAATAGACAATCAAGGTTGACAAGCAGCGTTTGAGACGCGCAAAACACGTGGTTACCATGGAAACAATCAGTACTAGTTGCGTAGGTATTCTGTATGGTAGAAATGTCAGAGGGACTGCAATGTATTCGAGATGTGCAAGAGATGCAGAATGCATGTTACCACGTGACACCCCCACCATCCTTCTTCCCCTCAATATAGAGGTATCAAGTATGTCTGCCATCTAATGATTGCTTGCTGCCTAACTTAGCGTTCAGCAATTTCCAGCGGAGAGCGGTTTGTAAAAATCGAATCTGGGCCGGACAATCCAGTGATAACTAATAGTATGATGAGCATTGATCTACGTACCCATGTAGGATATTGTTAACATGCATTAACCAAATCAACGGGCCTGACCGTTCGATAACGTTAGTCGCCTTGTAAAACAAGCATAGTCGGTACCAGAGATACTCTTATAGTCTCCCTGTCGGTACCTACAGCAAGTAGGGTGGCTGAAGAACAATTCTTACCCTGATCTTCCTGGGTAAAAACTATTTAATGGGACTGATTCCGTAATCGTGTTAACGGGAACCTGCACATATGAAATAAATGACATATCGACAGCCCCACCTGGTTTTACAAAGCATACACAGCGTTAGATCGACAGTGCCGACTGTACCGAGAATACCCAGTGTTAGATCTCTAACCCGTCTCTATATAACCCAACCTGCATACCCCTGTCAGTATCGCCGCTGTCTATGAACCCGTGTCTGTGTGTATAACTGTGTATCTAACCTCCGTCTACATACACCTATATATTGACCGCTCTTCATAACGCCATTCTGCTTCTTTTCAATTCTTACATAGTTCTTTATAGCATTTATACATTTTCAGACACAAAACATGAGTCTACCCCAATCTTTGTGTATCTATCTATCTTCCCGCCCCTCTTGTAAAACCCCTCTACCATGACGACATCCAACAGGGGAGAGCAAACAAGAAAAACTGAAAACAAGACAACGTTTGTTAACGGCGAAATGAACTTAAACATATCAAAGTTGGATTTCAGAAGACATGTATCCGACTGCGTGGGTCAGGTATGAAACAAGGTACACATACAGATAACGAGTGAATTAATCAATGTCCATCATCAAACTTTACACTGTATTCGGAAGTTTTGTAATTTGTTCTACATGACGACACGCAGCATAAGTTATTAGAAACATAAATCTGTACCCTGTATGTGTATAGCACTTCTAAATGATACTCAAAGGGTTTATTTGGCCTCAATTGAAAACGAACAGTAAGGAAAGCATGCACTGGGGTTCGACAAGGTTGGTCTTTCTCACCTTTACTATCTGTGCGGTTGTACGTGATGAAACGCTTATTGACACCGATACAGTGACAGTGGGGAAATTATCACCTGGCCGCTAGTTACTACAAGGCAGCTCAGGCACACCTCAACAACATCAAACAGACCGACAGTGGTCACGGGTAAATCAGAGGGGAACTGCTCCCCAAAATTACTCTCTTTTTTCAGTGAAATATATCACATGCTTTTTCCATTTCCATTTTTCTCCATTGTAACATATTTTTAACAAATATATGCGATATATTTCTAATAGACGAACACCTAGCGTCTGAAATGAACACAATTTATATAAAAACGATTCCTAAATAATTTGGTGATGTGATGAAAGAGGAGCCCTCAGACTTTCTTCATTTTCTGAAACGGTGGTAATCTAGACTTGCCACATATTCTAGACTTGCATGGGCTGTCTTGGATAAATTTGTTTCAGGGTCTTTACAGAGGTAAACAAGGTCAGCTCAAATGCTTTCAAGTGACCGACAGTTGTTTTTTTCCTGAGAGGCGTACATGCAGATTTCATCAGAGAACTGACACTCGGCAAAACAAAATATTTTATTTATTACTTTTTTCTTCCCATTACCACATATCTATACCCAGCACCCGGGATGATACTCAGCTGGATGGTGACCTCGAGGTCACTGCAGAGAACATGAACACAAGGCGGTAACGTATACGCTCTTCCGACATTTACTGTTATTTCCGATCATTAAAGTCATTCCGCCAAACGTTTATCAGAATAACATAGCTTTTAATGGCAGACTATACAATTTAAACCCATGTTTCCCCTTAAATATCAAATATGAATTTTAACGGAATATTTGATCATGAAATACCTTGAGAGCCTCCTATAACTCTTGGTGATTGACGTAACACAGATGATAGGAGGATATCTAGCTTGGATATCATAATATTTACAATGTGGTGAAGTATTGCAGTGTCTGAAAGATGTGATAACTGATTACCAACAAACAGGAGACGGATTTTCATACAATGTGTTACAGTAGATAAGATAACTTTGTTCCGTTACAACATAGTTGCAGCTTGATGTCACGACTATACATCCGACAACAATCGTCATACAATTTGACTGGGCCAAGTAACGCCGAGTGATGTTTTGCAGCCGATACCAGAAACCTAGCCTAGAAACCTAATTAATATTTATATGAAAATTTCTGACTTAGGGACTGTTCATAATTTATGACTCTCTCTGTGTGTGTCTGTGTGTGTGTGTGTGTGTGTGTGTGTGTGTGTCTCTCTCTCTATCTCTGTGAGAGAGAGATATATATATATGAAGATTTTCTATGGAGAAGCATGTACAATGTGAATGCCCCCTAAAAATTTTGTACAAAATAAGTGAGCCCCCTGCATGTCATGTGTACAAAATCAATGACCCCCTTCCCCTTCCCATAATTTCTAAGCATAATTTTAAACATATTTCTAAGTACAATATTGCTAATCCCCCAGTACATGTGTACAAAATTGATGACCCCCTCGCTCCCCAGAACAAAATGTTTGACCCCCAACCCCTTAATATCATCATCGTCAAAACACACACCACCACCACCCCAGCCATAAATTATGAACGGTCCCATATCTAGACTTGCCCCTTTAAAGGATAGAATTACTGTACATCCATGGGCTCAGCATTCAGTACAGCCTTGAAGCAAGGCTACCAGGAACCACTTTCTCCACGGCAGTAGTCTCACAGTCCCTGAACCACATTATTTTCCCTACTGCCTAAAGCCCTAAATGAAGCAAGTCTAGATTTCCTCAGATTGAATCTCTGGTCTCCCTGGGGCTCCATTTCAATTTAAATTGGTTTGTTTGTTACTATAAAAACTATATATATTCAGAGACTAAGCGTTAGTCTACTACGACAGCGGCATGGGTAGGGCTGATGCAGCGGATGCAGCGGATGATACACCCACGCTAGTTCCGTGTTCTTGACTCATCTGATTATAGGGTTAATAGTTTTCGTGTTTAAGTTTTATTGACTACTTGAGTGTATAAAAAATATATACTCCTACAAAAAACTAAGCACCACACATATTTCTATATTTTCCTATCCTCGGTGCATCTTTTTGAAATATGTATTTATGGCATCTTATTTTTAATAAATGATTAAGATATATATTTATACCTGGTGAAAAGTTACAAGGTCGCTGTATTTCCCCCGTATTTGGTATGTGAGTGAGTTAGTGAGTGAGTGAGTGAGTGAGTGAGTGAGTATTATTTTAGGCCAGCAATGTAACGGCGCGGACCCCAGATGGTCTTCATACATTGCACACGTGGAGGAATCAATTTTCAGTCAATATGTAGTCACTTGTTTCTATAAACAATTACAAGTTTTCAGAGCCTCTGCCTTTGTCATATTGTTTCGTTTACTTGAGGACGACGTTGTAATGAAATGGAGTTGACGCTGACTGCAGGTTTTCAATCATCATCATCATCAGCGTGAGTGAGTGAGTATGGTATTACGCCATTTTTAGCAATAGCCCTGCAATAACACCAGAAATGGGCTTCACACATGTACCCATGTGGGGAATCGAACCCGGGTCTTCAGCGTGTCAAGCAGACGCTTTAACCATTGGGCTACGCCACCGTCCTTATCATCAGAGACTGGGATAACGAGCGTGTAACAGGTATAGGGATAAACATCATTGCTGTCATCTCAGACATCGTGGATCACAGGTGTCTGGTCGTGAGTGTTTAAAACACGATGATGATTGATAAGTTCCTGGACGTACTTAGCCAGGGGCGTAATAACTCAATAAATGCTTGTTTACATCATGTAGTACTGTCGGGTCTTTACATATGTGTTACTTCAATGCAATCTTCAATAATGTCTTGAAACAGTTAAACAGGTAGTCCGCACCCAATCAATCAGATTCTCTTCGCAACATCTAGATTATTAAAAGATATTTCTCTGAATAATTCTTCGTAAATTTGGATATATTTTAAATCCTGGAACAATGCAGTCCGGATTAACAAGGTGTCACTTAAATCATTTGTTGGAATAGGTAAACCTCGATAATCCAGACGGTACCTTCCCCATTGAAGTAGTTGAAGTGTCCGGATTATTGTACCATAGGACACAGAATAACAGCCATTTGGATTCTTTATATGCAGAATGTCCGGACTAACGAGGTTCCATTGTTTTACAGGTAGCACATAACACGTGGCAGAGGTTCCACCACCAGGTAGGGATAGCAACCAGTAAAGGCCTTGGTGTAACCCTGTATGTTGGAATGAGGAACGTATATTGTCGCAGTAAATGCTACATAACGCTTAAATGCTACTCGGAAGTCATTTGAAAGTTGTCAGAGCGACCTGACCCGTCCAACACTCCCCAGTCTCACACGATTCAAAATCCCTAACCCCAGATACCACCTCCCCAATCCCTCCCCGCAACCATGGTGTCCGTGCTACCCTCGATATAGCAGATGGTGAGGATGGACGCCTGCAGCAGCTGAAACGCGGTGCAGACTGGGTTCTCACCACCGCCTCCAGCTGGTTACATGAGTGGATCATATATCATAATAACTCCAGCAGCAGGCGGAATGTACATATTTTCATTTGACACGAGCAATTATGATTACTTGCACAATATTGCAACTCTGTGAGTCGTATAATATGTCAAGTGGATTAACTGCATTTCAACCACTGATTCAATGTGAAACCAAACCCGACCGACCGACCCACCGATCAATCAATCGTGAACTCCAGCCAAATAAGTCGAAGCAAATGACTAGTGCATGAGTGAGTTGGTTTAATGGCGCTTTGAACAATATTTCAGTTACATCACAATGTATCAGATTGATTTCCTCCAAATACACACACAGACAGCTGATTCAGTGGACATACATCTAGCATGCAGTTAGCCTAACAACTAGTCTCTGAAATGAACATATTTTACTGAAAAAAGTTCATAGTAAAAAAAATATATATATAATGAAAAGGAGCCCTGAGACTTTCTTCATTTTCAGAAGCTGAGGAAATCTAGACTTGCCACATTTTCTAGTCTTGCGTGGGCTTTCTTGAATATATTTGCTTCAGGGTCTGTACGACAGACTAGCATGCAGTGTAAAGGCGGCATAGCCTCGGCAACATAAGTTGGCAAACCTGCGACAAATATGTGCCTTGTCACTTAGGTCCTGTCCGACGCCAGCTGTAGCAAACGCAAGTAAAATTATGTGACATCTACGCACGTCAAAATAGAGTTTGAAAACTTTTGAATAACAAAATTGGACAAAACTGAGACCGATTCCATTTTCAGTTTTCAGTTTGGCACACTTCAAGTTCACACACACGTACATGTTGGTAAACATCAAAGTGCAAACTTTGTTTTGTCTGGAGAAATGTTAAGTCATGCAGTCATCGAGGCCAAGAACCTACTTGTAACCATGTAGGGAATCGAACCAGTGTCTTCGGCGTGATGAACGAACGTTTTATCTGCTAGGCTAACCATTGCTCTACTTATTTTATGGCCTGCACGTGCTGCACGTACAGATATGACATCTGCTCCAGACATGTCTGACGAAATATACAAGGTGACTGGCCAGCTGAAAGATTGGGATATCGGGAAATGTGATACGAGGGGTATATACCAGCTCATGGCATGGCATACATATTGCTGTATTTCGGCTGCATAAATGCCATATTATACTGGAATTATGCTCTGGCAACAGTACTATCAGCTACCATGATCTTAACACGAGAGCATAATTTTTATCGATAGCTGGCAACTCTACTTCGTGTCAAACATTTGAGGAAAGCTTCGCCACATCGGCTCAATTCGTGTCAAACATTTGAGGAAAGCTTCGCCACATCGACACATTATAGATCACGTCCGAACAACATCTCCCCTTCTGTGTCCCTGCCTGAGTGAGTTGACATATTTTCCGTCAGCCAGCCAGGCAGGTGGCGATGAAAGTAACCCAGGTCAGTTAATGTTCTGTTACCCGACGGTCGCCGTCAGCATGGAGCTTTGTGAGCGAGAGTGGCAGACCAATACCTGTGTGTACGGATCTAGCAGAGGTTATGGGGTTATATGCATGTTGCCGGAACTACGTTTCATCACAATGAAGGCACAGTCTAATTTTCTCGCTTCTTCCGAATATCAGTAGACTTCGACTTAGGTTGGTGAGAGACTTTTTACTTAGACTAAGGCTTAGTCTCTGAATATATATAATTTTGATAGTAACAAACAAGCCCATTTATATTGAAAAGGAGCCCGAGGGAGACCAGAGATTCAGAACCTGAGGAAATCTAGACTTGCTTTATTTAGGGCTTTAGCACTGCAGAGGGGGCTTGGCAGTAGGGAAATTAATGTGGTTCAGGGACTGTGAGACAGACTACTTTTTACTCTGCAAGTCTGTTTGGGAAAGTTAAAAGTCAGAGTTTCAAAACAGCAGATCAGCGGCGGATCCAGAGGGTGGGTTCAGGGGGTTCGAACCCCCTGAAGCCCCTCCTTTCAAACTTCCTGGATCCGCCCATGGCAGATCATTTGGCTACCCAACCCGCGCCGATGAATCAACGCTTTATTGCAATGGAGATACACAGTTCAATGAAACTTTCCTTGACAAATCGTCTGAACACAAACAATTTAAATTAGAACACCGACAATCTCCATCATTCAGATAATATATCAGGTAAGATGGCGACACACGAACATTAAACAGAGCAACTGATAAAGAGTCTACATTATCAAATACCACTTTTTCTAAGACCACTTCAGACAATTTCTTAAATGTCACAGACGACACGATCGTTAGCGGTGACATAATCTTCCTGATTTCGCTGAGTCATCTTCCGACATCCCCGGCAGCCAGGAACCATGCCGTTGTCATGGCAATCCAGGTTCTTGACAGCATTATTTAAACAACTGCAGAAAGAATCAAGAATTGTTAACCAAGTTGTCAAATAAAGACTTGTCTTGTCGTCTGCTCATCATCTCGCTGCTGGCAGAACATGTCGACGCAGATAGGGCTATGTGTAATGGAGGATAGTTTTTGAAGAAAAAGATTTGTGCAAGAAAATACAGGAAACGTATATTTTGTCTCAAGTAATACACACCCGTCCGTCCGTCATTAATGTATAACAGTGACTATCTTCCACCACCTGTCACGCTCGCTGTTCATATGTAGGTTTTGTATAACCATGTATATAAAAGCAAATATATTTCAAGAACATTACCCTACAAATTACTGGGTTTCAAATCAAAAGTAAAAAGAACACTGTCACGTGCAGGTCATGGGTCAATGTAGGTAGCAGAGGTGATCTATCGACCTATCACTGCAGTGTGGTGGAGGGGAGGGAGGGGGATACTGTACTCTGAGTCAGTCCTCGGGGCAGGGTGGTGAATGTGGTGGAATACTGACCTCATGACGTTCAGTTGAAGATAAAGAAATGCACCCACACTGCGCCGTTCTGTAAGTTATATGCAGTGTGTATGCAGTGTGTATGCAGTGTGTGTGTACTCATAAGTATCACGCACTGTCCACAACTAGGCCAGCAGTTATCGGACCTATGTATCAAGTAACGACTTATTTACTGTTTGTTTGTATCAGCAACATCTCAGCTGTATGAATTTGGTCTGTAAACACCCCACAAGAGCCTGGAGAGAACTTTATTTGTCCTATAACGCCGCCATCAGCAATAGTCCAGCTAGATGACGCTTGTGTATGGACCAGACAACGCTGGGATTAAAATCATGAACATCCCGATCCCGTTAGTCGCCCCAGACGAAAGAGAGAGACAGAGAATTTCCCTTTTTCTCACATCAGACCAAATATATATCATAAACCAAAGGAATGATCGAATTTGCTTTCACATTTGTCACTTTTATCGAACACAATCCACGTCTTATCGTGTCATCCCAGTAATGTTTCACTGTAGTATGTAAGGACGACATGTGATCCTACTTATCTAAGGTCAGTTTGACCTGAAAGGTCAGCATGTGGACGCGGCTTGAGGACATTTATGGTTTTTGACACCTGTGTGACATATTCTACTTCCGTCAACACGGACAGACTGATGCCGGAAGTGAGGTCACGGTGACCTCTGCGGCAGGTCATCAATGTCGTTCACGCCGATACAAGTCGAAATTACCATAAGAAATCAAACTGCCAAAAATCTTACACAAAAATTATAGTTTTTAAATTAGTTTTGAACCTGTGAGTATTTTACCTCAAGTAGGTTACTCAAATATATATTAGCACTTATCTTCAGAGGTTAACAGGCGCGCACTAAGCCGGGTTTTTTTCGTGTAAGGTTGCAAAGCTGTATATTTAGACTGGATTGAGGGCTTGCCCACCTTTGATTTTCAAAATCATGTTTAAGCCCGCGCTTTTTTCATAATGGTAGTTACGCCCCTGGTTTAACGTGCTGCTTGTTCAGGTAAAGTAAACTACGGGTATGACGAAGTCAAAGGGACCACTAAGTTTAGTTCGGTATATCCGTAGTTCGCTATACACATTTCTATTAAAACATACAAGAACTGGCCGGGGTAAAAACCAATTTGATACATTCAAATCGTTAAAAGCGAGTTTGTTTGTAATTTACTGCAATTGGCCATATATACTGAGGGAAAAAATAAGGGATCACATGATCATCATTCCTGTATTTTATTCCCAGGTTTCTTCACAAGCTTTGTATCGCACAATTTATGAAGAAACCTTGAACAAAATAAAGGAACACTTGTGCTTTCATGTGATCCCTTATTTATTTCCCTCAGTATATATACAAACAGTGGCGGCAACTACGATGATATCAAGAAGGGATAGGCATCTGTTCACGGGGAAAGGTAATATTGCAGACCACTAACAACACCTTCGTTTGACAGCAGTCAACCCTAAAAGGAATATTAAGTCGAGTTACTGAAATTTATTTACCTTGTTTTTAACAGTAGATGTCTACAGCGTAGAGATACATTGAAATTAACATTGCAAGTTTGCACAGGATTTACTTTTAGTTTGGAAGCCAGTATGGCAATGTTTATATGTCAGCTGATTAGCTCGTGTTATGGTTTTGTATTCACCTGACACCGCAGTTAGCGCTACCTGCCATATAGTATTAGCACTGACAGGGGTAACGTGGAGCTAGGGGATGGCGTTTGGTCGAAAATACCGTTGGTTCGGCACAGGTGCGTGATTAGTTTACACCGAAACCTAAAAACAGTTTTCCCTTATCACCATCAAGTCATGATTTGCCACAGACGTAAATTTAAATATAAAACCTCCATTAAAGTACTAAATGTAGACACGGAAAGCGATAAAAGTATAGTTTATCTCTCGTTAAATCCTTGTTGATGGTAAAAGCGGAGGAGATCTCTTCTTACATTAAAAACATTAATTATGGATTGGAATCGACAACAGGCAACACTGTGTATCTTGAATGCTTTAACCACTTGGCCACCCCACTGCCCCATGGACCCCTATTCAGAATTAAACTGACAGGCGATGATATAACTGAAATATTGTTACAGTCAAAGCGACGTTTTATCCAACAAACTACATTCTCCGGATTCAGGCACACCCAAGAGATGCAGCTTCACAGTTAATCGCAGTGACCATAAACTCTTCTAGACTGAAAGTGAGTGAGTGACTTTGGTTTAATACCGCTTTGAACAGTAAGTATCCCAGTTAAGTATCGGCTGAGTGAGTGAGCAAAGCTTGAAGTAATACGCAACTCCGCACAGAGAATCGAAGCCTTTCAGAGGACTGGGCCACTCGAGAAGAATCGGTATTGGAAGTATTGTCAAATATAAGCATCCTCACAATGTCGAACTACGGTTAACCCGACACATAGACAAAGGCCCTGAGTATTTCGACTTAGCGATGAATGTGTAAATGTGGAGTCCCAAATATCAGGCCCTGAGATTATTGTTGAAGTTGCCCAACTTGGAGTATGTATCTCCCTTGTTTTGGTCCGCGGTGCAGGTGTCTGTTGCAGACGCTGTGGAAACAGACTACACCAGCCTCGGCAGCGGCAGCTACACCGTCGTCTCGTGTTGGAGGGGTGCAGCAATAAATCAGCTGGTACACCATGGTAAATGTGATGCTAATATGAAGAACGTTTACATGAATACTCGAAATCGTGGAAACATACGGCGGTATCGGATTTTTAATCACATCTGGTATAAACATTGAACTACACATATCTTACATGTTTTATATTATGGTTCAACTCTCTGGATAAGCTTGCTCTTTAGAAGCCAATGTTTTTAACATTTGAAATGGGCGTGTTCTGCACTGCTATTATTAGACTGATGAGGGGTTCCTGAGGTTCAAGGACTTCAAGTTAAATGTGTTAAAAATAATGCCGAGGCTAGGACGTGTAGTCAGGGATAACTAAAAATACATGATCTGACACATGCGTGGATGAATGAGCGAGGTGATATACACTAGATCTTCTCGAGGGAAGGAAGGTGATATACACTGGATCTTCTCGAGGGAAGGAAGGTGATATACACTAGATCTTCTCGAGGGAAGGAAGGTGATATATAGATCTGAGGGAGGGAAGGTCTTCTCGGATCTTCTCGAGGGAAGGTGATATACACTGGATCTTCTCGAGGGAAGGAAGGTGATATGCACTGGATCTTCTCGAGGGAAGGAAGGTGATATACACTGGATCTTCTCGAGGGAAGGTGATATACACTGGATCTTCTCGAGGGAAGGAAGGTGATATACACTGGATCTTCTCGAGGGAAGGAAGGTGATATACACTGGATCTTCTCGAGGGAAGGAAGGTGATATGCACTGGATCTTCTCGAGGGAAGGAAGGTGATATACACTGGATCTTCTCGAGGGTAGGAAGGTGATATACACTGGATCTTCTCGAGGGAAGGTGATATACACTGGATCTTCTCGAGGAAGGAAGGTGATATAGACACTGGATCTTCTCGAGGGAAGGAAGGTGATATACACTGGATCTTCTCGAGGGAAGGAAGGTGATATACACTGGATCTTCTCGAGGGAAGGTGATATACACTGGATCTTCTCGAGGGAAGGTGATATACACTGGATCTTCTCGAGGATCTTCTCGGGGAAGGTGATATACACTAGATCTTCTCGAGGAAGGAAGGTGATATACACTGGATCTTCTCGAGGGAAGGAAGGTGATATACACTGGATCTTCTCGAGGGAAGGAAGGTGATATACACTAGATCTTCTCGAGGGAAGGAAGGTGATATACACTGGATCTTCTCGAGGGAAGGTGATATACACTGGATCTTCTCGAGGGAAGGAAGGTGATATACTGGATCGAGGATCTTCTCGAGGGAAGGAAGGTGATATACACTGGATCTTCTCGAGGGGAAGGTGATATACACTGGATCTTCTCGAGGGAAGGTGATATACACTGGATCTTCTCGAGGGAAGGTGATATACACTGGATCTTCTCGAGGGAAGGTGATATACAATGGATCTTCCCGAGGGACGGTGATATACACTGGATCTTCTCTGTTACAGAGCAATTCATCTTGGAACCACACAGTCTCACAAGGCCAGGAGAGGGACACTCACGACACGGTTGACTGACATAAGTACCTTTTCTCACAGGACATTCAGCATCCACTAATAAACAGCAGGAGGAGCAAGAACCGCCTTTCATCTTCAACCCACTTATGAGAGACTGGTAGCGTGGCTGTGTGATGGGGGAGGGGGAGTAGAAGGGGAACGCGGGAGTATTTCAATTAACGTTGTTCTCGACCTGACCTGGGGTACCTGTGGAGGTCAGGATGTTGTCGCTATACGGTTCAGGTATATTTTGTGAACTCAGATGATAACATGAGTTGTTCCGTTACCAACAGTGAGTGACCTGAGTAAACCAAGGTTAGCACATTTCTTGTAACCATGGTGCAGAAGCTTCAACTTGGTTAACGTCAACCGTTGTTACCCAAGGATATCTGTGACAGTACTCGAGAAAAGACAAATACAATGCAACCTGAGGTAGAATGATGGCTGCAAAACACACGACTACAGAAGGTGCAGGTGTGTCAGTGCTGGACAAGCAGTATTATATCATACAGCATTTATATGTGCTGGAGCCGACACAGAAGCTGTGTCTTTGATACAAACACAAATCCATCCGTCTGAAATTCGGCGATGAAGAAAGACTGGAACTAGACGAGAGCTATCGTGTTAAGTATAACAGATGTATTGAAAATAAACCCTCATAAAAGTTACCTTTTGGCGATGGGTTAGCGTAGCGGTTAAAGTGGCTGCTCAAAACCAAAGCACCGGGTTCGAACCCGAAAAGTATGACATCTATTTCTGACTCCCCTTCGGGCTATGATTGAAAGTTGCCGAAAGAAATATTCACCTTGTCCCTCCCTCACACATAGTCCTTTCGTTACATTCAATCTATTCTGCTACCTTCGTAATACTTTGTAGGCATATTTCATGAAGTTCCTATAATCAGTGTTACCCCAGACACCGTCGCAAAATGTTTTGGAACAGGACGGTACTATAGCTTTTGGTTGTCGCAAGTAGGTGTACGGCCTGATAGCGAACAACGTGTACATGAGAGTCACGACTGCCGTCAAAATGGTTTTTTTAATTTATTTTGATAGTAACGTGGTGTAGTGAAACAACAATCTGGTTCCAGTATGGATGCTCTAATATATGGCCTAGATGGGCCGGGGAAAATAAACCAACATGGCGACTTTGCTAGAACTACAATACTAACGGTATTTCCTCCACAATCCCCACTACCAGGCCGGCAGTCGTAACGCAGTCTAAATATACACCCAGATATGTACGTGTCATAACACATCTGTTCCCCCATACCTAAGGATGGGAGGGGGCACGTGGGATGGATCGTCCAGAATGTACCACGGGTCAAAGGTCAGACGTAGGTGCAGGATCAGAGGTCGTCCTATTGACTGGGCGCTAGTCTATTTACCAGTGAATAGTCCACATTAAAACACTGAACCGTAAACAGCACGGAATACGTTGAAACAAATTTATAACGTTCTTACTACACACAAAGACGTATGTTCGCTTGTATGTACGTCATTGCTACACGTAGAATATATATCAGCTGTAGTCACAAGACGTCAAACAGTATCTTCAGCATCTTTTAACCTGTCATTTAAATGATCATGGTTTCATAGTTCCTATACCCTCAGTTTAGAGGTATCTGAGCAGTGTAGAAAGACACGTGTTCCCCTGTTCGAGAAGGGCACATTACGGCAGTGTATTTACCATCTGTACGTCTCAGATTTGTAACTGTACAACTGTTTAGGTTTACCTGTTGATGTAAGGTTTCCGTCGTCCCCGTGTGTTGTAATAACAACTGTTGTTGCTGCTGGTGAAGTAGAGACACGCTATCTTCTAATGTGGCAAACCGTCAAAAACCTCTTGTGAGAAACAAACATAATAAATACCAATATTGTATAGCGATGTACTTAACACACGCTCACGTCCCACATTAGGTACCCCTACACACATGTAGACTGTGGAACTGAAACTATTCTTACATACACCTTTTAAACTAAAACTATACCTACATACACTGTAGCCCTGAACCTATTGCTACGTACCCTGAAGTTGTTCTCACATACGCTGTGGAACTAAAGGAACTAAAGTTATTCCCACATACGCTATAAATTTCTCGTCTTTAGTTTCAGTTGCAACATGAATCCAGTTGTAGAGGCAGGTTTGTGTGAGTCATCGTGACATGACAGAACGTCGGGTAAGTCCAGCGGTACAACACCTGTCTGACAGGTGATCTACATCGCAACCACACAAAGGTGTGTTGATAGACGCCCTGTAGGTGATGTCCTACACCTCGTCGTTCACGTCGCCATCCACGGAGTGAGTGAGGTTTAACGCCACGGTTTAATGACCAGTGCATGCTTGACGGGGCGTCACGCCTTCTCTACAGCTTGGGGGTCGAATCAGGGAAATCGTAGACAATCACACTGTGCATGAAACCTTTCATGACTCAAAACATTTCTCCCATTTAAATATACTACTCACACTTTGCTAAGGATCACAAAAATTCACAACTCTACTTAAACGTAGATTCATAAATTGAAATTTTATCCATTTAAAACTGGATAAATAATAATATGGAAACCCTTCTTTAGGCAAACAGTCACTTTAATCTAACCTTATGCACTTGATACATGAGTAACCATAAAAATGGTTTTCATGGCATCAATCAACCATTTTGCAAATCATGGAACGAGTCATTGACAAGTACACAACACCTGTCAGTAGCAGGTATGGATTCCACAAGATGAAAGAACATACTGAAACCTAGGGTCCATGCTGACAATAAGGTTAGCTTTTTAAGGTGAGCTGAGGTGAAATTGGGTTTAACGTCGTGCTTGAGAATATTTCGCTCATATGACGACGTGCATGCGTGTGGATGTGTATGTGCGGCTGCTTGTACTAGCCAAGACTGAAGCTGGTTTTATAGTGCTAGCCCACTGAGATACCACGCCGCAATGAAGCATGAATACCCCACTCAGACACATTATACTGACTCCGAGCCGACCAGTCCTTGTTGTACCCATTAATGCCGAGCGCCAGGCATGGACCAACAAGTACCATATTTTAACGTCTTTTGGTATGAAGCGGTCGGGAATCGAACCCGCACAAATTTGACCCCCTATCATAGTTTTCTGTTGAAACCATGATTTGATCCTTAGCAAAGTGTGAATAGTATATTTTACATGATGCTGATCTGCCACGGAGCTGGCCAGACATTTTTCTAGTTTTCTAAAATACATCAATTAACTCCACAGTCATGTGCGGAATTGGGAACATGGGTGTTGGCATTGTGCTTATCACAACTTAAGGCCAAAATGTAGGCCCAGACAAACGGTGCTTTATTTTATCAAAAACTATATATATCTACGAAAATGTAACATTCAAATGAATTTTTTAACAAAGCGCACTTCGATTTTACCCAGCTTGTGACAAACTAGACTTGCCAAAAATTAACTTGACTTGGGTCCAGATATTATTTATTCACTTTGGTCTAAAAGATGGTATGGTTCATTATTTTGAATTGTTTAATTACTACCTTTTTAAAAAACATTAAAAACAATCATAACTGTGTTCAGTAAAGGTTTCATAATGTGTTGCTAAGTATCTGAACTATGTAACAACTAAAACATTTTGTTAACAACTTTTTCCTAATAATTTATGACAATTTTGATTAAATACATTTGAAAAATAATTTTGGGATGAAATAAATTTTGTAACAAAATCTAATGCAGTTTATTTAATGAAAGTCAGTTCTATATCTTGTGGTGACAACAATATTAACATTTTAATTGTACAGTGGTCATATATGTTTCGTCATATACCATTCTAAGGTGACAAGGTGATTGGCGGCCATTTTGTTTTTCAATTTTGAGGTTCAAAAACAATTTGTTCAGTTGGTATCCTGTTATCAGCACCTTTTAAATGTCAAAAAGAGTCAGGTTTACACAAATTAGAAAATTAGAAAATACATATACAGTCACAGGTGATGATATACCATGCACACATACCACTGCTTGAGGTGACTATGGCGGCCATTTTGTTTTTCAATTTTAAAAGGTTCAAAAACATTTTTCAGCTTGTAATCCTATTTATGGATAATCAGCATTCTTTAAATGTCATATAAGGTCAAGTTTCCAAAATTTAAAAAAATAGAGATACAGTCATAGGCGAAACTACTGTGCACACCTACCACTATTTTAGGCCATTTTGGCGGCCATTTTGTTTTTCAATTTTGAGGGTCAAAAACACTTTTTTCAGCTTGGTATCCTATTTTTTCGTGATCAGCACCCTTTAAATAGGTAAAATAGCCTGGATACCAAATCCTACTAAAAATGCCTCAACATCTTTTATTTGAGCCTTTTTCCAGAATCGGGGTTTTCAGGTCGCTCTCAACCTAGACCGGTTTGTTTTCATAGAAAGTACCGGTGGTATCCATCTGTCTATGAGTGAGTGAAATTCTGACAGCTCCGTTCATATGGCATTATAACTAATAGGTATATCGATGTTCTGGCCTCTTACAATACAGATGTTCCTTCACCGAAATGATTGTATGATGGCATACTGGGCCCAGGCCAAGTGTAATCAAGACACCTGCTTCAAGCCCGCTACACAGAAAGTGCAGCGTCAGCACATTGCAGATATTGCAGCGCAGAGGCCAGGGCAGCACGTGATGCTTTCACTGATGGAACGTGCAAGAGATAGAGATGGGGGCAGGGAGATAGAGGTGAGAGTCGGGACGTGGAAGACGCACCACAGGAAAACCCATAGGACAACGTTAGGCGCTTTATTTCACTAATCTTCAGTAGTTGAGTGAGTGAGTGAGTTTAGTTTTACGCCGCTTTTAGCAATATTCCAGCAACATCACGGCGGGGGACACCAGAAATGGACTTCACATATTGTGCCCATGTGGAGAATCGAACCTGGGTCTTCGGCGTGACGAACGAACGCCTTAACCACTAGGCTATCCCACCGCCCCTCGACGACAGATGTTGCGGGGAGAACTTATACGATTCTAGCCCTTGGCCCAACATGTGTGCTGTTTGAGGCTCCACTTGATGAAACAAACTATGGGAAAACGTCATGACATCAGGTGAGTTAAAACAAACTTAAGCTTAGTTTCAAATTAGTCCAACTCAGTTTGAAATTTGAGAAAAAATCGTTTGTTTCAAGATGTGGCCAACACGCCAACGAGATTTAAGATCATCGAGATCCAAATATCGACTCTTTCCTGTGTCTTGTCAGTTCATTGTCAATATCTTATCAGTCTATATAACCACAATGTTATCAGTACATTGTTGATGTCGTGCCAATATATTGTCAGTACAACATCAGTACCTTGTCAGTTCATCGTCAGTACAACGTCAGAACCTTGTCAGTACATCGTCAGTACCTTGTGAGTACATCGTCAGTACAACTTCAGTACCTTGTCAGTACAACAGTACCTTGTCAGTACAATGTCATTATATCGTCAGTAAAACGTCAGTACCTTGTCAGTACATCGTCAATACAAGACCAGTACCTTTTGAGTTTCTTGTCAGTACATCGTCAGTACAACGTCAGTACCTTGTGAGTACAAAGTCAGTACCAGTCATTATATCGTCAGTACGTCAGTACCTTGTCAGTACAATGTCATTATATCGTCAGTACAATGTCAGTACCTTGTCAGTACATCGTCAGTACAACACCAGTACCTTTTGAGTTTCTTGTCAGTACATCGTCAGTACCTTGTCAGTACATCGTCAGTACCTTGTCAGTACATCGTCAGTACGTCTGTACCTTGTCAGTACAACGTCAGTACCTTGCCATTATATCGTCAGTACAACGTCAGTACCTTGTGAGTACATCGTCAGTACAACGTCAGTACCATGTCAGTTTCTTGTCAGTACATCGTCAGTACCTTTTCAGTACAACGTCAGTACATCGTCAGTACCTTGTGAGTTTCTTGTCAGTACATCGCCAGTACAACGTCAGTACGTACCTTGTCAGTACATCGTCAGTACAACATCAGTACCTTGTCAGTTTCTTGTCAGTACATCTTCAGTACCTTGTCAGTACAACGTCAGTACCTTGTCAGTACATCGTCAGTACCTTGTCAGTACATCGTCAGTACAACATCATCACCTTGTCAGTACATTGTCAGTACAACATCCGTACAACGTCAGTACCTTGTCATTATATCGTCAGTACAACGTCAGCACCTTGTCAGTTCAATGTCAGTACCTTGTCAGTTCAAGGTCAGTACCTTGTCAGTACATAGTCAGTACCTTGTGAGTACATCGTCAGTACAACGTCAGTACCTTGTCAGTACATCGTCAGTACAAGGTCAGTACAAGGTCAGTACATCGTCAGTACAACGTCAGTACATCGTCAGTACCTTGTCGGTTTCTTGTCAGTACATCGTCAGTACCTTGTCAGTTTCTTGTCAGTACATCGTCAGTACCTTGTCAGTACATCGTCAGTACCTTGTCAGTTCCATGTCAGTACATCGTCAGTACCTTACCAGTTTCCAAATATATCTTCTCAGCATATGGTCAACTACTCGTCACTATATAAAGTGACAGTATCAGTGGCTCCCTAAACAGCACCACCACATTGAGTCAGCAGCGAATGATGTTATTGTATTCTGACCAATGCCTCTCCCCCTATCTTCATCACCAGAGAAGATACATGGAGTATAAAACAGCGCCATAAAACCAGAAACAGCAGGCGCCTCGTAGCTGGTCAGATATCTCCATGGCGGCAACAACCGACCACACGCTGCATAACCAATACACTTACAGTATATACTCAGTGGTAGTAGGTCATTCAACTACACCTATATTAAAAGTGATACTCTGCCATTCACACAAATGTGTACTAATATTACATTGAACTAATATATATCTAAAACAATTTGAACTAAACGCTGAAAATAATCTGAAAACCACCAACTACATGCATTATATCGAAATAACTTAGACATAAATAACAATTCAGAATAGACGCGTATCCACTAAATTGACAAATCATGTAAATCGTTTGTCATAAAATGGACCAATCTTCTTATTGATATTTCCACCCGCTATTACCCAGACACCATGTATATTGTGTTCACCCTGCAAGACATCAACCTATATACCCGACTAGCTGTTTACCCTGTACTCCACGATGAGTGTATATTAAGTAGATTTAAACCATTGGCTGAGGAGATGAAACTTCCAGGCTTTCAGCCACGAACATTTCAAAACCGGAATGTTTGTTTACATGAAACCCGATATGAAGGCTTGGTCACAACACTTAGGTACAGTCTCTCGCCAGTGTATACATGCATACTAGTGACTATGTTCCCTGACATGGCTTCAGTATAGACGGATATGGCGCCTTCCTATAAAAGCCGTGGGAGGGGTAGGACGTGTTTGTCTCAGACACGAGGCCGGTGACGGAGTAGTTTGAATAGCTCCCTTGTTGACATCTATTATATCGTCATATAGAAGCAGGTGCAGGCCGAGATAGCACAGCATGTGTCATTACACATACATTCCTCAGCTATTGTCGAACCTATTAAACAACAAAAATAGCAACAGGGTTGGGGTGGTAGCACAATGGTTAAAGCGTCCGCTCGTCACGCTGAAGATCCGGGTTCGATTCCCCACATGAGTACAATGAAGCCATTTCTGGTGTCACACGCCGTGATATTGCTGGAATATTGCTAAAAGCGGCGTAAAAATATACTCACTCACAATAGCAAAGATGATGATTATGATGGTGATGATGATGATGAAAAATGAAACAAAAAAGCCAAAACAAACGAAATTATATTAGCACTTTTCGTCAAGTCCATTCATCTTTGTCATGGCATGAGTTTAGATAGTAAACATGGCGTATCGTATATCGGTGAACGTTAGATGGTGTTATATATATATATTTATATATATTTTTATATATATATCCCCGCCTTGTCGTAGCTTCTGGTAGATAATACCCGTATCAGTGCACATTGTAAACAACAACACATTATCTTGACACGTGCCTAACTGTGCTCGGTGACAAAATTCTAACCAAATAGACCTCGATCATTGATACCGATTTGGGAGCAGTTCCTAAATAGATCAAATCTATTACTTGCCTATTCATGGTGTTTTTTAATGCATACGTGTGTATGGACATGAACATTCGTGTATATATTTTTTATCACATTGTTTTTTCACAGGTTTCAAGTGCCGCTAATCTTATCTACTCTCCATGTTTAAAATCTACACTTCTCTGACATTTGCCCAATACTTTACACGAGGCCTGGCTAGTCGGCGGCTCTTTCATGATAACATCCCTCAAACATGTATATATATAACAGGTCTATCTCTAAACAATCCGAATAAACATTACGTAAGCGTATCGCTCGATCATAACGGAATTATGCCAAGCATTCAAACACCCCCAGTCGCATTCCAGAGGGGTATTCCTCACAACTAGCTATGACCAAGCCAGTGAGTCAGCGGTCGTCAGCTGGTACAGCAGCGTGTGTACTCTTGTGTGTAGAAGTAACTGAATCACGCCCTGAGGTGAGCCATGGCGGTTTCTGAGTGATCGTTTTCTTTTGATTGAGGCTCTACACCAGTAGTTTCTTTGTTAACACCACCAATGGTATATTTACCTCGTTTCTGTGATAATTATGAACACGTATACATGCAACTATTTACATGAATCAACACTTCTATATTCTCTAAAGTTGTTATCATAATATTGTCATGTATTCATATTCAATATACTTATGAAAGACTCCATTATTTTTGTGAAATAAAAGATCTTGCAAATTTACCTTATGAGTTGAGTAAGGATATATTTTCTTCACAGAATAATTTCTCTTAAATACAACAAAATACAGTAGAAAATACAACAAATTAAATGCTTCATCCACAAGGCGTAACCCATTTCTGTAAACATGTCGGTGAACCACTGGTTGTATGTAAACATCCGCTCCCCTGTAAACCTTCAACCCCTGGGTGGATCCATTGGCTGTTTTAAACCATGCACATTTCGTTACAATCTTACATTGTCTCTGTAGTCGCGACAGAAGGGAACATGTAAGCACACATTCCTTCAAAGTTTTGTCGTAAGAGGCGACTAACATGTCATGTGTCATCGGTTCCCAATTGCGCAGATCGATGCTCATGCTGTTGATAACTGGATTGTCTGGTCCAGATTCGATTATTTACAGACCGCCGCCATATAGCTGAAATATTGCTGAGTGCGGCGTAAAACTAAATCCACTCACTCACTCCTTCGACCGCCTCCGTGTTGTAGTGGTTAGAGCATCTGCCCGGAGAGCGGAAGGTCGCGGGTTCGACCCCCGACCGCGTCATACCAAAAAGACGTTAAAATATGGTACTTGTTGCTCGGCATTCATGGGTACAGCAAGGACTGGTCGACTCGGAGTCAGTATAATGTGTCTGGGTAGGGTATTCATGCTTCACTGCGGCATGGTATCTCTGTGGGCTAGCACAATAAAATCAGCTTAAGTCTGGGCTAGTACAAGCATCCGCACATACACATACACACGCATGCACGTCGTCATATGAGCGAAATATTCTCAAGCACGACGTTGAACCCAATTCCACCACCACCACCACCACCACTCACTCCTTCAAAGTTTACCCAGGGAGACTGGTTTACCGTAGCTATTTTAGGTCAGTGTTACTGTTTGGACATAATCGTCACGTGTGTGCTCACAATTGTAAGTTGGTTAGGGGGTGCGAACACAGACAATAACACTGGCCTGTATAAAACCCATAAAGGTCATCAGTTTATTAACGAGGTGTGCTGTATAGATACACCAGACGGTGTGTTTCAGGACAAACATGCTCGTACATTGTAATCATGACAGTTGCTAAACCACAAGGTCACCAACGCATAGCGGCACAATACGCTAGTTATTTCCTGTTATTCTTGAACATGCATCCTCATCCCCCACCTGTCCATTATCACCTTCTTGTCACGTCATCAGTGATGCTAATGAACCATTAACGTCCATCAAACAGAGGCACGTTATCGCGACTTGGCCAAAAGTATTGGGTCATGAATTCCTGTCTCCGGTCGCCGGCAACATGACGTAGCAGATTTATTCAAAGTGTGTGCATAACTATATAACACACAATAAAGTAAATTATTATATATCTGTACGTCACTATTAGTAAAGTCACCGATGTAATGACACAAGTATATGTAGACAATGTACGAAATCAATAACGTGGTTTATACGCCACAGCCCCAAAGGTATATGTGGTATAATGCTCCACATTAGTCTGTCATACAGTGTGGTATAATGCTCCACATTAGTCTGCCATACAGTGTGGTATAATGCTCCACATTAGTCTGTCATACAGTGTGGTATAATGCTCCACATTAGTCTGCCATACATACACATTAGTCTGTCATACAGTGTGGTATAATGTGTGGTATAATGCTCCACATTAGTCTGTCATACAGTGTGGTATAATGCTCCACATTAGTCTGTCATACAGTGTGGTATAATGCTCCACATTAGTCTGTCATACAGTGTGGTATAATGCTCCACATTAGTCTGTCATACAGTGTGGTATAATGCTCCACATTAGTCTGTCATACAGTGTGGTATAATGCTCCACATTAGTCTGCCATACAGTGTGGTATAATGCTCCACATTAGTCTGTCATACAGTGTGGTATAATGCTCCACATTAGTCTGTCATACAGTGTGGTATAATGCTCCACATTAGTCTGTCATACAGTGTGGTATAATGCTCCACATTAGTCTGTCATACAGTGTGGTATAATGCTCCACATTAGTCTGTCATACAGTGTGGTATAATGCTCTCCACATTAGTCTGTCCATACAGTGTGGTATAATGCTCCACATTAGTCTGTCATACAGTGTGGTATAATGCTCCACATTAGTCTGTCTGCCATACAGTGTGGTATAATGCTCCACATTAGTCTGTGGTATAATGCATACAGTGTGGTATAATGCTCCACATTAGTCTGTCATACAGTGTGGTATAATGCTCCATACAGTGTGGTATAATGCTCCACATTAGTCTGCAGTGTGGTATAATGCATACAGTGTGGTATAATGCTCCACATTAGTCTGTCATACAGTGTGGTATAATGCTCCATTAGTCATGCTCTGCCATACAGTGTGGTATAATGCACATGTGTATAATGTCCACACATGTCTGTCTGCCATACAGTGTGGTATAATGCTCCACATTAGTCTGTCATACAGTGTGGTATAATGCTCCACATTAGTCTGTCATACAGTGTGGTATAATGCTCCACATTAGTCTGCCATACAGTGTGGTATAATGCTCCACATTAGTCTGTCATACAGTGTGGTATAATGCTCCACATTAGTCTGTCATACAGTGTGGTATAATGCTCCACATTAGTCTGTCATGCTCCACATTAGTCTGTCATACAGTGTGGTATAATGCTCCACATTAGTCTGTCATACAGTGTGGTATAATGCTCATTAGTCTCACATTATACAGTGTCGTATAATGCTCCACATTAGTCTGTCATACAGACTATGGAACAAACATACCCAGTACATCTTATACGAGTGTAGAATGTGTGGCAAGGCTAGATTACTGTAATTTTAGGTCTGAAAATGAAGAAAGTCCCTGGGCTCCTTTTCGTTATATTTTAAAACATAATTTAGGAACCGTTTTTCTGTAAAATATGTTCATTTCAGAGACTAGATATTAGTTTAGGTCACGTCACGTAAATGAAACATCATCTTATTACTTGATAAATCAACGAGAATATGAATAAATACTCTAAAATAGTGAAGCCTAACTAAGATGAGTGGTTAATGGTTAAAACTCTTTAACAAGAAATCGGAAGAAGAAGTGAATAAAAGCCGCGACCAACTTAAATCTCTCTCTTTTGTTTTGGACAGTGTGGAGAAAATATATACACACCGCGTGGTACCCACCCCTGTAGAGCCACGATCATTTCACCCGTCATCAGTAGCTATCGGAAGACTCATCACTTTCTGACCTTCACCTTGATGCCAGAAGGAATCTTCATCTGACAGATGCGAGGGGTATTTTGTACACATTGTGAAGCTGCTTACCTTTACTGTGTACAGACCTGTTGCTGAATGTGACTCACTTCACGGATATATCTCATCTCGTATTTATTCACACAAACATTTAGTAGATCTGCACTCAAAACCACGAAATGCAAAAAGCAGCATCAGGCTACGTAACGGGCAAGAATTGTACACTGATACTTGTACTGACCATATCTGGTACAGCTGCTAGTGTTTATTCTAAAAGCCCCCGCAAAATAATATAGATACGGTGTACCGTTCTATCTAAAAACACATGGGTACAATGTGTGAAGCCCATTTCTATTGTCCCCCGCCGTGATATTGCTGGAATATTGCTAAAAGCGGCGTAAAACCAAACTCACTTGTGTCCAAACAACTGGATAAAACGTTCAGTATCATATATTATCTATTGCAATTCCTCTGGGATCTTTCGGAAATATCTACACACTAAATCTTCTTCAAAAGTAATACACTGATATATGCGTTTCTCCAGATGATCGTAAGACCGTTGTGGATGTTGCCGGTACAATGGGTACGTTCCTTCATCCGTAGGATGGGGTAGCCTATACGGCAAAGCGAGTGCTCGACACGCCAAAGACCCGGGTTCGATTCCCTATATAGATTCAATGTGCGGTGTCCCGTCTGTGACATTATAGGCACATGGCTAATGTCAGCGTAAACCAAACCTCGCTACATTCGCTGCAAGCCAGTACCAATTATGTCCTGAAAGTGTTGCCTTGATCTTTGCGTGACGTCAAGAGGAACACGTGTTATACGTGGAGAAACCAACGCATTACATGTAACTGTTGTGAAACAGATGTCTCATAGTTTGGCAGAGTTGTTATTTCTGATTACGTAACATCAGCATAATAATTTTCCGGTTAGCGCTTTTCGTCTGGAATTCCGCGAAGCGAATAAAGCGACCGCTGATTGTAAATCCACATGTTGCACAGGTATTCAGCCGTCTTGTTTTTATCCCTCTATCTACAGTTCCAGATACACAAAATACCACGGCAGTACAACTAGATGTCATCAGTGCGGCTCAGACGGGATATACTGAGCCAACGTGCGTTGAAGGACTGGACCGTATACCTGAGCCTCGTTTATCCAGACACGTGTCCGCTAAGTTGCTGGGACCACACTCGTTCTGACATGGTCTTTGCGCTATCCGTTCATGTCGTTGCTGATGTCTGACATAAGAGACAGACTGTTTGTTTCTGAGACTAACTGGGGGGTTTCACCAGAAATAGCCTTCACATATTATACCCATGTGAGGAATAGAACCCGGATCTTCAGCATGACGAGCGGACGCTTTAACCACTAGGCTACCCCACCACCACTCAGGACGTACGTGAGGGCGAACCCCGTAACCCTCTTCATCTTATAACGAACCACGATAGATATATGTAATAGATATTCCCTTTATACCCTACTTGGAAACTCGGATAACTCCATTTTTAGTTGACTTCAGTAACACACCCAGGACACCCGGTGCTATTATATGTTTCAGTTTTGTAAATCTGTTCATACAGACTCAAACAGACGGATTAATGAGGCTCCAGGTTCCACAATGTGCTCTACAAATCAAATATTTGTCCCTTCAATTATGATGATTCTGCAGTGACATAGCAATCCAATCTCCATCTATAGGCGTCGCATACTTGGGGAAATAACAGTTTGAAAAACAGGAACTGGATATACAGAGACGGTCCAGTGTGGATGTACATTAGCATCTCTCTTAAGTGGCTATTGACCCGTTTGCCCTGTAGCCGGGAACACTACAGTCTTCCCTTGGCGTTGAAAGTCGTCGATACCTTTCGGTCTCAACACCAGTAGGCTGGAAGGATTTGTAACCTTGGACAATCGTCTTTCAAATGTATAGAAACTACGCTTGATGTATGTTCTCAATATTTTGTAACCATATATAATATACTCTTGATACACAAATACTCCAACCCTTTACCGCCTTGTGTATGATCACAAGTTGCACATACTTGCTCGGGGGACTGAACGACCGCCAACTGCATGGTTAAGGCGCTCGATCGTCAAACTAAAGTTTGGGGTTCTATTCCCCACATGGGTACAATGTATGAAGCCCCCTTTTCCCCACAATGACATTGCTGGAATATCGCTAAAAGCGGCTTAAATCCGTACTCACTGGCTCTTTGGGCAACCTGGAGAATAAGATATCGTTTGGTTGAACCTTATGCATTCAGTGTATACACCCTGACATGGAAAAATAGTTGTTAAAAGTGCGAACATTCTCAGTGCAGTAGAGACCATTATTGTTTTGTTATATTTCGAGCTGACTGGTGGATTTAAGTTCTGCCTCCCTAATGACGAGTCGTACAAGTCGATACCAGTAAATGTCCAGATACTGTTTACCTATACACACACGCAACCAGTAAGGTGCATCACCGTACGAGTAGGAATATCCTTATCACAGATTTAGCAGTATAGTGTCACAAAGAAGTGGTTATTTCAGTGTTTGCACAAAAAGGTCCTGTAAAACGCCCCAGAATATATACTTATCCGTGATTAGGAAACTCTTCACAACAGACAAATTATCTATTTGACAACCTCTGCAAGATATCACTTCAAGAGGGACGCTATGAGCTACCTATCGGGCATTCTTTGATTGGCGTTACAAATGCCATATCAGCTTCCATCATGATTTTCTGGTCCCTGTGCAGTGTTCCGCTAGGTGGCGGCAGGTGTACTTGTGGCACGTGCAGACAGTGGAGGTGAAGGACAACTGTTGCGGTATTTCACTGTGTTGAAGAACGTCTAGATGTGTCAGTAAAGGTTTGGTTTGTCGGTAACAACTCGACTTTATGTTAGACAGGACCTCATGGCAGAATGGTGTGAAATTAATGAAATAAGTATCTTCTAAGTACAACTGATGCAAATGTACGTCTCAAAGTTCATCTTAAGATATTCCATCTTTAATCTCAACTCAAGATTGTCTTTTCATAAGATGCCAAGTTCTTGAAGTCAAAACAGCCAGATTTATCTCCCCTGAAGTACAACGTACACCATAGTAATTGAAGCGGACTGTAATATCTCCAATGTATATTTAGAGATGCTATCCAGGCCAAACAAAGTGAGCAGTTTATCATTGATGTCTTTGAGCATCACAGTGTTGTCTGTTATGATGTGTGTTTGTAGTTGTATAAGGCAATGAGCGATATGCTAGCTACAAGGCGGCGGCCTGGCCCAGTGTTCGTCGGTTATGAACATAGTAGATACAACTCATCGACAAGTTTCTCACATTCATATCTTGGCGTAAGGATATGACATTAAAAGACACACGGTTGAGATCATCCTAAATCATTCTTCTTACTTTTTTAGTTTGTAATTCAGATTTTTAAAAACAACAACATTCAAATGGCAAAACCGGCATGAATCAAGAACAGTGAAGAACGAGGCGTGGTTTATGTCACGATAACTTATTATTCTATTATGACGTCATTTTTTTCGACATCCGCATGCAACTCGAACGACGCTTGTTGAGAGAGGATAGTGAGTTATTGCCCTTCGCTGTAGGAGGACGCGCAGATACAGACAATACCGGAACGATCCCACCCAAAGGTGTCCAACATATGGCGAGCATTAATGGGACAAAATATACCTTTGATGGCCTGAATCGGTTATTGTTTGTGAAAATATTCAGGAAATACCAAACTAAACCTCTCTTTTCATTAATGGACTTGTCCGACATTGCCGAGATTAGATTGTATTTAATCATTATTATTTCAAAACGGGTAAACATTTTTCAAAGTTTGTACATTTTATGAACATTCTTAAAGGGGCTGTCCATATTGTTTATATCTTGTACAGGAAAATACCCTCGTGGACTGTGTGACAGTTGCTTTGCGGTACATCTTCCGATTTCTGCGTACGAATCAGTTTCACTTGTTTGTGAAGATGCACCTGTGGGTCGTGCGTATTTTCACCCTCACCTCTAACCCCAGTCTCTAGTTGACAGTTGTGGTAACGCTGCTATTTATACCACGTTTAACCGGCATGCAAACACTCAGTCAGTCGACACCGTGATGACGGGTTGACATGTCTGGTATATGCACAGTCGGCACTCCCACAGCAGATCCACGTTGTGTAAAACTTCGCCAACACCGATAAGGTCACTCTCGGTCGCTGTCCTACACATTCATACAAGATCCACAGACATGATTCACCGGTAGTCTCATGCGGCGTTAAGGAGGGTTTGTTTCTTCGTTGTGCAGTGCCAGCAAACGGGAATATGATCAGTGTTTCCACGTTCTGCTTCTGATAACCCTACACAGTAACCGAGAAATCAATCCTCTTCTTTGCATAAGAGTACACATACCATAACTGTTTTGATGAACAGACATCATCACGTTAAAACTGAAACTAGGAAAGCCACCTTATCATCCCTTTATATGTGTCTTTCAAGGACGAAGTGATTGATCGCACAGGACTACTCAGGCTTGTATCCATTCAACACATCTTGCACTATAAAGATTTGTATCCATTCAACACATCTTGCACTATAAAGATTTGTATCCATTCAACACATCTTGCACTATAAAGATTTGTATCCATTCAACACATCTTGCACTATAAAGATTTGTATCAATTCAACACATCTTGCACTATAAAGATTTGTATCCATTCAACACATGTTGCACTATAAAGATTCGTATTCATTCAACACATCTTGCACTATAAAGATTTGTATCCATTCAACACATCTTGCACTATAAAGATTTGTATCCATTCAACACATCTTGCACTATAAAGATTTGTATCCATTCAACACATCTTGCACTATAAAGATTTGTATCCATTCAACACATCTTGCACTATAAAGATTTGTATCCATTCAACACATCTTGCACTATAAAGATTTGTATTCATTCAACACATCTTGCACTATAAAGATTTGTATCCATTCAACACATCTTGCACTATAAAGATTTGTATCAATTCAACACATCTTGCACTATAAAGATTTGTATCCATTCAACACATCTTGCACTATAAAGATTTGTAAACACATCTTGATTTGTATCCATTCAACACATCTTGCACTATAAAGATTTGTATCCATTCAACACAACTTGTACTATAAAGATTTGTATTCATTCAACACATCTTGCACTATAAAGATTTGTATTCATTCAACACATCTTGCACTATAAAGATTTGTATCCATTCAACACATCTTGCACTATAAAGATTTGTATTCATTCAACACATTTTGCACTATAAAGATTTGTATCCATTCAACACATCTTGCACTATAAAGATTTGTATCCATCCAAGACTGTCTGTGCTATACGGACTTGTATTCATTCAACAATGCCTGTACTATACGGACTTGTATTCATTCAACACATCTTGTCCTTCAAATGGTGGTATTCATTCAACAATGCCTGTACTACACAGGCTTGTATTCAATCAACACACAAACATGTATTAAATCAACATATCTTGTACACGTACCTCACAGACTTGTGTTCATTCAACACACCTTGTACAACAAAGGTTTATTTAGTTATTTAATTTCACAGCCTCAGTAACACGATCATGACCTCTCTCTGGCTGTCTGGTTGGTATAAAGACATACCCTACTTGACGCACAGGCATCGTTTTGTCCTTATGGACGTCCAGGTTTTCGATCAGCATCAGCGTGTGGCTAACGAAGCCCCAGGTTAATTGTGAGCCTTCTCACTAAGCAAACTCACAAACATCATGGAGAACTTTCGGAGATTTTACTGTCGCTTTCATGTCATTCAAACAAAGAGGCACAACTCTCGTATCACCACGATAAATAGGGGTTCATCATTTATAACAGGGAGAAAAAGGAGTCAAGATACAAAGGTTCTTGTGTTTTGAAATAGCTAAAAATAAAATGTTGGGTAAATTTGGAGGGGTGGGGTCGAGACCAACCCCCACAGACACATCTTATCATCATACCTAAAAAACATTTCTCTCAAATAAAAACTAAAGTCCAAATGGAGCCTAGAAACCATGCCTAATTTCTGACACAATCGAGTCTTGCCAAATCTTCGCCATATATTCGCCAGATATGGGAGCCAGACCAATCTCTAATTGGTGACGTACGACCGAGATTAGTTGTTTAATATTATGTTCACAGAGAGTAGTGAGTGAGTGAATATAGTTTTACCCCACACTGAGCCGTATTCCAACTATATGGCGGCGGTCTGTAAATAATCGAGTCTGGACCAGACAATCCAGTGAACATCAAACTACGCAACTGGGATACGATGACGCGTAGTCAGCGAGCCCGACCACCCGATCTCGTTAGTCGCCTCTTGCGATAAGCATGGGTTATTAACTTACTGAAGATCAATTCTAACCTGGATCTTCACGGGTCCCACAGAGAGTAAAACGTGTTTGACTAAAACAGCAGTGGACAGCGACGTGGTAACTATATGGACTATAGAGGTACTTTAGAGGAGGTAGCCTTGTTCATGTGATGTGACGTCATAACATTGTGTTTGAGGTATCACACAGTTATAATTAATGTCACAGTCTGTGATGGTATGACTGACACAAAACTCCGTTTGGGGCTATTTTATTGAGTACGTACTGGGGTCAGATAAGTCAGAAAATCAGCAGGTATCCAATCTAACATATATGCCTCACAGTATGCGATGTTCATCAGTTTCTTTTATACTTTTGTGTTACATAAAAACTATTAAAAATAACCCATCTACTAGGCTAAAATGGATTTTTCTTGAGGCCAGGCTCGATCATAAAGTTGTTTTTTTACCGACTTAAACAAGCTAATGGCAAGTGGAAGTTGTCGAGATCTGTATGCATCCCCGAGAAAACTGTGAGTCCGCGAAGACTTCGTTATAGAGTACACACAGAGCCAGCACAAACATCACACCTCCATGGAAAGTGCATACACTATTTTTTTTCCCCACAAAATTTGTAGAATTTGTCTTGCTAAGCACATTCGTCACCCGTGCGTCATGTTTTAGCACATCTACATCAATTCAAGCATCGCTTGTGTAAGATCAGGTCACGTTAACCTGACACATCTGCTCACAACATTCCGCTCAAATAGGCATCTCTCGCCCTGTTCACATACAGGTATATCTTGTCTTGTTCACATACAGGTATGTCTTGCCTTGTTCACATACAGGTATATAGTCTTGCCCTGTTCACATACAGGTATATCTTGCCTTGTTCACATACAGGTATATCTTGCCCTGTTCACATACAGGTATATCTTGCCCTGTTCACATACAGGTATATCTTGCCCTGTTCACATACAGGTATATCTTGCCCTTGTTCACATACAGGTATCTCGCCCTGTTCACATACAGGTATCTTGCCCTGTTCACATACAGGTATATCTTGCCTTGTTCACATACAGGTATATCTATATCTTGCCTGTTCACATACAGGTATATCTTGCCCTGTTCACATACAGGTATATCTTGCCCTGTTCACATACAGGTATATCTTGCCTTGTTCACATACAGGTATATCTTGCCCTGTTCACATACAGGTATATCTTGCCTTGTTCACATACAGGTATATCTTGCCCTGTTCACATACAGGTATATCTTGCCCTGTTCACATACAGGTATATCTTGCCCTGTTCACATACAGGTATATCTTGCCTTGTTCACATACAGGTATATCTCGCCCTGTTCATATCTCGCCCTACAGGGTATATCTTGCCTGTTCACATACAGGTATATCTTGTTCACATACATATCTCGCCCTGTATACAGGTATATGTTCTTGCCCTGTTCATATACAGGTATATCTTGCCTTGTTCACATACAGGTATATCTTGCCCTGTTCACATACAGGTATATCTTGCCCTTGTTCACATACAGGTATATCTTGCCCTGTTCACATACAGGTATATCTTGCCCTGTTCATATACAGGTATATCTTGCCCTGTTCATGGGTATACAGGTATATCTTGCCTTGTTCACATACACAGGTATATCTTGCCTTGTTCACATACAGGTATATCTTGCCCTGTTCATATACAGGTATATCTTGCCCTGTTCATATACAGGTATATCTCTTGCCCTGTTCACATGTTCACATATATCTTGCCTTGTTCACATACAGGTATATCTCGCCCTGTTCACATACAGGTATATCTTGCCTTGTTCACATACAGGTATATCTTGCCCTGTTCACATACAGGTATATCTTGCCCTGTTCATATACAGGTATATCTTGCCTTGTTCATATACAGGTATATCTTGCCCTGTTCACATACAGGTATATCTTGCCCTGTTCACATACATGTATATCTTGCCTGTTCATATTCATACACATGGTATATCTTGCCCTGTTCACATACAGGTATGTCTAGTGATGTCTTGCGCTGTTCATATACAGGTATATCTTGCCCTGTTCACATACAGGTATGTCTTGCCCTGTTCATATACAGGTATGTCTTGCCTTGTTCATATACAGGTATGTCTTGTGTGATGTTCACATACAGGTATGTCTCTGTGCCTGTTCATATACAGGTATGTCTTGTGCCCTGTTCATATACAGGTATGTCTTGTGCTGGATGTTCATATACAGGTATGTCTTGCCTGTTGTTCATACACAGGTATGTCTTGTGATGTTCATATACAGGTATGTCTTGTGATGTTCATACACAGGTATGTCTTGTGATGTTCATACACAGGTATGTCTTGTGATGTTCATATACAGGTATGTCTTGTGATGTTCATATACAGGTATGTCTTGTGATGTTCATATACAGGTATGTCTTGTGATGTTCATACACAGGTATGTCTTGTGATGTTCATACACAGGTATGTCTTGTGATGTTCCCAGGTATTCAAACACATACAGGTATGTCTTGTCATGTTCATAGACAGGTCTTGTCTTGTTCATGTCCAGGTATGTCTCTGTGTCATGTTCATACACAGGTATGTCTTGTCATGTTCATATACAGGTATGTCTTGCCCTGTTCATACACAGGTATTCATCTTGCTTATGTTCAGTTCATACGGGTATGTCTTGCTATGTTCATACACAGGTATGTCTTGCCCTGTTCATACACAAGTATTTCTTGCCCGCCAGGTGTTTGGGTGCAAGACGTAATTGCTGACAAGGCACTTGGTCTCGAGACACTTGACGATGTTTACAGTTCTACCGTACAGCCGTGTAGGACATCACTTGATTCAAAGGTTAACAGGACAGACACAGGCGAGCCAGCTCAACTACAGCGTACCGCAGATGGGTTCTAGTTTCATTACCTAAAATCGACCAATTTCATTTCATACCCGTAAATGTTATACTGTTATAATTAGCAACATCGGAATTGATAACTTCCAGTGATAGGTTTTCAGTGAATGAATATTGTTGTATATAGTTTTGTATCTAGGCCCAGGTCAGGATGCATATAGCATTTACCTACGATGCGTAAGGCCCCTAGTTGTACGTGAAGCATCCGCGCCATGCGTCCTGTGAGTCAATACCCTAGCTATGTCCAACATGTCCTGGACATTACGTACACAGTTAAACTCTCGTTTGACCTATTTATATAGATAATGGTGTTAAAATTTGAGGTTAAACCGACCTGACATTATGCCTCGACCTGACACCGACCTGACACCGACTTGACCTACCCTCTATTATATGGTCTCTGGACCTACACACAACGGGGTTGCTCTGAATTCGCAACCACGTGTCGTTATTTGAGGTTCGACGTTACAATTGACCTTACATTGCCGTTACATGGTACAAGTGTAGTCAGTGGCTGTACAGGGCGATACAGGTCTGGTGCTCTGGACATAAAACTATGAATGGCTCCGTCTCGAGCACTGACCCCTGTTTGTGTAGCTGGGTCGGTTGTATTGATGACCACACGCGCCGTCTACACTGTTTGGCGCCTTGTTATTATCCATATTCGCCAATAGTCATGGATACAGCTGGACTGCTAGTGAGTGGGCGAGGCTCCGTTGTTCCGTTGAGCGGAAACAATGAACTACTATAGCTGTCTTTGTGTCAACAGGTAACAAAAATAGAAATAATTTGTCAGTGAAATACGGTACAGTCTAACCCGTATCTGTTTGCTGCATCGGAGGCGAGTAATACCGTACTACCTCTGTTCCTGTTTGCTGCATCGGAGGCGAGTAATACCGTATTACCTCTGTTCCTGTTTGCTGCATCGGAGGCGAGTAATACCGTATTACCTCTGTTCCTGTTTGCTGCATCGGAGGCGAGTAATACCGTATTACCTCTGTTCCTGTTTGCTGCATCGGAGGCGAGTAATACCGTATTACCTCTGTTCCTGTTTGCTGCATGCGGAGGCGAGTAATACCGTATTACCTCTGTTCCTGTTTGCTGCATCGGAGGCGAGTAATACCGTATTACCTCTGTTCCTGTTTGCTGCATCGAAGGCGAGTAATACCGTATTACCTCTGTTCCTGTTTGCTGCATCGGAGGCGAGTAATACTCCTGTTCCTGTTTGCTGCATGGGAGGCGAGTTTGCTGCATGGGAGGCGAGTAATACCGTATTACCTGTATCCGGTTTGCTGCATGGGAGGCGAGTAATACCGTATTACCTCTGTTCCTGTTTGCTGCATCAAAGCGATTAATACCGTACTACCTCTGTATCTGGTTTGCATTTAACATATAGTAGCACTCACCGTCCCGAGGTGATTCCGACACAGAGCGGCTGTGTTGTCTGTGTGGTCATGTCAGGACAGCTGCCTCCTAAACTGCCACAAATTCACATCCTGGGAGTAAACAAACTTATGTGTAATGCGAGAATCCCCTGTAATTAGCACGACGGAGTGGATGGTTCACAAACATCCGCGCTTGTTTGGGGATTGCCCGCTGAAGTCGACAACAAACACTCCCCTTGGTTTTCAGGGTGTGTGTGTGTGTGTGTGTGTGTGTGTGTGTGTGTGTGTGTGAGAGAGAGAGAGAGAGAGAGAGAGAGAGAGAGAGAGAGAGCGTGCGTGCGTGCGTGCGTGCTTGTATATCATTAAAGAGGGAATATAGGGGAGTGCAAATTGTATCTTAATTGGTGGTGTAAGAGGGCATCTAGGCGTATGGCAAATGTATCTATCCAGCTATTTGTCGAGAGTAAGTAGGTGAATGAAGTAGGGTACCTTCGTCTAAAGCGAAGTGATTGTTGAAAGTCGAAATTCAAACCTTACAGAAAATCATTCGTATGTCGATGATCAGTCGAGTATGACATATTTGTGACCCAACTGAAAAATATGTGAGTGTTAGAAAGTAAAACATGAGAGGGGAACAGAGGGTAGGATAGCGGTAAAAGTGTTCGCTCGTCAAGCTGAAGAATTGGGTTCGATTCCCTGCATGGGCACAATGTATGAAGCTCATTTCTGGTGTCCCCCGTCGTGATATTGCTTGAATATTACTGAAAGCGGCGTAAAACCACTGGAAGTAACTTTTGTATGAGACCGAAGCTCCCCAAGACTGTACATCTACACAGCTGACGGTCGACCACTCACCAGCAGCCATTTCTAGGAGTATTAGCAAGCACAGATTATGGGAACTAACATACTGTAGAGGACGTGTGTGGACGTCAATACATATCTCCTTGCCACACAAACAGGGGGTCAGCCGTGACAAGGAGACAGTCCTAGTTTCATGTCTAGAACACCACACGTATATTGTAAGTATTTGAAGTATCACTGGGTATACGTGGTTGTGCCCTGTTTCGTGATATACCAGGAGCCGGACGAGTGGAACAGAACTTAACGATGCACGACATATGAAGCCACATCTACGACGGGTCATATACTTCTAGAAAGAATTCATTTTGCCGAGATGTTTAAGTCCGCGAAATTAAAAAATTATAACAAATGAAAATTGATAGAAAATATCAAAAGCTGTGGTTGACTTGTGCTGTATCAAAAAAACATGATATATTTGGGATTACACTTTCTCAGTAAAGTACAGATACTAGTACTTTGTAGGGTTGAGTCCCATCCGTGAATCGAACCTACTCTCTCAGAGTCAGACACCTTAATCGCCATCACACAAAGTCAGCAATCTTACCCACTCAGCCAACGCGATTTCCACATGTTACTGAGAAAGTATAATGTCAAATATGACACGTGTTTGACCACTTCTTAATGGAATTGTGTGTACCTTCACTGACTCGTTTCCAAAGTGCATGTTGTTTTCTTCGTCACAAGGTATGAGGGGTGTGTTCCTTTCTCATAAAACTCTTTCCTTCCTGAGCAGGAACTACTAACTAGACTTCGTCCCTGGTATATGCATGACACAAATACTGGCACGTGCTTGACGAATTCCGAGCGGCCGTGTTATGTCTGTGGTATATGTCAGGCGCCGGTGATAGGTCGAAGTATAATGTCAGGTCGGTGTAAACTCAGATCTAAACACCATTAGAAACCTAAATATGTCAAACAACTGCTTGGATTATATCACAATAACACGTTTTGTTGATAAATTTATTCAAAAATTCAAAATTGTATTCAAACACAGAGATATATATACGCGCTCATGACTTGAAGTAAATATAGCTCCTCTAGAGCTAGATCCTCGTTGCAATTACTGAATGGATCCAATCATATTAACTTGACAATCATGGACAATAATCTAGCTTTCTGCAATAGACTGATGAACTATTCACCTTTAAAACCAATTAGAAACAATCGCTAAGAGTCGAAAACGGAGGGTAATGAAAGTATCTGAAGACTTTCACGATCAAAAACACTTGTAGTTATTTCCCAGTGTGTATTTGAAACCTATGTATAACATTATTTGTGAAAAAGCTAATTGTATGTCAACTGTCGTACGCACTATAGACCTAATTGTATATCAACTGCCGTATGCACTATAGACCTAATTGTATATCAACTGCCATATGCACTATAGACCTAATTGTATATCAACTGTCGTATGCACTATAGACCTAATTGTATATCAACTGCCGTATGCACTATAGACCTAATTGTATATCAACTGCCGTATGCACTATAGACCTAATTGTATATCAACTGCCGTATCCACTATAGACCTAATTGTATATCAACTGCCGTATGCACTATAAAGACCTAATTGTATATCAACTGTCGTATGCACTATTGTAACCTAAACTGTATATCAACTGACGTATGCACTATATGAACTGCAGCTAATTGTATATCAACTGACGTATGCACTATAAAGCTAATTGTATATCAACTGACGTATGCACTATAAACCTAATTGTATATCAACTGCCGTATCCAATAGACTTGTATACAACTGCCGTATGCACTATAGACCTAGACCTAATTGTATATCAACTGCCGTATGCACTATAGACCTAATTGTATATCAACTGCCGTATGCACTATAAACCTAATTGTATATCAACTGCCGTATGCACTATAGACCTAATTGTATATCAACTGCCGTATGCACTATAGACCTAATTGTATATCAACTGTATGCATATAGACTGCCTTGTATATCAACTGCCGTATGCACTATAAGACCTAATTGTATATCAACTGCCGGTCTAAAGTAACAGAAAACGCTATATTTATCATGTTTGACCATACACTGTTTCACCTCGACAAAGATATTTTGTACTCTTGTGTATATGTACAGCCTGAAGCATCCACTTGGTATGATAAATACTCACCACTATGTAATAATGGGTGTAAAATTTATTTCAGGATAACCTATTATCAATTGTTCTCTTCTGTACCAGACTGCTATATCTTGTGTGGTGGAGATTTCAATGCGCGTACCGGAATAGACCCCGATTTTATCGAGGATGATCTGCTGGAATACACTGAAACTCAAAACCATTCGTACTGGGACTTTCTTATAGACTATTTCCATCTTAAACGGTTCTCCGCCGACAAGGTTATAAACAGGTTTGGTAAAACACTTCTTGACATGTGCTCCGTTTTTAATATTCATATTATTATGAATGGTCGTTGTGTGCAGTGATGCACAACTCGGAGATTTTACTTACATAGGTCTGAATGGTACCAGTGTTATTGATTATGTTATTTCGTCAGCAGCATTATTTGACTATGTAAATGATTTCAGTATACAATCACGCATAGAATCAGACCATCTTCCCATTATATTACGAATAAAAATCAAATCATAATAGAAAAGCTGATACACATGATAAAAGATCTGAAATTACGTACAGGTTTACTTGGGATAATGATAAGTCAGGACAGTTCAGGAAAATTTGCTATCTGAAAACGTTCAGGAATTGCTAGATAAATCTGTTGATTGTGCTTTCACTAGTATAGATGAAAGTATACGATATATGACAGATGCGATCTGTTCAGCGGCTTCTTGTATGAGAAAAAGTTGGTCGATCAAAAGCATACTTGAAAAGTTGGTTTGACTCAGATTGCGAAAACCTAAAAACCGAAAGATGCAAATTTCTCAATAAGTTCCGGAAATGTAGAAGACAAGCATTCATTTGATCAATATTGCATCGTAAGAAACCAATATAATGCACTTTGCAAGAAAAACGTACTGACTATTTTAGAGAAAACGAATAACAATAGAAAATAGCATATCTAATTCCAAACATTTCTGGTCTGAACTTAAACGTTTAAATAACCATCAAGTAAGACAAAACAATATTCAGATACACGATTGGTTGGCACACTTTGGGCAACTCTTATGTGGTGTTCATACAGTAGATAATAAAATGACCATAATTATCATGACAATATAGAGCAGACCAACCTGAGCCGGCAAAATTCAGAACTTACGGCAGATATACTTGATTCACCAATCACTAGAGAGAGATTTTTTTGAAAGTATTGACAATCTTAAATCGAACAAATCACCAGGATTTGATGGAATGATATCAGAATTATTTAAACACTCGTCCGACCTTATCGCTCCATACCTAGAACTACTATTTAATATCATATTGGAAAATGGTACTTTCCCAAAATGTTGGACGATTGGTATCAATGTTCCGATCCATAAACATGGTGATGCAAATAACCCCAAATAACTATAGAGGAATAACATTACTTAGTATATTTAGTAAAATTTTCACTTTTATAGTTAATAAGAGACTTGTAAGCTGGGGAGATACAATGGATAAGATAAATGAATCATAAGCTGGATTTAGACATGGATATACCACTGTTGATAACATGTTTATTTTACAAAGTATAATACAGAGATATTTGAATTTAAAAGGAGGAAAAGTATATGCCCTATTTGTAGATTTTGCGAAAGCCTTTGACTCTGTCCAACGCAACAAGCTTAATTATTTCAATATCATGGTCTCAGTAACAAAATGAGTAAACTTTTGACTAATATGTATGAGAACGTGAAGGCATGTGTTAAAAATAATCAAGAATTTTCGGAAACGTTCGAATTAAAACTTGGTGTGAGGCAAGGATGTATACTTAGCCCTTTCCTGTTTTCATTTTTTCATCAATGAGCTTGCTGTTCAAATCGAAACTAATTGTTCAAGTGGCATACAACTTCACCCAGAAATATTTAAAATCTTCCTTCTGTTGTTTGCAGACGATATTGTGTTGTTTTTCAAGCACCGTTAGTGGCCTCCAAAATCAAATAAATGAACTCGAACATTACTGCGATAAATGGAAATTAACAGTAAACAGAGAAAACAAAAATCATAGTTTTAAAAAGGGAGGTAAACTTTCTAAAAAGAAAAGTGGTTGTTTAATGGTATACATCTAGACTGTGTTAGCTATTATAAATATTTGGGATTGTATTTTACCAATGGTTTGTCTTGGAACATGCATGTCAAATATGCCTCGCTCAAGCACAAAAGGCACTTATTGGTATTATGAAGACAGTAAGTACACTTGGAGATATTAGTTACAAAACCTTTTTAAGATTTTTGATGCAAAGATAAACCCAATTTTGACGTACGGAGCAGAAATCTGGGGATTAGCAGACTTTCATCAAATAGAAAAGAATACACTTGTATGCATGCAAGAAATATCTTGGTGTTAAACTGAATACAGTTAATGCAGTAGTTTACGGTGAATGTGGCAGATATCCAATGCACTTGTTTACAAGCATAAAAGTTGTCAAATATTGGTTAAAACTGTTAAATATGCCTTCATATCGGTTACCGAAAAAATGTTATAATATGATGTTATTGTATGATGAAAATGGACAAAGAAATTGGACATCTCATGTTAAGAACTTCTTATTCTCTATTGGCTTCGGAAACGTTTGGAATGCACAATATGTAGAATCACATACGTCATTCATTCAGTCGTTAACCATAAGACTTAAAGACATATATCTTCAAACATGGTGTGAGAAAATATCTTTGTCAAGTAAATGTTTTTACTATTCAAAATTTAAAAAAGATTTATTCAATGAAGTATACTTATATCACTTTCTCCTCATCTGTCCATCATATAATTCAATACGATGTAAATACATTAAAAGATATTACTATATCCACCCAAGCATCATAAAATTCTCTACCCTTATAAGCAGTAAAAATCAAAATATATTACAAAGTCTTGCCATGTTCATCCACATTGCAATGTTGTATAGAACAAAAGTTTTATCACTGTAATGTAAATATATTTATTTATGTAATTCCCCATTATATATGTATATGTACTAAAGGCCTGTGGCCTCTTCAGTACGAAATAAAGATTGACAAAACAACTGCCGTATGCACTATAGATCTAATTGTACATCAACTGCCTTACGCACTATAAACCTAATTGTATATCATCTGCTGTATGCACTAAACGCCAATTGTACATCAACTGCCTTACGCACTATAGACCTAATTGTGTATCATCTGCCGTATGCACTATAGACCTAATTGTATGTCAACCGTATGCACTATAGAAGCTAATTGTGTATCAAACTGCCGTATGCAAAATAAAACGCCAATTGTATATCAACTGCCGTATGCACTATAGAACCTCAATTGTATGTCAACTGTCGTATGCACTATAGACCTAATTGTATATCATCTGCCTTACGCACTATAAACCTAATTGTATATCATCTGCTGTATGCACTAAACGCCAATTGTACATCAACTGCCTTACGCACTATAAACCTAATTGTATATCATCTGCCGTATGCACTAAACGTCAATTGTACATCAACTCCGTAAGCACTATAAAGCTAATTGTTTATAAACTGACCTATGTACTAAAACACCAATTGTTTATCATCTGACGTATGTATATAAACGTCAATTGTATATCAACTGACGCATGCACTATAAAGCTAATTGTACATCATCTGCCGTATGCACTATAAAGCTAACTGTATATCACCTGTCGTATGCACTATAAAGCTAATTGTATATCATCTGACGTATGCGGCGCTCAGTGTATAACTCTAATCCACGTGTTTGCTTAAACTAGGTATAGCCTGATGTTTCATCAAGTTATGGAATGTAAATACCTTGTATATAAGTCGAGCACTTGCAACATCAGCAGGACTAGGTAGTCGAATGTTTTGTGTGAATACCTTCCGAAATTTTAATTTAAGAAAATGTAAACATTATACGTGACCCCCGAATGACTTCAACTGAATACTCAGTGCGTCTTTTGTCGGCGACGGTGCAGACATTGAGTGTGGACAACTCCCCCGTCTTTATGGAGGATGGAGGATCTTTGATGGCTTGTTGCAGTTACCGACATCATATTTACATATGCTAGACTGATTCAATGAAGAGTTCCCCGGTTACGCAACTTGACTGCGGAGACTCCTTCAAAGGGCACTGTGCTTTATGATGGAGGATGTAGGTGACAGGGGTGATACTTCGCGGAGAACACACGCTAAATTGTTCTCTTATAATGAATAACAGACCTGTCACCTGAGCAGAGAAAACACGTTTCCGTGTTTCCGTTTCGGGTTATCAAGTGCCCTGGGTGAATCATTGTGTGAAGTGGTTCCACATATTGAGACACTCTTACATCACTTCTAAAGGCTATACGCAAACACATCACGACCATCTGTGACCAGATGAAGCAACGCATTGTTTGATATTAACCTACAAAACGAAATTCCACCATCATGAGATATCTGAGAAATCGTGAGCGATATATCATTGTAGGATTCCGACTATAACATACACGTGGTCATTAAGCACCAGCAAATAGTGATGATGCCAGGTTTTCGCGATACGGTGAGCGTATCCTGTCCCACCTATGGCACCCGTCACAAACACATGCAAAGACAAGCCAATTGTTTATTTGGAAACAATGCAGGAACATAAGGAACTACTCAAAACAGGAAACTGCATCCGACAATTTTGTCACTGACGTGTCAATTTTAGAAACCGTGCTTAAAAGCTGAATAGTCATGTAAGCGATGTTTTGTCAGTCATGCACCATAAGTGTTTGCCCGAGTGAATTCACATCTTCAGTGTTGATGGATCTACATATATGTATATATATTGGCACTGCCCTCCAAATACATAGTTTGAAACATCGTCTACAACTTTGAAGCAAATTTGCTTGATAACAGTGTTAGGATGTACACCGAAATGTCGCATCTGCAATATAGATGTTGTCTATCCATAAAAGTGTTCTTCTTCACGTTCTACAACAACGGTAAAATTGTTTTTATAGGGTTAAATTTTTGTTTGTTGTTAAAGCAAAAGCAGCAATATTCTAGCTATCTGACTGTGGTATGTAGAAATATTCGAGTCGGGACCAACCAATCCAGTGATTGACATCGGTAAACGGTATTTGGATACAATGACATGAAGGAACCACAATGCAGTAGGTTGCATCAGTATTACTTCAGCAATTGTGTCTACGTGCAATATAATGATATCATAGGGAGAGAGAAACCATAAGATTATCAACTCAGTATACCCTAGTTCGGTTTAACGACGTTGAGACTACAAGTATCTCAGCCGGGCTGATATTGAATAAAGGTTATTCAGTCATTCACCTGGGACTACACGTGGATATTTGGCTGTCGGTCAGCTTCTGAAGTAGCGCTTTTACAATACTGAGGTCTCTGATTCAGATCTTCACATACGAATACACAAATAGATATCAGAGCGAAAAAGTGTATATATGTATTGAACAATTTGAAAATAGCGGTGTATAAGCCTGTACTGATCATGAACCCGGACTCATGCATCACAGATCTGAGCTAAAACAGCGACAGTAAATGTACGTACGACGGCAGCGGTAGACAATGACGCCGTGACTAGTGTGTGACGCCGTCTCCACTACTGTCCCACAAGGCCGAACGTACTATCTACAATTACAGGAACCACTGGTGTGTGTCTTGCCTATGCTGGCAGAGAGTATCAGATAGAATCTTTGACATTTACGCAGCTAAACAAGCCAAGGCGTGATAGTTTCCGCGGCCACACATTCCGACGGACGTATCCATGTTATAACAACACATTACACACAGCATAAGTCAATAAGCCTTCACATATCGCAATCTATTCTACGCGTTAAACACCACATTATTTCCCCGTCGGGCGTCAGGCACCGTTGATCCCAGTTTGATGCCAGGCTACGGTCATACGGTCTGACTCACCACTACAAGTAGTAGGCAGGAATCACCGTGGATGTCAGCACATGATAAAACCCCAACAACACTGTCACCATAATCTCAAATCCGGGCAGCTGGCTTGACTCGGAAGTGTGTCCATTCTACCCCCACTATTCCAGTTATACTGCTATATGTCTGGCATGTGTATGAATGAGATACTGAGTGAAGAATTTGGGGCAAAAGTATATCAGATATATATCAGAGGTATTCCAGGAATGGGTTTCCATGGATATATTTTTCACATCTAACGTTTAACGCCCAATGGAATCTGTTTTGTCTGATAATCGAGACTGATTATTTTTATCGACCGATTTGGGGAATCGAACCCAGACCATAACGAGACGACCCGATGCTCTTACCGCCACGGTACTACCCCAGCGGCCCTGGTGGGTGTTTGCATAGGCGGATTCAGCTTTTTGAGAGAAAAAAACGTGTGTGTGTGTGTGTGTGTGTGGTGTGTGTGAGTGTGTGTGTGTAGGGTGTGTGGAAGAGAGCCAGTGTGGAGGTGCGTGGGTGTGCTCGTGCGCGCGCACCTGAGAGAAGGGGCTGGTGCACACTACATTATTTTCACCCGTTTTCACGAGAGTTTCAGTGGTCATTTAGTGGGGTTTGGACGTTTTAATGCACACACACGTTAAAGGGGGTCTGTCCTCCCCGGCCGTGTGGCCATTTCTAGTAGAGTCTTTGCCACATTTAAATGTCATGTCCCACTTGTGTTGTTGTCCGTTGTCGATAGGTTCAATATACTGAAGTAGTAACCACAAACTCGCTGCAATACAGCTGATGTGTATATAAAGTTGTGTTCTTCACTCAACGCTGGTAAATTGTTTCTTGTGTCAAACTGAGACATAACTCAGTGTAATTTGAGTAATCATCATAATTATAGAAATATATTTAGCACAAATTGACTTGCAAGAACTACCAGCAGGCCCGTGTATACCGCCTCTTTCACATGCATCACATATATCCTTATAACAACGCACATCACTGCTGATAAAATGTGTATTATTGAAGACTTCGTTAATTCTACAAACAGCACTATAAACACAGACATCTGCCATAATTACTTACCTCTGTTGACTGTGATCCAGTGTTGATAGACAATAAGCAATATTGAGTATGCCCTGTACATCCACGACAGCCGCCGAGAGTGTTATGATATACTCCAACACATGGTGGGTGTTGGCCGGTATAAAACATGTAAACTCCACATCAGGGTGCGGTGTGTGGAGACGGCGGGGTCAGTTCAAATGTTACCCAATAACCTGATCCTTGGGATGTGTCGGAGTCGCACATCTCACATACCAACCACAGCTCCCTACAGCGTCGGTTTAACCACGTCTTGACGAGTCAGAATGCCAATTCTGTTATTGTAAGATTGTAGATATTTGAAGACGATTTAGTTACTCTCCCAGAGGGGTAAACATGTATATGTCTAGACCTGGCACAGGCAATTAGAGCTGAACCATTTGAGATAATACCATTGTATTGTGCGCCATTGTAGCAGCAGGCAGAACGCGAAACGGCTGATCAGCGGTGATTTAATCCCAGCAACGACTCTCTTCTGACAACTTTCAACACGTGCAGCAAGGTTTTCAATTCAATTTGAAATACGCTATTCGCCTTCAATGTTTGTTTTAAACATATAGGTCCATTTCAAGTCCCAAGTTTTTTACCAAATAAGTATAACAGAAACTTCACCATATGATATGACAGGTGAAGCATTTGACAAGGCGTAAGCAAAACAAGATAGACTATAAACATTTTGTTGTAAACCTACAAAATAGTATTACATTAATATCCAAAATATGATCGTTATCATCATCATCAACAACAACATCATCATCATCGTCATCATCATCATCATCATCATTATCATCATTATATTTCATTACAATTGTATGTTTTAAATGGTAAATGATACAAACGTACCTCTCGGTCTCAACTAACTATTATAATAACTGGCTAGTTAGGCGACTCCCGCGTGAACCCCCGTAAAGTACATTACATAAGTTATATCCCCCCTTCCCCCGCCCCCAGAGAACATGATGAGGGGTATATCCTTTGACCGGCGCCCAGGGGTGACCTCGGTCAGCGTTACGATACAGGTGGAGCAGTGACGGGTGCGACAAGTGTCGGGGCAGTGGAGAGGGTGTCGTCGTGGTGTTAGTCGTGATGTGTACACGTCGCGGCAACATACGAGGACGAGGGAATTAGTCAGTGAACATAGCAGGGTTAGGTTTTCCTCATGGGTCCTGTTTGTGACATACAAGTGTTACGTACTTATGAACGTAATGTGTACATCGTAGTCGACCACGTGTTCTGACATGAAGCAGTGAGGTTACTCTCGTATACACGAGGCCGTTGAGGATGTTGTCTGACAGACATCAGCTGGTTCTGTCCTCCTCCATCACCGTTTGCGATCTTGTCTCACGCGCAGCAGTTTTGTTCCTGTGCACATGAAACACTTTATATACATTGTCGTCGACGACTACGTCACACATATGCATCAGTGTTGTTCCTGTCGTACACATGAAACAATTTATATACATCGTCTTCGACGACAACGTCACACGCATGCATCGGGTTTGTTTGTCATACACATGGAACAGGTTTGTTTTTGTACTTCGTCGTCGATGACGTTGTTTGACATGCAGCACTGTAGGTTACCCGAAAGCAGTGTTGTTACTGCCGTGTGCATTGAACGCCATGTACGTACTTAAGCCATCGAAAATAAGCTTTTTTTCTTTTTTGCTTAAATTTGGTTGATCTTTGTGTCTTATCTGTCTCTTGTTAATACGTCAAAGTTTAAAACACACTTCTAGAACAGGGTTCATAAATTGAACAGGGTTGCAAAATGCAGATGCAAGTAAGGTCTTCCACGTGACCTACGGTGAATGCATAATTATGTTGTTGTCTCCTCCACGATACAGGTTAATACAACCAAGTTGCGGATGATTAAAAGCGTTGCTGGTGCTGCATGTCTCAGTTTAGTGACGACGTTAACGAAAGTTTCGGCTGTCGCGGTGGTCGGCATTGAGTGGGATTTGCGCCATCACGTGACATTCTTCACCGAGCGGAGAAAGACCAACCTTTATATGTGCAACATGGCTGTCTCAATAGACGGGCATGGCGATAAGGGTGTGAGCAGTGCAGTGATTAGAATCAGACAGGCCGTAGAAAGTACACCGGCTTTGTTTCCGCAGACCAATTGTGCCCACGGCCTGTGGGATGACAGTGCGGGTGCTTGTCACGTGAAAGGTCCAGGTTCAATTCGCTTCACCTGAAGTTGAATGCCCAATGAGTGTTCCGTTGGACATCCCACTTATCTTACAAGATACAAGATATTTATTGCGCAAACGTTCCATGTAGAAACAGTGATAATATTCTATAAATTACACAAACGAGATAAATAATAAGGCAGAATAACAATACATATACTAAAACAAATGTTGTATCATATCTTATGAATCGTGACTTCAGTGATATTACCTATTACTGTTTATGTATTCTGTATTCTGTGTAGAATGTCGTCGAAAATTTCATAGCAGTCATTACATACAGCACAAACAAAGCTCACAGTACTGTTTGTCTCGAGGTCTGTAAGATCGGTGTCCAACAACAATGCATAACAACAATGATTCCTGTATATTTTGAATTATGAATTGAATTCAATTATGAATATATACAATAAATATTTGATTTGATTTGATTGATACGTCAGCAAAAATAACTCCAGGAAAAGCCTGTTTAATAGATTACACACGAGAAGACTTTAAACAACAGTACGACGTCAGTGACATCGTTCAACGCAGCAATGCCAGTAGTCTGTCGTACAGACCCTGAAGCAAATATATCCAAGAAAGCCCACGCAAGTCTAGAAAATTCAGGAGAAGAACTTAAAAACCTTTCAATACTCTCCTTCCACTTTGTAATATAGTCACAGACTTGGTTGACACATATAATTGCATCCCATTTGTATAGATCGATGCTCATGCTGTTGATCACTGGATTATCTGGTCCAGATTCTATTATTTACAGACAGCTGGAATATTGCTAAATGTGGCATAAAACTAAACTCACTCACTCAGTGCTATATACACACCAAAACATTTGACACAGTCGTAACTAACTGACATATACATGAAGAGTATTTTGCCAATGCGGGGGATATTGATGACTTTTTCTGCTTGTTACATTATATATATGCGACATCAATTAAACTTCCACATATAGTGCAGACACAACCTTTGGATTTTGGAGAATATAAATAACTTTGGAATTTTTTTTGGTGAGATCCAGTTGTCCAGCCATAGGAATATCAAGAGATGCTACCCTTAGCTGGTATCCTAGTCTGTCTCACAGTCCCTGAACTCACATTATTTTCCCTACAGCCTAGCCTTCCCTGTAGTGCTAAAGCCCTAGACGAAGCAAGTCTAGCTTTCCCCAGGTTCAGGTTCTGAATCTCTGGTCTCCCTAGGGCTCCTTTTCAATTTAAATGGGCCTGTTTGTTACTATTAAAATTATATATATTCAGAGACTAAGCCTTAGTCTACTGGTATCCCTGCTTGCTCTCAAAATAGATTTGGCGACACTTGATACACATTACCCAAAATCGGCCCACACTGCTGGCAGTAGGACCGTGAGGCGGTGAGGGCAGTAAATATTCCTGTCACACACAATTAAAGCAGTAATGGGTGATAAGAACATTCCTACATGATGTGAAATTCCAAGAAATTATCCCTCTGCAGATTTGTTTTTAGACTCTGAAAATGAAGAAAGTCTCAGGGCTCCTTTTCATTATATTTTAATTTATTTTACTATTAACCCTTTTTTCAGTAAAATATGTTCATTTCAGAGACTAGTTGTTAGTCTACAATGCCAGGTACAGACAATTACTACTACACGAGAGGCTGTCAGTTACCATTTATCAACGACTTGTCAGATACCGAGATTACCACGCGAGGGTCGCTTCCGTTCGTTTAATACGTTTTCAAACAACCCTTTATAAGATAAATGGTATGTCACAACGACAGACACTGGTGTAGTAATCGCTCACACATTCTGTTGTAGGAAGACACCGGTATACACCTTATTGTAAGATGGAGCAGTAAGATACCGGTATACACCTTATTGTAGGATAGAGCAGTAAGATACCGGTATACACCTTATTGTAAGATAGAGCAGTAAGATACCGGTATACACCTTATTGTAGGATAGAGCAGTAAGATACCGGTATACACCTTATTGTAAGATAGAGCAGTAAGATACCGGTATACACCTTATTGTAAGATAGAGCAGTAAGACACCGGTATACACCTTATTGTAAGATAGAGCAGTAAGACACCGGTATACACCTTATTGTAAGATAGAGCAGTAAGATACCGGTATACACCTTATTGTAAGATAGAGCAGTAAGATACCGGTATACACCTTATTGTAAGATAGAGCAGTAAGATACCGGTATACACCTTATTGTAAGATAGAGCAGTAAGATACCGGTATACACCTTATTGTAAGATAGAGCAGTAAGATACCGGTATACACCTTATTGTAAGATAGAGCAGTAAGACACCGGTATACACCTTATTGTAAGATAGAGCAGTCAGATACCGGAAAATGGAGGAAGGTTGATGCGTTCCATTCTCGTGACTTTAGGTCACTTTAGTTAAACGAAACGTTTTTCCCTGACTGGCTTATGGCACTGTCAAATCTCTGACACCTGCCTCATTTAGGCTTGTTTTATGAAGTATAGTTGTCAATACAGAAGTGAGTGATTAGGTTGGGTTTTACATCGCTTTTACCAATATTTAGGCAGGAGCACGACGGGAGATACCACACATTGGTATATTCGAACACAGGCTTTCGACATGAGGAGCGAATTCTTTAACCACAAGGCTACCCGAGCGCTCTGTGAATCAAGAGAAAGTGATTCATTATTACTATTAGAACAGTAAACGTCCCTACTGTTGGGTTTCCTGATAACTCGGGGGTCGGACTACTGAGGTTTCGCCGTCTTCCTTCCGGTCAGTGAAGTCCATGCTTGACCTCTAGCCTTACGTCCAACAACATCAGCATGAAACATTTCAGTATTAACCGCTAAATATTTAACTCGGTGTTGGCATTGCGGACCCTGAGGTCAGAGGTCATACTTATCCCCGCTAAGCATACTGAGTCCACTATACCTACACCGGTACATGACCATACATGCGGGTCGTCCTTCGTCAGGTGCTCCCACGGAACACAGTAGCCCACACCAGCCGCCGGGCGGTCACCACAGGCAGGTGCTCCCACGGAACACAGTAGCCCACACCAGCCGCCGGCCGGTCAACACAGGCAGGTGCTCCCACGGAACACAGTAGCCCACACCAGCCGCCGGGCGGTCACCACAGGCAGGTGCTCCCACGGAACACAGTAGCCCACCCCAGCCGCCGGGCGGTCAACACAGGCAGGTGCTCCCACGGAACACAGTAGCCCACACCAGCCGCCGGCCGGTCAACACAGGCAGGTGCTCCCACGGAACACAGTAGCCCACACCAGCCCCTGGGCGGTCAACACAGGCAGGTGGCACGGTAGTCTGTCTCACAGTCCCTGAACCACATTATTTCATCTACTGCCAAGCCCTCTCTGCTGTGCTAAAGCCCTAAATAAAGCAAGTCTAGATTTCCTCAGGTTCAATCTCTGGTCTCCCTAGGGCTCCTTTTCAATATAAATGGGCTTGTTTGTTACTATCAAAATTATATATATTCAGAGACTAAGCCTTAGTCTAGTGGCACGGTAGCGCTGCCGTGTGGCATGGACTGATCCATTCTGTGGAATGAACCAAGTCTTCCAGTGGGGAAAACCAACACGCCAGCAGACTACTACTACTACTACTACTACTACTACTACTACTACTGAGGCGATAGGGTAGCCTAGCGGATAAAGCGTTCGCTCGTCGTTCCATTCCTCACTTGGTTACAATGTGTGAAACCCATTTCTGGTGTCCGTCGTCGTGATATTGCTGGAATATTTCTAAAGGCGGCGTAAAACTTAAGTCACTCACTTACTATAGACTAACAACTAGTGTCTTCAATGAACATATTTTACAGAAAAAAAACAGTTCATAGTAAAAAGATAAACTATAATGAATAGGAGCCCTGAGACTTTAGACTTGCCACATATTCTAGACTTGCATGGGCTTTCTTGGGTATGACAGACTATCACGTACAACTACTACTACTACTACTATATCTAAACCTGCTCCTATCACTGTTTCTAGTATCGTCCTTTCTGTGTCATATTTCGAGTTCTCGTTTATGTGCAAGCTTCCCATTGTAGTAGATGTTAACACGATACACAACACCAAGAAGATCTTCCGAAACAGGACATTGAAGCTAAAAAACTCCTTCAGCCAGTGATGACACAAGCATGGCAAGAAAAGAAGAAAATGCGTTTTATTAAGGGCAGATTGTTCAACAATGGGACCCTGTACAGACCGTGAACATTATACCTCATAGTGTGATATTATCTGTAAACACAAAGGGACATGTGTGACCCTGGAAATACGTGAAACTGTGTTCATTTTCAGTTCAAATATATACATTTAAATAATGATTATACTCGTTGACAGTTGTGGTACAAGGATTGTACTTTTTATTGAGAACTTTCTTTATATGCGAATACATTTGGTATGTTATTTGGTATGTTATCTTCAAGGAACAATAAGTCAATATTTTACAGGTATCACTTTCCCTATTTTACAGACATGGTGTTATTCAGGAGTAAAAGTAGTCTACTCCCTTTTATTTTAGGTATATATACACTATGCCGACAACCCTTTACATCAGGTCTCTACAGAAGGAGTTAGTTTTCTTGAATTTGTTACCTTTTTATTGTTTTTCTTGCTTAAAGAGTGAATATTGTTACGTGCCGCATCAGTGCGTTCCCTCCAGACACCTCCCCTCCTGACTCGTCTGGGGTTTATATCTCTCGGCATTTAGCACAAACAGTATGTTTGTCACGTCAGCCTTACAACACAATACACACTTACTTTTCCTGCACAAAGAGTAATTGAAAAGAGGTGACCTTGGCCTCTAGATAGCCGCGTGTACGTAAATTGTCATGGCAACAGTGACACCCATGTCGTCGTACCTGTCTTCAAAGCCCTGCACACTCTTACATGAACATCCCCGAAATATTCGATGCCATATATGGGCATACATCAGCAGGCACGTGTCCCGGCTGATACGTAAGATCAACGTAACGCAGTCGGGTGTGTACATTTACCGTTGACAACGGGATCGGCGGTAATGAGATGCGTCGTCACGGACAACCCTACCGGGACAGCCAAATTTGACATCAGCAGATTTAGAGGGTAACTCGGAACATGGAGGGTAAATACCTTATTACCAGCATAACCTACGTGTTATACACACACATGGCGACAAAACTGATTGTTTCGACATGTTCTTGTCAAATGACAGAACCTCGGTTATCCGTTCAAAGCATTTTTGAAGCTGTATGGTTGATGCGACATAAATATGAACTTTTTAAAAATTTAAGGGTCACGCATCAATGCCAGTGTTGGAATAAGCATTATGAAATGCTCACCAGCAAACGCGTCACATTATAAACTATGAGTCTCGGGCCCTGCATCCTTGTGAAAATATCATCTTCTGAAGGATTTCACTCGTTCCGTGGCGTAAAATAGTGGGCGGTTTTTATCAAGCTCCTTTCAACACTGCAAATCAATAATCAGTTTTAAGGACCGTATATGGTCCCTCTGCCATTTTGGTTTATGGAATATATTTGTAACAGTGCCTGTACGAAGAGGTTCATTTAGCATCAGTGCGTCACTGATTGTAACAACTGTAGGTGTATCTTGCGATTAGAACTCGCCATGACTATATGAGTCCATATTTCATGTGCGTGATTGGAGTGCATCTCTGGAGTGCTACCGGTGTATCATATACATGCATAATCATTTCAATCAATTTAGGTATTGTCATTTTCAGGATTACCTGAGTGACGAGGAAATAAGGTCAATAACCGGAATTATTCTACAGATATGAAACATGAATAATACAAGAACATCACGCGTTAGGCTAATGCGAACAAGCACCTACCTGATGCCACAACGCTTTAGAACAAAACTGGGTATACTTCTTTTGTCGTTCCGTCTTCTCTCAATCCCACAGAATCAATGATCTTCATCAAACGCCAGTAATAGTACCATCCCACTACGCCGACGTTAAAAAAAGCCGCCCGCGGTTGACGAGTTTGCAACCTGGGGAGTATGTTTACTGTGCAAATAGGTGCAAATGAAACGGGAGAAGGTTGGATTTGAATGAATGCCTGTTAAGCCCTGAGTACACATCTCACGTTGGGGAATGTACAGGCTATAGACGAGGTAGATAGAAGATTGAGGTGACGGGGTCGAGAGCGGCGTGGACGTCTCATTACGACACGGGGTGATTACGGCGATGTGACATGGGGGGAACTGACACAGGGTAACAGTGTCAGGTTTCGGGGGGAAGTGCGGCAGTCTGCCTCTGTCGGTGTTAAACTTGTTCACGGTAAATGAAGTACACGCTAGTGATAATTGATTTCAGTAATTTAAGGTACAAATTCCATTTCTAAAGATTACTAGTTTATACATAGAACAAGTGTTATGTTACATACATTTGTTAATGTGTTAACGGTACACATGACTATGTAGAAAGCATATATAGAGTGTGTCATGACGCTATCAGAAAGTGTTTCACCACCTCCACTGAAGGCCGTGCTCTTGGATGAGGTTAACAGTTTGCATCACCTTCAAATATTCCACAAAATAAGGAAACTTCAAAAATCGCACACGCACACGATGAGCATGTCACGTCACAAGTTTCGTTCTTTTGGCGAGGATACGGAAGAACAATTTTGTAAATAGAAAACTTTTTCTCTTGGAGGACATACTTTTTTCTTCTGTTTCACAAAGTAATTTGCCGTCTGAAACTTCCAATTTTAAGAAGTGTGTCACTTATCTCACTTACAGTGTCAGTCACGACCAGTGTGACCTCTTCCACTCCTGCAAGGTGTGACGGGTGGCCCAGTAGTCCATGGCGCCGCAATTCGCTCCACAGAGTTGCCCCCCCCTTGGGCACATCAGAAATCTGTGACCGTAAGCTTGCCTGGATGATGATTCTGGGTTTGTCTGCACCATACCGGTGCCAGTGGGTTTCAACAAAGTGGTGAATGTGTTACTCCTACATTGCAGCCACACGCCATGGAAACTGGACTGCTGTTTAACAGCGGCATTAAACCCAACTCGCTCACAGCTTATCACAGCTCACTGGTTTCGTATGTTCAGCGATACCTTACCTTTGTAACCAAAGACGTAAATATATTTTAAACATAATTCAAAGAAAAAAGGCGTTTTAGTCACAGTATCTTGATTTGTCTGTTTGTCATTTTAACTTCTTTGGAATGGTATGTGCAAATGTGTTGTCTTAAATTCTAACAGCGCCTTACCAAGCTAAAAGTTGAGAGTGAATGTTGATCAGCAACAGAGCAGCTATATCTCGGCATAGTCAGGTCTGGAACAAGCAAACCATGCAGTGGCCAACACATGTAGCATACGCTGTCATAGTCGGATGACACACAAACAGGTCACACGTACTCTTAATGAGTTTGTTTCTCCCATGAGGTATTTTGAACTTGGACGTGGGCCTGTACTCGGACCTGGTTACATATAGACATAGGCTCAGACTCAGGACCAGGCTCAAACTCAGACACAGACCCAAACCTGGACACAAACACAGGATCAGGCTCATACTCAGACACAGACCCAAACCTGGACCTAGACTCAGACCCGTACCTAGACCTAGACCCAGACTCGACCCCGAACCGAGCCAAGACCTAGATCTAGACCTTAACCAAGACCTTAACTCACGTTTGGACCCAGACCTAGACCCGGACCTGGACCTATATACACACACCGACCCGGACCTGGACCTATATACACACACCGACCCAGACCTAGACCCGGACCTGGACCTATATACATACACCGACCCAGACCTAGACCTGGACCTGGACCTATATACACACACCGACCCGGACCTGGACCTATATACACACACCGACCCAGACCTAGACCCGGACCTGGACCTATATACACACACCTACCCAGACCTAGACCCGGACCTGGACCTATATACACACACCGACCCGGACCTGGACCTATATACACACACCGACCCGGACCTGGACCTATATACACACACCTACCTAGACCCGGACCTGGACCTATATACACACACCGACCCAGACCTAGACCCGGACCTGGACCTATATACACACACCGACCCAGACCTAGACCCGGACCTGGACCTATATACACACACCGACCCGGACCTGGACCTATATACACACACCGACCCAGACCTAGACCCGGACCTGGACCTATATACACACACCGACCCAGACCTAGACCCGGACCTGGACCTATATACACACACCGACCCAGACCTAGACTTGGTCTCAAACCTGGACTTGGAATCCCTAAAGTAAACCTATTCTGATGTCTCAAACAATAACTACCCATGGTAGTTGTGTTGACAGATGTTGTCTTTCATTATCAAAAGAATTGTATAAAAAGGGTTCAGGTTCTATTTTTTTAGTCAAAATGACAGGAAGGAAGTCTAAACATCATCACCCAAAACAATGTTTAGAAATACAACCGGGGACGAATACGAAGGGTTTTGCTGTTGTATTCACATTTCATTGACCTATTTCACATTCCATAAAATAAATCTCATTTCAGATGGCAAATGTGCAAAATGTGCACTTGTAATCTATCCATAAATCGAAATTAATATTTTGCTTTCGTTTCATGCAATATAGCTAACGAAACTCCGTAAAATGAATCCCTCATATTTGAGGGTAAAGGAATTTGCAGTCAAAGGGAGGTCACTCTCAATCATCATCTTTTGCGACGATGGAAGAAGATTTGGATGAAGATGTTATTTTCGAGGTACTTATTATCATATTAAGAGATTTATTGTGGCGGCAGCTTGTGGTTTCGTGTATGATAATCGCGTACACTTTCTAGTTCACATGGATTATATATCGTGCATGAGAAAGACATTGCTGGGGACAACCATCCAAGTTGTCCTATTTTCGATCGCAATTGCTAAACACTCTACACACAAGCATGAAATGAGTGTCAGTTTCAACATAGTCAAATCCATAGCGAGAGCAGTTGGTACATTAGTCGTCTTTCTTCAGCAAATCCAGACCTGCATCCATGTTCTAAATCTTGATGATGCTTGTTGAAATGTTTTTAGCTTTATAATTGTAAAATAGTGCACTGATTATATGCTCTCTGGTTTAAAGGAGATTTGTACTTCGAATATGCCAAGTTAATATTAATACCTGTTTGCTGATAGTCGACATTGGTGATGTGTTCCTGATGTAAAGTCCTTCCTATTATTTAAATCCATGCATAATCCATGAATTTCTGAATCTGTATTCAATTTTAATCTGTTTGACATATGCTATCCATGATGCTTGATCAACCTTGTCAAGTCCATGTATGTAATGTTTCGTATGTCTGTTGTTACCCATTAAGAACTTAGTTCAGTAGGTAATACATGTAACACATTTTGAAACAAATGCAGTCTTTGTCCCACTGTCTCCTGGAACAGCTACATTACATGCAGTTTTCGGAGATACATTATTTTCTTGAAATATTTCATGTGTACTCTTTGAATTTGTTCAAAGCGTTGAAATCCCTAAATTTCTGCTCCATGTTAAAATAGGTAAAACCATACAATAAACTAGAGTTGATGCAACAGAGATTGGAAATCCACCACAATATAATGAAGTCGGAAAATATTGTGACACTTTTTCTGATTGCTGTGTATACTGTTGTGGCGTGAGTTCATACACCTTCTGATGTGAACATCACTCCTAAATATTTGTACTATTTGTGACCTATATCATGTCAAATCCTAAATAATAGTTTGCATGTTTTCAGAATTCTCCCCTGTACCAACACCTGAGGGAGGCAGGGGTGGAGGGCATAGATGCAGAACCAGTCCGAATCAGTGGGAAAAGCTGCCACCAAACAGATCAAGTGCAAGCACCTGTTGTATGTCATGTATAAAATCAGTACTTGTGCATTCTGTTGAGCATAGGCTTTGTTACCAGTAGGCTATTGCATTGAAGCAGTATGTTCTATTAATATTCACACATTTTAATAAGAATGTTCTCAGATTTCCCCATGTGTTATTCTGTGTTAATGCGTGATCAAAACTATTGATGATGTCAAATGGAGCACAATCAGAATGGTTGGTGTGTATCAAATATCTTGGCACTACATGTATTATTTATATATAGACATAAACACTGACATCCAAACATGTGTTTCAGCCCTCAGCAGTGTCCAGAGTGTCGAACATCTGCAAGAAGTGTTTCATCTTTCTTTCAACGCTCCTCCGTAAACACAACAATCAGACAGACACAGTGGTGAGTAGGGGGGCAGGTCCTGCCCTTGTAGGAAGTTGATTATCTTCCACCGTGACCTGTCCAGTGTTCACTCACTCATACATCTTCCTCCTTGACAGGTGGACCAGTACAGGCACCAGGTGTTGTCTACACTGCGGTCATCCAGAGTTCTTGTGGAGGATGACCAGGTATTCCTGCAGGACTTTGTCGAAGAGGAGCCACACCTACCTGATGGTCGACGCCTATCCACGACTCACAGGCTCTGGCTGAAACTCATGTAGGTACACTGTTGCTTGTATACCATGTGAGAACCTCTGGAACACCATATCTGCTTATTTGCAGTAAAGGCTGTCAAGTTGTTGTTGTTTAGTGATCTCTGTAGTGTGGTGGTGTTAACGTTGCATTCAATACTGTTGTGAATGGTTTTACGCTGCTTTTAATAATTTTCCAGCACTATCACAAAAAGGCACACCAGAAATGGGCTTCACACAATGTTCCCATGTGAGGAATCAAATCCAGGCCTTGGGCATGACAAGCCAACACTTTAACCACTAGGCTACCCCACTGCCCCACTTTTGAAGTTCCATGCATGCATGTGTTCAAGAGTAATGTATATATATAGAATGTAAGATAAGTGCATTGGGACCTGTATTGAGAACGAGAACATGTCATGGTAGGAGAGAGACAGCGAGTTTGAAGAATGAGTTGTTTCTTGCCTAACATGACGTCTTCGTGTTATCATAAGATAAAATGCTATCATAAGATTAAATAGGTATATAATACAATCAATGCTGGTTTTATACTGCTGGTACACTGAATGAGTGAGTGAGTTTGTTTTTACGCCGCTTTTAGCAATACTCCGGCAATATCTCCGTGGGGGACACCAGAAATGGGCTTCACACATTGTACCCATGTGGGGAATCGAACCCGTGTCTTCGCATGACGTGCCAACACTTTAACCACTAGGCTACCCCACCGCCCTTGGTACACTGAGATACAATGCCACAGTTTTAATATGGATGCCCAATTCAGACACAGGATACTAAATAGTAGTAAACCAGTCTATGTTTTATTCCCTTGGAGCCAAATGCCAGACAGGGTAACGATTGGTACCATAGTTTACCGTTTTCTCCTCTGATGTAACCAGGGATTGAACAACCAACCTTCTCTTCTCAGGACAGACAGTTGATCCATTAAACCATCGACTCAGGACAGACAGTTGATCCATTAAACCATCGACTCAGGACAGACAGTTGATCCATTAAACCATCGACTCAGGACAGACACTTGATCCATTAAACCATCGACTCAGGACAGACACTTGATCCATTAAACCATCGACTCAGGACAGACACTTGATCCATTAAACCATCGACACAGTTCTTATTAATACAGTAGTAATGAGTGATCTTATATGTTGGAAATGTAACTGTTCTGGCAGTTGGTACTCTAGAACCCACAAAAAAATCTATAAACGATCTATACATCATGTGTGTCATCTTGATCCTCCTGTTTGTAAGAAGCAGATGACTCAACTCTTTCTCAACATTGTCTTCTTTGGCAGATTCCCGTCAGTCCTTGTACCATGTATGGTAGCTTACATCGTAGCCCGTCTGACAGACAGTGGCTCCCCCTACAGTGGGACCTCTGACCTGGTAGCAGGAGCTGTGGCAATGTTGGGTGCAGTGTACGGAGCTGTGCAGGGGATGGAGTACAGAAAGCGGCGTCAGTACAACCGACTGTACAACACGTTCACACATTTCCTGGACACTTTCCTCAGTCTGGTGACTGTTTCACGCAAAAGTCTTCGGTTGATACAGGAAACGGAACTTGTTGCCAGAGGCTTCACCTTGTAAGTGCGGGATTTCACCAACTTCAAGTAATCTTTCTCTGTGGTGACTGGCCAGATGAAGAGAAAATATGTCACATTGCTTTGTTGTTCAGATCAATACGAGATAACATCTGTAGTGGAACAAGTTTTACAGACCGACAACTTCTCTATTGCTCTATGCGTCGATTCGGTGTAGATGCTAACACCATTTTCAAGCAAGTGATGTCAAACATCAACATCACATCCATTGCAATATAGGAGTTGTCAGTCCGTACAACCCAGATAGCATTCAGACGTTGGCCAAACATTGGCAATGGTTTTGCCAACGTTGGGTCAACGTCCGAATGCTATCTGGGAACTTGTTCCTCTTCATCATAGCCACTTCCGAATGCCACTTAACGATAGCATCTTCTGTTGGTCATCAGTAACCATCAAGTCGAGCACGTCATAGATATTTATGTATAGAATGTAAGCTTATACAATGTCAGCTGACCTGAGTTCAGTCACATGACCTTACATTGTGAACACTGTCCACTGTTTACTGGTATATTTGGAGATCTACTGATACCAAACATGTTCACAGCTTTAATGTCTTTAAATGTATGTAGTTGAATACATCCCTCAGGACATTAACACATGCACAAAACACATGATGCTGCTGCAACTGATGATGCAGGGGATTACTTTAATTAATTTAGAGGTGTGCATAAACTATGGACAGTGAACATTCCAGTAGCCATTCAGGCTGGTTCCATTTCAGGAGGGCAAGTTGATTCTTCTTTCAGAGTCAAAACATTCCAGTGATTTCGCCTGTCTAAATCATGTCATGGTTGATATAAGTTCTGTATGAGTTTGCATCTTGTTGCATCAGTTTTACCTGTTTACAATGCATGTTTAAATGGCAAGTGAATTCCGAGCTGAGAGCCAGCCACAAGAACAATAGTATGGGATCATCATAATGTGATTTTAAGAATCGTGATCTCCCGAGATGAACACTGTGGGGACATTAAATCTGACTGCCTGTTGTGTTGACTTCAGAGTGAGTCAGAAGACCGCAGTGTGTCAACTGGACAGGAAGCCGTCTGCTGCCACCAGGAGGCAGTGTCCTCAACTCCGCAGGTGTCTGTTTGCTACAGCCCGGACCACCACGCTGCTGCTTAGAGAGACCACACTCAAACTGATCCATAGGTAAGGGGTGCACTGATGTAGAACATTGCTTAAATGTTGCCGATATATGGAGAGAGAGTTGGTAGAACACTGCTGGAGAGTTGGCAAAACATAGCTAGGGAGTTCCCATAACATTGAAAGAGCATTGCCCAGAATTCTGCTGGAGTTGCCAGTGTGTTGGCAGAACATTGTCAGTGTTGCCTAACTCTGCTAGATTGCAAGAACATTGTTGGAGATTTGTCACAAAGTTGGTTTTACATTGTTGCCAAGTTGGTAGGACATTGTCTCAAAATTGGTAGGACAATAGGACAACATCACAAAGTTGGTTGGACTTCTTGATGGGCATTTTAGAGTTGGTAGGACATTGTTGCTGAGTTGGTAGGACATTGTCACAAAGTTGGTAGGGCATTGTCACAAAGTTTGTTGGACATTGCTACAAAAATGGGAGGACATTGTTGCTAAGTTGGTAGGACACTGTTGTCAAGTTGGTAGGACATTGTCACAAAGGTAGTAGGATATTGTTGCCAAGTTGGTTGGACATTGTCACCAAGTTGGTAGGGCATTGTCACAAGTTGGTTGGACATTGTCACAAAAATGGGAGGACATTGTTGCCAAGTTGGTAGGACATTGTCACAAAGGTAGTAGGACATTGTTGCCAAGTTGGTTGGACATTGTCACAAAGTTGGTAGGACATTGTCACAAAAATGGGAGGACATTGTTGCCAAGTTGGTAGGACACTGTTGTCGAGTTGGTAGGACACTGTTGTCGAGTTGGTAGGACATTGTTGCCAAATTGGTTGGACATTGTCACCAAGTTGGTTTGACATTGTCACAAAAATGGGAGGAACATTGTTGCTATGTTGGTAGGACATTGTCACAAAGTTGGTAGGACATTGTTGGTAGGACATTGTCACAAAGTTGGTAGGACATTGTTGTCAAGTTGGTAGGATATTGTCACCAAGTTGGTATGGCATTGTCTCAAGTTGGTTGGACATTGTCACCAAGTTGGTTGGACATTGTCACAAAAAATGGGAGAACATTGTTGCTATGTTGGTTGGTAGGACATTGTCACAAAGTTGGTAGGACATTGTTGTCAAGTTGGTAGGATATTGTCACCAAGTTGGTATGGCATTGTCTCAAGTTGGTTGGACATTGTCACCAAGTTGGTTGGACATTGTCACAAAAATGGGAGAACATTGTTGCTATGTTGGTAGGACATTGTCACAAAGTTGGTAGGACATTGTTGGTAGGGACATTGTCACAAAGGTAGTAAGACATTGTTGCCAAGTTGGTAGGGCATTGTCACAAACTTGGTTGGACATTGTCACAAAAATGGGAGGACATTGTTGTTAAGTTGGTTGGACATTGTCACAAATTTGGTAGGACATTGTCACAAAGTTGGTAGAATATTGTCACCGAGTTGGTATGGCATTGTCTCAAGTTGGTTGGACATTGTCACAAAAATGGGAGAACATTGTTGCTATGTTGTTAGGACATTGTCACAAAGTTGGTAGGACATTGTTGGTGAATTGGCAGGACATTGTTACAAAGGTAGTAGGACATTGGTGCCAAGTTGGTAGGACATTGTCACCAAGTTGGTAGGGCATTGTCACAAACTTGGTTGGACATTGTCACAAAAATGGGAGGACATTGTTGTTAAGTTGGTAGGACATTGTCACAAAGTTGGTAGGACATTGTTGCCAAGTTGGTAGGACATTGTTGCTAAGTTGGTAGGGCATTGTCACAAACTTGGTTGGTCATTGTCACAAAAATGGGAGAACATTGTTGTTAAGTTGGTAGGACATTGTCACAAAGTTGGTAGGACATTGTTGCTGAGTTGGTAGGACATTGTCACAAAGGCAACATTGTTGCAGAGCTGCCTGAATATTGATAGTGTGTTGGCAGAACATTTTTGGAGAGTTATTAGAACAAGTTTACAGAATTGACAGACAGACATCTCTATTTAGTGTTGTGGCCAAGAATAAACAAAACTAAATAAACAAACAGTATTTGCTGCTATGTGACTGACAGGCCGTTTGGTAAATAACCATCTATATAAATCTAATAGAAAGTGTGTTTGATAAAAATAGCCACTGACATTATAGTATTTACATTTGAATTAAATACATTGTACTTACTTTATGATTTGTGTATGCATTTCTAAAGATATTGTGGCTGCTCTCAAACATTTGTAAGTTTAGAATCTATTTAAAGTGTTTAAAGTAACAAGAAGAACAGATCTAGCAAATATTTCTTTCTTTTGGAAGCTGAGGCATCACAGATTAATGGGTCATAAAACTTGTCTTTTCTAGACCTGAATTACAACATGTATTTAAAATATTTTTATTTGAAATAAATAATATTTGAATAGTCTATATCTTTGTTCTTCCTAACATCCTGTATTTTTAAACACTGTAAACTTACATATCACATCCATATTGAAAATCCTTTTTATATTACTGAGCCATTTCTTTTGAAAATGTGATGAAATTTGGTATATATTTACTAAGTAAAGAGACTCATGACATTTATTGTGTAAGAACCCTGTTGCATGAGGATGACTCTGTCTGTCATTACAGATCACATGTGGAATGGATCCAAAGTCTTTCATAATTTATGAAAATATGTATCCAGATGATGTGATGTGGATGACCATATTTTACATGTTTCCTTCCAGACACCCCTTGATCCCAGAGATAGATTCCATCTCCCATTACCTGGCAGGGATCCCCCTGGAGGACTATGGACCATGTCTACAGTCCCCCCAAGATGAGGAGGACTCCAAACCATGTCTACAGTCTCCCCTAGATGAGGAGGACAGAGGTGATAAGGAGGACAGGATGCTGTACCACCTCACTGATGGGTACTCGGTGGCAGCTCTCAAGGTGGGTCATGTACCACCTCACTGATGGGTACTCGGTGGCAGCTCTCAAGGTGGGTCATGTACCACCTCACTGATGGGTACTCGGTGGCAGCTCTCAAGGTGGGTCATGTACCACCTCACTGATGGGTACTTGGTGGCAGCTCTCAAGGTGGGTCATGTACCACCTCACTGATGGGTACTTGGTGGCAGCTCTCAAGGTGGGTCATGTACCACCTCACTGATGGGTACTCAGTGGCAGCTCTCAAGGTGGGTCATGTACCACCTCACTGATGGGTACTCGGTGGCAGCTCTCAAGGTGGGTCATGTACCACCTCACTGATAGGTACTTGGTGGCAGCTCTCAAGGTGGGTCATGTACCACCTCACTGATAGGTACCGGTGGCAGCTCTTAAGGTGGGTCATGTACCACCTCACTGATGGGTACTTTCGGTGGCAGCTCTCAAGGTGGGTCATGTACCACCTCACTGATGGGTACTCGGTGGTAGCTCTCAAGGTGGGTCATGTACCACCTCACTGATAGGTACCGGTGGCAGCTCTTAAGGTGGGGTCATGTACCACCCTCACTGATGGGTACTTGGTGGCAGCCTCAAGGTGGGTCATGTACCACCCTCACTGATGGGTACTTGGTGGTGGCAGGTCTCAAGGTGGGTCATGTACCACCTGGCTGATGGGTACTCGGTGGTAGCTCTCAAGGTGGGTCATGTACCACCTCACTGATGGGTACTCGGTGGCAGCTCTCAAGGTGGGTCATGTACCACCTCACTGATGGGTACTCAGTGGCAGCTCTCAAGGTGGGTCATGTACCATCTTACAGTGGCAGCTGTCAAGGTGGGTCATGTACCATCTTACAGTGGCAGCTGTCAAGGTGGGTCATGTACCATCTTACAGTGGCAGCTCTCAAGGTGGGTCATGTACCATCTTACTGATGGGTACTCGGTGGCAGCTCTCAAGGTGGGTCATGTACCACCTCACTGATGGGTACTCAGTGGCAGCTCTCAAGGTGGGTCATGTACCATCTCACTGATGGGTACTCGGTGGCAGCTCTCAAGGTGGGTCATGTACCACCTCACTGATGGGTACTTGGTGGCAGCTCTCAAGGTGGGTCATGTACCACCTCACTGATGGGTACTCAGTGGCAGCTCTCAAGGTGGGTCATGTACCACCTCACTGATGGGTACTCGGTGGCAGCTCAAGGTGGGTCATGTACCACCTCACTGATGGGTACTCGGTGGCAGCTCTCAAGGTGGGTCATGTACCACCTCACTGATGGGTACTCGGTGGCAGCTCTCAAGGTGGGTCATGTACCACCTCACTGATGGGTACTTGGTGGCAGCTCTCAAGGTGGGTCATGTACCACCTCACTGATGGGTACTTGGTGACAGCTCTTAAGGTGGGTCATGTACCACCTCCTGAGTTGTCCTCAGTGGCAGCTCTCAAGGTGGGTCATGTACCACCTGACAGTAGCTGCTTTCAAGGTGGGTCATGTACCATCTTACAGTGGCAGCTCTCAATGTGGGTCATGTACCATCTTACAGTGGCAGCTCTCAAGGTGGGTCATGTACCATCTTACAGTGGCAGCTCTCAATGTGGGTCATGTACCACCTGACAGTGGAAGCTTTCAAGGTGGGTCATGTACCATCTTACAGTGGCAGCTCTCAAGGTGGGTCATGTACCACCTGACAGTGGCAGCTTTCAAGGTGGGTCATGTACCATCTTACAGTGGCAGCTCTCAAGGTGGGTCATGTACCATCTTACAGTGGCAGCTGTCAAGGTGGGTCATGTACCATCTTACAGTGGCTGCTTTCAAGGTGGGTCATGTACCATCTTACAGTGGCAGCTGTCAAGGTGGGTCATGTACCATCTTACAGTGGCAGCTCTCAAGGTGGGTCATGTACCATCTTACAGTGGCAGCTGTCAAGGTGGGTCATGTACCATCTTACAGTGGCAGCTGTCAAGGTGGGTCATGTACCATCTTACAGTGGCTGCTTTCAATGTGGGTCATGTACCATCTTACAGTGGCAGCTCTCAAGGTGGGTCATGTACCATCTTACAGTGGCAGCTGTCAAGGTGGGTCATGTACCATCTTACAGTGGCAGCTCTCAAGGTGGGTCATGTACCACCTGACAGTGGCTGCTTTCAAGGTGGGTCATGTACCATCTTACAGTGGCAGCTGTCAAGGTGGGTCATGTACCACCTGACAGTGGCAGCTTTCAAGGTGGGTCATGTACCATCTTACAGTGGCAGCTCTCAAGGTGGGTCATGTACCATCTTACAGTGGCAGCTCTCAAGGTGGGTCATGTACCATCTTACAGTGGCAGCTGTCAAGGTGGGTCATGTACCATCTTACAGTGGCTGCTCTCAAGGTGGGTCATGTACCATCTTACAGTGGCAGCTCTCAAGGGTGGTCATGTACCATCTTACAGTGGCAGCTGTCAAGGTGGGTCATGTACCATCTTACAGTGGCAGCTGTCAAGGTGGGTCATGTACCATCTTACAGTGGCTGCTTTCAATGTGGGTCATGTACCATCTTACAGTGGCAGCTCTCAAGGTGGGTCATGTACCATCTTACAGTGGCAGCTCTCAAGGTGGGTCATGTACCATCTTACAGTGGCTGCTTTCAATGTGGGTCATGTACCATCTTACAGTGGCAGCTCTCAAGGTGGGTCATGTACCATCTTACAGTGGCAGCTCTCAAGGTGGGTCATGTACCATCTTACAGTGGCAGCTCTCAAGGTGGGTCATGTACCATCTTACAGTGGCAGCTCTCAAGGTGGGTCATGTACCATCTTACAGTGGCAGCTGTCAAGGTGGGTCATGTACCATCTTATAGTGGCAGCTGTCAATGTGGGTCATGTCCCATCTTACAGTGGCAGCTCTCAAGGTTGGTCATGTACCACCTGACTGATGGGTACTCATTAGAATTTTTTCACAAAATCATCCCAGACAAGACGAATGTTCTTGCCGGAACACATTCCAGGTAATACAATAATGTCATAGAAGCTCCGGTCAATGTCTTGGATAGCTAAGAGCAAGAGTATCAGTGTCAAAGAGGATTGTGTTGAACAAATACATACGATTTTCATGTCTTCAGGTCAAATGTTTTAGCTTGGTTAATTATGTTTTTCTTTGAGCCACTTTGAGCTAGTCTTCCTTATAACACTAAACTGCGAAAATGTAGCCACTCACTCACTCACTCACTGTGTTCACCAGGCCATGACTGAACTATTCCACCTCCACCTGTCCGAGTTTGTCCGGAGATTGGCGCTGTGCTTCTCCCAGAACTCCCAGCGTACTGATGGAGGTATGTTACATGAATCTGTCTCACTCAATAGTTGGTTGGACATATTATGTCTGTACTCTTAGCTAAACTGAAAGAATAAACAGTTTTAGCATCATAATTATACCCCTCCTGTATTTTTTGGTTGACCTATATTTGTAAAAGTTGCTGTTGTTATTTTCCAGACAGAAACAATCCATTCGACACAGTTGATCTTACAAGTGACCTCCATAGGACTTTACAGACAGAAGAGTTGTCATTGCACCGTCTGTATGACTTCCATAGGAGCAGTCCACAGGGGAGACAACCCAAAGGCCGCTCTCCTCACAACAAGTGTTCCTCACAGACAGAAGAGTTCTACATAGCTGTGCACAGCCTTGACCTTCATCTACAAGCAACAATCACTAGGTGAGATATTTATCATTATTTTATCTTTTTTTCACAAAGAGATACAAACTGGGTTATGTGGCTAACTATGTTATTCTCCCCAGGGTCCGAGATCTAGCCAGTCAGCTTGAGTCTAGACTAGAAGATGTTCCAACCAATCAGGAAGGAGAATCTGAGCAGGCAGCCAATGAGAAGTGGCAGTCCTTAATGGCAGGTATAAAGGCGGAACTGGAAGCATGTAAAGGATGCTGGGACGAGGGAACGTCCCGTCTGGAGAAGGCCAGGAAGCAAGGTGCGTTTAGAATAAATAGATTCCAAGTGATTCTATCACATATGATTGGTTAAATGTTTCCATAAGACAAAACACATTGAGGACATGCCCATTAATGGACGACAGTTTTCCGATTGGCCAATGTAATGTATGCGTAACTCTCTAAAGTTAAAGTGGTCTCCCCTGATCTGATTTAATAGTCTGACGTATTGTATGACGTCATGTTATGATGCAGAAGTCAGCCTTTTCTCAGCCCTGGCAGATAGGGCAGACCAAAACAGATGGTAACTCAATCAAATATGATGTATTAAACTGTGTTGACTTTACCCCATTGTAAGTTCTTTCTGCTGCAGCTGTGGGTTCCATGGGTTCTCACGGCAACAACATGAAAGCCGATATTTCAACATGAAAGCCGATATTAAAATTGGGTTGCACTACTGCGCAGAACATGTCATTGATTTTGTTTTGTTCTCTTTTTTTTGGTATGTTAATGAATTAATAAGATGCCTCTGATATATTGGTAATATATTTGTTTTTGTAGATTTGATTTCAATACATTTTTGCACTTATGGAGTTATAAACATTAAAGCCTGTGTCCACACTCCACAACATGGATTTACACACGCTGTCTATTTCTCTGATACCCTCAAAACCACAAATAATAATGAAGTGAAATCTTTATTCATCATGGGTAGTGCCATGTCATAATCCAGTCTGACAAATATGAAAAAAAGATCAAATATCCTTCCTCTTAAAACCACTGTCTTGGTTATATTGTCTACCAGCTGTGGTCAGTTCCCCAGATCGATGCTCATGCTGTTGATCACAGGACTGTCTGGTCCAGACTCAATTATTTACAGACCACTGCCACAAAGCTGAAATATTGCTGAGTGCGGCGTTAAACAACCAACCAACCATTTGAGGATGGACAGACATAATTTGCTAAATATATTATTCCCATACAATAAGACATAAAGTTTCTGTTATGTTTGCAGTTCCAAAACTGGAGGTCCCCCCGGATCTAGTCTCAAAAAGTCCGGGATCCAGAGTAATTCCATTTGCTGAGATAGGAGACCCAATCATTGAGGATCAGGTACATATTGATATAGATTCGGTTACTGTGCAGCTGATAAAGGGAGATAACTATGTAATGCTCCAGTTGCCTCCCTTTACAGGACTATTCTTGATGAAAATTTGTGAGTACATGGGGTAACATACATTACACAAACCTTACGGGATCCCAGATGAAAACATGGGTCTCCAGCAGCCTATGTTCATTTAGAAACTAAATTGGTCAAGTGGTCAGTCTCTGTGACTTGGTTTTTATCCTGACACAGTCTAACATATTCCATAATGCATGGTTGTTGTGGTTGGACATCTATCCACAGTGTAACATAGTGTTATATTTGGGACAGTTGTCAACTATGTAACATAGTGTTATATTTGGGACAGTTGTCAACTATGTAACATAGTGTTATATTTGGGACAGTTGTCAACTATGTAACATAGTGTTATATTTGGGACAGTTGTCAGCTGTGTAACATAGTGTTATATTTGGGACAGTTGTCAACTATGTAACATAGTGTTATATTTGGGACAGTTGTCAGCTATGTAACATAGTGTTATGTTTGGGACAGTTGTCAACTATGTAACATGGTGTTATATTTGGGACAGTTGTCAACTATGTAACATAGTGTTATATTTGGGACAGCTGTCAACTATGTAACAGAGTTATATTTGGGACAGTTGTCAACGATGTAACATAGTGTTATATTTGGGACAGTTGTCAACGATGTAACATAGTGTTATTTTTGGGACAGTTGTCAACTATGTAACATAGTGTTATATTTGGGACAGTTGTCAACTATGTAACATGGTGTTATATTTGGGACAGTTGTCAACTATGTAACATGGTGTTATATTTGGGACAGTTGTCAACTATGTAACATGGTGTTATATTTGGGACAGTTGTCAACTATGTAACATGGTGTTATATTTGGGACAGTTGTCAGCTGTGTAACATAGTGTTATATTGTTATATTTGGGACAGTTGTCAACTATGTAACATAGTGTTATATTTGGGACAGTTGTCAACTATGTAACATAGTGTTATATTTGGGACAGCTGTCAACTATGTAACATGGTGTTATATTTGGGACAGTTGTCAATGATGTAACATGGTGTTATATTTTCGACAGTTGTCAGCGATGTAACATATAGAGAATCTCACCCAAGTGTCTTTTGATATCAAATATATCACCACAAGTTGATAAAGTTACAAATATCCAATGCTTGCCGAGGATATTTTTACTTTTATCAATGAGTGTTGATATATTTGATCTCAGAAGACATGAGGGTGAGATTCTATTTATCATCAAAAATCACTCTTCATTAGTTTTTAATGAAACATGGACATATCTGAACATGGTACTGCTTTTAGACTTGCAGTGCGGTGATGTCATAACATTGTGACATCATCAGGTTTTCGACGTCATAACATTGTGAGTCATGTAATTGATGATGTCAGGACATTGTACAAAAATCAACTGTCAAAACAATCGTTTGATCTCACACAAGCAATATCTCCTGTGGAACACAGTTTTGGATGATCAAGTGTTATATGTGGGACAGTTGTCAGTGATGAAACCCAATGTTACTAAGGATTATACTTTCTACAGCACTATTTGGGGGTTTAGTCCAATTCAGCATTCGAATAAGGCAGCAAAGACAGCGTTCAAACCTACTTAGCCACCATGGCTTCCAAAAGTCTGACAGCTGGCACACCTAGATCCCCCACTTGGTGTTCCCTGCAGACAAATGTAAATTAGCGTGTTTCCATGTCTGAAAACCTTTTAGACAGTGGTCAAACGAAGCAAATATGGAGTTACACTTTCTTTGTTATGTTCAAATTCTAGTAATTTCTTGTGGCTGAGCCCCATCCAAGCTTGCAACCCAAGACACCAAATTGCCAGTACACATAGTCATTGATATAATCTACCCAGTCAACAAGGGTTCTAAAATGGAAGTCTGACAACTGGACCAAATATACAGGTCACTGTAGTATAGTTAATAAACAAACACACAAAACAGACCTCATTGGTGACCCTCAATTGTTGTCATCTTCAGCAATATGGCTGCAGTACTGCTTAATGTATAGAAAGGAACTTGGAGACCATAGTAGACAAAAGTCATCAGGAGATGACACATGTAATCCACTTGGTTCCTTGCCATCAGATACCTTCAGTTGAATGAAGAAAAGAGCATAAAGTGCAGTATTTTTTAATATTCCTAATCATCAAAATTCACCACTATGCCAGTATAGCAAGTTTTCTAATGAAATATTCAACAATTTTAGAGTTCTGCTAGTGAAACAAGCACTCCCCTCTTTTAAATAAAATCTGTCCTGTCATCACAAAATAATTATTTAAAATGAGAATCCCAAATCATTGAAGGCACCCATTTACCACTAGAATGACATGTTTAGCAAGTTTCTTCTGGAAATATGCAATGGTTTTATACTTTCCCCTTTGGAAAGGATCACTATTCCTATTTAGAATCCAAAGCTGATGGCTATATCTGCCTGTTCTTCAAATCTGTGTAATAATATGTTGAACTGCAATACATTTTTCTAGTACTGTCTAGTGTTGTTGCGACCATACAGTCAGCAGCTGCTGGTTTGTGTGATACAAGCACTTGTAACAACACACACACTTGTTCACAGTCATCATAAATTACTTTTCAAAGAATGGGAGGATTAACATGTCTTTCTAAAGTTGTCAACGTCACTGATGAGTGTAGCCATCCCATAGTAAATCAAGCCAGCGTGTTCACAGCAGTTGAACATACCTTCTCTTGTGTATTCATACCCCCTCTTTTTGTACTCATTGTTGGCTGTTTCTGTCAGAGCCAGAAGAATATACCTTGATTCACACCGAAGGAACACCACAAACATTTCACTTTAAGAGGAACTTATTATCAATCATGCAAATGAATTTTGAAGAGAAGGAAACATTGGTCCCCTTGTGCTGGATTAAAAAGTGTAATCTGTTGTCGGAACCCTTAAGTTCTTCTTTAATGCTGAAGGCCGGTTAATGTAGTGTCAGTTATGACAGGAGGGATTAGTGGTGGAACAGTGTCAGTCAGTACGCTGTTTCGCTGATGACATATGGTACTGCAGTGTGAAATACTTGTTATTTAGATCCATGTATAAGGAGTGAGTGAGTTTTTTCGCCGTGTTTTAGCAATATTCCAGCAATATCACAGCGGGGGAGACCAGATATGGGCTTCACACATTGTGCACATGTTGGGAATCGAACCCAGGTGTTCGGCGTGACGAGCAAACGCTGTAACAACTAGGCTACCCCACTGCCCCCTTATAAGGATATTTTATATATAGAGATATATGTCACGGATATGCAAGCTCAATATCCTGTTCTTTGACATTTGGACCATTTTCATCCTTTTTCTAAATTATTTGAAACTTGAAATATGAAATCTAGGAAATGATTGAGAGAAGTGTGAATGCAAACTGATGTGTTGCCCACATAGGATAATGCAACATACCCCTGTAACCTACTGTACTACTTTTGAGCTTAAATACAAGACTGTAGATTACAGTAGTGTGACTTTAGGACAAACACTGAACTAACACTGCACAAAGTTGCAATATATTTAGAAATATTTTATCAACAAAAATACTGTGAAATTTGTTCTATTTTTTCTCCCACAAACCATGATTTGTTGTCTATAAAACTGAGAATCACAGAAACTGGCCATTGTTCGAATTGGTTTTTCATACACAGAAGTTTGACAAATTACTTTGAATAGGAACTTCAAAGTTAAACCAGTGGAGGAACAAATGTATTAGACATAGGGTTGACAGTTTTGTTTAATCCTGCACTCAGTTAGACATTAAATGTCAGACAGGACACCTGTGGGTGCGATCCTGAGACAAAGCAGCCTGTTTGCTGCTCTTCATCGCTCCTTCAAAATATCCTGACAGCTTTGGTTCTGTGGCCTGAAATTCAAGATTTAATGGCAGGCATTTAAATAGCGTGAGTCCTTCCTTCTGAATCAGGAGCATAATGGATGTAAACATATATACAGATCTGTTGTTAAGGTCTGTTGTTGCAGGTGTTTGAGGCATACACTGACCCCGATGAGGTCTCTTGTTGCAGATGTTCAAGGTGTATACCTACCCTGATGAGGTCTCTTGTTGCAGACGTTCAAGGTGTTCACCAACCCCGATGAGGTCTCTTGTTGCAGGTGTTCGGGGTGTTCACCTTCCCCGATGAGGTCTGTTGTTGCAGGTGTTTGAGGTTCACCTACCCTAATGAGGTCTCTTGTTGCAGGTGTTTGAGGCGTACACTGACCTCGATGAGGTTTCTTGTTGCAGGTGTTTGAGGCGTACACTGACCACGATGAGGTTTCTTGTTGCAGGTGTTTGAGGCGTACACTGACCTCGATGAGGTTTCTTGTTGCAGGTGTTTGAGGCGCACTACCCCGACCCCGGCGAGGTTTCTTGTTGCAGGTGTTTGAGGCGTTTGAGGCACACACTGACCACAAATGAGGTTTCTTGTTGCAGGTGTTTGAGGCGTACACTGACCTCGATGAGGTTTCTTGTTGCAGGTGTTTGAGGCGTACACTGACCTCGATGAGGTTTCTTGTTGCAGGTGTTTGAGGCGTACACTGACCTCGATGAGGTTTCTTGTTGCAGGTGTTTGAGGCGTACACTGACCCCGATGAGGTTTCTTGTTGCAGGTGTTTGAGGCGTACACTGACCCGATGAGGTTTCTTGTTGCAGGTGTTTGAGGCGTACACTGACCCCGATGAGGTTTCTTGTTGCAGGTGTTTGAGGCGTACACTGACCCCGATGAGGTGGAACCAGGGACCTGGAGCTGGGAGCCGATTCTGTCCCCGGAAGAGCGTGTGAGTATTACGGGGTAACTGAGCTCAGCACAAATTAATTGGGTCATGTTTTCAGCCAATATAGATATTTTGCCAAATTCTATTGGGTCTAACTGGGATTCTGTTAACAGCAGCACCTAACCCCAATTTATCATTTATTCGTTTCTTGATGAGTTCGGCTAACACACCTTGGACCAGATTGAGTCCTAGTGGTAATTGTTACCCCTACGTATATTAACCTGGTGATTGTACTTACATGTCGAAACCGCCTCTGTTGTGTAGTGTTTAGAGCGTCCGCCCGGAGAGCGGAAGGTCGCGGGGTTCGATCCCCGACCGCGTCATACCAAAAGACGTTAAAATATGGTACTTGTTGGTCCCTGCCTGGCGCTCGGCATTAATGGGTACAACAAGGACTGGTCGGCTCAGAGTCAGTATAATGTGTCTGAGTGGGGTATTCATGCTTCACTGCGGCATGGTATCTCAGTGGGCTAGAACTATAAAACCAGCTTAAGTCTGGGCTAGTACAAGCAGCCACACATACACATACACACGCATGCACGTCGTCATATGAGCGAAATATTCTCAAACACGACGATAAACCCAATTTCACCTCACCTCACTTACATGTCAATGTTATTAATAGGGTGTGAGTGAATCTTCTAGCTGCGGTCAGTTCATCATTGTAATCTGAGGATGTGGATTGTTGCTCATGATATGGATAACTGGTTTGCCTTGTCCAATGATGTTCAGGCTATTTTGTTATTACTGGAATATGGAAAAATGGAGACTACATAATAATATACCAAATCAGCCACTATTCAAAGAAAATCACATTTTCAAATGTATGTTGATGGAGATAACGCTTGTTATCATCATGCTACTGCTTCACATCATGTTACATTGTTTCAGGAAAAGAAAAAGCGCGAGAAACAAGAGGCACTACGTCTGCTGACAGAGCTCAAATCTGTCATTTCTGTCCGGGCCTACGATAGAGAGAAGAGGGAACAGATCGCACTGTCAAAAAATGGGTCAAGGAAAGAAAACTCTTTCAGGACATGATATGTCGGAAAATGCACCTCGAAGCATGATCCAGGGAGCTGAACAAAAGAGTTGTGACACTTCCAGTTTGTCTGGGAAGGATGAGTCACAGTCAGTCTGTGAAAGCACAGAGTCAAACAAGACTTCCAGAGTGTTTGAAAAGGGGGATAACTCTGATATGAGTAGAAACACCAGATCAAACTCTGACAGTAGCAATGATTGTGATGATACGGAAGACAGGGATAGTATGTTCAGTGAGTTGAGGAAGGGTGGGTATTCATTCTCTCAACAGGATGTTAGGGCTGAGTGTTTGAACTCTCCAACTGAGAGGCACCGACACCTGTGTGAGGGTGGTGTGCCTGAAAATCTCCCATCTGGTGACAGTCACAATAAGCCTGAAGCACTATCTGATGATGATCTGAGAAGGAATGAAGCACTATCTGATGATGATCGGAAAAAACCTGAAACCCCATCTGCGGGTGACAAGCAGATCAAGTCTGAAGCGCCACCTTGCAATGATGAACAGAGTATGTCTGAAGCTCCAACTGGTGGTGATTATGAACAATCCAGCACACCTCCATATTGCAAAGACTATGCTCCAGTAGAGAGAGAGAGGACATGAAGGAGAGGCTTGAGAGAATCCATGGAACCAATCTTGGTTTTACAGCCAATGTGGCTGCCATGGCTGCTGCTAGATCCGCATTGCTTCGACAAAGTGAGCAGACATTTGGTGACACCTTCGGAGACAGCAGTGAAGATGAGGAAGATGTTGTTGGATAGATGGCTACATCACTCATATCTTGGCTAAGACAATATGGAGGAGATCGGTTTCACAGATGACATGGGGACGTGCATGTTCTTCTTTGGCCTCAATACTTTATTTCTTGTTTTCAGGATTACCTGTTTTTCATGATAACCTGAATGTAAGACTACAAGAAGCAGGTCTGATTTGAAAGTGTATTAAAAAAATTATAAAAAGAATCATTTTCATTGACAAAGGAAAAGGTCAGTGGTAGGTTACTGACATAGTGGGAAACACTATGAGAGAACTTCAATCTCAGTGTCTTGCTCTTTCATAGTACCTTCTGTAAGTGGCATGGCATTTAGAAGCTGGTATGGTGTTCCTCTTCATCCATAATCATCACAACCTCTGTTGTAAGCTCTGTTTCAGTGTTGATTGGCAACATTGGATTGTCTCTCTGGATTGTCCCCACTCCCTTCAACTCATCAAGTGCAGATTTTAGTTGTACAAGCCAACCCTCACAAAATCCAACTCCAGCTGATATCAAGTTTAACCTAAAAACATATATATATTTTTTCTTTTGACATAGAAACAAAACTTCCTTTCTCAGTTGTGTCGTCTAGCATTATAGATAATAATAATAATAATAATGTGTCCATTTATAAAGCGCAACTCCACACCAGGTATGCTTATAGCGCTAACAATCAATAAGGTATTATTGAAGTCCATAGAACTTTTTGTAAAGAAAGGTTTTGAGATGACACTTAAAGTTTTCAAGGGTTGGAGACAGCTTAAGTTCATCAGGGAGGGAATTCCATTTGACTGATGCCATGTTCTGGTAAGACTTGCAGCCAAGTGATTTGAGGTTCCACTTTGGTACACAGAGCAGATTAGCCAAGGATGAACGCGGAGTTCTTGTTGGTATGTAAGGAGAGAGGAGTTCTTGAAGATACACAGGTGCAATACCATGAATGTACTGATAAGCAAGTGTAAGGATCTTATAGTCAATGCGAGCTTCAATAGGCAGCCAGTGAAGAGACATCAGGATGGGAGTGATTTGGCAGCGTTTTGGTTGGAGAGTAACTATGCAGGCAGCTGTGTTCTGGATTTGTTGGAGCTTTTGGATGGACTCTTGTGAAGCTGCAACCAACAAGCTGTTGCAATAGTCAAGTCGGTAGAGAATCAGTGTTCTCACCAGGGCAGCCGCAGCATCCTGTGACAGGAGATGTCTGATCTGTCCAATGTTATGGAGATGGAAGTAACATTTTCTGCACAGTTCCAGAATCTGTTTCTTCATGGATAGGTCAGGTTGGAGTAGGACGCCGAGATTTCTGACATGTAGAGAAGGCTGAATGACCATGTTTCCAACTTTCAACTCAACATGTTTTGATTTTACTAACATGTTTCTTGTGCCAACAATCATAACCTCTGTCTTGTATTCATTTAATTTTAGTTTGTTATTGAACATCCACGAACCAATATGGTCAATGGCATCTTCAGTTCTGGTCAAGTCAGAACTGTTGTCACAGCCCCAAGTAATACCATCAAACAACTGAGTATTGTCAGCATAAAGATGACGATTGGTAGCTTTCTCACAAAGCAGATCACCAAGTTCTCTGGTATACATAGAGAACAATACAGGACCGAGAACCGATCCCTGTGGTACACCACAAAGAATAATAGATTCCGCCGACTGAGCATTACGAACAGCAACAGATTGAGTCCTGTTTGATAAGTAGCACCTAAACCACAGAAGAGCCTTATCATTTAATCCATACTGGAACTGAAGTCTTGATAGAAGTATCTGGTGATCCTTCGTATCAAACGCAGCCGATAAATCCAAGAGAACAAGAACGGCTGAGTTCCCCCCTGTCAACGCTCCACTGCAAATCATTAAGAACACGGAGCAGGGCTGTTTCCGTGCTGTGGAATGACCTATAGGCGGACTGGAATTTGTGATAGAGGTCATGATGTTTACTCAAGTGCTGACTAAGTTGCATCTTCACAGCTCTTTCAAGTACCTTGGAGAGGAATGGAAAATTAGACACTGGCCTATAGTTGCTGAAACAGGTGGAGTCTAAACCAGTTTTTTTCAGCAAAGGTTTCACAATTGCCTGCTTGAAGCAACCTGGAACAGTGCCCCATTTCAAGCTTAAGTTGACAATCTGAGTGAACACAGGAAGTAAAATGTCAAAATATTCCAAGACAAATTTAGTAGGGGCTGGATCAAGTGTACACGTTGTGCCCTTTGATTGTTTGATGATGCAGAGAATCTGTTCCTCTGTGAGCGGGTCGAAGGAATCAAAACTCTCACCTTGAAAGAGTGCACCAGTTACAGCAATTGACTCAGGAGAAAATTCTGGCCTAATCTTCTCAATCTTAGAAGAAAAGAACTTGCCAAAGTCGTTTGCAAGATGTATCTGAATCCTTTATCAAAACTGTCCATTTCTGCGAGGTTATTGCTGGATACATTACAACATGGCCCTCTCTTGCCTAGTGTAAGATGTTGGGTGGTCTGTTACATGGTTGATAGTACGTCAGAGCACATTGCCCTTAACATCAACCAGTGTTGGGGACACACTCTGTCATTTACCAGCTGCCATGACACACCAGGAATACTTCTGTAGAGTAAAACAACGTAGAAAACAAAAATATATAGATGAGAAGGAATTCAAGGATGCATTGAATGAGTAAAGTGAGTTGAATGCTGCAGTGATCCCTATTTAAGTTATATCACTGTGTGTCATGTCGGCTGGAGGAAAGCTGAAGTGAGGAAGTCTCAGACGTTTACAGCTTGTCTTCTACTCGTTGGTAGAACCCACAGACACTGTCATCGAGTTAATAGAAACATAACAGAATTTGAACCCACGATGATAAGTTTCTGGTGTGCAATAAAGGGACGTAACTGTGCACAGTGAATTCCGCGTCTCAGACTTCTGGGCTAGTCATGCCACATTGGAGTTAAGAATTGGAAGAAAAGAAAGAAATTGAGTAATATTTAATCTGCTTCTTATACATACAGTAAAAAATCTGAAATTACATAATAAACCTCCCAATACATATTTATATAATATGGATACATCTAGTTCACTATATGGTCGTTACAGCTGGCACGTGCAGTGAGATGTATGTGTGTTGGTATGTGTGCTGGAACATGAGAACTGTCCACATGAAACCTGCAGTCATCTGTCCCTGTGTTGTCTTCTGGACCTCAGATTCTGCCTCCAGAAGCAAGGCATGGCTGGCGATGACCTGGAAGCAACCTATGGATGTGTTGCCGAACGTCCGGGCATGGGTAGTGTCAACTTGTGTGCACCCTTAACAGGTTAAAAAGGCCGGGGTGCAAACCTCCAAAATCCCCATGGGTTTCCAGTTTGTCTCCCATTTGCTACTCCTCAGCAGTGAAGATGTTATCTGCCCATGAGTGAAAGGACTGTAAGGCTATGGGTGCCTGGCAAGAGCCTGGCGATGTCAAAGGTTAAACTTGGAATTTACAACTGGAATAAACATGTGCCTTATAGTAAATGTCCAACAACCCTTTCACTTCATATTTTGGTGACTAAAGAGATTAATTTGATTAGCATATATGAAATTTCAAATTTTAATTATTTTCTGAAAATACAATCTTCAACATGGTGATGTCAGCATCAAATAAGTGTACAGCCCTAACCCTGCACAGCATGGGGTCAGGGGAGTGGGGAGGGGATCATTTTCACAGCCTGCCTGAAATATGAAACCATGAATGAAACTTTTAACCCACTCAAAGGCTTGTTTCTATGGAAACGCACCTCATCTGGCCACCTGACTGACACAGTGGGAAATTCAAATCTGGATTTAAACATGAGAAATATATTTTCAAAATGTATGTTTTGTATGTCTGCATCCATACATTTTGCTGTGAGTCTTCACAACATACTTCTTTATACTATGACTTAATATCAGCCTGAACCGGTAAGTCAATTTTGTGATATTTCATGGAATTTACTTGAATACTGCATTGCTTTACATCGAAAGACAGCTTTGGCAAGGTAAGGAGGCCACACCCCATCTGTGTATAGGTTTGAACCCTAGCCTGTACGGTCTGCCACTAACTTTTGTATAAGTACCTAGGCAATCGTTATGTGTTGTTCACATTCAAAAACCAATCGAGGGAGTATCATGCCCCCAACAAAGACGCAAACACCTGAATTGTGCGTCATGTACGTACATGTGCATGTCGCACATCACTCCTTAAAGCAGAGCGAGATTCCTTCTGAATATTATATAAAGCACGGTCACTCCTTTACGTAAGTAGATATTTAATGAAAGTGGCGTTCTGACATCAATTGACAAAAACAACCACATTAAAACAGAAAGCTTCCTAATAACACACGAAGTGAGCGAATAATCCTTAACACTGCACCAGCAAATAACGAATCCCTATGGTAAGACCAGCACAGGTTTCTGGGAACCTATCCCTATTCCACCAGGAATCCCAATGCACGTGTACAAGGCCCCCAGTTCATCCTGTGCACGTGTACAGGACTCACAGTTCATCCAGTGCACGTGCACAGGACCCTCAGTTCATCTTGTGTACGTGTACAAGACCCACAGTTCATCTTGTGCACGTGTACAGGACCCTCAGTTCATCTTGTGCACGTGTACAGGACCCTCAGTTCATCTTGTGCACGTGTACAAGGCTTACAGTTCATCCTGTGCACGTGTACAAGACCCTCAGTTCATCCTGTGCACGTGTACAGGACCCTCAGTTCATCTTGTGCACGTGTACAAGGCTTACAGTTCATCCAGTGCACGTGTACAATGCCCTCAATTCATCCAGTGCACGTGTACAAGGCTTACAGTACATCCAGTGCACGTGTACAAGACCCACAGTTCATCCAGTGCACGTGTACAGGACCCTCTGCTCCAGGGTTCATCTAGTGCACGTTAGACTAACAAGGCTTACAGTACATCTAGTGCACGTGTACAAGGCTTACAGTACATTCAGTGCACATGTACAAGACCCACAGTTCATCCTGTGCACGTGTACAGGACCCACAGTTCATCTTGTGCACGTGTACAGGACCCTCAGTTCATCCTGTGCACGTGTACAAGACCCACAGTTCATCTTGTGCACGTGTACAGGACCCACAGTTCATCCTGTGCACGTGTACAAGACCCACAGTTCATCCTGTGCACGTGTACAGGACCCTCAGTTCATCTTGTGCACGTGTACAAGACCTACAATTCATCCAGAGCATGTGTTCAACACAGGCGATCTAATCCTCCTGTCTAAGACGATTATCCCTGATATTTCCCTTCACTCGTGAAGGTGTCACAAGGCGACTTCATAAGGTTGTTGATGCATGGGTGACGAGACAGTTGATGTCTGCAGGCGAACTGACCCCGAGACTGACCCTGTTCTGTGTTGACAGAGATGTGTATCTTGGCTGTCATTTATGGAGTTGGTAAATGGTAAAATATGGAAATACTTCTCACCTATTGTGACTTCAAGTCATAAAGTTGTACAGAATAAGCTGGAAAGATAAAAACAGAAAAATCTGGTGTTTAAATTGAATCTATCTCATCTACCATAAGCGTCTTGTGTGACTAAACATCTCCACTGACTCCACCGATAACTATAACTGACTGGCGTACCTTCAACCACTTTAAACATATGTTCAAACAAAATGGTAATCACATTGTCAATATTGAATCCATGGCAGTCATTATTTTTATTAGACTTTTAAGAGTTTGGAATGAATGAAGCCTGAGCATAGCGTGCTGAGCATCTTTGTTGCCATATGTTTTGTACAATAATCAATATTTGACTTTCTAACTTTGGGTGGCTGAAGGTACTAAACATTCCGTAGACTCTTAACACTCTTTATTTTAAAATTAAATTCCAAAGTAACTTTTGCTTTTGGGGGATGTGCTGAGGAACCCATACTTTATATCTTTATATCCTATAGATCCCATTTTACTGAATTCTGATTCACTGTCAAGTTTTGACTTATAACAACATAACTATATAACATCTCATAGCAAGGTCAATGAAACACTGAAGATATTCACATATATGTACAATTCTAATAGGTTATGACAGCTCGACATATTTTACTGTGGTTAATAATACGATGCGGTCGACGGTATATCTTAGGATTTATTTTCTCAACAAAAGTAGATTACAGTGAGAGCAGTAAGTAGCTCTCACTAATAAAGAACCTATCCATCCATGCATTGCTATCCTTACTTACTGCTCCAACATTTTAATGCCTTTCAAAGAAGTTATCGTATGAAGTTGGATTTTTTAAACGATAATTCAAACAGTCATCAAATAGGACTTGTGCTAATATTTATTTATTTATTTAATTATTTTATTTATTTATTTTTATTTATTTATTTATTTATTTATTTATTTATTTATTTATTTATTTATTTATTTATTTATTTATTTATTTATTTATTTATTTATTTATTTATTTATTTATTTATTTATTTATTTATTTATTTATTTATTTATTTATTTATTTATTTATTTATTTATTTATTTATTTATTTATTTATTTATTTATTTATTCCTCATTAGTTATTTAATGCTTAATGCATGCATTTACAGAGAGCCCTGTAAATGCAGAGCAGCTGATCTAATGTGTAATAAGCATTCATTATGCATCTAGCATAACCAGGTGTTGCACATACCAAATACAGCTGACCTGCTATTAACATGTTTATAGCGTTGATGAAGCAGGACTGATTCTATAACGTCGTGTCGAGTTAGTTGAGCAGCATATCGGTTTACTGGAAACTAGTGAAATATACAATACATTATACTCTACATTTTAGAAACAGAACACCATGAGGATAATTAAAAAACAGTCGTAAGAACTATATCTTTTGCAACACCCTGCAAAATCATAGTACAAATCATTTTTCTTTGAAATGTTAATTTCTTGTAATGAGTGGTGAAGAGTTACATCCCTTGAACTGTGCAGGCATACGCTCACAACGTTCGATACTGGTTGTATAAATATTGGTTATAAAAACATGAACCTCTATACGTAAGTACGAAGTCCCTCACGCGTCTGATTTCAAGTAAACATACAAATAACACGAGGTGAGATCTCTCTCAGGAGATATATCATATATCATGTTGCCATGTGTCTCACAGTTATTAGCCAGATGCCATATATCTCAGAGTTTTCGCCCGAGAAACCACATATCTCACAGTTATCGTCAGGGATGCCATATCTATCTCACTGTTATTGCCCCGAGATGCCATGTGTGTCTCACAGTTATTGACCGAGATGCCATGTGTGTCTCACTGTTATTGCCCGAGATATCATATGCATCACTATTATCGCCCGAAATGCCATATATCTCACAGGATGCCATGTGCATCACACTTATTGCCCGGGATGGCATGTGTCTCACGATTATTGCTCGGAATATCATGTGCGTCTTATAGTTATGGCCCGGGATACCATATACCTTACAGTTATCGCCCGGGATGTCATGTGTCTCACAGTTATTGCTTTGAATGCCATGTGTATCACAGTTATTGCCCGGGATGCCATGTGTGTCTCGCGGCTATTGACCGGGATGCCATGTGTGTCTCACAGTTATTGTCTGAGAGGTCATGTGTGTCTCACAATTATTGCCCGAGATGCCATGCGTGTCTCACAGTTACTACCCGAGATGCCATGCATGTCTCTCAGTTATTGACCGGGATGCCATGCGTGTCTCACAATTACTGACCGGGATGCCATGTTTGTCTCACAGTTATTACCCGGGATGCCATGCGTGTCTCACAAATATTGCCCGAAATGCCATGTGTGTCTCGCAGTTATTGTTGACCGGGATGCCATGTTTGTCTCACAGTTATTGCCCGGGTTGTCATGCGTGTTCCACAGCTATTGACCGGGATGCCATGTGTGTTTCACAGGTGCTGCCCGAGATGCACCTGTGTCTCACATTTATTGTCCGAGATGCCATTTGTGTCTCATGGTTATAGCCTTGGGTGCCGTGTTTCACAGTTATTGACCGTGATGCCATGTGTGTCTCACAGCTATTGACTGACACGTCATGTTTGTCTCACAGTTATTGACCGGGATGCCATGTGTGTCTCACAGTTATTGCCTGAGATGCCATGTGTGTCTCACAGTTATTGACTGGGATGCCATGCGTGTCTCACAGTTATTTCCCGGGACGCCATGTGTGTCTCACAGTTATTGCCCGGGATGCCATGCGTGGCTCACAATTATTTACCTGGATGCCATGTGTGTCTCACAGTTATTGCCCGAAATGCCATGTGTGTCTCACAGTTATTGCCCGAGATGCCATGTTTGTCTCACAGTTATTGCCCAGGACGCCATGTGTCAGTGTTCTAGACTGGAATGCCACGTTTGTAAAGGTGTCCATACTAACGTGGTTTCACCCCCGACCGCCTTTTCATTTCCCGTGCACGTGGCACACGTAACTTATATTAATTCAATTCCCCTGTGTCATCTGCTATTCTTGAAGTGTGTAGGCTCGGAAAAACAAGTACCAAACCGCGTTGTGCCAGTGCCCACGGCAATGTATGGGTATTGTGCCAGGAATTTTCACAGAAATCAATGTAAAGTAGTTATAAAATCATTTCACATAATTTATACATACAGTTATTGAAGATTGGGATAACACACACGATAGCATTTCACTCCATAAATTTTTTATCGTCAAAAATCGTGAAAGAGCTTAATTCTATACCTGTGTTGACAGTTGTCCCTGTGTCTCCCTTTCGATAAAACACAAACAGAATGCAATTCGGCAAACGTACGTAATCAAATCGGAGCCCGCGCGATTGTTTGAGTTCTATAGCTTAGCGTCTATTACCATCCGGGCAATATTTACACTGTGTTGCTGTACCAAATGACACCATTAGGCATTACATTTCGAAACAAGGAAAAACAAATTTCTTTCCAAAGAAGCGAGTTTTCACAAAGCGCGAACAGGGCTTAATTAAATCTGTATTGAATTGGCAACGATCAATAATTAACGGGTCTATAGCCATTGAAACGCACAGCTGCGGGAGTTGACAAGTTTATCTTTTCGCCTATTTTGGAAAAGGCAATATAGGCTTGTTTATCGAAAACGCGCTGGGTAAACAAGGCTGCGGCGTGGTTGGTTTGGATGGCCGTGGATCGCGATCAGATTGGGCGAGATTTGTTTGTATATCTGTTGGCCTTATCTTGGGGCGTCTGGCCTGGGCAAATACTGCCTCAACGATTGAATTTTGATAAACAAATGTTGCACATTGCCTCTGTTAAACGTGGCTCCTATTGAGTTGTCCCCCTTGTTTTATTCTAATTCATCCAGTTGTGTATATCTGGGCGAAAAAACCCGAGAAACACAGAACAGTTTTGAAGGAACAAATAGCCCGTGTTTGCCACTTTAGTTAAAACATGGGAAGGATGTCAGCGAATTACAGGCACGTGTAACTCATTGGATGTTCGATTCGGCAACAACTCATACAAAACAATGAATAAGTTTCTATACATCGAACGTTTAGTGTTGAGAAAAAAATGTATCTCTCCACGATCCCATCTAAGTTGTGACTGTGTCGTCAATGCCATGTACGGGTGTTTCTTGGTTAGAGGTAAGCTGAGTGTTGGTTACTTGCACAATACTACATTAGGCCCACATAGTTCTTGAAGTAACACCCACTGACACCTGATGTTAGACCCATATAATACTTGAAGTAACACCCACAGACACCTGATGTTAGACCCATATAATACTTGAAGTAACACCCACAGACACCTGACCCTTATCATACCCACAGACACCTGACTTATAATACTTGAAGTAACACCCACAGACACCTGACGTTAGACCCATATAATACCTGAAGTAACACCCACAGACACCTGACGTTAGACCCATATAATACTTGAAGTAACACCCACAGACACCTGACGTTAGACCCATATAATACTTGAAGTAACACCCACAGACACCTGACGTTAGACCCATATAATACTTGAAGTAACACCCACAGACACCTGACGTTAGACCCATATAATACCTGAAGTAACACCCACAGACACCTGACGTTAGACCCATATAATACTTGAAGTAACACCCACAGACACCTGACGTTAGACCCATATAATACCTGAAGTAACACCCACAGACACCTGACGTTTAGACCCATATAATACCTGAAGTAACACCCACAGACACCTGACGTTAGACCCATATAATACCTGAAGTAACACCCACAGACACCTGACGTTAGACCCATATAATACCTGAAGTAACACCCACAGACACCTGACGTTAGACCCATATAATACCTGAAGTAACACCCACAGACACCTGACGTTAGACCCATATAATACCTGAATATAACACCCACAGACACCTGACGTTAGACCCACATATTATTACTTGAAGTAACACCCACAGACACCTGACGTTAGACCCATATAATACTTGAAGTAACACCCACAGACACCTGACGTTAGACCCATATAATACCTGAAGTCACACCCACAGACACCTGACGTTAGACCCATATAATACTTGAAGTAACACCCACAGACACCTGACGTTAGACCCATATAATACTTGAAGTAACACCCACAGACACCTGACGTTAGACCCATATAATACTTGAAGTAACACCCACAGACACCTGACGTTAGACCCATATAATACTGAAGTAACCTTGAAGTAACACCCACAGACACCTGACGTTAGACCCATATAATACTTGAAGTAACACCCACAGACACCTGACGTTAGACCCATATAATACTTGAAGTAACACCCACAGACACCTGACGTTAGACCCATATAATACTTGAAGTAACACCCACAGACACCTGACGTTAGACCCATATAATACTTGAAGTAACACCCACAGACACCTGACGTTAGACCCATATAATACTTGAAGTAACACCCACAGACACCTGACGTTAGACCCATATAATACTTGAAGTAACACCCACAGACACCTGACGTTAGACCCATATAATACTTGAAGTAACACCCACAGACACCTGACGTTAGACCCATATAATACTTGAAGTAACACCCACAGACACCTGACGTTAGACCCATATAATACTTGAAGTAACACCCACAGACACCTGACGTTAGACCCATATAATACCTGAAGTAACACCCACAGACACCTGACAGACCCATATAATACTTGAAGTACGTTGACGTTAGACCCATATAATACCTTTAACACCCACAGAAGTAACACCCACAGACACCTGACGTTACCCACAGACACCATATATAATACTTGAAGTAACACCCACAGACACCTGACGTTAGACCCATATAATACTTGAAGTAACACCCACAGACACCTGACGTTAGACCCATATAATACCTGAAGTAACACCCACAGACACCTGACGTTAGACCCATATAATACTTGAAGTAACACCCACAGACACCTGACGTTAGACCCATATAATACTTGAAGTAACACCCACAGACACCTGACGTTAGACCCATATAATACTTGAAGTAACACCCACAGACACCTGACGTTAGACCCATATAATACTTGAAGTAACACCCACAGACACCTGACGTTAGACCCATATAATACCTGAAGTCACACCCACAGACACCTGACGTTAGACCCATATACTTGAAGTAACACCCACAGAAATCTGACGTTAGAAGTAACACCCACAGACACCTGACGTTAGACCCATATAATACTTGAAGTAACACCCACAGACATCTGACGTTAGGCCCATATAATACTTGAAGTAACACCCACAGACACCTGACGTTAGGCCCATATAATACTTGAAGTAACACCCACAGACACCTGACGTTAGTTAGACCCATATAATACTTGAAGTAACACCCACAGACACCTGACGTTACGTTAGGCCCATATAATACTTGAAGTAACACCTAGTAACACCCACAGACACTTGACGTTAGACTCATATAATACTTGGAAGTAACACCCACAGACACTTTAGGCATATAATTTTGAAGCAACACCCACAGACACTTGACGTTAGGCCCATACTTATAATACCTGAAGTAATACTACTGAAGTAACACCCACAGACACCTGACGTTAGACTCCATATAATACTTCTTGAAGTACCCACGTTAGACACACACCTGACGTTAGGACTTGAAGTAACACCCACAGACACCTGACGTTAGACCCATATAATACTTGAAGTAACACCCACAGACACCCGACGTTAGACCCACATAATACCTGAAGTCACACGTTAGGTAACACCCACACCTGACATTAGACCCACATAGTATGTGAGGTAACACCCATTAACACCTAATGTTAAACCCAAATAATACTTGAAGTAACACGTTAGGTAACACCCATTAACACCTAATGTTAAACCCAAATAATACTTGAAGTAACACGTTAGGTAACACCCATAAACACCTGACGTTAGACCCACATAATGCTTGAAGTAACACCCATTAACACCTGATCTTAGACCCACAAAACACATGACGTTAGACCCACACATAATAGGTGTAAAACCTACATGATACGTAAAATAAGGCCCACGTGATACGTGAAGTAAGACCCACGTCATACGCAAGGTAAGATCCACAAAACGCAAGACGTTAGACCCACATAATAAATGACGTAAAACCAAGTACCACCTGGCGTAAGGCCCGCATAATAAATGACGTAAGACCCTCATAATTCGTGACGTAGGACCACAGTACATGCTGCTAAGACGGTCGTACCTCCTATAACATAGACTACCGAAAGTCGCAGCGCTATGCACGCCGTGTCGAACGAGGGCCCTTATTACAAAGCGATCTTAGGGCTACGACTGTCGTAAGTCTATGTTAAAGTATGGGGGTTCACGATTACCTTTGCGCTACGATAACTTCGTGGAACGGGGCACAGGTCCCTTGGTTTTGAGCGGTGCGTTCGAAGACTATGAAATTTAAGTGTTCAATCGCAACATTGGATCAGTGAAACCCCCGTACCCAAAGAGTCTACTTTAGTGTTATGTTTTGTTTAGGCCATGCTTGTAACGAACTAGTCGACCAATACAACAATAACCTCGGGATGGTCGAATGAAAGGATCGATGTCATGCCATCGTTGGGTGGGACACATTCACCAGTGTCGCCTCTCTAATATGTGGAACTCGTGTCATTGACGGTTGCCGAATACTGTACCCGGTTCCCACCGTGCCTCCACAATCAAGGTTCAGACCTCTGTAGTTCGAGAGGAAGTTTGTTCATCTGTTTTAGACCTCTGTTTGTTTGTTGCTTAATTCAGCAATATGTCAGCTGTATCTGGGAGTATATAATCCACGCGGAGACTGACATTTCCTGTGACTGACATAAGGGCAGCATTTTGATGTTTTGTGTTTCTCATCGCCCGACCGACCCTTCTAATTATATTGCCGACGTCCCAAAGAACTTTTTTCATTCCAACACCGCCGACTCGAACCTAAAACGTACCGCCTCGTCATATAAAATGTTTATATCTTAATCAGACGCTGCCACAAGTGTAAAGAACGCGAGAAATTGTAATGAGAATTACAATAAGTGAGAATCAAGAACATTATTCAGATAATTTTGTCTTTATTAAAAACATTTCCCGACCGACCGACACATGTTCAGACTATGGCGGCTACGTGAAACACATAGAAAAAAATGATGCCCTAATGAGCATCTATCTATGCAACTCCCGTTAAACGCCCAACGTGTGGTATTGTTGCATATCAATTCTAAGCGGGATCTTCACGGGTCAGAGTAATGCAAGAGTCGGTGGACCCGAGTCTTCATGGGGGAACCACCACTAAAGACGTTCCCACGAGGAACCACACCAAAATAAGTGACAACCCCACCCCCACCCCTCATGCCATGTACAAAATCAATTACCCCCCCCCACCCCTTCTCATAATTTCTAAGTATAATTGTCTAATATGTATATGTACAAAATTGAAGACCCCCACCCCTTAAAATCATCATCAGCCCCTAGTTATAAAGTATGAACGGTCCCTTAGACATATTTAATGCTGGGGACCTACCCTACTTTGGTGACCTTGAACTTTGACAATGATGACGCGTTCTGAATCGGGATACACTGCCAGAAAGCAAAATTGCACCCCGTAAACAAACAATTTTGAAACCATTTTTGTGAAAGCAAGTGTGTATAATGAGGTGGGCCTGTTGTAGGAATCCCTAAGGTTCTATATGACAGCGAGGTGGACCCTCCTTGTGATTCACTCGACAACATTGCCATTCAATGCACCTTAACGTCAGAGACTGTAAGCAACCTTTTTCTTATCATTTTACAAACGCAATTATAAGGGAAATATTGTTTGGACAAGGGTCCTGCGTTATTCAGGCTTCGGGGCTGTGCATCTGTACGGGGTCGACTCGGTAAACTGGGAAACGCACAATAGAAAGTAGTGCGATTATTTATTTTCGCTTTATGCTCTGTGTTTGTGTGTACCGGGCGGCTGAAGTCGCCAGATAGCTTTGTTTATCAACAGGGATGATTTACCAGGGTGGGTCGTATATGGCGCGAACTAGCGCGTGGGTGGGCGACTGTGCCGGCACAACACCAGCCATACATCTAACATTTCTGAAACTCTAAACACGAGGATGATACAGATATGCGAGAAGGCCAGATATTACATCTCACTTCACTCCCAAGTTCTGTTAGCGTGTTGTTGTTGTTTTCAGATTGTATGACTAACTACTTTGTGTCTTTTATGTTATCTTTTTGGCATGAAACATTTGCCAGATCGTTGAACTATTATGTAGATGTGTTTATATTTGGATTTCCGTTAGTAAGGCTGCGTGACAGTGATGGCATGAGACGCTGATATAGTTCTTAGTGTTTACTTAAGAGGTGAGGTGGGGTGACGTGACGTGAAGTGAAACGGGTGAGGTGAGGGGAAACGGGTGAGGTGAGGGGAAACGGGTTTTAACATCCAGTCAAGACTACTTACGTAGCAATGTACATGTCTGTGCGTGCGTGCGCGCGTGTGTGCTGCTTGTATTAGTCTGAACTAATGACCGGATTAATATAGTGCTGGCCCACTGAGATACCTAGTCAGTCTCACAGTCCCTGAACCACATTTCCCTACTACCAGATCTGCAGTGCTAAAGCCGTTGTAAAGCAAGTCTAGATTTTCAGGTTCGGAATCTCTGGTCTCCCTAACTCCTTTTCAATATAAATTGGCTTGTTTGTTACTATCAAAATTATATATATTCAGAGACTAAGCTTTAGTCTATGAGACACCGTGTCACCACATTTCATGGATTTAATTACCAAGCGTACAGATCAGGAACCTTTGGTCCTTAAGAGATGCACAAGAACCCTTTGGTCCGCAAAGAAAGTATATTCTTGGGCGGAACACCAGACTCTGGTTCAGAACAGATCATTGATCTTTAAAAAAAGTCGGCGAGAAGAACCACTCGATGCCGCCTCTAACGACCAACGTATAGGTCGTGAAGACCAATTTTAACTCACGGCGACAAGCATTTATACCCGAAGTACTGTGTATAAATCCAATATTATTTATTTGTTTGTTTGTTTGTTGTTTAACGCTGCACTCAGCAATATTCCGGCTATATGGCGCATGTCTGTAAATAATTGGACCAGACAACCTAGTGATTACCAGCATGACCATCGATCTACGCAATTGGGATACGATAACATGCGTCAACCAAGTCAGCAAGCCTGACCAGCCGATCCCGTCAGTGGCTTCTTTCAACAAGCATCGGTTGCTGAAGACCAATTCTAACCCGGATCATTACGGGTCAATCCAATATCAATATCAACGTTGGTCGTGAAGGTGGATCCCGGTGTGCATACAGATGAAGTAAGTTAACGGACGCTCGTTGTCTTTGTACTGATGTATGTAACATATGCAAAAAGCCATGATTATAAAGATACCGACATTGCACGAACCCTCACTGTGTGACCCAGCGATGTTGTATAAACAACTGTTTGAAATGTCTACAATGCAATTTCATCTCTGAATATAATCAGAGAGTAAATATTGCCTGAGTTACAACTCCCGTCGATGAGAAACTAGCTCGGTCCCTCTCTCTCACACAGTTGTGATTGTGTTGTTGTTGTCGGCCGACACGGGGGTCACGCGGTGTCACACACAAACAAGGCGAGTGAGGGGCTGTTACATGCACTTTGTTTATGCTAGTGTTTGTGTTGTGAAGGGACGCCATTAGCTTGTACCAGCTCTCGGAAACATTGTGACAGGCCAACTGGGAGGTTTGCATATTTGGCTAAAATGTTTGTAACTATGATTGCAACACACAGCCATCAATATTTTCAACAATCACCGTCTGGTGTACAGAAAGGACTGTGTTGCTGGAAACATTGGCTTGAACTTCTAGCAGGTGACATCTAACGGAATGTATGAGACCATGGGATAGGAACAAGTGCCACTGTCTCATAGTAAGAGACACGTCGAGCCGAGATGCTTACTCACTCCCCCTCCCCGGACACCCCCAGCTGTACCCTGCGTCCACGGTGTGTGTGCATACGTGTGTGCGTGTGTGCGTGTTGTGTAAGGGGTGTAACACAGCGAATGGATGTGTGTGAACAGCAGCAGCAGTGTACAAGCAATTGTATGCCGCGTCTGTTCCTTGTGCGACCAGTTTGGTGAAAGTTTGGTGCCAACAAACCATAACAGTCCTTGTCAGGGTGAATCTTGGATTAAAATCCACGATCATCGGGTACCGGCACGCCTATGCACTGCAACTTCCGGTGCCTTCAAGTACTGGGCCCTCGTGCCACCAGAAAGACGGCGACAAGTTAACAAAAGTTAACAAAGTTAAGTCTTTGAACTGAAGACGTACATACGCTTACATGAATAAAGGCATATTCATGAACAAACAAATAAACTATTGACAACTGAAAGTGACATCTGAACGATGCTGTGTTGTGAAAGTCTTGGGAATCGGCATGATCAATATATTTATCATGAAGTTTATTATCTCTGTTTTTGTTTAACGCCGCATCCAGCAATACTCCAGCTATATGACGGCCAGGAATTTGAAAATACAAGCTTCCTCTAGGTCTTACGCGAGGTAGATATTGGTGTATCTAAATTCTTAGCCACCTGTGATTCACGTTGCCCAGAGGTACATAGAGTGTATTTGTAGCAAGGTGTGACACGATGCAAATACCCAAGAACGTATTTTTAGAACAGTTATTTTGCAGCATATGTTACCTTTGAATAATACATTTTGCTTCAGCATCACTTTGTTAAGCATGGAATGTTAGGGATGAATACACTTATAAATAAACATTACTCGCTTTATCGCCAAGCGGTCTACATCGTATTTATAAACAAATCTATATTTGGTTAATGTTGAGATTAACCTGTTACAAAGTTACTAATACATCCATATATATTCAGAAATGTTAATGAATCATTATCATTTATTGCGTAACTAATTTTTCATGTGGTTCAAATATATATCATATTAGTAGCCAGGCATTTTAATGAGAATTGCAGAACTCCAGGACAAATGACACTGTCGTTGTTGGTGTCGTCAGGCGTCAAGACGTCCGATCCGAGTCCATCGGTGTTGACGTAGGCGATGGGGAAACAAGGACTGGGTTTTATTTGTTGGGTTGTTGTTTAAAGCCGCACTCAGCAATATTCCAGCTATATGACGGCTGTCTGTAAATAATCGAGTCTGGACTAGACAATCATGTAATCAACAACATGAGCATCGACCTACGCAGTTGGAATACGAAGACATGTGTCAACAAAGTCAGCGAGACTGACCACCCGATCCCGTTTGTCACCTCTTACGACAAGCATGGGTTTCTGAAGACCAATTCTAACAAAGGTCTTCACGGGTTGCATGGGCTCTGAGATACTACCGGCGAGTCTGGTTCAGTGGTGAATTACTATTTCTTCTCCTCCAGTGCCAAGATGGAAGACGGCGTGTTTGTCGACGTCGAAATGAACATAATTTTGCACCGAACTACGTTCGACAGGTGCTGGTTAGAGGGGACATATCCTACACACGGAGATCGGACTCGGCGCTGGTTCGGGGAATTGCAGTCGTTGAATTTCCAAGATGCGATTCATGAAACCAAAAGCACTTTTAGATCGTTAAATACATTAATAATAACAAATAGAGTATAGGAAACACGAAAGCAAGAAAACGAACAAGTCATTTAAACAAATGCTTAGCATGGATTGACACACATGGTTAGGGGGTACGGCTTTTCAGGTGTCGGTGAGTGACGTTCCCGTCGATAAAAGCTGCCTGTAAGATGACCACCGCTACCACAAGTCGAATGTAGTAAAGTTTTGAAAGTAAACAGGAACTGTTTATGAAAAATACCCGTCAAATACGCATGTGGAAATATTCAAAATTGCAATGTAAGCAATAAACAATTGTCGACAGCACGCGTGTAATTTACGTTATGACAGATTGTATTACCCATTACTGAAAACTAGAAACTGTTACAATACCAAAAAAATGTATGATTTAGGGCATGAAATGACATAGTTTAGATAACAAGCAGATTATGTCTACGAGAGATACAGGTTAGAACACAGACCAGTAATGTTCGTTTTAAAGACCGATTTGTTGAGAACGTAATCACACGTGACGGTGATGATATTGTAACGTTGCTGTGAAGCGTTATGGGACCATTGGTTAACTTGAAACAACAGTTCATTCTATAGTTTAACACAGCATCAACGCAGAAACACAACCGCAGAACTCGAATGATCACTTCAGATAAACAAAATGTAATTTAAGTTTTGTAATTTACGTTTACTTGACAGTTAGAATGGTGCGTGACGTTACATGTGAAACCCCCAAAACACCAAAAATCACGTGTTGGTAGTCGTTTGAATGTCTGCATGCGAGCAGGGCAATATTCATTCTATGGATTCCATTGTCGATCATGCCACTTTTTCACCCTAACGTAAATGACTAAAGGTGTTACGTAAATTTCATACGAATATTTCTTTGAATCATTACTTAAGATGATAAAACGATTTAACATAAGTGCACGTTTTGTCAACTCTACAGATAAGTATGGATCCAAAAGTAAACAAATGTGTTATTCCAATGTCTCATTGTGTGATTGTTGCTTGTAGATATCTCAATGTTGCATGACTGTCTCGGTCATATTTACAGAATAATGTTCACTTCTCATTTGATTACATATCTGGTGCAAAGAATTTTACTGTTTTTGTCATCTTTGGCGTTTAATCAAAATTCAGTCTTTGAATTTAACAGGAACGTAAGTTACAACGTAATATATGTCACCAGTAGAACTGTAAGATGGTAACGGTGTTTAACAGGTAAAGCCAAAATATATTCATTCCCATTTTGTATGATTCCATGGCGTTTTCGTGAAAGGGAACGTTTTATTTTCAAGTTTCTGATTTAATCCTTGATACAATGTAAATGTGGATTTTGAACAGGTATTAGGTGGCGCCAACAGTGTGAAATCGCTTTACTGAGTACAAATTCTTTTTGCTTTTTGGAATTAATTGTTTTTTTATTCGATGTTTGAATCGAACCAAGAACAAAAGAGTTCATTTTCTAGCGGTTTATGTTGATACTACTCGTTACCCATGAACGTATATTACTTGGGCGTTAACGGGTACCTTACTTGAAACCAGTGCTACAAGTTTAATACTGTTCACTGAATGCTGAAAAAGTACAAACTGTTCATTCACAAGTTGTAGTTTTGGAAAATAAACAACATTATTTTTTGGTCTGAAGTGATTTTGTTTTTCTTCACTATCCTCTATGAATTGAGCAGTTTCGTTGGGAATGACTGCGGTTGGAAGTGTACCTCAACGTGAACACTTGCACAACAGACCAACTCTATGCAGGAAGAATGGAGAGGATTTCCACTGGACAACATTCGTAGACCTATTTAGTCTGAGGTGTAGATCAGTGATAGCAGGACACAAAGGTCCCACTAGCTAGCCATCGTCCCTCATGGACGTACGTGTCATCATTTCTACAGAACATGTGACTATCGCCATCTTTGTTTCAGTCAAATTAACATGAATATGCACATTTTGTTAAAAACAGTGAAATGTTGCAACGTTAGCCTATGTGTGTTGGCTTCTTTTCGTATTTGGATATTGACTAAACTACGACCATTGACTTTCACCGTAATTGCAGTAAGTTAAAGAACATGTCTATCATATATATGTTTGTCATCACATCGTTGTCGTCATCCTCCTCATCTTCGGAACACAAGATATACATACTGCAAGGAGAGTTATCTAGCGATCCTTGCACAGACAGGTTTAAACTACAATGACACAATGGGTCTACTATAACGGTATATACAAGCCGTGTGTTAACAGTAACACTGAGCAGTCTACAATAACGGTATATACCAGATATTGGAACAGTAACACTGAGCAGTCTACAATAACGGTATACACCAGATATGGGAACAGTAACACTGAGCAGTCTACAATAACGGTATACACCAGATATGGGAACAGTAACACTGAGCAGTCTACAATAACGGTATACACCAGATATGGGAACAGTAACACTGAGCAGTCTACAATAACGGTATACACCAGATATGGGAACAGTAACACTGAGCAGTCTACAATAACGGTATACACCAGATATGGGAACAGTAGCACTGAGCAGTCTACAATAACGGTATATACCAGATATGGGAACAGTAACACTGAGCAGTCTACAATAACGGTATATACCAGATATGGGAACAGTAACACCGAGCAGTCTACAATAACGGTATACACCAGATATGGGAACAGTAACACCGAGCAGTCTACAATAACGGTATATACCAGATATGGGAACAGTAACACTGAGCAGTCTACAATAACAGTATACACCAGATATGGGAACAGTAACACTGAGCAGTCTACAATAACGGTATATACCAGATATGGGAACAGTAACACTGAGCAGTCTACAATAACGGTATACACCAGATATGGGAACAGTAACACCGAGCAGTCTACAATAACGGTATACACCAGATATGGGAACAGTAACACTGAGCAGTCTACAATAACGGTATACACCAGATATGGGAACAGTAACACTGGGCAGTCTACAATAACGGTATATACCAGATATGGGAACAGTAACACTGAGCAGTCTACAATAACGGTATATACCAGATATGGGAACAGTAACACTGAGCAGTCTACAATAACGGTATACACCACAGATATGGGAACAGTAACACCGAGCAGTCTACAATAACGGTATACACCAGATATGGGGAACAGTAACACTGAGCAGTCTACAATAACGGTATACACCAGATATGGGAACAGTAACACCGAGCAGTCTACAATAACGGTATACACCAGATATGGGAACAGTAGTCTACACCGAGCAGTCTACAATAACGGTATATACCAGATATGGGAACAGTAACACCGAGCAGTCTACAATAACGGTATACACCAGATATGGGAACAGTAACACTGAGCAGTCTACAATAACGGTATACACCGGTATATATATGGGAACAGTAACACTGAGCAGTCTACAATACATAACCCAGATATGGGAACAGTAACACTGAGCAGTCTACAATAACGGTATACACCAGATATGGGAACAGTAACACCGAGCAGTCTACAATAACGGTATACACCAGATATGGGAACAGTAACACTGAGCAGTCTACAATAACGGTATACACCAGATATGGGAACAGTAACACCGAGCAGTCTACAATAACGGTATACACCAGATATGGGAACAGTAACACCGAGCAGTCTACAATAACGGTATACACCAGATATGGGAACAGTAACACTGAGCAGTCTACAATAACGGTATACACCAGATATGGGAACAGTAACACTGAGCAGTCTACAATAACGGTATATACCAGATATGGGAACAGTAACACTGAGCAGTCTACAATAACGGTATACACCAGATATGGGAACAGTAACACTGAGCAGTCTACAATAACGGTATACACCAGATATGGGAACAGTAACACTGAGCAGTCTACAATAACGGTATATACCAGATATGGGAACAGTAACACTGAGCAGTCTACAATAACGGTATATACCAGATATGGGAACAGTAACACCGAGCAGTCTACAATGACGGTATACACCAGATATGGGAAATAGTGGGAACAGTAACACTGAGCAGTCTACAATAACGGTATACACCAGATATGGGAACAGTAACACTGAGCAGTCTACAATAACGGTATACACCAGATATGGGAACAGTAACACTGAGCAGTCTACAATAACGGTATATACACCAGATATGGGAACAGTAACACCGAGCAGTCTACAATAACGGTATATACCAGATATGGGAACAGTAACACTGAGCAGTCTACAATAACGGTATACACCAGATATGGGAACAGTAACACTGAGCAGTCTACAATAACGGTATACACCAGATATGGGAACAGTAACACTGAGCAGTCTACAATAACGGTATACACCAGATATGGGAACAGTAACACTGAGCAGTCTACAATAACGGTATATACCAGATATGGGAACAGTAACACTGAGCAGTCTACAATAACGGTATACACCAGATATGTGGGGAACAGTAACACTGAGCAGTCTACAATAACGGTATATACCAGATATGGGAACAGTAACACTGAGCAGTCTACAATAACGGTATACACCAGATATGGGAACAGTAACACTGGGCAGTCTACAATAACGGTATACACCAGATATGGGAACAGTAACACTGAGCAGTCTACAATAACGGTATATACCAGATATGGGAACAGTAACACTGAGCAGTCTACAATAACGGTATATACCAGATATGGGAACAGTAACACTGAGCAGTCTACAATAACGGTATATACCAGATATGGGAACAGTAACACTGAGCAGTCTACAATAACGGTATACACCAGATATGGGAACAGTAACACTGAGCAGTCTACAATAACGGTATATACCAGATATGGGAACAGTAACACTGAGCAGTCTATAATAACGGTATATACCAGATATGGGAAAACAGCAGCATAACTGTCTCCAACAACAGTAGACACCAGGCCCCGTTTTCTTGAAACAAATTTAAGAATGAGGTTTTGATTTAAGTCAGAGTTTTTGATAAAATGAAATCAATATTAAACTCAAACATAGTAGACAATTTGAGTTTGGTGGAGCGATTACTTAAGTTGTTTCGGATTTTTTAATTTAAAAAATGCAGTTGAGTTAAAAATTCAGCTGTTTCAAATTGTCAAACTCAGTTTGAACTTTTAGTAAAAAGTTAAGTTTGTTTCGAGAAAACGGGGCCAGATGTTTACAACAGGTAACGGTCTACAATAATGATCCAATGCCTTGATGGCACTGTACTGACCATGAGTAGGGACTAACAACTCTTTTGTGGCAATCACACTGTTTTGTTGGATGTCAGCGACCAACTTGTTATTCATACAATCGGGTCCATTCTTCACCCTCAGATAGTATAGTGAGAGCATCGTATATCTCTCCTTACCCCACCTGGATGACAGTAGTGCTGGTCTCTCAGTGCTGTGCTTAATCTCCCCAGATTTGGAATATACTTTTATGTCCTTTCTGTCCAAGAATTATCATTCCTATAAAAATATTAACTTATCATCATTGTTTTATTCATATCTTATGGCGGCGTGAAGCCTCTGTCAAGGCTGGGGATTAGCGGTTCCTCAATATGTGACAGCAGTGTGACAGTTATGCTGGAGTCTAGGTGCAGTGTCAGTCCTGACGTAACACACGGTATAAACATGGACAATCTAAACAATACTCCTTTCATTTAAATTTTTCACAATTTTAATACAGTACTGAGAAGTCAACTGAGTTAATCTTATTTCGGTGAACATCGTTCAAGAAAATCTGTAAATTTAACTTCAGAATTATTGTAATATAGACACCGATGTGGCGTAGCGGCCTCAGTTCCTGTCGACATGCTAATGAATAACAGTTAAAACCCGTCGACGACGGGCTGGCCAGGGTATAATGACCCTAGTTACTTTGTGGTTGACTTGTGTAACCACATGTTAACTGATTAACCTCACAATTCGGTTGAGCTACGTTGTCCATAGACTCCATACCTTCTGAACCCTTGGGGTGCCGCACTCTAGGTAACAACCTTCAAATGAAGTTATTGTTGAAGAAAATAATTTCGTTTAATGATTCCGTCGTGAGTAAAGTCATGAATAATGTAGCTCTCGTGGTCACTTCGTATCTATTATGAAGTTGCCCAAATCTGTGACAGTTTATAGCCTTTTACTCTTTTTGTTTTTGAATATAGGAATCGCTTTGTTGAAATTTCCTACAACGAAATTTACCTTGTGTACATGTATGTATTGTTTCTAAAATGTAAGCCATCCGGCCCATAATTCACAAACAATATCCTGATGAAGAGTCGGCCTTTCTGTGTTCAGTGTACTCATGAATATTAACATTACGATAAAAGTTTTTAGTTCACATCATAGTGATTTCTTTGACATAATACAATATGTACGCAAAATATATTTCCATGTATGTTACCTCCAGTCTTCCTGATATTGATTGTGCTCAAAAGTTCTTTAACGACGATGTTCCCTATCTTCAACAGGTTTCTTAAACTACATTTGTACAACAAAAACATAACCTTTCTTCTTGCGAAATATGTTCGCTCGTCCAGAAATCGTGATTTCCACAACGGAATTTACTTAACATCACCGCACACAATTCTTAATATTTATTAGGTAATTTTCGGAAGAAACTCATATTTACAATATTAATAATTTCACAGAAATATCAACTTGTTATAAAGTAATGCGAGTGCATATTCCCTTTGCCTCACTCATGGATACCTTCTCTCTTTCTTTCTTAAACAGCACATCTTTCTATTCGGACTGAATATAAGGTAAATACAAACTAGAATAAACGTTTCTAAAAGCTATTATTTGATTTATTTACCATGTTTTTATGTTTTCTGATGTCATGTTAGCAAATGGACTCATCCGTTGACGATGCTTCATCATAATATGATACAACTTCTTATTATCTGAAGACGTATTCTAGTAGTTGACAAATGTGTTGGCGTGAAGGATTTGCGTGTTTCATAATAGTTGACCTCTTAGTATTCCACATGTTGTCGAGACGAAGGAAAGGGGCAGATGATCTGTAATTCGTTCCAGCGCTTTCATAATTCTCTTATAATGGCACAAGATGTTATACTGTACTGGTAACGTTGGCTGAACAGATTCTGCTCGAGCTGGGTATTTCTACTTTCGTCCCAATATCCCTTCCCAAAACGTTTATAGAGCAGTCCTGAATTTAACAGGTTTTGTTTTGTGATTCCCAGAGACAGCTCATGAGGTTGACGAGGAACATGACATCACTGCTGTTCGCCTCCCTCACGTTATGTAACCTCCACAGACATCTGTTGTGTTTGCCCATTATCTGGTACCAACTGTGGTTTCGATCTTCTATTGATGCCCGTTTCACAAGAGGAAAACGCATTTTGTAGCCAACAAAGGGGATCTTCAACACCCTATTTTGCACATTTATTAGCAATATTTAGCTTTTCACAAAATATGTTGATATTTGGTTAAAAAGGGTAATACTGCCCGAATATGTTATGTGATATGAATTAACATATTGTAATATAACACAATGAGTCACTTGCTCTTCCATGTCCACCCGCTGCATATAATGTTCATCTGCTAGAGAGGTACAAGCAGTCACGTATCTGCGTTGGCTAAACTTGATTGGTTTTCCACATCAAGTTACGTGGAGTCCAAAACCTGAACAAAAACATATACTGACGACCAAAAGAAAATTGTCTTCAATTTATATCCACAAAAGATGACAGTCATACTATAAGAGTATTGGCGGTGAGGTGAGGTGAGGTGAAATTGGGTTTAACGTCGTGCTTGAGAATATTTCGCTCATATGACGACGTGCATGCGTGTGTATGTGTATGTGCGGCTGCTTGTACTAGCCCAGACTGAAGCTGGTTTTATAGTGCTAGCCCACTGAGATACCATGCCGCAGTGAAGCATGATTACCCCACTCAGACACATTATACTGACTCCGAGCCGATCAGTCCTTGTTGTACCCATTAATGCCGAGCGCCAGGCAGGGACCAACAAGTACCATATTTTAACGTCTTTTGGTATGACGCTAAGAGTATTGGCCTGACAGTTGCCTGAATTGCTCGGGGTGGGGTAACAAAAACATGTTTTCGACGAGTTGGACAATGTGCACAGACATCTAAAATGGTTCAAGTTCAATGGCAGAGTCGCATTAACAGTGTGTACGATCACCCCTTCTACAAGACACGCAAAACTGTACAGAACACAGAAAAAGTAATACTTCTTCAGTCACGAGGGTCACGTCGACATTTCTCCTGGACGATCTGTCGGTCAGCTGGAGGATGCGGTCGCTGTTGAATCCATGATAACCTTGTGGGGTTTTATGGGTGACACATCTGGGGAGTGTGCAGGCCACGCAACACGTTGGCTGCAGGACGGTTCTGTACAATTCGGGATGTATGGGTGTCAGGCGTTGTCATTCTGATAAAGTTCACCACGTGGCAGTTGGTGTAGAAATGGTGAGGTGAAATTGGGCTTTACGTCGTGCTTGAGAATATTTCGCTCATATGACGACGTGCATGCGTGTGTATGTGTATGTGCGGCTGCTTGTACTAGCCCAGACTTAAGCTGGTTTTATAGTGCTAGCCCACTGAGATACCATGCCGCAGTGAAGCATGAATACCCCACTCAGACACATTATATTGACTCCGGGCCGACCAGTCTAGTTGTACCCATTAATGCCGAGCGCCAGGCAGGGACCAACAAGTACCATATTCTAACGTCTTTTGGTATGACGCGGTCGGGGATCGAACCCGCGACCTTCCACTCTCCGGGTGGACGGTGTAGAAATGGAAGGACGAAGAATGGAGTATAAGGATGAAAGAAATCCAAGTTCTATGGATAGTCAACTCCTTTATTGCAGTGAGTGCGACGTGTCGGTGTAGGTACTAACGTCAAGCAAGTGATGTTTTTACGTGAAGACGACGTAACGAGGAATATCACCTGGGCTCCGTTCCACAAAGCGCTACGATCATAGCGCTACGACGGTCGTAAGTCTATGTTAAAGTATGGGAGTTACGATCATCTTAGCTCTACGACGGTCGTAAGTCTATGTTAAAGTATGGGAGTTACGATCATCTTAGCTCTACGACGGTCGTAAGTCTATGTTAAAGTATGGGAGTTACGGTCATCTTAGCTCTACGACGGTCGTAAGTCTATGTTAAAGTATGGGAGTTACGGTCATCTTAGCCGTACGATCGCTTTGTGGAACGGGGCCCTGGAGATGATCCATGTAGAATCCCTTGGTGGTGTCTCAGTGATGCTGTAGGGTTGCGTTTCGTACGACTGCACGTTGGATCTCATCATAGTACCTCAGTATTAGAGGACACACAATAGTCACTGCTAACAAGATTCACTTTTCTAGAAATATTACCATGGTCCGCAAGGAACCCCGACATGAACCCCATCGAACATTTTTGGGAATAAATCACAATTTCGTTTTAATCAGAGGAAATCATGTTTTACCATTTTAGTACGCGGAATGTGGTTTTCAAATCATATATAACAACATGTAGTGTTTCGTACTTATGTAAGCAAATTGGAAGGTTCTGGATTAATGCTCGTGTATATTAATTTCAGTGAAGAGTTGACAATCAAGAACTTTTTATGTAAAAACATTGGCCCTTTCAATACTGGACCACAAAATATAAGGCCTCTTCAAACTCTGAAAGGAGCTATTTTTGTAATTCGATATGTTACAAATTATGGTGCAGGTTGATAACTTACTTTGACGACATTACTGAACACACGCTGGACACTACATAACGTGGTGATCCGGCGACTCCTACTCAGGCTCAGCAGGATACTGATACTGGGCTGATGTACAGAGTTTTCTTCATGTTCACTTTGCCTTTACCAGAAAGACAACACAATAACAGATAACAATACAATACCTTTAATGCTCAACAGCACCCAAATATTACAAATAAAATTATGTTGATAAGTAAATACATCTCATTCAACTCGACAGGAGTTGACCAGTAATGTCTGTGGTGACAGAGACCTGTTATATACAAGTCAGTTTCAATGCATGCCCTGACGTAAATTACAAAAATCAGATCATACTTGAAGCACCTGTTAGAATCGTGTTACTTGACACGTTGGTTGGCCAGCCGTAACATGACGTCACAATGTCCTTCATGTCACTTGTGCTCTGCCATTGTCCAGATCTTGGGTGTACAAGATTGAGCAGCTGGTAAATGGTGTACTCCTCCCTGTTACCAAACGTTACATTTACCCAGCTGACAGTTGGGGATGATCAGTTTGATGGATACAGTAGCAATACATCCATACACCGGTAAAGGCTCTATCACCCATAACAGTCAACTTACGTGGAACATATGCATGATAAAAAGCGAACAGGACACACTTTAAAGGAATGCATACTCCAAGTAACTGTTATGCATAAGGTTGGAATTGATTCAGGTAACACACCAATAAAGACTGGGCTTGTCCTCCACAAGGGATTCCAAGGCAGAAATGTTACCATTAATCCAGGCTTATTGCAACAGAAAGCAACATTCACTCACTCCAGTATCAGACTGGTCAAAGAACTCTAATCTGCTCCAGATAGAAATTTTAAGCTAACAAAGGAGAAGGAAGGAATTAGGATCCCACATCAACCATTCTGGAACAAACTGACTGTAAACCGGCTCTTGGGACAGATTATCTACGTTCTAAAGCATGAAACAAGATATGTTTCTATCAGCAATTCACAACATTGTATACAACTGGATATAAAATCATTTCAAGCTGTGTTACAGGTGCAGAATAAAGCATAAAAACACATCTAATAAACATAAATTATAAACATCTAAATTGGACTGAAATATGGTATCATCAACTGACATACTTGGCACCAAGATGAAGTAAAACTGGAAATGCACTAATGCTAAAGTTTTGATTTAAAGCCACTTCTGAGTGACAAACAGTACCATGGGATTCAGGGCATCTAAGGATGTGAACATATCTGACCACCAAGCTGGGTCTCTCAGGAATTCTGGGACCAGATGGTAACTCTAGTGTTCTCCATTCACACTCAACAGTGTCGGCCTAAATCATCAGCTAACACTTCAACACTGCACATACATGATCACAAACCATTGATGTTCTGATGTTTGCTACCTTCAAGCAGTCAACTGGCAATCACCTATTGCATCGACTGGATCATCCATACATTCATGAATCAGTGTCTTGGTGGGAAGGGAAAGGTGAGCATAATGATTGGTGTAATTTTCTTACACATGAATGCTCTCTGTATCTCATTGGCTAAGATTGCCTAGTTTGCTCATCAGAGATGCCAACCTTTGGGCTATCTTGATCTAAATTCATGGGTTTGAACCATAGATGTTCCCTGATCATATTCTGAGCTCATGGATTAAGAGTTGTTAAGGTATAAGACATCACATTTGGATTTAAAGGGTAACATTCTGTGATACAACATACCTAACTCACTCACTCAGTGTGCTGTCACACTGTTCCCCACCGGCATACAGCAATCAGCCTGACTGTGTATCATACTGCTAACTCACTCACTCACTCACACTCTACACACAGTGTGCTGTCACACATACTTGTACAGCTTCCCCACCCGGCATACAGCAATCAGCCTGACTGTGTGCATCATACTGCTCCTAACTCACTCACTCACTCTACACTCAGTGTGCTGTCACACATACTTGTACAGCTTCCCCACCCCATGACTGTGTGCATACAGCAATCAGCCTGACTGTGCATCATACTGCTATGTGCCCATGTAAACACAATGTTGCCATCTACTGATCATAAATGTGCATAATAACCGGATACTTCACACAATGTGGATCACATTCACACTACTGGCAGTACTACTGCAAGTCTGAAATCATAAGGAAATATAAACTCTTTAAAAAAGTATAAATGCCACACTCGGAAGTACATTAAATACCACAGATGGATTGTACAATGCATACCAATACCAGTAAAAGTGAATATATATAAATCATAGTGCATGATACAATGCATATCAATACCATTAATAGTATAAGATACAATGTTCAGTATACATGAATACTTTTAATAGTGTAAGGTACAACGTACATGACTACCTTTGATAGTGTAAGATTTTGTTGTTGTAAGGCTGCACTCAGAAATATTCCAGCTATATGGCGACAGTTGGTAAAAAATTGAAACTTGACCAGACAATCCAGTGATCATCAGCATGAGCATAACGTAAGATAGGATGTACATGAATACCAGTAACAGTGTAAGATACAATATATATCAGCATCATACTGTCAGTGGCCATGTACCAAACACTGTCATGAAACCTCGATTTATATCTAGCTTGATCAAAATACAATGCTCTTATAAAGTCATACTGTGAGTAAGATACAACATGTCTCAATACCATTAACATTGTATGATACAATGTACATGAATACCATCAACAGAGTAAGATACAAAAATATCTCAGTACCAATAATAGTGTTAGATATAAAGTGTATCAATACTTAAGATAGAATAAGATGCATTGTTGATGAATACCAATCATAGTTTATGATACAATGTGTGTCAATACCATTAAAAGTACAATGTATAATGCATAGCAACACCATTAACAGTTACATGTACAGTGTATATCTATACCATTAACAGATTAAGATGGAATACATATCAATACCATTCATTGCATAAGATACAATGTGTATGATTAACCTTAATAGAACAAATCAGAACAGGAGCTCTGGTCTCATGTGATAACAAAAGTATCATTTTACAACGTAGCCAGAATGTCATATTGCCTTTGCACCTATCGGTAACAGCAGCAGCAGCAGCGGCAGCAGTAGTAGTAGTAGTAGTAGTAGTAGTAGTAGTTGTTATTGTAGCGACAGTCACGTTGTAAAAATAAACCATGTTTATCAACGAGTACTAATTACATGCCAGTGAATGTACAAAGTCTGCTTGACATAGCATTACATGTTTATCATTCTAGATATCTTGTCGGTATGGTTTAACGCCAGCAATATTCCAGCAATATCACGGGGAGGGAAATGGGCTTCACACATTGTACCCATGTGGGGAGTCAAACCCGGTCTTCAGCGTGACAAGCGAACGCTTAAACCACTAGGCTACCCCACCACCCAGTTTTGAGTATCAATATACATATTCCAAATGTTACTTTATCACAAAGCGGCACACAACCTCATATCACTACCTTGAAGCTTATGCTCGGGGTACAAAATATATATAATTGTAACAAATGTAATACAAAAAATACAAACTGGTGGTTTCAGTGTTCAGTCAGACAACATACTGACAGTGATCAAGGACAAAGTGATAGGATCTTGAAATATGTTCCACTGTGCTGTCATCATACAAAAATTATTGAAAACACACAGATTCAATTTCAACACATACAGGTGTTGTTCGATTAAAGAAAACCTTCAGTTTGGAAATGAGTTGTTATGTGTGTCATGGCTCATAAAGCAGTAAACGCACATTACATATAAATGAAAGGGTCAGCGGTACTGAAGCTCACCTATCATGGATTCCATTTCAATGGAAAATATTCAGTTTAATCCAAACAAATAATTAAATTCCAATACAAATGGGAAAAGTTTTGATTGGAAGGTGAGTTAAAATCATTGCAAGTGAAGAGGGATACAAGCTTGTGTTGTTCGTTTACAAATTACCCCATCCATTTATTACGAACAACATATTTTTACATAAGATGAAGCTATCTCACCATGATATATGGCTTATTATTTATTGTTGAAAACCAAACTTTGTTTCATCTTTTCTGGAAGCGTCATGTCGTGCAAGACTGCAGTCATTCTTTGCTCCATTGGCTAGAAGATGATTGTTTATACAGCCATGTTTTATTGTTGTGCACTGAAATTGTTAATTTGATTTTAAAAAATTGTTAGTGATGATGTGTTTGATCTTATATTTTTATTGGCTAAATGTCTTCAATGTATGTTAGGAAAGGAACTCTGTTCTCAAAATACCATCATCACCAGCTTCATCAAAACAATGTTCTTCAAAAAACCTACAGTCAGAGGCGATCAAAACAGTTTCATACAAAGTGAGTTATGAACATTGAACCTCGATTATATCACCAATTTTGTCAAAATACAATGTTTTTAAAAGGTCATATGTCAGTGGCTGTGTACCACGCATCGTTATTAAACCTTAATTTGATATTCATGATAACTGATTTCTGACACGCCTCAGAGATGCATACCTGTACAACAGAGTCAGGTACCTCAGATGATTCTTGCAGCATGCCGTTACATAGTGTTACCATAGTGTTACCAGGGTAGTACTAGTACTGGCTGTCCCCATGCCCCGTGGCTGTTACCTGTATCATACCTGGCTGTCCCCATGAGCTACCTGTATCATACCTGGCTGTCCCCATGCGCTACCTGTATCATACCTGGCTGTCCCCATGCGCTACCTGTATCATACCTGGCTGTCCCCATGGCTACCTGTATCATACCTGGCTGTCCCCATGCGCTACCTGTATCATACCTGGCTGTCCCCATGGCTATGTATCATACGGCTGTCCCCATGCGCTACCTGTATCATACCTGGCTGTCCCCATGCGCTACCTGTATCATACCTGGCTGTCCCCATTTGCTACCTGTATCATACCTGGCTGTACCCATTTGCTACGTGTGTCCTACCTGAATGTTACATATGTCTTTATGTGTAGTATTCACTCATCAACTTACTCTTAAGGTTGTATATATTTTATGTCGATTAACAAACCAAACAAAAAAACAACATAAATTTAGGACAAAATGTTACTTTATCTTTTGATGACTTTTTTAAAATTAGGTGAACTGAATAAAACGCAAAAGATTTTAATACAGATGATTGTTAATAATGGTGAATCATATGACTGAAAATCTTTATTGTCAAATAAAACCAAAATCAATTAAATATTTTCAAGTGCTGTTTTGCAATTGTACCAATGTAAAGGTGAGCCATACAGGTTTCTTTTTCCTTCCTTAGAAGCAGTATTAATCTGGAAATAGAAATCTAAAGAAATAAACTTTTCAGTATCTATGAAATTTAGGCCAGATTTGAAGTAAACCAACTAATAACTAATCAAATGACTCCGGTCAAATGCCACTCGCCACAACTGTTAATGACATAACTTGCTGACATAAAATAGCAAATCTGAAGACATAGTTATCAATTATTATAACCTAATAATATTTCTGTCCAAATGTTACATTCTTAATTGCAATTCCACATCCTATATTTTGAATAAAGGAATCACATGAAAACTATTGCTAATAATCTATTCCTCTGAGATTGTCTGAAGATATCTCTTAAATTGAAACAAATGATCATATTTAGTGTCCCAGAATGTTATCCAGGATGACAAATGGATATCAAACACATATCACACTCACTTAATTACATCACACTTATTATTTATTAACCCAAATTCCAATGATTCCATTACTCAGTGAAAAGAAGCATTGAGACATCTAAGCACGCACTAATGGAGGCAATCTGGAATTAATAAAACAAAACAATACTTAAGATGAATTACTAGTACTTTGAAACTGATTTCAATAGTTATTAGCAGTATCTCCAGATGTCATACATAATAACACGCTTCTAATCACTCCCATGGAGGACATTTTGAAGTTTTCTTAGATATAATAAAAACTCTAAATATCTTCCCCAAATCATCAAACAATAAATGCTATACTTTTGAAGAATTACAGCAAAGATCACATTATCATCTTTTGATTACAGATGGGGAAGCTTTTCAAAACTTAAATCATTGAATAAATTGCCAGTCCGTCAATAAATCTCTGAAAGAGTAATAATATACACTGTATTGAAACATACTTAAACAAGAAGTTGGCATCCATAAAGTTGTATGCTTCATTTTTGACTCATCAACTTCTAGAATGTCGATCAAACAATACACTATATTTTCGCTGTAAGCAGTCTGAGGGAAAATATTACAAGAGTATTTGACCTTGACAGGAGTTAAACACTTATACCAAAGATTGATAGGACCATCCACCTAAATAATGGGGAATGAGCAGACATTCTGTCACTTCAAAGGTTTGAATGGCTGATCACTTATGAACAGCAAACACGAATGTATTGAGCGGGTGAGTGACTCTGGTATGCTGCCATGAACAGTATTTCAGCTATGTAACAGCTGGTCAGCTTAATTTCAAGAGGGGCCGAAGTGAATCAGTTCTTAGATGTACATCACATTTGTGATACCCAGGATCATGACTGACTGACTGAGTTTAGTTTTACGCCGCTTTTAGCAATATTCCAGCAATATCACGTCCGGGGACACCAGAAATGGGCTTAACACATTGTGCCCATGTGGGGAATCGAACCCGGGTCTTCGGCGTGATGAGCCAATGCTTTAACCACTAGGCTACCCCACCGCCCCCCCAGGATCATGGGTCTGGGCAGTTGAGCGTGGTAACGTAGTCAGAGTGACGGGGAATGGAACCCATAATCGTGGTATGTTTCCTAAGGGATGCAACTCTCCACTGCAAATTGCGGCATCCACAACACCTGTTCTCCCAATTCAGGTTTCACAGTATGTCACGCAGCAATGTGATTGAATTTCATTGAACGGTATGAGTGGGTGATGTAAATCTATGATATAGACTTGAAACTACACACTGTTGCTTCCTGCTGATTTATTGAGATGTCATTTCTGTCATCATCGTAACAGCACAGGGTATAAGAGGCCCCTCTAAACTGAAGTGCCCATGGGACTGTTGTTTCAGGAAAGATCTTGACTCACACCAGAGTTGAACACATGCATCAGACCTCAAGCATTAACCAGCATGCAATAATACTAAACTTAAGAATAAATATATCCTTAAAATAAACTCATTAAATTAGCATAGACCCTACACAAACATAACAGTGAGATGTTCCACTATGGAAACAATGGCGATGATAACGGCGACAAAGATGACGGTGAAGTTAGAGGACTCGGAGTGAAGAAGAAAGCCTGATATTCAGCACAAAAGAGTTCCTAATCTTTGGTCCAAAATACGAAAATGGGAGCTGCAAGGCTTTATTTTGAAAGTTGAAGCACCTAGATGGATCTTGTTTGTTGATCTGATTCTTCAGGTATAAAACATCTAACATCATCAAAGTTCAAAGTCATAAACATCTTCCAGATTGCCTTGTTTCTGACAAAATACAATTTGCTTTGCTAGCATAAACAATTTCTTTCAACACTTTATTAATCATGCCATTGTTTTACGTGAACCCTTGCTGATTGGTTTGTATGTTTGTATTTGCCTAATAGCAGAGACATTGTTTCAGCAGTGGTGTTTCACAACCAATATTTTTGTCTTTAGCCCAACAACCATTATGTTTGGTATTACATCACACCTCATGTGGAAACAGGGACAATGTTAATTGAGATCAAACTTACACAGCTGCATGGCTAACACTGTTCTTACTCCTTGCCACCCATCTCTTCAGCATTCCACACCTGGGATGCCATGGAAGGTCAAGGATATTGCTTCAACATTCGCAAAATATTTACAAAAATACGGAAGCACAAAGCAAGATAACCATCACAATTACAATCTTATAGAAACAAAAAACTGAAATAACTTATTCACGGAAATATCGGCAACTTCAATGATGATAATGACCAAATGACCAGGGTTGAGATCTGCATGGTCAAGTTTTTACAAGAATGTGGATTAAATTAAAACAAGTGAAGCCATGAAGCTGCACATGACTGTCCCATCATGTCCTTCAATGGAGTACATAAAGTAGTCCACGCATCATCAAATATCCACACGCATAATCAAGCCTCTACTCAGCTACTAACTGCTACTAAAAACCTACTTCCCAGTCAATTTTCAATAACAATTTCAATTTATATGTCCTTAATTCAGCATTATCATTATTTTAAGCATCTCATTGGACATTAATTTTGTAGTGTTAAGCGTACATGTATGTACAATGATGAAGCATAACAATGCGGCTTGTGGTCGTCAAGTCATCGTTGGATTGTAATGACATGCCATCGTGAGAGGCGGGATCTTTCCTAGTGTATAAATAATCCAGGGAGGGAGAAAGTTACTGTAACACATAAAACATGATTTGATTATAATGACCAGTTTAATTATTCAGATTGGAAATGAAATGGAGATAGGGTAGAATATCAAATGAAGCTTTAGATGTGATGAGCTTGAGATTACTGATACTGTGGACAGGCAGTCACTCACTCACTCCATACAAAATCTTTATCACATTTTAATACTTGTTATAGTCTAAGAACAGTAAATAGAGTTTAGAGACAGCTTAAGCTAAATCTCAAGAGAATGTCAGGTTCAACTAAATGAAACAAGTACTAGACGTACGTGGAAACCAAGTGCTGTGACAGGTGTGTCTTTGAGGTGTGTAGACCTGTCACAGAGGCTTATTCAGATCTGTGATATATGGACTAGTATATAGGATCTCAACATCTGACTGCTTTCCTGGCCATTTCTTGCAGTGCATACAAGAACACCTTGCATGTGTGTGAGCATGAGTCTACAAGCTATATTTGACGAAAGAGCAGAAATAATTATTTCAAATAAAACTGTCATTATTTGTTTTCACTCAGTATATCATCTCTGACGGCAACAAACAACTCCCTTTCAAGCGTTTACCCAAATAACTTCTCCCCATGTAAGTATATAAGCCTATCAACTCTAATTCAACTTTTGTAATTCTAACCGACCAAAACCTACTGATATGCATTTTGAAATAAATGGATTGGTCAGAGTAGAACAGGTACTGCAGTTTACCTTCCAGCTGGAAACAAAATTATTCCAGCCTACAGTGAGCGAGTGAGCTTAGTTTTAGGCTGCACTCAGCAATATTCCAGCTATATGGAAAATAATCGAGTCTGGACCAGACAATCCAGTGATCAACAGCATGAACATCAATCTACACAGTTGGGTCCACCTTTTAGACATTTATATCTTTTACGTTCTCTGAACATTTTATCACACACAATTTGACATACATGAATGATATTAAGCACAAGATATTTGAAGGTTTAACAAAACCGATCCCCCTCATAGGTGTCTGTAGACAGGTGCCCAGTACCTATGGCGGTCTGTTCTTAACACTCTAGCTACAGACTGACAGGCTCTGTTCATTACATGGAATGTATGTAATTGTAATATAGAATCCAATGTCACTGATACTGACATTACCAGCGATTTTCAAAAGTAAAACCTCGCCATTTGTGATTGCTTTGATAAAATATATATGTTTGCTGTAAATAATTTATAGATGTTGACCAAATAAAAAAAATATAAAAAAGCATTAAAATATAACATAGGAATCTGCAGTTATAATTAATGCAATGAACTGTTGTATTTGTTCACTATGTAACCCCTCTCCATAAATGTGAGTGAGTGAGTGATTGAGTTTAGCAGTGCAGCACACAGCAATATTCAACCTTTATGGGGGCGCTCTGTAAATAATCGAGTCCGGACCAGACAATCCAGTGATCAACAGCATGAGCATCAATCTATGAAACTGGGATACGATGACATGTGTCAACCAAGTCAGCAAGTCTGACCATCCGATCCCATTAGTCACCTCTTACAACAAGCACAGGTTACTGAAGATCAATTCTAACCCGGATCTTCACAGGTCTCTCATAAATGAGACAGGCAGGCATTATATGTTATGACAAAGCATAAATCCCACACATATCTGTTAAATTTCAATGAAAAACTGTTCAAAAAGGAAATATATGACTGTATGGTCTGACTATGACTTTCACATTGTAACTTCTAAATTAAACTTAACACCTTTCATATATATTTAGCTTATAGAGTTTTTCTTTATACTTGTACTTTTCATCTGAACCCACACGCCAAAAAATATTTCTGTTATTTATTTCTGCTTATTTTTATTTGACCTCTTATCACATTATCTGTATTCTATCTTGTTGGGTCACATTGGCAAATCAACATGGTCGACACTAACCCTGTAAATAGTATACATAAGACAAAATTGTGTTTTCAGAACAGCAGTTTTTGAAGGAAATCTATACTTCCATCACATGAAGAGAACCAGGCACCGCTCATCTGTGTGCCATATAATTGATGCAGAAGCAATAGTTTAGGTAATCGACAGCACTGAATTAGGTATTATGGTACCAAGCAGTGCTTACCTTACTCATAGACATGACTAGATGTACAAAATATTCAAGATACATAAAATGAAACAGGATTGAAAGATTGATTTTCTTGAATAATTTTTATGTAAAAAAACTAGACTCAGACTAGGCACCATAGTTAAAACATATACGTAAAACTCGATGTTCTCTTTTCCTCCTCACCATGTAAAACTATCGATGTTCTCTTTTCCTCCTCACCATATACGTAAAAACTAGCGATGTTCTCTTTTCCTCCTCACCATATAATGTAAAACTAGCGATGGTCTCTTTTCCTCCTCACCATATACGTAAAAACTATCGATGTTCTCTTTTCCTCCTCACCATATACATAAAAACTAGCGATGTTCTCTTTTCCTCCTCACCATATACGTAAAAACTATCGATGTTCTCTTTTCCTCCTCACCATATACGTAAAAACTATCGATGTTCTCTTTTCCTCCTCACCATATACGTAAAACTATCGATGTTTCTCTTTTCCTCCTCACCATATATGTAAAAACTATCGATGTTCTCGCTTTCCTCCTCACCATATACGTAAGAACTATCGATGTTCTCTTTTCCTCCTCACCATATACGTAAGAACTATCGATGTTCTCTTTTCCTCCTCACCATATACGTAAAAACTATCGATCGATGTTCTCTTTTCCTCCTCACCATATACGTAAGAACTATCGATCGATGTTCTCTTTTCCTCCTCACCATATACGTAAGAACTATCGATGTTCTCTTTTCCTCCTCACCATATACGTAAGAACTATCGATGTTCTCTTTTCCTCCTCACCAATGTTTCTGTACTGTGCTAACACATCTACCAGCTCCAGTAAATGTTGATAAATATAAACATTTGCATACCAACTGACCCTTCTAAAAGCTGGTTCATCAGGACAATAACACATTTATTTTAGGTCAGTTGAATTTGATAAAATATACTCAGAGAAAATCTTCATCGTCCGAAGCAATATGTGGCAGCTCTTGAAGAGACTGTCTAAAAAAGTCTTCATCTTCTGTAGCGAATGGCATTGAATGACTGAAGAGACTCGTCTCCAGTCCAGCATTGTTGTAGTCTTGAGGAATGTGCAGCATGTCGGGAGACACGCCCTCCAGTAAACAGTGTCCAGTGTCCGGCTTCTCCACCTTGCGGAAAGCCATGCAGTGTATGTGGTCTAGCTTGATGTAACGCCACCTCTGAAAGCCCATGGATTCTATTGCCACTCGCCAACTTTTCATCATGGCAGCGTTTCGATGCTGCTGATGCGAGTCGGGGGTGACGATCAGGAGGAGTCCGTTCAGCATGAGCAGACTGTGCGCTTTCTGGCAGCACAGCCAACGCTGGTAGGCGGACGGTAGGTACTCTAGAAGAAGCGAAAACACTACAACATGGAATATCTGGTGAGGAAGTCGCTCAATTGGGTCCCGCAAGTTGCTGACATATGTGTCCAGTGTATCCATGGCAACCTGCAATGGGTCCGTCATCTCCAGATGAAGGAAATCACAGTGGTAGACACTCTGAAAGACAACATTTTCAAATATACTGCTAAAATATACCGTAGTTGTAATGGCATGACAGATTACAATAGTAACACTGAAGAATCAGGTGGTCCTTACAAGTTTTACTAGTACATGAATTCAAACCAAATATAGATGCAACCTAACATTGTTTTCTCTTTTCTTCAAGGGTCAGTGGGGTAGCCTAGTGTTTAAAGTGTTCGCTCGTCTCACCGAAGGCACGGGTTCTATTCCCCACATGGGCACAATGCGTGAAGCCCATTTCTGGTGTCTCCCGTCGTGATATTGCTGGAATATTGCTAAAAGCGGTGTAAACCAAACTCACTCACTCACAAACTCACAGAATCACAAAGTGGGACATTTTCAACAAGCAAGACCATGACATGTAGAGCACTTTCCCTGCACTTTGTACAGCTCCGTGGAGACTGCTGTTAATCTTCAAGGCTCATGATTTCACAAACTACTTCCTATGAATGAATTACTTTAAACCAATTCTAAACGTTTTTCTGAACAAGTTTAAAGAATACCTGTCCCAAAACACAGACTACCACATTTTTCTTGTATTGTCTGTCTTGTAACTGCAGTCACCCTAACCATGACATGGACCATACTGAGTCTGATGACTAGTGACAAACAATGGAGCCATTACACTCTGTAGCTCATCTGAATATTTTCTTAAACATATTACAATTGATTAGTCATATTAGTTAGGTGTGAAATGCCCTTCTCTGCAATATTCCAGCCATATTTTGGAGGTCTGAATAATCATCTCTGGATCAGATAACCCAGTGATCAATACAGTGAGCTCTGATCCAAGTCGTATATGAAAGATAACGTACAATCATCTAACTACATCACTGAGCTTGAACACACAATCTATTTGTATGTATCTTACCATCAGCACAAGTACTAAAACCCAGTCAACATCAGCTCTCACTACCAACTACACAACACTACATGGCCGCCATATTCAAGTATGAAATTCGAACCACTTAAGAAACTGGGTTTGTGATCCATGGTGGGAACCAGTCTGTGATGTTTCACTACCATAGTTTCAGTGGTTCCTGTACAGATGTGTTAAGTGAGTGAATTTACTTTTCATCACTTTTAGCAATATTCCAGCAATATCAGGGAAAATGGCTTCACACATTGTACCCATGTGGGGAAGCGAACCTGGGTCTTCAGCGTGGTGAGTGAACGCTTTAACCACTAGGCTACCCCACCGTCCCAGATGTTTTAAGGATGATGCCTGACACCTGCTAGACACTGGACAAATAAGAGATGATATAAGTGAGCTGAAAAATGTAGCCACTTTAAGAGAATTATTCTAAATGAAGCCCAATGGTAATGAGCTGAACAAAGAAAAAAAGAATCAAAATATACTGAGAAAGTATATGTTAATCTGCGCACCAAATATATATGCCCAATGGTAATGAGCTGAACAAAGAAAAAGAATCAAAATATACTGAGAAAGTATATGTTAATCTGTGCACCACATATATATGATTTCATATTGATACATTCACAAATAGCTGGAAACTGATAAAATATGACATTTACTGCTTCCGTGGAGGGCATGCCAATAATTGGATTGGAATTCTGCCTGCATGTTTTCACAACATAGCTGGGAACATTCATGCAAAGTTTACAAATTTCTATGCATTTATTATATCAAAAAATGTGTCCAAAATGCAAAGGATGTCAACAGACCTGACTGAAAAACTGGATTAACTCAATTGGGTGTCAGTATGGTAATGTATATATTTTTCGAAAGACAATAAATTTTTTATGGCCTACTAAAACGACTCACAGGTTTAGCTGGGCTTATATCGATGCCTATAGCAAGGAACTCCTCAAACTGCTCGAAGGGGTTGTAGCAGCTACCTACGTCCAACAGGCGGATCTTCCCCGAAAATGGCAGGCTGCTGTAAGGTTAGAAATGTTGAGAACATAACAAATATCCTTGTCCTATTCATGGTCCAAAGAAAAAAGAAAACAGTTTGTTAAAATGTTCTGTTAAAATACTTGGGATTGACATTATCAAGCAAAATGAGTGAGTGAGTGAGTTTAGTTTTACGTTGCACTCAGCAATATTCCAGCTATATGGCAGCGGTATGTAAATAATCGAGTCTGGACCAGACAATCCAGTGATCAACAGCATGAGCATCGATCTAAACCATTGGGAACAGATGACATGTATCAACCAAGTCAGCAAGCCTGACCACCCGATCCCATTAGTCGCCTCTTACGACAAGCATGGGTTACTGAAGATCAAGATTCTAACCCGGATCTTTACGGGTGCAAAATGAATGAATGAATGAATGAATGAATGAATGAATGAATGAATGAATGAATGAATGAATGCTCATTCCACACATACTGAGCATAAATAAATTAACATCTAATCAGTCCTTTTTTTATCCCTCAGAATGCTAGCCAGTGCAACAACAAGTACCATATTTTATCATGACACTGTGGTCAAACCAGTGACCTCCAGTCAGTAAATTTGTAACACCAGTCCGGGATATACAAGCCGTATCACAGTCAGACAGTATATCACTCAACAGTGGAACTGGAAGCATGAGCAGCATTCCCCATCACTGGGGTATCAGTTAGGCCTAAGCAATACAGTAAGGACTGGGAAGAAAAAATCACATGGTTTATGGACTTTGACACAGACAATAGCTAATTGTACATACCGTACATTATGTAAATTATAAAACAGAAAAATCTGAAATTGAGAAAGTAGCATTTGAACAGATAATCCATAAATGGTCAGGTTCTGTTTTTTGTTTATGGTTAACAGATATTACAAGAAATATTATTCAAACATAAACCACACTCTTATTTCATTATCCTTGCTCTTCAAAATGTTATCAGATAATGTTGCCTTCTGTGCAATATTTGTTGAGGACCTCATGTCATATTTGCAAAATAATGTGTTATATGAACAACTTTTGACAATGCATATGTGTGTGTAAAAAAAAAAATGTGCATGTGTGTGTGTGTGTTTTATAAATAAAAACCTCACAATTTCAGAATTTATTTCCAAGTTTCATCATTTAGGATTGGCTGATCAATAAAACGAATTTCATGAAAACAACAGATGGCAGAAATACTTACAATATTGGCAGTTAATTATGTAGTAAAACTTCAAGCAGGATTGATAAACCAGAATAATCAAATATTGCCAGTCAAAATAAACACACGCTTGATAACACATACATACTATGTCTAAAAACTGTTTGTTTGTTGTTTAACACCACACTCTGTATGACAGCTGCCTGTCAAAAACAGAGAATAGTCTGGACAATATAGACCATTACACAGCCTGTGAAATCTTAAGTACATAAAACCTTTTTCTCCTCTAACAGTTATTGGTTTCTTGAAGCTGATTCCATAGCTGACTAGATTTGTTTTGTTTTTCAGTCTTGACTTGATCAACACACATATCGTCATCGTACATGACTTCAGAAAATTCAGTGATATATATTATGAGCGTGCCATATTGTCAGGATACATTGACATTTCATTCCCAAGCCAGAAATGGGCTTCACACATTGTACCCATGTGGGGAATCAAACCCGGGTCTTCGGCGTGACAGGCCAACGCTTTAACCATTAGGCTACCCCACCGCCCCCCAGGAGAGAGACAGCTGCAACCTCCACAGAACAAGTACAGGTATGTGGGGAGCTGTCCTACAGCGGGGCGCCATGAGGGGAACAACCCCTACAGGCCCCAGGATAGAGAGACAGCTGCAACCTCCACAGAACAAGTACAGGTATCTGGGGAGCTGTCCTACAGCGGGCTGCCATGAGGGGACACAACCCCTACAGGCCCCAGGATAGAGAGACAGCAGCAACCTCCACAGAACAAGTACAGGTATGTGGGGAGCTGTCCTGCCAGGACTGCCATGAGGGGCACAACCCCTACAGGCCCCAGGATAGAGAGACAGCATAAACCTCCACAGAACAAATACAGGTATCTGGGGGAGCTGTCCTACAGCTGGCAATATTGAGGGGAACAACCCCTATAGGCCCCAGGATAGAGAGACAGCATCAACCCTCCACAGAACAAGTACAGGTATGTGGGGAGCTGTCCTACAGCTGGCTGCCATGAGGGGAACAACCCCTATAGGCCCCAGGATAGAGAGACAGCATCAACCTCCACAGAACAAGTACAGGTATGTGGGGAGCTGTCCTACAGCTGGCTGCCATGAGGGGCACAACCCCTATAGGCCCCAGGATAGAGAGACAGCAGCAACCTCCACAGAACAAGTACAGGTATCTGGGGAGCTGTCCTACAGCAGGCTGCCATGAGGGGCACAACCCCTACAGGCCCCAGGATAGAGAGACAGCAGCAACCTCCACAGAACAAGTACAGGTATCTGGGGAGCTGTCCTACAGCAGGCTGCCATGAGGGGCACAACCCCTACAGGCCCCAGGATAGAGAGACAGCAGCAACCTCCACAGAACAAGTACAGGTATCTGGGGAGCTGTCCTACAGCAGGCTGCCATGAGGGGCACAACCCCTACAGGCCCCAGGATAGAGAGACAGCAGCAACCTCCACAGAACAAGTACATGTGCACAGAAATATAGAGACAGGTTATTGATGACAGGAGTGGGGTTGGCTAGTGACAAGATGGGGTTGGGCATGAAAAATAATACTGCAAAATAGGGGTGGGTTAGGGTGAGTGTGTATGTGCGTGTGTGGGTGTGTGCGTGTGTATATTGTGCATTAATTAAGTACCACCCAAAATAACTATTCCTCTCCTTCTCAAACAACACTAAAAATAACAATTCTGTTATATACAAAGATGACATTTACACATCAAGTAAGCTTTAATTATGCATAATCAGGAAGAACCCAAATGTCAAAGATTCAGACCTTTTTCCAACAATTCAGATTGCTAACTGACAAAAACTGAAAAAGGCTACATTAATAAGATTCTAGAATAAATCTTTTATGATTTTGAGTTTATTGTAATGAATAAACACTTCTCCTTGCCGGATACTGATAATTACAACTAAAATATGTTTGTTTTGTTTGTAAAGCAACTTATACTGCATTTTACAATTTTCCTTTTTTCAGTTTGACTCCAACTTTTCCTAAATCTTAGTTTACAAACTTTCATCCATTCACAATAAATAACAAATTTATAGGCCACACAACAATCACTTATTACTTTCACTTTTCAAAATAAGCTAACTTGTTTTAGGAAAGAAAAACACCTGGTTCAAATATAGGCAATTATCCTAATTAAAGTACATGGTAATTTCAATGATGTTTTCGTTTTTGAAATATTAAATGCTTGCTCTATCAAATTATAAAGGTTATGTTTTTGGAAAGAGTTTAGAAGTTAATTTCAGACAAACTTAATTGGTGAAAATATAGGGTGGTGCTTAATTTATGCACAGATGTAAATATATGGTAATATGGTTTCACAGAAACTAATTATGTCATCCCAGTACAACTTAAAAATGACACCTGAAGGAGTGAGTGAGTGAGTTTAGTTTTACACCGCTTTTAGCAATATTACAGCAATATCACGGTGGGAGACACCAGAAATGGGCTTCACACATTGCACCCATGTGGGGAATCGAACCCGGGTCTTCAGTGTGACGACAAATGAAGGAAAATGTTAGACATCCAAAATGACAGCTAATAATTTGGAAATTAACCAAATGTACTTGAATACCACATAAATTGGCCACACAAAGAGTTGGTTTATCATCTGTTACTGAGGGTTGATCTGCTCAGTATTGATTGATTCTGTGTTGATTGTAACTACTGCAGTGAGGGATCACAACTCTGTAAGTGTACTGTAGAGATCATGATGTAAATACATGCTGGATGTAAGTGTACTGTAGAGATCATGATGTAAATACATGCTGGATGTAAGTGTACTGTAGAGATCATGATGTAAATACATGCTGGATGTAAGTGTACTGTAGAGATCATGATGTAAATACATGCTGGATGTAAGTGTACTGTAGAGATCATGATGTACATACATGCTGGATGTAAGTGTATACATGCTGGATGTAAGTGTACTGTAGAGATCATGATGTAAATACATGCTGGATGTAAGTGTACTGTAGAGATCATGATGTAAATACATGCTGGATGTAAGTGTACTGTAGAGATCATGATGTAAATACATGCTGGATGTAAGTGTACTGTAGAGATCATGATGTAAATACATGCTGGATGTAAGTGTACTGTAGAGATCATGATGTAAATACATGCTAGATGTAAGTGTACTGTAGAGATCATTATGTAAATACATGCTGGATGTAAGTGTACTGTAGAGATCATGATGTAAATACATGCTGGATGTAAGTGTACTGTAGAGATCATGATGTAAATACATGCTGGATGTAAGTGTACTGTAGAGATCATGATGTAAATACATGCTGGATGTAAGTGTACTGTAGAGATCATGATGTAAATACATGCTGGATGTAAGTGTACTGTAGAGATCATGATTTAAGTACATGCTGGATGTAAGTGTACCGTAGAGATCATGATGTAAATACATGCTGGATGTAAGTGTACTGTAGAGATCATGATGTAAATACATGCTGGATGTAGGGTGTACTGTAGAGATCATGATGTAACATACATGCTGGATGTAAGTAGTGTACTGTAGAGATCATGATGTAAATACATGCTGGATGTAAGTGTACTGTAGAGATCATGATGTAAATACATGCTGGATGTAAGTGTACTGTAGAGATCATGATGTAAATACATGCTGGATGTAAGTGTACTGTAGAGATCATGATGTAAATACATGCTGGATGTAAGTGTACCGTAGAGATCATGATGTAAATACATGCTGGATGTAAGTGTACTGTAGAGATCATGATGTAAATACATGCTGGATGTAAGTGTACTGTAGAGATCATGATGTAAAATACATGCTGGATGTAAAGTGTACTGTAGAGATCATGATGTAAATACATACGCTGGATGTAAGTGTACTGTAGAGATCATGATGCAAAGTACATGCTGGATGTAAGTGTACCAGAGATCATGATGTAAATACATGCTGGATGTAAGTGTACTGTAGAGATCATGATGTAAATACATTGCTGGATGTAAGTGTACTGTAGAGATATGATGTAAATACATTGCTGGATGTAAGTGTACTGTAGAGATCATGATGTAAATACATACTGGATGTAAGTGTACTGTAGAGATCATGATGTAAATACATACGCTGGATGTAAGTGTACTGTAGAGATCATGATTTAAATACATGCTGGATGTAAGTGTAAGAGATCATGATGTAAATACATGCTGGATGTAAGTGTACTGTAGAGATCATGATGTAAATACATGCTGGATGTAAGTGTACTGTAGAGATCATGATGTAAATACATGCTGGATGTAAGTGTACTGTAGAGATCATGATGTAAATACATGCTGGATGTAAGTGTACTGTAGAGATCATGATTTAAATACATGCTGGATGTAAGTGTACTGTAGAGATCATGATGTAAATACATGCTGGATGTAAGTGTACCTGTAGAGATCATGATGTAAATACATGCTGGATGTAAGTGTACTGTAGAGATCATGATGTAAATACATACTGGATGTAAAGTGTACTGTAGAGATCATGATGTAAATACATGCTGGATGTAAGTGTACTGTAGAGATCATGATGTAAATACATGCTGGATGTAAAGTGTACTGTAGAGATCATGATGTAAATACATGCTGGATGTAAGTGTACTGTAGAGATCATGATGCAAATACATGCTGGATGTAAAGTGTACTGTAGAGATCATGATTTAAATACATGCTGGATGTAAGTGTACTGTAGAGATCATGATTTAAATACATGCTGGATGTAAGTGTACTGTAGAGATCATGATTTAAATACATGCTGGATGTAAGTGTACTGTAGATCATGATAGAGATCATGATGTACTGTAGAGATCATGATGTAAATACATGGTGGATGTAAGTGTACTGTAGAGATCATGATTTAAATACATGCTGGATGAAGTGTACTGTAGAGATCATGATTTAAGTACATGCTGGATGTAAGTGTACTGTAGAGATCATGATGTTAAATACATGCTGGATGTAAGTGTACTGTAGAGATCATGATTTAAATACATGCTGGATGTAAGTGTACTGTAGAGATCATGATTTAAATACATGCTGGATGTAAGTGTACTGTAGAGATCATGATGTAAATACATGCTGGATGTAAGTGTACTGTAGAGATCATGATTTAAATACATGCTGGATGTAAGTGTACTGTAGAGATCATGATGTAAATACATGCTGGATGTAAGTGTACTGTAGAGATCATGATTTAAATACATGCTGGATGTAAAGTGTACTGTAGAGATCATGATGTAAATACATGCTGGATGGTGTACTGTGAGAGAGTCATGATGTAAATACATGCTGGATGTAAGTGTACTGTAGAGATCATGATGTAAATACATGCTGGATGTAAGTGTACTAGAGAGATCATGATGTAAAATACATGCTGGATGTAAGTGTACTGTAGAGATCATGATGTAAATACATGCTGGATGTAAGTGTACTGTAGAGATCATGATGTAAATACATGCTGGATGTAAGTGTACTGTAGAGATCATGATGTAAATACATGCTGGATGTAAGTGTACTGTAGAGATCATGATGTAAATACATGCTGGATGTAAAGTGTACTGTAGAGATCATGATGTAAATACATGCTGGATGTAAGTGTACTGTAGAGATCATGATTTAAAATACATGCTGGATGTAAGTGTACTGTAGAGATCATGATGTAAATACATGCTGGATGTAAGTGTACTGTAGAGATCATGATGTAAATACATGCTGGATGTAAGTGTACTGTAGAGATCATGATTTAAATACATGCTGGATGTAAGTGTACTGTAGAGATCATGATGTAAATACATGCTGGATGTAAGTGTACTGTAGAGATCATGATGTAAATACATGCTGGATGTAAGTGTACTGTAGAGATCATGATGTAAATACATGCTGGATGTAAGTGTACTGTAGAGATCATGATTTAAATACATGCTGGATGTAAGTGTACTGTAGAGATCATGATTTAAATACATGCTGGATGTAAGTGTACTGTAGAGATCATGATTTAAATACATGCTGGATGTAAGTGTACTGTAGAGATCATGATGTAAATACATGCTGGATGTAAGTACTGTAGAGATCATGATGTAAATACATGCTGATGTTGAGTGTACTGTAGAGATCATGATGTAAATACATGCTGGATGTAAGTGTACTGTAGAGATCATGATACATAATGGATACATACTGGATGTAAATACATGCTGTAGAAGTCATGATGTAAATACATGCTGGGATGTAAGTGTACTGTAGAGATCATGATGTAAATACATGCTGGATGTAAGTGTACTGTAGAGATCATCATGATGTAAATACATGCTGGATGTAAGTGTACTGTAGAGTAGAGATCAAATACATGCTAAATGCATGCTGTAGATCGTAAGTGTAAATACTGTAGAGATCAGTGAGATGTAAATACATACATGCTGGATGTAAGTGTACTGTAGAGATCATGATGTAAATACATGCTGGATGTAAGTGTACTGTAGAGATCATGATTTAAATACATGCTGGATGTAAGTGTACTGTAGAGATCATGATGTAAATACATGCTGGATGTAAGTGTACTGTAGAGATCATGATGTAAATACATGCTGGATGTAAGTGTACTGTAGAGATCATGATTTAAATACATGCTGGATGTAAGTGTACTGTAGAGATCATGATGTAAATACATGCTGGATGTAAGTGTACTGTAGAGATCATGATGTAAATACATGCTGGATGTAAGTGTACTGTAGAGATCATGATGTAAATACATGCTGGATGTAAGTGTACTGTAGAGATCATGATGTAAATACATGCTGGATGTAAGTGTACTGTAGAGATCATGATTTAAATACATGCTGGATGTAAGTGTACTGTAGAGATCATGATTTAGATACATGATGTAAAGTGTACATGTGAGATCATGATTGTACTGTAGATGATCATGATGTAAATGATACATGCTGGATGTAAGTGTACTGTAGAGATCATGATTTAAATACATGCTGGATGTAAAGTGTACTGTAGAGATCATGATAAATACATGCTGGATGTAAGTGTACTGTAGAGATCATGATTTAAATACATGCTGGATGTAAACTGTAGAGATCATGATTTAAATACATGCTGGATAGAGAGAGATCATGATGTAAATACATGCTGGATGTAAGTGTACTGTAGAGATCATGATGTAAATACATGCTGGATGTAAGTGTACTGTAGAGATCATGATGTAAATACATGCTGGATGTAAGTGTACTGTAGAGATCATGATGTAAATACATGCTGGATGTAAGTGTACTGTAGAGATCATGATGTAAATACATGCTGGAGTAAGTATCATGTAGGAGATCATGATGTAAATACATGCTGGATGTAAGGTGTACTGTAGAGATCATGATTTAAATACATGCTGGATGTAAGTAAGTGTACTGTAGAGATCATGATTTAAATACATGCTGGATGTAAGTGTACTGTAGAGATCATGATTTAAATACATGCTGGATGTAAAGTGTACTGTAGAGATCATGATTTAAATACATGCTGGATGTAAGTGTACTGTAGAGATCATGATGTAAATACATGCTGGATGTAAAGTGTACTGTAGAGATCATGATGTAAATACATGCTGGATGTAAGTGTACTGTAGAGATCATGATGTAAATATACATGCTGGATGTAAGTGTACTGTAGAGATCATGATTTAAATACATGCTGGATGTAAGTGTACTGTAGAGATCATGATGTAAATACATGCTGGATGTAAGTGTACTGTAGAGATCATGATGTAAATACATGCTGGATGTAAGTGTACTGTAGAGATCATGATTTAAATACATGCTGGATGTAAGTGTACTGTAGAGATCATGATGTAAATACATGCTGGATGTAAGTATATACATGCTGGATGTAAGTGTACTGTAGAGATCATGATTTAAATACATGCTGGATGTAAGTGTACTGTAGAGATCATGATGTAAATACATGCTGGATGTAAGTGTACTGTAGAGATCATGATTAATAAATACATGCTGGATGTTAGTGTACTGTAGAGATCATGATGTAAAATACATGCTGGATGTAAGTGTACTGTAGAGAATCATGATGTAAATACATGCTGGATGTAAGTGTACTGTAGAGATCATGATGATGATAAATACATGCTGGATGTAAGTGTACTGTAGAGATCATGATGTAAATACATGCTGGATGTAAGTGTACTGTAGAGATCATGATTTAAATACATGCTGGATGTAAGTGTACTGTAGAGATCATGATGTAAATACATGCTGGATGTAAAGTGTACTGTAGAGATCATGATGTTAAATACATGCTGGATGTGTGTAAGTGTACTGTAGAGATCATGATTTAAAATACATGCTGGATGTAAGTGTACTGCTGAGAGATCATGATGTAAATACATGCTGGATGTAAGTGTACTGTAGAGATCATGATGTAAATACATGCTGGATGTAAGTGTACAGTAGAGATCATGATTTAAATACATGCTGGATGTAAGTGTGTACTGTAGAGATCATGATTTAAATACATGCTGGATGTAAGTGTACTGTAGAGATCATGATGTTACATGCTGGATGTAAGGTGTGCTTAGAGATCATGATGTAAATACATGCTGGACGTATGTGCTGTGAGAATGGATTTGAAATACATGCTGGAAGAGATCATGATGTAAATACATGCTGGATGTAAAGTGTACTGTAGAGATCATGATGTAAATACATGCTGGATGTGAAAATCTGGACATACTGTGATTTAAATACATGCTGGATGTAAGTGTACTGTAGAGATCATGATTTAAATACATGCTGGATGTAAGAGGTGTACTGTAGAGATCATGATGTAAAATACATGCTGGATGTAAGTGTACTGTAGAGATCATGATGTAAATACATGCTGGATGTAAGTGTACTGTAAGAGATCATGATGTAAATACATGCTGGATGTAAAGTGTACTGTAGAGATCATGATGTAAATACATGCTGGATGTAAGTGTACTGTAGAGATCATGATGTAAATACATGCTGGATGTAAGTGTACTGTAGAGATCATGATGTAAATACATGCTGGATGTAAGTGTACTGTAGAGATCATGATGTAAATACATGCTGGATGTAAGTGTACTTGTAGAGATCATGATGTAAATACATGCTGGATGTAAGTGTACTGTAGAGATCATGATGTAAATACATGCTGGATGTAAGTGTACTGTAGAGATCATGATGTAAATACATGCTGGATGTAAGTGTACTGTAGAGATCATGATGTAAATACATGCTGGATGTAAGTGTACTGTAGAGATCATGATGTAAATACATGCTGGATGTAAGTGTACTGTAGAGATCATGATGTAAATACATGCTGGATGTAAGTGTACTGTAGAGATCATGATGTAAATACATGCTGGACGTGAGTGTACTGTAGAGATCATGATGTAAATACATGCTGGATTTACTGTAGATGATTACTGAAACTGATTCAGTCTAACAGTTTGTTATCATGATAAGATTACAATTCCCTATAGGTCTGTTTGAGGGTGAAAATAGTTCACTGCAGCTAATAGACAGAATTGTTACTTACGTAAATAAAAAATTTCAGAATGACACTACGGGATATCTCAGTGAGAGTGAGTGAGTGAGTGAGTGAGGAACTCTAGGGGTGTAGGGGTAAGTTGGTGGTTAAACCATTCATTCATCACACTGAAGACATGAGTTCAATTTCCCACATGGTAACAATGTATGAAATTCACTCACTCACTCCATGTGACATCAAAGGCTTATCCCAGCATAAGTACAGAGGGACATTACTAAGAGGTATTCTGGGCCCTGCAAGTCCACAGGGACATTACTAAGAGGTATTCTGGGCCCAGTCTGCAAGTCCACAGGGACATTACTAAGAGGTATTCTGGGCCCGATCTGCAAGTCCACAGGGACATTACTAACATTACTAGGAGGTATTCTGGGCCCCATCTGCAAGTCCACAGGGACATTACTAAGGGGCCCGGGATCTATTCTGGGACATTACTAAGGGTAGTATTCGATCTGCAAGTCCACAGGGACATTACTAATGGGGTATTCTGGGCCCGAGTCTGCAAGTCCACAGGGACATTACTAAGAGGTATTCTGGGCCGAGTCTGCAAGTCTGCAAGTCCACAGGGACATTACTAAGAGGTATTCTGGGCCCGATCTGCAAGTCCACAGGGACATTACTAATGGGGTATTCTGGGCCCAGTCTGCAAGTCCACAGGGACATTACTAAGAGGTATTCTGGGCCCGATCTGCAAGTCCACAGGGACATTACTAAGAGGTATTCTGGGCCCGATCTGCAAGTCCACAGGGACATTACTAAGGGGTATTCTGGGCCCGATCTGCAAGTCCACAGGGACATTACTAAGAGGTATTCTGGGCCGATCTGCAAATCCACAGGCACATTACTAGACATTACTAAGAGGTATTCTGGGCCCGATCTGCAAGTCCACAGGGACATTACTAAGGGGTATTCTGGGCCCAGTCTGCAAGTCCACAGGGACATTACTAATGGGTATTCAGGGCAGAGTCTGCAAGTCCACAGGGACATTACTAAGGGGTATTCTGGGACCAGTCCACCTGCAAGTCCACAGGGACATTACTAATGGGTATTCTGGGACGATCTGCAAGTCCACAGGACATTACTAAGAGGTATTCTGGGAGTCTGCAAGTCCACTGATCTGCAAGTCCACAGGGACATTACTAAGAGGGTATTCTGGGCCCGATCTGCAAGTCCACAGGGACATTACTAAGAGGTATTCTGGGCCGATCTGCAAGTCCACAGGGACATTACTAAGAGGTATTCTGGGCCCGATCTGCAAGTCCACAGGGACATTACTAAGAGGTATTCTGGGCCCGATCTGCAAGTCCACAGGGACATTACTAAGGGGTATTCTGGGCCCGATCTGCAAGTCCACAGGGACATTACTAATGGGTATTCTGGGGGACATCTAAAGAGGATTCTGCAAAGTCCACAGGGACATTACTAAGAGGTATTCTGGGCCCAGTCTGCAAGTCCACAGGGACATTACTAAGAGGTATTCTGGGCCCGATCTGCAAGTCCACAGGGACATTACTAATGGGTATTCTGGGCCCAGTCTGCAAGTCCACAGGGGCATTACTAAGAGGTATTCTGGGCCCGATCTGCAAGTCCACAGGGACATTACTAAGAGGTATTCTGGGCCCGATCTGCAAGTCCACAGGGACATTACTAATGGGTATTCAGGGCAGAGTCTGCAAGTCCACAGGGACATTACTAAGGGGTATTCCGGGCCCGGTCTGCAAATCCACAGGCACATTACTAGGGGGTATTCTGGGCCCAGTCTGCAAGTCCACAAGGACATTACTAATGGGTATTCAGGGCAGAGTCTGCAAGTCCACAGGGACATTACTAACGGGTATTCTGGGCAGAGTCAGCAAGTCCACAGGGACATTACTAATGGGTATTCTGGGACCAGTCTGCAAGTCCACAGGGACATTTCTAAGAGGTATTCAGGGCAGAGTCTGTAAGTCCACAGGGACATTACTAAGGGGTATTCAGGGCAGAGTCAGCAAGTCCACAGGGACATTAGCAAGGGGTATTCTGGGCCCTGATAGCTTCTTTGGTGTGCAAACATGCTACATCTCGATGTTTCATTTCTCGGAGAAGAATGATGAAATGTCAGTTTATGTTTTAAACCTATTTTCATTTTATTTCACAGTGAAATATTGACAAATTTCATTTGCTTCACAAACCTAGCTGGTTGTTGCTCAAAGCTTCTTGCTTGCATACAATTAGTGATGGACAAAGAATGAAAGATTGTGTGTTTGCTAATCCAAGTATTTTGCTTTGAAACACTTATGTCTTGCCCGTATGGACAAATGTACATACAGGATGGGTAAATAGGATATAGTGGGTGTTGACGGCAGAGTTGTGTATAGTGTGACAGCCTGCTTAATGATACGCCAACAACTCCATTCTGTTTGCCAGGTAAACAATGGAATACTCAAACATAACATCCGGTAATTAGTAAACAGAATAAACAGGCTACTGCCTAACTAAACTAGTCTTGCATTTGTGGAGCATCAGCTCATAATACTCTCAAACTAGTTAACGACAGAAAACACAAGTATTGGGTACTGGGGGACTATTCTTACCTGGATTCTCCACAGGGAGACAAGCATGGGGTACTGGGGTACTATTCTTACCTGGATTCTCCACAGGGAGACAAGCATGGGGTACTGGGGGACTATTCTTACCTGGATTCTCCACAGGGAGACAAGCATGGGGTACTGGGGGACTATTCTTACCTGGATTCTCCACAGGGAGACAAGCATGGGGTACTGGGGTACTATTCTTACCTGGATTCTCCACAGGGAGACAAGCATGAGGTGTTGGGGACCTATTCTGCTCTGGATTCTCCACAGGGAGACAAGCATGGGGTACTTGGGGCCTATAATGTCACAGAATCTCCACAGGGAGACAAGCATGGTGTACTGGGGACCTATAATGTCACAGAATCTAGAAAGGGAGACAAGCATGGGGTACTGGGGACCTATAATGTCACAGAATCTCCACAGGGAGACAAGCATGGTGTACTTGGGGCCTATAATGTCACAGAATCTCCGCAGGGTGACAAGCATGGTGTACTGGGGACCTATAATGTCACAGAATCTCCACAGGGAGACAAGCATGGTGTACTGGGGGACCTATAATGTCACAGAATCTAGAAAGGGAGACAAGCATGAGGTACTGGGGACCTATAATGTCACAGAATCTCCACAGGGAGACAAGCATGGTGTACTGGGGACCTATAATGTCACAGAATCTAGAAAGGGAGACAAGCATGGTGTACTGGGGACCTATAATGTCACAGAATCTCCACAGGGAGACAAGCATGGTGTACTGGGGACCTATAATGTCACAGAATCTAGAAAGGGAGACAAGCATGAGGTACTGGGGACCTATAATGTCACAGAATCTCCACAGGGAGACAAGCATGGTGTACTGGGGACCTATAATGTCACAGAATCTAGAAAGGGAGACAAGCATGAGGTACTGGGGACCTATAATGTCACAGAATCTCCACAGGGAGACAAGCATGGTGTACTGGGGACCTATAATGTCACAGAATCTAGAAAGGGAGACAAGCATGAGGTACTGGGGACCTATTCTTACCTGGATTCTCCTCAGGGGAGACAACCATGGTGTACTGAGGACCTATTATGTCATAGAATCTCCACAGGAGGACAAACATGGGGTACTGGGACCTATTATGTCATAGAATCTCCACAGGGAGACAAGCATGGGGTACTGGAGGCCTACTCTGATCTGGAATCTCTACAGGACAAAAGGATGGGATACTGGGGGACTATTCACAGAATCTCCATTGTGGACAAAACATGGTATAACAGATACCTTTTCCTCAGCCCTGTTTCAGGCACATGAAGACATTCTCCTGATGTCTTCCCGCCTCACTCAAATCAATCTAAAAAGGTTGTCAGTGATGTCCACACTACACTGACAAGTCCATTTGTGACAGCGTTGTCCTCAGTGAGCCTAGGTTAATGGACCACTGGGGCAGATAGTATTCATGATAAGCCCAGACGGTGACAGGAAAAGACTGTAAAACAGATGTTCTTTCATAATAATAAAAAAACATGGAATGTGGATTGGAGATAACCTTGAGAGTTAAAGTTACAAGGAGACAGGACAGTACTGGTGACCAGGACTGGTGAAAAGGCTTGGTGACAAGAGGTGGTGACAAGGTAGGCGACAAAGAGTAGTGACACTGGGTGGTGACAATGTGTGGTGACATGGGGTGGTGACAAGGAGTGGTGACAAAGATTGGTGACAAGGGGTGGTGACAAGAGGTGGACAAGGGGTGGTGACAAGAAGTGGTGACAAGAGGTGGTGACAAGAGGTGGTGACAAGAAGTGGTGACAAGAAGTGGTGACAAGGGGTGGTGACAAGAAGTGGTGACATGGGGTGGTGACAAGAAGTGGTGACAAGGGGACAAGAGGTGGTGACAACGGGTGGTGACAAGAATAGGTGACATGGGGTGGTGACAAGAAGTGGTGACAAGGGGTGGTGACAAGAAGTGGTGACAAGGGGTGGTGACAAGAAGTGGTGACAAGGGGTGGTGACAAGAAGTGGTGACAAGGGGTGGTGACAAGAGGTGGTGATAAGGGGTGGTGACAATGGGTGGTGACAAGGGGTGGCGACAAGGGGTGGTGACAAAAGGTGGTGACAAGAGGTGGTGATAAGGGTGTGGACAAGAGGTGGTGATAAGGGTGTGGACAAGGGTGATGACAAGGGTGTGGACAAGGGTGTGGACAAGGGGTGATGACAAGGGTGGTGACAAGGGGTGGTGACAAGAGGTGGTGTCAAGGGGTGGTGACAAGGGTGATGACAAGGGTGATGACAAGGGTGTGGACAAGGGTGTGGACAAGGGGTGATGACAAGGGGTGATGACAAGGGTGATGACAAGGGATGATGACAAGGGTAGTGACAAGTGTGTGGACAAGAGGTGGTGACAAGGGTGTGGACAAGGGGTGGTGACAAGGGGTGATGACAAGGGTGGTGACAAGGGGTGATGACAAGGGTGTGGACAAGGGTGTGGACAAGGGGTGATGACAAGGGTGATGACAAGGGGTGGTGACAAGGGGTCATGACAAGGGTGTGGACAAGGGGTGGTGACAAGGGTAGTGACAAGTGTGTGGACAAGAGGTGGTGACAAGGGTGTGGACAAGGGGTGGTGACAAGGGGTGATGACAAGGGTGGTGACAAGGGGTGATGACAATTTGCTTGCCACAGACATGCCCTTGTTTAAGTTCCGATACAGAAGATTACTGATACAGGATAGAGGTTGTGTTAACACTACAGAATTACTCAGGCTGACCCAAATACGACTGAGATGGTCCTTAAAGAAATAGTACAGGAGGTGTTGAATAAAAGGCAATCCTGGAAGCCATGTCCTGGTCTTGACAAGCATTTGTTAACAATAGGAAATGAAGGATGACATTTAGGACAATGAGAAGTTGTTGTCAAGTGGGAATAATTACACTGGACATATGACACATGAAAACTGATGTTTCACAGCATTACAGTGTTGCTTATTTGCCTATTTGAGCCCAGGTGATGATGTTTGTTCACTATTAGTTATTTTCCCTGGGTCCACAAGCCACACACCCGGAGTGTAAATCATTAGCGCTGACTAAACAACAGACCCCCAGAATGATGCGGAGAATATAGTGTTGTCCTTATTTGCTGTGGGCATCAGCCTCAGATTAAAGAAACACTAGCCTGTCAGTGTAAATGGATAATTGATGTTTGTTGATGATGTGCTAATTGTCCAGTCTTTGCCAACCTGGTCTCATGTATGACTGTCCATAGCGGGACTACTTTCACACCTGGTTGCACGTCCAGTTGTGATTGAAATTGATGTTTATCATAACAATCCTTAACTTAATATAAATATATTATCCCATTGGTCAATGGATCCAAACCTATCATTACTTACACAACAGCTAGAGCATGTCTAGTTATGATGTGTATTATCTGTTTTTAAATCTACCTGACGAATGCCATCATATGACATCATTCAGTGAGACTTGTGAAGACAGGAGGGCAATGATTGAGTAGTGACTGATGTCTTTGCTGCAGCACTATTACAGCCAAATCTAAACTTTTATCAGTGTCTCACACTTCATTTCTAAGCACATTTGGAAAAATACTATTTTAGTCCCTCTTGGTAAAGGAATGTCTGTTGATCTGACAAAGTATAAGACCCCTGGACACATTCTAACCTGGAGGTTGAAAAAATATTATTACCATAGGTATGAACTATTTCGGGTTCAGCTAGGTCCACTTTGTTTCAGAACATCTCTGTATATGTTGAAAACATTTTAAGGTGGTGCATTACAAAAAAACATGGTGTAATTAGGTGATGTTCTATCACAGCATTTGTTCCTTGTATCTCATAATCTGAGAACTGACAACATTGAGCATCAGGCGAATTGATCAATGATGTGTCATGGTACCAACATGTTTGTGGTACCTTCTCCCATGAAGCTCACTGGGTTATTGTGACATATTTGCCACTCTGATCCACCTTCAAGCACATTTTGTACCGTGAGCCTACTATTCCTTGGAAACCCTATAAGCACATTTTGTACTGTAAATCTACTATTCCCTGGAAACCCCATCAAGCACATGCTGTGCTGTGAACCCACTATTCCTTGGAAACCCTATAAGCACAATTTGTACCGTAAACCTACTATTCCTTGGAAACCCCATCAAGCACATTTTGTACTGTGAACCTACTATTCCTTGGAAACCCAGTCAAGCACATTTTGTACTGTGAACCTACTATTCCCTGGAAACCCCATCAAGCACATTTTGTACTGTGAACTTACTATTCCTTGGAAAAATCATCAAGCACATTTTGTACTGTGAACCTACTATTCCTTGGAAACCCCATCAAGCACATTTTGTACTGTGAACTTACTATTCCTTGGAAAAATCATCAAGCACATTTTGTACCGTAAACCTACTATTCCCTGGAAACCCCATCAAGCACATTTTGTACTGTGAACCTACTATTCCTTGGAAACCCTCTAAGCACATTTTGTACTGTGAACCTACTATTCCCTGGAAACCCCACCAAGCACATTTTGTACTGTGAACCTACTATTCCTTGGAAACCCCATCAAGCACATTTTGTACTGTGAACTTACTATTCCTTGGAAAAATCATCAAGCACATTTTGTACCGTAAACCTACTATTCCCTGGAAACCCCATCAAGCACATTTTGTACTGTGAACCTACTATTCCATGGAAAAATCATCAAGCACATATTGTACTGTGAACCTACTATTCCTTGGAAAAATCATGAAGCACATTTTGTACCGTAAACCTACTATTCCCTGGAAACCCCATCAAGCACATTTTGTACTGTGAACCTACTATTCCCTGGAAAAATCATCAAGCACATTTTGTACTGTGAACCTACTATTCCATAGAAAAATCATCAAGCACATTTTGTACTGTGAACCTACTATTCCTTGGAAACCCCATCAATCACATTTTGTACTGTGAACCTACTATTCCTTGGAAACCCCATCAAGCACATTTTGTACGGTGAACCTACTATTCCTTGGAAACCCCATCAAGCACATTTTGTACTGTGAACCTACTATTCCTTGGAAACCCCATCAAGCACATTTTGTACTGTGAACCTACTATTCCTTGGAAACCCCATCAAGCACATTTTGTACTGTGAACCTACTATTCCTTGGAAACCCCATCAAGCACATTTTGTACGGTGAACCTACTATTCCTTGGAAACCCAATCAAGCACATTTTGTACTGTGAACCTACTATTCCCTGGAAAAATCATCAAGCACATTTCGTACTGTGAACCTACTATTCCTTGGAAACCCCATCAAGCACATTTTGTACGGTGAACCTACTATTCCTTGGAAACCCCATTAAGCACATTTTGTACTGTGAACCTACTATTCCCTGGAGAAAAATCATCAAGCACATTTTGTACTGTGAACCTACTATTCCATGGAAAAATCATCAAGCACATTTTGTACTGTGAACCTGCTATTCCCTGGAAATGCCATCAACCACATTTTGTACTGTGAACCTACTATTCCTTGGAAACCCCATCAAGCACATTTTGTACTGTGAACCTAATATTCCTTGGAAACCCCATCAAGCATGGGGTACTGGGGACATACTCTGTCACAGGTAGACCACCATCTGGTACTGGAGGCCTAGCCTAACTTGGAATCTCCACAGGTAGACCACCATCTGGTACTGGAGGCCTAGCCTAACCTGGAATCTCCACAGGTAGATCACCATCTGGTACTGGGGACCTCGTCTAACCTAGTGTCGCCACAGGTACACCACCATCTGGTACTGGGGGCCTCGTCTAACCTGGAATCTCCATAGAGATACATCGGCCATATTTCAGCCATATTGTGAGACATCATGTCTAAACTTTAGTGAGACCTACAAACTCAAAATGGGTTTATGGTCCTTCTACAACTGAAGCGAACATTGATTATATGACATAAGGAAGCTGAGTGTAAAACAATAATTACATCTTATTGTAGCTGAAATTCCATGGGTCATCTTGTGTCTTTGTCCTTGGCTGTGTTTGATCCTGCTCTTCCTCCTTCACACCCAGCTGTACCTGTGTTCCGTCATCAACCTTCTCTTCCTTGCACCGATATTTGTACTTCCTGACATCCTTCTCCAGTGCTTGCTTGAGCCCTCCATGGTGGAAGAACTCGAGGGCAGTGTCCCTGCACCAGTCTATCCGTGACTCTGGCTTCTTGGACCAATGGTCCAGCGCCAGATGGTGCATGGCGTCGGCATACTGGGCCAGGACCTCTTTGTTCTGGCAATGGTCATCCCAGATCTTAGCATAGTCACCATTATCTGTAGAAAACATGAAGACATGATAAATTGTAAATTGTTCCTGTATAAAATAAATAAAAAATTAAATGATCACTATTTACAAATATTTTTATTACCGCCAACCATAACAACTATGTAATAAAATAAATAATCTTGTATAGAGAATATTACAAATGAACTCAAATTTGCAATCAAAATTCAATACTTTGCAGAAGAACCAGTTCAACAATGCACAGTTGACACAAAGGGGCCGGGGGGTCCCATCTGTGAACCCTGTCTCGTCAAACCACAGCCAGCCTTGCTGCATTGTGTAGAGTTCAAAACTAAGAGACGACCATGGTGTACTTGTGACCAACAGTACTTGTGTTTGAGACCCTACAAGCTTCAACTTATAACATGGGGGGCAATCACCCCTTGAATTTAACGCTCAATTTCAAAAACTGAATATGATGCAAAATAGTGCATCCTGCAGGCATTTCATGACAGTGGGTGCAGCTACTATGTGCTCACACACAACAGTATGGATGTCCAAATCATACAAACTAATTCTCCATTTCTCTGATGATTTCTATTCATTCACGAACTTATCCTAGATATGTATATATTATAAACACCGAGCCCATGTCATTATCCTAGATATGTTATTATATATTATAAACAACGAGCCCATGTCATTATCCTAGATATGTTATTATATACATGTATTATAAACACCGAGCCCATGTCATTATCCAAGAAATGTTATTATATATTATAAACGAGCCCATGTCATTATCCTAGATATGTTATTATATTATAAACACCGAGCCCATGTCATTATCCTAGATATGTTATTATATTATAAACACCGAGCCCATGTCATTATCCTAGATATGTTATTATATATTATAAACACCGAGCCCATGTCATTATCCTAGATGTGTTATTATATATTATAAACACCGAGCCCATGTCATATTTCCTGCACTCAAAAACTATGTTTCAATGCAAACAAGGAAATTCCAAGGAATGAAAAATACCCAAATTTAATTTAATCTTAATTTGCTGCCATAGTACATCATTGGATCCCATTTTCATGCCTTGGAACCTAAAAGCTGCATGAAATCCCCATGACCAAACAACAGTAGACTTGACAAAAAAGTCCCTTACAATCACGCAAAAGAAAATGAACAATTTGCTTCTCATGGATGATTAATAAGACTGTTACTACCACATATGGTACACAGCTACAACACCACCAGAGAGTGAGTGATAGTGGTGATCCAATTACAGGGCTCCAGATAATTTTTCAACATCAGGAGTACGTACGTACTCCTTATTTTTTAAATCTAGGAGTACTGGAAAAACTTTTAGAGTACTGAATTGAATTTAATGGAGTATGTGATCTTGTGTTTCGTTTCATATATGCACCACAACATTGCTACTCTTGTGTAAACAGGTAAATAACAATAAAACAATACTTTTTTCAGATAAATACGTCCGTGTAAATGATTCTAAGACCATACACCACTGCTGTGGTGCGTATCTGCTACTGTTTCTAAATTATTTCCTACCGTATCGTGCATATTTTTTATCCATACATACGCCGATACGGCCCTAATCTGGAGCCCTGCAATTAATTGAAATAATCGAAGATTGGTCACAGGGACTAAACGACCAACCAATTGATCATGTTTTCTCATAATCGAACACAAACTATTCTGGAACACTTGTTTTCATTAAGAATATTTTTCATAAGGTCGGTTTTGTCCGTTACATTTCATAAGCACTACAAGCTCATTCCAAATCATGATTGACTTTATCTTAAAGACTCCAAGAAATTTATGTTCCTAACATACTAGTCATACTTTAAAGATGTGAAAGTTTGCCAAAAAAACCCCAAAGAACTACGTTTTTTTCCTTATTTTTGGGTGCATTAACAAATTTCATACGTGACGTTAACCAATTATTTTTGATGATTGGTCGGTTGAAATGAAACAATCATCAATTATGAGATTTTAACCAATTCTCAACACTAGTGAGTGAGCGAGTGACTTTAGTTTTATGCTGCTTTTATCAATACTCCAGCAATATCATGGCAGGGGATACCAGAAATGAGCTTCAACATTATACCCATGTGGGGAATCAAACCTAGGTCTTCGGCGTGACGAGTGGACACTTTAACCACTAGGCTACCCCACCACCCATAGAGCAGGGTAAACTGCCTCTGATTACAGAATCAGGATAAAGTATCTAATATGGTACTGATTTCCAACACTCCTATTGTCCTGAATAAATGCAGTGGAATGTAACATTACAAATAAAATATTCAGAATTTCAATACAATGTCCTGACTTCATAAATATTAACTAATGTGAGCTCTAAACTTTCCAGCAACAATCATATCAAACTGATCTGGAATTTACAGGAAACAGGAATCCTGAGTATTTTATGAGATTTTCCCTGGCTCATGTTTTCATTGCAACATAACATAAAGACCCAGTGTTAGTCACTACACTGAAATCTAAGATACTGCATTTAAAACAAAAATTTAGCTATTGGTTTCACCATGAAGTCAGGCTTGTTTATCTGTTGAAACAAGCCCATTGAAATAATAAGAAGTAAATGAAATTTTAAACATTTAAGCATAAATTTATCTTTGATTCAGCATCTTGTAGACTGATGTTCATGTATAAAACAGATCATGCTCTCTAAACTTCGTACATTATAAATATGCAGTGGATGAAGATGATACCTGCATGTATGGCATACATACATCAACAAGTATTTATAATAGTAATAATAATAATAATAATAATAATAATAATAATAATTGCATTGATATAGCGCATCATTCACTAATAAATGCTTTGTGCGCTTAAGATGGAAATTGACACTTGAAAAGAAATGTTTTGAGGCCAGTCTTAAAAGATGTTAGTGACTCGCTGGTTTTGAGTTTAAACCATTGAGTTTATGTCATTCCACTTCATTGCTGAATTGAAGGCGAACGACCTTTAGCCAAAGTTGGTTTTGATGTTTGGCACTGTCACTAGCATTTGGTTTTGTGATCTCAGTGAGCGTGGGGCTGATACAGGGGCAGTAACTCTGCGAGGTAGTCAGGGGCCATTCCGTTGAGACACTTGTATGTCATTACAATAGTTTTGTAGTCAATTCTTGCGGTGATTGGCAGCCAGTGTAAATCGTTTAGAATTGGAGTAACGTGATCGAAGACTTTAGACTTTGTAATGATTCTTGCAGCAGTGTTTTGGAGGGCTTGAAGGCGACGTAGCTGATCTTGGTTGACGTTGTTGAGGAGGCTGTTGCAGTAATCTACTCAGGACATGACCAGAGATAGGACAAGTCTTGAAGTAGTATCAGCACTCAGATAGTTGCAGAGTTTTCCAATGTTCCTGAGATGCATATGAGCCGTGCTAATGATGTTGGAGATCTGCTTGTCCATTTTCAGATTTTCATCAAGCATAACCCCTAGATTCTTGACCTTCGGGGTTGGAGCTATGGCAGTATTCCCTATTTGGAAAGATGGCTTGTCAAGTTTGGAAAGTTTTGTTTTCGACCCAATAAGCAGGATTTCTGTTTTACTTTCATTAAGTTTCAGTAGGTTTTTAGTCATCCATGTCTGAATGTCATTGCAGGAATCAGAAAGAGTGTCCAAAGATGGCAGGGCTTCTGTGGTAGGGAATGAATAGATTTGATTGTCATCTGCATATTGATGTTGGTTGACTTTGTGCTTGTCTGCTATTCTTCCCAGTGGTGTAGTGTACACAGAGGACAGCACTGGTCCTAGCACGGAACCTTGTGGGACGCCACTCCTGAGATCTGTGGGACATGATGTTCTGCTCTCAATCTTAACTACTTGAGATCGATCTGATAGGTAAGATTGGAACCATGAGCAGTAAAGAGCAGTACCCTTGACTTTCAGGTCACTTTCCATTCTTGACAACAATGTGTGATGGTCAATAGTGTCGAAGGCTGCCGAAAGATCAGATCAGCTAAGATCAAACACCTCTGCTCACGGTGCAAGTACAGGCCTATGCTAATCAAAGTGTATGGTTACCGTATATTACCATAGACAAGCCGAAATTAGAGGACCAAAAAAAACAGTCTGTAGAAGGGGTCACACTTTCGTCAAACGTTTTTCAGGGGGTAAGAAAACGAAATCGTATTGCTTCGCGTGAACGAACAAGAAGACAATTTTGTCAGTTAAGACGTCAAATTTACAATTAAACATCACCAGACTACTGGCAACTGACTGCAGAGCTGTAATGATAAACTTCATTGTAATACAATACATTTCTCAAAAGTAAAATCAATTTGGGGCGATGCATAAAAACTGCCATGGTAAGAGTGAGTTTGGTTAATGCCACTCTTAATGTGGGAGAAACGACTGAAGAAAGACTGAATTGATGGAGGTGTCAGCTAATTGTTACCACTCAGAAATAAAAGCAGGCTGGTTCCACAAGTCACTGACCCTGATCAGTATGGTAAGTAACTGTTCCACACTGTCGAGGTATGATGTCATACACCAAGTCACTGACCCTGATCAGTACTGTAAGTAACTGTTCCACACTGTCAAGGTATGACGTCATACACCAAGTCACTGACCCTGATCACTATGGTAAGTAACTGTTCCACACTGTAAAGGTATGACGTCATACACCAAGTCCAGACCCTGATCAGTATTGTAAGTAACTGTTCCACACTGTCGAGGTATGACGTCATACACCAAGTCACAGACCCTGATCAGTATTGTAAGTAACTGTTCCCCACTGTCGAGGTATGATGTCATACACCAAGTCACTGACCCTGATCAGTACTGTAACTGTTCCACTGTCGAGGTATGACGTCATACACCAAGTCACAGACCCTGATCAGTATTGTAAGTAACTGTTCCACACTGTCAAGGTATGACGTCATACACCAAGTCACTGACCCTGATCAGTACTGTAACTGTTCCACTGTCGAGGTATGACGTCATACACCAAGTCACTGACCCTGATCAGTACTGTAACTGTTCCACACTGTCAAGGTATGACGTCATACACCAAGTCACAGACCCTGATCAGTATTGTAAGTAACTGTTCCCCACTGTCGAGGTATGACGTCATACACCAAGTCACTGACCCTGATCAGTACTGTAACTGTTCCACTGTCGAGGTATGACGTCATACACCAAGTCACAGACCCTGATCAGTATTGTAAGTAACTGTTCCACACTGTCAAGGTATGACGTCATACACCAAGTCACTGACCCTGATCAGTACTGTAACTGTTCCACACTGTCGAGGTATGACGTCATACACCAAGTCACTGACCCTGATGAGTACTGTTACAGTTCCACACTGTCGAGGTATGATGTCATACACCAAGTCACTGACCCTGATGAGTACTGTTACAGTTCCACACTGTTGAGGTATGACGTCATACACCAAGTCACTGACCCTGATCAGTACTGTAACAGTTCCACACTGTCGAGGTATGACGTCATACACCAAGTCACTGACCCTGATCAGTACTGTAACTGTTCCACACTGTCGAGGTATGATGTCATACACCAAGTCACTGACCCTGATCAGTACTGTAACTGTTCCACACTGTCAAGGTATGACGTCATACACCAAGTCACTGACCCTGATCAGTACTGTAAGTAACTGTTCCACACTGTCGAGGTATGACGTCATACACCAAGTCACTGACCCTGATCAGTACTGTAAGTAACTGTTCCACACTGTCGAGGTATGACGTCATACACCAAGTCACTGACCCTGATCAGTACTGTAAGTAACTGTTCCACTCTGTCGAGGTATGATGTCATACACCAAGTCACTGACCCTGATCAGTACTGTAACTGTTCCACACTGTCAAGGTATGACGTCATACACCAAGTCACTGACCCTGATCAGTACTGTAACTGTTCCACACTGTCGAGGTATGACGTCATACACCAAGTCACTGACCCTGATCAGTACTGTAACTGTTCCACTCTGTCGAGGTATGACGTCATACACCAAGTCACTGACCCTGATCAGTACTGTAACTAACTGTTCCACACTGTCGAGGTATGATGTCATACACCAAGTCACTGACCCTGATCAGTACTGTAACTGTTCCACACTGTCAAGGTATGACGTCATACACCAAGTCACTGACCCTGATCAGTACTGTAACTGTTCCACTCTGTCGAGGTATGACGTCATACACCAAGTCACTGACCCTGATCAGTACTGTAACTGTTCCACTCTGTCGAGGTATGACGTCATACACCAAGTCACTGACCCTGATCAGTACTGTAACTGACTGTTCCACACGGTCGAGGTATGATGTCATACACCAAGTCACTGATACTGATCAGTACTATAAGTAACTGTTCCACACGGTCGAGGTATGCTGTCATACACCAAGTCACTGATACTGATCAGTACTGTAAGTAACTGTTCCACTCTGTCGAGGTATGACGTCATACACCAAGTCACTGACCCTGATCAGTACTGTAAGTAACTGTTCCACACTGTCGAGGTATGACGTCATACACCAAGTCACTGACCCTGATCAGTACTGTAACTGTTCCACACTGTCGAGGTATGACGTCATACACCAAGTCACAGACCCTGATCAGTATTGTAAGTAACTGTTCCACTCTGTCGAGGTATGACGTCATACACCAAGTCACTGACCCTGATCAGTACTGTAACTGTTCCACTGTCGGTGGGTATGACGCCATACACCAAGTCACTGACCCTGATCAGTACTGTAAGTAACTGTTCCACACTGTCGAGGTATGACGTCATACACCAAGTCACTGACCCTGATCAGTACTGTAACTGTTCCACACTGTCGAGGTATGACGTCATACACCAAGTCACTGACCCTGATCAGTACTGTAAGTAACTGTTCCACACTGTCGAGGTATGATGTCATACACCAAGTCACTGACCCTGATCAGTACTGTAACTGTTCCACACTGTCGAGGTATGATGTCATACACCAAGTCACTGACCCTGATCAGTACTGTAACTGTTCCCCACTGTTGAGGTATGACGTCATACACCAAGTCACTGACCCTGATCAGTACTGTAACTGTTCCACACTGTCGAGGTATGATGTCATACACCAAGTCACTGACCCTGATCAGTACTGTAACTGTTCCACACTGTCGAGGTATGACGTCATACACCAAGTCACTGACCCTGATCAGTACTGTAACTGTTCCACACTGTCGAGGTATGACGTCATACACCAAGTCACTGACCCTGATCAGTACTGTAACTGTTCCACACTGTCGAGGTATGACGTCATACACCAAGTCACTGACCCTGATCAGTACTGTAAGTAACTGTTCCACTCTGTCGAGGTATGACGTCATACACCAAGTCACTGACCCTGATCAGTACTGTAACTGTTCCACACTGTCGAGGTATGACGTCATACACCAAGTCACTGACCCTGATCAGTACTGTAACTGTTCCACACTGTCGCAGGTATGACGCCATACACCAAGTCACTGACCCTGATCAGTACTGTAACTGTTCCACTCTGTCGGTATGACGCCATACACCAAGTCACTGACCCTGATCAGTACTGTAACTGTTCCACACTGTCGAGGTATGACGTCATACACCAAGTCACTGACCCTGATCAGTACTGTAACTGTTCCACACTGTCGAGGTATGACGTCATACACCAAGTCACTGACCCTGATCAGTACTGTAACTGTTCCACTCTGTCGAGGTATGACGTCATACACCAAGTCACTGACCCTGATCAGTACTGTAACTGTTCCACTCTGTCGAGGTATGACGTCATACACCAAGTCACTGACCCTGATCAGTACTGTAAGTAACTGTTCCACACGGTCGAGGTATGATGTCATACACCAAGTCACTGATACTGATCAGTACTATAAGTAACTGTTCCACACGGTCGAGGTATGCTGTCATACACCAAGTCACTGATACTGATCAGTACTGTAAGTAACTGTTCCACTCTGTCGAGGTATGACGTCATACACCAAGTCACTGACCCTGATCAGTACTGTAAGTAACTGTTCCACACTGTCGAGGTATGACGTCATACACCAAGTCACTGACCCTGATCAGTACTGTAACTGTTCCACACTGTCGAGGTATGACGTCATACACCAAGTCACTGACCCTGATCAGTACTGTAACTGTTCCACACTGTCGAGGTATGACGTCATACACCAAGTCACTGACCCTGATCAGTACTGTAACTGTTCCACACTGTCGAGGTATGACGTCATACACCAAGTCACTGACCCTGATCAGTACTGTAACTGTTCCCCACTGTCGAGGTGTGATGTCATACACCAAGTCACTGACCCTGATGAGTACTGTTACAGTTCCACACTGTCGAGGTATGACGTCATACACCAAGTCACTGACCCTGATCAGTACTGTAACTGTTCCACACTGTCGAGGTATGACGTCATACACCAAGTCACTGACCCTGATCAGTACTGTAACTGTTCCACACTGTCGAGGTATGACGTCATACACCAAGTCACTGACCCTGATCAGTACTGTAACTGTTCCACACTGTCGAGGTATGACGTCATACACCAAGTCACAGACCCTGATCAGTATTGTAAGTAACTGTTCCACACTGTCGAGGTATGACGTCATACACCAAGTCATTGACCCTGATCAGTACTGTAACTGTTCCACACTGTCGAGGTATGACGTCATACACCAAGTCACTGACCCTGATCAGTACTGTAACTGTTCCACTCTGTCGAGGTATGACGTCATACACCAAGTCACTGACCCTGATCAGTACTGTAACTGTTCCACACGGTCGAGGTATGATGTCATACACCAAGTCACTGATACTGATCAGTACTATAAGTAACTGTTCCACACGGTCGAGGTATGCTGTCATACACCAAGTCACTGATACTGATCAGTACTGTAAGTAACTGTTCCACTCTGTCGAGGTATGATGTCATACACCAAGTCACTGATACTGATCAGTACTGTAAGTAACTGTTCCACACTGTCGAGGTATGACGTCATACACCAAGTCACTGACCCTGATCAGTACTGTAAGTAACTGTTCCAGACTGTCGAGGTATGACGTCATACACCAGGTCACTGACCCTGATCAGTACTGGAGTACAGTTGCCTGCAACTAACAGATGTCATGGGCAAGCAGTACTTTTTTTGGTTTGTGTGTTGTTTAATGCCGCAATGGGCAACATTCCAGCTATATGGCATCAGTCTGGGCCAGTCAATCCAGTGATGAGCATTGATCTACGCAAGCAGCAGTTTGTTTATGATGATTGATCCTCACTTTGCTCATCTCTCACAAGAAGCAGAGGGTGCTCACGGGGCATATGTTCAGTAGATAATCAGAGATGTAATAATTTTTCATTAAAGGTTTGGGTTATATTAACCATTGTAATGGATCCTTCATGAATGGCATGGGTAAAAACACCCATAAATACTTGAAGATTACTAATACCACACTACTCCACTTCCCATAGGGATATTTTTCATGTTTCCATTCTGTTTACATCTAAATGAAATGTGATATCTGATTGTTGATATCAAATGTTGAGTAGTATAATATATTACAAACTTTTTTTGTGTTTTGTTTCAGAAACACAGAAGTACTGCCATCTGAAGTACAGTGTTCATATTTTATTAATACTTCACTGACAAAGTTGTTTAGTTCACTACGAAAATGACTCCACTAAGATCAATTTTACCTTTAGCTGTTATGTGAGTTGTTACTGAAACCCCAAATATACATGATTTCTTACATTTCATTAATGAAATTGTACGTTAAAAAAGAAGCATATGACCTATTTGCTACAAACTACCGAATTAACATTTATTGATTGAAAGAAATACATTTCTAAATTTGTAACCTAATTTGTTGCTTCTATTCTGTCAGCTGTTGCAGTTGTAATTTTGAACTTTTATTACGGAAACACTGTAAACCTGTGATTTCACAGATGAATCAATACACAGTTATGTTTCTTTACCATCATTACGCTCCAGTGTGCAAAGGTAGCTCTGTCATAGCCTGTATATGTTACAGATATAAGAGGCTCCCGAGTGGTACTACTGGCAGTACTCAATTGGAACCTTTAATTTAGTATTTTTGTTTATACTGAACTGTGTGGTACATATTCAACTTTAAAGCTGGGGTTATAAAAATCATTGTCTAAAGTGAGTGAGTGAGTGAGTGAGTGATCTGGGTTTTACGCCGCTTTTAGTAATTATTCAAGCAATATCACAGTGGGGGACACCAGAAATGGGCTTTACACATTGTGCCCATGTGGGGGAATCGAACCCAGGCCTTCGGCAAGACAAGCGAACACTTTAACCACTAGGCTACCCTACATCCTCCTCGCTGTCTAAAAGATTACAGTTTGTGTTTGTTTGCATAACATGTTTTCAAATACATCATTTTATACTTGGCACTATTGGCAGCCTCATAACTACTGTGGCACTACTGGCAGACAAAGGGCTACTGTGGCAGTATTAGCAGCCACAGGACTATTGTGGCAGTATTGGTGGCCACAGGACTATTGTGGCAGTATTGGTGGCCACAGGACTATTGGTGGCCACAGGACTATTGGCCAGGTGGTGGCACAGGACTATTGTGGCAGTATAGGTGGCCACAGGACTATTGTGGCAGGCATTGGTGGCACAGGACTCTAGTGGCAGCATTGGTGGCCACAGGACTATTAGTGGCAGTGGGTGGCCACAGGACTATAGGTGGCTATTGTGGCATATAGGTGGCCACAGGACTATTGTGGCAGTATTGGTGGCCACAGGGACTGTGGCTAGGTGGCCACAGGACTAGTGGCAGTATTGGTGGCCACAGGACTATTGTGGCAGTATTGGTGGCCACAGGACAGGACTATTGGTGGCCACAGGACTATTGTGGCAGTATTGGTGGCCACAGGACTCTTGTGGCAGTATAGGTGGCCACAGGACTATGGGTGGCCACAGGACTCTAGTGGCAGTATAGGTGGCCACAGGACTATGGGCAGGTGGCCACAGGACTATTGTGGCAGTATAGGTGGCCACAGGACTATTGTGGCAGTATTGGTGGCCACAGGACTATTGTGGCAGTATAGGCTAGTGGCAGTATTGGTGGCCACAGGACTATTGTGGCAGTATTGGTGGCCACAGGACTGGTGGCCACAGGACTATTGTGGCAGTATTGGTGGCCACAGGACTATTGTGGCAGTATAGGTGGCCACAGGACTATTGTGGCAGTATTGGTGGCCACAGGACTATTGTGGCAGTATTGGTGGCCACAGGACTATTGTGGCAGTATTGGTGGCCACAGGACTATTGTGGCAGTATAGGTGGCCACAGGGACTATTGTGGCAGTGGCAGGACTATAGTATTGGTGGCCACAGGACTATTGTGGCAGTATTGGTGGCCACAGGACTATTGTGGCAGTATTGGTGGCCACAGGACTATTGTGGCAGTATTGGTGGCCACAGGACTATTGTGGCAGTATTGGTGGCCACAGGACTATTGTGGCAGTATTGGTGGCCACAGGACTATTGTGGCAGTATAGGTGGCCACAGGACTATTGTGGCAGTATTGGTGGCCACAGGACTATTGTGGCAGTATAGGTGGCCACAGGACTATTGTTTGGACAGTAATATAGGTATTACAGGACTAGTGGCAGTATAGGTGGCCACAGGACTATATTGGACTATAGGTGGCCACAGGACATAGGTGGCCACAGGACTATTGTGGCAGTATTGGTGGCCACAGGACTATTGTGGCAGGACTATTGTAGTGGCATAGGTGGCCACAGGACTATTGTGGCAGTATAGGTGGCCACAGGACTATTGTGGCAGTATAGGTGGCCACAGGACTATTGTGGCAGTATAGGTGGCCACAGGACTATTGTGGCAGTATAGGTGGCCACAGGACTCTATTGTGGCAGTATAGGTGGCCACAGGACTATTGTGAAGTGGCCACAGGACTATTGTGGCAGTATAGGTGGCCACAGGACTATTGTGGCAGTATTGGTGGCCACAGGACTATTGTGGCAGTATAGGTGGCCACAGGACTCTAGTGGCAGGCATAGGTGGCCACAGGACTATATAGGTGGCCACAGGACTATAGGTGGCCACAGGACTCTAGTGGCAGTATAGGTGGCCACAGGACTATTGTGGCAGTATTGGTGGCCACAGGACTCTAGTGGCAGTATAGGTGGCCACAGGACTATTGTGGCAGTATTGGTGGCCACAGGACTCTAGTGGCAGTATAGGTGGCCACAGGACTATTGTGGCAGTATAGGTGGCCACAGGACTATTGTGGCTATTGTGGCAGTATTGGGGCCACAGGACTATTGTGGCAGTATAGGTGGCCACAGGACTATTGTGGCAGTATTGGTGGCCACAGGACTATTGTGGCAGTATTAGTGCCACAGGACTATTGTGGCAGTATAGGTGGCCACAGGACTATTGTGGTAGTATAGGCGGCCACATGACTATTGTGGCAGTATAGGTGGCCACAGGACTATTGTGGCAGGTGGTGGCCACAGGACTAGTGGCAGTATAGGTGGCCACAGGACTATTAGTATGGCAGTATTGGTGGCCACAGGACTATTGTGGCAGTATAGGTGGCCACAGGACTATTGTGGCAGTATTGGTATTACAGGACTATTGTGGCACAGGACTCTTGTGGCAGTATATGGGTGGCCACAGGACTATTGTGGCAGTATAGGTGGCCACAGGACTATTGTGGCAGTATAGGTGGCCACAGGACTATTGTGGCAGTATTGGTGGCCACAGGACTATTGTGGCAGTATTGGTGGCCACAGGACTATTGTGGCAGTATTAGCAGCCACAGGACTATTGTGGCAGTATAGGTGGCCACAGGACTATTGTGGCAGTATAGGCAGCCACATGACCATTGTGGCAGTATAGGTGGCCACAGGACTATTGTGGCAGCATAGGCGGCCACAAGACTATTGTGGCAGTGTAGGTGGCCACAGGACTATTGTGGCAATATAGCAACCACTCGTGTTGGGAATCGGAACCAAATCCACTATTGATTATCGGAGGACTAGTGGTGAACGATTATCGATTATAATCGAAATATATACATTTTTAATGCAGCCACCAATTTTAAGGGGTTTTCCCCAGTTTTTTTCTAGTTAATGTTTTTTTATAACTAATACAGTCATGCAATGAAATGCACGCATGCAAGTAAGACACTGGAATTGTAATTAAACAATAAAAGTGGTTAAAACTTTACAATGCGCATAGCTTTACGCTGTTGAGCGCATGTTTGTTCGTGAATATTCATCAAATTAAATGGTTAGTATCAGTATGCGAAATAGCCACTGGCCCTCTAGCCCGTGGCTAATAATAATCAAGTCCGGCCAGTAAATCTCCAGTCACTGGCCCAACTGGCTAGGTATTTTCATGGGGTCATTTTGTAAATATGTCGCTCTCTCCGACTTGTAAAGTTATCATACACTTTTAAATCATGCAAGATTATGGCCTGATAAAAACATTCATCATATTAGCAGCTTAATGATGAAACCCGTGTTTACATTCAAATGTCAGCCATGTGAATTATTTTTGTGGGCTAGTAACTCTCAGGAATAGCTAGCCCGACTGGCTAGCAAAATGTGGAAACTATTTTGAACACTGGTTAGTATACTTAATTCAAGGGTGTTATACAAAAACAACAAAATTCTGATTAATCAAACATATTTTTTTTACAATCGATAATCAGTTTTAATCCTTCTTTGGGTCGATTTTCAATCATCAGAACACCATTAACAACCACAGCACTATTGTGGCAGCATAGGCAACCACAGGACAATTGTGGCACTATAGGCAGTCACAGGACCATTGTGGCAATATTAGCAGCCACAGGACTGTTGTGGAAGTATAGGCAGTCACAGGACTATTGTGGCAGTATTAGCAGCAACAGGACCATTGTGGCACTATTAGCAGTCACAGGACTATTGTGGCAGTATTAGCAGCCACAGGACCATTGTGGCACTATAAGCAGTCACAGGACCATTGTGGCAATATTAGCAGCCACAGGACTGTTGTGGAAGTATAGGCAGTCACAGGACTATTGTGGCAATATTAGCAGCAACAGGACCATTGTGGCACTATTAGCAGCCACAGGACCATTGTGGCACTATTAGCAGCCACAGGACCATTGTGGCACTATAAGCAGTCACAGGACCATTGTGGCAATATTAGCAGCCACAGGACTGTTGTGGAAGTATAGGCAGTCACAGGACTATTGTGGCAATATTAGCAGCCACAGGACTGTTGTAACAGTATTAGCAGCCACAGGACTATTGTGGCAGTATTAGCAGCCACAGGACTGTTGTGGTAGTGTTAACAGCCACTGGACTGTTGTGGCAGTATTAGCAGCCACAGGACTATTATGGTAATATTAGCAGCCACAGGACTATTGTGGCAGTATTAACAGCCACAGGACTGTTGTGGTAGTGTTAGCAGCCACAGGACCATTGTGGCAGTATTAACAGCCACAGGACTGTTGTGGTAGTGTTAACAGCCACTGGACTGTTGTGGCAGTATTAGCAGCCACAGGACTATTATGGTAATATTAGCAGCCACAGGACTATTGTGGCAGTATTAACAGCCACAGGACTGTTGTGGTAGTGTTAGCAGCCACAGGACCATTGTGGCAGTATTAGCAGCCACAGGACTATCGTGGAAGTATTAGCAGCCACTGGACTGTTGTGGCAGTATTAGCAGCCACAGGACTATTATGGTAATATTAGCAGCCACAGGACTATTGTGGCACTATAGGGAGCGATAAGACCATTGTGGCAGTACAGGCAGCCACAGGACTATTGTGGTAGCCACAGGACCAAAGTGGCAGTATAGGAAGCCACAGGACAGCCACAGGACTACTGTGGCAGTATTAGCAGCCACAGGACTATTATGTCAGTGATATGTTCATATTATCACATAAGTGTATGAACTATCTAAAGATGTTTTCACCAGTGAATTATATTAATTTGAAATATATTTGATATCTAACAACAGATGTTCCTTTTAAGACGTGTACACTTGAATGCCATCACATACGGTAAATCCCTTGCGTGAATGATCATACTGACATGTATTTCATGTGCAACCATGTTCGGCTGTTACAGTGATTGTACAGACTCCAGTGTAACCAAATGTACTAAAACAACAGCAATCTTATGATAATTTGTTCAACAACTTTTCTATTACTGTATCTCAATGAGCCAAACTAACATCATGAGTTGGTACAGGAAAACAAATAAGAAAGATGTGAAAATTGTTGACGAATTTTACTTGTAACTCCTTGTAACATATGTTATATTTGGGATTAACTCCTTGTAATTAGGAATTGATCGGTACGATTTTGGAGCAAATAGACTATAATATAGTTTACAGTTTTGTTCACCTTGATGAGTAAAATTAGTTTGATAACTTGACCAGATTTATGGTTTTCGAGGTGCTATAGCTGTTTTGTACAACAGAACAATTGCACATAGAATGCAAATGACCTGTAGTAACACTAGGCAGCTATAATACTGTTTTTTCTTAAAAGCTTGTATTCAACTGTTGTCTCATTGCAAGGAAAGGTGGGGACTATGAGGACTTCAAAACATGTTTCCCCAATAACATGTTTGTGTCCACATGTTATGGTAGTGTTTCTATATCATGATTTAAAACAAGGCAGAACAAACTAGTAATAACTATTAGCTGAAATAAATTATTCAACAACTTCATAAGAATTAAAGTACATCATGGTCTAGAATCTGTAAACTAAAATTGAATGCAATTATGACATTTTAACAGTGAATGATAGCTACAACCCTGCACTGTCATTCAGTGCAAATGAGGTCTGGGTAAATAAGACTATAGATTTCCAACTGAGAAACTCTCAAAGACCCTGTTTTCACTAAAAATGTCATGAAAGTATCCTTGAAATTGTGAGACCTTGACAGTACAATATATAACCGTGTTTTCTTCAAAACATAATATATCGAAAATGCTGGAAAAACTGTTTGTCCTTTATAAGGCATAAACATGTGGTTTGTACAAACTGCAAATTAAGATGAATGCTAAAGTGTCATTATTGTTTTCCAAAATTCAACGAACTGGAAGAGGTCGAGTAACTAGAAGAATGTACACGAATTTGAACTGTAACCATAACTAAATGTGGAATGTAATTAACAAGGATGTTCATTACTTGTCCTGACAGCGTGAATAACACAGGCAAACATGTAATTTCAAACATTTATTTGGTTTAGTAACTAAATACCTTATTCAGCATTTTATATTTATTATCGTCAACTCACTTGCTTTGAACTTTTTTCTGAGATCGGCATGAACGCCTTTCACAAATCGTGCTAATCGTTTATGTTCTTCTTTGTCATCATTTTCTGCAGCTGGATTAGTGGCTGCCATCGGTTATTTTACACTGTACATAAATTATAATGATATCATTTTGCATTGGTGAACGAAATTGTCAAACCGGAATGTGCGATCAGCTGAGAAGAGGAAGTACACACAGACTACATCAACGCCACCTTGCGGTATAATAGAGAACTACTCGTCCCTTTAAAAATGTCGTCTGCTCGAGTCAGCCATTTAAATATAAAATGATCTTTAAATGCTACTGTTTCACTAGAGAATGCATTTTGCATTATCTTTTGATGTGCTGTATTTCTATATACAAAACCCTGTAGCTCTTTTCATATTAATTCAAAATTATTCGATTTTTAATCTTTTATAAATTCAAATGGAAAAGGAAATTCGAAGAATGGCAGTCAAATTGTGCGTTAAAGTTTACAATCTTTAAATAAATATAACTTTGATAACGGTGCACTTATCTACAATAGTCACATTTTTATCTGGCCCTGAATATGAAAATCATTCATAGTAAGTTCAGATAAATTCACGATCTGTGAATACATTTCCTATAACTACTTATCATTGCAGTTTAGCTATAATTATAATATCCACCGAAATCTCGCAATAACATGATTCTCGATCGATTAGTGTGTGAGAGACGTAGCCCATTTCCATACTATCTCATTGTTTGTTATTTTCTGTTTACACAGCAGGTGCTTGTGACGTCACTAGGGCGCCCTCTAACGTCTTAGAACAACAATATGTCGGTTCGCGGTTAGAAAATAGGTCCAGTCAAAAACAATTAAACCACCGAAAAGCTGTATGTTTTGGACACTTGTAACTTAAAAGAGTCTTATAAATATATCAAAATGATTCTTTTCGATTCAGACTGACAATACCCGCTGTTTTTACTCTGCTGCGGCGTGCGCGGATTGATATATTTTTATTTACGGCGGCGATGTGTCCGCTCTGTGTTGTCTTACAGAGAGAAAATTAGACTATAACTGCTGGGTTTTGAGCGTGGCATTGCAGATAAAAGGTGAGAAAATTCACTTTTCTTATTAAAATGAAAATTGCAATATTCCCTTTTATTCTATATCACTTTTATGGAATGACATTGGCGACTTTTGGAGAATGTAGCCTTGTTGTTAGCCGAGTCGTGGTTTCATCTGGTGATAAACAATTTGCATAGCAAATGAGCCGTCCTCTCTGAACTTTTCCCCGATTACGTAAAGTATACGCGGAAATTTGATAGGAAGTGTGTTTGAAAAGTGAATGGTTACTACCGGTGGTTTGTCGCTTGAATGAATGACATTGAAGGAATAAAACTGACGAAAGCGGGACAAAGGCAACCGGCCAAGATTGTTGATTTTGTCTTGGCAGCCATTACAGTTTTATAATAAACAAAATGTCCCGATTCCAATGCTATCGATCAAATGGTGGAAGGGCAGCGTTTTTTTCTCATCCAGATTTTCCATTCGAACGCATGATAAGGAACGGCACACTATTGATAACAGGACAACAACACTGTAAGACATTTGGTAGATAGGAATAAACATTTTACTTGACAGCTTAGTCTCGCGCAGTTGAAGGGGACTGTCGGTTCCTGTAAACATGGACTAGCCAAGGATTGTCCAAGGTTAATGTTGTAATATATCATTTTATTGAAGAAATATTTGTATATCATATTTCATATAGGTTAAATATGACTTTCTGATTCGAATGGAATAGATAGCTAGAATGGAATTATTTATTTAACTGGGAGGGAATTGCATTGACTATCCTTGGCGAAATAAATCGTGAGTCCGTATTTATCCATCAACGTAAGTCTACGAAACGAATTTATATGTCCTTCAAAGATAAAAATCTCTGAAACATGTGAAACAATGTATTTTTATGAATGGAATATTGAGGAATGAAGTGAGTGAAGCCTGAAGCAAGTGGCAGATGGAATTCGTGACCAGCTTTTGTTTATTTATTTAGCAGGAAACCCATTGGGTTGGACCAGGGCTCGACTTAGCTACATTGCAATGACTAAATTTCGTTCTGTGTACTCACTAGCTGTCGCGAGGGTTGGTTTGAAAGGGCTGCTAGGCATTGCAGTGTCCCAGCTTTGTTGGGCTGTGGCGTGTTTACTTTGAGGAAATTTGTATTAAGATTTCCATTTATATGATTGGCACATGTATTTGCTGATTGTTATTTTTGTTTACCAATGGCGCGATTGCAAATGCCAGATGTGGGCGCTTTTATTGGGAGACTTTATCTAATGAAACCAGCATCTCGTTTCAGCACAGGGTCTTTGTGGCTCTACCAGTCTTCATAAAGCCTTTTCATATTTGCTGGCTATTTGTAAATATCACCAAATATACCCACGTTCGTCATGGGACTGGGCCTGTAATTGGTGTTTATTTAGGGCCTTCTTTCATGATAACCATTGGCTGTAGGTTTTCAAGACTATTGAACATGTTGAAAGACAATATGAAGAATCCATCATTATGATTCTGTGCAAATTAAATAACAAGCTATGAAACTAGAATACTTAAGATGTCACGTTTTTTTATTACATGTAAGTTACATTGTGGTGTAGGCATATAAATTTACTCTTCGAACTGAAATGGAATGTTTTGCAGGTCACGTAATTATAAAATATATATCGTGAGTCAAACATTAAACCTAGAATGAATGAAATACAATGAGAAATGTAAAGTGATATGCATTGTGTTGTCATAAATCATTGTGTGGGAGAAGTCCTTTGGGTGAAATCTTTCGATCACCTATTTATGTTGTGAATTATACCACATGTGCCCACTAAATGATTTATGTCTGTGTCAGGACGCATATTGTGTAAACCGACCCTGCTTTTTATCCTCCTTAAGATCAGAATGGAAGATGTGGTAATATTCTTTCTGCCACATAGTGACTTTATGAGAAAAAATTTAAATAGCCCCCTAAAGTGCTTCTCATATATACAATTATCACTCAACTTTTAATTCTTCATCCCCCCACCACCTACACACCTTACACCTTACCCCCAACCATCACGATCGCTATTCCTGATGGGCTAGGATACACCTGTAGTTTGCAGTAAATTGAGTCTGATGATAATAGATAATGTTTAGTCGTGAACATTATCTCTGACTTACATTACTGTTAATCTGATCAAAATGTCTTCTTTAAAACAGCGAATACTAACATTTTTTGTAGATATATGTCACCTGTAAATAGTTGTGTGTCCCATTGGTAGTCCATGTAATAACTGATGTGCAGTAATCTCTGCTTGAAGGAGGAACTGCACATGGATTTGGTGGTCAATCTCAGTTGGTTAACGTATATGATGACCATAGATTAGCTAATCTCATAGTTAAGTTGAGGCCCTAACTTGACTCTTAAAGTCAGTATAAAAGTGGTATGTCTGGTACATCAGTCGGACCATCAACCTTCGTACATCTTCTCGTCATGATCAGTTATCGGAAATAGAGTATCAAGAAATCTGTATTGTAACACAAGATAATCCTATGTCATAATAATACGTTCTTTGAATATATGGACTTATATTCGTAATCTAGTTTATCAATATTACTCAAATTGTCATTCAGTAACTGCACTATTTGCAGCAGAATTGTGTGTCCTTCTGTTTACTTACAACTAAATTCATATTGCCTCCACTCACGCCTCGAAACAAAGAGTAGTTGACACAAAATGGATACATATAAAATATTTTTCATTTAAAATCATATTTGTTGTAAATGGACGGTCACATGTCCGCAAACTGTTTTCATAATGGTGAAATTGTTCCTTGCATAAAGATTAACCGATTATATTCCAAAGTGCTTCCACATAATCTTAAATATGACTATCATTATTTAATTCATAGAGCAAAACCTGCAGTTAAAATAAAATAATGTTAGATTCTTTTGCTAAAATACAAGTCACAGATAGTATTTTTCCAATTACTGCATCATTAATCCCTGCATATAATACATTGCTTTGTAAAAAACATGTTAGAACTGAAAATGTAAATCATTTTGTCCAGTGATGTTTATTTGCAAATTTGACGTCTGCACTGGGTAAGTTGTCTTCTCTTGTTCGTTCAAACAAAGTGAAACAATGTAATTTTTTAACCACTAGAAAAAAGTTTGATGAACAGAACCCTTTCTACAGAATGCCCTTTTTTGTCCAAAAAAATTGGCACATTTGGTGTCATATATGATACTTTTCATTAGGGCAGCATTTTTATTTTTTGTGTTTCTCTATGTCCGTCCGACCCTTCTAATTTTATTGCCGATCCCCAAAACCTTTTTTTTTTCATTCCAACACCGCCGACTCGAACCCAAAACATACCACCTCGTCATATAAAATGTTTATCTATCTAAAATGTTTTAATCAGTTGCTGCCACAAGTCCAAAGAACACAAGAAATTTCATAAGAATTACAATAGAGGAGAATCAAGAACATTATTCCTTTTTAATGTTTTCTTAGTTTTTTGTTGTTTTTTCCCCTGACCGACTGACCCATGTTCAGAATTTGGTGGCTACGTGAAACACATAAAAAAAATAATGCCCTTATACCCTGACAATATGGGTCAGCGTTGATACAATCAATCACGGGTATATCTGGTCCAGTCTGTAATGTTTACTGTCTGGTATCTTATAGATGGAATATTGTTGTTTGTCGAGTGACCATGCCCGCAACCGGCCAATTCTACTTTAGGTTCTTCACTCTTGAAATATTTATTTCAGGTAAGCTGACAGGCCCATTAATTGTGACGCAAGTTTGAACCCATTTTAAACAATTAGAGAAAAAATGGATGCTTATTGTTCCCTTCTGTCCACATTATTGTAGACAGTGTTCTAATTTGTCAGTCATGAGTTTGTTTCACCTTCTACTTACAGATATGTATCCCAATATCTTAATGGATAGATGTGTTGTTTCTCTTCCAACCTATCAAAATAACAAAGCGTAAGTCATGATTCATGTTGAAAGTCAACTTTCACGCATCACATTGAGAAGCATTACACAAGTTGGATTAGTGAGGTCGTATGTCAATTTTACTTTCCATATCTATAACCTGAATGAACTGAAAGAAAGTAACCTTAGAAGAGTGTCTCCAAATGAATGTTGAAGACACAGCTTTAAATCATTTAAATGTCTTTTTAAACTTTTAACTCACTCTTGTTACCATGGTTACACAGACTATGGTAAGTACTGAGTAAGTAAATGCCCCTAGATGTGATATTGGAACGGTACTATTAGCTAGCATGGTAAAAGAAATCACTCATGCAACTTTGATCCAGGAAAAACTTCTAAGTAACTGTCAGATGTCATTTTGTAAAATGAAACTGTCATTGTCTGTTTTCTAAAGGTTTTTGAAACCCGCTTTTTATCATAATGTAGTATGGTCTAGTAGTTGAATGTACCAATGGGTGAAAGCATGAGTAACATTGTACTCTTTGGTAACCACCAACTCCCCATCTGCCCCTGCTCTCATAAGAGACATTACCTTTAGGCCAAATGAAAAACATGTTGTGGTTCCGATTACACCTCTTTTAAATTTAGGGTAGGTAGGTAGGCATCTTTTTTACATATTCTTTTTTTAAGAAGTAAAGTACGAACTAATAACTCATTTATCAATGTGTAATTGTTTATTTAATCAATCTTGAAGCCATCATGTCGACTTTCTCTATCGGAATGACCGATGTCTGTCAGTGCTGGGAAAAAACAATGGTACCTGAAAGTTCAAGGCACCAGAATTCAAGGGTCGGTCGGGTAATCGGAACCACAACAATTTTCTTTTAAGGCCTTAGAGAGCAGTTTTACCCCAGAATCAGACAAAAAAATAAACATTTCCAGACAGACAAAAATATGTGAGTTGTTACTAATTTCTTAGAATTGTCCACATGATCAACAATAACAAGTACAGATAAATATTTAAGAAAATGGACAATGTAATAACAGAAAGTTGCCTCCTGCCTTCCAAAACAAGATTGCCATCTGTCTATAAAGACATGGGGAGGGGTTCATCGGTTTCAGCACACCAAACTTTCACATGGGAAGATTGGTAATTTCTGAAGCCAGTTACAAACAAACCTGCCAGCTATAACCTAAACATTGCCTGCGATGTCATCCCTTGCCTGGTTCGTGGTTTATAAATGTGGAGTGTATGTGGAGGTTAGCTGGTTTTGACATGGGTTTACAGGATATCATATATTGTTTGGCGTCTCTGTATTCCTGGGGAGGCTTATACAGCAGACATAAGTAAACAACAAGGCAACCTGTTTGTTAGTCCTCAGGAAAACATGATTCTTGAGATAATGCCATTTTCTATTTATTCTGGCGATATCGTAAATACCTCTGTTGACAACCTTTTATTATAAGTTGAGCTCACCAAGTGCGAGTTTGGGCTTAATGATAAAATCAAGTTTGTGCCAAAGTTTATATTGTGCATTTTGCTGTGACCAAACAAAGCTTTAAGCTTTCCTCACATGTATTGCTCGCTGTCTGAAAACAAAAACAATTTAACTGGCAAGGACAGAACATGTGACTAAACATTCATTATAAACTCTGGGTTTTCATGTAGAATATTTTAGATGCTTCTTCCAAGGTGTAATCTGAAAGTTCATCACTGAGTTTGGTTTTGAACTTCATTTATGAGGAACAAAGACCAATGTTACAAGACTCAACTTTAGTCTTCACATTGTATAAATGGTTGTCATTGGGTAGTTGAGTGGTTAATGCGTCCTCTTGCCATGACCTGGATTTGATTCCCAATTTGCAGTCAGTCAATAAAAAGTTCCTTTCAAATGACAGGTATGTTTACAGTCAGTCTTAGCCTTCTCTGTTTCTGTTGTGTGAAGTACAGTGAGTTAAGCCAGTGCTATAAAGAGGGACAATAACTGGATGATGGTAAGAGCTATGTCGCAACTATGACAAAGTTTAGAAAAGGTTCCAGGGCGACAGCTCATTCTAGGGACAGTCATTACCTGCAGCAGTTTTTGGCTTAAGTGAGTGAGTGAGTTAAAATTTAACTTCACATCGGCAATATTTCAGTCTTATCGTGACGATTTTGGCTTAAGACCCCAAACACAACATGGTAAATATCTGGTTTGATTCCGGTGACCAAGTATCTGTTTGAAGCCAAGTTTATTTCTTGTTCACTGAGTAAATTTTGCAAAGGGTATCCTTTTTTCAAGTATATTTTCAAATTTTGATTTAAGTCAGGGGTGATTTGGTGTAAGACCAGGGCTATCTCACTTCATGTTCAAACACCTAGCGAAACAGCAACCCAACCCATGAGTTCTCGTTTACTACTCACGAGGGAGAAATAACAGTCCTTATGCTGCTATTTGTATTTGAAAGGTTCTCTTTCATTAGCTAAAATAATGTCTTATGAAGTTGACCAGGTAGGAAGAAGAATTTTCCTATAACTTGAATACATATATGTTGAGAGCTGTTTGTTGCAACAAGGAATTGATGGATCATAAGATTTGTGTCTTCTGTGTGTTGGGCGCTTGTAGGTCATTATAGTTTGTAAGGGGAGATAATAACAAGCTAATTTAGTGGGTGAGGAGTGGTTGTGCATTGAGGGGGGCATGTAACAATGGCCCACGCCAGGAAGCGTGGCTCTTATTTCGCTATACTTAGTATTCCGGCAGGATGCTACTTGCAGTGGGACATACATGTATAGGTTACATGGTGATCTTGTACAAAGTTGTAGGTGTACGATCCTCTCTTGTGAAAATAGCTCTCTGAGCATGTGGCAAATCTGAAACTGATCTGTCATGTTTAGAACAAATAAATTTAAGTTATTACTAGTGTGATAATAATGTTAATGTTTTTATTTGTGATTGTTCCAATGTAGGTTATACGTGTAGTATTGCATAATACTGCAACAGTTCCATATATATCTAACATTGCTGTCATGGGCATTATGGGCTGTCAAGTTTCTAAGTTGTTGACACTCTTAAATTGACAATATATGCTTTGTTTTTCTGTTTCATCCGTGTGCTAACCAGTTCCTGACATATACCTATTAGAACACGTCTGTGCAGGTGGTGCACCATGTTTTGTACACCAGGTTCACCATAACAAGCACCCAAGGTGCATATAAATTGACAGATGGGTGCCTATCTAAACTATACACAGAAATTTGTTTATTTTCAGAGAAACAAATTTAGTTAAATTATAAATGAAAAGGACATTTTCAGTAATAGTTCAGGGCATAATATACCTCATCTATGTTGCTGGTTTCTGTAATAATAATGAGTAATATCCCCAGAAAATATGTTAGTATGGGACTCCCATAAAGACTTCTTACAGATTGGTCTACCAGTTGGTCAGGGAGGCTATCAAGTGGGGGCTTAGTGATTGGGAGAGTGTAACAATGTGGAATTTGAACCACTTTTATTCTTTCTATGGTTCATGCAACTTCATGAAAATTATAATTATAAACATGCATTGTGTAAATTAATGCTTTAAGTCACAAAAAGAGGTTTACATGATTATAATCCAAAGTGTCCAAAGGAATTTTTTAAACCTTGGAAATGAGTATAACAATATAATATCAAACGTTTTGTAAAATGTTGGCAATGTCCTATTGGTGTTTGTCTCACAATTATTTTACAAGACACCAGTTTAAGCTCATGTTCAAGACGTTAGCTTTTGTGTTTTTGTGGACTAGTGAAGTATTTTGTGCCTTTCATAATTGTAATTAGATTTTGCACCAAATTAGTGATACAAATGCTTATTCGATCTCACAAAAATATGTATTTAGTTATCAATATTTATGCAATGTCTAGCAGTATTAGAGACATAGTCTTAATGTGGATATATGCATATCTTGGTTACCGTCTTCCTGTGTCGAACACCTACTCCCCTGTTAATCAAGTCCATTGGCCATAAACCTGCCTGTGTGCCAGCAAGGTTCACACACCTACTGGATGTCATGGGAAGCACTTCATTTTGGGGAACCGGATAATTATGACACCCTTCTGAGGGCAACACAGTGCTGTAGGGCACAGAGCATAAACATACCTGATACAATGATGGCCGTGATCAAGACAGCATGACCAGAACAGCCCTGGGCTATCTCTCCTAACTCTATGCCCAGTAAGGCCATTACAGGTCAGGGTGTTCTGGTGCTCTGGGAGAAATACTGGGGTGGATCTTTGTCCATTTGTGTACTGATGGCAGCAGTCTCCTGGAAGGGCTATAAATTCCAAGACCATTACCCTTTAGTTGTCTCTTATCTCAGGTTTTTCACATTTCGGTCACTTCAGGACAACTTGAGTCTGTGTACAGTAGAGGCATAACTGTCTCCAGCCATGTCACTTAGACCTTGTCTGGTAGGGTCATGTCAGGACAGCTTCATCTAATATACAGTAGGGTTAAGATTCTTCTTGGCCCACTGACCGAGAGCTTGATGAGCCATCTTCTTCCTTTCTTAGAGACCTTTCTTAACAGTAGTAGTTCCCACTCTGTCACTCATTTTACAAGCTCAACAAGAAATGACAGCCATGCTAAAATGTATGACATCGGTTTTGTTCTTTAAAAAAGATGAAGAATCTTATGAGGGGGGCAGAAAGGCCTTTTGCTGCTAACAATCGACATTTGTTAATAAATGGTTAGTAATCATATCAATGACTTGGTTTTATTTTTCACATTGGTACAATGTACGATTTTCTTCTTTCTTTTTTACTTTTATTTTAACGCTGCACTCAGAAATATTCCAGTGGTCTGTAAATGATTCGAGTCTGGATCTGCCTATGTGATTGGGATAGGATGACATGTGTCAACCATTGGTCAGTCAGCGAGCCTGACCATCCGATTCTGTTAGTCGCTTCTTAAGACAAGCATGGGTTGCTGAAGACCAGTTCTAAGCTTGATCTTCACAGGTTACATTGTATGAATCCTAGAAATAAGTTATGATGATTTATATATATTCTTGGAGATGTTTCTGAGGTAATGAGCTCTCAGTTGTATTGCATTGAATGTGGTATTAGTGTATGGCCATATTACATCCCTTGGTGATTACAGGTGTGACGATACAGAAATATCACGATACGATACGTATTGCGATATCTTTGAACAATACGATTCGATTTGATGCATATCACGATATGCTATCTTTAGTTATTTTCTTTCAAAATGTATATTTTGATAGTAAGTAACAGTGTAAATTTTGACATAACCGCCAATTTCTGGTGAAAATTAATAATTTTAAGGTCAACGATACATATCACGATACGAAAAAAAAGTATCGATATATTTATCGTCAGATAAAGTATCACGATTATCGATACTATGATATATCGTCACAGCTCTATTGGTGATAGTGTATGAATATAGGACCCCTTTATAGCATAGTTGCTGACTTAATGGAATTTACAATGTTTGATTTTAATCGTAAATTGTATCTTGGTGATTTATGATTGTATTTTCTAAATGAAGTAAATATTAATATCTTTGGTAGCAAGGGCATCACTATAGTCTGTTTGGCTCAAAATCGGACTGATGAATTGCAATCTAACTCGAAAATTATTAAACATATAATACTCAATGAAACACTGATCATAGTCAAAACATCAGACTAACTTTGTGATTTTTTTGCAGAATTTATGTCCTAAAAATAAAAAAGTTGTTTAAGAAACTATCATTAAAATTTTGACACAGTTCACTATTTGTTACGAGGGAGGGGTGCAAAGAGAGGAACAGCCAGTTGTGCGAGAAAGGATGGAGACGGCACAGCACAGGTAAATGATTCAATTAATTTTGTCGGCACTTGGGCACGTGCTCCGTATACACCTGGCTGTTCCTCTCTTTGCAGTCCTCCCTCGTAAGAAATAGTGAACATTAGATTGCAATTCATCGGTCCGATTTTGAGCCAAACGGACTATAGCAAGACATGAATCTACTCTGTATGATAAGACAGATCTCAGTCATTAATTACTTCCAGGCGTTGTGATACGAGTGTATAAGACAGACCTGCCTCCTGAAATATGCATGTACACAAGAAAAAAGTTTTGCAACACCCTATTTTTACCATACCAAAGGGGCTTATCCAAACCACAATTTAACTTACAATCTGGATAAATTGACCATTAAGAAAAAATTAATAGCAAATCTAAACACCATTCAAACAAGCAAACATTTCAGAAAATGTCTTCATTTTGTAGTTTTGATAACTATGGTCAGTAAGTATAATCATGTTCAAGGTATAGACATACCATCCTCAAGAAGTCACATAGCAGTAACTGAGCACAATGAAAATATCTCGTCTCTTGCATATTCTGTGACCCATAATGTCCCAAACGTGCTCTATGGCCCTCATTCTCGAAACATTCGTAGCCCTAAGAATTCTTAACTTTGATCGTAGCCAATGTGTTAAGAATGGACTTAAGAAGTTCGTAGGTCTACGAATGTTTCCAGAATAGCTAGCCTGGACTCTTGGAGGGCCAAGGTGTACCATTGACCATTCCGATTTTGTCGTATCGGCTGATAGTCAACGGATGAAAACCAACATATCTTGCAATAGCCTTCCATGATATGCCAGCTTTCTGCATTCCAGTAACTTGCCATCTTTGAGCAGTTTTCGACTGAGGAAGCTCCATATTTGCTTATTGACATCAAAATCATTTGATTTTCTATGTTAAAAACTCTGAAAAAAGTTAACTGAAACTTGATATTTGCTTAATGGTGGATTAAAGTATTGCGCTTGATGGTTGGTTTGGATTGTAGCATGTGCATTGATCTGAAATCAGTGAACAGCTCGCCCCACTGCCAAAATATTCATACAAAGATACATATTTATCATTTGAAAATAACTGCTATATGTGGGTTAATTTAAACATCATGGATGTTGCGATACTTTTTTCCATGTGTATATTTTGGTATGGGAATGGTGTATGATAAGGTACACCTGTCTCACTAAGTACTTCCAGTGTGAGAACGTTCCAGTTGTATGAATTTTAGAACTGATTAAAATTTCAAAATGTTTGACAAACCCTGTGACAGTTGAATGACAAATATTCAAGGAAGTAGTTTTGGAGATTTTCATATTTTGTTTAGCTTGAACATGACTTTTAACTTTTAAAAACATTTCATTACAATTAATGGACATCAGCTTTACCTTGACTACTAGATGGCTACAGCTTTCAGAGTCAAAATATATGCACAGGAATGTGAAGCTGTTATTTCATTGTACGTTTTGTTCACTCTGATACCTTATCGCTTATCGACATAATTTTCAATTGTGTAGATATGCCCTGATGCTAAATATGTAAACTGTGAATACAGCGTTATCTGTTGCTCCATTTGACGTGTTTACTTTTCATACTCTCAGACAGTTGTTTTGGTAAAATGTTTTGTACATAGTGAATTTCAACTATGTCAAATCTTAGACTGAAAAAGCATGACATGTCTCTGTTTCTTTTCATCTTTGAAAATCATTAAAAATTCATGTGAAATCCTGCAATAGTTTTGTTTGGGTTTAAAGTTTCTTTTTGAGACCATTATTAATCATCATTGATAGGTGTTATTGTGTCTTTTTATGATTGTTTTTTTTTTATGAAATTGTATTTGTTTTGTGAAGTATTCTTTCAGATCGTAAGAACGGGCAATTAGGCCGACCTGAATGCTTCGCCATTGCTGCTGTTACTGATAATGATACAAGATAGCACCGACTTTTTGTCTTTATGACTGGCACTTCGTAAGGTTATTGCAACGCATTCGTGGCAGCACTTCAATGGTTTCTCTTTGTCATACTCTTAACTGTACTAAGCACAATAACTGCCCATCGCAAGTCGAATCCACATGATTTAATCCTTGTTTCACGGTCATTATGCATTATCAGATTCCGTGAATGATTGAGCTGTAGTTTGAATGAGTTTGGTTCACTTCGGATGATATTTTAATATCTGTTTGGAAATGTTTCTAGGATGTCTTTGTGGGAAGGGAATAGCATGTGCATGTAAATGCATGATGCATGTTGGGATTTGGAGAGGAGGCTGTATTTTGTATTGGATTGTAAAATTTATGTTTTAATTTTATACTATGTATTCAGGGATGAATTGTCACTAGCCAAAAGGTTCTTGAAAGTTTGTCCCAAATGTTTCCGAGTAGAAGGCATCATATAATTGTTATTATAGTCTAGTGTTAATTGAAAGAGGGATGTTGGGCGTTCTTCTGTTATGTTATTCTTGTCACAGCCCCTGAATCTTCAGTTTTTGACATCAGGGAAATAAAGACTCTGTAAATGAATTAAATGAATTTCAAACACTGTATGAGAAAATATCTGATCAAACATTGATCATTTGGGTTTGATACGTTGTATATTTCATGTATCTTATGCTTAGCCTCTGAAAATTACGTTTAACTTCTTTTAAGTGGCATTTTAAAAATGGGATGTGGAATGTTGACTTACTTTATTGATAACAAATTATTTTATTTGGTGAGTGCACCACTTCGGCCCAGATTTTTGTACCGGTGTCCCTGCATGACAATGGTAGATGTGTCTGTATCGAAATGTCACACTCATAATGAATATAAAGGATGTTTTTTCAAAGCCACAAACTTTATAGAAGATGTAGTGAAAATAAGTTAATATGTATTGTGAGTCAGATAAGTGGTGGAAAAGATTAACTGCAAAGTATAAAATACACAATGAGTTGTTTATCGCCAATATTGAAGTGATGTAGACGAATAGATGTGAGATATCCTGTCTTTCAGGTGCTAAAATGATCAAGGGCTTAAATTATGAAAACTGAGAAAGTTTTTCACAGTTACAGTCTTTGTAAGAACAAAAAGAAAATTGGTAAACCAACCAAGAAGTTCCTTGCCCTATGAAACCGTTGGTTAGGACAGTGGGTTGATATGAGGGCTCATCATGCACTCTGACTGGAAGTTCATTTCCCACTAATTGTTCGAAGGCCTGCCATTCTATAAGCCCCTTTCCTGAAAAGAAACTGGATGTGGTCTAATAAGTCTGTATGTCTGTAGTGTACAATAATAATACTTGCAAGTATGTCAGTTGTTGTATGTTGGTTGTATCAGGGCTCCAGATAAGGGCCGTATCGGCAGATAAAAAATATGCACGATACGGTAGGAAATAATTTAGAAAACGTAGCAGATACTCACCACAGCAATGGTGTACGATCTTAAAATCATTTACAGGCGTATTTATCTGAAAAAGTATTGTTTTATTGTTTATTGACCTGTTTACACAAGAGTAGCAATGTTGTGGTGCATATATGAAACGAAACACAAGATAACTGAAACGCCATTAAATTCCATTCAGTACCCTAAATGTACTCTTAAAGGTCACATGCAACGTAAAACACAACTTTGCAGATTCTGATACAAATCATCAAAAATGCAAATTCAACTTATAAAGTTGAAAAATAACGCGATGAAAAACCCCGCGAGAAATCGTAGTTCAAACGATTCACTAACTTTCCCCCAGTCTTGGGGGAATTGAAGTGGTTTCAACAGCTGGGCTGCGCTCATAGCACATGCGCAGTGAAATAGGTTCGCGGAGCTTGGAAGCGGGTTGTCCGGTGAATATTCGGTGAAGGCTTTGGTGTGAGCTATTTTTCTACTGTTTTGTTGATATTTCACAGGCGCGAGTTTTATATGTTATTACAGTAGATTACCGATTTAACTGTTTATATAATTTCATTTGTCTATTTCACCACACGTTCTTCTTACTGAGTCACTTTCTCAGTTCGATACTTAAATGCAATGTCATTATTTAGCGTCGACAGAATTTCTAACTGTGATATAGATGTCGTTGTCACAGACAAAACTCAATGTCTTGTTTTATTGACACCTATGTGTCTGCCTGCCTGTCTGCTAATGACAATATTCAATACACAATTTCAATCACTGACCACATGCAATTTCAGCTTAACACCTATCAGGCTATACACCATAAACAAAACGCATTGATTTATGGCCCGAGTTCGGTCTCCGTCACATTATGTAATTACACAGACAGGCAGGTGTGATACTTGTGAACATGACATGTTATGATGTCTGTTGATTGCATATTGTTGATTGCAAAAAATGAGCATGTATTTACAAAACCCAACATCTCTATATACACACACAATGAGCCGTGACGGCATCTGCAAATGAACCAGCCGTTACACTTGAGTGCACACCCACCCGCTCTGACTGGGTTCGGTATCCCGACTGCTTCGTTTCTTGGGAAGTAAACCCAAGTACAAAATATTGCACTTTTGATTTGCGATTGTACGCTTATAATTTTGTTTTTATGTTTTTTCATAACCAGCAATGTATATTATATGTCATGAATAAGTGATAATTGTGTTTTAATTATGTTTGATTTTTTGGGTTGCATGTGACCTTTAAGTATTTCCAGTACTCCTATATTGAAAACATAAGGAGTATGTACTAATGATGTTGAAAATTTATCTGGAGCCCTGTTGTATCCAAGGTTAACATAACTGTCATACTTTCAACTCAACCCTTGGTACAATAACTGATGATACAATTTGGACATAATGAGCTTTTTGGAACATTATTAAAACATATCAGTGAACTAAACTCTAATATATATTTTATATTGTCTGAATGGTGAAATTATGTGCGTCACGGGACAATTACTTCGATATTCTTGGGAGGCTATAATTTTATAGAAGAAAATATAATGTCAGAAAATATAATGTAAGAGAAATGATTATGCTTCAGATTGTTTGAAAAGAAAGATGTTGTCTTTCACAAAATGTATACTTTTTTAAAAAAAATGTGAAAGGCTACTTAAAAAACCCAACTTGATCTTAGCGCATTTGAATGATTGGGGGGGGAGAAACCTTCGGTTCAAATATTTAACACATGTTGAGGATTACTAGAGGGCAATGCACACTTTTGAAATAAATATTACACTTGACACCAGGAATTGTTTGCCTTGACAGAGTAACAGGAAAAGGTATTTTTTGGAATACATTATTCTTGCATAAAATTTCTCTTCACCCCTTAAAAAGAGTTAAGGGTTTTATGACTTGGTATTTTACTGGGCACCATTTGTTTTTGTGCTATATGATGTAGCCGCTCACATCAATGTGGCTTAGTGAAAAATATTTTAGGCTGAAAAAGAGCAAGAGTATGAAATCATAGTCTCTTTACACAATCAAATGGTTTCTTTGAGTGGCATTTTAGAAGTTGGGAAGTACAATATTGAACAAACTTTATGGATAACAACTTCTTGTATTCGTGAGTGCGACGTTACAAGAATCTGTATCGAAACGTCACACTCACGAATAAAAGAAGTTGTTATCCATAAAGTTTGTTCTATAATATCAAATGGTTGATTTCTTAAGACATGGGTTGTATTCCCAACATGGGTACAATGTGTGAAGCCCCATTTTTGGTGTCCCCTGCCATGATATTGCTGGAATGCTGTAAAACCATGCTCACTCCTAGCCAAACCTTTTGGATAACAGGATTTTTCTAATTAATTCATTTGGGTAGATTTAACACAGACTTTAAACTTTCTTCAAAATAATGTGTTTGCAGTCGACAGATCAGATATTGAAAACTTAAAATTCTGAATTTGCAGTTGTATCGTTTTGTTGTTATGGATGGACAAATTAGAAATGATAAATAGTTTGATATATTCGTCCAGGGTCCTAAAAAGCAAACAATGTGTGACAGGTTTTGAATGCTGCTGGAATTACAAAAAATGTTTATGATGACAGGATTACAATTTGTGTTCACTTAATTGGCATCCATTTTGGTATCTGTCTAAATCTTTAATGAGGTCTGATGTGCCAAACAATGCTTGGGTCATTTAATGAAATATGTATGTTGGAGACTCTACAGCCTGCTCTGCAGTGTTAAAGATCTGGATGTGGGTGGTATCTTTTGTATTTGTTTTATTGTATTTATGTTTTGAATTGAGGGACCTCCAAATATATTTATTCTGCATTTTCTGAACACAGTACTATGTGTCATATCCTTGATATGAGTAGTTTTAGGCTAACATTAGATAACATTTGTAATGTCCTTTTTGTGTCCGGGTATCATTGCATTTGACAAATGAAAATTAACTGGGATTTGAGATTTGTTAAATTTAGCTCATCTGATGTAAAGGGTCATGTAACCATATGTCATTGAATGCTCTCTGTCATCTCTTCTTGGTATCCATTCACTATTGTCATCAATAAGGGTGGGCAATAATACAGGTTAACCGGCTATATTGCTATTCGAGCTTCACAATACGATATATTGTGGTACAATTTCGCGAACCGGTTCACCCGATACGATCGGTAATTTTATTGATGTAGTTAAAACCTCTAATAACATTTGTATTTTGTTTATATTATCACACATTAATAGTTTTGAGAATGTGTATTGGTCATATAATTGCATTTGCGTGTCTTTTAAACCATATAAAAAAAAAATAGATTGGTACCAGAACTCGTTGTAAGGATAGGTAAACCAAAATGGCGGACGCCGCTGCAGACGCTTTTCCTCGAGTCCCAAACTTTGAAGCAAGGTCTTAATTTGGAAACATTTTCAATTGATCTCTTGTACAATGACATCTGAGTGTTGTTTCAAAATAAAGGAAACAGTAATGTCATTACCTTACATCATGTGTTACACTTTCACAATACATTGCAATACATATCGCAATACGAAAATTGTGGCAATACCCAACCCTAGTCATCAACATAAGTATCAACCATAAACTTCACATTGCTGACGTTTATTAAAGAATGCTGATGGATTCAGTTTAAGTCTTGCATGGATTGTATTGTAAGTGGGTTCAAATTTGGTCAAGGCATCAAACTTGTAATTTCAATATGGACACAAGGTAGCAATCTTCGATTTAAGAAATGTTTACATTAAAATATCTCCTTACTTGAAAGTTGGTGATTGAGATTTGTACTTGGATTTGATATGGAAATCACAATAAGTCACACATCTTATAAATTTCTTTCTTTACAAACCACTAGACAAATGAAATTGTAATCTTGCACAGTTGTTCTCACCTATCAAGACAGTCTAATTTCTGTAAGAAGATCATTTCCGATTCATGTTAGCTATGTTGAAAAACTTGTTTATGGCCAATACCCACACTTTGTTGTACCAAATGTAAAGGAACTTTACAACATGTGTAGTTACAGGGACTCTACATGAAGGTTCCATTTTTGCAGCATTCTAGGGGGGTCAGTATTTTGAACAAACATTATTTTCAAGTATTATACACAGACTATAACTTATCATATCCCTTCAACAAAGTCATTTATTATAAAGTATTAACAACCTTGGTCAATAAAAAATTGAGATAAAGTATTGCAAGACATAATGAATTTAAGAATGTCTCCTTTTCTGTTAGGCATGGTTTGATGTACAGAGATTGTGTGTATTTTATCATAAACAAAGTCAGAAGTAGCAGTCACCTTGGCCGGCTCACATCTACCAGTGATTCAGTTGCATTGCATAACCAATAAAAAACTTCAATTACTGTGGATGCAAAAGAATTGTATCTGAAAATAATATTTTATCAGGACTAACATTTTCAACAATATGCTATTTTAGTATTTTATATTTTGATATGAATATTTTATGTAATATTATGCATACAGCCGATCGCATTGGTCAGATATGTTTTAGGTATGGAACTACCTGACAAATTACAATTGAAGACCCTTTGTTTACAGGAGCTGAACTTCAGCTTATATTTGTCTCAGTATGAAGTTAACATGTTTTGTTCTGATCGTTTCTGGGCAGTGGGGTAGCTTAGTGGTTAAAACATTTGCTTGTCACGTCGTAGGCCCAGGTTCGATTCCCCACATGGGTTCAATGTGTGAAGCTCATTTCTGGTGCACCCCGCAGTGATATTACTGGAATATTGCTAAAAGCAGCTTAAAACTAAACTCACTCACTCACTGATCCTTTCTTAAGTTAAGTTCACACAGAAAATATCAAGGCTGACTTCTAGTGAGTAGTTGTTAAAATGTTGACTACATACAGCAAATGACCTTCAGTACCTGGCCTCTATTTGTTCTGCATTGTCTACAGAAATATGTTTTTAAGCAATTCTTTCGAAAATGTTGTAGCAGGTGACAGGTGACAGCTGTTTGATTCAGTGACAAGAAGACTATGACTTGCATTGATTAAATCTCCTCTGTTACAAGATCTGTGCTTGTTGAATGCTGCAGGAAGGCTTCAATCACTACGCATTGGCCTCTCTCATTTAAACTGTCTTTACCTGCCTCATTGAAACACAAATTAAAACATGGTTTGCACAGTTATTATTTTGATCCAGTCTTATTGTTTTTTGTTGTTGTTTTTCTTGTCATTATTTTCAACTGCAGACATTATTGTGTCCATACTCATTCCGGATGAGTTCTGTGTTATTTCCTTTGTGGAATTAGGGTTCATGGGTATTTCAAGTTATTTCTTTTAAATAGATTGTCAAAACTTGATCACCATGTAGCAGTCATGAATCTGGCCATCTATGAACAGAAAGTTACTCAATTTGAGTGGTGGTATGAATCCGAGCATAGTGAAGGGTCTTTATTATGTTTATTAAGTTGACCTAGGTGCCCTGCACATTAAGTTATCCATGTGCCCTGTACATGGGTTTCTCGAGTACACTGTTCTTTATTTCTAATACAAATCATAACAATTTCTTGAGATCCACATGAGTTTATTGTTTAATGATATTCACCCTTTGTTTCTGAGAAGTTTGTATTTTCTGGAATTAATATGTATCTGTGGCCTAAATCAGAACCTATTTTGTCAATCTGTGCAACCAATATCATTAGGTTCAAAGTTTTGTATTTTACAGAATTCATTGAAATGAAAAAACTGGTCTTAAAACAGCAACTTTTGTTGCCCATGATTGTGTATGCTCAAAACTGAGATGTGAAGCAGTTCTATGCAACATCAACCCTGGCAATATTGTATCTGTATAGAAATGCTAAAACCAGAGATGGTGGAACCCAATAATCAATAGGAGTAAATGAAGTAAACAAACGAACCCCCTTGCCCGTGTGGCCGTAATGAAATCTATATCGCCATATGATTACAGATCATGCTCAGGTCGTGCAGAGCAACCCTCCAGTCAACTGGTGTGCAGGCAAGCAGTCAGCGGGCTGGCACTCACACAAACTTGACCCACTACGACCATTCGCTATGCTCGCATAATGAGTTCTTACATGTGGCTACGACTGATATCACATGGTATGACGATAAGCCTCGTAATGTCCAGGGATACTGGTCCTATGCTGGAGTTCAGCTTGTGAGATGCAAGAGTTTCCACTGTGTTGTTGAAGGCCTGTAACCGGAATGATCTGTTAACTTTTGTCACTTGTTTTTATATATAAAGGCACTCATGAAATGGATATCTGATTTCAAGGGAATACTTGATTAAGACTCTAGGTTGACGAAGTTCAGGTCTCAGTAAGGTAGTTGCTTGGTTTTGAATTGTTGAAGTATTTATCATGATTTATTATTTTTGAAAATGATTTCACTTATATTTGTTGCCTGCCATGAAGGTAATCCTGGAAAGCTAGGATACATTTATTGCTGAATCCTATTACCCATGAAAAATTTAAAATCTGCATTTTTGTTCTTTGTGTTTGTTATCATAGGGATTGTTTCATACTGACATGTGATTGGCTTACTGTTTTTGCTCATGTGGTAACAACTGTCAGCTGTTATGACACCTTGTAAAGTGTGTCAGTGAGCCAGGATATATGGAGGCTTGTTTCCTTGGTCAGTGTTTGAAACCAGTTTATTGCCAGAGATTTTTCAAGATATGATTGTGGGGAAAATCTCGCTGTTTATGTTATGATTGCCAGGCTATCAGTATTGCTAAATGATTTTAATCTGTTTGTCTTGATCAGACCACATATAGCAGTTCATATTTGATGTTAATGTTTGGGTACATTCTGGTTTAAAATTTTGCATATTTGTTTATGCAGTGTTTCTGCTTAAATTAATGTTGTACCTGAAGTGTATTTTTGTACATATAAACATAGGAAAACTCATCTAAAATTTTCAATTTTTTGGTTTCAGTCTATAAGACTTTCCCGAACTTTACGATCTCGATTTTGCTGGTATTAAAGTATCACTGCCGACATGCTTGAGATGCGGGTGGAGCTCGGTTACCGCGACAACAATTTCTTGAAACCAGCCCACTTTCCAACTGGTGTTACGCCACCTCCACTATTACATGCTTCATCTCTTGAACTGTTCTCACCCCCTGTGCTGTCCCCACCCCCCACAAAGCAACCACGCCTAAATGCCCCAGGGGGTAGCTACCTGTCGCAGGGCTTTTGTCGAGAACCAGGTCTGATGATTCCACTGTATCATTGTAACCAAAGTGAGGCTTCAGCCGGGATGTTGAAAAACAATGACAGTAAAGTGACTGCTTTTGCAAGTTCAGCAAGGCATTCAGTTTCAGAGGAGCACCTGTTCTTTCATGAAAAGTGTAACCGCATAAGTCACAGTAACGCATGGTGTCGTTCCAACTCTTCACAGGTGGGTGAATCATCTCTTTTCTATATTATAGAAAAAGTTAATTTGTTTCGCTTAACTGACTGTAAGTCAGATTATCACATTATTACTTGACGTGTATTGCCATGACAGTTTACTCTTGTGCTATTGTATGTTGCCTAGAGGAGTCGAGTCACCAAGCTTACAACCATGTGGTGATGTGTCCAGCCATTTAACTGTGATAACGGTTGACTGATGCATAAACGTAAAACCCAGGTCACAATCATCAAGTTATAGGAATGTTACATCAAATTTTGCATTTAAATCCTGATTTGAAAACTTCAAGCTGGATATGTTACTGAGGTCTCCTGTGTGCTACTGCTAACAGTGCCTTACAAAGGGAATACAGCGTTATAATTCCACTCAGGAAGGTGAATATATCTTTATATAATGTAGCATTATAAATGAATATATATGCAGATATATTTCTATCCAAACTAATGTTGTCTATTTGTAATTTTGATTTGCTCCTGGAAACTGATTTATAAATGAAAACCATCCATGTCCAGAATATGAAGTGGAGGTTAAATGTGATATGTATGTAAGATAAATATAATACATCGCAGTGTTTATATAAGCCAGTTGCCTGAAATCTGCCCTTTGTAATGTGAATTTTAATCAAGCACAAGAAAAGTGCTACATATTTGTCTTATAAAACCAAATTAGAGAACAATTTGAGAAAAAATCACCCTTATGAACATTTATGAAACTGGCATAGACATGTGATAAATTTAGTAGTGTATAAGTATGTAATTGTGTCTGGACTAACCTCGTGCACCTGTCTAGTCCAAAAAAGTGTTCAAATTAAACGTGAAAGTTAATGGGGTCCTTGTCACAACCTGAATGTTAATAAAAGATTTTGGTAAAAGATTTTGGTGTCTCTAGATTCAAGTACTATAGCAGCAAAAAAACCCATTACTTTGAGACACCTCTGTATATGATGCATGAAATATTTGGGCACTTGAGTTAAGTTCAAACACTGCTGTACCCCATGCAGGACAAGCTGAAAATTGTATTCTTCAACATTAGTTGACGCTATGCACCAAGGACCAAAATTAAAGGTGGTATAGCCCTGTATTCAATGGGGTAGTCTAGTGGTTAAAGCATTCTCTTGTCATGTTCATGATCCAGATTGGACCCACAAATATGTGCAGTGTTTCCTGTGATTCCTGATCCCCTCCGGGATGTTGCTGCATTATTTTCTGAAGCAGCATAAAAACCGTTGGCATCCAGTGTGTGATGTTTGACAACTCGTGTTTGAAAATGTATACCTTTCAAATAATGAAGTCACCTATTTTGTCAAAAATTGTGGTATTGATAAATTGTGGAACAGGGTGTATGCTCATAGCAAATGGGTTATTGTTGGTGAATGGAACATGTTTTTCCTCCTTGAATACCATGTGTTCTAGACACTTGGGTCAGATCAAGGTTCTGACTTGTGCCAGAATGTGGATCGAGGGATTGTGACTTGGTTTATGTATAACAGGCGGTGGGGTAGCCTAGTGGTAGCCTAGTGGTAGCCTAGTGGTAGCCTGGTAGCGTTCACTCGCCACACCGAAGACCCGTGTTCGATTCGCCACATGGGTACAATTTCTGGTGTCCCTGGCTGTGATATTGGTGGAAAACTGCTAAAAGCGGTGTAAACTCACTCACTCACTCACTCTAACAGGAAACACCATTAATTGGTCAAAACAACATACCGTATATGACCGTCTATAAGACGACCCCATGGATAAGACGACCCCCAAACTTGACCCTTAAAATCAGTGTCAAAATGGTATGTTTCGTGCATAAGTCGATCCCTCGCGATGGGGTCCTAATCGCGGCAAACACAGACCACAGACAACTGGCAGTTACCAATAATTATAACTTTGGTCTTCATTATTCAAAGAATTCACAATCATATATATTGTGTCTACTCACGGATCAAAACGAAGTGTAGTTGACAGAAATTGTATAATATATTTTGCTTCTCTAAATATCATATTTATTGTAGCAACAAACTGGCTTGCTTATTTTACCCCATTCAACAATCACATACTGATTACCACCTAGTTTTCCATTGACTGCTAGTTTACAGTAACATCGGTAAAACTGTGTGAATTTAAATGGCTTCCGTATTTTACCCCATTCCGTGCTTACCACGTTCATGAGGGTCCGTATAACCTTAGCGTTGTTTATATATATTTTACATAAAAACTGTAATTAAAATTACACAATGCTAGGTTATATTTCTTTGGGTTAAATAATAGTACTCTGTATTATATTTTACTGATGACTGCGTCAGAATTCGTCCCGTTATATTATTGTGCATGTTTGAACTTGATCGCCGGGAAACGTGTGCAAAAATGCAGCTGATTGCTATTTACGGCTCAAATACACACGGTAATCTTAATCTTAATTAATTTATAGAGCAAAAACTGTAACTAAAATTACACAATGCTAGGATATATTTCTTTGGGTTAAATAATGGTATTCTGTATTATATTTTACTGATGACTGCGTCAGAATTCGTCCCGTTATATTATTGTGCATGTTTGAACTTGTTCGCTAGGATATATTTCTTTGCAGGGAAACGTGTGCACAGCTGATTGCTATTTTCGGCTCAGATACACACGGTAATCTTAATCCCTGCAAATAATACAATGCCCAGCAAAAACAACTTATAACTTAAAAGGTAAATAATCTTGTCTAGTGATGTTTAATTGCAAATTTGACGTCTCTACTGACAAAGTCATCTTCTGTTGTTTGTTCACGCGAAGTGATACGATTTTGTTTTCTTACCCCTGGAAAAAAGTTTGACGAAAACGTAACCCATGGATAAGACGACCCCCTTCTACAGACTGCTTTTTTGTCCTCAAAATTCGACTTATAGACGGTCATATACGGTATTTGTTAAATGTTCTGTGTAAGCGTATGTTGTGTTAGTATAAGGAAATTGATGCTTAGCATGGTGAATTCTAGGGATGTCACGATACACAAGTTTCATGAATAGATGCGTATCATGATACCCATATCACGATTTGATACGTATCATGATACCTATTTTCGCAGCATTATTGCGTAAATTTAGTTACATTTTGAACATTAAAATGTCATATTTTATAATTGTCCATGAAAAGATCAACATTTTTTTATTCTCAGAGATTAAAAAGTTCTAATTTCCCATGTTTGTGCATGAAAAATAACCATTTAAAACTCTCATAACAAAAACATGATACAATTGCAAAATGTAAATGATACATAAACATATTTAATCCGATACTTTCAAAACTAAATATTGATAAAGTTTTGAATGTATCGATAATTCTATCGTCTTAGAAAAAGTATCTATGTATCACGGCATCCCCAGTGAATTCTAATCTGTTTTTGTTGGCCATAGTAAAAGGTTCTTGGCTTCAGTTCTATTGCATGGTTGAAACACGAAGTCCGAACTTTTTTGCAAGAACAACTCACAGCAGGGATGAAAAGTAAATCCCCTTACAAGGAAAAAGTGAACTATATCTCTAATCCTACTGCCTTTAGTTTGGTTTAATTGACATCATAGTGGGCCAGGGTTTTAGGCAACGGAGAAATGTGCATCCAGTACATACAAGCTTAGACAATGGGCTGAAATATATATTGCATCCCAAGGAACGCGCAGTCATATTCATTATTCCAAAGTCATGACAAGAAATATGAAGTTCCTGTAATAAAAGTAGTGATGAAGTCTTACAGTACACTTCACCATGTCATAATTTACAGGACTCTAATTTTGTCGGTCAAGGTAAGGCCCTGGAAATGGACTAGAGATTGACCAAGGTAGAAAAAGAGTGTAAAATGAGGTGAACCTAGGGTTCAGACAAGGGGTGAATTCGGAATACAGGTTACTGGTAGATTAAGGGTTCAGACACAAGTAAGACACAGGGTTCAGACTAGAGGTGATTAAAATACAGACTGCTGGCAGGTTAAGGGTCCAGACAGGATTTAGATCCAGAGTTGAGACCAGATACAGACCCAGGGTTCAGATTAGATACAGACCCAGGGTTCAGACATGAAGTTCCAGGGTTATGGCTAGAGGAAGACCCAGGGTTCAGCCTAGATACAGAACCAGGGTTTTTAGCCTAGATACAGACCCAGGGTTCAGACTTGAAGTCCTAGGGTTATGGCTAGAGGAAGACCCAGTGTTCAGCCTAGATACAGACTCAAGGTTCAGACTATTTGATGGGATCGGGTGATCAGGCTCACTGACTGGGTTGATACATGTCATTGTGTCCCAGTTGCGTAGATCGATGTTCATGCTGTTGATCCCTGGATTGTCTGGTCCAGACTCGATTATTTACAGACCGCCGCCATATAGCTTGAATATTGCTTAGTGTGGCAAAAAACTAAACTCACTCACTCACTCAGAATACTGGAAGACTGAGGCTCAGACTAGAGGAAGCTGCAAGGTTCAGACTCGATACAGACCCATGATTTAGACCATTAGAAGAACCAGGATTTAGACAGGATTCAGACGAGATACAGACTGAGGGTTCAGACTATTTGAAGACCAAGGGTTCAGGCTATTGAAAGATCAAGGGTTCAAACTAGGGGAAGACGGCGGGTTCATCCTAGAGGAAGATCGAGGGTTCAGGCTCAATACAGACCCATGACTTAGACCATTAGAAGAACCAGGGTTTAGACAGGGTTCAGATTAGGTACAGACCCAGGGTTCAGATTAGGTACAGACCCAGGGTTCAGATTAGGTACACACCCAGGGTTCAGGTTAGGTACAGACCCAGGGTTCAGATTAGGTACAGACCCAGGGTTCAGATTAGGTACAGACCCAGGGTTCAGATTAGGTACAGACCCAGGGTTCAGATTGGGAGGTAGACCTGTTTTTGTACGATCTGTTCGGAAGGAAAGAGAAATGCATATTCCGGAGCATCGCGTCAATCAGTCTTTGTGTTTTCTGTATTGTTGTCAAAGGGAGGTGTTGCAGCAATGAATCAAATGTCAAAGAGGAAGTCACATGGATAGACAAGACATTTACAAAGCATGTTGCACTTGCGGCCACCATTACTGTCACATTATGCCTAGAGGTAGACATAAAACTCTTGGCATAAATTAATCACATGATCTGACATGTACTGTAAGCCTTTATTTGCCTTGCAGAGTTCATTTGGGGAAAACTTCTTCCAACAGATAACAATATAATCTCAATGAGGTATTGTCATTGTGGCTCTCTGACTGCAGTTAACTATACATATATTAGAAAGAATTATTTTTGTGTATTTTGACGCATAAATGTTACATTTTAATATGCCGTGTGTATTTTAATTTTCTTTCAGTAATTAATCAAAAATAACACCGCAATATGTGATCATACATTGCTTGAATAGGCTCGGATTGTGCTCACATGGACTTCATGTATCTGATACATAGAGAACTGTTATAAAAACACGATAGATTAAATCCCTCATTTACTATTTTTGATATCTATTATGATGAAAGCTTGTTTCTCTTGTCCATGTTATCAGTTAACAAGCTATATTAACATTATCATTATATTTTGTTGAGTTTTTTAAGTCTAGATGGACAGTGAAATAGTAACTGATAGATCTATGGATGCAAGAAAAACACTTCACGAAACCTGTATTGACAATTTCGTAAACAGAATACCAATATTAGTAGTTGCTGTAAATTTTTCTGATTGTTACTGCTTATTAACAGCTTTAAGTTGGTTCTGGGATCCCTGGTTAGAATTGTTTGGCTTCAGGAAAGAGTGGTGGCTGCGGACATGCTTGGAAGTCGGTCGGCCATCTTGTCATCATGCTCCTTACACTGCATGAGATGGTGTTCATTACACCAGCCACTGGTTTGACTGGTCGACACTGTATTAAGTACCCAATGTGGGATGTAGTGGGAATTTAACTGCTTCTGTGTGAAACAGCAAATGGAAATCAGCTGATGAAAGAAGACCACTTTATACCCAATATTGAAAAGATTAGTTGAAAATGCTTAATTATTGTATCAGAATAATATAACCAGTTCACTCCTTCCTCAAGTTTGATACAGACTTTCAACATGGAACACAACCACGGTTTGCTTCCATCTTGTCCAAATCTGTTCATCCAACCTGTAAATGTTACATTCACGGAACATCATACATATGGAGCTGTCATGAAGAATAACAACCCTTTGAAATAATGGTTGTAATTCTCCTTTTGGTATAGCTGAATAGTTGCCCTTCATAATTGTTTTTTCAAATATTTACCATAAATTGATGCTTACTGGAACAGTGCTTGACATGTTACAAATATTGCATCACGAAAGGTGATGCACCAGAGTTCAATGAAGAACCTTCTGGAGACAACATGTAACTAAATGATTCATCAATCGTTGTCAGCTGTACGGAGTTTAGAGTTGACAGGACCATGTGTCATGTGAGGCCTGAAGACGTTAGGTTGTTGACACAGCAGTATTATTTGTCATACATTGTGTATTTGTGGAACTGTTATGGTCATAATTTGTAAAGCTGTCATACAGGTAAGCTCCTGTCAGGGAGAAGATACACACAAATGTTGTGGTGACGGAACATCAAAAGGAATAGCAATTCTCCAGTTCAGTGCATACCAGTTGTCACATGGTTAAATAGAATGACAAGAGAGAAATCAGGGAGAGTTCAGTGAGTTTAGTCCAATGTATTTAAAACCCCTGTAGAGATTATTGTCTTATACAGGTGTTGAAAGGAACACCAGAGTTAATAATGGCAGCTTCTGTTTGAGATGTGTTTTGATGGACACATCTGATGCATTTTTCAGGTGTGAAAATTGATTCTCTTAATTTATATCATTTTTACCATCTATGAAATTCACCAACTAGTCCGGAGTCAAGTGTTCAGGCTTACTGACTTACTTGATGCTTATCGTCAAACCCCTATTGCATTGACTGATGCTCATGGCACCAATTATGGATTTGTCCAGACTTTTTACAGATTGCCATTAAGTAGTTTGTCTGTTGAAGAGTGCAGCATAAACAATTAACAATTAAACAACAAACTGGGCATGATCATGTACCCTATTGTTTTTCATTAATATTATTCACTTTATGCCACATGAGCTAGAGAGTGAAAGGCTCATTACAGTCTGAACTCCAGCTGCTGTCCCAAACTGAATATTTGGTCTAATAAGCTCAGCTAATAATAGTCTGCATAATGGCACTAAATACTGCTAAAAATGAAAACTCAAGATCTTGTATAGTACTGAAGGATGTGACACCGGTGGACATTGCCCCGAATAATATGTTCATTGTCATCCATGTAACATTCTGTAAGCACATAAAACTGAACTTATACATTTCACCCTGAGGCCAGTGAATGTATTATTAAACCCGGACATGTTTGTTAAAAATGCGTATTTATGTTGATGTAGACTGAAATGCTTTTGGAAGGAGAATATTGAGAGTTGCTGATCTGACATTAATGCTGTATAAGAATCTGCATGTGTCAAAACGCTGATGCTCCCCTTTTTCTAATGCTCATATTACTGGTGTCCTTTTCTAAGGCCTATTTCCATGCTGTCAACATGGTGGCGGTGGCATGGCACATTCTCTGTACAGCCTTTTCTTGGGCACACCAGAAGCCTAGAGATTTTTCGAATCCTCTATCTCTATTTCATCGTTACTGAAAGTCCTGTATCGCGTCTGAAGTCATAGTAAACTAATCACCAGAAGTCCCTGCTGACATGTACAGGTTGCTGATATGCACATAACTATTAGAAGATTGTGCCATCTTCAAGATGACATCAACAATCTCAACTTGAGCTAAATACTTGCTTGACAACGATACAAGAATCTGTATCGAAACGTCGCATCAACCGAATAAAGAAGTTGTTTATCCATAAAGTTTGTCTGTATATTACTCTCCATCTTCTAAACAATGCCACTCAAAGACATTAACTTGAGCCATGTTGCAAATTCTTTACAAAGAAAGACCCTCATGCAGCCTTCTGGAGATGTAAAGAGAACTGTTGCTCTGAAGAAATTTCCAGTGAATCTTTTTCTTATGTCTCCAAGTCTACCTCCTTCAAACTAAATGACATGATCAAGCAGGCGGAGAGGAATAGGGCATCTGAGAAAAGGGCAACGGTAAATTAGTCTCCTTCCACAGCTACACCACCAGAGGTTCTTCAAAGATAGGGTACGCTTGTAACTCCCCCTCTTCCCATGTCAATGCCTAGCATCCCTATAGAGACAGTTGTTAGTCGAACAGAAGACTGGCATGGAGTTCTGTTTGTTTCTGAAGAACAGCCGCCGAAGTGGATTGCTTACACAGCAACAAGAGGAAGATGCCAAGATCAGTTCTCCAGTCACACTGAGCACAAGAAAAAGGTGGACAGCACTCGTCCAAAGCTTCAGCAGAAGTACCATCACGCACGTTTTTCAGCTTGTCTCCTACCGACCGACAGACAGATATCAGCTAGCGTTACCCAACATAGAACCAAGAACTAAGGTACTGCCTGGTAGCCAGGGTCTTAAGGACAGCCAGCTGTCTGAAACCCAGCACAGAGCAGACAGACAAGCTGTCTAGTAGAAGAGGTTCATCACGGTCATCACACCTTTTCCCGGAAGAAGTGCAAAGTCAGCAACCTTCTCAAAACCATCATTGTCGACACACAGGGCCCAAACAGTTTCCAGCATGTCCACAGATACACAAACAGCATTCCAGAGCAGCTACCATTACCGACTGGCATGGATTTCAGATGGAGGGCAATCTACACCAAATCACTGTCATGGCACCTTTACACACCAAATGACAAGATATGACACTCACAGAGAGATGGATAGTATGACCTCTTCAAAATTGGATCAATTTCTCATATCTGAGACTTTAGGCACTCTCATCCAAACACCCACAGAACCTTCATTAGTAGTACCACAGAGATCACGTGATGAGCAACAGTCCTTTAGTAATTCACCTTTTTTAGCCCACATGGACTATCTGAAACTGCCAAGAAATGAAGGCAATCAAGTTTGCTCTCAAGAACTGTAGGAATCTTCTACCTCAGTCCTCACAGCCACAGCCTTGGCAGATTCCATCAATTCCCGCATGGATGTTGGACAGAAAATCCTATTGGAAAGCCCTCTCACCAGGGAAAGATAGTGACAACAGGGTGGTCCCTACATCCAACAATCTTCAAGTAGATAACATCACAGTGGGATTCTGTACATCTACATCTCTGCGAGTCGTCTGAAGAACTTACCTATGTCTGTCCAGTATGAGGCCCTACAGGTAGACACTCTCTCCATTGAAGGGACGGCCTGTGTGCCTACACATCCCCTCCATGGTCTGTTGCAGATGAGGATATCCTGAAGATAAGATGATTGATTGCACAACCTAGGCCAAGCAAAGCATGATTCTCAAAACTATTGTGATCACTCCTAAAACAGACAATCATCTTACACTGCAATCTTCCTGTGCTCCATCCATTGGAAACTAGGCAACAAACTATGAAACCTTGCAGCAAGAAGATTTCTTTAAATCTGTGTCTGCAGCCGTGACAAAATCTATTAGATCATAACTGTCCCTCCTTTACGACAATCAAATTATCTATTAGTGATCAACCTACTATTAATAGTATTATTGAAATCCTTTCTTTTGGAAGATGTCAGAGCTCCAAGAAGTGGAATCTTTCTTGGGTTCATTCAACATTATTAACAAATCTTTTGAACCCCTTGGAAAAATCAAGCATAATCCAAACTGCAAGTGAAACCGGCTTTTCCTTGCCCTAGATTAAGGCAGCTGGGATGCCATAGATTAAGGCTATAGATTTTCAATGCTGAGACATGCAGAGGACCGGAGCACCACTGTTACATTGGTACCGAAGTTTGTCTCCAAGAATCAATCCACATTTCTCGGACCACTTGGTTCGTAGATGATATGTGATTCCAGCATTAGCATCATCAGTGTTCACTGCGTCCAATACCATGTCAAAAGGTGCTATCTCAGATCTTCAAAAGTAGGCATAGAAGAGGCTGCTTATCACCTTCAAGACATTCTCAGACAAAGACATTACTAAGAGAAAATCTGCTATAGCTTGAAAGATACAGACAAGCTCATTACTAACAACCTATACTTGCATCTTGGTATGGCTGTGAAATATAAGTTTTGGCATCCACAGTATCCATTGACATTTTTCATAGAACAATTTCTATCCATTCGTCAAAGGTTCTAGCACAACATGTTCACTAACTCCTATTTACATGATGTTCAGCCGTACCTGGAAAGGATAACTTCTTTGTTCCCATAGTTTCTCAATGATCATAAGACAAAAGGTTTCCCTAATTCTTTAAGAGATTCACAGGGGAGGGAGGGGCTTGTCGAGATCCGGCATCTACAGCCTCAGAGGTAGGAACTCCTTTGATTATACTAAACCTAAGTACAAGATACCTGGAAACAGATTACCGGAAATAATGTCATAGTTGTTAAACCAAAAGTGATGTCAAAATCAGTTTATGTCATTGTCTGAAAGCAACTTGATGTGATGTCAAAATTGGAAATGATGTCATATCTGGAAGTATGATTGACCGGAAGTGACATCAAAAGAACTCCCCTAAAGGCTGATGGTTTATTACATCTATAGTGCACAAATATCAATTATGATGGTTCTTCCAGTTGGTGGGTAGGTTGTGTGTGTCTGTTGGTACTTCAAGTGTCTGTTAATACAGTCATTTGCATTTATGCGTATGAATTTTCAAGGATTCATGTGTTCCATATGAAACCATCAGAAAGCCATAGTTCTTTCAACTCCACGAGGAGTATACCAGTCAGAAGCTACCTGTTCCCCTAGCTGATTCTGGCAATGATGCTGAGCCTATTGAGCTTTAGTAAGAATGATGGAAATAATAGTTGTCGTTATTAATAATTCCATAAATACTAGGGTTGGGTATTGCCAAAACTTTGTATTGCGATATGTGTTGGCGTATTGCAATATGTATTGCAATATATTGTGAACCGGTATTATTGCCCATCCCTAATAAATACTACCTCTGTTACGTCGCCAATGCTCCCACTCCCTTCCTCAACCCCAAGGGAACTGAAGTTTGAGGTGTCTTCAGATATGCTGTCGAGATTAGATGTAGTTGCCAGGTGCAGCAATGTTAAAAATGTCATTGTCTTTTTTTTCCCCAACCATCCACATTGAAATTAATGGTTGGAGTTGTCGACTTTTTCGAATTTCAATTCAATTCATTCAGAAAATGATTCATGAAGTTTGAAGTGAGCTTCAAAGTCTACCTTGACCCATGATTTTGCTGTCACCTTTGGGACCATGTTAGATAAAGGGTCTAATCAATGATGGACGTCATGCAGGAATATGTGCATTGTCAGGTCTTTGAATTAGGAGGGGCCGTGGGGTAGCCTAGTGGTTAAAGTGTTCACTCGCCATGTCGAAGACCCGGGTTCGATTCCCCACATGGGTACAATGTTTAAAGCCCATTTTGTGGTGTCTCCCGTCGTGATATTGCTGGAATATTGTTAAAAGCGGCGCGTAAAACCAAACTCACTCACTTTGACTTGGGATAAATTTCTTGACAGTATTTGGGGTCTCTGGGCCCCTCAAATGTGTTGAAGGAACACAAGCCCCTCTGAATGTAATGACGTTATTGATACATATTCAGTGGGATTGATTTTTGTAAGAGAAACTTGTCATGTTTATTTGGAAGTGTTACAACAGTATCTTGATTATTTAAATGTTTGGCTTTTTTTGTTTAAAAATTGCTCTAAAGGTAGCCTATATCAAAGTATTGAGCACCAGCACTCTAAAGGCAAATTAGGAAAGAGTTGAGAAATATTATCTGTGAAGCCCACCCAACACTCCCCAAATTGTTTTTACTGTTTTATGATTTAATGATTAAATGCATTAGTCATGATTCAGTCATTTGATTATCTACAAAAGAGCTATCTCTTTTTTCTCGCTTAAGTATTTAATCCTAAAATCATTTTGATGTAGTATGATACATTGTCTACTGAAATTTTGTGTACATATTAAACCATGTATCCTTTCTGTCGTGTTCTTTCACGTTCTTTGTTGAAACTGAACATAAAGAAAAGAAGAATGCAAGATTTTAATATTTCACACATGTACAAAAGGAGATGACAGATAAGTCCCTATTGTTTAGAGCTCAGAAACATTCATAGGTATGAAAAATTAATTGGTCACATTTTTAGGCAGGTAGAACTTCAATATGGTTGCTTGTGAGATAAAAAGCAAATGTGGCTAGGATGAATAGCTCTTACAGTTTTGATGGTGAACTGTGATAAGAAGTTAATTTATAAAATATATTGCTTTCAAATTCAGTCTTTGGTACATATTGGTGAAAACAGAAGTTATGCTAGTTCTCATAGAAAATTGAAATGGTGAAGAATTTAAATTGAATATGCTTCAGAGAAGAATTAGATGACCACAGTCTGGTATTATGTTTGAATGGAAATGTAAGTTCTAGAGATGTGTTACAAAGTACAACATTTATATTATTTGATTGCTTCCAGGAACATGGCATGATGGAAGAAGAGGGGCACCAGGACGCAGCCATCAACCTGTCTACTGGACGAGACGCTGTCAGAGACGCTGCCAGAGACGCTGCTAGAGACGCTGCCGCCATTGGGGCAGCACTTCTCAATGGAGACGCCAGAAATGGCGACCTGCATCACGAATCACGTCAGGTAATGGTTGCCTCAATCCTGAAAGTGAGTGTGTGCGTGTGAGCATGCAAATGCGTGTGTGTTCTGGAAGGGTTTGTGTGAGGTGTGTGTGTATGAGGTGTGTGTGTGTGTGTGTGTGTGTGTGTGTGTGCGCGCGCGGTTGGTTGGTTGGTTGGTTGGTTGGTTGGGTCAGTGTCTGAAGAATGAAATCAGTTTGTCATCTGGTTGTAATTGTAAGATTTATGTGACAAGGTAGAGATTTTGATTGAGAATGTTGTTAGTATTGTTACTATGGTTTTCTTCGGGAAGAGGTCTGGAGGAGGCATGTTTCTACAGCCATTAAATGGAATTTAATGACAATGAATGTGTTCCAAATTTGTTTTACATCAGTTATATTACCTCCACAAAAATCTGGGTCTTCAGCAGTCCATGCTTCTATACAACTGTTATGCACAAACAATATATATGTTGTGGTTACCTACGGTCAGTCCCCACTATCGTTGGTTTGTCATGAGAGCCAGCGACATTGAGGGTCAGGTTAGGCGGCCCACAGGCATGTTTGATTGTGTGTCACTGTAGCCAAGCAACCAGGGTTGTTGATCATGCTGTCAACCACTGGTTTTTCCGAACTACATTGTTTACAGAATGCCTAGGGACAGGTAGGGTGTTGCTTGCTGCAATGATGTAAGAGACAAACAAATCAAGTTAATCATGTGTTTGACAGTCAGCCCCAGTGTGCACATTTCTTGTCAACAGTCTGTGCTAATACTCTTCAAGCTGACTGTCCCAAACCTGTAAAGATCCGGGTTAGAATTGATCTTCAGTAATCCAGGCTTTTCGTAAGAGGCGACTAACGGGATCGGATGGTCAGGCTCGCTGACTTGGTTGACACATGCCATCGTATCCCAATTGTGTGGATCAATGCTCATGCAGTTGATCACTGGATTGTCTGGTCTAGACTCAATTGTTTACAGACTGCCACCATACAGCTGGAATATTAATGATTGCTATGTAAAACTAAACTTGCTCACTCGTTAATAACTACTTATACACAACACTTTTAGGTGTCAGTTTAGTCTGTCGAAGTCAGCTATTTTTTAGGACATTTTCCAGTCTGTTTTTGTTTAAACATGCAGTCTCTATATTGCTTTTCTGTCAAGTAAAATTGAAAATCTGAGGTATTTGTGCACCTCTTTAAGTCATTAATTGCCATGTGATGAAGTTATGGACAAATATTAAACACAATTATTCAGGAAGTTTCAACCTCATGGTATTTTAGGTACAGGCATTTTCTGTGAATATCACATGATTGGGGGTTGCAGAGGGTCTTTTTTGCTTGTGGATGGACAAAGTGTTTGTTTCATCCTGTCCTAGCGGTCTGCCTTGTGATCGATCGAATGCTTCGAGGGCTCGTGGCAAAATTTTGTTTCCCTTTTTGCCAAAGCAGTGTATGTTTGTTCTTTGAGTTCTCATTATCAGTGGCTTGGCACATGTTTACACAAGATCAGAGCGGCAAGACCCAGCGAACTCGGAACATCTCAATACACAAACTAGAGAAAGTAACAAGCTAGGTCCAGTGAGGTGGTGGTAGTTACATTCACGCAGTGGGCAACTGTAGCCACCTCCAGCAGGCTGTGGAGCTGTAAAACCAAATCGGGGGGGACAAAGTCAACTCCTGGCTATTTACTAAGGAACACTGTGTAAATGTACTTTCTTCTGACTCAGCCTTCGTCAAAAGATGTCCATTCTGCAACTTGGACGATTTTTATATTTGTTGATAATCGAAGATGCTGACTTTTAGAAATGTGGTGATATTTTCCTCATCTGGACATTGTCTTTGTGTTGGTGCCGTCGTCTCCTCCTCAGCGGGTAGGAATTTGTGATTTTCCTGTCAGTGGATACGAGCAGATAATCACCAGGAATGTGGTATCATGTTGTTCTATTGATTTGTATTGATGGTAAAGAATGTACTTCTGGTCTCCCTTGACCATGTGATACTAGATAATGAGGTCATATGATAATGTTGCTATGTTATGAACGCAGACGGGCCCAGTTGTTTGAAGGCTATGCTTGAACAGTTGTTCTTTTGCCTTACTTTTGTTTATTAGTTTCTGGCTTTCATTAACTACCCGCATTAAAGTATTCATTTTTATTTTCTTTGTGTAAATTAAAATCCACTGTAAGATGTAGTGAAGTAAGATATTTTGTGTTAAAATATATTGTTTTTATTTCCCCCATGGTATAATATTTGTGTTCATTCAGTGATATTTCACGTACCAACTTAGTAAATGTTTTCCTTTTGTACATACCCATGTGGTGGTGGTGGTTGGGAAGAGTTGATCATCACTATCAACCAATCAACAACATTTTTATTAATAGCATTTATTTAGCATTTCAATTTAAAACAAAACGGGGAAAAAAATCAACTTTTTCAGTTCTCTTAGTTCTTAGCTAATCAGTTGTAGAGGTACTTTTATAATTTGAATTGATAGACTCGATTATCAATTCAGTCATGGAAAATAGTGTTTGCTTTCATTGTTGATGAGTGGGGATGCTGAGTAGTAACATTGGTAACTCATCTGAACCAGGACACAGGTTTGCTTCCAGAGATGGGTGCATTTTGTGAAGTCAAAACTGGTGCTCACAGTGTTTATATTATTGGCAATGTTGCTAAGGTAGGCGTTAACATATTTCACTGAAATGTCAATCAACAGGATTTATACCACAGCTGATAAATACAACATGTACTCTATTGAGGGTTATTTCTATGTATGCTATGAAACTGGATGAAAGAAATCTATGTACATAAATTATGACAATTGGGAGGAAACATAAAGGTATTTAAATGTCAAATTTTATTGTTTTGGAAATTTTTTTCTGCGGAATGTGAAAATATCAATATTTATGATTAAGTTTTGTATACAGTATGAAAACAGTTGTTGGTGATAGCTTGAACTTGCTTGAAGCAAGGAAACATGAGCGATGTACTTGTGTGTGGAAATGTTGTTTTTTTGTTAATATGTCTAAGAATTCAAAGATAATGTAAATGTGATTTTATCTTCAAGTATGCCTGTCCAGAAGTTTGGTGTGTTGATCAGTTGTGTAGTTGTGAAACGTAAACATCCTGTGAATATATGAGGCAATCTAGACGGGAATTTGTCAGGTGACTTCAAACCTGTAAACACGCTGGCTTTTGTTTACGGGTTCGAAATAGCTTTCCTAAACAGCTAAACAAGCGCATTTACATGACGTGTTTACCTAGAGACTTAACAATTTGTAGATATCTATTCAATATAATCAGATGTTGTTCTTCATAGCAATTCACTCAGGAAACAGGGCTGCCTGGAAGTGTTCTGGTAATAGGTAATGTCAGGGGCTGAGAAATAAGGAACCATTGTCACGAGCTATTGTCAGAACTTCTTTGGGGTTGATCGGAAGATGAGCACTATATTTGAGGGCGTAGCATGTCGAGTTGTCAGAGCTTAGATAAGGAGAGGGAGCCAGAATGGGGGTGGAAGGGTACGTGGTGGTGTTGTAGGGGACAGGAACTATTGTCAGGAACCATTATCAGAACTTGTACAGAAGGAGGAACTGGGTTGGTCATCTGTACTAATGTATGGGTTCGGTGGAGCGAGGATATTTTGTTGGAAGCAGACCTCAGAACTCCGGAAAGAAAGAGCCTGGAGAGGAGCAGTGTCAGTGTTGTGATTGTCATAGTTCATACGGTTTGTTGGAGGTTGCGTGTTTGTTTTAAGTGGAACATCATAATATTATACCTTGACTGCAGAAATAACAACATAGTATATGTTTTCCTTTTGTACATACCCATGTGGTGGTGTTTGGGAAGAGTTGATAATTACTATCAACCAATCAACAACATTCTTTTTAATAGCATTTATTTAGCATTTCAATTTAAAACAAAACAGGGAAAAACATCAACTTTTTCAGATCTCTTAGTTCTTAGCTAATTAATTTTTTGGGGTTTATAATTTGAATTGATAGACTACGTTAGGATCTTAAGATAATAGGCTTCACATTTTCGTGAACTGTTCACAGAATCACTTGTTTGAAAGGGTTAATCTGACGGGATGGCACTGAACTGTCTCCCCACCTTGGTTTCTGGTTTGTAGAAGTAATAATAGCTTCATGTAGGTTCTCTGTGTAAGACATCATCACGGAGTACCTGACACTGCACCAATGAGATAATTGTCAGGTTTTAATTTTGAATCACATATTTACGAAGGAAAAAGAATTAAAAAAGCAGTTTGTGTGCATGGCAAGGCCTTGTTGATCCTATTTTGTTTCATCGTATAATTAGTGAAATTTGTTGCTCAGATAAGAACAGGCAAAGAACCCTGCACCACAAAGTTGTGTCAACAGAGTATCGTCTGTGGTTGAAGGATCCCTGCCTCTTGTTAGAACAGAGTAGGCTAGACATGCTTTTATTATCTTGGTATGGTTTTTGTTTCAATGACTGTGTATGTTCTATGGTCATGGTGCAGAACTGGGCCTTTGCTTTTGTCACTTTCTCAGTATATAAACATAATTGGTTGCCATAGTTGCTGGAATATTCAGAAAAGCAGCGTAACCCATACTCTGTCAATCAGAGAAGACACCAGGTGTTAAATGTCACACATGTGCTCACATGTGGAAATATTACTGAAAGTGTGTTCTTCCATGAAGTCATTGGGGCATCCCAGACTAGGGGCTTTGGAATAGTTCTCAAGTACAGGTCTACTGTTTGTTGTGAACAGTTTGGTTGGTCCAGACTCTATTGGTGGTTGGCTCAGTGGATCCGTGGTCAGATGCTGTGACTTTGTGGAGATAGTGTCCATGATGCTAGCAATGTGTAACAACAGCAAGTGATTTCATGGTATTAGATTGGCTAACCAAGACATATTTTTGTGGATATTTTGTCATTAAAAATTAAAAAAAATTACGCCAAGCCCACTGATTGGCTAATAATAGATTTGGCAGGCTTGTGTTGCATACTTGCTTAGAATGATTTCCCTGTTACACATGTTTTTGGGTGTAAAGTTATTGTTCAGATGTCTGATTTTTGGAATCAACTTCAGTATAGCATTTCATTATGAAGTTGTGAAGTTTACCTAAATCTGATCGCAATGCAGATTTACACATGTCATCCGTTTCAATTTTCAGTCAGTTTTCCTCACTCCGTGTTTCATGTTATTCAGAGTGCTCTCCCCTTTCAGATCTCAGAATCTCCTCAGGGTGTTCCTCCTGGGAAGAACTCCTCCAGCCTAGTGGGAGCTGCTAAACGGAAGTTGAAGTCTGCATCAGACTCGTCTCCGCTGCTGACCAACCTATCCCAGCAGCCCTTGCTGATGATGGCTGCACAACACGGCCTCTCCCCGCAGCAGGTGCAGCAGCTACTGCAACAGCAAGGTGTTTCCCCGCAACAGCTGCAGCAGATGATGCAACAACAGCAGACGTTGATGTTACAACATCAAGTACGGTGAAACTCAGTTGCTCTCACTAGCTTTTATTTGACTTGTTAGCTGTGATCCACGGGATTTCATGTACCCTGATAGTGTGGGTTGTCACTTGTTTCAGTCACTAGATGGCCCAGTCCAACTATGGTTATTTACATTCTACAGTAAAGAGACTCTAGTATTGCTGATTGCTGTGAACAAAATTAGCTTCAGTATGCTTAGAATGGGGGGTGATAGCTTCCAGTTCAGGTTTCCAATTGTCTTGACATAGATCCCTGAAACATAGCCAACCTTATACCTAATTTGTAATCCTTATGAACCTCTGCAAGTATAACTGGCCCAAATATTCCAGCATAGTCCATGTATGATCCTTTCAATAACAGAGGTAACCCAGCTCAATTGTCACCCCTATTAAGAAGAGATGATTCCAAACCTAACTGCTATATGAAGGTTGTTGAAATGGTGACATGTGACCTTGACTTGATGGACGTTCTTTCCCATCCCAGCAGCAGCAGCAGAAGCTTCATGAGCAGGTGCTCCATCAGCTCAACGAGCAACTACAGCTGAATGTCCTCCAGCAATCTCAGCTGATCCAGCAGCAGCAGCAGCAAGATAAGCAGAAGAGTGGGAAGCATGCGCAGCAGCAGTTGCAGCAACTGGCCATCCAGCAGCAACAGCTGATTCAGCAAATCCAGCAGATCCAGCTCCAACAACGGCAGTACCTCCTGGCCTGTCTCGTTCAACCCTTCAGTGGGATGCCACAAGGTAGGTTCATATACAACCTGTTTCACCCAATCTCTTCTCCTGTCTCGTTCAACCCTTCAGTGGGATGCCACAAGGTAGGTTCATATACAACCTGTTTCACCCAATCTCTTCTCCTGTCTCGTTCAACCCTTCAGTGGGATGCCACAAGGTAGGTTCATATACAACCTGTTTCACCCAATCTCTTCTCCTGTCTCGTTCAACCCTTCAGTGGGATGCCACAAGGTAGGTTCATATACAACCTGTTTCACCCAATCTCTTCTCCTGTCTCATCAAGCCCTTTAGTAGGATGCCACAAGGTAGGTTAATATACTACCTGTTTCACCCAATCTTTTCTCCCATGTCATCAAGCCCTTCAGTGGGATGTCACAAGGTAGGTTCATATACAACCTGTTTCACCCAATCTCTTCTCCTGTCTCATCAAGCCCTTTAGTGGGATGCCACAAGGTAGGTTCATATACTACCTGTTTCACCCAATCTTTTCTCCCATGTCATCAAGCCCTTCAGTGGGATGTCACAAGGTAGGTTCATATACAACCTGTTTCACCCAATCTCTTCTCCTGTCTCATCAAGCCCTTTAGTGGGATGCCACAAGGTAGGTTCATATACAACCTGTTTCACCCAATCTCTCACGTCTCATCAAGGCCTTCAGTGGGATGCCAGAGGTAGGTTCACAACCTGTCTCACCTTAACTCACTCATTTTATCCAGCCCTTTAGTGAGATGCAACAAGGTAGGTTCACAACCTGTCTCCCCCAATTTCTTCTCTCATCTCATCAAGCCCTTCATTGGAATGCCACGAGGTAGGTTCATAAAGTGTTTCCCCTGACCTCACTCATCTGATCCAGCCCTTCAGTAGAATGCAACAAGATAGGTTCACAACCTATATCCCTTAATCTCTCCCCTCCTCTCCTCCATTTTCATCTTAGCAATCTGTATGATCATTTTTTTAATCATGTTTTTCAAGTGCACATAAAGATGTGAAATACCTATGTTTTCTCCATGCCTGTTGATCTCATTTCACAAAGTTCAAGATTATGAGAGGGGTATAATCAAACGGTGTTGGGAATGGTGTTGATCATGTTTCTCAGGTTTACATTATCAAGAGAGGTCTTTTCATCATAGTTCAGTATCATAGTTGAACAAATAGTGTCTGTTGATTCTTGCCCTGTAAACCAGGTAATGCCCATCTGCACCTATCAGATGGGATCCAGGTTTTATTCTTGAGTTAAGCTGAAGATATCTCATCTTGTAGAATCATCAGCATGATGGATTGAAAACATGACATTGTATTTGATTATCAGAATGTTTTGTTTATTTTTAAATAAATTCATTCCTATGAGATATTTTTCCCTTTTTGTTGTGTTTAAAGAAAACTACCTCAAGGGATTTGAGAAAACAATAACTCCTCAACATAGTTTCGTAAAATATTTTATATCAGTCAGACAGACATGGAAATATCTCTCTTTTGACTTCGTAAAACAAAACACAACTCTATCATAACTATGCTCTTTTCAGCAATGGTACCAAAAGATCACGGTTATCTCCAAAGAACATGAATATTTTATTCCATTTAGAGGACTAAATCACTTGTTTCTAGCTGTTGCTTGTTTATTACAGATACTTTGCAATGAAGACAGCAGCTAACAGATATTTGACTTCAGAGACAGACACAAAATGTTTCAATAAGGCACAACCATTTTTTATTCTTTGTGGATTTGCTTGTACAGAATTTCAAGACAATGAAAAGTAAAGCAGAACAAATACCAACAACCCAGAATTATGTTATTATGGTTGATTTGATAAATTGTTACTACTTAAAATAACTTTACAAGAAAACTAAAACATTTAAAATAGACTACAATGTGTTAAGGCGGAGAAAGGAGGACTGTTGAGAAGAGCTGTTTGCTTTTTAAATACACCTTATTCCGGGTCGATTCCCAAGTTAAAACAAAAAGTTAACCTAAATGTGTTTCTGTACTTTGAAGAATTTGGGTTGAAACCAACAAATGACAAAGAAAAGTGATATAATCAACAATTGTATTCGAACATTTACTAAGTTTACAAATGACTACAAAGGAATCACAAAGTCAGTGTAAATGGTATGACAATACGATATATAGCAGTGATTGTAGCAGTAAGGACAGTGATGGTCTCTCAGCTGCAACAGAGGTCAAGCCTCCAAAATAGGCTGAGGCTGGGGGTCCGGGTGAAAAGTGATCTTTACATAACTGCTGGACTTCTTGTGATGTGAGATGCATATAAAACTTGCAGAAGTTCCCTAACCTGCTGGATCAGACTATGCCGGATTACTCCGGATGCCCTCGAAGCTTCCTCCTTGTCTCAGTTTAGTAACTCGTTCACAACTGCCCTGTACTTAACTTTAACAGAAACAGTGCAATGCAGTTGCAACACTGTTCTACAAAGCTTACAAACAATGTCACATAACAGCTTGAAAAGACCCGTGAAGGGTTAGAATTGATCTTCACTAACCCATGCTTGTCGTAAGAGGCGACTAACGGGATCGGGTGGTCAGGCTCACTGACTTGGTTGACAAAGTCATCATATCCCAATTGCGTAAATCGATTCTTATGCTCTTGATCACTGGATTGTCTGGTTCAGACTCAATTATTTACAGATCGCCGCCATATAGCTGGAATATTCCTGAGTGTGGCATAAAACTAAACTCACTTACTCACTCACTCACTCACAGCTTGAAAAATGTTCAGTATCACTTTACTGTGTATTTCCATATAAACAGCATGAATTGTATTTTAAAAAATCATGTTTTGTGGATTTCCAAGTTCTATGGCAGAAGCTAAGTTCCTGACAGATAAGGATACATGTAATTCGTCAATGCAATAGAATAACAAGCCACGGTTATTCCCAAAACAAATTGTTTGGTGTAAAGTGCAAAATAGCTCTGAAAGTTATGTTAATCTACCAATGAAAGAGACAGTGTTATAAAAATCTATGCTAAAGTTTAAAGTATGGGAGTCCGCCATATAGCTGGAATATTGCTGAGTGCAGTGTAAAACTAAACTCACTCACTCAAGTATGGGAGTTTAATTTGTTTTACCGTACCAATCACTTTGGAGACCATAGTGCTGGATTATAATCCTGAAATTAAAAAAAATGGTTTAGAATTCTTATTCACTCACTCACTCACTCACTCACTCACTCACTCACTCGCTCGCTCTGGCTGTTCTTAAAGCTTTAATGATTTGACAAGTGAGCAGTCACAATGACACCAGTATCACTCCCACTGAAGCGTAACGGTCACCTATAGACGGAGGTAGACCTAATTGTGGCGGTTATTCATGGAAAGGCAAGTCTAACAAAACATCAACAATAAAACTGTCGTTACTAGAGCAAGGAGGTAAGATGATCTGGCAAAAAACGTTTATTCACATTACGAAGAGGCAATACCTCACCTTGTTTTGTTATCAAGATAGTAAACAATGAGCTGACATGGGCCCCATTCATTTCATGTTCATGCTCGGTTTAGCTTGTTTATTGCAGCAATGATCTGCATGCTGAATTTGGATAATGTTATCTTGATAAGTCGGTACACACACCACTGTAGTTTATTAGTTATATTGTGGCTGATAACGTCTAAACCTCAGTTGGCACAAGTGTTCAGGTTTTTGAAATCTTAATATTACAACAATCATAATTTTATTAACAGTGATACAGTGCTGAAGTATTTTTGTGAATTGTAGTGAATGATTTGAAGTTTGTTGCTGAGTTCCTATAAAATCTTACAGTATCTGAGGTTTAGAAATCCACCATAGTGTTTAGATTCTGTATTTTGGGGTATTTTCAGTAAACATGAGAAGCACATACTTCTAGAATTTATGGATTTTTATAGAGATGACAAAACTGTATCGATGATCAACTTCTTTATTTTCACAATAGTGACGTTTCGTTGTAGATTTTTATACCGTTTTCAAGCATATGGGGGAATGATGGGGTACACCAGCTTATATACAAGATATATGTACATATGATAATTAGATAACAAAACAATAACAAAGGTGGGATCACAATATATCAAAGAAAGTTACATGATGAGCTTCAATAGAATGCCACTCAAACAAATGAAGGTTTTTTTAATTAGTTTTAACAAATTCTTTTGAATTCATTCTTCCATGTTAATGATGGGACGGGATTAGAAATAATTCCTTGTAAGAATTTCTTCTCAGCATCTAACCCCAGACTGAAGAACCATGTATACAAAGTCATTCCTCATACAGCTGAATAAAATGTCATTCACTCGCTTGAAGATTTGCGAACAAGGATCTGTGAGGTCTGTTTGTGGATTCCTACACTCAGAACTTATTCATCTGATACATATACATGTCTAAGGTGTCTTGTGTACCTACATGCCAAAGACATCTTTCAGTGTCCCAAGGGTTATCAGGTTAAGATCTGAGAATGTCGTGTAATTGTGCTCCTCTAACTAAATACATTTATAATTAACATATTGTTGAGGACAATGATGCTGATTAGTTGTCTACAAATCTTGAATTCCCCAAGGGTAGGATTGTGTTGTGTTCGTAGATTTGATACAGAGGTGATTGTTACTAATTAAAAAGGTTTTCTTTTTATGGGTTAGTGGTTTGTTAGGGCTGATTGATCGTCTTTTATAGGCCCCAGCAATAAGACTATATCTTGTTCCTGTGGAAGAGGAGCCTCCACAATGAGAGCATTGTAGATGACAGATGAATATTTCACAGCAGCTTGTAGTGTTAAGATACCAGTTTAAATATATACTTTTGTCAAGTGCAAATATTTGATTTGGAATATTTATATATTCCTATAGATTATTCAGAAATTTTCAAAACACTTTTGAAATTTTAGACATGGTATTTTCTTGGTTACTGTTTTGTTGACTGTATTCATTATATTTGTTTTTTTTTATCAGAGCCAAATGTAGAGAGTAGGATCACAGTGTGTGGCTCATGATGGCTGGAACATGGATCAACTAACATTTCATCAGCCCAGACTTGATTATGTAGAGAAAAACATTCTTTCACTTACTAAGTTGTAAATATTTTGTAGAAACTTGTTATTGTCCCTTCTTTGCCAGATTCTTGGGTTTCACATAAAGCTGATTCTAAGTACTGAAGAGGCATTAAAGCAAAACCCACTCATTTTATATAATGTATTTTTAAATCCCTCAGTTAATGAAGCTGTCTCTAATATCTCCTGATGTATTTTGTAAAACCCTCAGTTAATGTAGGTGCCTCTAATATCTCCTGATGCATTTTGTAAAACCCTCAGTTATAGATGGTGTCTCTAATATCTCCTGATGTATTTTGTAAAACCCTCAGTTACTGTAGGTGTCTCTAATATCTCATGATGTATTTTGTAAAACCCTCAGTTAATGATGGTGTCTATAATATCTCATGATGTATTTTGTAAAACCCTCAGTTAATGATGGTGTCTCTAATATCTCCTGATGTATTTTGTAAAACCCTCAGTTAATGATGGTGTCTCTAATATCTCCTGATGTATTTTGTAAAACCCTCAGTTAATGAAGGTGTCTCTAATATCTCCTGATGTATTTTGTAAAACCCTCAGTTAATGATTTTGTCTCTAATATCTCCTGATGTATTTTGTAAAACCCTCAGCTACTGTAGGTGTCTCTAATATCTCCTGATGTATTTTGTAAAACCCTCAGTTACTGTAGGTGTCTCTAATATCTCCTGATGTATTTTGTAAAACCCTCAATTAATGAAGGTGCCTCTAATATCTCCTGATGTATTTTGTAAAACCCTCAGTTAATGAAGGTGTCTCTAATATCTCCTGATGTATTTTGTAAAACCCTCAGTTAATGATGGTGTCTCTAATATCTCCTGATGTATTTTGTAAAACCCTCGGTTAATGAAGGTGTCTGTAATATCATAAGAGGCAGAGGGATAGCATAGTTGTTAAAGCATTCGTTTGTCAGGCTGAAGACCCGGGTTCAATTCCCCACATGGGCTCAATCTGTAAAGCATATTTCTGGTGTAAAAATAAACTCACTCACTCACTTGTACAACTTTCTGTTAATGGCGGTATTTCTGAGTTGTACATAATCTTCAGGTGCTATTCACCACTGGACAGTGTGTGATACAAGAGATGCAGAAGCCAGAACATACCAGTAAACAGTCGTGCTGTTATTTGGATACTCGCCCCCTCGGACCCTATGAATTCTAAAGCCTAGAAAACGTAGCGTGTGATTGTTTACTTATGGCTCCTACAACACTGAGTAGTGTTTGAAAGCTAGGCAGGACTTAAACCATACAAAGCATGATACAATGTTATGCCCCAAGCGAAAACCAGCAATATCCACCTAGTTTACAATGTACCCCACGGCGCCAGGTACAGTGTCATCAGTTGCACAGGGTGAAGATAGGGAATAATGTTGGGTTGTAGATATTATTAATTATTTGTTTGTTTATTATTACAAAAGCATCAGTGGCTTGTTATGGGATAAATTTGAGGTGTGTCATGTGTGAAGTGTAAATATTTTCTGATTGTGATGTTGACCAATGCATTATCAGTTTACTACCAGGTGCAGTGTTTACTGTGGGCTATCTCATGGCATGTTTGTCACTAGGGCTAGCCATCGATATGGATCATAGAGATCAATAATCGGTAACAAAATATCAATTGATTCGATATTATTCTGAAATGTAAAATTTAACAAAAAGTTATTATCAATGACACAATATTCATATCGATGATCATAAATAATTTTTCCTGTCAACGATATTTTTGATAATCGTTCTTTTAGCCAGGCCTTTCTTTCACAGACCTTCACAGTGGGATAGTTTAGAAACAGCCAGTTTAAGACTTTACGATGTTGACCTGAGCATTCAGAAGTATAGGCACGAGTGAGTGAGTGAATATGGTTTTACGCCGCTTTTAGCAATATTCCAGCAATATCACGGCAGGGGACACCAGAAATGGGGAATCGAACCCGGGTCTTCGGCGTGACGAGCGAACGCTTTAACCACTAGGCTACCCCACCGCCCCCAGAAGTATAGGAAGACTGGTAAGGCCAAATAAAAAAAAAATGTTGTGGTTCCGATTACACTTCTTTAAATTTTAGGGTAGGTAGGTAGGAATTTTTTATATATTTTTTTACATTTTTATTTTTATAAGTAAAGTACAAGCTAATAACACATTTTTCAATGTGTAATTGTTTATTCAATCAAGCTTGCGGCTATCATGTTGACTTTCTCTATCAGACTGAATGATGTTCGTTGGTGCGGGGGAAAAAACAGTGGTATCTGAAAGCTTATTGTACTCATACCTCTTAAAAAACTAGGGTCAGCACCAGAATTCAAGGGTCGGTCGGGTAATCGGAACCACAACATTATTTTTTTTAGGCCTAAGATAACAGTGAAAAATGGTAACATTATTAGAAAGTGAGCGAAAGATGGTAGAATTATAAAAGCAACATTCCGTATCTAAAATGAAAGTATTTAAAGAAACATTTCCATTCATCTCTCACTATGTACATCAACAGGGCAGTCATAACTTTGCCAGTTCTGGACACGAGTGTGGGAGGGGCGGTGGGGTAGCCTAGTGGTTAAAGCATTCACTTGTCACGCCGAAGACCCGGGTTTGATTCCCCACATGGGTACAGTGTGTGAAGCCCATTTCTGGTGTCCCCGCCTGTAGAGTTTACACTAGACCTGGGATTGCACACTTGGTTGAGCGTTCTCAGATAAGCTTATTTCAGGACATGTATGAGAGACTCAGAAATGTGTGATGCGAATTAAAAGTTTCTAATCATTCGGGATATATTTGACAAAAGGTTTAAATCAGCGCTAATTTCCTACATGATAAATGCTCAGAACAATGTTTTGTTGAATGTTGATCAAATATAAATGTCATTTTGACCTGTCAGAGCTACGTCTTTTCATTCATATCAATGTCAACACTAGAGTATTGACTTCTCGTACATTGATTAACTGTTGGTAGCTGTATAGACGCATCTCAATGTCAGGTTAAAGCTTCAGCACCCTCAGGCAAAATCTTGAAATAATGAGATGCTAAGATATAACATTTGTTGTCTTACTGGGGGCTTTAAGTACAAAGTTATTGCAATTATTAACATAATTAGATTCAAAACGACACAGTAAATGTTACTTTAGACACTTACATTGAAAAATTAAGGAGTTACAATAAAGAATCCATTTCACCCTAACCAGGAGGTGTTTATTTGAGTTTACCTGAACTAAAGCTAGTAACAGTCCTGCCACTTTGGTGTGGAAGACCCTACAGGTTGTTTCCAAAGTTTAAAAAGGGCCTGTCTGGGTCACTCTTGAAACAATTGCCAAGACCAGAGCAAAACACAAGGAGGAAAATGTGGGGTACAGAGAACAAACATCGGACGTAATGAACTACATGCCGGTGTTGGACCAGTGGCATTCGTGGGACAGTTGCTTTGTTTGCCTCTACGGAAGGTGTTAATTGTAAGAAAGCTCGTCTTGCACAGGGAGTTTGCTCTCCTCCGAATGACTTCCGACATAGTGTGAAAAGCTAACGCCTTTCATGACAAACCCAGGATAGCTTTTCCTAAATTCTGTGAATAATTCCTGCGATCGACCCCAGAATTAGATGATCTTCATGCCTGGCATGGTGGTAAACATTGACCACAAAATAAATAAGGCAGGATCAAAAGCAAAAGTTAATTTACTAGTAATACTGTCACCGCCATGCTATTTTCTGTTGCTTACCCATGCCAGTGGCTGAATGAAAGTGAAGGAATTAAAGTGGAATGGAGTCGCAGCCAGAGTTTATTTAGGGTTTATTGAGAGAAATGTCAACTGCCTTTACTAGTCTCAAGGCTTTGTTTACCATCAGTAAAAATCATTTCGGTGCTGGCTGCTGAAATTAACTCGCGATAAATATGAGCCGCAGCCGTATTGACAAGGGAAATATGTTTTAGTTTGGGGAAAATACCAATATTTAGAATTACTCAACGCGAGTCAAACAGAACCGGCTTGGGGAGAGACAAATCCAATCAAATTCTGCGAGGGACTGTTTGATTTTGATGCTAAACAAACACAAGATGATGCTACCCACCAAAATTCCTTTGTACACCACTGGACCTTCCACGACCTACAAATCAAATATGGCAGCCTCGTGTTGGCATAGTGCCTCGCTTCATCTCGCTTGATTTTCTTCATGGTGATTTCAAAAGCAATCCACCATTCTTCAAAAAGGATGGAAAATTAGATATATTCCCAGAATAAATGTTAATAAAATACTGCCAATATTTTCTCACCTAAACTCTCCCCAATTCTGAAAGCCGGGGGAAATTGATGGGCTCTGTACATATTTCCAGGACAAACATTATCCAAATTCCATCACGCCATTTCTAAAGATTGTTTGTGTCTCGTCTCCCTATTACATGTTTTTCAGTGTTTCAAATTTTATTAACTGCGAGTTTAAATCTAACAAATATTTCTGTTTAACGTTTGCATCGTGGTTTGGAAATGGAAGATAAGATGCATCAAGGCAAGGCTTGGTTTGTGGCACCATAATGAATTATAAGAAATGTTAATAAATGTTGATGAAATGCTACTTGTCGGTTTAGAGGTGCACTTCAGTTTGGACAACTATAAACAGGGCCCCAGACAGTTGGTTTGGGACAGTTGTATTTTAGGCAGTTAGGTATATGTTCAGGAAACATGTACAATCTCAGGCAACTAAACTGAAAGTTGATTCAGTTCATCCTTCTGTCCTTGAGTCAAACAGGATGTCTTTATAATGTTCCTTCATAGTAACACAGTCTAAACAGAATTTCTGCCTTGACAATGTTTAACCCCAAAGTATCTGCCATCTTGTTGATCTGCCACACAGCTATATCAGGCCTCATGGCGTATGGCCTGCAGTGTTCCTCTATGAATGAATACAATCAGCTATCTATCTGTGCTACTCTACAGTCGATAGGGATATCCCATTAGTCCTGGTTATTTCATGCAGGGTTGGACACTGCTGGTCATAGCCATCTTGTTGGTTCAGACCAATGGATATATAATGTAACTGTGTTTGGGCAAAAGCAACTACTCTGTCCTGATTGTTACTGGTGCCTGGGTCAACATCTGGCATATGCTAACAAGGAGTGACAAAACAATAACCATAATAAGCAGTCTCTGCTTAGAGCAGATTCTAGATAATGTCTATAGCCAGAGTTGAAGAGATTGTTGGTACTGGTAGTATGTCTCGACTATAGCCAGCGTTGAACAGTTTGTTGGTAGTATGTCTCTTGACTATAGCCAGAGTTGAAGAGTTTGTTGGTACTGGTAGTATGTCTCGACTATAGCCAGCGTTGAAGAGTTTGTTGGTAGTATGTCTCTTGACTATAGCCAGAGTTGAAGAGTTTGTTGGTAGTGTGTCTCTAGACTATAGCCAGAGTTGAAGAGTTTGTTGGTAGTATGTCTCTTGACTATAGCCAGAGTTGAAGAGAGTTTTGTTGGTAGTTTGTTGGTAGTGTGTCTCTAGACTATAGCCAGAGTTGAAGAGTTTGTTGGTAGTATGTCTCTAGACTATAGCCAGAGTTGACTATATGCTCAGAGTTGAAGAGATTGTTGGTAGTATGTCTCTAGACTATAGTCAGAGTTGAAGAGTTTGTTGGTAGGTTTGTCTCTAGACTAGTATGTCTCTAGACTATAGCCAGAGTTGAAGAGTTTGTTGGTAGTATGTCTCTAGACTATAGCCAGAGTTGAAGAGTTTGTTGGTAGTATGTCTCTAGACTATAGCCAGAGTTGAAGAGTTTGTTGGTAGTATGTCTCTAGACTAGAATTGAAGAGTTTGTTGGTAGTATGTCTCTAGACTATAGCCAGAGTTGAAGAGATTGTTGGTAGTGTGTCTCTAGACTATAGCCAGAGTTGAAGAGATTGTTAGTAGTATGTGTCTCTAGACTATAGCCAGAGTTGAAGAGTTTGTTGGTAGTATGTCTCTAGACTATAGCCAGAGTTGAAGAGTTTGTTGGTAGTATGTCTCTAGACTATAGCCAGAGTTGAAGAGTTTGTTGGTAGTATGTCTCTAGACTATATAGCCAGAGTTGAAGAGTTTGTTGGTAGTATGTCTCTCTAGACTATAGCCAGAGTCCTCTAGACTAGAATTGAAGAGTAGACTCTATAGCCAGAGTTGAAGAGTTTGTTGGTAGTATGTCTCTAGACTATAGCCAGAGTTGAAGAGTTTGTTGGTAGCCAGTAGTTGTTGGCATGTCTCTAGACTATAGCCAGAGTTGAAGAGTTTGTTGGTAGTATGTCTCTCTAGAGTTGAAGAGCTTGACTAGAATGGCCAGTTGAAGAGTTTGTTGGTAGTATGTCTCTAGACTATAGCCAGAGTTGAAGAGTTTGTTGGTAGTATGTCTCTAGACTATAGCCAGAGTTGAAGAGTTTGTTGGTAGTATGTCTCTAGACTATAGCCAGAGTTGAGTAGAGTTTGTTGGTAGTATGTCTCTAGACTATAGCCAGAGTTGAAGAGTTTGTTGGTAGTATGTCTCTAGACTATGAATTGAAGAGTTTGTTGGTAGTATGTCTCTAGACTATAGCCAGAGTTGAAGAGTTTGTTGGTAGTATGTCTCTAGACTATAGCCAGAGTTGAAGAGTTTGTTGGTAGTATGTCTCTAGACTATAGCCAGAGTTGAAGAGTTTGTTGGTAGTATGTCTCTAGACTTTATTAATTGCCACATAGCTGAAACATTGGGTTACCGGTATATGTTAAAACTGTGAACCTGACATGAGCTTCTTATTGGGCCCATTGCTTGAGGCAAAAATATCCTAAGGCCTATATTTACAGGGACATAGTCATTGTGACAAGATTGCTGATGTTGAACAGCAATGGATGATATATTTAAAGGGTACAAACTGGTGCAACACTGCTAGCCAGCTGACGTAGTCTAATATTAAGGACATCCTGGGGACTATCACGCTTTTAGTTGTGTGCCTTTTACTGTCTCCCAGATCAAGGCTTAATTTGGATTTCATTATGTGAGTTGTACATATATTTCTAAATAGATAACTTTCAGGCACTGGTATTTTAAAAGAAACTATTATATTCAATTCGGGCAAATAGTGTTGCTCTTTTTACAAATACTAATAATTATATATTTTTACAAGGGGCCTGATAGTAAAGACGTAGTATATCTACAGAGACTATCGGACTGGACCTAAGTGGTTTTGGTTATGAATAGAGGCGTTGTCCCCACTCATATTCTGATATTGTTAATGAATATTGTGTGCACAGATCTGCAATATTCACTCAACAGTCATGTCATCACTTCCTGTTAAGTAGATGGCAAACATATTTTTCTTTTCAAGATCGATGAAAGAAATATTGCGATAGTGAATCAACAGGAGGCCCAGAAGAGAGTCAGAAATTATTTTCCATTTATCTTGTCAGAACAAATAATTAATGTCAACATGATGATAAAGAAAAGTAAACACATGACAATTATCACAAGAAAAACGAAGGACAGGATGACAATAAATTACAAAAAGGCAACTAACTCTGCAAAACCAAAGTGAATATTGTTTTTCTTAATACGAGCCTAAGAGCTACTGTGCCTTTCACATGGACAATACTTCCTCACAAGAATGGTTCTGTGATGCCTTTCACATGGACAATACTTCCTCACTAGAATGGTTCTGTGATGCCTTTCACATGGACAATACTTCCTCACAAGAATGGTTCTGTGATGCCTTTCACATGGACAATACTTCCTCACTAGAATGGTTCTGTGATGCCTTTCACATGGACAATACTTCCTCACACTTCCTCAGAATGGTTCTGTGATGCCTTCACATGGACAATACTTCCTCACTAGAATGGTTCTGTGATGCCTTTCACATGGACAATACTTCCTCACAAGAATGGTTCCAGTGATGCCTTTCACATGGACAATACTTCCTCACAAGAATGGTTCTGTGATGCCTTTCACATGGACAATACTTCCTCACAAGAATGGTTCTGTGATGCCTTTCACATGGACAATACTTCCTCACAAGAATGGTTCTGTGATGCCTTTCACATGGACAATACTTCCTCACTAGAATGGTTCTGTGATGCCTTTCACATGGACAATACTTCCTCACAAGAATGGTTCTGTGATGCCTTTCACATGGACAATACTTCCTCACTAGAATGGTTCTGTGATGCCTTTCACATGGACAATACTTCCTCACTAGAATGGTTCTGTGATGCCTTTCACATGGACAATACTTCCTCACTAGAATGGTTCTGTGATGCCTTTCACATGGACAATACTTCCTCACAAGAATGGTTCTGTGATGCCTTTCACATGGACAATACTTCCTCACAAGGATGGTTCTGTGATGCCTTTCACATGGACAATACTTCCTCTCACTAGAATGGTTCTGTGATGCCTTTACATGGACAATACTACCACAAGGATGGTTCTGTGATGCCTTTCACATGGACAATACTTCCTCACTAGAATGGTTCTGTGATGCCTTTCACATGGACAATACTTCCTCACTAGGAATGGTTCTGTGATGCCTTTCACATGGACAATACTTCCTCACAAGAATGGTTCTGTGATGCCTCACATGGACACATGGACAATACTTCCTCCCTTTCACATGGACATGGTTCTGTGATGCCTTTCACATGGACAATACTTCCTCACTAGAATGGTTCTGTGATGCCTTTCACATGGACAATACTTCCTCACTAGAATGGTTCTGTGATGCCTTTCACATGGACAATACTTCCTCACTAGAATGGTTCTGTGATGCCTTTCACATGGACAATACTTCCTCACTAGAATGGTTCTGTGATGCCTTTCACATGGACAATACTTCCTCACAAGGATGGTTCTGTGATGCCTTTCACATGGACAATACTTCCTCACTAGAATGGTTCTGTGATGCCTTTCACATGGACAATACTTCCTCACTAGAATGGTTCTGTGATGCCTTTCACATGGACAATACTTCCTCACAAGAATGGTTCTGTGATGCCTTCACATGGACAATACTTCCTCACAGAATGGTTCTGTGATGCCTTTCACATGGACAATACTTCCTCACTAGAATGAATGGTTCTGTGATGCCTTCACATGGACAATACTTCCTCACTAGAATGGTTCTGTGATGCCTTTCACATGGACAATACTTCCTCACAAGAATGGTTCTGTGATGCCTTTCACATGGACAATACTTCCTCACTAGAATGGTTCTGTGATGCCTTTCACATGGACAATACTTCCTCACTAGAATGGTTCTGTGATGCCTTTCACATGGACAATACTTCCTCACTAGAATGGTTCTGTGATGCCTTTCACATGGACAATACTTCCTCACTAGAATGGTTCTGTGATGCCTTTCACATGGACAATACTTCCTCACAAGAATGGTTCTGTGATGCCTTTCACATGGACAATACTTCCTCACTAGAATGGTTCTGTGATGCCTTTCACATGGACAATACTTCCTCACTAGAATGGTTCTGTGATGCCTTTCACATGGACAATACTTCCCTCACTAGAATGGTTCTGTGATGCCTTCACATGGACAATACTTCCTCACTAGAATGGTTCTGTGATGCCTTCACATGGACAATACTTCCTCACAAGGATGGTTCTGTGATGCCTTCACATGGACAATACTTCCTCACAAGAATGGTTCTGTGATGCCTTCACATGGACAATACTTCCCTCACTAGAATGGTTCTGTGATGCCTTTCACATGGACAATACTACCTCACTAGAATGGTTCTGTGATGCCTTTCACATGGACAATACTTCCTCACTAGAATGGTTCTGTGATGCCTTTCACATGGACAATACTTCCTCACTAGAATGGTTCTGTGATGCCTTTCACATGGACAATACTACCTCACAAGAATGGTTCTGTGATGCCTTCACATGGACAATACTTCCCTCACTAGAATGGTTCTGTGATGCCTTTCACATGGACAATACTTCCTCACTAGAATGGTTCCCAGGATGCCTTCACATGAATGGTTCTGTGAATACAATACTCCTCACTAGAATGGTTCTGTGATGCCTTTCACATGGACAATACTTCCTCACAAGGATGGTTCTGTGATGCCTTTCACATGGACAATACTTCCTCACTAGAATGGTTCTGTGATGCCTTTCACATGGACAATACTTCCTCACAAGGATGGTTCTGTGATGCCTTTCACATGGACAATACTTCCTCACTAGAATGGTTCTGTGATGCCTTTCACATGGACAATACTTCCTCACTAGAATGGTTCTGTGATGCCTTTCACATGGACAATACTTCCTCACAAGGATGGTTCTGTGATGCCTTTCACATGGACAATACTTCCTCACAAGAATGGTTCTGTGATGCCTTTCACATGGACAATACTTCCTCACTAGGATGGTTCTGTGATGCCTTTCACATGGACAATACTTCCTCACAAGAATGGTTCTGTGATGCCTTTCACATGGACAATACTTCCTCACAAGAATGGTTCTGTGATGCCTTGTGATGTTGTAACACTTGGAGAGTGCCAAGGGCAAGCTTGAGTTGCTATTTATAATTCAGGTTTGATTGAATGATGCTGAATCTTCATCATTATCATGCTTCAGTTTGATCATAACACATTGTCGTGGTTGGGTAGACAAGCTTACCGTAGTTTCTCTCTTATATGTCAGGATGTCTATACATTTTGCACAGCAGATTCACTTCGAGTCTGTGAAAGGTTGGCATCTTATTCATTTGGCTCAGTGGAAACTCGCTAGCTCACCATGTCTCTTATTCTACTACCATTCAAATGAGATATTTACTGGAAACTGTCATTATTAAATGAAGGGAGCAATCATTACATGCCGTCAGTGATTGTGATACCGGGGATCATTACTTTCATCAAATGATGGACCTGGCGTCTATGGTTTGGTCAGAACAAATAACTTGGCATCACGGCGTGTTTTGGAGGAAATACAGCCCAAAGTGGCTGTGTACATTTACTGTATTCTATGTATTGTATAATGATCGTGTGCATTGTGAATGTGTTGTATCACACCCTATGTCGTTTTGTTACTTTGTTGCCCAGTACCTGTGATTGTACATCATTATAGTCCCAGGCACATTGTACTAATACAAATTCCCCAAAGAGAGTTGGAGATGATCCTGACAATATACAGCCAAGACATTTAAATACCTCATAAAATATTTGTTTTACTAAAACATAAATCTGACCACAGAACTAAGGACAGATGCGTTAGTTCAGCTATGTATTTATTTGGGCAAATAACGGTACTTTTATTGTCATGTTGTTTTTGCTCTTCTAAAATATCTAATTCACAAGCAGTTACTTTTAAATTTTTTCAACATGGCAAACAATAAATGAACTACCGAGCGAACAGTTATATTTCTTTCAGCCTACTGCAAATTGTACAGAAAGCCAATCCATATCTATTTTTGTTGTAACTACACAGGAGAAAGTTGATGTCCATGCGCTTGTGTTCCGATGGTGTAACTTGATGAACTATGTGTGCGTCAATCTATAGCCAATATCCCATAAATGGGTGCCCCTGAAGATGTTTCCCAATAGCAATTTAATCTGTTGAGGGGATATACAACATGGCTGATGTTAGATAAACATTATCTCCATCCTTGGTTATTATCATCTTGGCTTTCCTATCAACTTGATGAATGTGAAATGATTATACTCCACGCTTGAATATATCACGATGAATAACTATCAAAACAGTCTCCTATTACTGTTTGTTGTCAATTGTTTATCATTTATATACCTTCCACCGAAACCATGGCAACGCTCTTGCAGTGTTTGGGTAGCATTCATTATTTAACAAAAAGCTGAGGCGAAAAATCCACTCCTTGTTGGTTTTCATTTAAACCTTTATGTTGTGCCACTATTGTGCTGTCATGTTGCAAACAACATAGAAAGTAGTCATTAGGCAGGCTGGGAGATACAGGAGGGATTGTTTAGTGTTATACGCACACTCCATCATATAATCCCTGCCATTGAATATGTTCAATAGAACATGGACAGGGAATATAGCCCAGATATGTTTCGCACTGGAGTGTATGGTCCAACTGAATTAGTCTATTAAAAGCACTGCAGTTGCTTGTTTGTGTTGGAGAATTGTTAGGCAGGCAAGATAAAAGCTTTCTGGGTCTTGTTTATATCTGTAGCAAACTCCAGACTACGAGACTATTTATAATTGATTTGTTTACACCAGTGTCAGGGCTTGGGTTGTTTACACAGTTGCCTTTGGCAAACAGCCAGTTTGTTTATCCCGCCTGCCCATTATAAAATTGTCCAACTAGAGACAAGCTAAGATGGAAAGATAGATCGATGTTTAGTAATTTTCTGTCCTCACAAAGGAAGCAGTAATTTTAACACAGAACAGTTGGAGAGAGACTGATGTGAAGGATTTATTTCAGAACTGCTTTGTGCTGTGTTGGAAGGATAATCTGACAAAAACATGTTTTCTATGTGTGTTTGTGAATGAAACATTGCTGACATTTTCTCAACGGGTTTGATGTTGGTGAACAAACAACTCTCACTTCTTAATGGTGTGTAGAAAGTGTCTTCACGCACTTAACTTAAATACTGTGTTGAGGTACAACCCTGTGACAGATTTATGAATTACAGTGTGATGATGAAGAGGGACTACAGCAGCCACTTTCAGAAAACTGTTGGCTTTCCCAAGAATATGTGTTCGTTACTGTCAGTTCCCCCAAGTCTGGGTTTTATTTCCCCTGTAGGGGGTGGGTATGGTTATACCCCAGAAGTGCTATATAACTCGTATCTGCACTCCATGTTGCCTTCTACTTCAGGAATGATGTCTCCTGCCGAAATTCAGCAGTTGTGGAAGGAAGTGGCAGCACAGTCAGGACTTGAAGAAACACCCAAAAATGGTTTGACAATACCCACAATTCCAAGTGTAACGAGCGCACCTAGCGTGACTGTTCCTCCCCAGACAACTGTGATACAAGCTCCCTCATATATGACCAATGGTGGAATTCCAGTTGATGGATTCTTATTACCAGGTAAGGACACTGACTAAATGCTGTTATTACCAGTCGTTTTCTGTTACTCATGAAATTTAATATATCAGCAGCTGTATTTAACGTATCACATATCTACTGATACTTGCACTACCAATCTATTTTTTGTCAATGGCGTCACATATCACTCCTTGTCATGCAGTATCAGTCATCCACCGTATTTAGTCCTTCACATGTGACTGACAATGAACCAATGGCTGACAACTTCTACCTGTAATCCCATGTGTAGATATTATTGAAAGTTTTGGCCCATGTTTGTTGTCCAGTATCTGATATATGTCTTCACTTATGTACGATATTTGTTGCTCTGCAACTACCATATTGTGTCAACTATTTGCCATCATATGACTTAAAATATGAGCTCTGAGACTATTGTGTCAATTTTACACAATAACAGATTCAAAATAGTTGTAGCTCCGATACTATTATTTCACCTTTTTGCCCTCACTGACTTACGATAGTTGTAGTTCTGTTACTATTGTGTCAACTATATGCTATCACTGACTTACGATAGTTGCAGCTCTGTTACTATTGTGTCAACTATATGCTATCACTAACTTACGATAGTTGCAGCTCTGTGACTATTGTGTCAACTATTTGCCCTCACTGACTTACGATAGTTGTAGTTCTGTGACTATTGTGTCAACTATTTGCTATCACTGACTTACGATAGTCGTAGTTCTGTGACTATTGTGTCAACTATTTGCCCTCATTGACTTACGATAGTTGTAGTTCTGTGATTATTGTGTCAACTATATGCTATCACTGACTTACGATAGTTGTAGCTCTGTGATTATTGTGTCAACTATATGCTATCACTAACTTACGATTGTTGTAGCTCTGTGACTATTGTGTCAACTATATGCTATCACTGACTTACGATAGTCGTAGTTCTGTGACTATTGTGTCAACTATATGCTATCACTGACTTACGATAGTCGTAGTTCTGTAGCTCTGTGATTATTGTGTCAACTATATGCTATCACTAACTTACGATTGTTGTAGCTCTGTTACTATTGTGTCAACTATATGCTATCACTGACTTACGATAGTCGTAGTTCTGTGACTATTGTGTCAACTATATGCTATCACTGACTTACGATAGTCGTAGTTCTGTGATCATTGTGTCAACAATATGCTATCACTGACTTACGATAGTCGTAGTTCTGTGACTATTGTGTCAACTATATGCTATCACTGACTTACGATAGTCGTAGTTCTGTGATCATTGTGTCAACAATATGCTATCACTAACTTACGATAGTCGTAGTTCTGTGACTATAGTGTCAACAATATGCTATCACTAACTTACGATAGTCGTAGTTCTGTTACTATTGTGTCAACTGTATGCTATCACTGACTTAAGAATGTTGTAGCTCTGTGACTATTGTGTCAACTATATGCTATCACTGACTTACAATAGTTGTAGTTCTGTGACTATTCTGTAAGCCATGCGCCACTGACTAACGATAGTTGTAGTTCTGTGACTATTGTGTCAACTATATGCTATCCCTGACTTACGATAGTCGTAGTTCTGTGACCATTGTGTCATCTATTTGCCATCACTGACTTGTGATAATCGTTGGTGCACTCTCATTGTGCAACAGGGCTCAACAAGAAAATCCTGTGGTATGCAAATTCTTTTTAACTTTTTCACAGGTACAGCTGTGAAAGCTGATATAAGTAACTGCAGGTCATTAAAGCTGTCTCCTCTTGCCCATTTTCGTCACAATACTTTCCAATATTTCTTTCCAATTCTTGTTTCCCAAATTTATTTCCCAATTCTTTGTTTCCCAAAATTTATTATCAGGCTTGCCACTAACTAACTTTTTAAAGCAAATGACAATAATACCAGCCATGATGTTACCGATGTTTTCAGTGAAGTACTGTATTTTTTAAGTGTCTGTAATTTAACACTGTTAGAAACATGTTGAAATATTAATTTACCTTAATTTGATGTGTAAGCAAAGGTTGTTTACAAGTATACTTGTACATGTCTGAAAGTTCTCAGACTTGGAGACTTAAGGTGTTATATCAGATTCTATTTATAACCTTACTTCTCAGACTTGGAGACTTAAGGTGTTATATCAGATTCTATTTATAACCTTACTTCTCAGACTTGGAGACTTAAGGTGTTATATCAGATTCTATTTATAACCTTACTTCTCAGACTTGGAGACTTAAGGTGTTATATCAGATTCTGTTTATAACCTTACTTCTCAGACTTAGAGACTTAAGGTGTTATATCAGATTCTATTTATAACCTCAGACTTGGAGACTTAAGGTGTTATATCAGATTCTATTCATAACTTTACTTCTCAGACTTGGAGATTTAAGGTGTTATATCAGATTCTATTTATAACCTTACTTCTCAGACTTGGAGATTTAAGGTGTTATATCAGATTCTATTTATAACTTTACTTCAGACTTGGAGATTTAAGGTGTTATATCAGATTCTATTTATAACTTTACTTCTCAGACTTGGAGATTTAAGGTGTTATATCAGATTCTAAGGTGTTATATCAGATTCTATTTATTACTTTACTTCTCAGACTTGGAGATTTAAGGTGTTATATCAGATTCTATTCATAACTTTACTTCTCAGACTTGGAGATTTAAGGTGTTATATCAGATTCTATTTATAACCTTACTTAGTTTATTATTATGATATTTTTTCCATTATTTATAACAATGATAAGATATTACTGATGCAGTTAGGTCTTGTGTGGACTGGAGTGAACTCCTTCATAGTTTGTATGCCTGAAAGTAAATGTGCACATGTGTATGTGAATAGTGTCACTGCCGACTTCCTTCTCATATCCCAGCATGCAATGCAGTCTGAAGAAACACAATTTGATTCAGCCATAAAATAAATAAATAAGAGGAGAATGAGTCAGCCTTCTCCTGCTTGTCTTACATCAAGTGCTCAACGAGACAGGATGTTTAGAAAGGGTTGGATGTTTACTGTTGCCAGGGCGTTTTGTTTACTGTTGGTAACCTAAACTCAAGGAATAAACACCTTTCTTGTGACCCATGCACTTAATAATATTCCCCCAAGAACTGCTCATGGTTATTTGTTTGTTCAAAGCATCATCAGAAGGAAAATCAAGACTGGAGAAGTTTCCTGACATCCCATTTCTATAATCTGTTTCTTGTTTTGAGCTACTTTCCTAGAGTCAACTATGATATTCTTTGACCTGTGAATACTGTAAAATAAAATAAATTGATTGTCTTTATTGATTTTTGTCTACACATGTGAACTGAAATAACATTACACTGGCACATGTTGTTAGGAAACTTTTTTATATAGTACCAGGTGAATTATGTAGAACAGTTTCGATGTTGTGTTTAGCGTTTTATGAAAATATTTCTTCAAAAGCATGTTGGAAGGTTCATGCATGTGTCTTACATAAGTAGCGTATTGTTTTTGTCTAAACATGTCATATTTTGTCATTATTGTTGTGAAATATGTGTCAAGCAAGCATTGCCTAGACTGTGTGGGAGGAACTCAGTTAAGCTCAATGTATATCAACTGAGGATCAAGTGATCACAATGGCTATAGAATATATAAAAGGTGCTTTTAAGTGTAACCAGGTTATATGGAGAGGTAGAATTCCAGAATATGCTTTGAAAAACCTGCTGTTAAACACAGTTTTAAGACTTGTCAGTGATCATACCATGTCATGTTACTTGTCTAGTACACAATTGTTTTTTGGGGGTGTCCTGTCCTTACAACCGTTGCATACCGTTATATAGAGGATATTATATGAGTGCCCTTGTCATACTATGGTTCGATTCCCCTCATGGGTACAATGTGTGAAGCCCATTTCTGGTGTCCCCTGCCGTGATATAGCTGGAATATGGTTGCAGGCTAAAGGGTAAATGTGCAATAGCTCATATTGCTGATTAAAAGGTTAAAGTTGTGACATAACTGTACTATATCTATTTTGCAGCAGTTTTTAGCATGAATTAATAGGACATAAACATCATCGAAATGCTTGAAACTTCCTGATAATCTAGACACAAATTTTGAAAATCAACTCCATAACTTTCAATAAATAGTGATTTCCAGTAAAGGTTGATTGTCAACAACAGTTACGCTTAAGAACAGAATTTGAGTCTCAGGACTATGTAGATTTACGTTATAAAATGGAGATGGCACATATTAATGTTGATGAAATTGTTTATCACAGTGTAAGTTACCAACAAAGTCATGCCATTATTGTGTTGATTGCTCCATGTGAACTGGGTGATACTATGCATCCATGTAGTGGTAAGTCATGACAGTCCTGTTAAGTACCTGTTAAGTTTCTGTCACGGCGAGTCTTCACAGAATAAGGCCAGTCGTCACACAATAAGGTCAGTCGTCACACAATAAGGCCAGTCATCACATAATAGGGCCAGTCATCACACAGTAAGGCCAGACGTCACACAATAAGGCAATATGCAAGTTATTTCAATTTGTAAGTAAGCTAGATATTCTAGAAAATATCACCTAAAACACCCTTGTCCTGGCATTGCCGGCCTGTTCAATTCCCAACACCATGATTTACATGAAATGTACTGTTACTGCAAGTTTTTACTTTTCACCGTTTGATAATCAAGCTGTTACCATGATGCAGCTGATGATGCTGTCATCGTCAAAAATTCAATCAAATGTTTTGTGACAGATGTGGAAGAAGCCAACGCCTCAAAGTTAACTATATGGGACAAAAGTAACAGCCTGTTGTGCAGGCTTTTGTTGATTCTCTGATGGCTTGGAAACACAGGCCTTCGATCATCCCACCTGGACGTGAAAAAACAACCACTGCAAACTTGACCAAGGCAATAACCCCTTCCCTCTTATTTTGTTCAATAGTCTAACATGAGCTGTGCATATGGTAAAACATGTGTGTCATCATGCATGAATGAAATATTCTGTAGGAGAAAGGGGTGGTGGGGTAGCCTAGTAGTTAAAGCGTTGGCTCGTTACGACAAAGCCCCAGGTTTGATTCCCCTCATGGGCACAATGTGTGAAGCCCATTTCTGATGTCCCCTGCGGTGATATTGCTGGAACATTGCTAAAAGCGGCGTAAAACCATACTGACTCACTCACTCTTTAGGTAAAAAACAATTGTGTATGATATTTTTATCAAAGCGTTTTCCAAAATGAGAGTTTTGCTGCTGGTCGTTTTATATAATTACAAATGATTTACGTGAAAAGTGTATGTACCAGTGTGAAGTTTGACAGCAAGGATGATTGATCAGGGATAATTTCTTTGCCTTCTTATGGATCATTGAACATATAGTGGCTCTACTTGTATACAATCTTTGTATACATCAAGCATAGTCATCAATTTGTGAGAGACACTGAACAGTTGTTGGGCCTTACAGATAAAACTGACATCATTAGAAGTAGTGCTTTTATGGGGGTTTTCATGTATCTTTGCCAATGGACCACATTGTCACATTTAAACAGACACATATTTAATGAAATGTTGAACTTGTAAGGTAATTCAAGCATAAAAGTAGATCCTCTTAGTCCTGTTTATGCCGGTTGGATTACTGTTTAATGACTTCCGAGAGAGCAACTTTCAACTCAAAATATATTTGTTATCACTTTGAATCAACAAAATTCTAATGAATACGTCCCTTTAAACACTTGATTGCCTCTTTTCCTAAAACTTGATTCTGAATCCACACGTTTACCTTGAATTATATCAAAAGTCCATGGTTTTGTGTTTTCTTTCTTCCCGATGGTCCTACAAGCGCTATCTGCAGGAGTTATCCCCCCTTACAAAAGCACGCGAAACCTCATAATCTTTCCTTGTGTTCAATAGCTAGGAAATACATTCATCTTCTGTGCATGGTTGTTGTAAATAGCCAAGGTCAAGGTTTACGCTCACTAAGACTTGGACAATAAACTTATTCGAAAGGAATCTTACTTAACTTAAACATAATTTTTTTCGCATGATTAGTTACTTTGATATGTTATGAAAATCCAGTGTAATTAAAAAAAATTCAACCTATGGATCGTACTTTTCGCAAATGAGAAATGGTCTAGTCTGGGATAACGAGGAGTTGGTGTACTCACCTGAGTATCAAGGAGCTGGTGTACTCACGTGAGTATCAAGGAGCTGGTAAGAATCATAACACACACCCATGGGGATTTATCTTGACCAGTTCCGAGACCATGGCCTAGATTTTCGAAGCTCTCTTAGCCCTAAGATAGTCGTAAGTTAATGTTAATGTATGGCACTTACGATTATCTTAGCGCTAAGAGAGCTTCGAAAATCTAGTCCCATATATTTAAGTATGCAGTAAATGCTAGGGGAAAGTCCCAATTTGAATATTCCCAATCCCAATACCTAAGAATTTACATAATAAAAAACATTTAAAAAATATAATGAACAAGATGACATTTTTCCCCCAACATCCCTCCAAAACCCACTTGATTGACATCCTAGAGAAATCCCTGACAATTCATGTTAAACATTTTGTGACAAAATTTTAGTTAAGTATTGTCCCAATGCCTGTAACTTTTTCACCCATGGTGGAACAAGCCCCCTTAAGAACCCCTCTTTACCTCTGAAAAACATGCAAATAAAATCATTTGAATTTATTCATCTCGACACATGGATTAGCAAGGGAGGTCATTGAGTGCATGTTTAAAAATGTTCAAGTTTCTTTGAACATTCAGCTACAGGGCTCTAGAGTGACAAGCCCTCTGTATTCCAGATGTCATATAGTTCGTGGTTTATGAACCTGTCGCATGTTTCTTTGCGAGTCATGTGAGTGCAAAGGCATAACTTATTGTTATTTGTGTCGTGAGTTAGAGTGATACTCTTGACACAGTAAATTTCATTGGGTAGGATATTTTTTGTCGCTTTGAGAAGATCATAATTCATATTTTATGTTGGATTTAGACATCTGCATGTTATAGAGTAAGTAAATGAAAAGTTGATTGAGCTGTGAATCTGCTACCTCTTGTCTATCATAACCAGTTCTCATGCAGACTCTCTACCCATGGTCTAGAGAAACTTTCTGACAAGCATATGTGGTCTTTCATTGATTAAACTTTCCTCACACTTTAAGAGCCATTTTTAATTAACTGATTGTGTACATTGGTGCTTAAGATAGTGTCTGAACATCACTTGCAAATCTGGAAGGGCATATGTGTTTTTACCAAGAAGTTAAAAAATTTGAAGGTTTAAATATAAGGCTATCCATATTTTTATCTTTGTTTCCCATCTTCTGCACACCAGTGTGAAATAATAAAAACGTTTTCTTATCTCAATATTCCCCACTGCTGAGGAAATTTATGTCCCTGTGTGATAAAAATAATCTTAACCTTGCACACTCTTACAAATCAGGTTATCCTGATCATTCTTCATATACATTATTGGGGTGGTGGGGTAGCCTAGTGGTTAAGACCTTCGCTCGTCACGCCGAAGACCCGGGTTCGATTCTCCACATGGGTACAATGTGTGAAGCCCATTTCTGATGTCCCCCGCCGTATTGCTGGAATATTGCTAAAAGCGGCCTAAAACATACTCACTCACGCACTCATATACATTATTATAAAATTGTTTCTGAAGCAAAGCGACTCAATCGGGAATTAATAACATCATAAATTAATTTAAAGACTTATCACATTATACAATATTTTATTTGCCTGCCTGCTACCCTTGGTGGTTGGGGTTGGATATGAGAATCACATTATATAAATATGGAAGGCGTAACAGTTCTCATAGTGTCTTTAAATCTTCGGAAAGCTATATTAACCCAACTAGCCCGTAACAGGAAAATGTCCAAATGTTACAAATATTGATATTGGTGTGTGTGTGTGTGTGTGTGTGTGTGCGTGCGTGCGATGCGTGCGTGCACCGTGCACACGCACACATACTTATGTGTGTTAGCACGTGTGTGTGAGAATACAAGAGGGAAACAACAAAAAGTGGATGTCAAGTCTGTGTCTAAATAACAATGTCTTATATTTTTTGTTTGGCGGTAAATACAACATGTAGGAACAATGTGTGCAGTTTGTAGACGTTGCACAGAGTAGCGATATGAATCCGTCATCTATGACAGTCATCTATACACCTGATAATTGGGCAGGAATTGTCCCCTAACAACTGTGTTATATTTTCCACAAGTGTCCTCAGCTGATTCAGATCATTTCTGGTAAAAAGATTTAGAGATTTTTAAGCTTTAGCTTCAACGTTTCTGACCATCTAGTCAGCCTTCAGTCTCATTCTCGATGAGTGATTGTGAGGTCAAACCCAATGAACACCCCAAACCTGAAACTTGGCCATTAGTCCGAAGAAAAATTAAAATTCTGTTTAGTCCAGAAAGCTCCTCCAATAACATCCATTCTTAAACTCTTATTTTCTATTGAAAGGTTTGTGATAGCCGACGTTTGGGAACGGATTCACCCCTTTAGTCTGCACCATATTCCCCCTCATGTCTTTGTGGTAAACATCGTCTGCGTATGTCACTTTGGGCTTTCCTCCCACATGGAGCAGACTAGTCGTGATATAACTGCGTTATCCCCACTTGCCCAACAACCTGTTCTTTTAATAACCTTATTTGCGACTTGTTGACAATTATGATTGTACATCATTCACAAATAGCAGAGATGGCGTTCTGTTTCAGTGATGATTATGAGGTTTTGAAAGTAACTTCAAAATAATGGGTAATTTTTTTCACACCTTGTGTGAATGGTTTTATAAAATAATTTTATTGTTCAAACTGTATTGCCTATACAAATGTCCCTTTGTGTTAAGTGTATCACTTATAGCAGAATAGTTACCCCATTGATCAGTAACTGATAGTGCAGTGTCACACACATGTATCTCGCTGTTACCAAAACATGGTATATCTTGTGTATTCACTGGCTATTGCTGAACTAAATACATATGAAACAATTGGTAGTTGCCATGGCAACGGTAAACAAATCTTGTGTGCCTCTATGATATGAGGCTATAAACATTGTTGATATTTGGATAAATAATGGTGATATTTCTCAGCTCATTGAAATATGTTCCATTGATTTGAGAACAGTGTAAATATTTAATAAGTTTAATGACAACAGTGTAACACAACCTGGGACTGTTTGGTATTTAGTTTGTTTCTTTCAGACTTTTATATTGAATATTCTTTCTTGTAGTATTGAATTCATTATTGATTTTATGTACCGTGATAACAATCATGTTTGGGTTATGTTTGCAAGATAGAAATATGTCCTTCATAAATTATGGTCTGAGGATCACGGATGGTATGAATAATGCATATTTTCGGCTCGCATACCCATAAAGAGACAATAAAATTTTACATGATATCTGAATACAAGCTGATGTTTCGTGTCAGCATAAACAAATACCTGTCAAAGTAAACAGATCACTTTCCTTTCCATCCAAAATTAATGTAAATGATCATTATGTGTAATGTACACCTTGCTGGCCGCTGTACAACATGTAGGAATAACATGATTTTGAAAAAAAGAATTAATTGACCTTCATTGTAGTGATTGATATGTGCATTTCAATTCATGTTCTTATTTGTAAGTGTTTTAAGTGTTGCTATGACGATTTAAAGATTTTGTGCATTCATTTTGTTTAGAAAATATGCTCAGGTCACATTTGTGATGAACATATGCGAACACTTTTGAAAAAGAAGTGAGTCATATTTAGGAATTGAAGAAAAAGATTAAGTATCTTATGATTTATTCACATTTTTAGATTCGAATGTGTACTGGCTATTCTACTATATTTTGAGCATAGATGATCGAGGATTTAATTCCCTAACAATATGCATTATGTTATTGGTCCACTAAAACAGTTTTAAATAACATTTAACAAAACCTGTCCACAATATGATTATCTTTGTAGTGGTCACATGGTACTTCTGTGGACCTAGATACGATAGTAGAATGGCTCATATAACTTATGCCACACATTTGTCCTCAGAAGTGTTACACATGTCCTCAGAAGTGTTACACATTTGTCCTCAGAAGTGTTACACATTTGTCCTCAGAAGTGTTACACATTTGTCCTCAGAAGTGTTACACATTTGTCCTCAGAAGTGTTACACATGTCCTCAGAAGTATAACACATTTGTCCTCAGAAGTGTTACACTTGTCCTCAGAAGTGTTACACATGTCCTTAGAAGTATAACACATTTGTCCTCAGAAGTGTTACACATTTGTCCTCAGAAGTGTTACACATTTGTCCTCAGAAGTGTTACACATGTCCTCAGAAGTGTTACACATGTCCTCATCTTATTTGTTTGTAATTTAGAAGGTTTGAATCCAATTATGAGAACAATTTATATGCGTACAATTCTCATGCATTGAAATTGTGCAGTACTTTAAAAGATATGAAAATCACTGTATACACTTCAGCAACTGGAGAAAAAACAAGTCTAACTGAGATGTGAACTGATGACTTATGTGAGAGCTATCTGTTGCAGGTATCGCTCCCCTCAACCAGGCTGCACCAATCAGCATCCGCCATAACGACAGTGCCAAGGCTCAAATTGGCAGTGAGGCCATCAACGGGGCTGCCCCGCCCAGCAACCCTCTCTTCCGACACAGTGTGTGCAAGTGGCCAGGTTGTGACACACCTTGTGACGACTACCATGCATTTACGAAGTGAGTGGAACATTGTTGTACAAGATAGACTTTTAACATTAGCTTTGTTGTACAACAGGCAGCTCTGTGTGGAGTGGAACATTGTTGTACAAGATAAACTTGTAGCATAGTTTTGTTGTACAACAAGCATGTTCTGCAGTAATACCATACTAGCAGTCACATAGTTTGTAATGATTTTATGTGACAGGCATCAGGCTAGTAGTCACATAGTTTGTAATGATGTTATGTGACAGGCATCAGGCTAGTAGTCACATAGTTTGTAATGATGTTATGTGACAGGCATCAGGCTAGTAGTCACATAGTTTGTAATGATGTTATGTGACAGGCATCAGGCTAGTAGTCACATAGTTTGTAATGATGTTATGTGACAGGCATCAGGCTAGTAGTCACATAGTTTGTAATGATTTTATGTGACAGGCATCAGGCTAGTAGTCACATAGTTTGTAATGATGTTATGTGACAGGCATCAGGCTAGTAGTCACATGTACTCATTGAGCAGAACATGGTTTTGCAACAGTGTGAGAAGAACGCTGTGATGTAAATTGTGTTAGTACATTATCATGATACTTACAAGTATTAGGAAAGTCCCAAGAACATTATTCTGCAACAAAAGAGGGTAATAACTGTTTTGCATTTGAGATTGAAAACCAGTTTGATGGCTGCAACTGGCTTTTCACCAGGTGAGCTATAGTGCCATTGCACTCATTGTTTATTTAAGATGGTTGTCTGCAGCTAAATGTGTCTTGTATGAAAGGATGGAATTCAGACATAAAGACTATCTCAAAATATTAGCTGCAAGAGATCATCAGAGCAGTCTAGAATGAATGATCAGCTGATCCTACCACCTCTCTTTGCACAGCCATGAAGTAGTTCACAATTACAATATCAGGCGATCCAATGATCCATGTGATAACTGGATCTCAAAACATGTATTTCAGAACATATATATCATTGTTTAGAGGACTATATATACTACCATGAGCCAACTGATGCTGATGAGAGGTAAGGCTGTGCTGGTTAACCATCTCTAGGGGTCATAGTAGCCTGTGCCATCTTGGGGTACGTGGAACACGCACTGTCATTGGTGGGACCAGCAGGTGCTTGCATCTAGGAAGTTAGTGAAGGGAAGATGGATTGAAAAAGATCTCCCAGTTATTATCTTGTAAAATATTGATGTGGGTCTTTCAAGAAGTCATCGATGTTTAGAAAATGTACCAGCCAAGGTGGCAGCCATTTTTCACATACAGACAGGAAGTGGATCGTGTTTTGCATGCTACCACTATGACAGCTGGTGTTTGAAGCGTTGTTTGTGCTGGTGTATTTATTAGCTACATTTGGCACTGAATGGGCAAGTAAAATGCATACTTTGGATAATTTGAGAAGAACGATTCATCAAAGGTTGTCCTTTAAGCTTGTGTTTCACAGTTTCACCTTCATTATTGACTGTACTCTTAGAAAACACATATTGCGGGTTTTTACAATAATTGGCAAAAGTACGTAACCAAGAAAACCAATAATATGATGATATATCTATTTCAACTAAAATTTGAACATTCAAGGGAGATAATTGACTCAGTATACAAAAATCAAGTCCTCACTTACTCACTCACTCACTCCTGGTTTACTGCTAGTCTTTGACCCGAGAGAAAATTTACTCCGTATACAAAAACCAAGTACTCTCACTCACTCACTCACTCGTCTTTGACCCGAGAGACCCCTAAAATCTATAATTTGGGGAATGGCCAGACTTTCTTTTCAATTTGAAGGGGTTGAAGCAATTGTGTCTTCTGAGTCCATTATGGGAGGGGTGGTGGGGTTGCCTTGTGGTTAAAGCATTGGCTTACACAGAAGACCCGCATTCGATTCCCCACATGGGTACAATGTGTGAAGCCCATTTCTGCTGTCCCCTGCCATGAGTATTGCTGGAATATTGCTAAAAGCAGCATAAAACCATACTCACCCAAAATTATGGCAGTTAAGTGTTGTAAAGAATACAATGCTCCGAACAAACAAGGTTGGTTTAGAAGAGTATGTAATTTCATCGTACATTAGGGTGCACTTGGGCAAAGTCACCTCAAATGTCAGAATTTGCTGTGCAGAGTTGCTTACCATAATCATTTCTGGATCTGCTAAAGTCCAAATCCAGATACCAAAATATAATTTCACCAGGTTCCATTGGTGATGCTCTAGTTTTGATTTTCTCTTAGTTGACACCATATTGTATGTTTTGTATTTTGTTTACGGCAGACACTTGAACAGTGAGCATGTGTTGGATGATAGAAGCACTGCACAGGCGAGAGTGCAGATGCAGGTCGTCAGCCAGCTGGAAATACAGGTAGGTCCCCTCACACAATATCAAGCAGAGACTCATGGTGTCCAACACTTATAATGGCCTCTACTGTCATGTTGATAAATATGACATTGAACACAGACAAACATGCATGCATCTCTCTCTCTCTCTCTCTCTCTCTCTCTCTCTCTCTCTCTCTCTCTCTCTCTCTCTCTCTCTCTCTCTCTCTCTCTCTCTCTCTCTCTCTCTCTCTCTCTCTCTCTCTCTCTCTCTCTCTCTCTCTCTCTCTCTCTCAGATTGATGCTCATGCTGTTTATCACTGGGTTGTCTGTTCCAGACTTCATTATTTACAGACGGCCTCCAGCTATATGGCGGAGTGCGGCGTCAAACTAAACTCACTCACTCACTGTAACATGCCAATACGTACAGTCATCTTTCCTGAAATATCTCGGAATATCAGCCAAGAATTTATTGCAAGGAGCAATAAAGTGGCAATAATTGGCTCCATATTTACAAAGAGCTGACACTGACACCAAGATAACAAGTTGTACATGGGGAAATAGCACTTGAAAAACATGCATTATATGCAAATATAGCTGTCAGTAGCTGTCCTTGCCTAACGCTCAGAGCTGGTACTCACTGTCTTAACCAACAAGTAGGAGTCAACTATGTAAGGCTAAAAGGATTAATCAAGTGAACATTTACTACCTTAATGTGACCGCCCCACTCATATTACATGGTGTGCTGGTGCAGTGACTTTCATGGGCCAATAGGGCTTGATGTTGATGGAGGGGAACTATACAGGGATATATACAGCACTAAATGCTGTACAGAGAGGATATAAAACTTATATCACTGTCAGTTCTTCTGCCTTGTTTCACTTTGTAGTGGAATACATAATTGAACAAAAGAAATTTGATGTACAAATGTCACAGGTTATATTGTCTCTTGACTTCCTTCATTTTAGTTTAAGAATAAAAACTTGATTTTGCATTTTTTAAGCAAATAGTTGGCTGTTAGGTCTGACAGTGATTATAGCCAGAGGAGAATATTATGACATGCCATTGCTACCATCTTCCTGAATTTGTCGCTCATTGTTGTGTGTAGTGCAAGTTTTAATAAATTAACTTGTATATGAAGTCCTAGGTTTGAAGATACATAATATCAGTCTCATTATAAGACAGGTTTATGTCACCTAATGTGCTATTAAAAGTGTTGCTTGGAAATCTCTTGTATTCATATTGGAAACTTTTTCATTCTGTTTAAGTACAGTCATCCCTCACAATAACGCTGTTCGCGATACCGCGGATTCGGTAAAACCGCGGGGTAATCCGTGGCTCCATAAAAAAGGTTGCCCAGCGATCACACAACTTCACGTCATCGAAAATAGCACAACAAATCCGCTGTTGAGCTCTGGTTAATCACGTTATAATCTAGTGAAATTCAGATGTTTCAAACATGCAGGGTTTTCTCAATAATAATCTGATGAACAGCAAAACATCGTAATAACTTAGAAAAGACAACTTGCCATCAGCCGAATACTTACAATGTTTGCTGTGATGCAACACATCGTGTTATTGCGCGGGTAAACACCGCCATCCGAGAACGTATAATGTCAGAAAACACATTTTATTTAATTAAATTCAATCCCATTTTCATTGATTAAAACTGTTTACAGTAACAACGGAGAAACCGCGGAGTGAAATGGCATTACCCCATTCCATACAACTTCTGCTTACCACATTCGTGAGGGTCCGTTTTTCGCGCCTACTGCGATAGCACCAATTTCACATTTTGTCTCAGCAATCATGAACAGATTACAGCCTCGTCATCCATGGACCCCATCCATGGAGTTATTAACTCATTGAAGTCATATTTGTCAATTTATTGCCAACATTTTGTTTTTACGTACCGCGGGAAGTCAGCGGTGACTTGTCAAACTGTCTCTTACGTAAAATGTATCCAGCCAGGTAACCCAAAGTGCTCAGCCTATGTTAATTATTTTGTTAAATATGTTCGTAGAAAACATGCATTATATTTATACGATGGCAATATATAATATCTCTGTTAAAATAACTGCTTAAGATATAAAATTATTCTGATAATGGAATAGAAATTTTTTGATGTTATGTTATCAGATCGTTTTTAACTGAATCACCGGTACATTGGACCAAAACATCTGTGCACCACTGATTGCTATTTCCGGCTTAGTTGAATAACAGGTAGCATAACAGGAACAACAATGACCATGTCTAGTGATGTTTGATTGCAAGGTTCCTGTACATACATCTATTATTTTCATTTACAAAGTTTTTGGTTTTTTTTACCTCCAACAATACGAAATAGTTTCGACTGGGCACAATACACGAAGTAGTAGTTTTGTTTCCATGGAAAATACAATTTTACTTGGCCTTTGTTCCACGTTATGTAATAGTTACTATAACGCGGGTGTCTAAGAAAGCGGGGTCATCCATGGACCCCAAGACCCGCATTATGTCGAGGGATGACTGTATGTATGAAGTAGATATTTTGTTTACTTACCTGGAATATTTTGTGGGGGTTTTGTGTCTGTGCCTTTTGTTCTTTTTCTGACTAAGTAGAATACAGACAGAGTTTGATTATCCAAAGAGACATAGTTTATTAATCAAAATAGATATATATTTTTAGAAATAATATTGTGTCAGTAACAACATAATTCTGGAGGGGAGGGGTTTCATACTAATCACAATAATTAGTTTCCTTTAAATGTTACATTCTCGCAACTGCATCCAAAATTTTTGAAGGGCAGAATGGTAGGCAGATGCAAGATGTTGCCAAAGCATAAATGTGTCGACAATCTTCTGCCACTTTAGTTGGTGTGTCAAAACCACAGAAAATGTTGACATTTTGAAGTTTAGATAAAAGTATTTTGGCTGTCACATGCCAATGCTCCCATGACACGAGAAGATATTACAAATTTCTATGCTGTGTATCTAATATATTTGAAAGTGACAGTTTTTGGTATGTCTATTTTTGTAGATAAACATGAAATTGGTAATGAAAATGCTGTGTGTCAAACAGGGCTTGGCATGCCTAGTTTGCATATGGTAAACTTTGGTGGCGTTGGTCTTGACCTTACACGCAGACAGTTTGAGCCAGGTATTATGCCGTTTATGCGTTTTTATTGTTCCTGGCAAATGTCATTAACGAAATCCTTTTCTGCATCTGATGAGAATATTATTTTATGTTAGGATTAAACTACAGAGATAGTTGATGAACATGAAGACATTATCTGGCCTCTTTATGCAGGGCTTGTCAAGTGCTGACTTGCAGTCATTTGAATATTCAAAGCAGGTTCAACCAATGGGATGCCTTACTTTTGGTTCATCATAACAAGCACATGCATATCTATGTGGTTATTGCAACCATAGTATGAGTCTTTTATTTCCTCAAATTTTGACATTACCATGAAGTTTTCAGCAGTATTACATTTTACTGTGTTTAAGAGTTAATTGCAGCAGGTCTAGCTTCGTTAGTCTTCATTAATTAATAATACCAAAACCTCTGCAGAAGTGTTCTTCTGAAACTAGTAGCCTTTGTACCAAACTGTTTCATTACATGGCACATATACTGAAGGAAACAAAATAAGGGATCACATGAAAGGACAAGTGTTCCTTCTTCTTTTCCCCAAGGTTTCTTCACAAGCTTTGTATTGCATAGTTTTTTAAGGGGCTTTCATGTGATCCCTTATTTTTCCCTCAGTACATTTTTCAAAACCACACTGTCAGAAAAGAAGAAGTTGTTTGTTTGAATATATAATAGCTTTCCTGCACCTTGAATCTCCTATGAAGAATCCCTACTTTTATTAAGGGTAATGCCATGTTTGTGAAAATTTGGGTCTTCAGATTTGTGGCATGAGATGTATTTGGTGTTGACATGTACTTCTGGGTGCCGTTGTACAAAGCCATCTTAGTGATAAGGTGACCGTAACTCCCTTTTTAACAAAGACTTAAGGTAATCTTAGCACTGAGGTTGTTTTGTACAACACCACCCAGATCTTTATGTATGATGTTGCTTTGTTGCAGTTGTCCCGAGAGAAAGAGATGTTACAGGCAATGATGCAGCATCTCCACATGAAGCCTCCCCAGCAACGTCAGCATTCGCCGCAGCCCCCTCCACAACCATCGCAACCACAGCTGATACCACAGGAAGTGAAGCCTGAGCCTATCACACTGAATGTAAAGCACAAATAATGCATTCCACTTGTGGCTACTCACTGTTTCTTGATAATCAGGCAGTGCAACTACTTGTCACAATGTATACATTTCTCTTTAATGATATTGTTATTTACTTGGTGCTGAACAATGCACGTCTCCATAGAAACACTTTCAGACAGGGCAATACGATTTATATCATGATGTCTCTTTGTAGCAGCATTCATGTTTCTCCTCAGTAGTGATTGGATAGTAATGCTGTGGTACAGTACTCTTTGTTGGAGCCATATTTCGTGTTGATGGTAGTGACTGGTTTAAACCTTGTTTCATCTCTGCTGTCAGGATATTTCCTCACTAACTGTATTTGAACATATACAAAGATCAGCATGCTAGGGTCACTGTGACTGGTATTTGACTTGATCCCAGTGGCAGGATAATTGAGGAAATTGATGTTTTATGGGAACATGTGGCCGACAAACATATTTGTACTTCTTGCTGTGATGTGTTTACTGTGAAGTTTTAAGTTCTGTCCTGTGAATTAAGTAAAATTTATATTGATCTTTGAATGAATATATATTTGCAAGTTTATTTTTTGATTTTCTTTCTTTTCTTTTTTGGTTCAAGATATATCTTAAGCTCTGTAAACCTCTTCTTCATCTCTGAAACTTTGCATGAAAATTAATGTTTTCAGAAAATAATAACCATCTTGTGCACTTTCCAGACACCCACCATCATGCCCAAACTCGCTTCAATTCCTCTCACAACGGCACCACCTCACCCAGCCGTAACCGTAGTGACGTCACCAGTGGTTGCCATGACACCAACACTGACTCCAAGCTCTCAGCTTCCTACTGTGTCGCAAGCACCTGCTACGCCTCAGTCGACACCTACTGGTGCAGGGACGATTAGGCGAAGAGTTTCAGACAAGTGCAATCTTCCCATATCAGCAGGTACACAAGATGTTGTATTTTCTCCTGAAAAGTGTTTGCATTCTTCCAAATAACAAAACAAAAACAGAAACAAAGCCAAAAAAAATCAAAAACTTTGAATAAATGATCCCAGGCCACATGTGTCATCTGAGAATGATTGATGTGTCTTTTAATTTTTAAGGGGCGTTGTGGCTTTGTGGTTCAAGTGTTTTCTCAAGACCCATGTTCAATTCCCTACATTAGGACATTTCCAGTATCCATGGTTTTGATATAACCAAAATATCGCTAAAATTGGTATAAAATCCAATTTACTCGCCCCATATCAATTAAGAATTGTTTTGGTCAGATCTAATCATGTGATATTTTGCGCTTGTCAATTTTGTGAGAACTATATTTTCAGAAATCCAAAGAAATCGAGACTTCTACAAGAACACGGATGTAAGGCCTCCATTTACTTATGCGTCACTGATCAGACAGGTAAGATTGACCAGATATTCTTGAGGGATATAATCCCTCAAATAATTAAGTCATTCATGTGTACAGGGCTTCATCACATGATGATCTAAGGGAAGTAACTCTGATATCACTTTCAAATTAAGAAACAGCTTAAATGTTTATTCAGTGCAATTCAAAACGTTTTATCGTAGAAAACCAACTATCACACATAATCAAGTACATTTTATACATATTTACAGGTTGTTTCTGCTTCTTTTCTTGTAAAGGATCTGGCAGAGAATTAGTATTTGTCTCACTTGGATGGGTTTTTCCGCAGGCTATCATTGAGTCTCCGCACCGTCAGCTGACACTGAATGAGATCTACCAGTGGTTTCAGAACACGTTTGCATACTTCCGACGTAATGAGGCCACTTGGAAGGTAGGCACTGGCCCTCTTCAGAAAACAATTCACCAGGAATATGGAGATCAAACATCAGCTGACACAAATTGATATTTGTCAACACATGAATGAGGCATACAAATGCCTTATGCAGATATTGTGCATTCTTTGCATGTAACATCATAGTACCTTTTGGACGAAATATTATCATTATATATAAAATATTGCTTTTTTGAAATTTTGTCTTTGGGCTTAACATCTTTCTTGTGTGTTACGATGGTTACGATATATTTTTTAAATGGAAGGAAGGAATTTAATGACTTGACATTTTATATTTTTTATAATTATGGTGGTAGTGTTGATTTATATGCAAATTTCCATCCATACATGCATTTTCTGTTGATATTGTTCAGCAGGTTTTCTTTAAAAATGTTCACATTTGTTTCTCAAAGAAATTTTGTAGGAATACCTTGACATTGTCGTAGCAACTTCTGGGAAGAACAATATCCTTTCTTGTTGTGTCTACTGACATTATTTTTATATAAGGCTCAAACAAATATCAAGTCCTATATCGAATATTATCTCAACTTCTGGGTAAAAAATGTGAAGCTAGTAGATACAGCATTTTTTTTATTTTCATTTTTTAGTTCTATATACCATTGTTTAGTTTTAGAACCCACTAAGTATAGAAAGCTGTGTCCTTTAGTTGCAGTGCTCCTAGCCTAGATGTATATCATCCTGTTTCCATAGAAACACATCAACTCAGAACTATATACTGCTCAAAAGCATGTGAGGCTATGTATTATTATCCATATCATGTATGTGATACAGGTTGATTATCACATGGTAACTGCTGTCAAAGATCATATGAATATACACACCTGATGATTTCAGCTTGCTGGATAGTTTATGGTAAAAAAACAACCCGATATTGCTATGAATTTGAACATAGTGTTGTGTTACTCATTTGTCACATAGTTCATAATGAGTTTTCATTTAAATTTTCTTGCATTCTTCTGAGCAGTTTTTTACACATTAATATATGATTCTACACAAGTGTAGGGGAAATAACTCTTGGTAAAAACTTAACCTTGGTTTAATTCTAAATTGTTTCTTTTTCTGAGGAATTTGTTTCAATATTTCTAATCAGAACTACAATAAACTTTACTTTAGCAAAATATATTATTTGTAATCGTCATTACTAGAATACTTACATCCATATTTACTATTGGAGCTGTCTGAAATTGAAATACCTGATTGTTGGTTATAAGTAGTGTAATGTATATACAAACGCCATCCCTACCATGTGTCTACTTAGTGGAGCACTGTGCCATTCATTAATGTCAATAGGCCGAGCATGGAGCCCATGGGCAGATCTCCCAACACCCCAGTTCTTGATATCAGTTTGATTTCTCTGAAAGAGGCTTCCTTACACAGATGGAATCAACAAACACTAAAACTGAATGAAAAATATCCTAGTATCACAAAACCTGGAGAAATAATTTTGCTTTTACTTGAGAAAATTTGAACTAGAAATTTATAATTAATTATCTAATCATTCCATTCTAATTATAACTGCTTTTGGAATAAACAGATTATTAAGATCCTCTTTCACTGAAAGGTAGTAGAACCAAGACCACATGAAATCTGTAAAAAAATATCCTGTTCTTAATAGGCCCAGATTATTTCAACACCTTTAAGTATCTATCAATCATCATCTTTTTTGTATTTTTAATCTCTCTATTTGTTTCTGACTTAAAGTCACCAATATTGATGTGCATGTGATATCCAGCCCTACACCTGCTTTAGTCAGCCGGGACATACTCCCAACTTATATTACCTCATAGTTATGTAGACTTTATATCCAGTTATGATTTCTTTAGATTTGTTAGAACTTAATCAAGGAGGATGCCTTGGAATGTTAAGAATTTGGACAATATTTCAACAGAAATGTGTTCATTTAAGTGCATTCTAATTTCCATTCTTCACATCTAAAAAATGTATTCAACATTTCCTTGTTTTTAAACCCAGAACATCTTTTTGGCTTAGTTTTATGCAATCACTTTGAGTAAATAACACATTGGAGCAAAATTGAAAAAATTTTAACGAAAACAATACCTAACCCAAACAGTTACTTCATATCTTAACAGAAAAATTGAAAGTGTGTATATGATTTCCGCCATGCCGCTAGAAGAACGAAGCATGTGTAGGGTATCGGAGCATCCCACCTTTGGTTGTAGTTGACCTACATGTAGTAAAAGGATTTCTTTATGTTTCTGTGTAGAATGCTGTGCGCCACAACCTTAGTCTTCACAAATGTTTTATGAGAGTTGAGAATGTTAAAGGCGCTGTTTGGACAGTGGACGAGGTAGAATTCTACAAACGGAGACCTCAAAAATTGAGCGGGTAGGTTGCAAAATGCTACCTTTGTTTTTTTATGCTTTTATTCTCCTAAACTGAAGGGTTCTTGCTTGACAGGTTGCCATTCTGCTGCTGATGAGATGTGAACTGTTTTTACAGTTCACTGAAAATTAGTTCTTTTCATGTTATGAGGGTTTGTTGAATCAGTGAAAGTTTTCACTGCGTGATGGCATGAGCGGGCAGCCCTGTCACCGAGAAATCTTCTTGTCAATCAAGGCCAATCTTTCCTTTTTGCGCTAACATTTTCAAACTTGGACTACCTTTCTCTCCTCCTCTGTTTGTTGCACAGAATGCTATTCGCACCAACTTGTCCCTGCATAAATGCTTTGTAAGATATGAGGATGATTTTGGATCTTTTTGGATGGTGGATGACTTTGAGTTTATAAGAAGGCGGCATTTGACACGAGGAAGGCCCCGAAAGTATCACGAAAATGAATCATCTGCACAGTAAGCACCTTTCTTGTGTCTGCAACCCGTCCGTCCGTCTGTACGTACATGCGTGGACCTGACCGGCCTCTAGATGGCGCCAGTGTAGAAAGAGCACTCTGTGTCAACCGAGGCCAGACGTATGATGCAGTAGATAGCCCTTTAGACCAGCTACCTTCTTTCTGCTTTCCCTGCTTGAACCCCAGCTTGCGTCATCTTGTTTCCTTCGTAGACAGAGAATGCCCTGGTTAGTATTCTCATACCGGGCTGCATGTGTTTTCTATCTAGACTAGGAAGAGTATTATGGCAGTCCAGCTGTCTGTTTGTTCCTGTCTAGCAGCCAGGCAATCGCTGACAATGTTTGTATTTAGTTAGCTGCCGCTATCTTGAGAAGCCATGTTATAGAAGTGTTTAAACATAAATGTATTCATTGAGGAAGGGTTTGCCCACTTTTCATATGAATTGTGGATGAATAAATAATAATTGGAGAAACCGTTCAGAGATTGTTCAAAATTTGACTTGAGAGTTAATAAATGTCATTCAAAAACTGCATGTTAGAGTTGATATTGTTTCACATCATATCAAAAGAAGAGAAAATTTGTTTGCTTTACTACCGGTACATGTGTGTCAGATAAGTGCAGCAGTAAGAAATATCCAGATGTGTCATTCATTGTGGGTAATATTCTATCAGTGTCTGTCTGCCCAGTAGTCAGTGTGTGAGCTCAATAGAGAAACCCTGAAATATATAATACTATTCCAGGGTTAGTCATCTTTGGATATATTGCTCTAAAATACGTTCCAACACAGTTGTTTTCTACTTTGATGTGTTGTCCCATTGAATATCTTATAAAGTATCAGTAATCGTTTTGTAGAACCTCGGGAAACACTGAGTATTTATGTTGGTCCCATCAACTTCTACACAACAGTGTTTGACTGTAGTTCTAAACAATAGCTGTCCCAATGTTATCTTAAACAATTTCCCCTCTAAACATGGTTGTGAAAGCAAACAAGTTTCTGATAGAATTGCGAGTGTAAGACATACTAGAATAGTGAAGTCATGCATGTGGCAGCCTTGCTGGCAGACAACTGGTAAGTGGTCAGCTGTGTTAGATACAAACCAGGGTGTGATACTCATCATATTCACCACTTGTGTGACAGGTTGGTACATTGGATATCATACACCTCCATATTTGACCTAATCAGTTGTCTCCCTTTGTGTGTAATATGCCATGGACAGGTTTGATATTGTGAAAAATAGCAGAAAAAAAGGGTTTCACATTGTCTACTATGTAGCAAGTGAGTTATATAACAGCCAAATTCTGGTGCTGTAGTTAATGTGTCATTACATTGGAAGAATACCTGAAGTTGTATGAAACAATTAAGTGTTCTATAATCCTTTTAAGTAGCATACATTGAGGAGGTTTTGTGAAAAAGGTGATTAAAGTGAAAGAAATGTGCATAAGAGCTCTAATAAAATTTATTGAAGGGTTAGGTCAAATATGGACACATATGCGTATTATATGATTTACATTGTAAGTGAAACAAGACAAGAAGTAGTTAGTAGCAGTTGTGAAGTTTGACTTAGTGTTCGAGTTAATGTGTGGCCTGTTAGGTGGCCCCACCAGGCACTATCTACAGTATCAACATTAATACAATACATTGTAGCAATAAGGATTTTGTAATATGTGATAACTTGTTTATGCCTCTGCTGGAGAGTTAATAATTCAGTTAATTGCACAATGCTAATATCATTGTAATGTTGTGTTTACAAGTTTGTGTTCTTAGGAGTGTTGGTGCATGTATATAATGGTGCTCATATAGTCACACACTGCCGGGGATGTAATTATGAACAGTCTTTCATATACTTTAGCTCACCGGGCCTATAGATCCCAGTGAGCTTATGGTGTGTCATGTTGATTAAGCTAAGATCTGTTACGCTAGAATCATCAACTGTCAGTGGCCATAGACTTGTTCATGTTTGTAAAACACGCCTCACCTTTTGAGAAAAGCATTAATGTAGACCCTATCCTATGAATGTTTATCAGTCCTCTCCATTGAAACCACAAGCTTCAAAGAACTGAAAGAGGTACTGATACAGACTATGACAGCAATATGTAATGATGGCATTTAAATGTATAGATCCTGTACGCAGAATAACAAATTTATATTGTTTCAAATTAATATGATGATGACTGTTACAAGGAGGAAGTATATGGTAGGCATCCATCTGTATCAATTATGTATGTTATGGTGTATGTTTTTGTAAACATTGATACCTCTTGAAATTAAGGTGGAAATTATTCCTTGAAGTGACAGTGTGAGAAATATTAGAATACACTTAAACAATATAGAAATAATTCACATAATGATTTGAAATATACCCACAGATTAAATCTTGAACTAGAAACTGCATATTGCATAATTTGCCCAGTTCTGGGAAACGGACAGATTGAGACTGTGTATTGCGTGTGTTACCTTAATATCATTCTGCGTCGCTGAACACTGCAGCTTTTCGTGCTATATAATCACGGTTTATATCATGCATATATGTTTCTTTATCCCACATTCATTTTCAGCTTTGACTCCTATTAAATGCTTATGTGATGTTAAATGTGTTGAAACTAACATTGTCTTATGTACAACAATGTTAAGAGTTGTCTTTCCTTTTCAGGAGCTTGAAAAGTCCATCGTTGTCAGACCCCTCATCGATAACGAGACACTGAATGCAAGCCTACGGGTATGTTTCACGTTATGATTGGTGACTTGTGGTAACAAGTGTTGGCTTGTGTTAACACTGAAGCCTTGAACCAGTAGTCTAGGACATTACACTTCACGGAGTCTCATCATTGATGGGTAATAATGATCGGGGCTCACTCACTCACTCGCTCATGACATTAGATAATTGTTGATAATGGCTATGAACAACCATGATTTGGCTAGCTTGGAGTTCCTGTTAAAGATTTTCATTGATTTCCTTTAATCACAAGAAGTGTTGTGTAATATTGGTTCTGTCTGCTTGGTTCGGTCAGGCGGCTCTAGGCGAGGCCAGCATGGCCATGTTGACTGCTGCTCACAACCAGATGACAGGACAAGAGAGCGGAGGAGGACCTGTCCATGAAGAGCCTCAGTAACAGTCAAGATGGCTGCTCCCCACCCTCTCGGTGAGTCGTCCCAAAGAATGCTGGGATATGTGTTGTCAGTTGAGGGGCCCCATTTCACAAGGCAATTGTAGCACTAACCCCCATACTTACGACAGTCGTTCTGCTACAATTGCATTGTGAAATGGGCCCCAGTTTGTGACGATCCTGCCATGGTAATTCCTTTTTCCTTAAAATTGAGTTTTAGACCAGAGCATTCTAATAAACTATATGGTCACATTTTTCGCCTATTTGGTAAGAGACCATCAAAGCTGACATGAATATGTTTGGCTGTCGGATATCCTAGTGGATCATGTATTCAAATTTATGCATACTGTGTTGTTATCTCCCTTTGTTTCATTCTTCACGGAGGAGCAGAGTCAGCTAATAATCTCACCCTGTTGTTATCTCCCTTTGTTTCATTCTTCATGGAGGAGCAGAGTTAGCTAATAATCTCACCCTGTTGTTATCTCCCTTTGTTTCATTCTTCACGGAGGAGCAGAGTCAGCTAATAATCTCACCCTGTTGTTATATCCCTTTGTTTCATTCTTCACGGAGGAGGAGAGTTAGCTAATAATCTCACCCTGTTGTTATCTCCTTTGTTTCATTCTTCACAGAGGAGCAGAGTCAGCTAATAATCTCACCCTGTTGTTATATCCCTTTGTTTCATTCTTCACGGAGGAGGAGAGTCAGCTAATAATCTCACCCTGTTGTTATATTCCTTTGTTTCATTCTTCACGGAGGAGGAGCGTTAGCTAATAATCTCACCCTGTTGTTATCTCCCTTTGTTTCATTCTCCAGGGAGGAGGAGATGATGATGTTGATCAAGCAGGAGCCGTCAGCCGAGGAGGAAGAGGAAGCTGCCCTGAAGCGAAACCAAACAGGTCTGGAGGAGGAGGCATCAGGGAACTTCCTGCCCACTGAGAGTGCTCCAGGAGCTGAGGGCATGGAGGAGCAGCAAGTTGGCGAGGAGCCATCTCAGGCTCTTGTCATGGCTGACGTTGAGGATGATCAGGCCGCCCCGGAGGACATGAGCATGGAGGACCAGCCTGAGGCTCTTGGAACAAGCATGGTGGTTGATACCGAAGCTGAAGGTGCTGCTCTGGCAAACGGAGCAGATGCCAGTGAGGCAGAAGCTGACTTGGATGAGGACCTAGAGATGCTTGCTCTCCGACGCATGCAACAGGAAGCTAGCAAGATGGTTGCTGCTGCCAACACACATTCCACAGATTGAATCTCAAACACAGCACAGCTGAACTGGGGGTCCTGTCCAGGGGTGCCTCATCACATGGAATCAATAGACATGAATAGCTTGCAGGGTAGAGGACAATCTACAAGACATTTTGCATATTTTTAAAATTGTATGTACTGGTATATCATTGGTGAAATGGGCATGTTATAACATGTAATAACGTCCCACGGTGACTTCAAGTGATATTCCAGATACATCAGATAGACGGTTGCCTTCAGGAAGTACTAACAAACAAATCTCTTGTTCAAAACAGATGGTATATATGTGTGTATTTATTGTTCAGGTTAATGCATTAGCTCTGATGCATGTAGATTAAGGATTGAAAGAGACAATTGATCTGCAAGTAGGACGTCCTGGCCGGAAGTGGTTGACAGAAAGTGTCAATATCTTGTCCTGTAGGCAGTTTGTGACAGTTTATGACGGCTTCTCGCTCACTTGTTGCGGGTGGCATGGTAGCCTAGCTATCCAGTAGGAGTGTCCGTCTGTGTGTATGTCTGTCTGTACGTCCAGCTTACTTACAGTGGCAGTGTTTAGCGAGGTCTTCATCGGCCATTACGATCTCAGCCGATGTCCAGTTGTCTCAGTGTTACTGTGTATATAGTTATAGAGGATGGTTGCCATGGATACTCATGATGGTAGGGAGAATTTAGTGTATGTAATACACCAGGCTGATAGTCATGAGTATGTGTTGTATTTTGTGAGAAAAATAATCAAAATCATTTTGTAGTGAACTTGAATTGGTGCAAGGTTTTGAAGGTTTGATTTTGAGAGATTTTCAATACCAGAATTGTATATGTGTAGCTAATACCAGAGTTTGTTGTCAAAATCTATACCTCTGGGAATGTTTTTTTTCTCCAAGTAGTGCATATTGCTGTGAAAAGTGTGCAATAAATAATAAGTTCAACAATTGGGCACAATATTTTTGATCTCAGATCTATAGATTGTTAATAATGTATTTTGATAGAGTATGATATAACACATGTCCCTATTGGTTTTGATATTTGATTTAGTATACTTATTGATGAGCAATGTTTAAGGTACATGTCCCAGGTTTCTGAAAGACTGAAGTAAATGGTGTTATACAGTTACCCTTGTCACCATGGCAACAGTGTGTCAGGGCAACATGGCAGAATTTTTAGCAATCTGATATTTATTGATTTGATATGACATATCCTTGTAGATTTCTTGATCAAGCTTGATATGAGTCTGAAAAACCCCAGTTCACTTATATCTTTTGTGTTGTGAACATCCATGACAGTGTGTGAAAAAATGGACATGTACCTTTGACAGTAATATACTATTGGTTGGCACTGCACACCTTCTGCTAGTGCGGCGCTGTCCGTATCACATCTTGGCAGCTCAGGGGTAGGCTAGAGATGCTTGCTATCACACAGAATATTATATTGTAATAACATAAGGTTGGAACATGAAAGGTTATAACATGAGATGACAAAAACTTGGTTGGACAAAAAACATCATGCAAACTGGTTATAAGTTAAGGGGAAAACATGGCACGGTCAGAAGTAATATAAATATTACATTGTATGTAATTAGATGAATATTACATGGTAATAACATTAATATAACATTGCATCTAGTGATATGAATATTAGATGCTAAGAAATAGTATCATATCACATAACAGGCAATAACATGAATATCACATGTTGGATAATCACATGAATATTTACAGTTATGTAATGACATGTCATGATTATATTATTTCACAGGATATGTAAATGAAGCATGGTATGGTATGTTATGTTGACAAAAATGTCAAACTAAGTGCTTTTGGGGTTCAATGTTTGAAGTAGGAATATTTTATCATGTCCCCACACTTTGGTGAATTATGGTGGCATTACTAAGTTTCTGTGTAATAGCAAGCCTCTGCTAGATACACAATGTGTTGATTATAGTAATCTACACTTTATATGTCCACAATCAAGGTAGATCTAAAGCTGATGGCTATAGAACTGTCAGTCAGTTAACTATCAACATAGTGTACTAAATACTTTTAGAAGCTGGAAACCTGACATTTCTAGCATCTTTGTTGCATATTGAATGGTATCTAGTATCTTGACCTTGCATAAACAATGACTCTGCTGATTTTTGTGAGAGCCATACTTTGCTTGATGTATGTACATAATATCAGCAGTTAAGATGCTTAGCTGTAGAATGGCACAATAGACTGATGGCATGAGATACCACAGTGAGAATCAAAATCAGACATTGTTCTGTGGTGAATAGTTTCCACTGAGTAGTCTGTGAGATGTACAAAGTTTGTAATATTCAAAGGACAACCCACTGAATGGAAAACTTGGCCTGAATTAGAATTCCTAATATAGGCATGATTGCTGTGAGTCCTTTGAAGTAATAGAGTTAATTGCTGTAAGTAATTAAGTGTTGGATTAGCGTAAATTGATGTGTATAAGATTGAGTACGAAAGAGGATAGCAAACGTTTTGTCCTGAACTGATAGTTATGTCAGCTTATGTTCTCCAGGGCCTTGCATTTAGGTATTGTGGAAACCCCCGACGGGGTTTCAATGTGTGTCATGTATATGCTACAAGTTGTCTTTTTGTCGTCATCAAAAACTATTTCTTTTCATTCTTATTTATTTTGAAAACTCTACCCTTAAACTGTTTTCCTGTAACAAATTTTGATGTAAACCATTGCTTGTTGAGTTTGTGTTGAAAAGGGAGTTATTGTGTACTATCTATAATTCACTTGTTTTAATTAATATCATTCCAGAGATAATTCTGCCGATGTATCACAACTTATTCTGTTTTGTCATGAATTTCTGTTCAAGTAACACTGGAAATTTGGGAAATTTTTCAGATTTATTTTGGTTTCAGAATTGTTGATTAAATTGTTCTTGATGACGAATGACAACTGTGAGAGATTTATTATATAAATTAGCCTAGTTCATGTTACTGAGAAAAGCAATGTTGATGGTTGTTTTGTCATAACTCAACCAGACTTTTATAGGACAATACATTCGTAAATCAAAGATGTCTTCCTGAATTTGTTGACATGTTCCAAGCGTTGTGGTAATTCACTCTTATCAGGAATCAAAAGTGCATAATCCTAAGTGTAGTTTTTTGTAATTAATGTTGATTATTTTGTTTAGTCTAGAAACAGAAGGAGCTTTGGGGTACCATGTATTTATGTGTCAACTTACTGTACCGTTTTTGTCAGTGCTTTTAGGAGTTGCTTTAGAGTTGTCATGGTAACAACACTTTGGTTCTAGGTCACATCATTTGATTAAAAAGTTGAATTGTGTCATGCCGAAAATATTACAAATATTTTGGACTTATCTTGTTCTCATAGAGAACATTTTGTGCCAAAATTCAATCAAGATATACTAACTCCTTAGTAATATTGTCTTAAAGTAGTAACAGAAAATAACTCCTGTTTAGTAAATATTTGACTGTGTTTCATCTTTTGTAAGATTAAGATCTTTTTGTAGGTTATGAAACAAGTGTGTTTTTTACGATTACTGTCGCTGCTACAGGGACGTGTTTTGACTGGATTTTGTTTGTTTTGCCTACTAACGTGGATCTGCTTCCATCAAATCTTTTGCCCACTTATGTTGAACTGTTTGTGTGCATTTTGAGTGCATATTGTCCCATTAACAGTTTCTTTTATCCCAGAATCTCATGGGTTCAGTCAAGTGCCGGTGTTATAATGTATATCATTTTGTGTTTACTTCACAATATAAACAATAAGCCACTTTAGGCATGTTTTTGTTTGGTTGGATTATGTTTGTTTGACATCTACTGAGGGTTTCCTGTTTCACAATTCCAATGCTGTTGTTTAGATTATTCGTCATGCTGGACCAAAAAGAAACTAAGTTGTATAGATGTTTTAAATGACGTACAGTAGTAATATTACTGTACAGAAGGTCACAGTTAGTTACATATTGCCTATTCTGCTGTTACACATTGTTACCAATGTGGTGTCCATGTCCCATGTGGGCATGCGATAAACAAATTATCGCACCTCTGATGTGCATTCTGAAATTGTTGACTTTTTGGGTGTTACCAGTTTGGACCTATCGACATGAGGGTAATATGTAACTTACTTTAGAGTGTACATGTGTATCTGTGTAGAGATATTTTTGAACCAAGATCATGTTGTACCTTTGTGACCATGAGAGATGGTGCATTTGTAGAGATGTACATATCAGCCACCATTACACGTGTTGCCTAGCCCAACCACAGTCAGTGTATAGTGCTAATACCATTGCTTCTTATATGTCTAATTTGTTTGTCTCACTTCCTGCCTCAGTGCATTCTGGGGCTGTTTGTCAGCCATGTTGAAAGTAGTCCCGGGGTCTAACATTTTTACAATGGCTTGTTATGTGTTCATATTCATTTATAATGGTTGCTGCAAAGTAGATATCTGAAAACTGAAATGCTAAATATACAGTTTGGTGATTTTATTCATACTTCAACTATTAATTATTTTTTAAATGGTTTGCTCTGTGTAGATTGTGTTTTCTCCAGTTGATCATAATAACGTGGGTGAATACTGCATAATTCATTGATATGTGATTTTGTTTTTTTTATGGAATAAAAGTAGTTCCCAACAGAATGACAGCAATGATCCTGCTCTCATCTCATGCCACTGGCTAGGTAGATGATAGTAAGGCGCGTACCTCTGTCCAGGTAAATGATATAGGGTTAATACCAGTATATTCCTGATAGACTAAAAACAGGTTACATCAAAAAGCAGCAAGTACATTCAATACATTGTGTCGATAAGTTTCAGGTATTCTGTTAGGAGTAATAGTTTTTATAACATCTTGTGAATACGTGATGTCTTGTTGCGATCACTACAACAGTTCTTGGTATGTTATTATGTTGAATAATCAAGGAGGCTCTCTTAAATGACATCAAGGTCTGAACCATGACGAAAACCATATGCTGCAAGAGTCGCTTTTATCTTGTAGGACAGTGTTGAGCACATGAAGACAACATTGAGAATTATTACTCTGGTAAATCCTTTAGGAGCAAAACTACTTAAATTGATGGGATAGAATTGAGAAGTTTTACAATATGTGTTTTGTTAGGTTCTAATTGAATAACTTGTGGAGTGTTCCATGAAAAAAGTTTTTCAGTTTTGCTGTCATTTCAGACTTTGCAGCTTCCAAACATTCACTGATCAGATCAATGTGCCTGCATTTGCATCGGTTATTAAGTCACTAAAATCATGTGAAAAAATAAGTCTTTATATATATTAGGAATACCAGTACAAAAAAAAAAAATATATTTAAAGGAAGTACCTTCGGAAAATAGACCTATTTCAGAATTTTCTGGTGTGGTTGTCTGATCAGTGAATTCAACAGATAAGAGAGCATGCAAGTACCAAAATAGAACTTGTGTATCAAGTAATTTCCCTAGTTCATCTGAAATATCAGTATATTGTTCTACAGGAAAGTCCTATTGGTAGCTAATTTGTTCGAGCGAACTCTTTATTCCCGTCAAGTATATGATATGCGAAATAATATTCTGTACCCCTCATTCCCTTCCCTACGATATTGCTGCAATATAGCTAAGAGCAGCGTGACCCCAGGTTTTTGTAACTTAAGGGGAGAGTATGTCTCTGTGAGAATTTCTACAGCTGATCTGTAAGCCATGTTAGCAATTTCATTAAGGGCATTTCAGAATAATTTATTTTATCACTTTGTACACATGTCCTGTTTCTACCTCAGTGACATCCACTTTAACACAATGCCAGCTGGAAGGGGCATTCATTAATAAATGTAGCAGCACAAGGAGATATTGTCACAGATATCCAGCTATATACACCCAGATAGCCAATATTGCGGTTATATCCCAAACACAGTAGTCAACAGATGAATTTTGGAACAGAAGTGGTGCGTTTTTCTGGCATTATCATTGGTTTATGACCATGAATTACATAGTTTTCCTACTTTAGTAATGACCTCATTCCTCTCAAGAATGACCTTATTCCTGTCACCTCCAAAAGAATGTTCAGGAATGGTATAGACACAACCACATTATCCATTTAATCTACCGTCATTACCTGGGAAGAATGCTGTAAGTGCCATTTTTTACCCTATTTGTGAAGGGTTTACCTTATGCCTTTAAACTGAAGTACCTTTAAGTTTGTCGGTGACTGCCCCTTTCAGTACAGTGTACCTTGTAGTCCATGAAGAATACCATGTCATACTGTTGTAAATACATTTACTGTTCAGTATGTGCCAAATATCATTCATTGCAAAAATAGTAATGTATTTTTCAAGGCAATCATTACAAAATGTCTAAAATGTGCCATAATCTATGACAAGTTTTTTTTATATTTTATATTTTTAGCCAAAATGTCCTGTTATGAGGCCTTGGCCAATGATGATAACAACCAATAATATTAACATGAACTATTTCCCCCTGCTCTTGTACTCTCAAGAACATATGTTAATAACAGCATTTTTTTGTATGTTAATATTGCCATTTATTCTCTATTACTCCCCTGACGTTAACAGCTTGGGTTGGCTTGTCTAGGAGAAATTATTCCATGTGTTATTTATACCTTTACAGACTTGTTACAACGTAGTATCCAAATGAATTGAAATGGCTTTAATGTATGATTGTATGTTCAATTACTTGATACACAACTACGAGCAGGTGAAGGGTTAGACTTAAGCGTCATAGATGTATGGAATAAGAGTGGTTTGTCAAGGGATTCCATCCTAATATACCTCATTTGCATAAATACATGTTAGCTAGGACTATTTTGGCACCACATGGTTGAACAATACTGATTGTTTCACTTGTGAGGTTCTGCTAAGTTCAAAAACATTTTAGTTTTGTACAAATTTGGTCATTCAATAGTTATATTTTCTTATTTTCTTTTGGACTGTTCATAGCTTGAGATATCTTTTTTTTTTTATCTGGAGTTTATCCGAGACCAAATCGCAGTTGAGATATGTGAATGGGTAGAGGAATAAATGAATGTTTTGGAAGACAATCAGACTTTTTTGGACTTCTCAGGGGTATGGTGTTTTGAGTGGGAAAGCCCTACAGTGAAAGTGCTTCCTTGTCACGCTGAAGAACCAGGTTGTGATTTGTTAAGCGTCCTATCGTTCTTTCCCTTGATTTAAAACCGCGAAATACCACACTTTGTTATTTTTTACTGAAAGATTTTAAAATTTCTTAATCTCTGAGGCAGACCTCCAATAATAACTCACCAAATCGACGCCATGTTGGTGCCAAAATGTTTATATGTAGTATGAATGATCACGCATCCCATAATATGTCTAGTCAGCACCTTCAGCCACACCGAGATTTCATTATGGCTATCCAGAGTTTGGGCAGACTGGCTCTCACTGTCTGGTCCCTCACCATGGATATTATATGAAATTGAGGTTATTAGCTTGTCGTCACATAGGCTAACTTATTGTCACGTGCCATTAAGCATAATTTCTCATTATCATTGTGTTTGATTTGTGCTTGAGTTCCTGCGCTCATTGTCTGCTTCTGTTTGTGCTCATATTACTCATGTCAACTCATCCAGACTAGAAATGGACCAATAATTTCTTGTTTTGCATCACAGAAGTGTGACGTCTCCGTGAATCAGAGTCATTGTATCATTGTCATCATTAATGTACCTCAGGTCGGAACCCAGAAAATAAAAAAAATGGGATCTTAGAAAAAAAAAAAGGTTTTTTGTTTTCTTTCATTGGATGGTTTCTGCTCATCGCAGTAGGCAACTAAATGGATCATTTAGTGACATTCATTGACTTCAACTTATAACCTCTAGATTTCTTGGCAGGATAGAGCTGACTGATGAATAACCTGATGTCATATGTTGATATAGATGTAGGTACCACTTTCAGTGTTTGCAAATATGGCATAGCCACTGTGAATCGGCTGCTCAGCCACTGTGAATCGGCTGCTCAGCCACTGTGAATCGGCTGCTCAGCCACTGTGAATCAGCTGCTCAGCCACTGTGAATCGGCTGCTCAGCCATTGTGAATCGGCTGCTCAGCCACTGTGAATCGGCTGCTCAGCCATTGTTAATTGGTAAGTGCGGGGGTAACATATTTTTAAAACAGAACTCAAAGATACTGAAAATGTGTGTTTACCAAGGTTATGATGCTCGTGTGCTTTTTAGTAAGTATCCCAAAACACACCTATACTTCATGCATGTTACAGTTTTGGCCTATCAGATGAACTGAGGGAATTATAATCCATATCATCTGGCAGATGGACTGAGGGAATTATCCATATCATCAGGCAGACCATGTGCACTATAATCAATATCAAGAATTGTGTAAACTACAATCCATATCACCTGGCAGATGGACCATGTGAACTACAATCCATATCACCTGGCAGATGGGCCGTGTGAACTACAATCCATATCACCTGGCTGATGGACCATGTGAACTACAATCCATATCACCTGGCAGATGGACCATGTGAACTACAATCCATATCACCTGGTAGATGAACTGTGCAAACTACAATCCATATCACCCAGCAGATGGACCATGTGAACTACAATCCATATCACCTGGCAGATGGACCATGTGAACTACACTCCATATCACCTGGCAGATGGACTGTGCGAACTACAATCCATATCACCCAGCAGATGGACCATGTGAACTACAATCCATATCACCTGGCAGATGGACCATGTGAACTACAATCCATATCACCTGGTAGATGAACTGTGCGAACTACAATCCATATCACCCAGCAGATGGACCATGTGAACTACAATCCATATCACCTGGCAGATGGACCATGTGAACTACAATCCATATCACCTGGCAGATGGACTGTGCGAACTACAATCCATATCACCCAGCAGATGGACCATGTGAACTACAATCCATATCGCCTGGTAGATGAACTGTGCGAACTACAATCCATATCACCCAGCAGATGGACCATGTGAACTACAATCCATATTACCTGGCAGATAGCCAACCATGTGAACTACAATCCATATCACCTGGCAGATGGACCGTGTGAACTACAATCCATATCACCTGGCAGATGGACCATGTGAACTACAATCCATATCACCTGGTAGATGAACTGTGCGAACTACAATCCATATCACCCAGCAGATGGACCATGTGAACTACAATCCATATCACCTGGCAGATGGACCATGTGAACTACACTCCATATCACCTGGCAGATGGACTGTGCGAACTACAATCCATATCACCCAGCAGATGGACCATGTGAACTACAATCCATATCGCCTGGCAGATGGACCATGTGAACTACAATCCATGTCACCTCGCAGATGGACTGTGCGAACTACAATCCATATCACCTGGCAGATGGACCATGTGAACTACAATCCATATCACCTGGCAGATGGACCATGTGAACTACAATCCATATCACCTGGCAGATGGACTGTGCGAACTACAATCCATATCACCCAGCAGATGGACCATGTGAACTACAATCCATATCGCCTGGCAGATGGACCATGTGAACTACAATCCATATCACCTCGCAGATGGACTGTGCGAACTACAATCCATATCACCTGGCAGATGGACCATGTGAACTACAATCCATATCGCCTGGCAGATGGACTGTGTGAACTACAATCCATATCACCCAGCAGATGGACCATGTGAACTACAATCCATATCACCTGGCAGATGGACCATGTGAACTACAATCCATATCACCTGGCCCATGTGACTACATATTACCTGGCAGATCCATAGACCATGTGAACTACAATCCATATCACCTGGCAGATGGACCATGTGAACTACAATCCATATCGCCTGGCAGATGAACTGTGAGAACTACAATCCATATCACCTGGTAGATGAACTGCGAAAACTACCACCCATATCGCCTGGCAGATGAACTGTGAGAACTACAATCCATATCGCCTGGCACAGACCATGCTTTGTCAGGGAGTTTGTTTCTTTGTCAGCCTTTGTCAACCACTGGTTGAAATGGCAGGCTTCAACCTTGTAGCTGAGTGAATCTGAAGTTTTGGGCGCGGATGTCTTAAAAGTTAACTTAAAACTTAATTAAACCTACATCGAAATTTGTAAATGGTCCCTTATCATTTTGAAGAGTGACATGTATTATGATTTTCTCGCATGAAAATTGACATGTGACAACAAATAAAATTCCAGACGAGATTCTGTTCAGAATCAGTGATTTATGTCCTCATCCTGTAGGAATCATCTGGGAAAGTTACACAGGCGCTTCGCACTTTAGAAATACAGGGTTTGTAATGTTTACTGCGGGAGATCCCACCAGGAAGCGCCTGTAAAATCTCGTATAGTCCTCTGGTTATCGGGCTGATGTTCAAGTGTGCGTGTATTTTAACCTTCAATGGGATATGTTTGGTTATGTTCTGCTCTGTGTGTTCACTGATATGTGTGCTGGTTAGATAATATATAAGGACAAACAAAAACTGCTTCATTGACAACAAATTTAATAACACCACTCAATATAACATATAACATCATTCCTAATACATCTTTCCCAGAATGGTCACTGGAATGATCATCAAAATACATCAACACTGTCCCTGTTACTAAGATAGCTCTGAATATCAGTACCTCGGCACTCTTGATATCGTCCCTATGGTTTACCTATAGTTTATAGAAACCTCTTCCTGTAGGTATAAGCCTTAAACAGTCCATGTAGTTAACCCTCTCCCTGCCCTCCTAGAAACTTCTTCCTGAGGTATTAACATTGATAAAGCCCATGAAGTTAACCCTCTCACTGCTGTCCTCCTAGAAACTTCTCCCTGTGGTTATAAGTCTTGATAACGCCCCTGTGGTTAACCTCTCCCTGTCGTCCTAGAAACTACTTCATTTTGGGTATAAGCCGCGAAAACGTCACAGTATTTAGCCCTCTCTCTGCCGTACAAGAAACTACTTCCTGTAGGTATAAGCCCTTATAAAGTCCCGGTAGTTAACCCTCTCCATGTCGTCCTGGTAGCAAGCGATCAGGAGCTCCACCAGCCTGCCTAGCTTCAGGCGTAGTTCCCGGTGCTTCCTCATGGCTGTGAAGATCTCGTCCCTGGTCAGATACCCGCTCCCATCCGCGTCCAGTTGCAGGAACACTCTCTCCAACGCCTGAGAACGAGGGAGGGTGAATGAACATGCTTATATCCCTTTATCAGCAAACTTCAGTGGATAATACGATTTTGTTACAACGAGCGTTTACACAAATCCCCGAAGGTACCTATGATCACGTGAACCCAGAAGTGTTGGAAACCAAGAGAAGCCAGTATCCTCAGTTGTCTATGATGTTGTCTATAGAAAGATTAGCATTAACCATACCAACTTTCATTCAGTATACACTACCAACTCTATCTGTTTGTTTAGTTCTGTTGTTTAACGCCACGCTCAACAATCCTGCAGCTATATGACGGTAGTCTGTAAATACTCCAGGCTATCCAGTTACTGATGGCAAGAGCATCAATCTAAGGCAGCTGGGATACGATGACAAAGTCAGCGAGTCTGACCTACCGATCCCATTAGTCGGCTATCATGACGAGCTTTCGTGGATTGCCGAAGACCAACTCTAACCGGATCTTCACGGGATCGACTTTAAGAACACCAGTGATAAAAGTAGGCCTATGCATATTTTGAATTTCTCCTTGATGACTTCTTGTGATCTATCAGGGTAGTACTGAAATAATAAGGGAATTTCAAAGGGTATCTGGTACCTTTGGTGAGGTGAAACGTGGTTCAACATCACCGCGTTTAAGACCACTTCGTGACTATAACTTGCATGCACGTGTAGATGGCTGCGTATGCTATTCCAGGCTAATGTAGGTGTTCTTGTGCTCGGCCACAGAGACTATCGGTGTCCTCCCATTTGTGAGAACTCCCAGTTGTGAGACACATTAATTAATGGTTCAGTGCACATAGGTGGTGTTTCCACATCCCTACAATGAAAGTGGGATCAGCCCAGTTCATTGATGAGTTGATTAATGAAATAGATTATCAAAGATTATATTTACACAGAAGAAATAGTTCATTGAATATTTTTTTTATTCAGAAGAATATGTAATTATGATAACACATTTTTATTGACTATTATGAAGTTTGAAAGTCATTTTGGTTTAAATGGAGGATGTGACGTCATCGATATTGACTATTGCATAAATATATTTTTAAGTACATATAAATATATACAGATTACATCAAATAAAACTATTCTCCAAGTAGTCATAATTAGAGACTTACAGTTGTGTGTGTCTAACAAGCTATTGTAGGAATATATATCAATCACGAGATAATGTTGAGTTAATTTCAGTATTTCCCTGTGAAAATTTGAAGGTTGTGTCTTGATGATATAATCGTGGACGGATTCAACTATTTTCTGGTTTACACAAGGAGTAAATTCTTTGTTTCCGTTCAAAAAATTATCCAGGTTATAACGGGTAGTTGATATCCACAAGAGCAACATGCACTGTCTATTAAATGTCTGTTATACGTATCGGCGTTTAGGTCGCTACATCCGAGCCTGAGGCGGCAGTGAACGATTTGACAAAAATAAGAGCCATAATTAAGATCAATATAAATCTTGTTTTCGGTTTTTGTAATTAGGTTTTAAAATTCTTTGAGACTGCATGACTCTTTGGAATTTGGTAGGGCATTCCATAAATTTATTGTGTCGGGTAGAAAGGGTTTGGCATAAGGGGCATTTCGACTGTAAATTTCAGAGTTATTTCTTAAACTATAGCTTGTAGTTTCGGAGACGGAATTAATCTGAGTAGGTAAATTAATTTCTCTTTGATCACGACGTTACCTACACAAAGTGTTTAATTATTAAAGACATTTACCTGAGTATGTAAATCAATTTATCTTTTAAAGTTTCATTAAGTTACCTCCAAAAGATTCAGTTACATAGCAAATCAGTAATTAGCTAGGGTGAATCCATTCTATCAGACAGGGGAGTATGGTGTGTTTTCGTTGTTAATTACCGACTCCACTGTCTCATAACTGGGAGTCTCACAACTGGGAGTTCTCGCAAATGGGAGTAGACCAGACTATCAGTAAATATCATACTCAGACACACCACTATGTGTACAGTCGAAGACTTCTTGTTTTATCCACAAGAATATCTAGGTCCTGGAAGGTACGACTTTTAATGTCTTCTGGTGTGAGTGAGTGAGTTAAAATATGACGTCGCAACGGCATTATTTCAGCCATATAGCGACGTGTAATGTCTTCTGAATGACGCTTGGGGGGTAAAACCCGGATATGCTGACAGTAAACGTATAACACAGTGACTCACTGATTTGGATTGCTTTCCTTTTCAGCATTTGTTTCCATCATCAGCATTAGGACATCGTTATTGTTGAAGGCGAATAGCCGTGTTTGTTCAAATCTATCCAAAACAACGCAATACTGACCTGTGACGTCACCTTGATGTCGAACGTTGTAAGGAACTCCTCATAGTCCAGTTCTCTCTTGTTGGCCCTGGCGCAGGCGATCAGCAGGGCGGAGATACTTCCGGCGGCCAGGTCCACCGGGCAGGCAGGTTTGGTGGCGTTCATGATCTCCTCCCGAGATATGCGGCCATTGTGGTTGCTGTCCAGCGCCCAGAAGTCACGTCTCAGAGCCATTTGTCTGCAATCAACAAGTCACACACGCCTGTTGACTGTCAGATCGACATCGTGACCCTCGGTCTGTTTGTATCCATATTTGTTTGTTATTTAACGTCACAACATTCAAGCTATATGACGGCGGACTGTACATAATTGAGTCTGGACCTGACAAACCTGTGACTGATAGTATGAACAACATTGCATGTCTGTAGAGATGAAGTTTCAGTGTAATATAGGGTAATTGGCATCGGCTTGATAAGGTATCTTTCAGTACATTTTCAACATCAACGGTTATATTTTCTATACATAATGAAAACCGGAAATGTGGGCTGATGGCTGATTAGCTTAGTTCCTGTGTAGGAAGAGTCTACAAACACGTGTTTGTTGCAAACTTGACTGCGTGTGTAGTTCCTGTATGGTGGTTGGTGGGATACTGACTGACTGAGTTTGGTTTTACGCCGCTTTTAGCAATATTCCAGCAACATCACGGCGGGGGACACCAGAAATGGGCTTCACACATTGTACCCATGTGGGGATTCGAACCCGGGTCTTCGGCGTGACGAGCCAACGCTTTAACCATTAGGCTACCCCACCGCCCCTGGTGGGATACTGCAAATGGACGCACGCCAGTAGGAAGAAAGATAAAGAAGAAGTAGGGTGTCACGATCACTATGTGTGTACTTACTGCATGATGATAGACGGGATCCTCCAGATGGACGCCAGTAGGGTGTCACGTGACACAAGTCCATCTTTGTCAACCTCGATGTCTCCCAGCACATCCTATGCAATTAATAATATATACACATGTATACCTGGAAAGGCCAAATAGTCACTCATTGTGTTATATGAATCACGAAAACAAAATGCTTTTGAATTTTTGAGCATACATTGAACACCGCATTGTTTATTTCAGCTATATAGCGACTCATTTTGGACATTAAAACAAGTTTTGTTTCGGTTACTTCAAGCAGATTGTCCTAAATCAAACAAGTCCGTTCTCCAACAGGAATGTTTGTCAGTGTTTGCACTAACAATAAACGTTCCAGAGAAGTGCCAATGGAGACGCGTTATAAGTCATGAGAGTCAACTCAATTACTAAAGTACTGTCGGAAATAGAAAAAAACTGTTTTTTGGCTGTTACTCGGTATCCCTAAAATTGACAAATTTACGAATAGCATATATCGAAATAACCCACATCGGCCTAACTGGGCATTTAGTGGGATGCGTAAAAGTATATCCAGAAATGCATGTTTACTCGTAAAATCGGGCAAAACTTAGAAAAAATACGAATAGCTGCTCAAAACAATAGATCGGACTATAGATGGCAACTAGGTCGCTCAGCCAGGTATGACGACGGACCGTCGACTCACCTGGCATGAAATGCACGTCCTGCCTACAAGCACAAGGGGGCATCTCAAAGATATTTAATGCTTTTTCATGTGTGTTGAATATGTCTCATCTATCGATCATAAAGTTTATGTTGAGATACGTAAAAGGGTATGATACCCATGGAAAAGCTTAAATCAGTCATCGTATTAAATGTCTCAAAATATATAGGTGGCATGACCACCCGAAGATCCACAGGTCTGGATATTATTTGTAAATTGTTATGACATGCCGTTTGCTTCCCAGTTTAATTCCTAAAGGATTATCTTATCTCAGCTTATATCTCTATCCAACAGCCCGACCCCAACCACCGTCAGCGACACCCGTCCTGGATTTTGCTTTTGAGACGGCCCCTCCTACCTGTTTCTTTGGCAGCTACATCTTTCATAGTTTCAGTATTAAAGTTATTATGTTTTACGTCTGCTATCGTTTATAATGAAGCTAAGTTTAATTTCAAAATGGGCATTTAATAATTGTCCTTTGTAATATAATATCATCGCACACTAATGTGCATAAAGCCATGGCCTGTTCCAAATAAGTCGCTTTGTAAGTCCAAACCCGCATTTCTAATTTCTGCACTAATCTGTCCTCAGTAAAGTCCTTTTTCTACGTTTCCTATCTCCCTACCACTGAGACCGTAGTTAGCCCGAACTTATTTTAACAGATATTTCACACTTACACATATTAACTACATAAATTGTAGATATCAATGCGACGCGCCGTGGCGTACTGTAATACTGTTTAAAGCGGCCTTAGACGAAACCTCACTCACTCACAGACTGACTGATTCTCTAAACGTTCACTTTCTGTCTGTGGTGTGCTTAGTCCAGTCTTGGTTAGCTTACGTTTACTTCATGTAGGTGGAATTTTGCTGACCTTGCAGAAAATGCCGTTTCTTCATACATTTTCTAAACTCTCCTGCGTGTGTGAAACCTTTTTACCATATTACCGTTAAGACATGACCATGAGAGAGAGAGAGAGAGAGAGAGAGAGAGAGAGAGAGAGAGAGAGAGAGAGAGAGAGAAATTTTTTTTCTTTTTTTTTGGGGGTGGGTGGGGTGGGGGTAACCAGTTTTGTTCTGGGGAGGTAGGGGTATCATAAATTTTGTACACTATTACTAGGGGGATCACTTTCTTTGTACATAAATTTTAGGGGGGTGGGGGTGGGGTCATTCAGATTGTACATGCTTCTCCATACAAATCATCATCATCCCATCATCACCTGCCATAAATTATGAACGGTCCCTACTCTTAAATTGAAACCAGCCCTTAGTCATAACAATGGTTCCGAAATTGAAAATCTTCATAAAACGTATTTGTTCAGAGTTACATTGCTTCTATGTCTGCCCAGAGGGCCACGCTATTTCCAACAGAGTAAGTAAATCATGTAACTCTCGAACCACATAAGTGATCCATTCCCCCTCAAGCCCTTACGAATCCCTTCTCGCAGAGTGGTGCCCCTTAGTGCTACCAGGATCCTCTGATGCTGGGTCTTACCTGCCACCTACATAAAGGCGAAATATAACTGCCATAATCTTCAAAGCGGTATTAAATCTGAACTGCCATCTCATAACATAAGCTTACCAGAATGTCCTGCTCTGATCCCCTGAAACCTCCAGCCTCCAGAACTTCACACACCTCGGGCAGCGTCAGGAGCTGCGCGCCATGTCTGCCATGTTTGTCCAACTCCCGCTGAAACACCCAAACCTGATTTTCGTACCACGAGTCCGCCATTTTGTTCTTTGCCATTTTTTCCTATTTTGGCATTGGCAATAAGCGATATTGGTATTTTTGAAGTTCGAATTTCTGAAAAGTGAGTCACAAATAAATCGCAAAGAGAATCAATGTGACCGTGAAAGCGAACGTCCCGTTATTATAATAATGAACGAAGGATGTTACCTCTCCCTTTTATTGCCAGCCTCTCCCACACCACCTGACCAGATAACACCTGTCATCTTAACATCAGAGGGTGATTTACGGGTGGAATAGTTAACTATACAAACAGTGTTCTCCACCCACAATAAACCCCTCTCTCACAGTTGTAATTTATCTGAAAATGACGCCTTGCAGAATAAGACTGACAGGTGCTTGCTCAGAAGTGTTCTACATAAGAACTAAGGCTTATGAATGCCATTTAATTGCTTTTTATTCGGAATATTTTTCTGATGTTCTCTGCTAGGAACTGGAGATTCTTTTTTCTTTCTCTCTGTCACAACCATGTATGTTCAATAAGTCAATACTGAAAACTTCGCGGATGCTTAAATTATTGCATAATATAAAATTAGCAGTAGAAATTCGAACGGATTATTAATAATCGGTAATGACATGTAAGATGTTCGAGAAAAGGGTAAGCATAAGATTGAGATAAAATGAAATTGATGTTCCGGTGGATATGTGATTCCGTAGCCGACCAGCTCTCAATTTTAATACTGAACGTTTAGTTGACTGACAAAACTCGTGGAAACATTGAAGTCATAACAACATGGCTAGTTTTGTCACGGTTATTCTTAGGCCACATAAAAATAATTTCTTGTTTCTCGTTACCACCCAACCCTAAAATTTGGCCCAACCGTAATGTTTTATTTTAAATGTGCGTGTATACTGCCGGCAGACTTCCGAAATCCGTCTCAGTTTCCGGCATTCCAAGTTTTCGACTAACATTGTATAGAAAATCAGAAGAAAAAAATAATTACTAAATATTAAAAATAAAATCCGCCCTACCTGCCCATTTTAAAAAAAAGTGATGAGAAAGAAGAAATATATTTTATGTGGCCTTAAATATCTTAACAATATTTATCAGCATTATACATTTCATGAAAGATGGTTCGCATAAAAGACAAACGTTTGAGATGTGTGAGCTTTTAATGGAATAAAACAGACAAAACGGATATCGTTTTGCATTTGAACTACAAACTGAATCAGAATCACCTTCTTGCGACGAGTGTTCGTCTACGCGCGATGTATTCAAACAGTAGAACTAGTCAAAACAGATATTTTGGTCCAATCAAATCACGCGCTGGCTTTGGCCCGATTCAGTCATCGCAGACATACACTTCCGACATGGCTGGAGTAACGAAACTGGTGAGGGAAAAATCGCCAGAATACTGAACAGTGTTCAACACATGCAACGCTTTGTGTCAATATGTTTTGCTAATTTATTCGAGAGTATCTCGCCTAGTGTTACCTGTTGTAATGATCAGCATTTAGCGAGATAACTTAGGGGAACGAAATGTCCTTGACGGTGTCACTGTCAGTAATCAGGTTGGGGAAACGTACCGATCGGCCTATAATAGTAATTTTCTTCTTACATGTATACTTACGTTCTGTTATATTTTCATTTTGATTGCATCAGTGGAACATAATCAGTATTTGAATCAGTGGTTGAGTGATAGATTGAATGAGCAGTTGTTCAATACTTCTCAACATTAAATATAATTACTGTTAACCAAAATGTCTAATCTTTAAAGCAATTCATTACTTAAAGTAATTGTAGTTCACATCTCAATCATATGTTCAGAATTTGCTGAAACAACTTTGCGATCAGCCAGTCAGACTAGCTGATCTATCCCACCTAACAACCATCATCAATAATATGTCAGTCAGTTGTAAGTAATTATTCTATGTTGCAGACAACAGGGCTGACAGGCCTGGCAGTAGCCAGACATCCTCACCAGGTGAGTAGTAGGGTGTATGACCTGATGGACACTTTACACAACTTGACATAACACAGATTGACATGTGAAAGTCCAAGGTTAGCATATTTATTAATAATTGGTCACAAGCATCTTAATGTTTACATGAACCTACCAAACAATTAAGAGAAAATACTTACTATCAGGAAAGTAACTAGGTAACACCTTTATGAGCAGTTCAGTTAACAGGAGACACTAGCATGTTTATTAAAAATACATCAACATGTGGTAAGTCAGGCAATATTTTTGATATTGTTATATCTCTATTCTATACTATACATATCTTGTACAAGTTGTAGACATTATGCCCCCAAAGCTTCATAGCATTCCATTTCTTTAATCTCCAACCTGGTACTGGATTTCTGTAGCTTGTGAGCTTGAACCAGTCAAAGAGACTTTATTAACTAGAGTTCAGTATAGGTTTGCATTCAACCTTGTTGGCCGATTGCCGTTCAATGTTTTGCAGATTAACGATTTTACTTAAATGGACTGAACTTCTAGCTGAAACAGATGGGTTTTTTTAGTATTATTAAGGTGGGAGATAAGTCCTTATCCTGCTAGGCATATCAGTGTATATGTGAGTACTAACAGTACTAACAACAGTGACATTAACTGAGTTGTTATAGAGTAGTGATACTGTTACTTCCCCTGAATCATGAAAATTTGAATGCAATGTTATATTTAGTATCATGTCATTCGAACTGGGTTCAAATCTTTGATAGCAAACAGTCAAGGATTTGTATCAGTGAAATGGAGATATAATACACTGGTTAACCAAGGATTTGGAAAAGTAAGGTATGATGAACTTTGTTGCAGTCATTGAAAGTGTTGTATGAAAAGACACTGAGGACTTTACAGAAGATGCCTTCAAATGCTGGCTACCGCAAATATACAGAACAGATTGTCAACGACAGGATGCATATTGTGCAGACTGTAAGTAATGAACAACCGTTACTGTTACCTGATATGCCAGATTTGTCTTTGACAGTATGTGGAGATTGGATATCCATATGATTTTGTACAATAATTTTCTTAGTATGAAAGTCAAATAAATAAGTCTCTGACCCATGTTGATAATACACAGTGGCTCAAGTCATGTGGGAATTCCAGTTTAGAATAAGTCCCCAATAACCAATACATGTCATATAAACTAGGCAACTACATGGACAGTGACATTTATCATACTCCAGTGGTATGTTGCTCATAGTTTCTCATGTTAAGAGATCTTTTACAGGCCATCAATATATAGCTGGGAGTTGGTTCTTCCCCGTGTTAAACAACAAGCTGAAGTTATTGTCTAGTTGTCATTAGGTCTAAAGTTTACTTTTGTGAGAGTTTCTCAACTGCAATTTGTTTATGTTGGTAAAAAATTCCTTGTAGGAGACTGATGTTGCCAAGCTGGAACAGAAGATAAATGGTGGACAAGTAGAAGAGCTTATTTTGCAGGTATTGGTTCAACTAAGTAATGTTGTACAGATATAATTGTTTACTTAAATGTTGAAGTTGAGAGTCTCTATATTTTCCATATCCTGCCAGGCTAGTGGTGATACAATCATGCCTTTGATCAAAACTATCTTTCTATTAGCAACATGCTAATCATCTGTTTCAACCCCAAAACTCCAAAGATTAGACCTCTGCCCCTGTATTATGTATAATTACTGTTAGAACAGTAACGCTGAAGTATATTGCAGTCCGTGTAAAGAAGATGTTGAATGTGCAGTGATCAGGTGACTCCATGCCCAGCTTAGATACAGGCGACATAAATTCCAATGGATTTGATAAGATACACACATCACTCCATGGCGAGTTTGCTAGATGTGCAGTTATCTAGTGGAAGTTGATTATCAACCAGTTTCAGCCATATTAGGACTACCTCTCTGGCCTAGTGGATCTAGTGTCTGCGCAGAGAGCAGTATTGTGGTGTTTCATTTCCAAACCACGTCATACTGATGGACATGAACAGATTGTAATTATCATTGCCCTAACTTGCACCTGGCTTTATGGGAAGAATACAAGGACTGGTTGGGTCAGAGTCCATGTGCTATGTTTGAGGAGGGTATTCTTGTCAAACTGTAGCATGTCAGTGGGCTTGCACCGAGCAACCTGCATCAGTTTGGATTATTACAAGCAGCTATATGCACACATGCATGCACAATGTCATGTAAGTTAACATTACATTATACCTTTGAATATATAGACACTATTGATTGTGATGAGTTGGAGACTAAGGATTGGGATGAAAGCATTTTTTTACTATATATTCTATCTCACCTCTGCCATGTTAAGGGGGTATGTTGCATTTATTTCTGTGGGTTACATCCTGATAATGAGAAATCACAAACAGCTTTGCAGTTCAAGGGGGGAGGATATGAATAATTATGATTGTTCATGCTATTTCATGAGTTATGTGTCTGTTTTCAGGCTGAGAGGGAACTCATGTTATCGAGAAAGATGCTACAGTGGAAAGCATGGGAGCCTCTGGTTGGGGAAGCACCAAAGAATCAATGGCAGTGGCCCTTGTAACTGTAGACACTAGACACTGATATCAATATACATAGAATAATATACATGGCATCGACATCTGATCCTGTTGGTTTTTGTGCTTGCAAAGTGAAGACATTGCAGCCACTGAAGAGCTCCATGATGACTCGGGTTGAATCATCTGTTTCCTGAACACTGGGTGTTTTGAACATTATTAACATTATCTGTGAGCGAGTGTGTTTGTCAGAATAAAATGTTCCAATATATAACTGGATTGATGTTTTTACTATTAGTCATATTGGAAGTACTCCTGCCATATTTCATCCCATCACAACTCATACATGATAAGTCTGGGATCGTGTGCTCAGGCTCACTGACTTGGTTGACACATGTCATCGGTTCCCAATTGCGCAGATCGATGCTCATTCTGTTGATCACGGGATTGTCTGGTCCAGACTCGATTATGTACAGACCTCCGCCATATAGATGAAATATTGCTGAGTGCGGCGTAAAACTAAACTCACTCACACATGATAAGTCAGTACTCTAACAGCCAGACTTTCCAGATGCCCAATAACTCTTAAAGGGCATTAGATTAAGATAAACCAGTAAAGTGTATAATATTTTGAATTCACAGATCCATTATGTTATGATACTGTTGAAAATAATTAATGTTTTTGGTACCTATTGGATGAATAAAAAGATTACGGGAAAACAGTTGATATACAAACATATTTGAGGACCACATTCTGTGTATTTCCGTCAGTGAACAGGAACAGATTTTTTTATGACAGAAAACAATTATTTGTTTGACTTCCTTTTTAATGAATTCCTCTTGTTTCTTTGCATCTGATAAACTGATTCATGTCTTGTGATCATATGGGAGAAACACATACTGTTTTAGTACAAACATATTCACAGGAGACTATCAAATTGAGATGACATAAATTCAAGTTTACAAAAGGAGTTGGGTAGTCTAGTGGTTAAAGCGTTCACTTGTCACGTAGAAGACCCCGAGTTTGATTCCCCACATGGTTACAATGAGTGAAGCCCATTTCTGGTGTCCCCCTGTTGTGATATTGCTGAAATATTGCTAAAAGCGGCGTAAAACCCAACTCACTCACTCATTCTCAAGTTTACAAATCATAGGCAGATCCAGAGGTGGGGTGCAGGGGTGTACACACCCTCTTTTGTCTTGAAAGTTTATTAAATGACCATTGAAACTCTCTTGAAAATAAGTGTGCACACCAACCCCTCACCCCCCTTTATCAAGAGTGTCCACCCCCCCTTTCTAAAAAAGCTGCAAATATAAAAGAGCGTAACAGTAGTGGTAGCAGAACTCGGGCCAAATGTGTATGAATGCCATGAATTGTACTACCTTAGTAACATTAGTGCACAGGCAGTGACAACAAGGATTTGTAATATTATGAATCTGGGGTTCAAACCTTAGCATATCTTAGCACAACGAGATGCTATACTGCACAGTACATTTTGTAACCCCTCTCCATTGAAGAGAGTCAAAGAAATATTTTTTTTGCATGAATTGCTAAGAATGCTACAAAGCTTTACCTTACATAATACAAATTTCGAAAGTTAACCGAAAATAAAATTAACTGGAAACTTAAATTGTTTGCTGGAATTGAAAAAAGTACAACTGTTGTCAAAATACCTTCAGGTGCTGACATTTATGTTTTTAGATATCAATAAGCAAAATATAAGTGAAATAAGACATTTAATTTTGAATACCTTAGCTATTTTTACATCTAGGAATTGATCATATTGTTAAATAAAAAGAAAATATATTCATATAACCAAGGGAGACTATGCATTTAAGTTTTTTTAGTGACGTTCAAGTGCGTGAAGTCATGACAAACGACCAAGTTACCTCCCTTAGCTGGTTGTTGATGACAACAAACATGGCGTTGAAACTTGTTGACTGCACGAAAGGCGAGGAAAGGGTGACTTTTTCTAATTCATTGCCAGAAGATATAGCATATGCTAAAACATTTTGGCAGTCTCTGCAACTGTTACCACCCATGGAGTCCAGATTAGTGTCTAGCGACATCAAACAGCGCTTGAAGAAGGCACCGTCAGCGTATCAAGGCAAGATATGATTTTCTGATGTTTCGTGACAATGACTTGTATGCCGGCTAATATCCGCTACTGGCTGATTGATAACCATTTCTCAGACCCATTTGGTCACCGTTACCAATGGAAACGGGAATTTTAAGAATTCCAAAACTTAATCATTGTATAGATACCTTTAGGAACCTCATTTGCGACATGTTAAAAAATATCTAGTATTCATTCACCATGCTCACCATTCGGAACTATTCCAACCATTTTCCAATCAATATGTGTGGGGGGTGTGATGATGATGATTTTGTACAATATGAATGACCCCCCCAAAAAAATTCATGTACAAAATAAGTGAACCCCCTGCATGTCATGTACAAAATCAATGACTCCCCTTCCCCTTCCCATAATTTCTAAGCATAATTTTAAACATACTTTTATGTACAAAATTGCTGACCCCTCCTAGTTTGTGTGTACAAAATTGCTGACCCCCTAGCTCCCTAGAACAAAATGGGTGAACACCCCCAAATCATCTCACAAACCCCCACCCCCAAGCCATAAATTATGAACGGTCCCTAAGCTTGTTCTAAGGCTTGATTACAGTATATGAGATAACTTTTGTCATTTGGGTGGAAAATAGTTACATATCCACTATTTTGTGTCAGAATAACTTATGTAGTTACAGTTTCTAAGTTTGTCAACTTCCTTTTAGTAACTGTTGACAGCTTGGGGGTACAATTTTAAGTCAAATATTGCTTTGTAAGTAACACATGTAAGTAAGAACCATTTCCAGTAAAATTATGAATAACTTTGCCTGTTTGTGGTCGGTTGATCTAAGATTGGACATAAATCCCTACCAGATGTGATTTGTAAGTTTTGAATAACTCGCAATTTTACAAGATATTTGGAACAACGTAGACTATTGAAACTGGTTGTCCTTAGTTTTAGATACTGTAGCAGAGTTAAAGTGTACATAATTCTTTCATGCCTGTTAACAATACATATTATCCTATGGGTAAACATACTTTCACTATTTGTTTCTACAAGTATCAAGATCAAGTATTGTTTCATCACAATTCTGTTGATCCATGTATATCACATATATGTGATTTTGTTGTAGGAGTAAACCGAGGACACAGGGCACACATGCAGCCATTAGGTGAGTTTCTTGTTTCATCTTCATTTATCACCTGTCATGATCTGTGCCAGGATACTATGCAGTGTTTCTATGTTATGCAAACACCTTTGCAAACCTAGGATTAAGTCAGAGATAGTGTGGAAATCTTACTTTAGACATTTGTACCAGCCCCGCACCATGATACTGTAGCAATCATATCTGTATATTAGTGTTGAATGAGAAATAGCTTGTACATGGACCTCCAAACAATTCAATTGTTTAGACTCAAATGATGTGTTTTTTATTTCAATTTGATTTATAACAAATGCAACACACTGAAGTGCGGATACCTCAGTGCTAGAACAGAATCAATGCATGCATATACATGTGTGATGTACATTACTCACATGCACAGTGTGTATAATACTTGGTTTACCTCATTTCAGTTTTCATTGGTATACCGTAGTTGGTCCACAGCTTCATATTTCATATCATGCCATGTTACCATGGTAACCAGAGGTTAAAATTCTGAGGTAAAGATAAATGGAATGGTGCATTTACTTGTTATTAATCTCTACATTAGAGATTGCTGCAGTGTTTGAGTGAATGGAAATTAGACAGGAAAGAATGTTGGTGGTTGTTTTACTTAGCAACACTTATCCATTTAAGCAAACTAACAAAGGTGTATATTTCTTGAACAGTTGTACAAGACTTTCTCAACCAAGCACGAACAATGGTGAACATTGAAGAGTATGAGCGTTTGAGGCGCCTGGCTTCAGCACGTGATGAAGACCGCGAGACACTGAGTCGCAGGCGGAAAGAGAGGATGAAGGTAGAAAATACTAAACCAAATTAATATCTTGACACATGCTGAACTGAATCTCACAATGGAAGTATTGTGTATTGTATAGAAAATTGATGTGCATCATACTCCTATCATCCAGGAAACAATACAGATGATGAAATATGGACTGCAGCATTTTATCAGAAATGGGCGATCTGCTGCAGTGCCCATCTGTTGCAAATGGGTCCTCGAATTGTGTATTGTCTGACAGTCAACAGCCCAGGGCTCGTGTAACTGCTGATTGGCCAGCATTCCGAGCACCCATTGCATGCACACAATGCTAATGTATGAGTTGTGGTATACTCACTGTTTGTTTAAACTTACAACTTTGAGTTTTCCTGTATGGCAGTGTGCTTGCACTCCATGATTGTTGTGTTTCAAACTCTTTATGACCAAACTTTTATCTGTTTTACAAAGCAGAGGCAAAGCAGAGGTCTTGTGGATAACTGATTTCACATTTAATGCTAATTATTGATATCATCAATGCTATAGTATCTTAGTATTATTATGTTGTATGTCTATAATTTCATCCTTAGATGTAAATGTAAGTTCAAGATGTCCATTTTTTGTTTCATACTGATGCCGGCAAACTGTCATGGTACCTAATCAATGAAAAAATGATTTGGAAAGAAAACCTTTGCCCTATTAATGATTGCTGAGTGCTAGTTTAGTTTGTAGGTCCATTAAACGTGCATTTCACTTTCAGAAATAAGTTTGGGAAATTAAGACGTTGTTTTCCCCAAATATGATCAATCCCAGGTTTGTACAGAAGTAATGAATGAATGTTACTGAAAGACATTTCCCAACATATTTTCAGAAAGAGGAAATCTCTCGGAACCATGTGTCATCGCAGTCACGGAGACGAGAACAGACTGTGTTCAAGATGAGTGATGATGAAGAGCAGGAGGAGGATGTGGGCAAACTGATGCAAGATCTTGATGACTTTGACAGGAATAAAGGCCATGCCTCCGACTCTGACTGAATCAAACCCAATCAATGTCATAGCAACAGACAGATGGAAAATAAGTGTCTTAGATTCCTGTAGAATCTTGCAAGATAATCTTGATGGATAATATGGATTACCTGATTCAATAGTTTATCATTTTATTGTCAAACAATTATGATAAAAACTTTGGCTTCATCATTTTGTCATTACTGATATGATTTATATGATAATTTAAGTGATTCTTATCACAAACAAATGACAAATGACTCATAGCTGTATCTAGAAAGGGTAAGTTTGTGCAACACATGATGCTTTGTATAATATACCTTTGCCCTAAAGGTATGTTGAGAAGTCAGGTATGTCTCTTGAACTTGAAGGGAGTTTGGGTACTTAAAGTGCCTTTATTGTATTAGTAAACATGCATTTTGGAAACATGAAGCTACTTAGATATTGCTTTATAGACATGATCTGACAATGTGACAGCTGGTGTTCTGGTCTATTAGACCAATAAGAAGCAATGTAACATGTAAGGCATGGAAAATAAATCGGAGCAGTCACAAAGGGTATATCGGAGTGAGACTCTGCAGTGATACAAAACACATGTGAAAATGTTACCCAAACACTGCAAACTTTACTGCAGTTTCTTTGTATGTTGTTGAGTTTTAGAAATGTCTAAAAAAGCCTATCTACTTACTTCATTGTAATAAGTGTCAATGAAATCGGAATCACAATTTCATTTTTTACCATTTAGTGAAAACAACAGACAGGGATCTCCATGTAAGTTGAATATATTCCAAAAGTTCAGCTGTTAACTTTTACATCAAGTTTGGTAATTTGATTTTTCGAAATTATTATTTTCCTGCGTTTTAAATTTTGCATTATTTTTGAAAAATGCTATGTCCATAACATAGATGTTTGATGATGTTACTGCAAATTGTGTGGTTCATGAAAGAGATCTGTAAAAGGTATTTATATATCATATATATTGGTATCAGTAGTTTGATATCCTGACAAAATGTATATAAGTAGCACATCTAACTTTATAACAGTTTGTTGTGTATGGATGTTTACCTCATTGTGTGAAAGTGACCGACAGAATGTTTAATATTAAAAAAATTAAACTGTTTTGTCTTGTTCCTAGTTCAATTTGAAGACAACTGCCACCTTCTTGCTAAGAATAGTCTCCACCGTGGAGGAACCATTGTAAATCCTTATTCCTAGATTGAGCCCAATCGTCTATGATCACACTGCATATTCCTGGGCTCAGAGTCCAGAGTTGTCTCCCTTACACCTTAACAAAAACCAATTCTTTTTCTGATTATGTTTCTCGGTTTGTCAGTACTATACTGAGACCTGCATCACCCACAGACTTTCTTCCCACATTAAACTGACATTCCACAACTGAAATACTGTTAAAGCAGCATTAAAACCAAGCTCACCTCTACCTTTCTCAGTACTATTTCACATGTTTCATGGCCTCAAGATATTCCATCATTTAGAACAGCATTTTCACATCACCAATTTCATTTCTAATTTGAATGGCTTCATCAAGAATACAAGTAAATGTGTTTCCATGCCTTCCATCACTCCATTTGCTACAGGATTCTATTTCAAACCGGCAGTATTTTAAAGTAATCTCACCTCACTTCATTCAACCTTTTATGTCCCAAGACATAGTCAACCTAAATTTATAGCAGTCTGTGTCTTTTCTGTAGCACTGGCTATGTATACTGTGAGATTTTGCAAGGATTTAATAAAATCTATGTCTGATAATTGTAGAAACAATTGAATTTGCAGGCTATGGTGACAAAATCTGATGCAATGGTAACTGTCCTCCCTATTCAAAAACAATTATTTGTAAGGCCAATTTGCAACACCATCCTTCTTGCTACTCTGCATGAAACTTAAAACAACACAAAATACAATACAAAATTTTGTACTCATATGATTTAATAAATAAATACAAAATGTCTATAAAATTTGGCAAGTCATACAAACAGTGCAATACGCACTCAGAAAAAAAACAAATCGTTGAAACAAACATGATAAACATATGTTATTCTGCAATAGGAATGTTCATGGAACACAGGTCACTGGCATACATCCATATAGGTGTTGTCCACATCATACACATACAATTGTAGTTAAAACAGCAGGATCAACAAAAACCGTTTGCCGAAGATATCCAACACAACTGCTCATTCTACTACTGCTGATCAGGGATCAATGATCACAACAATGTGCCATGTAAATTATGAGGTTGGCTTTAACTAATAAGGATTAAGTAGGGGTTATATCCATGCTTGAAAATAGATCTGCAACACTACAATTGTACTACAGCTACTGTCTGTCTTGATACATATATATATTAGCTAGGCTCATAACTTATACTGTGAAATATACTACCCATCGAAAGTTTGGACTCACTTAAAGAACTCACTCTATGTTATGTACATATATATATGGTTACATCGAAGATGAATTTCTCTACTACCTTGGGGCATCCAACTGCAAACCTCATGCAGATGAATTGCACGAAGATCATGCATCAAATTGCTGAAAAGCATGTGCAAATATCGTGCATGTGAACAGCTGCGTTTTGGTGTAAAGTTTTGTTAAAGGTCACATGCAACCAAAAAATCAAACATAATTAAAACACAATTATCACTTATTCATGACATATAATATACATTGCTGGTTACGAAAAAATATATAAACAAAATTATAAGCGTACAATCGCAAATCAAAAGTGCAAAATTGTGTACTTCGGTTTACTTCCCAAGAAACGAAGCAGCCGGGATACCGAACCCAGTCAGAGCGGGTGGGTGTGCACTCAAGTGTAACGGCTGGTTCATTTGCAGATGCCTTCACGGCTAATTGTGTATATGTATAGAGAGAGATGTTGGGTTTTGTAAATACATGCTTATTTTTGTGTATAACATTTTGCAATCAACAGACATCATAACATGTCATGCGTTCAAGTATCACACCTGCCTGTCTGTGTAATTACATAATGTGACAGAGACCGAACTCGGGCCATAAATCAATGCATTTTGTTTATGGTGTATAGCCTGACTGGTGTTAAGTTCAAATTGCATGTGGTCAGTGATAGCAGCTGTGTATTGAATATTGTCATTAGCAGACAGGCAGGCAGACGCACACACAGGTGTCAATAAAACAGTACATTGAGTTTTGTCTGTGACAACGACATATCTATATCACAGTTAGAAATTCTGTCAACGCTAAATAATGACATTGCTTTTAAGCATCGAACTGAGAAAGTGTCTCGGTAAGAAGAACGTGGGTGAAATAGACAAATGAAATTATATAAACAGTTAATTTACTGTCATAACATATAAAAGCTCGCGCCTGTGAGATATCAACAAAACATTAGAAAAATAGCTCACACCAAAGCCTTCACCGAAGTATTCACCCGACAACCCGCTTCCAAGCTCGCGCGAACCTATTTACTTTCGACGTGCTATGAGCGCCAGCCCAGCTGTTGAAACCCGCTTCCCCATAAAAAGTCGGGGAAAATTAGTGAAACGCTTTGAACTCCATTTCGCGACGTTTTTTTTTTCATCGCGTTATTTTCAACTTTATAAGTTGAAATTGCATTTTTGATGATTTGTTTCGGTATGTCCATTCCGAAAGGTATCAGAATCTGCAAAGTTGTGTTTTACGTTGCATGTGACCTTTAAGAATTCGCCAAGTTTCACTGAGTTTCATCATTTATTGAACTCATGACAATAATCTTTTCAATGTTACAAGTGTGTTTTACAATACATCAGTCCATGTGTAAACAGTACCTTTAAACAGTATGGAATATTTTGCAAAATCAAGTTTAGAACATATGTTATATTTGGGATTACACTTTCTTAGTAAAGTACAAATTCTAGTACTGCTTGAGTTGAGCCCCATCCGGGATTCGAACTCACACCCTCAGAGTCAGGCACCTAATCGCCAGCACACAAAGTCTGCCGCCTAACCCGCTTAGCCACCGCAACTTCCAAGTTTAGAACAGTTGACTGAAGTAAGTGGCTACATTTACATACTGAGTCTAAACTTTTGATGGGTAGTATATGAAGATAACATTTATCAGGCCATAATAGAAAGAATTTGAAGCTAAGGAACACAACAACAAACAGCAGCATCAGTTCAGGGGCTGTATTATACAATTTTACAATCAAGGTAACTCATTTAGAAATAGCAACAACAAAAACGTAATATAGGGATCATAAACTGAAACAAGACATAACAAAATAGATAGCAGTTCATTGTTAGCCATATGGGGGCTGCCATGAAGTACTGTTGGCCTTGAGATTTATGTTAGAATGAAGGCATGTTTACGATAAGTTAATCCATCTAAGCTATAATTGCATATATTAGAATGTTAGATCATCAGCCCTAATCATGCTACATCCAAGGAAGAGTCCATTGGAAACAGGACAAGTTGCTCAAATTATTTGAAATGAAATCAGTGCCGATCACAGCTTGCTGTAAATGATTCTCTGTGTAAACAGAGTTAATATACAGATATACTACAGGAACAACAAAAAGACTAGGATATATGTTGTGGTGTTAAACGTGCTACCAGTATTCATTCTGAGTATATGGTATTTATGACTGTTTATACTTCAGTGTCTTACATCCTCCATCCTCCATCACTGGTAAATACATAGACCACTTTGCAGTGTTGTTTGAAATGTTGAACAAAATTACTGTTGGATTTCACATGAATTTTATATGATTTTGGAAGATGAAAAGCTAAGGAAACTCAGTGTATTATTGTTTAGTCGAGAATCTGATAAGGGTGGCTGAAATTCATTATGTACAAAAAGTGTTTACAGAAAGCTTTCTTCATAAAGTTCAAATAAATAATATGTCAAACAGATGGACACAAACCACAGCATGCAAAAGGCTTCATGCTGAACACAAAAGCTAAATTCATGAAAATATGAGAGTCCTGTTTGGTTATGTATATAAAAAATTAGGGACTGGCCATATATAGGAAAGGACGGGAAGTGGTTATGAACAAATGTTAAATACAATTCAGGAAGCATGTCCCATAAATTAATGGTGGTAAAGTTGGGGTATCAGTAAAATATGATACAGTCGTAAGATAAATACCAACAGCATAAATTAATTTAACAATAATGGTGGGATCAGATGCAACTTTTGACGAGCCACACAGACTTGACGTACTTACTAAAATACACAGACTAGATGATTATATCAATGTGTCCAATCATAAATAATCTTTGGCTTCACAAAACAAGTGTTGGTATAATGTTTAAACAGTTGAGATAAATGTCACATCTCAAATAAAACAGATACAGTTTTCATGAAAGACCATGAGAAGAATGTGGAAGTAACGTTTTTACAAAACCTGACAATATTACTGTACCGGGTGAGTAGCTGGTGACTGGCACCAGTGTACACTGGCATCACCCATCAGGTACTTTGGACCGAGTTTGCAGCAGAATCCATTGGGAGACAAGCACGTTGTACTTGGGAAGAGGGAAATAATCTTTGGGGAGTTGTCAACAATTACTTCTGCCACAACATACAAACAATAGCCAACAATGTCCAGCAAAAGACAATCTGCACAAGAGTCTGATTGAGACAGTAAACTGTTATTTAATACAGGTTACATGCATATTGCCTTAGATACACAAGCATAAAACATAACTGACAAATAAATTACCTCTTTAATAAGGATTGATGTCGGAATTGTGCTCAACTGGATTAATATGCCACTGATATCTTACACAGCATGGTAGCAGCACACATGGTTAAAGCAAAACCAATAAACCACCTCCAAACACAACAATATGAGACAACTGTCGTGGTGATGATATATACTTGATATATACCAAATATAACACTGTAAATGTGAACAGATACACTTTAAGTTTAAAAAATATGTCTTGTATGATTTTAATAAATTCTTCTTGTCCAGAGTGACAAAGCAAATCTGTTTAGCCGTGCCGGATTGATTATAGTCATATATAAAGAGAACTTGTGGTCTTTACTTACTTTGAGTAGTGTATGTCGATGTATCCAAGATGTGCAGCCTACTTGGCATGATAGGAACCTGTGTTAGGTCCAGCATGACATGCTGCCCTTTACCAAATACACACCTCAGGCACTCATATTTTATGGATTGATTTAATATTCATTAATTTCATAATAGAATACTTGCATATAGTAGCAAGGTCATTCATTGTGTTTGTGGTGGTCATAAGTATTCAAATAAGAATGATTAGAACAACCTTGAGCAATATCACCGATGTGAGGTCGTCATCATTCAGGGCCACTGTGCTTCAGATGAGGGAACTCCAGTAACAGAAATTTAGAAACAGTAGAGGTCATCATGGAGTGTAACTGAAAGGCTTCCTGATAACAAGATGTTGGTATGTCATACTAATAAGCGCTGTTAACTGTTTGTACACAAAAAATGTTGCACTACCCATCACTCAGTGTATGCCGAACTACCTTTATTCATTTATCTGAAGTATGTAGTATAAACTGTGGGCAACATACTAGTCACCCCAGACACATGGTGTCACAGCTAGTCAGAGGTCCAAGTTCAGTTCTGTAAAACAATTCTGTAGAAGGACTATGGGCTGCTGCAGCCTATTAATAGTGCCAACCCAGTCTGACTGGGCTCCTGTCTCCAGTTTGACTGGACCTGTGTTTATTAAACAAGTAGACAGGTATTGCGGCAATTTCACGTCGGTAACTCACTACTGGATGATAACTAACAGCATGGGATGTTTGATTTTTTGTTGTCATATAAAATTGTTCTAGTCTCAACTAATATACTATAATTCTCATCACCCACCCAACACTCCAACAAACACACACAGACAATATGTTTTGTAACTGTCTCCTACCCCTTTAAGATTGCTGCTCAAACTGGGTGGGACCAATAACTCCGCCAGTTTCCACATTCTGTAACACTAGCATCAGGAGGTGTCAACAGCGAGGAGTTCACATATGTAGAAACATTGTTTGACCAGATCAGTTCACCTAAATTGTAAATGCTTCTTAATAAAAGTATTCTGTATGTTTGATTTTAAACATTTTAATTAGATTCTTTTAGTATCATTGTCCATAATTAATACTGACTGTAAAAATATGTGATTAATACTGGTAAATGATCAGGAAATGTTCATAAAATGATAATGATTTTACCGAAAGAACATAATTCGAAAGTTTCATCAAATGCAGTTTTCCCTGCTTGAAACACAACATGTTAAAAGTCACCTTATACACTGCAATTAAAACAACACACAAAGGTTTAAGCCAAAATTAATAACATGATTGTCCATCCAAAAACAGTAGTCAGAAAACCAATATAATTTAGAAAATCAAATTTGAAAAGAAAGTTAAGACTGACAAACTGACAGTTATTGTTCGATGAATATGTTAAACTAATCATGTGATACGTTTCTAATCAACTGGTTGATATGTCTGTATGGCGTCCATCATTAAGCTGAACTTTGATTGGCTGTTGCATAGTCTTGAACAGGTAGCATTCCTCGTGGTTGGTCCACATTTTTTGGCACAGCGTGTGAGTATGTCCTGGGCACTGCTCCATAGGCACTGATAGGGCCAGACTGAAATTGATAGGAGTTAATATAAAGGATATCAATTACATGAAAATATGACAATCTTGTGTCACTACGAACATCACATTCTCTTCATGAAACAGCTAGATGATCAAACATACATGTGGGATACATTATAATTGTTTACAAACACTGAAATTCTAAAATCCATTTTGACAAAATTGTTGAAGTCTAAGTTACTCAAAAACAATTTAAAATGTTTCATGTAAAAGTACACACTTACTATTAAAATATTGGCCTCAATAGTATAACATTTGATTTTGAGAATATTCCAAGCATGACATGGAGAAGAGATTAAAATATGATTGCATTTCAGAAATGTCACAGTCTCCAGTCACTGAGTTGTTAGATCACAGTACGAACAATCCCGAACAAAGGAGTCTCATAGATGGTTGAAAGTTTTAACGGAAACTGAGATAGTGTGTAGTCAGGGGCTGGTTCAAGGATGGATGAAAGTCTTAACGGAAACTAAGATAATATGTAGTCAGGGGCTGGTTCAAGGATGGATGAAAGTCTTAACGGAAACTGAGATAATGTGTAGTCAGGGGCTGGTTCAAGGATGGATGAAAGTCTTAACGGAAACTGAGATAATGTGTAGTCAGGGGCTGGTTCAAGGATGGATGAAAGTCTTAACGGAAACTGAGATAATATGTAGTCAGGGGCTGGTTCAAGGATGGATGAAAGTCTTAACGGAAACTGAGATAATGTGTAGTCAGGGGCTGGTTCAAGGATGGATGAAAGTCTTAACGGAAACTGAGATAATGTGTAGTCAGGGCTGGTTCAAGGATGGATGAAAAGTCTTAACGAAACTGAGATAATGTGTAGTCAGGGGCTGGTTCAAGGATGGATGAAGGTCTTTAACGGAAACTGAGATAATGTGTAGTCAGGGCTGGTTCAAGGATGGATGAAAGTCTTAACGGAAACTGAGATAATATGTAGTCAGGGCTGGTTCTGAGGATGGATGAAAGTCTTAACGGAAACTGAGATAATGTGTAGTCAGGGGCTGGTTCAAGGATGGATGAAAGTCTTAACGGAAACTGAGATAATGTGTAGTCAGGGGCTGGTTCAAGGATGGATGAAAGTCTTAACGGAAACTGAGATAATGTGTAGTCAGGGGCTGGTTCAAGGATGGATGAAAGTCTTAACGGAAACTGAGATAATGTGTAGTCAGGGGTTCAAGGATGGATGAAAAGTTCAAGGATGGATGAAGGTTTTAACGGAAACTGAGATAATGTGTAGTCAGGGGCTGGTTCAAGGATGGATGAAAGTCTTAACGGAAACTGAGATAATATGTAGTCAGGGGCTGGTTCAAGGATGGATGAAAGTCTTAACGGAAACTGAGATAATGTGTAGTCAGGGGCTGGTTCAAGGATGGATGAAGGTTTTAAGGGAAGCATTATCTGAATTACATGATGTAGTCCAGGCTTTAAAGCAGAGGCCCAGATAAGCTGCGTATCCGGGTAAAATACGCATAGAAAATTTCCAACTACGCATTGAAAAATAATTGTTATGCACTAATTCACGATTTAAAATGTTAGATAATGCAAAAAAGTTTAAAACAAATGCTGCACAGAATATATTCAAAAAAATCGCCATGTAATGAAAAGACATCGATTGCTATCAAGTTGTACTGTTAGTATAGGACAAGTGTTGTACTGTCAGTATAGGATGAGTGATTTTTTATGAAATCATTTCCATTATATTTAAGTTGGTTTTGATTAGGTATGACATAAGGCAGATCATACCTGCTTAGTAAACTTACTCAATGACATAATACTTAGGTGAGTAAAATGACTGAAATACGCACATATTTGAAAGCAGTGGGTAACGGAAAATGAAATACCCATTCAACATTCATAATACCCACTCCAAAAAAATACAATGGGTACAGTACCCACATGAGCTAAATCTTATCTGGAGCTCTGATTTAAAGTATGGAGAGAATTTGATGGCTACAGTTTAAGGGACATAGAGTTATGTATATACTGGGACACATGAGACTCATTTGTAGAAAGCTGCAAGGGTCAAGTAGAATCAGATACATTTGATGTACTTGGGACAAAAGGTTTATAGGGAAGTAGCTTCTAATAAGTCATGTACTCAGGACTTTATCATCGGCTGATGAAAGTTTGAAGGGAAGAAGATCTGATATATTTGCTGTATTCAGGCTTTCAGTCTGAGGTATAGTAGCCACTACTCCAGTATTCAGAGGGGAGTCAGCACTTCATCCATGCAAATCCCTCTACTGATTCAAGACACACTTCTGTCATCCATACATCAGGCAGAGATGATTGTATGAGTGTGTCACTACACTAGCTAGTTGTGAGGTATCTAGCATCCAACAAGCTCTACTATCAGGCCTACCAAGCAGATTTAGATAAAATGGTTGAAATGTCCACGATATACAGCTACATTGCACAAAAGCTAATTAGGGCATAAATATCTGAAGACATATAGCTCCCAAATATTACTGTCTCATGATCTGAGGAGAAAGTACTCGCTTTCCAGTGTAGAAATATTAACTTCAATCCAACAGATAACACTGTGAATTATTTCAGTTTTGTTTGTACAACTTATGCAATAGCATGGAATGAGCTCTAATTAAAAAGAACTCACAAAGAGCACGTAGAGCTCCCCAAGACTTCTGTTATTTCCATGGCAGGAGACTGTCATCTCCTCTATTGGACTGTGAGAATCGGGGTCTACTGAAGGGGTTATTTGGGCTCGGCTGAAGTGTGGTAGCCAGGACACACATAAAATCATATCTGGTAAGCTGATTCATATTTAAAAATTAATAATGGTATATTTGAAAACTTCAAGGCATGCCTGTTTAATTCTGCACACAGCACAACACAGTTATGGAGTCAAAATACGTTGCTGACCTGTTATTTTCCAATGTAGGATTGTGACGTAATACTTGTGTGATAAGTCTACTGAATAAAAAAATCATCGTTATAATATGTGTGTGGCATATTGTGGACATTTCATTCATTTTAAGTCTGCTTGGTCTGTCTGACCACAAGGGCACAGCAAGTAAGTTTTAATCCATCCAAACATGGCTACCCTATCATTGTATACCACTCTCCAACGTAAGCTCTCTTCAAGGTCATGTTTCTGGCGTTTCTCAAACACAAACTCCTGGGCTCTCCGAGCTGCAGCCCGCTCTAGGACCTGATTCTGAGGAGGAAAACAGAAATGGTGTGAGTGAGTGAGTGACCATTAGGGCTGGCTAAAAATATTGACATTAGGGAATATCATTGATGAGAAGAATTATTAATGATTATCAATAAGAAAACTGCGTCATTCATAATATCTGAATGTTATATGTCTTTATTCATGTATTGCTTCTAACATATGTTCGGAACGCTGTTTTCGTTAGTAATCCATACATGAATAAAAACAGGTATGTCACCACTCACATGTGACTCCAAATCTTTGGTTGTTCAGAGTATTTTTTCCATTGTTGCTCCAAGTTATTTCTTCAATATTTACCAATTATCGACCTCTTTGATCTATATCGATAGCCAACCAAAGTAAATATTGTTCAGTACTCAAGCTATATCAAGTTTGGACAGGTATGGCAGTAGCTGACTGCTATACCTAACAGTTCATGATATCTAGGCTTGATACCACAAAATCAAACATCTCATCCCCTGTTTAGCGCTCTCCGTATGTTGAACGGACAACCTATTTTGACCGGGATTCTACATAGCTACCAAGCGAACAAAGAGAAGGTATCAATACAGTTTTAGCCATGTACCTTTAACTACACGTATCATTGACAACCAACAATGTCACAACACATCTACACATTGTAGACAGTATTTGGGAGGTGCTTTCCTGTAAAGCTAAAGTGCATTACATGAGTCTTTCTCTCCCCCCTTTCAATGACAGCAGTATTACCCAAGCCTCACCCTTCAATGACAGCAGTATTACCCGAGTCTCACCCTTCAATGACAGCAGTATTACCCGAGTCTCACCCTTCAATGCCAGTAGTATTACCCGAGTCTCACCCTTCAATGACAGTAGTATTACCCGAGTCTCACCCTTCAATGACAGTAGTATTACCCGAGTCTCACCCTTCAATGACAATAGTATTACCCGAAGTCTCACCCTTCAATGACAGCAGTATTACCCGAGTCTCACCTTTCAATGACAGTATTACCCGAGTCTCACCCTTCAATGACAGCAGTATTACCCGAGTCTCATCCTTCAATGACAGTAGTATTACCCGAGTCTCACCCTTCTAAGACAGTGTATTACCTGAGATTTCTCTTTCTGGAGCCGTTTGATGACATCTTCCCGTGACATGCGACACGTTTCCAGCTCATGCTGAAACACATACATGTATATGATCTGGAAGTATATTGGTATTGCCATTGGTTAAAGGCTGCACACAGCAATGTTGCAGCTCTATCCCAGCAGTCTACAAATAATCATGCTTGATCCAGATAAACCTGCATGGGTTACTTTAGACCTGGGGTCTCCACAAGGGGGACCTGGAACCAGCATTATGCAGTCAGTCTCTCATCAGTGAAACCAGCATTATGCAGTCAGTCTCTCATCAGTGAAACCTGCATTATGCAGTCAGTCTCTCATCAGTGAAACCAGCATTATGCAGTCAGTCTCTCATCAGTGAAACCTGCATTATGCAGTCAGTCTCTCATCAGTGAAACCAGCATTATGCAGTCAGTCTCTCATCAGTGAAACCTGCATTATGCAGCCAGTATCTCATCAGTGAAACCTGCATTATGCAGCCAGCCTTTCATCAGTGAAACCTGAATTATGCAGCCAGATTCTCATAAGTGAAACCTGCATTATGCAGTCAGTCTCTCATCAGTGAAACCTGCATTATGTAGTCAGTCTCTTATCAGTGAAACCTTCATTATGTAGTCAGTCTCTCATCAGTGAAACCTGCATTATGCAGTCAGTGTCTCATCAGTGAAACCTGCATTATGCAGCCAGCTTCTCATCAGTGAAACCTGCATTATGCAGCCAGATTCTCATCAGTGAAACCTGCGTTATGCAGCCAGCTTCTCATCAGTGAAACCTGCATTATGCAGCCAGATTCTCATCAGTGAAACCTGCATTATGCAGTCAGTCTCTCATCAGTGAAACCTGCATTATGCAGCCAGATTCTCATCAGTGAAACCTGCATTATGCAGTCAGTCTCTCATCAGTGAAACCTGAATTATGCAGCCAGATTCTCATCAGTGAAACCTGCATTATGCAGACAGTCTCTCATCAGTGAAACCTTCATTATGTAGTCAGTCTCTCATCAGTGAAACCTGCATTATGCAGTCAGTCTCTCATCAGTGAAACCTGAATTATGCAGCCAGATTCTCATCAGTGAAACCTGCATTATGCTGTCAGTCTCTCATCAGTGAAACCAGCATTATGCAGACAGTCTCTCATCAGTGAAACCTGCATTATGCAGTCAGTCTCTCATCAGTGAAACCTGCATTATGCAGCCAGATTCTCATCAGTGAAACCTGCATTATGCAGTCAGTCTCTCATCAGTGAAACCTGAATTATGCAGCCAGATTCTCATCAGTGAAACCTGCATTATGCAGTCAGTCTCTCATCAGTGAAACCTTCATTATGTAGTCAGTCTCTCATCAGTGAAACCTGCATTATGCAGTCAGTCTCTCATCAGTGAAACCTGAATTATGCAGCCAGATTCTCATCAGTGAAACCTGCATTATGCTGTCAGTCTCTCATCAGTGAAACCAGCATTATGCAGACAGTCTCTCATCAGTGAAACCTGCATTATGCAGTCAGTCTCTCATCAGTGAAACCTGCATTATGCAGTCAGTCTCTCATCAGTGAAACCTGCATTATGCAGTCAGTCTCTCATTAGTGAAACCTGAATTATGCAGTCAGTCTCTCATCAGTTTGAAACCTGCATTATGCAGTCAATCATTTATCAGTGAAACTGGGAATTCACTTACTAGTATACTGTCTCTATCAGCCATTGCATGTTTGGTTTTCTTCAAGAGGATAGCATTGTCCTGTCGAAGTTTGACAATTTCCTTCTTTAGAGAGTCGTTTTCATCCACCAAACTCTGAAAAAGATGATCAAATTGAACATTTTTCAGCATATTTCGTGTAAACCTTCAGTAAATAATCAAGGCTGAACAATCCAGTGACACTACACAGCATAGATCCAGGCAATTGGGGTATGATGTCATGTATCAAGTCAGTCAATCCCAGTTCGATTTGTTGGGCCAACTGTTATAAGCCATGACAAACGCAGAGACACTGTCAGCCATGTTAGCAGTATACAGCTCTTTCAGAGGAGTAAGTGAGTGAGTTTAGTTTCATGCTGCTTTTAGCAATATTCCACCAAAATCGCAGTGGGGTACACCAGAAATGTGCTTCACACAATGTACCCATGTGGGGAATCGAACCCGGGTCTTCGGCGTGACAAGCAAACGCTTTTTACCACAAGGCTATCCCACCGTCCCCTCTTTCAGAAGAGGGACAAAATGGTTTCATTTAATTTTGCAAATAAAGAAAACTGAAAACTATGACAACCTCATTTTTTCGAATGACATCGTTGACTCTCATGTTGTTTCCCAGCAGAGTGGAAGAGTTGGATAACTTGTGGCGTCCAGATATAGCGGGCATGGTGATTCTGTCTGTGCCCTCATCATGGTCATCTGGTCGTGGGGACAGCCCCTTGCCCCCTCTCTGCTGCCGCTCTTGGTCATACAGGTCCTTGTAACGGAATGCAAGTCTGTTTGCCTTGGCCAGCTCCCCCTCAAAGGCCTTCATCTTCTGGTCAGCTGAAATATGACACAAACACTATATAAACATCTACCCATACAATGGGTATACAGAACAGCCAATACCCAGCATCATGAACATCTACCCATACAACAGGGGTATACAGAACAGCCATTACCCAGCATCATGAACATCTACCCATACAACAGGGGTATACAGAACAGCCATTACCCAGCATCATGAACATCTACCCATACAACAGGGGTATACAGAACAGTCATTACCCAGCATCATGAACATCTACCCATACAACAGGGGTATACAGAACAGTCATTACCCAGCATCATGAACATCTACCCATACAACAGGGGTATACAGAACAGTCATTACCTAGCATCATGAACATCTACCCATACAACAGGGGTATACAGAATCAGTCATTACCTAGTCATCATGAACATCTACCCATACAACAGGGGCATATACAGAATAGAACAGTCATTACCTAGCATCATGAACATCTACCCATACAACAGGGGTATACAGAACAGCCATTACCCAGCATCATGAACATCTACCCATACAACAGGAATTATACAGAACAGTCATTACCCAGCATCATGAACATCTACCCATACAACAGGGGTATACAGAACAGTAATTACCTAGCATCATGAACATCTACCCATACAACAGGGGTATACAGAACAGCCATTACCTAGCATCATGAACATCTACCCATACAACAGGGGTATACAGAACAGTCATTACCCAGCATCATGAACATCTACCCATACAACAGGGGTATACAGAACAGTGTTACATTACCTAGCATCATGAACATCTACCCATACAACAGGGGTATACAGAACAGTCATTACCTAGCATCATGAACATCTACCCATACAACAGGGGGTATACAGAATAGTCATTACCCAGCAGCATGAACATCTACCCATACAACAGGGGGTATACAGAACAGAACAGCCATTACCCAGCATCATGAACATCTACCCATACAACAGGGGTATACAGAACAGTCATTACCTAGCATCATGAACATCTACCCATACAACAGGGGTATACAGAACAGTCATTACCCAGCATCATGAACATCTACCCATACAACAGGGGTATACAGAACAGCCAATACCCAGCATCATGAACATCTACCCATACAACAGGGGTATACAGAACAGTCATTACCTAGCATCATGAACATCTACCCATACAACAGGGGTATACAGAACAGTCATTACCCAGCATCATGAACATCTACCCATACAACAGGGGTATACAGAACAGTCATTACCCAGCATCATGAACATCTACCCATACAACAGGGGTATACAGAACAGTCATTACCCAGCATCATGAACATCTACCCATACAACAGGGGTATACAGAACAGTCATTACCCAGCATCATGAACATCTACCCATACAACAGGGGTATACAGAACAGCCATTACCCAGCACCATGAACATCTACCCATACAGCAGGGGTATACAGAACAGCAATTACCCAGCATCATGAACATCTACCCATACAACAGGGGTATACAGAACAGTCATTACCCAGCACCATGAACATCTACCCATACAACAGGGGTATACAGAACAGTCATTACCCAGCACCATGAACATCTACCCATACAACAGGGGTATACAGAACAGTCATTACCCAGCACCATGAACATCTACCCATACAACAGGGGTATACAGAACAGCCATTACCCAGCACACAGTAGGCCTGAAATGGTTATCCGGGTACTCGCGTACGAGGCAGGTAGGAGCACTACTCGAGTAGTAAAATACTACTTGAGTACTCATCTAAGAAAATGTGTAGTCGAGGCAGAGCAATCACGAGTTGTATTTAAACTTGTGTCATTTACTCATACCAGTAGATCATGTAATTACTAATCAGTTTGAGAATATGTCACAACATAGTTCATGGTGTTGATTACGTAAGGACGGGTGCATTGTTTATTTCTCTTTCATAACATGCATCTCGACTCACCTTCTTCGCAGTCTCGAGGACGGGTACTCGAGTACTCACGAGTAATTGAAGGCAAGTACTCAAGTACTTTCAGTTGCTACCTAGTACACAGAACAGACTCAACATGTCACAGGGAGTTATTCTGACCAATGACATTTGGCACTTACTTTCCTTTGCCTTCTTCTGGAACCTGTTCAGGAGCTTGACCATGTTGGTGTGGGAGAGGTTGGACTCTTCCTGTAACTTCTGGTTCTGGTTGTGGAGATGCTTCACCTCCACAATCTTTCCGTGTAAAGTGATCTCTGCTCGCAGCTTGGAGTTCTCAGCCTCAATATTCTTCATCATCTGTGCTTTTAATTCATAAGCCATCTCTGACTCTTCCGGGTCCAGCCTCCCTCTGGGGATATCACAAATATTATCTGCCAGGTGAATAGTCTCTTGATAATGTTCAGCCAATGGAACAGTTCCCTAGTTGACATGTTGCATGTCTGGTCAGACTTAGGCTCTGTTTTTATAAACAATCTGTCGGAACTAATTTTAGTAATCAAATTAATTAATCAATCTTACTTTTCTCTTGGGGTCTTTTCTTTAGTGACATTTGTGCTTGGTGACGTCAGGTCTCTCTGTGTCTGTCCCACCTTCTCCTGGAGCTGTGACAAGAATATTACAATATCTCATGTAATAAATTCACCCTCTCCTGGAGCAAGGTCAAGAACATTACCAAATCCCATGTAATTAATGAAATTCCCCAGCTACAAGAATACTATCCCATACATTGTAATTAAGGGACCGTTCATAATTTATGGCTAGGGCTGTGACGATGATTTTTTGGGGTGGGGGTTGCACCCATTTTGTTCTGGAGAGGTCGGGGGTGTCATCAAATTTGTACACATCTACTTGGGTGTGTGTGTGTGTGTGTGTATGTTTGTCAGCAATTTTGTACATAAACTTTATTAAAATTTATGCTTAAAAATTATGGGAAGGGAGGGGGTCATTGATTTTGTACATGACATGCAGGGGGTCGCCACTTACTTTGTACATAAATTTTAGGGGGGGTCATTCACATTGTGCATGCTTCTCAATAAAAATCATCATCACCCCCCGTAGCCATAAATTATGAACGGTCCCTAACTGATCCTTTCAGAAAAAACAAAGTATGAGTGTAATACGATTCAGGAGTTATTTCATGTGTCACATGATTTATATCTGACTGTAACTGAAGCAATGATAACAAAGATGTCTATAGTATTCATCATCACAGAACAATCAAGGATGACCATACACTTTGTGCTTGACAAAATGTTACCTCCACAGCAGCTCTTCATTACAAGATGACAACTAGGTCTAAATGTCTGTCTGTTTAATTTACTGTAAACAAGATTATTGTGTCTCAGGTTTAGACATAATAAAAAGTATCTCCTTACAGAATTTCATCAGTTATAGTAACACAAACTTATTGTTTCCAATTTAGCTTAAGACATTTTTAAAAGAGTTACGAATGATGACAGCATACAATACAAAATATAGATACAGCTGAGTTACTGTGACTATCACAGTGATTCATTCCTGCAATATTCTTTTAAACGGAATGTTGATAACATTAACAGTGACTCGGGTGCCTAACTCACGCTCAGTTCGCCTAACTCACGTTCTCCAGTAGCTTGGTGGCTTCTTCCAGCTGTTTCGACAGACCTTCCTTTGCCTGGGCACAGTCTTTCTTTCTGGAAGACTCAAGTTTTTCAAGTTATTTTGAATAGATTTATTTGTTTCAGAGAGTTTCTGGATTTGATCTTGAAAAGTCTGCAAAATCAACACTCACGCTTATATAACACATAGCTATTGATACATCTGACAATATGTTCATTACCCAAACACTGCTTGGGACGTCAGCTGTCTGTGTAATATGTACAATGGGACATCTGCTGTCTGTGTGATATGTACAATGGGACGCCAGCTGTCTGTGTGATATGTACAATGGGACGTCCAGCTGTCTGTGTGATATGTACAATGGGATGTCAGCTGTCTGTGTGATATGTACAATAGGACGTCAGCTGTCTGTGTGATATGTACAATGGGACGTCAGCTGTCTGTGTGATATGTACAATGGGACGTCAGCTGTCTGTGTGATATGTACAATGGGACGTCAGTTGTCTGTGTGATATGTACAATGGGACGTCAGCTGTCTGTGTGATATGTACAATGGGACGTCAGCTGTCTGTGTGATATGTACAATGGGACGTCAGCTGTCTGTGTGATATGTACAATGGGACGTCAGCTGTCTGTGTGATATGTACAATGGGTGTATGTGATGAGGAGGAACAAATAACAATGGCCGGTATCTCTAACACAGTACGGAGTCTCTTCAAAGAGCACACTTTCATTGGGTTTATGGTCGACATATGTGTTATCCACATTCAGTGAAACACAAGGAGAGTTATATCAAGTTGTCATTTCACTTGTGTACATTTCTGTATCTCAATATTCATCTTCATTAACCCAGAGGCTGTAAAGACGTAACATTCTACAAAAACAAAGATAGAAATGGGTATCCATGGAGAAATAAGTGAAGAAACAATATCCGTGATCTCATCATTATCATTTAGTTTGTGTGTCAACAACTATTTAGAATGTTTTTGTCACATAAAGTTTTTCTGATGTCCCTAGCAGCTGTTGGGCAGTGTACATACACTTTTTGGGACACTCTTTTTGGTTGTCAGATGTAAAGCTATACACGACACAACAAACACACAAAACCTGTATACATGTATATCGAACTACTGAAGCTAGGATCTGCTCTACTTAAACAAAACAAGCTTAAACCATGGGTATATGTTCACGCAATCATGATTCAGGAAGTAATTAGCAATACAATACAAAAGTGTCCTGCAAATGGTTTTAAGGCAAAAGTCTAAAAATGTAATCAGGGTGAACTTCACGTTTGCAAAAAATATTTCAAATTTGCTTCATGAAAAACAGATTAACATTGTAGAGCGATTTAATAACTGCATGAATCATACACGACTTCGTCTCACGGCAGACTTCTAACAATCTATTGATTTTCATATGAATAGTACTGTATTTATACGGTTACACACACACTTTAAGTACAACGGTATACGTGACATGAATTGCAAATAGCTGCAGCTGATATTGTGCAAATTGCGATACAATTGAATAATGATTATGGCGTTCACAAACGGCAGCCAAACCAAACATAAATGAATGACAACTATTGACAACCTTCCATGAATCTTTTGTTGACATTTTGATCAACTGACGGAGGTTACTATTTCGCTTTGTGAACTTTAACACTAGATACGATGGTTTCAGGACGGATTTGTTTACACGGTCGGGAAGGACAACAGTTCGGCAAAAATAGTTCCAAAGGGAGGTTACTCTAATATATTTCGTTACTGAGATTACCGCTATTAAAATTATAGCTGCTTGGCGACACTCTCTCAAACCAAATACTAGTACTATGTATTCGTGTGATTTTAGCTTCTACATGCTGTGTATATTGGCGGTTAGTGAACTCTCACCTCAGTCACTGAATTTGTAAATGTATTTTTGTTGTGGCCGTTGTTTTTGACTAATACTAGGATTGTATCATAGAAATATTTCGGCGTCACACTGTTATTATCGAAAAATATTGCTACTCACCAGTCTTATTCTTTTAAAGGGACACGTTACCGTGATAGGTCTGTGAGTACATAGACTATCAACGAAAGGAAAGAATGATTCTGACACAGGCATGTATGTGTTTTTGTGATCTCATTCTTGTAAACTATTTAGACTCTCTTAATAAACAGGTTAGGACATCGTCAGTTATCTGCAAAATTTGACGTGAAACGATCTTTTACAATGCTGCAACAAAATTAACATTAAAGATGAATTACACATCTCTGAGGAGCATCAGAGTTGCTGGCAACAGCATTTGACTGGAGAGCTAGTCGGTTGTTCGATCCCCTATCACTACCACGTGACACCAAAAGACATCTAAGATGCTACTTGGTGTTACCCTGCATATTGCTCGGCATATAGGGTTAGTGTCGCAGGCCCTCGTGTCTTTGCGAGGATTAAAGATTATTAAAAAAAGCATATACAAAAATTTGAGATGACCCCCGACTCGAAATGCTTCACAGTACAATACATTATGACAAGGCCGGACACTTCGATGCACCCCACCCGACTGCTTTGCCGATCGCTACGCTACCATCGCATGCAATCGGTTAAAACTTTATGTAAACATAATCATGGATGGTTGGCCTATCGAAAACCACTCATGACACCTACCAATTCTTTATTGTTATTTCTGCAAGTCGATTGAAACCCGATTTTGACCCTCAACTAAACGATCTTGACGAAAATGGATGACGATATATCCGCGCAAAACGGGGGATAACCTCTGACCGGCTGAAATCTCTTACCTGTAAGTACCCCTAAATGCAACATGTTTTTAACACCCCTGCTAACATCACACCTCATGAGTTCTTCAACAACCTCTTCGTGAACCTACGTCTCAGCTGATAGTACTCAATTTCTATGAATGGTTGTTTTTCAATACATCATTCCAGCTGTCAACAGTTTAGATTGATACACAATTATCTCTCTCACCCTCTCTTAATAAATACTGAGTAAATATTGGAAACTTACTGGTACGAAGAATATATTGCTATCAAATAAGGTGTATGAATAAATGTAATAAATAATCTTTTGTCGTTCAATACAGACTATGCCGGTTAATGCAATCCGGTTTCAGTCATGAAATACATGCGTTGTTCAATTTTGGGGTGAGAACCAACAATTTTTCTAAACTGGTCATAAAATAATACGCAAATCTGACTAGAATTATTATTTAAGAGTTAGCCATTTTCGTTTTGTACGAATCTCCACGTGTACGGATCATCTCGTATCCGTGCGGTAGTTAATGAACAGTCTGCTGTTGACAGCCAAATCGTCTAAGGCCCCGCTATTCGCTGTGCAGAGTTGCGTTCTATTCACTGACGTGGTGAACGTCTAAAACCTGTACCAATCCAGCCTGTTCAAAACAGTGTTAAACCAACTCATTCACCATTCACAAATAATATGACAATGGTTCTTTTCAGATAATGACTATATTCTGAATAAAGCTGACTTCACAAATATGCGGCCATAAGATGAGACCTGGTTTCAGGGTTTGGCCTCCACAAACATTTTCTAAAACTCGTGTTTCAAATTTACACTGTGGAGAGAGTCGGGTTCAATGACTGCCTCAAATGCATGCTGTTTGTTAACTGTACATGAAATGTCGATACCATTTTAGTTAGGTCTTTAAACTACACATCATTTATGTGGGCTATCACCGTGTCGCACTGAGGCGTATGTTCTTGCTAAAGTTTATTCCATTCGAAAACCATTTTATTAATCCGGAGTTGGAGATTCTTCCTGGACAAACACAAGTGAATACATTTAGATGGTGTCCTGGTTCTTGTTGTATGGCATTTTGTATCATTATAATGACCAGGTTTCCACACGATGTTGTTACAAATCTGTAGAAGCTTCCGGGTGATGTTTTGTAATATACATGTAATATTCGGTCGACGCACTGTTGATGTTTGTTGCGCCTGACTATCGCCCAGTTTCGTAATATCTGACCAAGGTCCACCTGGTTCCCGGCACCCTGTCGCCCCTGTCTTTGTAGTCGTCGTAAGACGGAGGACAGAGAACGTTCCTGGTGTCCTTGTGGACCTTCAATAAAACGGTACAATATCAATACGCACGAATTGGAATGTTAAGAGTGAGAACTTCGTTCTGAAATGGGGTAAACTTAATATTAATTATTATTATCCATATGGTGAAACATAACCAGTGTCATTATATCATATGTGCACATGTGCACATATCACTTTCCCTAGCAACCATTGTTTCTGTATTTCGTTGTCTGTGATGTCATTAAACAATTGAAGGTGACGTCAATGAACAGGGCAGTCACATTTGCTTACCGTATATTACTGCACAAATGTACATGAATAAAATGGATAATAAAGAAATTATTACATTCGCAAGTGTGCCACACGACTTATCCAAAACTCGTGCAAAATTTGTGTTTTGCCCTCGCTCACGCTCGGACAAAACACATTTTCTCACTCGTTTCGTATAAGTCGTATGACACACTTGCTCGTGTATTAATCTCTATTTATGCTTCGTTTCAGCTAAAGTGACAATGTGAGTGAGTATGGTTACATTGGTTTTACCCCGCTTTTAGCAATATTCCAGCAATATCACGGCGGGGGACATTGGAAACGTCCTTCGCATATTGTACCCATGTGGGGAATCGAACCCGGGTCTTCGGCGTGACGAGCGAACGCTTTAACCGCTAGGCTACTCCACCGCCCCTAAAGTGATAATGATGCACTTATGGTGATGATGACCAGTATAAGAACATTTTACATACTCTAATGTTTCTGTGTATCATGGATGAGTGTTTCCCACGGGGTGTTTCCGAACCCCTGTGTGTAAGGTTTGAACGTAATGTTCTCTGTCTGTTCCGCCGCTCCTTCTCCAGGTTATCTTGTTCTTCCTTCCATTCTTTTGCTCTCTCCTTGTGGTACTTTACTCGACCCTGTAACTTCTCCTGTTACAGTAGTAAAACAGACATAAGACTTAATGCATCCTTTATGTGTTTCCTTGATATCTGACAAGGATTGCTGTCCTCATGTTCGTGTGCGCGTGCGTGTGCTTTTAACAAGAAAAATATTCTGCATAAATATGACGATATTATTCATACAATTACATGTATTTATTTATTGAGGAAAAATCAATTTTAGTTTACTGCCCCTTGGGTTGGTTGAAGGATTACCCTATCTCACCTTGATATCCAGGTACGTGGGGCCTTCTTCAGCAGGGACTCTGTGTGAACGGTTACCTGTAAAGTAGACTCATATTTGGATTTACCCTTTACCTTATTCCAGCACTGAACCCTACAAAGAACCGATCATATTGCATTACTGACTCTAACATCACGCTACAGGGTTACCATATTCCCTGTAATAGATAGGGTAAGAAGCAGCTAATGTGTTCACACCTCAATATTTAAAGTCTAAGTCAGGTTGTATTCTGAGAATACCAAACGAGCAATTATTTATATTTCCCGACTGTGTTTGTTGTCAATTCCACATTTTAAACATAATTACATTTACTGCAAAAGTATCAAGATCCCATCCATAACCACCTTCGAATGTTCTCGCGGCTACAACCAAATACTAGTATATACACTAGATATAAGATCGATTGATAGATATTTCTATAGTCCATAAGCTACCTTTCCACGGCACATCGGATTGTACTAATGTAGCACTTACACTTAACGAAGGCAACTCGGGACGTGTTGTTGCATTTAATTAATTAACTTTAACAAATTAAAGTTTCATCAATCAACACTGGCGATCGCCAGGATGTCACTTGAAGTTGGTTACCTCGTGTTGACGCAAGGCTACGCGTCTCAAAGCCAATTTTAAAGTTTTTGAACATGAACGAGATTATATGGCATACATGTATACCAGTACTGGACGGGTGGACATGGAATATTTACCATGTTTCAGTTATTCTTTCGGATTCAGAAACCAGAATTATGCAATGTCTTATTCTGTTAGATCAGCACGTGAATGATAAACAACAACAAACAAACAAATACCGTCGAATATATGGGAAGCTGGATTATTTATGGAAAACCCTCGGGAGCATTGAAGAACATTAAATACCCTATCCGAAAACCCTCGGGAGCATTGAAGAACATTAAATACCCTATCCGGTTACCCTTGTAAATAAGATTGTTTTTGTAATGCACCAACACATATTGGAAGTACATGTACTTACAACATTGACCAATTTCAACAGCCCGGTGAAATAAGGGCTCTTTAATTAGGAATGTTTCAGTTTAACTTACACCCCTTTACATAAAAATGTTGCTAAAAATAGTTTAATCATCATGTTTAACACGTATTGACGTTTAACACGTATTGACTGCCTGTCACAGAAGCTCACCGTAATCGGGCTGGTCCTTGTACCATTTTCGCAAACTCATCTTCCGAAATCTCGGAGTCTGTGGACAAAGTAAACTTCTTCTGATAAAATAGAGCAGTTTCAATTTCCTATTTACAGATAAGAATAGTAAACAGAATAGCAGAAGGGCCATAAAGCATCTTGATATTCACAAGGGGGGATGCAGCTTTTTGAGAAAGGGGGTGCACACTTCATTTTCACGAGTTTCAATGGTCATTCAATAAACCACACAAAAGGGGGTGGGTAGGGGTGCGCACCCCTGCTCTCTCCATCTCTCTCTCACACACACACACACACACACACACACACATTCCTCCTGCAGAAATATCTGCTTCGACCCGCTAGCACAGATTAGTGTAACTAAACGAATATGCATATTTAGTAAACACTAAAAGCACGAGGCAGTTGTTTGTGCAAATAATGAGAGCTATACACGTAAAACCAACAGGGCTGTCCGTACTCCTGGCTACTTTCGGTTTACAAAGTTCACGTTACATCAGTTTAAGTAAACTTAGGCTCAGTACTTTTCGTTACACTAAGTACTGTACTGTGTAATGAATACTGAGCCTAAGTTTACTTAGTTTGACGCTACATATGCCTTACCTAACTCACCAGATGAGCGCCACATGATTATATCACATAGATCGGACATACTAGTTGGTCGTGTACCGTGAAATGAGACGCAAGGAGCCGATTAAGTGGAATAACATGATAACATACCTCCTGCGCCATGTTGACGTTCTCCTGTCATGTCACACACCTGGCTGGCACTCTGCCAGGGGTTCCGAGAAGTCGCGATAGCGACTACGGACACGGAAGTGCCTCGAGATCGATTCTATTCTTATATGCGGTACTTTGAACTGCCCCCATGGTGTGTCGATCATAAACAAGTTACAACCCAGGCGCTGGCGCTCCATAACAAAGATTATTACCTACGAGGGCGAAAATATCGGGGTTCAGGGCAAATTGTAAACCAAAAGTCACTGTGTTCTTTAATCTGATTGGTTGAAAAACGTGATCAAATGGTATTCGATTCCCGGAAATTCGCTGCGTATTGATACATACAAACATCGCTCACACCATTGTATTGTTACGTCGTCAGCTGTGATGACGTCATTAAAATCATATTGTGACGTAAAGTCCGAATGACGTCACAAATGAGCAGTTCCAGATGCTACCATGGGAGACAGCCGAAACGGCCGGCTGATGACATTTCACTGTTGTACCCGTACTCGATGTCAATGAGAGCAGACACAAAAAACGTGTGTGGACCTTTCGGTTTACTTTTGTGTTTACAATGTCGATAAACATCATGTGTTGGCGAATTTCCGGGTGTTATTGAGTATTTGAAGCACGGGAATTCATTTGGAACCGACGGCGTCAGCCGGAGGTTTCAAATGAAATATTCCCGTGCTTCAAATACTCAATAACACCCGGAAATTCGCCAACACATGATGTTTATCTCCTAAATATCACTTTGTCATTGGTGACGTGACGTCATGAACAATGCTGTGATGTCAAGTTTCATCTGTGACGTTGCGTTCTACATGTGGCGAAGGCGGGTAGCCTGCCAATGTTTGAAAGTAGATGTGGGTTTATTTACCTCAATTTCACGACTTCGGTAATAAACAGAATATTATATTCGTGCCCATATCATACTATGTATACGACACTCGTTACAAAATATCGGTATATCCCTCCTCTCGCTCGGGAAATACCAACATTTAGGCACTCGTGTCGTAAACATAGTATGACATGGGCACTCATATAATATCATCTATGCATTTTAAAGACTTGTGTGCTGGATACTTGATGGAATGGCCCGGGTCATTTAGTAATCAACGAAACATCATTAAATATAAAAACAACAAATTGACCTAGCGAGTTTATAAAATGACTTTGATCAAACATTTTAGAAGACAGTCCGGTGGTCCAATTGCGTAGCCTCTTACGACTCACTAAGGCACAGACCGAACACAAGGTTTATCAGGCTGCACTTTAGGCACAAACATTTGTCAACAGAGTTGAAGAATTACATATAGATATCGTGATGTTGCACACAGTAGCCGCTGTGGTCATTATGATGTTCTACCTTATCTGAACGTTTAGAACAGTTTCTAACCATTTGATTTTAGCACATTTAATAAAAATCAAATTATATGACCACATATATATATATTTTTATCTCAAAAGTCAGATTTTACCTTTGAATGTGATATTAAACTGAGATTTTGTTTTCAACATCACATTTATTGTGTTAAATAAAAGACATTTTCGCCGCGAATAGCTGTAAAATTGCTGATGTGGCGTTAAACAATATATTCACTACCTCACTCTGTATATCTGAAGGACTCACATTTTGGTAAGCCTTCACCAACGCCTAAATCCATTCCCATGGTAACAGTTTCATGAGATTACGCATGTTTACAAGTACATTGGTAAACACTGGTCCGATAATCGCCACTAATAAAAAAATTGAATGCGTCCTTCGGTGCAAGTTTTGTTATAATCATTGCGTTTCGGGTTCGCCGTTCAGAGTTCAGTCTGTAAAACTAGATTTCTCTTTTCTGCCGCACTTGTTGGCGCACTAATAAAGACGGAGCCCAGTTTCAGATGTTGCTGTGACGTCATCATTTACTGTGTAAATTCGGAGACCTCAGTTCGGCAGACACTCCACGTGTGGTTAGCAAGTCTATTGCATTTGGTGTTGTTGTAACGTTTTCTTCAGGTTTTGAGAAAGTACGTGTTGTTGTATTTCCGACTGAAAGCTAAGTTATGATTGTAGCATACCTGTGTTATATCTGTACGTGGTGTATTATTATTAATTGCTCAAATATTCTGTCAGCGATGGTTCCGATTCGATCACTGCTCCTAAACATTGGTGCGTCAACATACCCCGACACCGTCGAGCGTTGCCCTCAATATCGAACACTGGTTTACCGAGTGTCATGTTTATCATATAACCATAATATTGATTTGAATAATTTGTAATCTGAGCTTGTGTTATTAAGGATAACGTTTATTGAAATCCAGTACTAGAAAGTTATGTGAAATGATGATTCCGTCCACGCACTAATGGTGCAATGTTGTTGTTTAGGATCGTTGAGATTGGGGAAACCTACCGATCGGCCTATAATCAGTGTAGGAAAGATGTAGAAAATCTAGCCTGTCCACAGGACTGGCAGGTCAAATTTTTTACCAGTCCTGCCAAAATCTAGCCTGTTCTCCAAATATAAATAAAACACCTTCGGCAGTAAATATTCAAAAAGGTTATAATCATTATATATATGTCATTGGTTTGCTAAAATTGACCCGACATGAGGACAGACTAGATATTTTTTTAACCCGTTCTCCACAAAATTCATCCGTCTCGGACGTTGGGCGGGCTATCTTTCCTACACTGCTATAATAGACCAAATGGGATATAATAGGCCGTTGTGCTATAGGTCGATTGGCCTATAATTATGATATTTATCAAATAGATTTGATTTGAAATGGTGCATTTCCGCATGAGAATATTAACGCTGAAGTGGTCGTTGTCGGCACAGGTACAGATATGTACCCTAGCCAAAGTAAATGTACAGAAACGTACCCGGTATCCTAAATGGCAGACGAGTCCACTTTTCTCAAGCCAAAACCGGTTTGTGGTGTTGTTCCAGATAGCCTGATTTCGAGCGCTTTCACTGCATCGTCGAGTATTCACTTTGTATTCTAACGCAATCGAATATGGAGCTCATACCACAGTATGAGAGTTCCGATCAAGAAGATGATGACGATTTCCCATGTTCATTTACGACAGCTGTTGGTGGGAACGATTTGGAAACAGCCCTTTCAGGACACCCAAAACTTAAAAAGTTTCGCTCCTGAGAGAACAGTGCTGGATATTGTAGACAGCTTTCAATTTTCTGACGAATATGTCCGCGGTTTGACAGGCAGGGATAATTTTTAGTACGCGTTTGAGAAACCGGTTTAGCGCTCATCGCGATGCAGAATGGGTTCGATTGCCCACATTGGTACAATGTGTGAAGCCCATTTCTGCTGTCCCTGCCGTGATATTGCTGGAATATTGCTATTGCTAAATATTGCAGCGTAAAACTAACTCACTCACTCACTGATAATCTCTAATTGTTGGCAATATTGGTTGTTCTATCAGTTTCCTGGTTAGTAATTCTTACACTAACATTCACTGGGTTGCCCATTACAAGCCTGAATACATGTGATCATTCCATTCTCTACCTGTATTGTCTATTTCTTGTAGATGGCGAAGAGTTTACGCAGCAAATGGAAGCGTAAGATGCGCAACATTAAGCGAGAGAAGTACGCTGTGAAGGAGACAGATCGTCTCAAGCGTATCTCCAACCTTGCCAAGCAGCAGAATGATGAGCTTAAAGAATTGTATGAAGGTCAGTAAAACTTGTATGTCATATTGTTTGACTCGATTGATTCCTTGCTATTTGAATCAAGGAAACACTAAATCTTTAACTTTTTTCAATAGGGTTATGACAACCCCTTGACTTTGATGCTTAATTTTGAACTTTTACATATGGACTGCAAGTTGAAACTAATACTAAATATGGCACACCACAGCCCATCACTGACTAGTCACATATGCAGTGCATTACACTTAGAATATTGGTACACATCGGTTAACGTACACTACCCCATAACACACCCTTTCTCTATGTGACAGAGAAGCCATTAAGTTGTGATTTATGGTGATTTATGACTTTGGAAATACACAAGCAAGGCCCATCTGGTGCTGACATACTTCATGTTATGGGTGGTGTCAATTTGGGATTCAAACTCACAACCAGTGCATCCATAAGGGATATATGTTGTGGAGTATAGACCCCTGCAGAGCCTGTGATAATCATTGATGTCATTCTGATCTATAATACCTAGCTGTGGTAATTGCCTTAATATATTTTAGATATTATTCTGATTAAGAATTACATGACTCGGTGAATATTAGGAAATTTTGATATGCCAGTAGCTAGACAATTGTTACCTGCAGTTTTAAACAACATTCTTTCGCTTGCTTCTTTACTACCACAGTTATGTCTCGCACATTTCGTAACATACCCTTCATCATTCATTGTCCCACAGGTGGTGGGGTAGCCTTGTGGTTAGAGCAATCACTTATAATGCTGAAGGCCTGGGTTCGATTCCCACCTCAGTACAATGTGGAATCCCATTTCTGATGTCCCCTGTCATGATATTGCTGGAATATTGCTAAAAATGGCATGAAAACATACTCACTCACTCATTGTCGCACTCTGCCATTCATATCACAACTGGCTGTTAATTGACATCACATTCTATTAGCAATACCACCACTTACTAGTAAAATGTTACAAAGACAAGCACTTCTCCTTCCCCTCCCCCTCTTCTCTTCCGAACTGCGTAATGTTTCACAAACAACTAGCACACATGAATTGTCTTCTCCTGTTGGTGTTAGACCTTGTAACAAAAATGACAAGCACAGGATGCTGGGAAGTCTCTCCCAGAGTCTTAATCCAGAACAGGTATGTTGTATGCAGCAACAAGAAGAAAATAGAACAAAATATGTTTGTCTGTTAACCTCTTTGTTAGTCTGCATAAAAGATAATCAGTTAAATTTTTATTTCACAGTTAAAAAGGCTGGTGACATCATGAAAGACAAGTCCAAATCTGATGGTATGTCGTTTTTATATGTATGAGGTTAATATCAGTTAATATCTCCTACTTGCAGGGATGTTAAGGTGAGACCACAGGACACTGGACCACTGGGGTGGTATCACTTGTATCATCCTTGTCATCTTGGATGTTCCTTGTTTGTAAAGACAATATCTTGTGTACCGGTAATGCCAAGACCCTAGCAGAACCACTTTACTGGTCTTAACTATTAGGATGCTGATGATTATTTCAATTTTTTGTGATAAATAAGACCCATATTCTCTTGTTGCAGGTGGTGATGAAATGGATGTAGACAAGCAACAGAAGAAGTTCAACCCAACGACACTGAAGGACGAGCATGGCAGCTATCCTGCGTGGATGAATCAACGCGCCATCAAGCGGCTTAAGAAGAAACAGGTCAGCAAGAAAAAGAAGAAAGGAGGGAAGAAATAAACTTGTGTACCATGTAAATACTGTAAATAAATGCTTGTATATCTTCATTACATTGTTGCCATGTATGTGTATCGAGAATGATAAACATATTCCACCGTCTTACCCGAAGCATGAATTGGTATGGACTTGGAACCCTCATGAAGGCTGGTAAGGTTGGACAATCCTGTGATGGAACTTGAGAACAACAAGCCACCTTGTAGGGGTATGATGAGACACATCAAGCACCAGTACAACCCCCCAATCCAAGACCAGCACAGGTTGGTGGGGACCTAGTCTAACCCAGAATACCCTTGTGGTTTCAAACACAACACAGAGGCCTAATTATTGCAAAACACATATGATAACATTTATTTGTAAATGACATGAATTAATATACAATGAATGAAACATGTAACAACATACAGAAAAACAAACAAATTCTCTCTCTGGCTCTCTCTCTCAAGTCTACTTGTTGCTGGTACAGAAAATATGTCATTTCATTTCACTGGTCGTTGATCCAATAAGCGGCTATATACTTTCTGGGTATGACGGCACCTGATTGTCACTCATTGTAACCACTCCCACTGATGACAATAACTGGAGAATGGACCTTGGAACAAGACTGTCCATTTATCATGGTCCACTGTGTACAGTTAGACCTTCGGTCGATAAATTTGTATGTTCTCGGAACACCGAAGCTGTAAGGTTTGATCACCAAATGAACGGAGCACGTTCTCGAAGCAGTCTGCAGCTGTACTGCTGCCATTCCTTTGGGCGAATCCAGAGTTCCTGTGTCGTGTCCAGACATGCCATGACGGCCGCCCCTTTCCAACATGTCACACGGGGGTCGTTGTCCTAGTAACAAGGGACATGAAACATATTACACAACGCTTCACTACTATTGAAAAAAGGCAGCCTTCATTTATTGTATGTGGGCAGGGGAATTTTTTTAAACAATCTGATTTTTCCCAGGTGAAGACAACAATTAATTTATCAAAAAAAACCAAAATACCCCCCCAAAAAACAATTAATTTATCTAGAACTGTTAAACCATCTATTTACATTCACACCTAATGCTAAATTAACATGTTTGGGTCTTTTCCAAAAAACATACAAGGTACACGAATTAATATTTTACACTACCCCAGGCATATCTACTATTATAAGCAATATATCATATTAATTCCCAAATTTGTATTTTGGCACAAAAATACAACTTTCCTGACATACACCACAGCTAGAGAGTGTCTTGGAAAAACTACATTATAACAAAAACACTTGTAACAAACTGACAAATATAAAAAGAAATTTGGTCCTGAGTCCCGTTCCTCAAAGCGATCGTAGGGCTATGACGGTCGTAAGTCTATGTTAAAGTATGGAAGGTACGATCATCTTAGCGCTATGATCGTTTGAGGAACGGGGCCCTGATCACTTACTGTATATTGTGGTTGAAATGTGTGCAATGAACTATGGTTATAACAAACTCAAATTGGTTTTACCTTAAAGTTTGTAATAACAACAGCGAAACAATGACCTCATCAGAGCTGTTTATAGTCCGTTTGGCTCAAAAGCGGACTGATGAAATGCAATCTAACTCGAAAACTAATAAACATGTGATACTCAATGAAACACTGATCATAATAAAAACATCAGACCAACTCTGAGATTTTTGCAGAATTTATGTCCTGAAAATAATAAAGTTGTTGAACAAACTATCATTAAAATTTTGACACAGTTCACTATTTGTTACGAGGGAGGAGTGCAAAGAGAGGAACAGCCAGGTGTATCCGGAGCACGTGCACAAGTGCCGACAAAGCTATGGATTCATTTACCTGAGCTGTGCCGTATCCATCTTTTCTCGCACACCTGGCTGTCCCTTTCTCTTCACTCCTCCCTCGTACCAAATAGTGAATTGTGTAAATATTTTAATGATAGTTTGTTAAACAACTTTTTATTTTTAGGACATAAATTCTCAAAATACTCACAGAGTTGGTCTGGTGTTTTGATTATGATCAGCGTTTCATTGAGTATTATATGTTTATTAGTTTTCGAGTTAGATTGCATTTCATCTGTCCGCTTTTGAGCCAAACGGACTATAGTGTCTCATCATTGCATAACTGCCACACTGTCTCCTATGCAGGATGCACTTTACAGCCATAGTGTCCACAGGTGAGATGCCTACCTTTGGTCTTGTGAGTACGTCCATATTCTCCATCATGAGACGTTGATGGTTGGGCATCTGCAACCACACCCGGTGCTGAAGCCATGACTGTGCCCCCTCAAACAGTGCCAACCCCCCACCAACCACAACAATACAGCTGTACATCTTCCGCTTCAGATCCTCGCTCCCTGTAAGGAAGCATTCATTTTATCAATGCATATTTCAGGCCTGGAATTTATCAGTAATAAATCATGATAAGCTGTGAAACTACTGTTGACTGTGAACATGTACTACTCAAGAGAAATGAAAGAACAAGTGATTCTTTCATATTACAATAGTTAATCTGTCCTTCGATTCTTTCACATTACAATAGCTAATCTGTCCTTCGGTTCTTTCATATTACAATAGTTAATCTGTCCTTCAATTCTTTCATATTACAATGGTTAATCTGTCCTTCGATTCTTTCATATTACAATAGCTAATCTGTCCTTCGATTCTTTCATATTATAGCTAATCTGTCCTTCGATTCTTTCATATTACAATAGCTAATCTGTCCTTCGATTCTTTCATATTACAATAATTCTTTCATATTACAATAGCTAATCTGTCCTTCTTTCATATTACAATAGTTAATCTCTTTCATATTACAATAGTTAATCTGTCCTTCGATTCTTTCATATTACAATAGCTAATCTGTCCTTCAATTCTTTCATATTACAATAGTTAATCTGTCCTTCGATTCTTTCATATTACAATAGCTAATCTGTCCATCGATTCTTTCATATTACAATAGTTAATCTGTCCTTCGATTCTTTCATATTACAATAGTTAATCTGTCCTTCAATTCTTTCATATTACAATAGTTAATCTGTCCCTCACTTTTTCATATTACTACAGTTAATCTGTCCCTCACTTTTTCATATTACTACAGTTAATCTGTCCCTCACTTTTTCATATTACTACAGTTAATCTGTCCCTCACTTTTTCATATTACTACAGTTAATCTGTCCCTCACTTTTTCATATTACAATAGCTAATCTGTCCCTCACTTTTTGATATTACTACAGTTAATCTGATAAAATCTTTGAATGGCCTTTAGAAGTGATACACATAAAAGGGGAAATTTATGGATGTCAACTTCTTTATTTGAGGAACACAACTGACAGATGGAAGCCAGGTTAAGATCCAGGTATAAATTAGCAAAAAGACAGCAAGGGGAATATTAGCACAAACAATTTCCATGCAACACCATTCTCACCACACTGCTCTATACAGTGAAGGATGGCCTCGTCGACCCCCATCAGCTGAGCCACGGGTTCAGTGTCTTCCTCCTCTTCCTCTTCCAAATCATGGCGCCGTCCAGTCTTTGTTTCGGTCAGTGCCAATGTCTCCGGAGCATCGTTGGAGTCGTCGTCCATCTGGGAGTGACTGAGCTGGGTGTCCTCCAGCTGACTGCTCTCTGTCACGTCCCGAGACTCCTGGTTCTCCTTCTTGGAACCCAGCTTGGCCTGCAGGATGAGCAGGTGGCTAAGTACATTGTATAAAATACAGCTGCACAGGCTGAGAGATTAATAAAGTCGTTTGATCGTGATGATATCACAATGGTCTGGAGCAATTCCTTGGAGGTATTACATATCATCTAAGCTAAGCTATATCTTCTACTGAAGCCAGATTAGGATGATAAATGAAAGTTCCTTTATGCTGCAGGCTTCAATATTCCCACCATGGCCAATGGTTGACAGCTGTCTGTTGCACACTGAATCAACTCTGGTCAACTGTCTCAGTCTTTCAAAACATCAAGTATGGCAAACATGAACATATTTGAACATATTTGAACATATTTGGACATTATCTGTCAATGCCATGTTGACATACTCTGCAAATCTTGCAGTTAACTAACACCTTCACATCAGCTGCCATGTTGTTTATGAACAGGATGTCGAATTTGTTATAAGATTGTAGATTATGTATAGATAGATTTACCATTCAAGTGAACCTCAAGCCCAGTTCAAGGTAGGAAACTGAACTTTTAGAGTTAACTCCCTTGCCTCAAGGTGGTCTTTACAGCAATCAGATTTAACATATTAAATACACACATGACCATACTGACACAAGTGTTGGTTTCTCTTACAGACTTAGTTCTCTTAGGGACTGCTATTTAATTTCAACTTGGGATTCCAAACACACCTGACACCTTTAACCTTAGAATATGTAATCATTACAGTTCAGGGCGTACCAGGTCTCGTTGGGCTCGCTGTGTTTGTCGAAGATAGCTCTCATCATGGGGGTCAACTGGGTCACCATCGAACCGGGTCTGAACCCGGACAAGCTGCTGCCCCTGCACAGCAAACATGTCTGGGTAGAGCATCCCAAGCGGAGACAGGAGCAGCTCGTCGGCCAGACGCAGGTTGAATTTGATGATGGGCTTCTGGGGCTGCCGGATCTGTAGGAACTGGTTCACAATGCCAGATCTGTCCTGGAACAACAGATTAGGGATGCAAACCAATTAGTGAGTGGGTGGGTGAGTGGGGTTTGGAAACTAGCTGGTGGTTGGAGACTGGTTCAAACTCTGAATCTGACCTGGAAGAACAGTGGAGTGAATAAATGGGTTAGTGCACAAGATGGTGACATATTGTGAGTGTGTGGATGAGGTATTGTGAGTGAGTGAGTAAGGTATTTTGAGTGAGTGAGTGATTGTAGCTTTTTTAACTACTGCTGCATGTAATCAACTGAGTTTTGATGGGACAAGCCAGTCATTTACAGCACATACACTGATAAACACTTGCTGGATCATCAGGCAAGTCCAGCACATTGTAGTGAAGTGAAGTGAAATTAGGTTTAAGGTCGTGCTTGAGAATATTTCATATGACGACATGCATGCGTGTGTATGTGTATGTGCGGCTGCTTGTACTAGCCCAGACTGAAGCTGGTTTTATAGTGCTAGCCCACTGAGATACCATGCCGCAGTGAAGCAGGAATACCCCACTCAGACACATTTATACTGACTCCCGAGCCGACCAGTCCTTGTTGGACCCATTAATGCTGAGCGCCAGGCAGGGACCAACAAGTACCACATTTTAACGTCTTTTGGTATGACGCGGTCGGGATTGAACCCGCGACCGTCCGCTCTCCGGGCGGACATTCTAACCACTACACCACGGAGCACATTGTAACCACCATTCTCCAAGTAATGTAAATGAATATATAAACTAATGTATTGTATTGCTGGAGGCTGTATTGCTATACCACATTAAAAACATTTTGACAATGGGTATGAAGAACTCACCACATCCATGTGGCAGAAGGATTCCTTCAGCTCCTGCATTAGTAGGATGTCAGTCGGTATGGACAGATCCACCTCCGGCAGGGGCACACCACTCTTCCGCAGCATCCAGCGGAAACACCGCGTCACATCCGAACCCCCGTACTCCATCGTTAGTCTGAAGACAAAAACATCTCTCCACATGAACAGGGTCCAGACTGTGGTCTATGCAAAATGGTACCTAGAGTTATCTCCCTTGGACCAAGAGACAAACCATACCCAGTATTTTGTTACACTATTTAACTGGAACATTGAATACTGAATATAAATAAATACAAATGAATGTTCATTCTACAAGTGTGTGTACCTGGTAGGTTTGTGTGAGATGCCATCTTCCACACATGATATGCTAGTCTTCTGATCCCCAACGTCAACAACACATGCACACGGCACACCCGTCCCATACGTCGCACACACAGACTCCTGAAAACACAGCAACACTACACCATGGACCCACTGCTTTCATGAGGCAGTTATACCAAGAATCAGTTATCAGTTGTTTGAAATACATAACTTGGTAAGGCAGGCTATGTATACATCATGACTTCCTGGTGAATATGGAAGCAATATTTACAGGACCATCTGCACACCTGAGCATTCATAAATGACAGCCAAATATATATAATATTCCATGTATATTGTACCCTCAAAATTGACAGGAAAATAATTACAGGAAACTTTAGGAATTTTCTTACAAACAAGGAGATCAAAATTCATATTAAATTACATTATTCAAAATGAAGAAGTGTAAATCTTTTTGGAAGTTCACTGTCGATTGTTGCCGACCATGTGAATCAAACTACATAGGAACCAAGATCACTGTCCTCTGTGAGATACAAATGTTCTGAGCAAAGCTCATCCATTAATACATTTTCTAGATTCCACCCCACCCCCCACCCCCATTATCACAGGTACTGAATGAGCTACTTGACCTGTGACGTATGTCATCAACCTGAAGCCGTGCTGACCTGATGAATGAAGGCGGCGCCGAAGCCGAGGGTGTCCAGGAGTAGGTTCATGAGGGCCTTGACGTGCTTGTGTATGTACACATCTGGGATCAGCATGATGGCCTTGTAGTGCTGGAACAATGACAACAGTCCTCAGGTAAACAGTACCTTATTCCACCTCCTACATAATCCTAATTTCCCACTTGATACTGAGCATGTTAACATGGGTAAAGAGATTTAGGTGAGGTGAGGTGAAATTGGGTTTAACTCATATTTCGCTCATATGACGACGTGCATTCGTGTGTATGTGTATGTGTGGCTGCTTGTACTAGCCCAGACTGAAGCTAGTTTTATAGTGCTAGCCCACTGAGATACCATGCCGCAGTGAAGCATGAATACCCCACTCAGACACATTATACTGACTCCGAGCCGACCAGTCCTTGTTGTACCCATTAATGCCGAGGGCCAGGCAGGGACCAACAAGTACCATATTTAACGTCTTTTGGTATGACGCGGTCGAGGATCTAACCCGCGACCTTCCGCTCTCCGGGCGGACGCTCTAACCACTACACCACGGAGGCGGTCGTAAAGAGATTTAGACCAGTTATCGTGACCATTGGATTTAATCCAAGTCATTGAACAATTTGGTTTCAGCCTGTTCGAACCACATGTATATCACATGATGGCAGATATTGTGGGAGGAAATCCAGAAGCAGATCAGAGTGAGTGAGTGAGTTTAGTTATAAGAACGCTGCACTCAGCAATATTCCAGCTATATGGCCACGGTCTGTACATAATTGAGTCTGGACCAGAAAATCGAGTGATCAACAGCAGATCATAGACCGAGATGTATCCACAACAGAATCCTGACACAAAGTGACAGAATCCTGACATAAAGTGTGTTATTTATCATATTATGTTAAACAGTATACACACCAAATACACGAGAAGCATAAAACTTGTACAGCACATTGATATTAATACCTTAAGATCCTTAATTGGTATGCTGAGATATGTTTCCAAAGCCTTGCTCCAGATGACCTCAAGGTCAGCCATGACTGATGTGAGAGATCCACATGGTCCCCCATGGAGGTTAAGGCGTCCACGCCGCATCGGCCAGTGTAGGGTGTAATTGTCTGATGGGTGCACATACAATGCCTACAAGAAAGGCCACATTGAACATTCTGTTCATTAACACCAAGTATAGACTTAACAATAACAGTTGCATCCACAAGTCACATTTTGGATGCAGAAACAATGATAGTTATGTTAGAAAACATATTAGAATTCTCAGAGCATATTTTAGAGACACCAGAGACTGGATAATTCAAACATAATTTCAGCTCCATTCATCCAGTAGTATCTGAGGCTAAATACACATGCACAATAACAACACTATACCTAAAGGTCAAAGATGGTAAATTGATAAGAAATATAAAGAAATAGAGATTATTACACCAGAACTCCAGATAAGATTTAGCTCATGTGGGTACTGTACCCATTGTATTTTTTGGGAGTGGGTATTATGAATGTTGAGTGGGTATTTCATTTTCCGTTACCCACTGCTTTCAAATATGTGGGTATTTCAGTGAATTAACTCACCTAAGTATATGTCATTGAGTATGTTTACTAAGCAGGTATGTTCTGCTTTATGTCATACCTAATCAAAACTAACTTAAATATGATGGAAATGATTTCATAATAAATCACTCATCCTGTAATAACAGTACAACTTGATAGCAATCGATGTCTTTTTCATTACGCAAGCGATTTTTATAAATATATTCCGTACGCATTTGTTATAAACTTTTTGCGTATCTAACATTTTAAATGCGTAATTGGTACGCAACAATTATTTTTCAATGCGTATTTGGAAATTTTCTATGCGTATTTTACCCAGATACGCAGCTTATCTGGGCCTCTGATTACACAAGCAAGTGTGTCATACGACTTATACGAAACGAGTGTGAAATTTTGTATTGTCCGAGCGAGAGCGAGTTTTGTATAAGTCGTGACACACTTGCTAAAGTGTAATAATTTCTTTATTATCCATTTTATTCATGTACATTTGTGCAGTAAAATACGGTAAGCAAGTGTGACAGCCCACTTCATTGACGTCATGTTCAATTGTTTAATGACGTCACAGACGACGAAACACAGAAACAATGGTAGCTCGGCAAAAGTGATATGTGCAAATATGATATATATGACACTGGTTATGTTTCACCCTATGGGTAATAAAGCATCATATGCAAAATACCATATGACATGATTGCTGCCCATCAAATTTATAATGATATACCCAGAATAGATGGCACAATTGACAATTTTTAATATGACCATGTTTAACATCATATTTCAATTGTAAGCATATTATAAAGGTACCAAAGTTGGGATCATCCAAACACAGTTTCATATGCTTTGTATATTCAAATGAGATGTTGACAAAGCAATAACATAACAGGGTTTTGAAGGTCAGAGGTGAGTGAGTGAGTGAGTGAGTTTAATTTTACGCTGCACTCAGCAATCTTCCAGCTATATGGTGGCGGTCTGTAAATAATCGAATCTGGAAGGTCAGAGGTAATGAACTGAAAAAATATATTAGATGTGTCACTATAAGAAAATACAAAGTGTCCCTGCTGAGATAATGCTAGAATTAAACCGGATTTAAATGCTACGAACCTCTTCTCCAATAATACAGGCAGGTTTCTTGTCTGTCTGTGTCCATTTTAGAGGACAAATAACATCAGTCCTCTCTCCTTTTGATGACTGGTTGTAAGCAAAATGCTGGAAAAGGCAAAAGTACTTAAGCTAAATAACACTTAAGGAAGGGACATAACAGATATAATTACTTAGTAGGACGCTTCATTCTCACTTGCTGGGTTCGCATCTGACTTGGTTTGTCAAAGTGATTGAATTAACAGTCTCTCATACATGTTGAGTCATTGACTGCTTATACATGTACTTAAACTTCATATCATGAGTGTATTAATTGGTGATTATGTTTAAACAATTTCCTACTACCATAAAAAACATATAATTTTTGTACACAGAAAATATGTTTCAGTGCAAAATATGCATTGTATCATTCAAGTTATGAAAGAAGTGTCTCTCACAATATACTGCAGAATCAGTCATCTACCTGTTTGTTTGAAGTGGTTTGTCTGTAGCCGCCCATTGAGTTCGGTTTGGTAAGAAGAGCCTCCTCTGCATTTTTCAAACCAGTTTTCATCAGATGGTTAGCTTCTGGATGCTGAACAACAGAAATTGATTACATGCATCACATATCATACGAACCTCAACCTGAACGATATGAACTGATAAGCTGCATCAAACATAAATCTGAAGCTAAAAACCTTTAACACAGATAACAAGAAATATGAGAAATATATGTTTGGTTACTAAACTTGTTTGGATTGTTGTCTCTGTACGCAATGAAACCAGACTTCATGTGAGCAAAACATGAAAACTACTGCAATCATTTCTTTTCTTGATATTCCAAATACTGACCTATTACGGTACCAACCAAATGTTATGAATGGCAATGTACCCAACACAGATTTTAATAATCCAATGAACCTTGCAACACAGAACCTTGTTTTACTTACGTTACATTCTGGGCGCATCAGCCACGACTCTGGAACTCTGGGGCTTTGTACCTTCTTCCTGCGAGCAACACAGTGGGGAATTGTGATTGGATACGGGTCCGATGCACGCCCGAGTCGCAGGTTGTAGGAGCCAGGGTGAATAATTACCACTGTAGCTGGCTGAATCGGCTAAAGTCAAAAGAACATGCAGTTTAAAACAATCACCATGAAATGTTCAAAACATGGATATTCCATGGTTCGTTTTTCTCAGATATGTTTTCAGTTACATCATTTATCTGCAGTGTTTTGATCTTCTATCCAGACCCTACATCGCACTTGAGAAGAACGGGATTCTTCTTTGGTGTTTTGTAAGCATTACTGATTAAAAATGACTTGCCGAATGATAAGTTTGTTGCTTGTTCTGTGTCAGATTAATAAAACTCCCAAGTTTACACAGTGGGATAGTTACCTCGATTACGGGATCAGGTATTGGTTGAGCAAATGGCTTTTTGGTTGAAGTAGGAGGCATTTTTCTTGATCTGTGGAATGAATTTCCAACATTCAATACATGTGTTTGAGTTCTACGTCACTGTTATCGGTGTTTACTAAGGGAGGCCACGCGTTCTGGTTCTAAGCCTACGTACCGCTAATAAGAAATAATCTGTACGTGTATGCTGAAATAAATCCTTACGAAACTCAGAATACACGAAGGTACCCTAGCTTGGCAAATTACTGGGACAAGGACTAGCCTATAGTGTTCCACACTGTACGGAATGACCACTACGTAACAAACACGTTTGCATATTTGTCACCCTCGTTTAGATCTCCATTCACACACTTGGTAACCCATGTTCGTATCAGTAGCGTCAGCAATGGAATGTCGTCACTCCTCTCTGTGTTCCTTTCTGGTGACATTACAGACACATAACGTCATCAATAATATGGTGACGTCAAAGACATTATGCAGTGAACTTGTTTGAGAGCGTACGTGCACAGCCCCTCGTGTCTTTGCGAGGATTAAAGATGTTAAAAAACATAAAACATTTGAGATGACCCCCGACTCGAAATGCTTAGCAGTACAATATATTATGACAAGGCCGGACACTTCGGTGTCCCCCACCCGCCTGCTTTGCCGATCGCTACGCTACAATCGATTAAAACTGAATGTAAGTTACATAATCATGGATGATTCGATCACCACTCATGACACCTACCAATTCTTTATTGTTATTTCTGCAAGTCGATTGAAACCCGATTTTGACCCTCAACTAAACGATCTTGACACAAATGGATGACGATTATGATCGCACAAAACGGGGTGTGTGGTCAAAGCAAGTCGGGGGTCATCTCAAATGTTTTATGTTGTTTAACATCTTTAATCCTCGCAAAGACACGAGGTCCTATGGCACCGAAGCGTCCGGCCTTGTCATAATGTATAGTACTGTGTAGCATTTCGAGTCGGGGCTCATCTAAAAAAAAAAAAATTAAATCTTTAATCTTCGCAAAGACACGAGGGCCTGTGCGTGCGTTCTGCTGCAAGGAGGAACAAGACCAAGTGATAATTTTCCAATACAGGGATGAGCGTTCGCAACAGGGAAACAGGCTCCTATTTCTTTCTTATGAACTCATTTCAGTCTTATTGCAATTTATTGTCGGATTAAATGTTTTCGGATGGCAGTTTTTACGCTCGCTGTTTTAAAACGAAGCGGACTACGTCACAGAGACATTGTAAATACTCGGATGGTGGCTTGTGATTAAGATAAAGTTGTCTTTAAATAGATTAGTGACATGTTTTTACAATTTTTCACGTGGTAATCGAGAAAACAATGGAACCCTTAACACGAGGATATTTGAACAAGGCCGACCTAATTTGAACAGATGTTTGTGTATCGATTCTGTTTGATGTAAGTCTCTCGTCTGGTCATGAAACATCACTTTGGTGTATTTTTAGTCAAGAGTAGTCTGTATTCACGGGAGGTCTGCGCTATTTTGTAAAATTATTAATTGCATTTATAGTGTCGTATTGTGCAGATATATATAGCGGGCTGATAAGGTGCGGTTGCTGAACACAGGCTGTTGTTTAGATGCCGTATTTGAGTCCTACTAGTTTTTCGGAAAGGCTGTTTGTAGATGCTTCGTTTGTGTTATCAGTATGTACATGCATGGTGACGTTTAAGGGGGAAATAGATGCCAAGTTGAACTGAATATACATCTGATACTTCAGTGGTCAGTTGGTCTTCAGTGGGCATTGATCAGTACTGATTAATGTGGAGTGTACTTCTATTTATACATTACGGATGGAAAGGAAATCGGTTGAAACTAAGATGACAACTCGATCACTCAGGCGGATAATGAAGAGCGACCTGTAAGGATGAAATGCAGGAACCTAAAAGTGGCCTGGCTGCCGTTGTACAAAGTGATCTTAGCGCTAAGGTGATCCTTACTCCAATATCTTAGCACAGACTTACAACAGTCGTAGCTTTGAAATTGCTTTGTGCAACGGCACCCTGGAACACGAACCCAAGGAGAGGTCGCCATGCAGGTATTACTGACGATGACAGTGGAACGTCGTCACTCCGTACTGTGTTCCCTATTCCGGTGACATCACAGACACATGACGTCAACTATGAGGTGACAACCAGTCGACGGGGCCCAGCTTATCGTCTAGATCTGTCAGCACTAGGCGGCCGGCATGGTTGTGGGTGGGCGTGTTTCGAGGAACTATGCACATGGGAAATGTCATGGATAATATTTCGTGACAGACAAACAAGTAGCCAAGTTCCCTTCCTTTCTGTTTTCTTCAGTCCTATTTACTTCCATAGCTGTCTTAAACTTAAACATTATGGATAGAACGGAAATCGGTCAGTGTTGCCAAAGTGTTTCCCTTCAACCCAAGATGCTGTAGGCGCATGGCGTGGACGCATACCGGTCTCGAATCCTGTTGCGCTGTTCCTTATCGTTTCCAACCTTACATCTTCTACTACGTCGAGTGGTACAAGCTAGCCTTACCATTTGCTTCACACTTCTTTGTAGTTGATGGCCAGCCCCTGTTTCTGTAGACGTCTCCAAATACATAAGGTGTGGGGGACAAAAGCAACCTACGGACGGCAATGTGGGCAAATGACTCGCAGCCAAATTGCTAACGTTATATTTGGTATGAGAGTCAACAAACGTGTTCAGTGGACTGTGTGTCGGCTTATTTATCAATATTCTACACGTTTGCATGGGTACATCCCCTGCGCCGAACATCTCCAAATCATTGTTTCATCATGTTCGTCTTCTCAACGAAATCCGTACCCGCCATACAGCTGCGCTCCGAATCTCACAATCTCCATGAAAGTCCCTCTCAGTTGTGTCACTAACCGGTAACTAACATGCAACAGTGATATGTGATGTCATATATGAGTTTACAAAGCAATACTGGCGACTAACGGGATCGGGTGTTCAGACTTTCTGACTTGGTTAACACATGTCATCGTATCCCAATTGCGTAGCTCGATGCTCATGCTGTTGATCACTGGATTGTCTGGTTCAGACTCGAATATTTACAGACCGCCGCCATATTAGCTGGAATATTGCTGAGTGCGGCGTAAAACTAAACTCACTCAACCACCCACTCACAAATCAATAATATTCTGATGAATTATAATGGCAGTGCAAAATAGTGGGATTACAAGATTTATGCAATGGCAATATTATATAAAGGCAGTGATTATAGCAAAAATGACATTAATGATAATATTTATCTCGCTACAACATCGGCCAAGCATCCAAAATAACCAGAGACTGGGAGTTCTGGGTGAAAAGTGATCTTCACACCATTGCTGATCTACTTGTAATGTGGAATGACCAAGGCAAGAGTTAGCTCCCCTTAAATACATTAAAAAGCTTCCAGAAGTTTCTTTTACTCTCTGGGTCAGATCACACTGGAATATTTCGACCCAGACCAGCCATGGCTCTCAGTCTAAATATAGTACAGTGTAACCAGTACACCAGTACTCTGCTGTACCTAAACATAAACAACGTATTACAAATACAACACTGTTCCACAGTGAATAACATTTGCCACACAACAGTTGTGCTTTTACCATTATGTGGTACTGTTTTAAAAGATGATAATTATTCAGCAAATTGATATGCCGGTTTGTCACACAAAGGTTGTCAGGCAATGAAATAATTGAAACTCCACTCAAAAATGTTTTATGTGCAACTAACTCTGATAGATATGCTACAGATAACTGATTTAATATACATGTATATAGCTTTTTGTAAAATTGTTTATAAATATGAAAAGAAATACAACAAGTCAATATGTATTCCATGAATAATAACAATGCCATTAGTAAGGGTGAATCTTCTATTCTTTAATGGAACACTCAGCAATGTTCCCGCTATATGACAGAGCTCTGTGAATGTTCGAGCCTGGACCAGACAAACCACTGACCACTCTGACATGCATCGACCAAATCAGTGAGCGCAAGTCTTAGCACGATAGTCGCTACTTACGTCAAGCATGACTTGCTGAAGACGATCCTACCCTGGGCCTCCCTCCCTCTCTCTCACACTCCGCCCTGTGACCGTTATTGTACGTATGGATTGTCTTCTATGAACAAACAACACAGAGATAATACATGTATATAGCTATGGTACCTGGAAACTGTGCAGTCTGGATTAATTGGAACACAAACCATGTAACTTAGTCGTACGAATCTACCTTAAACAAATCATATATTTAACCGGGAGTGGAAATAATTAGATATATAAATTATATGACTAACAGTTCCGACAAACACTAGATTTATATTGAATGAAGTGAATTACTTCGCTTCAGTATTTCATTTAATGTTGGAAGATTTCTGTAAACAGCTGGTGAGAAAGCGGGTAGCGTTCATCATATGTCGGTGAAGATGATGCTATATTTACGCTATCAGTTTCATTGAATTATAAACTGTTCTATGTTAATCAGTATGTCAACATTTACAAATGTTCAGTTTATGTTTTGCAATAACAGGTAGAAAAATAATTAAAAGCAAAACATCCAAAAGGGAAATACAATTTCGATGATCTAATACACACAGAAAATCAAATGATCTGTTTCAGTGGTATTTGAACGGTTACAATGAAGATATATATATATATATACTGATTACTAAACACAAAAGAAACGTCGCCTTTCAAAACCAAATGCCAAATTTTGCTCTTACAAGGTGGTGTTTTTATTATGATTGTACCGTTTTGTTAACACCAGTGAGTTTTATGATGAAAAAGCATATCGACCAAACGCACCGAAAAAGGCAGACATGGTAAAAGGTTCCGTATGGCATTAGTGAAAATGAAAATGCACGTGCATGTCGTGACAACCCTACAAATGAAAGCGTGTCCCAAACTCGCCTGAAGTCATTTTTGTTTTGACACAATCACCATGCCACGACTTACGAGAGATCGGAGGAACCAAGCCTTGGGACGATTGCAAGTTGTCCAGACTGCACGGAGGGTAGCCAGTCATTTTAATGTTCACGTTAGGACAGCAGGAGTGGTATTAAGTCACTAAGAGCCTTCAAGACCGTCAACGGAGTGGGCGACCTTCAGTAACATCACAACGTCAAGAATGACAGGCTGTGCGCAACCATCTGCAGGATCGCTTCCCCAGAGCGACGGAAACAGCACGGCCGACCACTGGGACAACAGACCCATCAGTGCCGATACAGACCGTCGACGTTTGCGCGGACGAAACCTCTGCTGTCCCAGATCATATCGTAATCCTGTCCTCGCCTCTCACACCGCCAAAACCGACTGCAATGGGCAACTCGGCATCGAGAGAACTGTGCTTTTATCTCATGAAAGCCGATATTGTGTTTCGACAGTCGATGGCAGAATGCGAGTATGGTGAAGGCATAGGGAACTGTTTCCCAATGATTGTATATTGTTGAAATAGACTCGTAGGGTGCTCCAAGAATCATGGTGTGGGGTGCAATCGGTCTGAACCAGATAGTTAGCACCGTGGTGTTCCAGAATCTTGGTCCATGATGAGGAAATGACGTGACAGCTGCTCGCTATATTGACCAAGTCATAAGACCCCACGTTGTACCACATTTTGGATAACAGAAATCACATCTTCCAGCAAGACAACGTTCGTGCAGACACTACCAGAGCAACATTGGGCTTCCTGAGAAAACTGGCATCCAAACCATACAATAGCCTGCACTCAGTCTTGATTTGAGTAAAATAGATCACCTTTGGGACGAGATTCAAACAAGACTGAATGACCTCCAACCAAGGCCGAAAACTGCGGCTGGACTCGATCAGGCATTTCGCAAAGTATGGACCCAACCAAGTGCCTTCTGGCCTTCATCAACCGGCTCACTCATTCCATGTACAGACAATGCAACGATTTCATCGATGCCCATGGAGGCCACACACAATACTGACTTTGGGGTATCTTAATGGTACAATTTTTGGTGATTTTGTTTGTGTAAACTCTAAATGTGATTCCTGAAAATGTGTTAACCACAATGGTCAAGTTTGAACTCAATCCTCCGTTTGGATTGTTAATTAGAGTGAGTTAAACTGTGTGCTTTAAGAAACCGCTATCGGTGCGACATTTCTTTTGTGGTTCAGTATACTTTAAGAATTACAGCGTCTTTATTGTAATATAACGTGACTCTTTCGTTAATGATAATAATAATAATCCATTATCTGTGTATTGCTATTACCCCGGATAACCCAAGCTGCAGGTTAAAGTACTGTCGGAAATAGAAACAGATTGTTTTTAGGCTGTTACTCTGTATCCCTAAACTTTACACAATTACAAATAACATATGTCGAAATAACCCCATCGGCCTAACTGGGTGTTCAGTGGGATGCGTAATTGGATATCCAGTAAAGTATGTTTACTCGTAAAATCGGACAAAACTTAGAAAAGAATACGAATAGCTGCTGAAAACAATAGATCAGACTATAGATGGCAATTAGGTCGCTCAGAGATGTATGACAACAGATCGTCGACTCACCTGGCATGAAATTCATGTGTCATCTCAATGACATTTTATGCTTTTTCATGTGTGTTGAATATGTCTCATCTATTGATTAACATCTGAGGTGTCTTTCTTTCATAAAGTTTATGTTGAGATATGTAAAAGAGTATGATACCCGTAGAAAAGCTCAAATTATCCACTGTATTAAATGTCTCAAAATATATAGGTGGCATGACCAAGATCGACAGGACTATATATTATTTGGAAATTGTTATGACATGCCGTTTACTTCCCTAGTATAATTACCCTGAAGAAGTATCTTATCTTAGCTGATATCTCTATCCCCCAGCTGCGATACCCTTCCTGGTTTTGCTTTTGGGACGACCCCTCCTACCTGTTTCTTTTTCTAATAGTGAGACTCCGTGGTAGCTGCATCCTTAATAGTTTCAGCATTAAAGTTATTATGTTTTACGTCAGTTATCGTTTATAATGAAGCTAAGTTTAATTTCAAAATGGGCATTTAAAAAGTGTCCTTTGTCATACAACATCATCGCACACTGATTTGCTTAAAGCCATGGTCTGTTCCAAATAAGAAAGGAAAAAACCGCAATGCCCAGCGCCTTGAGCATGCACTATTGCGTGGATATGTGCGCTCTACTAATATCTAATAAATTGTAGATATAAATGTGGAAAAGTTGGATTTTTGAAAATTGCGACAGTACTTTAGGCGCTAGACTTTATCCCACCGGGTACCCATTTTCTGCTGGGTGAACAGAGGCAATTTGGAACAAACTCACTTGCCACATGTATCACATGTGCTTTGTTCTCGGGCAGGACTGAAGTCCTGGGAACACTCAGGAGTCAAACTGCTATAAACACGGTCACCCATCCATAGACACTCCGCGCCCAACGTTGCATATAAGTTCACTTGATTTGGTACCTGAGCTCTATGCACAGGACCACACGGCACCACATGAAGACGGCTCTGATTATTATATTCGTGTCAAGCGAGAGTGAAGCACTATAGCACAGCAACAGTTGGTTGTCAGGAATATTACTTTCTAACTTAAGAAGTGGAATGTGGAAGTTAATGACAAGCCGTTTTCACGTTTATCTAAAACTATACTGATATCTTCAATTGTTTTATAGATATCAGTAGTCTATTTTCAGATATCAATAATATTTTCAGATATTTGTAAATAATTGAATATATCTTCATTTAATTTCTGATATTCAAAACAGAATTACTGATATCCTAAAATGTTACTGATATATCACTCAAATATTGTTATAAGGTAAAAAAATGCATCCTTAAATCAGTAAGAGAATTGCATCAGACCCCGTGTGTAGATTTGCAGTTTGGCTCATGATGGATAACGTCTTGGCGCTGGGAGGAGACAAAGTCTAAGAGAATGGCGTTTAGTCGTAAGTTAGAAATATATACTGAGTCAAAAAAGAAACTTCACAAAATGTTATTTGAAAAATAATGAATAATTTTTCTCTGATGATACATCTATGTATCCGAAATGGGATCCCTATCTTTCGACTCTAGAAAAACGTTAGCAAAACCCACTCAAACCCATCCATTCCTCGTGCAAATGACGTTAGTGCCAAATCAGGTTTTGCACGTGCAGTCGATCACGTGATCTTCGCATCGAAGTTTTCTTCATATGCACGTGTTTGCATTGGCCTCAAGAATTGAAAAAAACACTTTTAAACCACAGTTCTAACGGTACTTGAAATGCCACGATTGTCAAATGTGCAACGTGAACGTGCCGTTGGCATGTTGCAAGCGGGAAGATCAGATATTGACGTCGCAAGAGCAATGGGATGCAGCCGTCGTACTGTGTATGACTTGCGAGGTCGTCTACAACAAACTGGCACCGCTTCTGATCGCCCAAGTTCGGGTCGTCCACGTGTGACGTCACGAGCAGAAGACCGTCAAATCGTCCTACGTCACCTACGTGACAGATTTCTGCCGGCTACACGAACCAGGGCTGAGATGTTTAGAGGTCGACTGTCCTCACAGACCATTCGAAATCGGTTGCGGGCTGCCAATCTCCATTCTCGACGTCAATATTGTGACTTGACATTCTGTATACCCATGTTTTGGAACGGCGGTGTAGCCTAATGGAACTGATTATGGCACTGTCAGTGTATCGAGTACACCACAAAGATCTCAGCAATGAAATAATAACAATTTAACCATCTTACCATCTCTTGTTCTTTTATAGTGCCCTGAAGAAAGAATGTGAAGTTTCTTTTTCGACTCAGTATATATATACGTCGCTTGAGACAGAACCCAATAACAGATAAATAAAAATTGGGAGAGTTACCGAACTGTACCGAGAGTTACCGAACATGTGATCAGGATCAGGCCAGGCTCGAACCATATAAAAAGATAGGTTTGGCACTGAGCGAGGGGTGCGCGCTTTTAAGTGACCGAAGCCAGTCCACGTCACTCAGTTGCCTGTGTGGTACGAGCCTATCCTGTCTGTTGATGAAGTTGTAGTTAGAGATGGACTGAGACAGAGTAAAAACTATGTGAGAATAAACTTGGTGTTGCGTTTATCTATGAATGTATGCGTGCCAGTACATGAATGTTAGGTGGCTAGTTGGGAGTCACGGTCGTCCGACCCCTCACTCCTTGACTTAGCATCCGGCAACGGACCAAGCGAGTGGTGCGCCAGAGCTACCATCTCCCCGAGCAATGTGGAACGACCATAATTAATAGGTAACTGGGGTAGGGTTTACTGAAGCCCAAACGCCAGTTACGACATGGTGGAGATTGCGGATTTTCTTGAACAAAATGTTTAAGACGATTCCCATTTCAAACTGCTCTTCCGGACCTCTCCGTATCTCTTTCTCAGGAGGATTTAGAATTTTCATTTTCTTCTTTAGATGTGTCATCTTCCAGTAGTTCTATTTCGTGATCCCTCTAAATGTGTTTAAGATATGAATAAAGCAATTACCAGAAACAAAATATTGTACATAATCATATTAGAAATTAACTCAGGATATCTTAAGTCCAGTTTAAAATATCTTGAAATATACTTATGCCAATAATGGTTGTCACCCCCTTCAATTGTTTTAATTGGAGAGGGGTGTGGTGTGTGGGGGGGGGGTGGGGTGGGAGAGGGGGGTGACAACCATTATTGGCATGAGTATTTGTTATACACGTCCAGAAACGCATTATATAGTTATCACTAATTCGTTTACGATATTTTTATTTCAATTAAAAATATGTTTAATATTAATTCAAGGTACATGTACCTTCAGTTGTGACCATTACAGCTTTTTAAAATCAAATCAAACATAGCATTAATATATTTGATGATATCTTTATATCATTTGTTGATATTTGTAATATAAGTAACATTAAAGAACGGCAAACGAATTATTCGAGTCCTACGGTTCCAAAATGGCGGCAAACGGTAACGGATATGTGAAATTGGCGGGGTTGATGTAGCGCACATTGAGTCGGGAACCAGGTAGCCTAGTGGTTAAAGTGTTCTCTCGTCACGCCGAAGACCCGGGTTCGATTCCCCACATGGGTTCAATGTGCGAAGCCCATTTCTGGTGTCCCCCGCCGTGATATTGCTGGAATATTGCTAAAAGCGGCGTTAAACTAAACTCACTCACTCATTTCGTAAGACAATATATACTCTCCCAAAAAAGGAACGCATAATGAAAATAGCAATTTCATGTAGCAATGAATTAAAACGTGATTCATTTTACAAAAGGTTTTGCTCTGTTTATGAGTCCGATGGTGTTTATGTTTTGAAACATCACAACAAAACGCACCATCAGTAAAATACTCGTATTTAACAGCATGGTTTTCAATTTCGGCGTGTAGTGTCACAGAATACACAATTCCCATGCAATGCACGTGTAAGTTGGGGATCGGATAGTCTCAATGATGGGTATAAAAGGTTGATCGCTGTCTGTCGATTATTCACTGTATTTGGAATATTGTTGACGAACGCAAAATGCCACGTCTAAGTGAAGCCAACCGTCATATCGCCATTGCTTTGCTTGAAGCTGGCCAGTTTCAACGTGCAGTTGCCCGACGCATGATTGTTCACCAAAGCACAATTTCACGGCTCTGGGAGAGATATCGCAGGCAGAATGCGGTAGCAGATGCCCCTCGTAGTGGGCGACCTCGAGCGACCACTGTGGCGAAGGATCGCTACAACCAGGTACATCACCTGCGTCATCGAACAGCTACGGCGACCAGTACCGCTCGACAAATGCCTTTCTGCACAGACCGTCAGGAACAGGTTGAGAGAGGCTGGTTTACGTGCCAGAAGACCTTATTTTGGCCCTGTGCTTCAACAACATCGTCGACATCGAGTTCAGGCCTGGAACCTACCGAATTGGCGTAGAATCTGGTAGGGAAAATGATTTGGTCATGATCCAGGGCAACCTGACAGCTCAACGGTACTGTGACGAAATCCAACGCCCACACCTCCTTCCAATCATTGATCGCCAGAGGGAATTGTTTCAACAGGACAATGCCAGGCCCCACACAGCACGTCAGACTAGAGACGTCCACGAGAACCACAACATCAATGTGCTCCCCTGGCCCTCAAGATCACCGGACTTAAACCCGATCGAACATCTGTGGGATGCCCTGGACAGACGGGTGCGACGCCGTAACCCTCAGCCCCAGACACTTCAGCAACTCGCACAGGCACTACAGGCAGAGTGGCCTGCGATTGGGCAACATGAGATTCTGAGACTTATTCGTTCGATGCCGAGGCGATACCGTGCAGTTCTGGATGCCCACAGTGGTCACACGAGGTATTCACTTCAGCGCCACCACACGTCTCCATGTGACACTCAAACTGACTTTCCTCGAGTTGGTGCCAAAGACGGATAAGTCTGCATATTCCCAGTGTGCAATTTGGCTTTTTGTTGACTCATAAAGCCTACAAGATTTTCCAAAATATACATAAAAATACAGTTGAAATTCCCATATGCGTTTCTTTTTTTTGGAGAGTATATTATGGATTATATTTTATATTCAAGATGTGTTTCCTTAATTTCAGGATATCTTCAGCTCAATTCAAGATATCTGTAAGTTGATGATATCAGTACTTTCTTCATATACGTGTTTAAACGACTAGCCATATTTTGATGCCTCTGACATGAACACCAGGGATTGTGTGACGGTTAAGTTATCCGTAGCTGTTATCTATGATGTATTGATTTCAGTATCGCTGTGTTTGTAGTGTTCATCGCCATTCATCCAATTTGTATTTTACATTTGCTATGTTTAATGTTGGTATGGGACATGAAGAATGCACCTTTATAGCTAGAAACAGTTGTATAATTATGCTGATTCGTTTCCAATGGCCCATCTAATTATGTTCGACGTTCCATGGCATGCAGCAGATCACATCTTTCAGTTACTGAGTTCTATTTCATTGTGCCAATTGTTAGTTCGAATATATACAATGTAATGCAAATGTGAAACTGTGATACATATCTGATCGTAAATACGTCAAACTATAAGCACTTGCCGCGTGAGTGTACAGCAAAACGTCAGTGTTGAGGTTTTTGCAGGCTTGTATTGGACTGGACGCAGTCCCTCTTTTCTATATGAAATTTAGGAGAAAATGACCCGTGGTATGTATACTATTTGCCTTTGAACAATGATTAAAATTTATTGATATTTTGTTGCATTGTATATGGATGGTGAGGTGAGGTGAAATTGGGTTTATCGACGTGCTTGAGAATGTTTCGCTCATATGACGACGTGCATGCGTGTGTATGTGTATGTGCGGCTGCTTGTACTAACCCAGACTGAAGCTGGTTTTATAGTGCTAGCCCACTGAGATACCATGCCGCAGTGAAGCATGAATACCCCACTCAGACACATTATACTGACTCCGAGCCGACCACTCCTTGTTGTACCCATTAATGCCTAGCGCCAGACAGGTACCAACAAGTACCATATTTTAATGTCTTTTGGTATGACGCGGTCGGGGATCGAACCCGCGACCTTCCGCTCTCCGTGCGGACGCTCTAACCAGTACACCACGGAGGCGGTTGTATATGGATGGTTGTCATAAGAGATGCATGGTTGACGCGTGTCATTGTATCCATATTGTGTAGATCGATGTTTATGATATGAATCACTTGATGGTTTCTCCTTGATATTTATGGAATATTGCTGCAACAAAATAGACGACACTACAATAAAATGTTTAGTAAAACCTAAAGTATAGTGAGTGTGTGAGTGTGTCACATTCAGTGCCATGCACAATATGGAGAGTTGAGATGGGGATTACACAGCGATTTTCCCGTGCAGTGAAGGCGGGGATACTGGCAATACACAATGGCGTCTTCTAATAGGGTCCCGTGAAGAACCGGATTTGAATTGGTCTTCAGTAACCCATGCTTGTCGTAAGAGGCGACTAATGGGATCGGGTGGTCAAGCTCGCTGACTTGGTTGACACATGTCATCTTATCCTCATTCCTATTGATCACTGGATTGTCTGGTCCAGACTCTATCATTTACAGACCGCCGCCATACAGCTGGAATCATACTTTGTGCGGTGTTAAACAACCAACCATCTTATAATAGACAAGATCTTAGTCTCTTGTCTTTGGGTTACAATTGGTCCCTAGCGCAGGCGCGGAGACATGTTTCATCGCATGTCATCATACCGGCACGGTGTGGGTCGTTGTTCATAATAATTCTTATGTAGAGCTAGAACGCACGCACGCACGCACGCACGCACGCACGCACACCATCATCACACACACAAATATTCAGACTGGCCTCATCTACGTATGATGCTGTCGATCAGAGGCAGGGATATATTATTTGGGAAAAGACGGGCTGAACTAGGCAAACACAATTTTTATGCAACACCAATTGAATGATGCTCACGTTACGTACTGTTTCAAGGTTATCTGTCATCAGATACATATTCACACTATTTCAATTATTTATACTGAATTAAACCCAAATAAATATGTCTAAATGAACCGATTGCACATGATCAAGTTTATCACATGCTCATAAATTTACAAAAAACATATTATATTCCATTATTATAACTTGTTTTTGTTTCACATGAACGCTTTCATGAAATGTTTTACACACCGCTATTTATTTCTAGCTATATATGGTGATTGCTTCTTACGTCAGTGGAGCGGTGTGGTAGCCTTGTGGTAAAAGCGTTGGCTCTCTTCTCTATTTCTATGTTCTTCACATAGAATAATGAAAGCCGCCATTTTGTTTTCTCTACGATTGAAAACAGCGACCCTAAGTTTGTTATGAGCAACTTAGACTTTGGATCTTAACTTTACGATTGACTTGGGTAAGATCGGTTAGTGGAACGGTATGCTGATCGTAACGTCGCTCTAAGCTTGGGATTTTGGGGGTTACGTTTGGCGTGGGGCTAAGATCGGTTAGCCAAGTGGATCTCCCAGGACTCCAGAGCTCTAGTAGAGGAATGGAATGCGATTCCGCAAACTTTCTTTATGAACTTGATAAGGAGCATGAGAACAAGGTGCACCTGTGTCTTGGACGCACGAGGAGGGTACACAAGATATTGAATGACCGAGAGCTTCATGTTTGTCATTTTCGTTTGGGGGGTCATGTGATACAACTGATGTTTGCTAATGCTTTTTGAACTTTTTGTCTGTATGTCACGACGTGTCACGTTTGTCAACACATTATGATGACACTCTTAGTTCTATTATTTCTGAGAAACTTTTCTTTACATGTGCTATATATCAGTTGACCCTTTATCAATGACGCCTAGTATACATATGTTCAGTGCAAGTACACAAAAATTAAATCTTGAACTATTCAGGTATAAAGCAGTTCGCATGACATCAGTGACTTAAAATATCGAATTATACCCTACTTTTACGTTTATACTTATCGTTTTGTGACGCCTAATTAATCAGTGATGACTAGCACTTGTAATCCCCACAGGTTAATCAACAACTTTAGAAATGTGTCCCGTCACGTCGATCGTGTCAGCCATTTTGACGTTGTGTGTGATGTACATGTATTGACTCCCCTGCTAACTGAGGTCATTCTGAACAGACCTTCCTCGTCTAGTGATCATATTGGAATACATTTGTTGTAAACAAACCACATAATATTAAGAGCAATTTGAGCGCACAAGAGTTCATAGCACCACTCTATTGGGTTACTATTATTAACATGGCGAAAACGGACCAAGTTTTACAAATATTTGTTCACGTTATGTGTTCTTGGAAATCGGAAATAGTGCAAACCAACTGGCCACGTTCCACAATCTTAAACCTGCCAAGGGCCAACCATCAGCATCGGACATAATCCGTAACCATCACATGCAATATCTCTTAAGCTAACAGATCCAAGGTACGCTGCAATTATCTGACTTTACGACTATTTATATATTCCACGTCGGTCAAATCATGCGAGTATGCCAGGTATTCTAGAATTCACAGATAATCGCATTTACTGATTAAACTGACGATAAAATTGTTACTGGGAACTTCAGTGACGTTATCTCGACAGAATCATACCATTTAGTTTGACAGGAACATTGATGATAGATGTGTATAACAGATTAGTAGTTGCGAATATTCCACAAATATATACGTGGCGCGTGCATGATTGTCTCCATGTCAATAGTATTGTATTCCAATCATACACTGGGGAATGACTGCTGCGTGTTCGCTTCATAGAGAGAAGGCTAAACTGTGTGAATGACCGAGCTTCCAAAGGGGAATTACATTATATATTCACCTTACTTATAAAACCGTGCAAATGTGGGTTGTAATAATTATCTCATGCATTCTCCATATTACAATGTATTTTTTTTCATCCTGCTATTTTTGATTAAAACAATGAACTCTATACGTGAAAAGTAATATTATATCGTATTAACGGCGCACCACATGGCAGACAGTCGTATATTTTACAGACAGTGCAATTTAGAGATATTTACTTCAGGAGTCAGAATTTCATTTCACGAGTGCGCATGAACATCGGGGTATTAAATAATTCCTTGGTGATTCTGTCAGTAAAGTGCGGGTGGGGCCACTGTTGGGATAACGTGAATCGTAGCAAGGAACACCGTTAGGATAACGTGAATCATAGCAAGGAACACCGTCAGGATAACGTGAATCATAGCAAGGAACACCGTGAGAATAACGTGAATCATAGCAAGGACCACCGTGAGGATAACGTGAATCATAGCAAGGAACACCGTTAGAATAAGGTGAGTCATAGCAAGGACCACCGTGAGGATAACGTGAATCATAGCAAGGAACACCGTTAGGATAACGTGAATCATAGCAAGGAACACCGTGAGGAAAACGTGAATCATAGCAAGGAACACCGTTAGGATAACGTGAATCATAGCAAGGAACACCGTGAGGATAACGTGAATCATAGCAAGGAACACCGTGAGGATAACGTGAATCATAGCAAGGAACACCGTGAGGATAACGTGAATCATAGCAAGGACCACCGTGAGGATAACGTGAATCATAGCAAGGAACACCGTGAGGATAACGTGAATCATAGCATGCAAGGAACACCGTTAGGATAACGTGAATCATAGCAAGGAACACCGTTAGGATAACGTGAATCATAGCAAGGAACACCGTTAGGATAACGTGAATCATAGCAAGGAACACGGTTAGGATAACGTGAATCATAGCATGCAAGGAACACCGTGAGGATAACGTGAATCATAGCAAGGAACGCCGTTAGGATAACGTGAATCATAGCAAGGAACACCGTTAGGATAACGTGAATCATGGCAAGGAACATAAGACAGAGGCATAGCTACTGAGGGTGAGTCGACTTCTGAATCATTACAGAAGAAATGTGGCCAGTGAAAACGGATTGGGTTGAAATTCCGTTAATGTAGCCCAAATATTTCACATGAAAGTAATCCATCTTGTAATCTCGGCGTTTATTTTGTTAGAAGAATAAGCGAAGTTGAAAATGTGGAAAATAAAGTAAACACGTTTACCGTTGCAACTGGGGTTGTTTCCAGGTGTTTTTTCTGTTTCCGACTTCCATGGCTTAAAAGTGCACTTGGCCAAGAAATGGGGTGAAACAACTCCATCACTTGCCACAACAAATCTAACTGGTTACAAATTGATTTGATTGGTGTGTGCATTATCAATAAACAAATACAGTTACCTAACTTACCTAATAAAATGCATACCTGTGCATCATAATGAAAACCGAGGAATCAGAAACATAAAGTATGCATCGACTTACCTCCGTAAATTAAGTATATACATGTATATATGGAGAGCTTGTGTACTTTGGGATGCTATCTATCCTGTACTAGGTATTCACAGTGTATTTAGAGATCTGTATATTACAGCAGTTCATTTATGGACTGATCTTTGCATGAAGATTCAGAATTGGTCTTCAGCAACCCATGGTTGTCGGAAGAGGCAACTAACGGGATCGGGTGGTCAGGCTCGCTGACTTGCTTTACACATGTTATCGTATCCCATATGATTAGATGGGTACTCGCGCTGTTGATCACACTCGATTGTCTGGTCCAGATTCGATGAATTACAGAGCGCCGCCATATAGCTGGAATAATGCTGAGTGCGGCTATATATTGGAGTATTTAGGAAACACAGCTTCACTTTCACCAACATGTCTGCCATAAACACCATGATCTGTGACATTATAGAGTGATGTTTTCCGGATTACTGACATCGTGACAAATAATGTGTAATGTGGGCTTCCAAACCTGAAATGACAAATTAACTCATAAATTAATTAGCGAAAAATTATTGAGTGTGAATTCAACAAGTAACACAGTCATGTTATACAATTACCGCTTGTATTACAAAAGTAATTAGGTTACGAATCAGTAACGATTACTGTACAAAGTAATAACACAACCTTTGTCAGATGATTGCCCCAAAACGACCTTCTGTCCGTCCACGCCATTTACCATGGAACGTGAAACTAATAAATATTACAGTTGGTGACAATATTAAATCCGCCTCTGTTCTCACGATTCCCGGATTCCACGCAGCATATACTCCTAATCGACTGCCAAATTTCCACTTGTCCAATGCATCCCATTCCTCATGCAGGACAGGGTCAAGTTCGTTGAGAGTGGTCGGTCCAAGGATACCCCAGACATGTTCGATGACAATTCTGGACTGAGCGCTGGTCATGATAAAGTGGGTAAGTTCTGTTAGAGGTACTCTGTAGCAATACCACTTGTGTGACTTTGTGTTGGCATCCTGAAACACAAGACGACGTCCATTGCTGTGTGTAAGTGGCGCCTCGTGTGCCTCCTGTGTGTTGTCACGGTACGTGGTACTGCCCAGTCACATGACCGTGAAAGACACGTGAATGTGTTCTGCTAGCCACAGTGAAAATACAATTGTTCCAAGTTTGATGTGATCATTCAGTAATCTACTGTTGTATTTTACACAAAGCCACTCTCACCCCAACCCCCCATCCCACACACCCTTTCTTGTAACTATTAATATCAATATTTGAAAGAAGTATGAAATACACATGCACAATGTCATTTAGAAAGTGGTCAAATGTAACATATGTTATATTTGGGATTACACTTTCTTTGTAAAGTACTGATTCTAGTACATTTGTTGGGTTGAGGTTTGGGTTCGAATCCCGGATGGGAATCAACCCAACAAAAGTACTAGAACCTGTACTTTACAAAGAAAGTGTAATCCCAAATATAACATATGTTACGTTGAAAGAAGAAGTATTCATGTAAATTTCAATTCGACTGTTTTATTGCAATTTTTATAGATAGATATATTTTTTATATTTTTATATTAGTAAACATGCACCTACGTACATTTTCAGATAAGTCGAGCTCAGAGTTTCCTTACCATGTGTCTGTGTATCTAAACAGTATGAATGATGCTGTAAGCTTTCTGTTATTTACTGAGATTTATCCATGCGAAAATGATGAATGATATTGTTGAAATGAGGGTTATCTGCTTTTGGTCAGTTTGACGGCTCGGAAAATAACCGCGCCTCAGCGAAGAGGTGTGTGTCGTTTCAAGCCACTTGATTGGCCGAGAGACATGGTCACGTGACACGACACAAACAAACTCATGTTGCCTCGTGGAAGTTTGTTTGCCACTTTGACCGACTTACGTCGTCTCATGTTTTCTGCCATTTGACAGGTATGGTTTGTAGTTGCAGGTAAATAGTATGACATATAGTGTATGGAACAGTTTTACTGTTACGTGTTGCATTTTCGTTGACAATAGAAGAATGTCTGGGCTTTTATTCAGTAAATAACCTTAGACGAATATTTCCAACGACCTTGACACTTTGATACGTGGTTCCAACAAATATGGATGTTTTATGTTTCTTTGCGAAATGATGAATTGATGTCAGCAAGAATAAAACACATTGTCCCCCTGTGACAACGATTTATCTACCTACACCATCTGTCGTCAGCTGATTATCAGTCTTTCATTACCCCGCCTCCTCTCTCAACTCTGCCCCCTTCTCTCCCGCACCCCCTTCTCTCCCCCCACCCCCGGCCTTTCCTAAGTGCAGAAAAGTACTGTCATGAATCACGTGATGTGCTTCATGCTCTAACGTAGTTTTCACATGGCAGACAAATGATGTGTTCATTTAGTACAGATTACTTTGAGTATTTATCTATAGTGATTTAATTCCTGCGTTGCAAATGAATATTATATATTATAGTGACTGGGTCACTTGAACATAGACTAAGGCTAGCTTTGTCTATGATGACATACAATTTTGATAGAATCAGATAATTCCATTATTTGAATTATAGATTCTTTTTTCACAACCTTTCCAAATTTTCAACTTGGTCGGCCAAATGAAGATTATTTGTCAAAACAGACCTGGGTTTTCTGGTCAGTAAAGTCTAGGTTTCTTTGGCATATCATCCAAGTCCAGTATAATCATTATTTAGATTTTTATCTTTATACTGAACGGTTAGTCATACAGTTACATAATATTGATGGTGATATATTTTCGTAATGATTCATTTATGATATATCAAAACCTAAAGAATTCATATTTGTTATATGCCTCCTCACCTCAGTATGGTTTTACGCCGCTTTTACCAATATTCCAGGAATATCACGGCGGGGGATACCAGAAATGGGCTTCACATATTGTACCCATGTGGAGAATTGAACCCGGGTCTTCAGCGTGATGAGCGAACGCTTTAACCATTAGGCTACCCCGCCGCCACTATATTTGTTATATAAAGTCAGTATCCATGATTGTTATAGATACTATATTCATTGAGGAAGACTGACTGACTGAGTTTGGTTTTACGCCGCTTTTAGCAATATTCCAGCAATATCACGGCGGGGGACACCAGATATGGGCTTCACTCATTGTACCCATGTGGGGATTCGAACCCGGGTCTTCGGCGTGACGAGTCAACGCTTTAACCACTAGACTACCCCACCGCCCCCATTGAGGAAGAAGATATTTTAGATGATACAGTATGATTCACTTGTTCTCAATACAGAAGCACATTATGATAGCTGTGTTAAGTAATGAGAAAAATATGGTAATATTAATGCCAAGCTACAAGTCCATTCATACACAGTCAACCTCTATTACCCATCTAACTGCTTTGTATAAGTTCAACCATTCAAACAATAAATTTCTCATGCACTTCATCATATCCGCACACATAGTTCAAGGCTTCTTCACAAATTCATTTATAGCGACATAATTGTTCATGCACTGAAAGGTTTAGTCTGGTGCTATCATTTGAAGCTTTGTTCAAGTAGGAAACAAGGGTTGTAGCACAACAGAGCAGTGAATAGTTCAACACTAATTCATTTATAAATAAATCTGTAAGTAAGTGAGTCTGGACCAGACAATTCAGTGATTGACGTCATGAGCATTGATTTAGGCAACTGGGATATGATGACATAATCACATTAGTCGCGTCCTGTGACAAGCCAGGGTTACTGAAGACCAATCTCAACGGGTCCTGTTGTGTGTAGATGTTGTAGCATTGAGAAACAGAGAGTATGTATATTCATAACACTACTTATTTTCTGTTGGTGCCGGTTTGTTTCTTTTTAGGCACAGAAATCAGTTATGCAGATCTTAACACTTTGTCCAGTTAAAAGCTTGACATGAACTGACTGATAAGAAAGCTCATATGTATGATCTTCAATCAGGGAAAGAAACCTTTCAAAATTTCCCACTAGACTACAGGACCAGTGAGTGGTCCTGTCTGTACTTCACTGGTCCAAAATAACATTTGTAGATTAACTATATCAACACAAAATTCACTGCAATACCACTGCAAACTTATCATTTAGTGGTCCTGATTAATTTTTGCTTGCCAAGGACCACAGGACCAGCATAAATTTTGCACACTGTCCAATGGGGGTCCCAACTAGTCTTTGGGTGTTGGGGCTTTGGGGTAGCCTAGTGGTTAAAGCGTTCGCTCGTAACGCTGAGGAAACGGGTTTAATTCCCGACATGGGTGTAATGTGTGAAGCCCCAGATGTTGAGATTGGTGACCTGGTTGATAGCATGTAAATATATCAGTGGATCATTGCACGCAGCATCAGCATGGTACACAATTGGTTGTCACATGCCACAGTCATATAGCTACAAAATGGCTGATGTTAAGCATCTGAGAGAATTTTATGCTTGTTCTCGTAAGATGTCTATTAGTGATTAATTTTAGTATAACTTGAACAATAGTATGTATCACATAATTGAAAGTAATAGAGTTCATCCCATCAAACTGAAAATATGTAATATCTTATTTTCAGAACGCAAGCAGTTTTGAGTCCAATATTTTGAATAAGCAGATTTACAGTCAGTGAGAGTTAAAAAAAAACCCTCTTTGGACTGGACTTGGAGTATCTCGCTCATCCTGAAGGGGAGACACAGCTTGCAACAAGACAGCTTCACACAAACTTTCGGAGATCAGTCACGTGATATCTAAGAGCGGGACTGACCATGCTGCACCATGTGTGCTACAGCCAACTGGCATGTCGCCACATGTTCAAGCGTGTGGGTGGTGCTGTGTACTCCAGTAGGAGACACATCGGAGATGAACTGAAAGTTGTAGCCATTCGACGTGAGACTATTAATGTTTGGGAGAGAAGAGCTCCGCTGTCACCTAGTCATGTGGCCAAACTTGTCAAAGATGGGTTCAAGGTCATTGTCCAGCCGTCCAACAGAAGAGCATACAGCATGCAGGTAAGGAGCAAGTGAGTGACTTTGGTTTAACGCCGCTTTTAGCAATATTCCAGCAACATCACGGCGGGGGACACCAGAAATGGGTTTCACACATTGTACCCATGTGGGGAATAGAACCCGGTCTTCAGCGTGACCACTAGGCTACCCCACCGCCCCCAGGTAAGGAAGTCATGTGACATCCTGGTGAATGATATATATCACTCACTGAAATACAAGGAAGGATCTTGGATTTGAACCCGATTTTCCAATTCCATGACAACTCAGTGATGCCACGTTACAGATGTGTCAGTACATGCAGTGGGTCATCACATACCATGGTGTGTTTGATGTGAACAGCAGGCTCCAGAACCCTGTGGCAGTGTTTGTCGGATTCACTGGGGTAAACATCCAAGACCTGCATCAGCTGTATATTACTTGACTAACGTTCAAGGTGGCCTTGGATTAAGATTGCTGACTCCAAGATGAATCCCAGCTCATAATGTACTTAATGCTTGAGATCATGAAAAATGTAATCTGTAGTTCTAAAAAAACAGGTGCTTGCTCTGAGCTCAAGTTGTCAGTGGAAGCTGGATTAGGATTGCTTATGTATTGGTTTTGGAATTACATAGCTTTGATGGACAGTCTGGAAATAAATTGGTATTTACAATGTCAATAATTTGTTACATTATCACTCAACTTTGATTTTGACAGCTTGATTCACGATTTGCCGCTCATATATTGATGATAAACATTCAAATCTGACTCCAGCGATATGATGCAAGTCTCAGACCATGACCACTTAGATGGAGCCCACGAGCTTTGGTGCTGACATACCTTGGAACGTAATCAGGGTGAACCTATGGTCATGGTGTTGGTGTGCCCAAGAACCGCAACTCTGCACGGCACAACACAGTGCATGAGACACCTGGGCCACCCATATCTTCAGACTGCAGAGATCCTTGTTACAGCCTGTATGATCAACCCAATATGTTCTCCCGTCAGTTTAGAGTTAGTGTATGTACAATGGTTGATATGGTGTTGTTTGATACATCGCAGGAGTATGCTAACAGGGGTGCCGTCATCCAAGAAGACCTGAGTGAAGCATCCCTGGTGATCGGCGTGAAGCAGGTTCCCATTGACCTCCTCATGCCTGAGAAGACATACGCCTTCTTCTCCCACACCATCAAAGCTCAGGAGGCCAACATGTCACTGCTTGACGCCATTCTAGAGAAGGTAGGTACACATGACACATGACAGATTGATGGAATAGGTATCATCATGCAGGGCGTAGTGCTGGAGAAGGAGGATCACATGATTTATAGGGGTGAAACAGTATGCTCTTACCACGGTATGGTACGTATTGCAGTACAAGACCTTCGGTTCGGTCCGTTACCGTTCAGCACATGAGAACTTACATCCAGGAGAATTGCGTCCGTATAGCAAAGAAATGCATAGATTTTGACGAAATGTTTCCATTTCTAGACATTTTAGAAAAGGTTAAAAAAGGTTAATGAAGGCAAAATACCATGGTTCTACTAATACCACGGTATACTACAGTTTCACCCCTAATGATTTTTGCAAAGTTGTTACCCTTATATTTCTGGATATGGATAGGTTTGTATCCGAGATGGTAATACTGTGATGGCTTCACAGGTAATGAGCCTCTGTGAACTGTGGTTACAGAATATTCGCCTGATCGACTACGAGAAGATGGTGGATGAGAATGGTCAACGTGTGGTGGCGTTTGGGAAGTATGCAGGCGTGTCAGGCATGATCAACGTGCTGCACGGGATGGGACTACGGCTACTTGCTCTGGGACATCACACTCCGTTCATGGTAGGTGGGATTCCTGTTGTCAACATTGTCATGCTGGCTCTAGGACACGACGCTCCGTTCATGGTAGGTGGGGTTCCTGTTGTCAACATTGTCATGCTGGCTCTAGGACACGACGCTCCGTTCATGGTAGGTGGGGTTCCTGTTGTCAACATTGTCATGCTGGCTCTAGGACACGACGCTCCGTTCATGGTAGGTGGGGTTCCTGTTGTCAACATTGTCATGCTGGCTCTAGGACACGACGCTCCGTTCATGGTAGGTGGGATTCCTGTTGTCAACATTGTCATGCTGGCTCTAGGACACGACGCTCCGCTCATGGTAGGTGGGATTCCTGTTGTGAACATTGTCATGCTGGCTCTAGGACACGACGCTCCGTTCATGGTAGGTGGGATTCCTGTTGTCAACATTGTCATGCTGGCTCTAGGACACACGACGCTCCGCTCATGGTAGGTGGGATTCCTGTTGTCAACATTGTCATGCTGGCTCTAGGACACGACGCTCCGCTCATGGTAGGTGGGATTCCTGTTGTCAACATTGTCATGCTGGCTCTAGGACACGATGCTCCGCTCATGGTAGGTGGGGTTCCTGTTGTCAACATTGTCATGCTGGCTCTAGGACAGGACGCTCCGCTCATGGTAGGTGGGATTCCTGTTGTCAACATTGTCATGCTGGCTCTAGGACACGACGCTCCGTTCATGGTAGGTGGGGTTCCTGTTGTCAACATTGTCATGCTGGCTCTGGGACACGACGCTCCGTTCATGGTAGGTGGGGTTCCTGTTGTCAACATTGTCATGCTGGCTCTAGGACACGATGCTCCGTTCATGGTAGGTGGGATTCCTGTTGTGAACATTTTCATGCTGGCTCTAGGACACGACGCTCCGTTCATGGTAGGTGGGATTCCTGTTGTCAACATTGTCATGCTGGCTCTAGGACCTGACGGCTCTCGCTCATGGTAGGTGGGATTCCTGTTGTCAACATTGTCATGCTGGCTCTAGGACACGACGCTCCGCTCATGGTAGGTGGGATTCCTGTTGTCAACATTGTCATGCTGGCTCTAGGACAGGACGCTCCGCTCATGGTAGGTGGGATTCCTGTTGTCAACATTGTCATGCTGGCTCTAGGACACGGCGGCTCGCTCATGGAAGGTGGGGTTCCTGTTGTCAACATTGTCATGCTGGCTCTAGGACAGGGCGGCTCCGCTCATGGTAGGTGGGATTCCTGTTGTCAACATTGTCATGCTGGCTCTAGGACCTGACAGCTCCGCTCATGGTAGGTGGGATTCCTGTTGTGAACATTGTCATGCTGGCTCTGGGACACGATGCTCCGCTCATGGTAGGTGGGATTCCTGTTGTCAACATTGTCATGCTGGCTCTGGGACAGGACGCTCCGCTCATGGTAGGTGGGATTCCTGTTGTCAACATTGTCATGCTGGCTCTGGGACAGGACGCTCCGTTCATGGTAGGTGGGATTCCTGTTGTGAACATTGTCATGCTGGCTCTGGGACACGACGCTCCCCTCATGGTAGGTGGGATTCCTGTTGTCAACATTGTCATGCTGGCTCTTGGACACGACACTCCGCTCATGGTAGGTGGGATTCCTGTTGTCAACATTGTCATGCTGGCTCTGGGACACGATGCTCCGTTCATGGTAGGTGGGATTCCTGTTGTCAACATTGTCATGCTGGCTCTGGGACAGGACGCTCCGCTCATGGTAGGTGGGATTCCTGTTGTCAACATTGTCATGCTGGCTCTGGGACACGACGCTCCGCTCATGGTAGGTGGGATTCCTGTTGTCAACATTGTCATGCTGGCTCTAGGACAGGACGCTCCGTTCATGGTAGGTGGGATTCCTGTTGTGAACATTGTCATGCTGGCTCTGGGACACGACGCTCCCCTCATGGTAGGTGGGATTCCTGTTGTCAACATTGTCATGCTGGCTCTTGGACACGACGCTCCGCTCATGGTAGGTGGGATTCCTGTTGTCAACATTGTCATGCTGGCTCTGGGACACGATGCTCCGTTCATGGTAGGTGGGATTCCTGTTGTCAACATTGTCATGCTGGCTCTGGGACACGATGCTCCGTTCATGGTAGGTGGGATTCCTGTTGTCAACATTGTCATGCTGGCTTTAGGACACGACGCTCCGCTCATGGTAGGTGGGATTCCTGTTGTCAACATTGTCATGCTGGCTTTAGGACACGACGCTCCGCTCATGGTAGGTGGGATTCCTGTTGTCAACATTGTCATGCTGGCTCTGGGACACAATGCTCCGTTCATGGTAGGTGGGATTCCTTTTGTCAACATTGTCATGCTGGCTCTAGGACACGACGCTCCGCTCATGGTAGGTGGGATTCCTGTTGTCAACATTGTCATGCTGGCTCTAGGACACGACGCTCCGCTCATGGTAGGTGGGATTCCTGTTGTCAACATTGTCATGCTGGCTCTAGGACACGACGCTCCGCTCATGGTAGGTGGGATTCCTGTTGTGAACATTGTCATGCTGGCTCTGGGATATGAATCTCCGCTCATGGTAGGTGGGATTCCTGTTATCAACATTGTAAACAAGACCATGTAAACACCCTTCTAATCTTCTAATGACATTGTATGTATTTTGTCTGTGTAGCACATCGGGCCCAGCCACAACTACAGGAACACAGAGATGGCCCGCCAGGCTGTGCGGGACGCGGGCTATGAGATCGCTCTGGACAGGCTGCCCAAGTCTCTTGGTACCCTCACATTCGTGTTTACAGGTTCAGGAAATGTCTCCAAGGTAATCATTAATCTGGTGATAGAGATAGGGAGAATTTAACTGTTGTTAATGCGAAGGGTTTGTTTACAGGCAACCCAAAGAGTAGTATCAGTACAGCAAGTACTGAGAGATAGGGGTCAGCCTTGTGGTTGACTTGTTACACTAAAGGCCTGGGTCTCATTGTCCACGTAGGTACCATGTGTAAAACCGATTAATGGTGTATACTGCCATTGTTTAGCTGGAACTTGGTGGGATTCAGGGTTAGAACAGGTCCCCAGCAAAACACACTGGTCTCCCTGTGGGGACAAAGCTATCGTAGCGCTACGACTGTCATACCTCCTGTAGTGTAACATAGACTTACGACAGTCGTAGCGCTACGATAGCTTTGTGAATGGGGGCCCTGATGTCATGGATCATTACTCACAATACCTCCTGTAGTGTAACATAGACTTACGACATGTCGTAGCGCTACGAAAGCTTTGTGAAATGGGGGCCCTGAAGTCATGGACCATTACTCACAATACCTTCTGTAGTGTAATTTAGACTTACGACAGTCGTAGCGCTACAATAGCTTTCGGGAACGGGCCCTGAAGTCATGGATCATTGCTCACAATACCATCTGTAGTGTAATAGAGACTTATGACAGTCGTAGCGCTACAATAGCTTTCGGGAACAGGGCCCTGAAGTCATGGATCATTGCTCTCAATACCTTCTGTAGTGTAACATAGACTTACGACATGTCATAGCGCTACGATAGCTTGTGGAACAGGGCCCTGATGTCATGGATCATTACTCACAATACCTTCTGTAGTGTAACATAGACTTACGACATGTCGTAGCGCAACGATAGCTTTGTGGAGCGGGGCCCTGATGTCATGGATCATTACTCACAATATCAATGACCACTTCGACTTTACCAGATTCATACATATTTACAGATTGCCTTAAAAAAGCTGGAGTTTTGTTAAGTTCAGCAGAAGACAATATTCACTCACTCTTGTACCTACCAAGAAACACTGACCGACACTGCTGAAACTGGCGCAAGCCAATACTGATTCAAGCCTCCATGTTTACGGAAGAGTCTATGCTGTTTCAGGGTGCTCAGGAAGTGTTTCAGGAGCTCCCGCACGAATACATTGAACCACAGTACCTTCCCAAGGTGGCCAGACATGGAGGTCAGTATAGGGGATTAGTATAGTATCCCATGTTCCTCATGAGAGCTGTCTGTCTCTCCGCCAGACTTGGTGACTTGGCTGATGTCGTCGTGACCTGATGGCGTACGTGGATGTGTGCTCGTGTTTTCAGTCACAGGTTATAATGGTTATAGACAAACAGCCACTATACACTGATACGCTAAACATCCCAGCAGCTCAGAGAAAATTGACAAAAGGGGACATTTATATCTCTGGACAAGTTTCTAATTTTATGTCAGTAAAGAACAATCATCAATCACTGATGTAAATAAATAACATTTGCAATATTGAACAAACTTTATGGATAAGGACTTGCCACATTCCTGCTGGACAATGCTCACTCACTCACTCGGCGCGGTGGGGTAGCCTAGTGGTTAAAGCTTCTGCTTGTCACGCTGAAGACAAGGGTTCGATTCCCCACATGGGTACAATATGTGAAGCCCATTTCTGGTGCCCCCTGCCGTGATATTGCTGGATTATTGCTAAATGCGGCGTAAAAACCAATTCACTCACTCATTCACTTACTCACTCTTGTTCCAGCCACCAACAAGGTGTACGCTTGTGTTGTGAGCCGAGATGATCATTACGTCCGGAAGGATGGCGGGCCATTCAATGCGGATGAATTTGAGGAGCACCCTGAAAGATACGCTTCAGCTTTCAGCCATAAGGTATGAACAGTTTGGTTGATCTCCAACATGGACACCATTAATCTCTCTCACAGATCCTACAGCATACACTGTGTGAAACAGCTATTCCATTCTTATCATCTACCTATATATCACAGAATGCGACCTGTTTGGGCTCTGGGAAATTACAACACTTTGGAAATTATTAGCAATCTTTGAATTACATAACCTTTCACATAGATATTTATTCAAGATGATGTTAGTTGATGGCACTGTGTGAAACCCATTGCCATGATAATTCTGGAACATTGCTAAAAAACATGAAACTTAACACACTCACTCCCTGTTGTCCCCACTAGGTGGCGCCATATGCCTCCTGTATCATCAATGGCATCTACTGGGCACCGAATGCTCCTCGTCTACTGTCCATCCCAGATGCGAAGGTGCTTCTACGACCTCAGGAATCTCCGTGGATTGCATCCAGTGCGGGATGTCCTCAGCTCCCCCATCGGCTTGTGGCCCTCTGTGATATCTCCGCTGACCCTGGCGGATCCATCGAGTTCATGAAGGAGTGCACAACCATCGACTCCCCATTCTGTTTGTACGATGCTGAACAGAACATGGAGACAGAGAGGTAGATATTGTTATGGTGTAATATCATCATGAGGATATACTGGTATTGTTCAACCCATATCACCTAAAGTTACCACCTAAACTTATCCAACATGGATCTTTAGTACACCAGCCTTCACTGGAGTTATTGCCTGGCGAGATATAACATTGTAGACCATTGTGATGTCACCAGTTACCATTTTAGACCATTGTGATGTCATCAGTTACCATTATAGACCATTGTGATGTCATCAGTTACCATTGTAGACCATTGTGATGTCATCAATTACCATTGTAGACCATTGTGATGTCATCAGTTACCATTGTAGACCATTGTGATGTCATCAGTTACCATTGTAAACCATTGTGATGTCATCAGTTACCATTGTAAACCATTGTGATGTCACCAGTTACCGTACCATTGTAGACCATTGTGATGTCATCAGTTACCATTGTAAACCATTGTGATGTCATCAGTTTCCAAGACATCCACTCCGCCTCTGAAGCTGGTTATCTGTACTTTTACACTGAAGACACTAGTAATTACTGGTTTCTATCTCATGTTGATATTTCTCAAAAGACAGTATGGTTGAATTGTCTGTCAGTTGAATGTATTTCTGTATGTTCAGTAATGAAGTTATATATGTGGTCTGGTATTCTAGTTTTGCTGGAGATGGTGTCCTGATCTGCTCAATTGACAACATGCCTGCCCAGATTCCACGCGAGGCTACAGACTTCTTTGGGAGCCTGTTGCTGCCCTATGTGAAAGATATGGTGAGCTCCACACATGGCTTAGATTAGGCTCACATCTTTGTCACCTTTGTCTCTTATTTTATGGTATGTCATTTATTTTAATGCAATAGTGAAAGCCTTTTGAAAGACAATTAGTTATTCATGTCAAGGACCTTAACGTAGTTGTGTTAAGTATGTGTCATTGACTACAATGTGGCCTCATCCATAAATGTAAAATGCCTTGACTTTTGAATGGAACAACCTGGCTGTCAGGAGGCTGAACTGTGGGATTCACGCTGGTTGTTGTCCAACACACCATTCATCAGTCATAGCATTTTTCATTTGTGGAGGTCATAGTTAATTTTTCACCTGTCTCAGAAGTAATCCAGAAGCCTCTTGCAATCTGAAATCTCTGAACGAGTATTACCTGTAGCAAGTTATATTTGGGATTACACTTTCTCAGTAAAGTACTGACTAAAGTACCGACATATTTTAGGGTGTGAGTCCAATCTGGGATTAAAACTCACACTCTCAGAGTCAGGTACCCAGTTGCCAGAACACAATAACAGTGATCGAACCTACTCAGCCATTGTGGTGGTCTATCTACCAGTGGTATAGATCACATACTTGTGTACCCCTCTGACAAGAGTAAATTGGCACGGTTCCCATGGCAGAAGCTATAGGCACCATGTCTTCAGAGTGTTATCTGAGATTCTATTGTTCACACTACTTTTTTAATGTTGTCTTTGGCTGTCTATTGGTTTGGTTGTGATTCTGTGATGCAGCTGTTAAAGTAACCTTTCATTTTGCAGCTGAAGTCTGATGCCAAACATTCCTTCCATGAATATGACTGTTCTCCTGTGGTCAAAAATGTAAGTTGGGTGAAAGTATTTGATTATAGGATGCAGCTATGTTGCGAATCTGGGGGACGCTTTACACACTGCATGCTGTATTTGTAAAAGTTGTTGCTAAAATGAGAGTTGGGGGTAACACGGATGACCTGTATGACATCGGATGTGCTCTAACAGAGGTTGACCTGTTTACAGGCTAGTGTGATGTAGCTGAAATATAGCATAGGGACATAATATTGAAGGTGCGTTGGGGAAGCCTAGTGGTTGAAGGTTTTGCTTGTGACACTGAAGGCCTGGGTTTCATTCCCCACATGGGTACAATGTGTGAAGCCCATTTCTGGTGCCCCCTGCTGTGATATTGCTGGAATATTGCTGAAAGCGGCGTAAGAGCATACCAAGAAGAAGACAAGTGGAAAATTACTATCATTCCTGAGTTTTTTACCTTTTGGGAGGTCAGTGGGTGTAGTGTTAGCTCTGAGGACATGTGTTTGATTCCCACAATGTACGATGTGTAACACACATTCCTTGTGTCCTCTGTTAAGCACAGAGGTCAGTCATGATAATGTACAACTGAATAAATTATCAGTGTGTTAAAATGACTTCTGATTCAGTAGTGTTTGAAACATTTGTTTAATGTGTCGCAATATAATGAGAATACAGAATAAATGAATTGTGTTGTCTTGTGTTTTTCCAGGCAGTGATAGCTTCCAATGGATCTCTTGCCCCAAATTATGAATACATAGATGTTCTCCGACGACAGGCTAAGTAAGTCGTTGAGAATATTGTCACATTGCATCACATACCACTGTCATATCAACTGCTATATCTGCAGGTCGAATTTGTTTCATATCAGAGCTATGTTGGATTGTTTATGGAGGGAAAACAAATATCATATTCATTTGGGGCATGTTATTGTATGTCCTGATTGAAGATGTAGGGAGTCACAAAATGATTGCAAATAGAAGTCATTGCTGGAATATGACACCTTGGTCCCAAGGAATCACTTAAGATGCTGGTGTGGTGGGTGGCCCGGCCTTGTCTGTGGGTCACAATCTTAGTTTGTTTTCCCAGTGTTCCTGTTCTAGGAGTAAAGATTCTAATATAATAGGGGCGGCGGGGTAGCCTAGTGGTTAAAGCATTGGCTCGTCACGTCGAGGCCCCGGGTTCAAATCCCCACATGGGTACAATGTGTGAAGCCCATTTCTGGTGTCCCCCGCCGTGATGTTGCTGGAATATTGCTAAAAGCGGCGTAAAACCAAAACTCAGTCAGTCAGTCAGTCTAATATAATATGTTAATGTACGTAACCATCCTTCTCCTCCAAGTACTGTTGTAGGGCGCTAGAATCAACACTTCCCTGTGACTCAGAATTTGGGTTACAGACTGTTATAATTAATTATGCCGTTCCACGACAACACCACCCTCCACCCTCACCATTACCTGCACCCTACCTGAGAGTCACACCACACAACTGTCCACATGGAATGTGTTGAACAAGACTCACTCACTCACACTTTCTCCTCTCCTGTTTACATGTACATCAAGGCTCTGTCTGTATCTGACCACTCAGTTTTCATGTTGTTTGTAGAGACCAGAGGAGGTAAGACATTCACTGTCATTCCAAGGGCATCATAAAGTAAATGATACGTGTAACATATGTATATGAAACACTTATAATGGTACAGATATACACAGAAAGCATATTTCAGTCAGACCTAGCTCAAACGTGGCTAATTCCAGAGTGTAAAACACCTGTACAGTAATCTGTTAACTGTTTTTATTTAGAGCTATGGCACTATCTTTGTCATATATAACTTTTTTAGACCGCCTCCGTGGTGTAGTGGTTAGAGCGTCCGCCCGGAGAGCGGAAGGTCATGGGTTCGATCCCCGGCCGCGTCATACCAAAAGACATTAAAATATGGTACTTGTTGGTCCCTGCCTGGCGCTCGGCATTAATAGGTACAACAAGGACTGGTCGGCTCGGAGTCAGTATAATGTGTCTGAGTGGGGTATTCATGCTTCACTGCGGCATGGTATCTCAGTGGGCTAGCACTATAAAAACCAGCTTAAGTCTGGGCTAGTACAAGCAGCCGCACATACACATACACCCGCATGCACGTCGTCATATGAGCGAAATATTCTCAAGCACGACGTTAAACCCAATTTCACCTCACATCACCTATAACTTTTTTATGCCCTTATAGTTTTGTTTTGTGTTCTTGTGCCTTTTTGTTACTTGGCTTATTCATTGTATGCAAAATATAGTCAAAATATAACTAAAAGTTTCTGAATGTTTTTCGCTTGAGGTTATTTCTCAAAACTGTTGGTGACTCTTAGAAATATACAAAAGACATGAAGAAATGGTATTTTTACAGTGTTTAAGTTGTTTTTTAACAGATTTTACACGAGGAAACAAGACTGTTCAATTCTTCTTTAATGACTACTGGTCTAGATTTTGGTTTTATATTGGCTCACTGAGTAATTAAATTACTGCCTATATGTAGGTTGTCTTGGCTGTAATCATTTCCCTCTCCTCATACCTAGATCTGTTACTTATTTCATTTTTCTTGTTTATGTTGCCATTCAGTTCTACTACCTTAGTAACACTACTGTCTCATTATTGGAAGAGTGATAACATGCCATTTACTGTACCTGCATGTAGTGTTTTCTACTAAATCTAAAACATTTTTGTAGAGGGCATATAAAGTATAAAATTGGCGGGATAAGGTTGAATAGTGTGATTGTAGTGAGTGGGGTCTGGAAATACAGCTGATATTACAAGTAGAGATCAATGCTTAGCACATAGTATAGTTTGTATAGTTTGTATATAAATGTTTCCACTTCCTTATCATTTATGTCATATGTATTTCATGTGAGACTTGAAATGGAATAAAAATAATATTAAATTTTTTTTTTAAAATCTAAAACATTTTTTGCTTTAAAAACTAAGATGAATGTTATGTATATTCATTTCTTAACTCAGACACAATTGATACATTGTTTTTCTGGTGTAGATAGTGTCTTCTTCAAACATGGTGAATACTTAGTCTCTCCAGTGATAGGTGTCTTCTTGTCTCCCTGTGGAGGTAGTGAGGCAGTTCCTCCATATCCCATATTGGTCTCTCTGTGTACTTCATGGACAGAAAAGGTCCCCTATATCCCATATTGGTCTCTCTGTTACTTCATGGACAGAAAAGGTCCCCTATATCCCATGTTGGTCTCTCTGTTACTTCATGGACAGAAAAGGTCCCCTATATCCCATATTGGTCTCTCTGTTACTTCATGGACAGAAAAGGTCCCTATATCCCATGTTGGTCTCTCTGTTACTTCATGTCCCCTATATCCCATGGTCTCTCTGTGGACTTCACAGAAAAGGTCCCCTATATCCCATGTTGGTCTCTCTGTTATCCCATATCCCATGTTGGTCTCTCTGTTACTTCATGTTCCCCTATATCCCATGTCTCCTGGAGTCTTGGGGTAGAAAAGGTCCCTTAGATCCTATGGTTTGTCTCCCTGTGTACATCTTGATGCCGAAAAGATCCCCTTTATCCCATATTTGTCTCCCTGGGGATATCTAGGAGCAGAAAAGGTCCAGTGTATCCCATGTTTGTCATGTGAATCTAGTGACCCTGATATCTAACCTGGCTGATAGTCTGTCACTATACCCTGATAGTGATAGTCTGTCACTATACCCTGATAGTGATAACTATGATAGCTGATAGTCTGTCACTATACCCTGATAGTGATAGTCTGTCACTATACCCTGATAGTGATAGTATGGATCAATGCTCCTACTTTCAACCACTGGGTTGCATTGCCAGGGCATGTACTACCTGAAAGAAGTTCTTATTGCAATAACTACTCTGTCATGCCATGAAAGATTAACACTAGTAACATGAAAGAAGCAGGTGCCCCTTCACTTTAAGTAGAGTATATGTAGCCTTTATACAGGTCGAATAGTTTTGACTGTGACATCAGACAATATTCACTCACTTATTGGGGATCAGATGTTTATTTTTGTGAATATGCAGTAAATATATGCAGCAAATATTCCAGTAAATGATCCAGTAAAACCTGCTTGTTTCTGTGAAGTCAACATCGTGTTGTCTTCATTCAGCATGGTGTAGCGTGGCTGCGTGATGGCTGTGTTGCTTTGTGTAATCTTGTAATCAGCTTTTAGTATTTTACTATAGAAATATCGGAATAAAGAAACATAAGTAATATCGGAATAAGGAAACATAAGTAATATCGGAATAAGGAAACATAAGTAATATCGGAATAAGGAAACATAAGTAAGATCGGAATAAGGAAATATAAGCCAAACACAGGACCATTTCAGATTGACTGAGTCCTGTGAACCCTGTTATGTTTACAATTGTTCATATTTGTGACAAATTTTCTGTAATGCTGAGTCTTCCATTGTTCATGTTGGCTATGACCTAATTTTAATATAGTGTATAAACTGAAAACTAAGTTTCTTAATTTGGTTTGACTGTACATTGAGTGCTGTCTCAGTTGTTAAGGCTCTGCTGATTGTCGTTTCTGGTGTCCAGGGCAAGTCACAAGGCCCAGCGAACCTCCAATGGCATTGAGAAACGTGTACTGGTCCTCGGTGCGGGATACGTTGCTGGCCCGGCTGTAGAGTACCTGTCACGTGATAGCTCCACACACGTCACTGTGGCATCCCAGTTCAGCGAGGAGCTCGACAACATCAGTCAGAAATGTCCGGTGGCAGACTGTTTGTTGATGGATGTACAGCGGAGTCATGAGGAGCTGGAGCGCCTCATCCCTGAACATGATGTCATCGTCAGGTGCGTAAACATCCACCTGTCAGGTGGTTTTCAGGTGCAGAAACAGTGTGATGTCATCAGGTGCATAAACATAATGTGGACATAAATGATACTGTGTGCGACGTCACAGTACAATGTTGTGAGCCAGATATTTAGTAGTGATAGGGATAAAAATCCAATCATGAATTTATCAGGATCTAGTGTTGAATATTTTATTAAGTATTTGATTGCTGTGCCATTTTCAGCTTGTTGCCGTATGAGCTCCACCCAGACATTGCCAAGCTGTGTATTGAGCACCGACGGAACATGGTGACAGCCAGCTACGTGTCTCCCGCCATGCAGCAGCTCCATCAGAGGTATATCTCTCACAACAATCACACCATATTATTCCTTTATGGCTTGAATTGCAGATAGTTTTGGTGAAAGTGTCGAAGGAGGGAATATTAAAATTTATTCAAAAAGGTGACATCACCTCCTATTTATAAATGGATCACAGAATGTTTATACGAATATTCCCTGAACTGTGTTGTGATTTTTCCAAGTTTGAAGAATATAGGATTTGCTGAAACCATGATCCAGCAAATACAACAGTAATGGCCAGACGTGTGGAGTTAACTCCCTTAGACCATTGAGCACATGCTTGTGGTATGGGTAGTTACGTCCGGGGCCTGATGTAAAATGGCAGCCTACATGTATGTAAGCATGTGCCAGACAATAAACCTAATACAGCCTTGTTAAATAACTACACAAGAGGAAAGATCATTACTTCTGTACCCTCTTGTTTCTTGTGCTTTCTGGTATCCCTCGCCATGATATTGCTGGAATTTTGCTAAAAGCGGTGTAAAACGAAACTCACTCACTCTTGTGCTTTCCCCACTGGTCTGCTCAGATAACCATGATCTGACTGGGCTTGGTAACTCTCCCATGATGAAAAGGTGGATGTAAGTCAGCAGTACATGTAGTTCCAACATGCTTATGTATTGATGCAGTGGTGGGGTAGCCTAGTGGTTAAGGCATCTGCTCATCATGCTGAAGGCCTGGGTTCGATTCCCACATAGGTACAATGTGTGAAGCCCATATCTGGTATCCCTGCCATGATATTGCTGTAACATTGCTAAAAGCAGAATAAAACCGTACTCACTTACTCACACACCCCTGCCTTATGTATTGATGTAGTACAATGGAGATATGACACCTTGGAAGATCAAGGGTCTGCTTAATTCCCTTGCCATAAGATTGAGGAATACTATAAGTTGTTCACTGGTCTTGAGGGGACATGGGCTGATGTGCCCTCGATGTTTGTTTATATTAACATAACATAAAGAAACATTGAGGGTACATCAACCCATGGGCCCCAAGGGACCAGTGAACAATGTATTTATCTTACCGAAAACCTCAATGGTAATTTTGAACTGTTCGAAGCACGGGTATCGGATCATAGTATGGAGTACCAGACGACAAGACGACAAGAAAAACAAATTTATCTACCTTCCATCAATTTGCATTCGCAAAACATCAGTAATTTCCGTACATCATACGTGATTCAATGTTATTCGAGATAAAGAATTACTACTACGAAGTACCAAATGAGTTCGGCATTCCTAGTGGCGTACATAGAAAATGTTACTCGCTTGTTAGCGGGGTACATTGAACATAATAGAAGAGCGCTCAGCCAATCAGAAAACGACATTTATGTGTGAGGCAAGATAATTGGTATTGATCTTTACAATAGTTGGGGAATGTGGTTGTTCAGTGAAACATACAACAATATGTACTGACATCACAGGTCGCCATGTCTTTCAGTGCTGTGGATGCAGGCGTGACTATCATGAACGAGGTCGGTGTCGACCCTGGCATTGATCACATGATGGCCATGCAGTGTTTCGATGAGGTCCGGAAAGATGGCGGGAAGGTAGGATATCTGGAAGCTCACTTTAGTGTGTCAGTTGTAGCTCAGCAGGACTGAAGATCGACATATGTTTATGGCATGTCTAGATCTGTCATTTGGATGTCATCTGTTTCTGCCCTTCTGAATTCTCATGAAAATATACCAGTAATGGGGAACTAAAGTAACTTTCTTATTGAAATAGCTTGGAAACTATATATGGTGAACTGAAGGTGACTGCCTTATAATGAAATTGGAAACTATTCTACAAAGGTAACTGTGAGTGGAGGATAATAATGAATAGGACCAAGTAGACATTTCAGTTCTATACAGATTACAAATATTGGTCCCAGAGATATGTATAGACTTCTAATATTAGACCATGAATATTGGTCAAGAATATATGAATATAGACCATGAATATTGGTCAAGAATATATGCAGTCAGACCTCGTTAATACGAACACTTTGGTTTTTTTAAAAAACGTTCGGATAGTGAAACATTCGTACTGCTGAAACCACAGTATATGCACCGAGTTACTTCCCCTTGATATCTTTCCTTACTATGGATACGTGAAGAAATCAAAACAAAACATCAAAGACAATCACTGGATTTATTACACATTGTTTCACACACACGTTTTACTTACAAAAGAAGTCTTTAATGGTGGGCTGCTGCAAAGGTTGTTTTGAAGAATTGAGCATGTCCATTGCTTTATCTGCATTTTCGATGTCACCCTGGCACTCGTAGTACGTAATGATGTTACAGAGGTACAGTCTCATGTCTGTTCAAGACAGAAGGGTGACAGTGTCTTCTGCTTCTTCTATATATATGAATACAGACCACGAATATTGGTCAAGAATATATATAAATACAGACCATGAAATATATGGTCAAGAATATATATATATATACAGACAATGAATATTGGTCAAGAATGTATATGAATGTAGACCATGAATATTGGTCAAGAAAATATTAAATACAGACCACGAATGTTGGTCAAGAATATATATAAATACAGACCACAAATATTGGTCAAGAATGTACATTTGTATATGAATGTAGACCATGAATATTGGTCAAGAAGATATTTAAATACAGACAAAGAGTTTCCATAATATTTGTTTTAACACTTTAAATGTTGTTTACAAATACATAAAATGCGAACTAATCACATTGGCAGGGAAATAGTCATTCCAGCACACTCTGAAATATGAACTGTTTCATGTGGGGACAGTAGATCACAATACACTGTCAAAACATTTGTAATTCATAGAAGTAAAAGTATTGTTAAAATCTGAAAATAACTTGAACATTTACTACTTCTTGGAACTAAATCATGTTTACATGCTGACACTATGGGACCATTAGGCCACTATGGGACCGCTGACACTCACGTCCCTATGTGTCCTGGTGTGGACTGCTGATAATTTAGGACCGCTGACACTATCAGGACCATGGCCTCTATGGGACTGCTGACACTATGGGACTGCTGACACTTTGGGACTGCTGACAATTTAGGACCGCTGACACTATGGGACCATGGCCTCTATGGGACCGCTGGGACCATGGGACCATGGCTACTATGGGGCTGCTGACAATTTGGGGACCCGCTGACACTATGGGACCATGGGCTGACACTATGGGTCTCGCTCTGGCCCTATGGGACTGCTGACACATGGGACCATAGGACCATGGCCTCTATGGGACCATGGCCACTATGGGACCGCTGACACTTTGGGACTGCTGACACAATGGGACCATGGCACTTCAGGACCATGGCTGACTATCTTTGGGACTGCTGACACTATGGGACCATGGCCTCCTATGGGACCGCTGACACTATGGGACCATGGCCTCTGGGACCGCTGACACTATGGGACCATGGCCTCTATGGGACTGACTGGACTGCTGACACTACTGGGACCGCTGACACATGGGGCCACTATTAGTCAGGACCGTCAACTGTACACAGGACCATGGCACTATGGGACTGGGACTGGGACCATGGCACTATGGGACATCCATTGACAATTTCATGGCATTTATTCAACCGGAACATGAACTAAATCACGCCATGGGACCGCTGACACTTTGGGACTGCTGACAATTTAGGACCGCTGACACTATGGGACCATGGCCTCTATGGGACTGCTGACACTATGGGACCATGGCCACTATGGGACCATGACACTTTGGGACTGCTGACAATTTGGGACCATGACCTCTATGGGACCTGCTGACACAATGGGACCATGGCCTCTATGGGACTGCTGACACTGGCCTCTATGGGGACTGCTGACACTATGGGACCATGGCCTCTATGGGACTGCTGACACTATGGGACCATGGCCTCTATGGGACCGCTGACACTATGGGACCGCTGACACTATGGGACTGCTGACACTATGGGACCATGGCCACTATGGGACCGCTGACACTCGGGGACTGCTGACACTATGGGACCATGGCCACTATGGGACCGCTGACACTTTGGGACTGCTGACAATTTAGGACCGCTGACACTTCAGGACCATGGCCTCTATGGGACTGCTGACACTATGGGTCCTACTGACACTATAGGACCATGGCCTCTTTTGGACCGCTGACACCATTGGATCATGGCCTTTATGGGACCGCTGACACCATGGGACCGCTGACACCAATGGATCATGGCCTCTATGGGACTGCTGACACCATGGGACCATGGCCTCTATGGGACTGCCAATACTACTGGGCTGCTGACACTGTGGGACCATGGCCTCTATGGGACCGCTGATACCATTGGATCATGGCCTTTATGGGACCGTTGACACCATGGGACCATGGACTCTATGGGACTGCTGACGCCATTGTACCATGGCCTCTATGGGACCGCTGACACTATGGGACCATGGCCTCTATGGAACCGCCAATTCTTCTGGACTGCTGACATTGGGACCATGGCCTCTATGGGACCGCTGACACTATGGGACCATGGCCTCTATGGGACCGCTGACACTATGTGACAATTGGCTCTATGGAACTGTTGCATTATAGCAGGCACATGAGCCAGTGTCACCACCTCCACAGTAACACTGACAGCTGTCAGTACTACCATAGAGATTCTTGGGTGTATTAGCTCCCAATACCTTATGCTCGTCAGATCAGTAAACATGTTCAACTTAACTATAGGCAACAATCAGCCCTTTCTCATTGAAAACTGCTTTACTGTTGTAGTTGGTTCCCACGAGGTGTTTTGATGAACTGTCTCGCAGGTGCGAAATACCTGAAAAACAAACAGGTAAATACATTAATGGCTTGCTTTGAGTAATACATCTAATTGAAGGGGTCTGATCGCCTTCCTCATTCTTAGGTAACCCTTTCGAAAATTACATGTAAAAATATGTCTAACTGAATAAAATATATTCCAGTAATATCACAAATGTGTAAAATTTTAATGATTGACAATTGTATTAAAATTTTTCGTACAGACATATTAGATAGTGTATTTAGAAATATAATATGTTGTATTTAGAAGTTAATGTAATGTAAAGTAGCAGTCTGTGAGGGAAGGGTGACTCATGTTCTCTGATGCAGATAGTGGAGGTGACCCCGGGTGGCGGCCTACTGGAGGCTGTGGAGTCCCTCAAATTCATGCCTGGCTTCAACCTGGAGGGCTATCCCAACAGAGACTCAACTGCCTACATCAAGAAATATGGCATTGAATCTGCAGACACTGTGCTCAGGGGCACCATCAGATATGAGGTAAGGTGATCTAAGGAACACCATCAGATATGAGGTAAGGTGAGCTAAGGAACACCATCAGATATGAGGAAAGGTTGGCTAAGGAACACCATCAGATATGAGGAAAGGTTAGCTAAGGAACACCATTAGATATGAGGAAAGGTGAGCTAAGGAACACCATCAGATATGAGGAAAGGTGAGCTAAGAAACACCATCAGATATGAGGAAAGGTGAGCTTAGGAACACCATCAGATATGAGGAAAGGTGAGCTAAGGAACACCATCAGATATGAGGAAAGGTTAGCTAAGGAACACCATCAGATATGAGGTAAGGTGATCTAAGGAACACCATCAGATATGAGGTAAGGTGAGCTAAGGAACACCATCAGATATGAGGAAAGGTTGGCTAAGGAACACCATCAGATATGAGGAAAGGTTAGCTAAGGAACACCATTAGATATGAGGAAAGGTGAGCTAAGGAACACCATCAGATATGAGGAAAGGTGAGCTAAGGAACACCATCAGATATGAGGAAAGGTGAGCTAAGAAACACCATCAGATATGAGGAAAGGTGAGCTAAGGAACACCATCAGATATGAGGAAAGGTTAGCTAAGGAACACCATCAGATATGAGGTAAGGTGAGCTAAGGAACACCATCAGATATGAGGAAAGGTGAGCTAAGAACACCATCAGATATGAGGAAAGGTTAGCTAAGGAACACCATTAGATATGAGGAAAGGTGAGCTAAGGAACACCATCAGATATGAGGAAAGGTGAGCTAAGAAACACCATCAGATATGAGGAAAGGTGAGCTAAGGAACACCATCAGATATGAGGAAAGGTGAGCTAAGGAACACCATCAGATATGAGGAAAGGTTAGCTAAGGAACACCATCAGATATGAGGTAAGGTGATCTAAGGAACACCATCAGATATGAGGTAAGGTGAGCTAAGGAACACCATCAGATATGAGGAAAGGTTGGCTAAGGAACACCATCAGATATGAGGAAAGGTTAGCTAAGGAACACCATTAGATATGAGGAAAGGTGAGCTAAGGAACACCATCAGATATGAGGAAAGGTGAGCTAAGGAACACCATCAGATATGAGGAAAGGTGAGCTAAGAAACACCATCAGATATGAGGAAAGGTGAGCTAAGGAACACCATCAGATATGAGGAAAGGTTAGCTAAGGAACACCATCAGATATGAGGTAAGGTGAGCTAAGGAACACCATCAGATATGAGGAAAAGTTAGCTAAGGAACACCATCAGATATGAGGTAAGGTGAGTTAAGGAACACCATCAGATATGAGGAAAAGTTAGCTAAGGAACACCATCAGATATGAGGAAAGGTGAGCTAAGGAACACCATCAGATATGAATAAAGGTGTGCTAAGAAACACCATCAGATATGAGGAAAGGTGAGCTAAGGAACACCATCAGATATGAGGAAAGGTGAGCTAAGAACACCATCAGATATGAGGAAAGTTTAGCTAAGGGGCACCATTAGATATGAGGTAAGGTGAGCTAAGGAACACCATCAGATATGAGGAAAGGTGAGCTAAGGAACACCATCAGATATGAGGTAAGGTGAGCTAAGGAACACCATCAGATATGAGGAAAGGTTAGCTAAGGAACACCATCAGATATGAGGAAAGTTTAGCTAAGGAACACCATCAGATATGAGGTAAGGTGAGCTAAGGAACACCATCAGATATGAGGAAAGGTTAGCTAAGGAACACCATCAGATATGAGGAAAGGTGAGCTAAGGAACACCATCAGATATGAGGAAAGGTGAACTAAGAAACACCATCAGATATGAGGAAAGGTGAGCTAAGGAACACCATCAGATATGAGGAAAGTTTAGCTAAGGGGCACCATTAGATATGAGGTAAGGTGAGCTAAGGAACACCATCAGATATGAGGAAAGGTTAGCTAAGGAACACCATCAGATATGAGGTAAGGTGAGCTAAGGAACACCATCAGATATGAGGAAAGGTGAACTAAGAAACACCATCAGATATCAGGAAAGTTTAGCTAAGGGGCACCATTAGATATGAGGTAAGGTGAGCTAAGGAACACCATCAGATATGAGGAAAGGTGAGCTAAGGAACACCATCAGATATGAGGAAAGGTGAGTTAAGGAACACCATCAGATATGAGGTAAGGTGAGCTAAGGAAATACCATCAGATATGAGGAAAGTTTAGCTAAAGAACACCATCAGATATGAGGTAAGGTGAGCTAGGGAACACCATCAGATATGAGGAAAGTTTAGCTAAGGAACACCATCAGATATGAGGTAAGGTGAGCTAAGGAACACCATCAGATATGAGGAAAGGTTAGCTAAGGAACACCATCAGATATGAGGTAAGGTGAGCTAGGGAACACCATCAGATATGAGGAAAGGTGAGCTAGGGAACACCATCAGATATGAGGTAAGGTGAGCTAAGGACCACCATCAGATATGAGGAAAGGTGAGCTAGGGAACACCATCAGATATGAGGTAAGGTGAGCTAGGGAACACCATCAGATATGAGGAAAGTTTAGCTAAAGAACACCATCAGATATGAGGTAAGGTGAGCTAGGGAACACCATCAGATATGAGGAAAGTTTAGCTAAGGAACACCATCAGATATGAGGTAAGGTGAGCTAAGGAACACCATCAGATATGAGGAAAGGTTAGCTAAGGAACACCATCAGATATGAGGTAAGGTGAGCTAGGGAACACCATCAGATATGAGGAAAGGTGAGCTAGGGAACACCATCAGATATATTAGGTAAGGTGAGCTAAGGACCACCATCAGATATGAGGAAAGGTGAGCTAGGGAACACCATCAGATATGAGGTAAGGTGAGCTAGGGAACACCATCAGATATGAGGAAAGGTGAGCTAAGGAACACCATCAGATATGAGGAAAGGTTAGCTTAGGGGCACCATCAGATATGAGGTAAGGTGAGCTAAGGACCACCCTCATATATGAGATAAAGAGTGCTGTAGGGCACTAGCTGATATAAAGCTGGGTGAACTGGGCACCATCAGCATAGATGTAAAGTGTGACTGAGCACCAGTAAAACTGATTCAGTTGTGCTCAGGGACACCATCTGATGAGAGAGGGAAAGAGGCCATGGACCTCAAAAAGCAAGGTGTTTGAGGTAATGGTTACATTTATGTTTGTGCTTAGGAATCTGATATTTGCCATAAGGAAACTGTTTTGTGAAAGTACATCTAAAGGTTTGTGATATATGAGGTAAGGACTGTGTGCCTTGACTGACAATAAGTATTATCTTACCTTCATGTGAAATACTTTAATTTCATTGGTCAATGATGCGTTAACAAGTTTCCGTGTCACCCCTCCCAGGAGGGTGACAACTGGAAAAAATATTACCCGCTGCCATGGTAACCGCCAAACTCTCCGTCGAGAAGCTGTATTGCTAACAATGGTATGACGTCATAATATGACGCATTCAGCCCCCGGAGTTCGAAAACCGTTTGGTTAGCTGTTTTTGAGTTCACTATGTAAACATTTATTTTACCGACTTTCACTGCTTTATTTAAACTATTGAATGCCTTGAATCGTTTCCACACTCAACTTAAACATAACTAACCATTTTCATAGCAGTTTTAATCTTGTCAGAATATGTTTCACTGATTTCAAAAATCCAGTCGAGAGGCAGACACCATTTTGTTAACATGTAATATAGTGGGTAGCGATCTTCAAAATAAAATAAAATGATATTTTGTACATTTAACATGGCATTAAGATAAATAAGTTGTATGCTTCTCCCTCAGGTAATACAGTTTGATGTACACCTCTTTGTAGCAGTGTTAAACCTCGCCTAACACTGCTACAAAGAGGCGTACATCAGACTGTATTAACTCATCTCCACAAGGATACTGTCTGACAGTGACACTATGTGGACAGGCGGCAGACCCTGATGAACATGATGAAGCAGCGTATACATGATGTCCTGTGCCAGCTGTCAGCTGTGTACACAGTGGGTTTAAGAGCTTGTGTAGTGACTAACTCAGGATTCCATTGACTGCAGGGGTACAGCACGGCCATCAAGGGCTTGATGCAGCTGGGGCTGATGGACCTGGACCCTCATCCTTCACTGCACCCAGGTGGACCTGACATCACTTGGGTAGGTCATAGGGGTTCATGTCTCATGGGTAGGTCATAAGGGCTCATATCACATGGGTAGGTCATATGGGCTCATATCTCAGGGTCAGGTCATAGGGGCTCATATCTCATGGGTAGGTCATAGGGGTTCATGTCTCATGGGTAGGTCATAAGGGCTCATATCACATGGGTAGGTCATATGGGCTCATATCTCATGGTCAGGTCATAGGGGCTCATATCTCATGGGTAGGTCATAGGGGCTCATATCACATGGGTAGGTCATAGGGGCTCATATCACATGGGTAGGTCATAAGGGCTCATATCACATGGGTAGGTCATAAGGGCTCATATCACATGGGTAGGTCATAGGGGCTCATGTCACATTGGGCTTGTGGTGGTTGGTCATGTCAAACAGGGGGTCATATCTCATGGGTAGGTCCTATAGGGTCATGCCAAATGGGTTGGTACTGTGGGTAATGTCATACGGGTAGTTAGCCAGATATTTAATGACACTTTGATTATGCATTAGTCATATGTTTGTAACTGTCCAGGATGTAAACAGACAACAGGTGATAGTGATCATTGTTGCATTCTTATTTTCAGAGATATGCATATTCTGGATTTGCTTCACAAAAAGTATGTTTTTGCATGTCATGTGTTTTGCAGAAGGGATTCATGAGCAACATGTTCGGCAAGTCACATGACATATTTGGGGACAGTTTGAAGGACCTTGTGTATGAGAAGTTGGGGCGTAATGATCACATGCTTGACACCATCATCAGGTAAGGTGACCTGAGACAATACCTGGAATATGTTGTCCACATCCTGATAAAGTGAATGAGTTTCTCGGATTAATGCTTGAGGCAAATTAAGTGTGCCATTGGAGTTGTCAGAAATGCTGAAACACCACAGACCATACAAGTAAAGCAAATATTAAAGAGCACTGTGTGTGGAATCAATCTTAGCTTGTGTTTGAACAGGAATGACATGATTCAGCATGAACAGACATGATACACCATGAGATAGGTTGTCCACATGTCTGTTCCAGTCTCGGCCTCCTCGGGGATGAGATAATAGAGAAGAAGGGCAACCCCATGGACACTTTCAGCTCCTACCTGGCCCGGAGGCTGGCCTACGGTAAGATGGGTTGTAATCATGGCAACCCCAATGGACACTTTCAGCTCCTACCTGGCCCGGAGGCTGGCCTACGGTAAGATGGGTTGTAATCATGGCAACCCCATGGACACTTTCAGCTCCTACCTGGCCCGGAGGCTGGCCTACGGTAAGATGGGTTGTAATCATGGCAACCCCATGGACACTTTCAGCTCCTACCTGGCCCGGAGGCTGGCCTACGGTAAGATGGGTTGTAGTCATGGCAACCCAATGGACACTTTCAGCTCCTACCTGGCCCGGAGGCTGGCCTACGGTAAGATGGGTTGTAGTCATGGCAACCCAATGGACACTTTCAGCTCCTACCTGGCCCGGGCTGGCCTCCAGGATGATGGGTGTCCTAACCCAATGGACACTTTCAGCTCCTACCTGGACGGTAAGATGGGTTGTAGTCATGGCAACCCCATGGACACTTTCAGCTCCTACCTGGCCCGGAGGCTGGCCTCGATCGGTTGTAAGATGGCAACCCAATGGACACTTTCAGCTCCTACCATGGCCCGAGGCTGGCCTACACGGTAAGATGGGTTGTAATCATGGCACCCCCATGGACACTTTCAGCTCCTACCTGGCCTTTCAGAGGCTGGCCCCTACGGTAAGATGGGTTGTAATCATGGCAAGCCCCATGGACCGAGAGACTGGCCTCAAGATGGGTTGTAATCATGGCAACCCCATGGACACTGGCCCTACCTGGCCCGGAGAGGCTAAAGATGGGTTGTAATCATGGCAACCCCATGGACACTTTCAGCTCCTACCTGGCCCGAGGCTGGCCTACGGTAGAGATGGGTTGTAATCATGGCAACCCCATGGACACCCTCCTACCTGGCCTGAGGCTGGTCTTTGGTAGATGGGTTGTAATCATGGCAACCCCATGGACACTTTCAGCTGCTACCCTGCCCGGAGGCTGGCCTCACGGTAAGATGGGTTGTAATCATGGCAACCCCATGGACACTTTCAGCTCCTACCTGGCCCGGAGGCTGGCCTACGGTAAGATGGGTTGTAATCATGGCAACCCCATGGACACTTTCAGCTCCTACCTGGCCCGGAGGCTGGCCTACGGTAAGATGGGTTGTAATCATGGCAACCCCATGGACACTTTCAGCTCCTACCTGGCCCGGAGGCTGGCCTACGGTAAGATGGGTTGTAATCATGGCAACCCCATGGCCTTTGGGCCTGGAGGCTGGTCTTTGGTAAGATGGGTTGTAATCATGGCAACCCCATGGACACTTTCAGCTCCTGCCTGGCCAGGAGGCTGGCCTACGGTAAGATGGGTTGTAATCATGGCAACCCCATGGACACTTTCAGCTCATACCTCACCTGAAGACTGGCCTACGGTAAGATGGGTTGTAGTCATGGCAACCCGATGGACACTTTCAGCTCATACCTCAACTGAAGACTGGCCTACGGTAAGATGGGTTGTAGTCATGGCAACCCCATGGACACTTTCAGCTCCTACCTGGCCAGGACTCTGGCCTGCGGTAAGATGTGTTGTCATGACAACCCCAAAGACACTTTCAGCTCCTACCTGGGCAGGAGATTGGCCTAAGGTAAGACTGGTTGTGGTCGTGGCAACCTGCCATCTTTCAGCACGTACCTGGGTAAGAGGGTTGTAGTCATTATGGATAACAGAAGAATGTATACTGTAGGGGTCCAATAATGCTTGCAACTCAGAATATGCACTGTATTGCTACCAGACACAGGGGCAGCAAACCTTAAAGTTCCATGTACAGGAAATTTTTCCTGGTTATCATCAGGATTGCACTAGAACCAAAAAAGTATTTATTCTCAACCCACAAAATATGTTGTTAGAAATTCTTAAGCATCTGTTGACAACTGTGTGCACTGTTGATATCATGCTGATGATGTGCCCACCAGGCCCCATGGAGCGTGACCTGCTGCTGATGCGTCATGACATTGGCATCTCGTGGCCAGATGGGTCTCTGGAGCAGCGGCAGCTCAACCTGGTGGTGTATGGAGACCAGGAAGGCTACTCTGCCATGGCCAAGACTGTCGGGATGCCATCAGGCATCGCCGCCAAGATGATCCTGGAAGGTCAGTGCTATACAGTCAGGCATCAGGTGGTGGGTGGAGTGAGTGAGTGGTGGGTGTTTGAGTGATGGTCGGGCGGGTGAGTATGTGAGTGAGTGACCTTGGAAAGTCAATACTGTACAGTCAGGCATTGTGAGTGAGTGAGTGGTGGGTGAGTGGTCGAGCGAGTAAGTGAGTGGCCCTGGAAGGTCAGTGCTATACACTCAGGCATTGTGAGTGAGTGAGTGGTGGGTGGGAGGTTGAGTGAGTGACCCTGGAAAGTCCTGTACAGTCAGGCATTGTGAGTGAGTGAGTGGTGGGTGAGTGGTCGAGCGAGTGAGTGAGTGGCCCTGGAAGGTCAGTGCTATACACTCAGGCATTGTGAGTGAGTGAGTGGTGGGTGAGCGGTCGAGCGAGTGAGTGAGTGACCCTGGAAGGTCAGTGCTACACACTCAGGCATTGTGAGTGACAGTCAGTGAGTGAGTGAGTGAGTGGTGGGTGGGCGGATGGTCGAGCGAGTGAGTGAGTGACCCTGGAAGGTCAGTGCTATACACTGAGGCATTGTGAGTGACAGTGAGTGAGTGAGTGAGTGAGTGGTGGGTGGGCGGATGGTCGAGCGAGTGAGTGAGTGGCCCTGGAAGGTCAGTGCTATACACTCAGGCATTGTGAGTGAGTGAGTGAGTGGTGGTGGGATGGTTGAGTGAGTGAGTGACTGGAAAGTCAGTATAGTCAGGCATTGTGAGTGAGTGAGTGAGTGGTGGTGGTGGGCGGATGGTCGAGCAGTGAGTGAGTGGCCCTGGAAGGTCAGTGCTATACACTCAGGCATTGTGTGTGACAGTGAGTGAGTGGTGGTGGGTGGTGGGTGGGCTGGTGGCCGAGTGAGTGACCCTGGAAGTTCAGCTACACACTCAGGCATTGTGAGTGAGGTGAGTGGTGGGCGGTGGGTGGCCCAGTGAGTGAGTGACCCTGGAAGGTCAGTGCTATACACTCAGGCATTGTGAGTGAGTGAGTTAGTGAGTGAGTGGTGGGTGGGAGGTCAAGCGAGCGAGTGAGTGACCCTAGGAGGTCAGCTATACACTCAGCCATTGTGAGTGACAGTGAGTGACTGGTGGGTGGGGGTTGAGCGAGTGAGTGACCCTGGAAGGTCAGTGCTATACAGTCAGGCATTGTGAGGGAGGGCGAGGTGAGAGCGACATCAAGTAGCTTGCCACCAAGAAAATCCTGAAGGTCAATGCAGCCAGTGAGGTGGCTGCGGTAAGATGGGTGAAGTGAGGTGGCTGCACTGTTTTGGTAAAACAGATTGACATGGTGCCACACAAGAATGGTGTATTTATTAGTGCTGCACTATTTTCCAGGGGAGATTCAGGAGAAGGGCATCGTCATTCCATTGTCCAGGAATGTCTACCAACCCGTTATGTCACGCCTTCACCAAGAGGGCATTCGCTGCACGGAGAAGATCAGTTTACTGTAATGTGTGTTTAGGACAGCAGTATCTGCCAGGAGGAAGAACAGTTGATACACCCCAAATCAGACATACTACTTCTGACAAATATAGAAGTGTCATGCTGGGGTTGGTGGAGAAAGTACAATGCAGACATCGGATATATTTTTAATGCTATATCTTCATAAGTTGCGACATGACAGGGCGATTGTGGGACACCGCCTTCACGTGAGTGCGACTTGATATCTACCTGACAGCGATTTTCTGCTAAGATGTAGTTGATAACAATATGATAATTCATGGAGATGGAAATATAAAGCATAGATATTTTCTTTTTATAGCAAAGAATATATTTCCATTCATGTGTGTTGACATTTGTGATGGTGTGATCAAGTTATTGCATTCTCTAACCTTTCTGCTTCCAAATATTCACAACTCATATTACTTTGATATGATGATTCTTTCATATTGTCATAGTAAATCAGGCAGTTGATAAGTATATAGTATTACAATTAATATGCCATAGTATGACAAAATGACTATTGTAATATAAAAGAATTGGGCGTCTCTTAGCACTATTTTAGTAGTATGACGGGATTGTGTTAGATGTTTCATGGAATGAAGGGGAAGCACCTGCACGTTCAGTGTAACAATTATAATTTTGATGCTATTTTAGATTAGGTATATTCTGTAGTCCAATAATAATTAACCAATCAGTGTTCAGGAAATTGATATTTTTCATATCACAGTTGATAAGCAGTCAATACGACATATAAACTTTAGGGGCTGCATGTAGGGATGCTTGTTTGTGGGACTCAAATGGTACAAACATGTGATAAATCATACAAGTGCTGGATACTTTGTGAAGCAACATGTGCTTGGTAGTTGTGTTATTGTTATAATATATCTTCAGGTGAGTTGCACTAGTGTCTTGAAATATTGCCGCTTATATTTCCATATATGGAAACGTTTGCTTCCAAAATGATGGTAGTGCACCCCTCCATAAAGGCCTATATTTTTATATACATGTATTAACTAAATGGAAAAATATATTTTAATATATAGATTGATCAACTCAAAATTATTTGGGTCTCGGATGACATGTTGAAATTTTGGATATTGATGTTTTTTTATGATGCAAAGTTTGATTGGAATACACTGATTCTACAACATCGTAGAAACATGAGTGAATTTAGTTATGGGGGTGTCTGCATATCTGTGCACTACCTGCACCTCATATTCATTGTCATTGTTTGTAGTGGAAATCAAGCAATATTTCATAACCCACAATGTTCATGTCATGGCATCATGTTATCTTGTATTTCAAAGTGGAAGTGAATGGATACAAGAACAGATTAGAGATATTTGTGTGACTTAGCTATGGACATTTCACTAGTTTTTGGATACATTTAATTTTTAAACTTATCCTATCTCACGGTATGCACTTCTCTCTCTTGATTCGACACTGAGTGAATGATGTAAACTTTTTTCCCTAGGCCTCTCTTGTCCATCCGCCCAAGCACTCCATGCTACCCTCATTAAAAGACAGCTTCCTAGCTCTCATGCAAAGCATGCGGCATGCACCACTAGCTGCCCACATGACTATCTTCGATTCATCCTTCTCTTTCTTGTCGCACACGAGTGTGGACGTATTTTGCTTTGCTCAACGTTTTCAACTTAGTCTACAACATGGGGAAAGTTGACCAGCCAAAGAAGAGGAAAAAATGCTCCCGGTGTAATAAGCGTTCTCCGTGAGTGATCCACATGGATATTGTATTGACTGTATGGGACAGTGTAAATGGGACTCTCGTTGCGATAAATGCAAGGTTCTTACTTGGTGACTACACTTGGGCTTGCGCTCGTCGTGTCACTGACAGGGCTTGATATGCCGCTTCACCTGACGGACCCAGTCCCTCCAAGAAAGTTTAAGTGTCCTATTTTGTCTGCTCGGCGGTCACAGTCCCCTCACTCGAATGAAGGGGATTTCATGAGAGCGTCGTCAGATTCTTACTCAACGGAAGACATTCGGCTTTTGTTGGGCTTTAAAAATTCCAGCCCGAGTCACTTCATCTTCGACCACATCCCGGGTAGTGGTGCATCGCTATCTACGGTCATTTCCAGTCTTACACAGTTCCTGCTGTCAGCACTGTTAAGACACAGGGTATCTGCATCCCGCCGTCCAACCGTGGGATAAGTGCATACCATGAGATGGGATAAGTTTTAAAAAATCAAATTTTAATGTAAATTATATTATCCTATCTCACACAACGGATTCCCACCCATCCTCCCCACTATGCAGATTCTCCAAGATGGATATTATCCAGTGGCTCCAAGAATGAGAATGATGATTCGGAGATAATCACGTGGGCTGCTAGTAGTGCATGCCACATGCTTTGCATGAGAGCTAGGAAGCTGCCTTATAATGAGGGTAGCATGAAGTGCTTGGGCGGATGGACAAGAGAGGCCTAGGGAAAAAAGTTTACATTGTTCCACTCATTGTCGAATCAAGAGAGAGAAGTGCATACCGTGAGATAGGATGCAATTTATATTAAAATTTTCAATTCCCCAGTTTGACTGGACTGATTAGACAGAAGGTGAACTGTTTGAGTGACATTTTAGAAGTTGTAATAGGAATGACAAGTCTTTATGGATGATCAACTTCTTTATTGTGCAACAGCGACATTTCGGTCGACACGTATACTGTTTTCAAGCATAATGCTTGAAAACAGTATAAGTATCTATACCGAAACATCGCTTTTGCATAAATAAGTTGATCATCCATAAAGACTTGTCATTCCTAGACCGAGGGTGCCAGTGTGTGGTTGCTTCTGTTGTTGTCCCCAGCCGCAACGCGGAATGGGGGACTATGTATTCAGTGGCGTCCGTCCGTCCGTACGTCCCGATTCTTGTTAACGCGATATCTCATGAACTGTTGTACCCAATGTCTTCAAATTTGGTGATAGCCTACATTGGGATATTACGCAGACACCAGTCGATTTGGGTGACCGTGACCTTATTGTCAAGGTCACCACGACACTTTGACCACTTTTCAAACTCTTGTTAACGCGATATCTCATGAAATGTTGTACCCAATGTCTTCAAATTTGGTGACAGCCTACATTGGGTGATTACGCACACACCAGTCGACTTGGGTGACCTTGACCTTATTTTCAAGGTCACCACGACACTTTGACCACATTTCAAATTGTCGTTAACGCGATATCTCATGAAATGTTGTACCCAATGTCTTCAAATTTGGTGACAGCCTACATTGGGTGATTACGCCGACACCAGTCGATTTGGGTGACCTTGACCTTATTTTCAAGGTCACCACGACACTGACCACTTTTCAAATTGTCGTTAACGTGATATCTCATGGACTGTTGTACCCAATGTCTTCAAATTTTGGTGGCAGTGTACATTGGGGTATTACACAGACAGCAGTTTATTTGGGTGACCTTGACCTTATCTTCAAGGTCACCACGATACTTTGACCGTTAAAGGCGATATCTCATAAAAAATTGCACCCAATGTTTTCAAGTATGTTGGCAGTCTACATTGGGTGATTATGCAGACACCAGTCATTTCAGGCATCTTGTATGTGACCCAAAAATAAAAAGTAGTAAATATAGATATTCCATTCTTTAGCGGCGGGGGACATTGCCGCATCAGTGACAAACACTTGTTATCCTTACTATATTAATGACACTTTTGAATATATTTTCCGGTTACTTTTAGTTTACTAATACAGTGCTACTTTTATACAGTTTATACATATTTTGGGAGTGGTTTGAAATAGTCATTTGACCTATATCATTATATATCTATATCTGTGTTTTATATATATATATCCAAATGTAGTGCTCCGTCATCATCCTTGTATGCATGTAACTTTTACATAGAAGTAATTACTGAACAATTATTTTGTATTTGAATTAGTTGCATACTAGGACCATGTTCATATTGCTGCTAAGCAACAAGCAGTAACACATTCCCATATAAGGTAGTTGTGCCCTGTGATGCTTGAAACGGCTACTGTTAAGCTTCTGACAGGACTTCCATTTTTGTTAGAATCTCCATTGATGATGTTTCTTTTGTGATGGGAATGACATACTGCATTTCATGTAATGTGCCCATTTCTGGTTTCCCCTGCTGTGATATTGCTGGAATATTGCTAAAAGCAGTGTAACTCACTCACTCACTCCTGTATAGTGCTTCAATTAACTTCATGCACAGTATTGACTTGGTATCTATTGGGAGGCCTGGCAGCTATTCTGCTTAAAGCTTTAACTGTAGCTATTCACTACCTCAATAAGTTGTAAAATCTGCAGTCGAAGTGGTTCAAACCTGATCATTGGCGGGAAACGATTATTGTTAATTGCCAACATATCATGGTATTAAAGAACTGGCATTAAATGGCTGCCTGGCATCATCCTAGATGTACGGTAAATAAATTCTGTAGGTGCGATGAATAGTGTGTGTGGGAGGGCATTATGCAAATAGCATTAGTAGTAGGACAATAGACATTGTCGCCATAGTTACACTGTGTGATATCAACTGATGGATCTGAATCTGCATTTTGTGAGACATGCTGTCATACTGCTTGTTTCAACATGAACATGCTGCTTAAGGACTGTTCATAGGGTATGGCCAGGGGGAGTGAGGATGATTTGTATGGAGAAGCATGTCCAATGTGAATGACACCCCATGTCATGCATGTCATGTACAAAATCAATGACCCCCGACCCCCTTCCCATAAGTTTTAAGCATAATTTTTAGATAGTTTTATGTACAAAATGCTGACACCCCCAACCCCGGTACATGGGTACAAAATGGGTGACCTCACCCCGAAAATCATCATCACCCCCCTAGCCATAAATTATGGTCCCTCATGGGTAAATCACTATAATATATTTGTTATCTCTTTACATCAAACACTTGTGACAGAATCTCTCCCTTCTATTTTCCAGTCCAGTATTAAGCATTGCTGTTATTGTTTGCAAGAATCTCAGCTTTAACATGACTTTGTTGCAGGATGACTGTGTTGAATGGATTTGCTTTTTCTGTTGTGTACATAATCTTGAAATCTATGGACAACTCCGTTCTACGGTACATCAGAATATCAAGAAGAGATTTCTACACCTATCCCTATTTGTAACAGTAACAGTTGTAGAATTGTTCAGTTTCTATATTAAATTATATTAAATAATGTCCTTACTGCCTTATTGTCCATTAACTATCCTGAAGGGTTATGTAGGACTCTTTTTGTCCTTATGTGTCAATTCATAATGGGCCAGATTTCTGATCCCTGTACAGCTATATTGTTTTGAGTCTGTTAGCACATCTAGTTCTAACAGCAAGGGAATACATGCAGTAGATAAGTGTTAACCTGCATTGTGTGCTAGTCATTATAGTGATATATACACCAGTGTCATGATGTACAGTGTAATACGCTGTAGCTGTGTTAAAGGTGCAGCAAATTTAAATTATTAGACGAGGATTTTTTATTAACTGGATTTGTTCAGTGGAGATAGATAACAGTATTATTTGGAGTTGCTCATACACATAGACAGTTTTAAGTTGTTGTTTGTATTGTAGATACTGTCTGAATAAAAGGTTGCCATACCAACTTGATGTGTGTTAGTTTTGGGAAATGTTTGTAAAAATGTCATCATTTACTTGCTGGTGTTGGGTTGCTCCTTTAACGTTTGGTATGGTGAGTGAGTGAGTGAGAGAGAGAGAGAGAGAGAGACTAACCACTTTCGTGAAACTCGAGAGCTTTGCTGCTTTGCTGACAAACCTGACAACAAAAACATGTTACTGTAAAACAAATTCCTTGAACATCTTTAACACTACCCTAAAACAAACGTCCGTCTCCGTAGTGGAGTGGTTAGAGCGGGTTCGATCGCCGACTGTGTCGTACCAAAAGACGTTAAAATATGGTACTTGTTGGTCCCTGCCTGGCGCTCAGCATTAATGGGTACATACTTAGCTGTCTTCAACACGACTTACATTGCCTTGTGAATTCCTGACTATAATTGGTCTTCTGGAATATACTATCCAGCCTCAGCGACTTGTCAGCGTACCTCACTGGCATGGATTGTAGCTAATAACAAGAATCACAGAATTGTCTGGTCCAGACTTAAATATTTACCTCCCACTGCAACAACTTTTTTTAAATATTGCCGAGTGTGGCATCAGGATGCACTCTCATTTGTACATTCCAGTGTGGATCATTACTTCATCTGTATGAATCCATGAAGGTCCGGGTTAGAATATTGATCTTCAGTAACCCATGCTTGTCGTAAGAGGCGACTAATGGGATCCGGTGGTCAGGCTCGCTGACTTGGTTGACACATGTCATCGGTTCCAAATTGCGCAGATCAATGCTCATGCTGTTGATCACTGGATTGTCTGGTCCAGACTCAATTATATACAGACTGCCACCATATAGCTGGAATATTGCTGAGTGCGGAGTAAAACTCAACTCACTCAACCATGTATGAATGTTGTTACCATTGCAACTTGACATGCAGACCCAAATTGAACATGTTTTAAATTGAGAAAGTGAAATCCCAAATATAATATGTTAAATCTTTAAATTGTTCTTTGGTATATTATTATAATTTTTTGTACTTACAAAGTTGATTCCAAACACTCTGTTTTCCAAGTCTGAATTTAGTGTTATTTCTTTTAATATTCGAGGGTGATGTCACTGTTCTGAACAAATCTGTACCAGCCTAGAACTTCTGATATGCATGTGTCCATATGAACTCTCATGCTTAATAGATGAATTTCAAGTTATTCCATTGTATGATATGACCTAAAAAGATTGTTTCTATAAACTGAAAAATAGGGTACATCCATGTGTGGCTTCATTTTCACCCCTGCACGAGAGTCAATGGTGATTTAATAAAGTTGGGCCCGCTCTCTGGATCCGAGTTTCATCCGTTCTCCAGCAGCAGGTTGTGCAGTAACTTGCAAGTGAGGTCTCGTGCTGACCGCAGCTTTCAGCTGCAAAACATCAGCTGTGAACAGTTTGTTTCTGGAAGTATGGTTTGGGAGCAGATAAGCCTGTGATTACAATCTTCGTTCTTAACAGTGGGATTACGTCCCCACACATAGTGCATGGACAACACAACATCATGCCCCCGAAGTAAGGACTGAATAATGTTCATCACATCTCGCATAAGGTCAGCGGTAATAAGTAATTAAAATACTTTGGGTCCTGTTAGACGAAGCGGCAGTAAAATGTTTCTGCAAGAGTTGTGTGTAAGGAGCATGGCACATTACTTGTGTTTAGTATAATTCGGCAGGAGAGTCGCACTTCGCAGATTTTAACCGCATTTGGTGATCTATTCATGTCATGAACAACATGGACTCTGACATGTTCAATACATAACGTGTGTAGTAGCAACGATAACCGTCCGTGTCATGATGTACGTAAGCTATGGGTTGCATAAATTGCCTTCCTGATTTCGATTGTAGAACCAGGAAGTTTGTGCCTTAATCCAGTCTGTGGATATGTTCCGACATCTCGTGCCCGCTGTAAGACTCGACGATGGAGGATCGGGTGCGCTGGCGAGTGGACATCAAGACCGGGGCGGTGGTGTAGCCTAGTGGTTAAAGCGTTCGCTCGTCACGCCCACATGGGTACATTGCGTGAAGCCAATTTCTGGTGTCCCCCGCTAAATAGTGTCAGTACAAAGCATATAGGTTGCGCAAGCTTTTTAAGACGCCCATACCTTTAAAGTAAACGTTTAGGCGGAACGGGGTTTTGACTGGTTGCAATTTCCTTGAGGTGTCCCCCGCTAAATAGTGTCAGTACAAAGCATATAGGTTTCGCAAGCTTTTTAAGACGCCCATACCTTTAAAGTAAACGTTCAGGCGGAACGGGGTTCTTGACTGGTTGCAATTTCCTTGAGGACATTAAACTGGATGCTATATCTGATATAGCCACGGACAATGGCGACGTAAAATATCCATTTATACCTATTAGTGTATTTACGCTTTCTCTGGATGGGCCTTCTTAAGATCTAGGCCCCTGATACGGCCATTAAGGCTATGAAGAAGATATATTGACGTGCTCTTCTGCCACGACCGCTGAGGCATAAAACTAAAGTTATTTGATCTGACAAGGTTTTGAAAGGACATCTGTGCATTTGTAACGTGAACTATCCCCAGCGGGCACACAACGTTGAATCAACGTTGAATTTTGGTTGTTTGGTTGATCAACCTTTCATAAACGTTGATTCAACGTTTATCATGCGACCAAAGAAAGTTAGTCGAGATTCGTTTAGTTGTCAACGTTGTTTCAACGTAAGGAACCAACAAAATGTCAACTAATTGTTTCCTTGGCAAATTTGATACATAATTCATATTGGTAATAGGTATCCAACTTAGCAACTATCATTTCGGAACATTATTTTCATAAAAGATCAAGATCGAGCTAGTGACAGATATAATCTTACATATTATTTGATTGTGCATCGATCAACGGACGGAAATTTTACGTAAATCGCAGTTTTAGGTATAAAGTCATCAGTTATCCAAATTGCATTACATTTGATATTTTCCCACAAAACTGTGAAAATTGTATAATTCCCGACAATTTGCTTTCAAACACAAGCGAGAGGCGTGTTCAGAACCGCGAGCGCCCGCGCGATTGCCTCCCGCGAGCGTTCGCATCGGCCTAGACTAAGGCTTAGTCTCTGAATATATATAATTTTGATAGTAACAAACAAGCCCATTTATATTGAAAAGGAGCCCTAGGGAGACCAGAGATTCAGAACCTGAGGAAATCTAGACTTGCTTTATTTAGGGCTTTAGCACTGCAGAGTGGGCTTGGCAGTAGGGAAAATAATGTGGTTCAGGGACTGTGAGACAGACTAGCATCGGCCCTGAACGGACGCGAGCGCTTGGTTACAATAAACCATTCGTGACCAACTCGTGTTGTTCCGGAACAAGCCGAATAGCTTCTTTTATTATATTCTTACTGACTGACTGAGTTTGGTTTTACGCCGCTTTTAGCAATATTCCAGCAACATCACGGCGGGGGACACCAGAAATGGGCTTCACACATTGTACCCATGTGGGTATTCGAACCCGGGTCTTCGGCGTGACGAGCCAACGCTTTAACCATTAGGCTACCCCACCGCCCCTATTATATTCTTAAGGGTGAAATACTGTAAATATTGGTGAAAAGAAAAATGGTATTTTCATTTTCACTGAGTAGAATATCACTTTTGCCATTGAACTACGGAACGCGAACTACGAAATCGATGTCTCGATCATTTATAAACAATGATCAAAATATAATAAATAGAATATTTTGTTAATGTTGTCAATGGATACGCCACTCGTGAACATATCAACTTTGTCAGACCACTCGATGAAATATACATTTTATTTGACAACATTAACAAAATATCCTCCATGCCTTCTTTTTGGAGGTTACGGAAAGGGGCGAGTGGTGACGAATGACATTAAACATGATCGCCATCTTGGTTCGCTTGGCGAGGCAGCTGTGAGAAAGGTTCGCGCGCTCGAACGGGCACAGGCGTTCAGGACCGAGCGCTCGCTAGCGTTCGCGGGCACTCGCGGTTCTGAACACGCCTCAGATGTTGACCTTTCGATCGCCTCGTTTGGCCATATCCGGACATGCGCACAATTATCGCGCGCGCAAAGGCAGCTGATCGTTGTCAGTTCACTTTGGCGAAGTTCAACGCAATATCGTTCTATTTTCACCATCTTCACGGCATGCTGGTGTTTATTTGGTAAGTATGTCCTTCATGTATAATGAAAACGTAGGAATGCTGTTTAAATCTAGCAGTAGCAAGAAACTCCGAATCAGGGCTCATGTTTTATCTCACAAGGTTACCGGTATGTCACAGTACATGTTTCTCAAAATTTAGTGGAAGCCCGTGTTTTCCATGAACTTGTTTTGTTATTTTTCAATATATTTGCATGCATATATTTGGCATTTTATTATATAATCGAATAAGATTTCCTTTCGTACCCATCACCTGATTTGAATTTTGCAAATATACATTTTCAAATAATCAATGAAGTACATCAATATAAGGAACCGTTCATAATTAAATATATGGCTGCGGGTGGGGGTGTTGATTGTAAGGGTTGGAGGGTGGGGTGGGGTGGGGTGTCACCCATTTTGTTCAGGGGAGCTAAGGGGTCAGTAATTCACATTGTACATAAAAATCAACATCACCCCAAAGCCATACATTATGAACGGTCCCTAAGGGCAGCTATACAAAATCGGATAGGATTAATCAACATTTTATATTGCATCCCATTATTATGAACATTTGTTCGTTTGAATAGATCTATCAGTAAATGATGCATTGAGCATGCCCTGAACCCTGTCAACATATGTATGTTATTTGGGGGAGGGGGTGGTGGAGAATGGCATAAGGAAATGCAACGAAAATTTTCACTTTAAAATGTCTTGTGAAAGTCTTTGTTAAGGATGAAATTGAATTGTATATAAGTTATTTTTACTTTTATTTATTTACAAAAAGTGTAACTTCACTAATGATTCTTTGATGGGACAATTAACAAAACTGCACCCACAGACTTTCATTCTTACACTTGTTTGGGGCGGTGGGGTAGCCTAGTGGTTAAAGCGTTGGCTCGTCACGCAGAAGACCCGGGTTCGATTCCCCACATGGGCACAATGTGTTAAGCCCATTTCTGGTGTCCCCCGCCGTGATATTGCTGGAATATTGCTAAAAGCGGCGTAAAACTAAACTCAGTCAGTCAGTCTTACTCTTGTTTGGAAGGGATATGATAAGTCATGTCTCTTAAAGGTAAAAATCTTACATAGAAAAGAAGTAATTTTAATGTAAGGAACATTTAATTATGAAATAAGATTATTTTAATGGAATTTGCAGAAATCTCATCTTCGAAGACTGGGTGGCAGCAATTTTGTGGATCACATAAAAGGAGCAAGGCTAAGGGAACACGTTTTTAACATTTCACTTGTTTCCAGTATATCCACCACAAAGTTTAAGAGAAAGATGATAATGCTCTTTCATTACCACCTGTTTTGAATATTTGTGATAATGTTTGGTCTTTTTTGGTGATAATAGTTGGTCTTTATTTTCGTTTATAAATTAAGGTTGATCATTTAAGAGAAAAAAATTGACAATGATTTCTCCCGGAGATGTTTAGTTTAATGAGCACTCCCTTGCTTGGCGCCATATTGTTTTTCGCCGTAAACAGCTGGATGCAAGATAGCACGCGAGAGGACAGAAGTCATACATTTATAGATATTAGAGATGTTTATTGCTGGGAAACACACTCTTCAGGTATTTGGTCAGCTGTAGAATTTGAATATGATGTTTTTATTATTGTCAAAGGGTAGGTTTTTCATTATTTGCAATCTAATATGTGTGGAGTGAAACATACTGAGATTTGGAAGAGTCCATTATTTAAAGTACAGGTGTTGTTAGTTATCAGCATTTTATGTACATGTTCCCTTGTTAAGATCATCTATTGAGTATATTAGAGAGAAGGTGTATATTTGTAGTGTTTTAAATCAGAGTTAATTTCAGTGTATGACCTACAATTCAATATGTTTTGGCCACCTGTCACCCCTTTGGTCAAATAGAGTAGGACTTCCATTTCTTGGAATTGAGAGTCAGAGATGCACTGTTTCCAAGAATTTGCGTGTGCCAGCGATGTTTGTTTACGAGTACATTTAAGTCTTTTTGAGTGTAGATTGGAGTTGTAAGAGATGTTATTCAATGTCTTATTATTCATGGTATGATAGATTATTTCTGGCAATGTAGAGTTTAATCTCATTATTTTATTGTTCATGATTCAGAGAAGCATAGTTATGACGTCGCAGATAATACGCACACATAATTCATTATGAGAGATTTTCTAAGCGTTCCTATAAGAGATTAAGTGTAAACATTTATGAATTATAAAAAAAGTTATTTATCTGAGTTTTATGAGTGTACAAATGACAAAGAGAGAGGGAGAGAGTAGATAATAGAGAATATATTGTATACTTATGAGAGCTCATTATTGTTTTCAGAACTCCATGATCCATACTTCCTTGTGTTTGGGAACAAATGGTGTTGGGAGACCTCCCACAATAGACTTGTTCTTTGACCTGTGAACCACCACCCATTTTGTTTTCTTATCATTTAATGTAAAATGGCTTTTGTTACAATTTATGACTCCTGGTAGCAAAATTGCTACATCAGTTCAACTCCTATTAATTTGAAATAATCATTTCCGAGAATCTCTAAAGAAAACTAAATCTGACAGAATAACAACAATCTTCCATTGTTTTGCAGGACAATGTCAAACAATTTGATGTCAAGAATGAATGTTGATGGGCAAAACGGCAAGTTTTCTTTTAAGAATACAAGGTTGTATTCAATCATCTCTGGTAAGTTAATTACCAAGTGCAGCATTTTCATCATGACCATAGCAAATAATATATGACAGTAAAGCATCGTCTAATTCATCCTACTGGTAATTCATAGTCTAATTACATAATCAACTTGCAATTGAGGATTTTCTTTGAAAATGTTTAAGAAAACTTTCATTCCTTCGGTTGAAAATATAAATTGTTTAGACTTTTCGTCATATATTGTATTGATGCTGTTCATATGTTCACATGCCAAGTTACAGCAGTGAAATGAACCTTTCAAGTGATTGATTAAACAAATAATTGAATCATTTAAGACAATATATCTTCCATATAACTTATTCATGTATTTAAATATAAAATTTCAGAATGAGTTCATTTCTGAAGTATCCACCTGACCGCCAGGCAGGGAGTGGCAGAAAGAAGAGGAGCTGATAATTGTGATTTTGGAGTTGGAATTGTGTTGAAAAATCTGAACTGTGGTATTGAAATTGGTGGCGTAAATGTCACTTTGATGCTATATGCAGATGATATTGTGTTATTAGCACAACAGAGATCACCTACAGACTATGTCATGTGTGATGTTTTACATTATGCATTAAACCACGTTTTCTGTGTGCGTGTGTGTTCATAAAGATTTCATGAAAAGTGACTTGTTTTATGTGCTGTCTTCAGGTATAGTTCCTGGTCATCTTGGATCCCTTTCATGGTGAAAGTAATTGCATTGTGTTTATTCAGGGGTCTGTCTAAGAGCTGAAATTCAGACAAAATGTCTTCTCGACAATTTTCACCTTTTCAAGGTAACAATACAACAGTAAATAGTTTTTCGTAATTTGGAATACTCTTTTCTTCTTACTGGAATTATACGTCCAACTGACATAAAACTTAAATGAACATTATATTGAATGTGGAATTTTAACCAAGTATTTTATCAGGTAAATATTTTTACTGCAATTTTCTGTTTGAACACTGTTTATTGCAGGTACCTTTTTGGGTATTTTAGCTGGATGCAGGAGTTTGGTGCTACTTTATTGTAGTTTAAAGACGAAGTGCGAGTCTATTTACAGGAAAGCGTAATACCTCCCAGACACAACCACGGAACAACCCATTTTCAACGTTAATAATATGTCAGACTTCAACATTGATTCCACGTCGGATATCTACGTCAAAAAAACTTTCATATACAACCTATTTTCAATCTATTTTCAACGTTGAGGATCAACCTATTCTCAACGTTGAAACAACGTTGATGTGCCTGCTGGGATATTATTGCAATCTACACTGGTTCTTTTTCACATACTCAGTTTATTCCAGTAATTTGTCTAATTCATTGTACTGAGCAGTCTATTTGTGTATCGTTATATACAGGAACCTTCATCTAAATTGTTTATTATGACCATACATAATTCAATAATAAGGGTATGCACACTTGTTCATACTGTGCAGCACACTGATTCCGACACCTGATGGCAATTGCATCATCTTGTGAAAAAAACGGTACACATAGATTTGTAAAATGTTGTACAGATCGTATGCTCCATATATATCAAGAACACCGAATTTCTTCCTCTGCATTATTGTCCCTTTGAAACCCGACATTCACACTTTAAAAACAAAACAATTTTTTTATTGAAATTAATCAGTTTGTTAGATCAAATTATTATTTATTTTATTATGTAATCGGAAAATATGGCATGATAGGTGGCTTTTCATACGAACAAATCCAGTGGCCAAAAATCAGAAACAATGACAAATCCCTATCATAAAAGACCCCAACATATTTATATGGATCTGACCGTTTCCTGCCAGTTATTATACAGGGCGGTCAATATTTCCGTTAAACCGACCACACAACGATGGAAGAAGATACGGGCCATAATCGACGAAATTTGCATCATCAAAATTGCTAAAATAAACATGCTAACGATATTTAATCGATGTGGTCGTTTAGTTTCAGGTATCATGAGTTCAGTTTCGTGACAATGGCGAGCTGACACAAAATATTTCCGCACAATGCGCAGTTGAAATTGGGGTGTTTGCCATTGTTTAAATTTCGCTTGTATGACGACGACTTCCGTGTTTCGAAAGTGCATAAATAATGTTTCCCTTCACTAACAGTAATATTGGCCTATATTCTCATGATATAGCCTTTACTATGGTAAATGACAAGCAAAAATTCTACCTGCCCGTACTGTTTGTTTGTAGTAAATATATGGTGGGTATTTGGCAAGTTTAGTAACCATGTACAACAGCCTCTGCTCCACATTAGACTAATAACTAGTCTCTGAAATGAACATATTTTACAGAAAAACCAAGTTCAGAATAAATACATATGAAATATAATGAAAAGGAGCCCTGAGACTTTCTTCGTTTTCAGAAACTGTAGAAATCTAGACTTGCATTGGGCTTTCTTGGATATGTTTGTTTCAGGGTCTGTATGACAGACTACTCTCCCACCTAAGGTAGACTGTGTACATTTGTGACAAAGCGTATGCACTGCAGGGTCACTATTAGTCTGTCTCACAGTCCCTGAACCACATTATTTTCCCCACTGCCAAGCCCGCTCTGCAATGCCAAAGCTCTAAATAAAGCAAGTCTAGATTTCCTCAGGTTCTGAATCTCTGGTCTCCCTTGGGCTCCTTTTATGTTTATATGGGTTTGTTTGTTACTATGAAAATTTTATATATTCAGAGACTAAGCGTTAGTCTAGCTCACTAAAGACACAGCACTCGCTCACACATCCGTACAGATGGGCTGAATGTAAGTTCCCCTCGGGTTTGACACCAACGACATTGATTGCTGCCATGCATATACATGTACATTTAGGAAATATTTGATGCTACTGAATACATACCAAACAAGTTGAAAATAATATTCCAATTCTCTTGCTCAAATTTTTAAAATGAAGTTGGCTTTCAAAACTTTAAGTAGCTATTAAATATAAGAAATTGTTGACTGTGCATGCGCGTGTGCGTTTGCGTTACTTTGTTTTGGTCTATGTGATATGAAGCGGTCGACATACATGCGCCATATGTTTTCTCTCAACACAGCGAACAAAGCCACACATTACTATTTCCGCGTTGCACGTGTACACGTACGTGTTGACCCAATTTGAGGTTTGCGGTACCCTGTGGAGCGTCTTAACTCCCGCCAAATAGCCATGCACGTGCTTCACAGAAATGAGGCGTGGTCTGACAACGGTTGTATATTTCAAATTGATCGATCAGACGGTTTGCATAATGAATGAAAGAGTAGAGCTGCGACATCGATGTTTGTGTATGCGACATATTGGTTGCTGTAAACCGACTCGCCGGGCAGGCAGAAACAGGAAGGAAAAGTGCCAACATATTGTACACTTGAGGCGACCAGGACACGGCTGCAGACGCCTCTGACGGGGTCGACATGCCTCCACCGCCGTCGCCACGACATGGGTATCGTAAACTCAACGTCGATATGTCTCTGGTGCCAGCAAGTCAGCACAGTGTGTTCGTGAGAGGTTTGCCCCGAAACGCCTCGCCAGATGACGTAAGGTAAACACCAGATCCAGCCGTAGCCGCTCTGTTGATTACAACAGCTTGCACTGTAGAATCATGATGATCTGTGTACATATGGCCAGTTGATAGAGTTATGGAGATTCAGCTGTGTCTGCAATCATTCCACCGGGTGGGCAGTGCGATGGGACTCATATTGTGCTACCATGTCGAGTCAGTGGTAAGGCATGGGGCAAACAGGAAATATTATCTCATTACTCACGCATGAAAACACATTGTAATTCTTTATGACATAGTTTCTCGTAAGATTTTAAGATTTTATGATGGTAATTTAATCTATATATGATGGTGAGTTTATGCTTTATGTGATGGTGAGTTTAATCTGTATATGATGGTGAGTTTAAGCAGTATATAGTGGTGAGTTTAAGCAGTATATGATGGTGAGTTTAAGCAGGATATGATGGTGAGTTATAGCAGTATATAATGGTGAGTTATAGCAGTATATGATGATGAGTTATAGCAGTATATGATGGTGAGTTTAAGCAGGGTATGATGGTGAGTTATAGCAGTATATAGAGGTGAGTTTAAGCAGGATATGATGGTGAGTTATAGCAGTATATAATGGTGAGTTTAAGCAGGATATGATGGTGAGTTATAGCAGGATATAGTGGTGTGTTTAAGCAGGATATGATGGTGAGTAATAGCAGTATAAAATGGTGAGTTTAAGCAGGATATAGTGGTGAGTTACAGCAGTATATAGAGGTGAGTTTAAGCAGGATATGATGGTGAGTAATAGCAGTATATAATGGTGAGTTTAAGCAGGATATAGTGGTGAGTTATAGCAGGATATAGTGGTGTGTTTAAGCAGGATATGATGGTGAGTAATAGCAGTATAAAATGGTGAGTTTTAGCTTAATGTGATGGTGAGTTTAATCTGTACATGATGGTGAGTTTAAGCAGTACATGGTGGTGAATTCATATCAAACTGTTGGTGGAGGTTCATCATGGCTTTTGTGCATAGTGGTTGATCAATACAGGTTTGGTACATTTAGGTGGATAATTACAGAGTTAAATGAATTATTGATACGTCAATACATGCTTAGGTGGATTACCGGTAGGTTTACTCAGGTTTTTGCGGAGTATTATTTGTTCATTACAAGTTTTGGTGGATTCAAGGCAGGTTGATACCAGAATTGGTGGATTATAGGCAGGATGATATCAGGATTGGTGGATTCAAGGCAGGTTGATACCAGAATTGGTGGATTATAGGCAGGATGATATCAGGATTGGTGGATGATAGGCAGGTTGATATCAGGATTGGTGCTCTATAGGCAGGTTGATATCAGGATTGGTGGATTATAGGCAGGATAATATCAGGATTGATGGATTATAGGCAGGTTGATATCAGGATTTGTCGATTATAGGCAGGTTGATATCAGGATTGGTAGATTATAGTCAGGTTGATATCAGGATTGATGGATTATAGGCAGGTTGATATCAGGATTTGTCGATTATAGGCAGGTTGATATCAGGATTGGTGGATTATAGGCAGGTTGATGTCAGAATTGGTGGATTATAGGCAGGATGATATCAAGATTGGTGGATTATAGGCAGGTTGATGCCAAAAAAAGGTGGATTATAGGCAGGATGATTCCAGAATTGGTGGATGATAGGTGGGTTGATACCAGGATTGGTGCATTATAGGTGGGTATATACAGGGTTCTGGGGATTATTGATTGTGTAAGTATATGTAGCTTGATCTTGTAGTAGTTGGTAAATGTAGTATTTGGTTGATAAACAATGTGAATAGGTGTGAATAAGTCCACACTTCCTCATGGTGGCGGTCTGTAAATATTTGTGTCTGATACAGACAATCCCGTGATCAATAGCATGAGCATTGATCTGTGCAATTAGGATATGATGACATGCGTCAGGAATTGTTCTGACTGTGAACCAAGAAACCCACACCATCTACATGACCATATGACCCACTTTAAAACTAACCTGCTACAGATGCATATGCACTTTATAGCTGTAATACCTTGAAATCACCTGTTTCTTTCAGAGATTTGTTTGCTGGTGCGTGTGGGCACTGCTCGATTGTGATTCACAAAGTACGTGCCAATGGCAAGTTCCTTGTTTTACGCTTCGAAAAGACGGAGGAGGCTCAACAGGCCATAAACAAGTAGGTGACGTATAACCTCGAGGAGCAAACTGTCTTTTGTATGATGATGAATATGTTATGAGTTCTCCATATTGAAGGGCAGGAAGACTACTGTCCAGTCTCATGACGCCAGGTTTGAATTTCTCCATACTGCAGGCTGGGAAATAACAATCCAGACTCATGAACCCTGGTTTAAATTTCTCCATTTTGCAGTAGTGGTGCAACGATTCATCGATAGTATCGATGTTTGCATCGTCAACTACGCGATACGAGTGCATCAATACAAAACACATTTAGGCAATATATCAGGATATTTATATCACGAGGGCTCATGATACATCGATGTATCGCCACAAGAGACGATATATCCCGATACAACTTAAATACTACTTAAAGTTATAAGGAGTTTTGCATTAGGAATAGGGAGCCTCTTTGAAAGTCTCCTGAAGTTTATAAAAACAGATTAAACCTTGAAGGAACTTGTTTGTGTCTGCTGTCTTTGTTACATGAACAAAGGAGTTGGTGTATAAGTGAAAGAGTGTGAACATTTTTCTCTGTGAACTGAAGAATACTTGTCTTCAAGTAATTGAAATATGTTATAGTTGTTTGACAAATAGCACTATTAGCAACTATGAACGATGTCTTAGCTTTGTTAAAGGTCACATGCAACCAAAAAATCAAACATAATTAAAACACAATTATCACTTATTCATGACATATAATATACATTGCTGATTACCGGTATGAAAAATCATATAAACAAAATTATAAGCGTATAATCGCAAATCAAAAGTGCAATATTGTGTACTTGGGTTTACTTCCCAAGAAACGAAGCAGCCGGGATACCGAACCCATTCAGAGCGGGTGGGTGTGCACTCAAGTGTAACGGCTGGTTCATTTGCAGATGCCCTCTCGGCTCATTGTGTGTGTATATATTAGATGTTGGGTTTTGTAAATACATGCTCATTTTTTGTGTATAACATTTTGCAATCAACAGACATCATAACATGTCATGTGTACAAGTATCACACCTGCCTGTCTGTGTAATTACATAATGTGACAGAGACCGAACTCGGGCCATAAATCAATGCGTTTTGTTTACGGTGTATAGCCTGTCAAGTTCAAATTGCATGTGGTCAGTGATCGAAGTTGTGTATTGAATATTGTCATTAGCAGACAGGCAGGCAGACACATAGGTGTCAATAAAACAAGACATTGAGTCTGTGACAATGACATCTATATCACAGTTAGAAATTCTGTCAACACTAAATAATGACATTGCTTTTAAGTATCAAACTGAGAAAGTGACTCAGTAAGAACGTGTGGTGAAATAGACAAATGAAATTATATAAACAGTTAAATCAGTAATCTACTGTCATAACATATAAGAAGCTCGCGCCTGTGAAATATCAACAAAACATTAGAAAAATAGCTCCAGCTGTTGACACCACTGTTCCCCAAGCGGCTGGGGAAAAATTGTGAATCGTTTGAACTCCGATTTCGTGCGGGTTTTTTCATCGTGTTATTTTTCAACTTTATAAGTTGAATGTGCATTTTTGATGATTTGTTTCGGTAAGTCCATACCAAAAGGTATCAGAATCTGCAAAGAGAATAAAGAGAACATAAAATTTAGAAAGCACACTTAAGAGTTTTTTCAGAATTCTGAATCCTGATATAAATTACCTTGAATTGTTTGTGAAAGCATTGGTGGAGAAACACAACTTCCCAAGGGAAACTTCAGTTGCAAACTTACATATATTAGATTAAGGTATGCCGAATATGTTTGACTCTACGTTCTTAAGCATTAAACGCTGAAACTTTATTAGCTGAACAGCTTTTAAGTGTGTTAATGTAACACAAGTTCTGCTGTATAACAAATAAAGATTCAGTCATTTTATCTATCATGTATGTTCTGTTATTAGAAATTGTAAAGTATTGGGATACGTATCGTATCGCCATCATTGTATCATGATGATAATTGTCTCGCAGGTTTATTGCCAATACTTTCATGATATATCGTCTCGCCTCATTAAACTGGTATCGGAATATATCGTCTCGCCACTTAGGCAACGATACACAGCTCTATATTGCAGCCCGGGAAATAACAATCCAGACTCATGAACCCTGGTTTAAATTTCTCCATATTACAGGCCGGAAAATAACGATCCAGTCTCACGAATCCTGGTTTAAATTTCTCCGTACTGTAGGCCGGGAAATAACAATCCAGTCTCATATAGTCTGGTTTGAATTTCTCCATACCGCAGGATTCGAAATAACAATCCAGACTAATGAAACTTGGTTTGAATTCCTCCGTATTGCAGGCTGGGAAATAACAATCCAGTCTCATATAGTCTGGTTTGAATTTCTCCATACCGCAGGATTCGAAATAACAATCCAGACTCATGAAACTTGGTTTGAATTCCTCCGTATTGCAGGCTGGGAAATAACAATCCAGTCTCATATAGTCTGGTTTGAATTTCTCCATACCGCAGGATTCGAAATAACAATCCAGACTCATGAAACTTGGTTTGAATTCCTCCGTATTGCAGGCTGGGAAATAACAATCCAGTCTCATATAGTCTGGTTTGAATTTCTCCATACCGCAGGATTCGAAATAACAATCCAGACTCATTAAACTTGGTTTGAATTCCTCCGTATTGCAGGCTGGGAAATAACAATCCAGTCTCATATAGTCTGGTTTGAATTTCTCCATACCGCAGGATTCGAAATAACAATCCAGACTCATTAAACTTGGTTTGAATTCCTCCGTATTGCAGGCTGGGAAATGACAATCCAGAATCATGAACCCTGGTTTGAATTTGTGTAAAATAAATCCAAACAAAACCAGGGTTGGATGCTAAACACAAGCTGACATACCATAAATCTAAAATACTGCTTCCAAAAATTAACGGGACTGTTGTCTGTGACCTAACCAACCATCCGACTTAATATTCAAGAAACCTCCCTGTAACCACAGTAAAATTTGTTTCCTCCATTGTTATTCCTGTAAAATTATGAACGAATGTTTTTCTATACATATAATTACAACAAATGTTTCCTAAAAATATAATTTCAACAGATTTTAATTTTAATTACTTGAGCACTTCAGTTGAAAGAAATTTATACCAAGAAAACAAAATTGGAAATAAAAGGTATTTCCTTCACTTCTCCATGAAAGCTTCGAAGGAGGAAATAAACAGGACCAGCTTGTATTTTGCATAATTCATTTTAAGAAGTCACCTATTATATTTTCTCCATAAATATCTTTTCTCATGAACTATTTACAGTTTTTATTGTTGAAACACTTTTATACTTAATTTATCTCAACCCAACTAATGTTATATTCTTGGAATTGATAATCAATAATCCACATTAAGATTTCTTCAAATTAAACTGAAATATACCACTATAAATATTAAATCATTACCATGGTTACCTATCAGTAAAGACATCATAACTATGTTTCATGGTGTTTCCCAGATTCACACGGGTATGGGACGTTCTGTTGCCATGGCAGCCGATTATCAATTCACATTGCTATGAGTATTTGTTTGAGGAGTTTTAGAGACCCATGGTGTTAAAAATTGAGTGTATCAGGTTAAATGTATTTTGTCAAGCATTGGGTTCAGTGAAATATGGTTAAGGCAGGAATTACCAATTGATTATTTATCAGTTATTGAATAAATAATTATTGATGATATGCTATACACTTTATTTTAGTCACTAGACAACTCGTCAAAATATGTATTTAAAAAAAAAGTTTTTTGTAGTAGCTGAGTAGTAGTAGCTGGTAAATACCAAAACATAAATCTTGTTAATTGTAAATGTTTAATGTGTTAAGATGATATTGAAAATGAATTGCACTTTATATTAAAATGTCCATCATATCATAAATATAGCATAATGTATATAAAATCATATAATGTCCATCAGTATTTAAGCTTATTCAACTTCTTAGTATTAACAATGTAAGAGTATTATGAAACTGACTCCACCCCTCCAGCCCCACCATTCCCTTAGCCCCCTGTTGTTACAAGCTACTAATTAGTACCTCCAGCCCCTCGCCTGGCTGTTCTGGTAGCTGTACTCACTCCCCTGTACTCACTTTCTTTCAAACAACATGTACTCTAGTCCAAGGCATTTAATCTTGTCATCTCTACATAATGCTACAGTTAATCCAGTTACAGGGGTGTGAGTACAGCTAACAGAACAGCCAGGCGAGGGAATAGAGGTACTAATTAGTGGCTTGTAACAAAAAGGGGAAGGGGAGGAGTGTCTAGAAGAATGATGCCATGTAAGGCTGTAAAAAAAGTTAAATGTTTCTCAGGCACATTTTTTTCAAAAGTGACGAGGGCGGTGGGACTTTCTTTTTACTTTTTGATAAAAAAAAAGTGACGAGGGAGGAACACGTTTTTATTTTTTCTCTCAGAAATACAGCTTGGGGAGTTTAGCTCGTGTTTAATGAGTTGTAGATTCAGTCAAGCATATTGTCAACTCTTCTTGGGCCTTTTTGTTGGCCCAAAGGTTCCGTCTCCTCTTGTTTCCATGTGTGGACATTGGAGCAAGGAACACACATAGGGTAACTCTCTTTTGCAGCATTCTCACCTACCAGAACATGAGTACTGGCACAGTAGAAACACATATCTGGACATGATCTGCTAGCCTACTGGAGTATGGTACCTCAACTGGTGCCATACAAACCAAGTTAGCCCTGTCAAACACTTTGCTGACAATACTGTCAATTCTGGGAGTACTACCATCAACAGCTTTCATGTCTTTGAGTTCAGTTCCACATGTATAGTCAAAGAGCTGAATAAACCGATCAAGCCCAGCTAAATCAGTTGACGTTAGCATGGATATTGGTATATTTATGATTGATATTTTATCAGTGTATCAATGAATAAATAGATCATTATTCATAATTTCAAAATTTACATATATCCCTAACTAGTTTTGTCCAGTATATTCATAATTTAATATCATCATTTAATTGGTGTTAAACAATGTATACTCTTGACATACCTGAAATCATCTCAAGTCTCTGAATATCTGTGAGAAGTTTGTCATTTTTCATGGGTTCAACTATGTGCTTGTGGTTATCTGGTATGTTGTAGTTGAAGAGTGAGTGAGTGAGTGAGTTTAGTTTTACAACGCACTCAGCAATATTCCAGCTATATGGTGGCGGTCTGTACATAATCAAGTCTGGATCAGACAATCCAGTGATCAACAGCATGAGCATCGATCTGCGCAATTTGGAACCGATGACATGCGTCAACCAAGCCAGCGAGCCTGACCACCCGATCCCGTTAGTCGCCTCTTATGACAAGCATGGGTTACTGTAGGTTCATTCTAACCCAGACCTTCACGGGTTGTAGTTGAAGAAATTTGAAAACATTTCATGTATATAACATGACCTCTTATCTATCTGAACTCTGTGAGGATCAATTTGCAAAAGAATATCAGTCATAACATCAAGAAAATGAGCCCAACAGTGTCCTGATTTGTGTCAACCTACATTGTAAAGATGCAGAAAAGTTATGAAGTCATTAGGGAGTGTTTTCTTTATGCGTTTCCCTTTAAACTGCAATTTTGGTGTTGTGGATAATTTACTGCAACCCATCAAACAACGAAATGCACACTTTGAGTTTGACCTTTCAAGTCCGTTTCTACTACAAGAACTGCCATCCCCGTAATTTGCAGAAGCACTAGATTTAGATTTGGCCGAGGTGACATTGAATATGAAAAATCTTCTGAAATTAGCGACTACATCTTTTACACTCGCAGTTAGAAATATGTCGTCAAACGAATCTAGTTTCGATTTCTCCACACAACATGTCAGATTCAAAAATTAAAACATCATCGTACTCAGCGGGCATACACACCCAATCGTCATTGTCAACTTCCAGTTGTTTGTTTGACACAGCATTATATAACTCCCCTAGTGTTATGTGGTCACTGAATCCACACAAACGCCCACACGGGCTTAGGATTTTAGCCCTGTCTGTGATTTTCACATCAATGTTCGGTAGCTGCCTAGTGCGCACTGCATTGTACAGAAGAGTACGCAATGCTGCGAGTTTGCAAAACGGAAGCACCCTTGTTCTTTCAGACACTCATGGTTGGTGGACAATTGGATGATTGAGACGCTGGCTAAGTCAAAATTATATTTTTTAAATGGCAATAAAATATAGTTACTCGCACAAATAAAAGTGACGCGCCGATGCCCGAGAAACATTTCACTTTTTTTATTTAGCCTAACTTATGTAAATATCTATATAAGGCTAGTATATTAAGAAATGAGTTAATTAGTACACAGTAACTGTACATCCTCCTTTAGAATTCCATTGTCACCATCTTTTAAAAACCTGTACCAATACCGTCAGGGCTCCAGATAACTTTTGGGGGGTTGAGTGTACTTACACATCATATTGCAAGTGGATACATGTACATGTATTTGTATTTGAAGTCGCGTGAGAAATAACTGAGCGACCGTGTGATGCGCTAAATGTCAGGTCCGACTGGATATACATAGCAACAGTGTAGTTTTTAGCCAATCGAAAAATAGTGACGCATATCGTTCCATGGCAACGCAAGGGATTCCTACTGTCGGGGTTTCCTCATGTGTCAAATCGTGTTTCGCAAAAGAAAGTTGACAAGTATTTATAAGAAATAGATTTCCATTTGCACGGAAATTAAATGTTAGACGTACAAAGGTATTTATGTGCGTACACGATACGCTTGAAATCTTATATTATGTCGTACTTAATTGATTTTGAGGCGTACATTACGCCTGTACGCCCCTTATCTGTAGCCCTGACCGTTGTTTGAAGTACCAATTGTGTGTACAGATAAAGGTAATAAACGAAAAGTGTGGAATAAAGTAGATATGGAGCTGGTTTGATGTAAATAGAAGAGGGCAATTAGTGAATGCAATCTGGTGAAACTGTAAGGCTCATATGTTCCACTAGTTTGGCACAGATTTGTTTGACCAAACTGAATAGAATTGTTGTAGGACTAGGTCCAGCTTGACCATGTTATAGGGATCTATACTGAGACATCGCAGTAATAGATTATTAGAGTTCTTATTCATAAGTTGTGTTCACTTCGCCAAACTGAATAGATGGTTGTCAAAATATGAAATGAGTGAAAAGAAATTGTGAAATATGTTTGAAAGTAATATGTTCACCTTCTTTGGATTTCTACATGAATGTATATAGATAGCATACTTGGTAATTTCAATCTCGGAGATCAGTGTATGCACATAATTATAATTGAAATGCTTAATTATCAACAAATGTTTATTCGAGTAAAGCATCACAATCAGGTTACATGTGGTTAATCTCATTGAAAATAGTTGATTGAAATATTATCCTGTCAACAATAAAAAGAATAAGAAGACAAAGTCATCAATATCCCCCTCAACGGCAAAATACTCTTTATGAATATGTCTACTAGTTATGATAATGTCAAATGTTTTGGAGTGTATACAGCAAAGTTGGAAGGAGAATATTGAAAGGTTTTTAAGATCTGCTTCAAAAAGGAGCACTACCACCAAATTCAGTTGAAGCCTAACTTGTTGCCATGGAAATGCAACAACATGACATCCTCATAGTCACAGCATAAGTCATGTTTCCATGGAAACCACAAAAAATAAATATTCATATATGGGTCTAAACTCCAAAAGACACATCTGGGGATCATACTTGATATGTGTACCAAGTGTGATGAAGCATACATGTATTATTTAGGAGATCTGCTCCAGACAAGATGACATCCTCATAGCCACAGCATAAGTCGTGTTTCCATGCAAACCGCAAAAAAGAAAATTTGCATCTGCGTCTAACCCCCAAAAGGCACATCTAGGGATCATGGTTGACATTTGTACCAAGTTTGGTTAAGCTATCACCAATAGTTTAGGAGATATGCTTCGGACAAAGTGTGACGGACGCACAGATTGACGGATGGACGGAACTCGTTTCTATATCCCCGCAACTTTGTTGTTGCGGGGGATAAAAAAATTATTAAGGAAAATACCACAAATCATGTTATTATTTTTTTGCATTAAAAATGGCATACCGGTACATGAAATAATGCAGTTACTATATTCCAGTAGTATATATTGTATCGTGTACCCTCACTACAAAGGCCAACATTTCCTGCAAGTAGATTGGTACAAGGATTTATCATGTAACTTGTATCTTGTATTCTCAGGTTTGATGGCTGGGAGTACAAAGGCCAACATTTCCTGCAAGTAGACTGGTACAAGGACGTTCTAAAGTACCACCTGGAGCAGAAGAAGAAGCAGTATCCTGGTATGTTTTATGGTTATCATACCTTTGTTACAGTGATGTGGTGCAGGGGCGGATACAGCTTTGTGAGAAAGTGGGGGTGCATACTCTATAGAGAAAGTGGGGGTGCACACTGTAGAGAAAGTGGGGGTGCACACTCTAGAGAAAGTGGGGTGCACGTTCTAGAGAAAGTGGGATGCACGCTTTAGAGAAAGTGGGGTGCACACTCTATAGAGAAAGAGGGGTGCACGCTCTAGAGAAAGTGGGGTGCACGCTCTAGAGAAAGTGGGGTGCACGCTCTAGAGAAAGTGGGGTGCACGCTCTGGAGAAAGTGGGGTGCACACTCTATAGAGAAAGAGGGGTGCACGCTCTAGAGAAAGTGGGGTGCATGCTCAAGAGAAAGTGGGGTGCACACTCTATAGAGAAAGAGGGGTGCACGTTTTAGAGAAAGTGGGGCGCACACTCTATACTTTCAATATACTTTCAGGAGAAAAGATGGGGTGGGGTGTGTGTGTGTGCGCAACCCTGGATCTACCTATGTGGTGCATTGTTACAGTGTAGTAGTACATAATGTTTATGTTGAGTTACATCATTACACTTTCGAAGTATGTTGTTGTCGTGTAGTAGTTACAGTTACATTGTTACAGAGTAGTGGTACATGTCTCTCAGTCCATCTGTCTGCCTTCCATTTTCTGTTTCCAGAGGAGAAATCATTAACCATTGAATACTTTGGGTTGAAACTTTCTGTACACACAGGGTGGAAGCGCTGTCCACGCGAAATGTGGAGTTGCCCCAAAAGCAACTCCATTTCCTCGCTGAACAGTGAAAGAAGAACATGTGGCGCAAGAGTAATGGTAAGTTTTCCCTCCTATTTTCATTATTTTTCAAGTATATCAGGTTTTGCCATTTGGCAGACGGATCTAGAAATGTACAGATCTTTCTATTATAGCTTGACTCCCTCTCTATTTATTGCAATTGCGCGTTAAGCAAGGACACCCTAGTAAGTATCGAAACAAGATCGCGGAAAATGATTGTTTCGACACGAAATATGACAACCTCATCAGCAGACACGCCTTTTTTTGCTGTCAATTCTTATATACAGTTATTTCAGGCCTTCATTGACTGTTAAGGCTTTAATGTGTCAGTATTTTTTCAGTTATTGTCGAAAAATCAAACTGTACATTTTACATGGAGTTATATTGCAACTGTCCATTGCGTTGAATGTTAACGTTGAAGTAACTGTCCATGTAGTTGCATGGATTTTAGAGCATGAACTGTCGAAATTCCACACTTGTTGATACTCTTTTCCACAGACTTAGTAATGGAAACGGTAGTTGTTGTGATGGATCCCCTAAATGCTATGTTCACACTATCACGATTCGCGCCACGATTGAAATCGTGGTCTTAATTCTGGACTATTCGTGGTGATCCTATCAGATGTTGAGGTCAGTCGTGGCAATCGTGTTGATCGTAGAAACAATTTGGAGGGTTGAAAAAATTGAATGACTCATGAGCAGATACGAGTTGATACAAGTAAATGCGAGTAGATACGAGTATTGACGCTTTTTCATGGACGCTCACGATCTGTTACGAGTTCTTGCGCCCATATATGTTATGTGTACTGGAAATCAGAATTACTGCGCCTTCAGGAGTTCCCTCTGATCTATCGCATTTGCTCTGGCTGATTTGCGAGGTGCAGGAGGTTGATCTAGCCAGTCCACTTGGTCCTCCATGCCCCTTGGATGACATGGTGTTTTCATCCTCATGGTCCGCCTATTGTGCTGCAATACCTGGATGCCTCGGCCTCAGGAGGTTGTGCAGAGCCACTGCCGCCTCCACTATGAGGAGACACCTGAATCTATTGGTCAGGATCCCAAGGGCATTTTCCACCATTCTCCTCCCTCTTGAGAGTCCTCTCCTTCCTGAACATCCTTCTTCTGCTCTTCTGCCGTATGGCTTCATTAGGCAGTTCCTGAGAGCGTGGGATGAAGAAGGGCATGTCTTGGTGCAGTCAGAGGGCAGGGTGGGGGAAGTCCATGCCGTTGACCAGCCCCAAGTCGCCACATATCTTAGCATCTGGCATGTGTCCTTTCCTACCAAGCTCGATCCACACAAACTTGTAATCTGCATCCATCAGAGCTAGGAGTGGTATCGAAACGACGCCCTTGTAATTGACTGCCAGTTTGGGTGGCTTCTTGACAGCAATGTGTTTGCCATCCAGTGCCCCAATGGTGTGGGATATATCCATCTCTGTTTATACTGGTTAGCTACGGCTGTCCAGGCTTCAGGGGTCACAGGTAGGCTAAACACAGTTGCCTGTCACACTTCTGGAACCATCTCTGAGATAGTGGACACTCCACACCTGAAGGCATACGCAAGGGACCCATAGTTGTCTCCAGCCTCAAGGTGCCTAAGTGTGACTGCCAGTTTCAGTCCAGATGAAAGAGGTTGCCTGGAACTGGTGACTTCCCTATCGATTGCTAGGGCCACCTTATGCAGGGCTCGATTTAGTGCTTTGTTATTTGCACTGGTGCAACCCAACATTACAAAGTGCAACCTAGTTATTAGTCTAACTTGCATGTCCTATGTCATATTTCGTGTTGAAATGATAATTTTCCGCTATCTTGTTTCGACACTTGCGAGGGTGCTATTATAGAAAGATCTGTTCATTTCTAGACCCGTCTGCCAAAAGGCAAAACCTGATATACTTGAAAAATAATGAAAATAGGAGGGAAAACTTACCATTACTCTTGTGCCACATGTTCTTCTTTCACTGTCCAGCGAGGAAATGGAGTTGCTTTTGGGGCAACTCCACAGTTTGCGTGGACAGCGCTTCCACCCTGTGGTACAGTCTTGTGTGCAACTGGTGCCTTTTTATGATGGATTTTTTTGGTCTCTTTTAATGTCTTTTATGTTTTCATGATGACATCTTTGAATCTATTTAAAACAGAGCTACAGATAATTTTTTGGGTCATTGAGTTATGTACTCACTTGTCTCAATTGGGTATCCTAATTTTCTTTTGAGTAACCAAATAAATTGTTTTCACCTCACTCAAACTCAATTGGGTATTTTGCCATTTTCCATTAATTTTAAAAATATAATAAAGTTTAAATGTTAGTGTTTGTGATTTACATTTGATCTGTTATATGAGAAACATAAGAAAGACTGCAAGTTGTCAAGTTCATATCCTGAAATTGAACCTCTTAAAATACTTCAGTTATTTTATTTATCTACCGGTACGCAAGCTACGATTTGACATTTTTGTGTGTACGCAGAAATATTTGCATAATTTACGCAGATACTCAGCTTATCTGTACTTCTGTTTAAAATAAGGGAAGTGCTTGTTTAAAGAACAGAATTCTAAAACATTTGTAAGTTTGTTTAAATGATTCTTGCAACATAGATAAATGAAGTGGTGATCTAGTGCCTTTTAATGTTTGGATATTGAATGAAATATCACTGAACAGTGTTATTCTGTTCCTCACTAAATTGAAGGTTTCCAGTACCAATAAACCCCAAATGGGGTGTAATTAGCCAAACACGATTTGCAAATTGCATCAGATGTTGCATGTGTCATCTCCTGATGACTCTTATATAATGTTAAGGTGTAGAAATACAGTGTTGAGGTTGAGTTGTACATTGTCAAGGTGTAGTAATACATTGTTAGGGTGTACTTATACATTGTTAAGGTGTAGTCATACATTGTTAAGGTGTAGTAATACATTGTTAGGGTGTACTTATACATTGTTAAGGTGTAGTCATACATTGTTAAGGTGTAGTGGTACATTGTTAAGGTGTAGTCATACATTGTTAAGGTGTAGTAATACATTGTTAAGGTGTAGTGGTACATTGTCAAGGTGTAGTCGTACATTGTTAAGGTGTAGTCATACATTGTTAAGGTGTAGTCATACATTGTTAAAGTGTAGTGGTACATTGTTAAGGTGTAGTCATACATTGTTAAAGTGTAGTCATACATTGTTAAGGTGTAGTCATACATTGTTAAGGTGTAGTCATACATTGTGAAGGTGTAGTGGTACATTGTTAAGGTGTAGTCATACATTGTTAAGGTGTAGTCATACATTGTTAAGGTGTAGTCATACATTGTTAAGGTGTAGTCGTACATTGTTAAGGTGTAGTCATACATTGTTAAGGTGTAGTCACACATTAAGGTGTAGTAATACAGTGTTAAGCTGTAGTCATACATTGTTAAGGTGTAGTCACACATTGTTAAGGTGTAGTAATACAGTGTTAAGGTGTAGCCGTACATTGTTAAGGTGTAGTCATACATTGTTAAGGTGTAGTAATACAGTGTTAAGGTGTAGATGTACATTGTTAAGGTTTAGATGGACATTATTAAGATGTAGTCATACATTGTTAAGGTGTAGTCATACATTGTTAAGGCGTAGTCATACATTGTTAAGGTGTAGTGGTACATTGTTAAGGTGTAGTCGTACATTGTTAAGGTGAAGTCATATATTGTTAAGGTGTAGTCACACATTAAGGTGTAGTAATACAGTGTTAAGGTGTAGTCATACATTGTTAAGGTGTAGTCACACATTGTTAAGGTGTAGTAATACAGTGTTAAGGTGTAGCCGTACATTGTTAAGGTGTAGTCATACATTGTTAAGGTGTAGTAATACAGTGTTAAGGTGTAGATGTACATTGTTAAGGTTTAGATGGACATTATTAAGATGTAGTCATACATTGTTAAGGTGTAGTCATACATTGTTAATAGGGTTGGGTACCATGAAAATTTCAGTACCACGGTATACCAAGGTTTTTGTTCAAGTACCAAGGTATTTATCACGGTATACCGTGCTGCAGTAACTACTAACTAATGAATCCGATTGTCTCGTTTTATGATTTTGAATGAAATGGACCATGAAGTAATTTCATAACTATAGGAAACTTTCACAAGGAGATGAAATTGAAAACTTAAAAACTGAGCTCACTGCCATTGATTTCAACAACTCAAACATTATGAACAAAATAAACAATCTTCCTTATTCCAATAAGTCAACGACAGTAAGCGAACATAACTTGACAATATCACAAAATGACTTCACAAAAACCACATTGACTAGAAATATTACAAGAGTCACGGCTGAGCAATGAGATTCTTCAATTCAGCATTTCAGGTATTAAATTACTAGGAGTGCAAGTTGTAGTTTGCAAACGCAATCATGACTTGTCATCAGTCATCACAAAAAGTAACTGAGTAAACTGAGATGATATCCTTCACAAACTTCCATCTGAAATTGAAAATTTCAAAACTGAACAACAAGTTAACAACAAATCTGTTAATCATCAATGCCATTGCCAGTACTTTTCGTTCGAGTATTTTCTTCGTTCAATCTACATTGGATAGCGGCATTTTAAAGAAACCATATAAAGAAAAACTAGTGAGATAAAAAATGTTTGCTAAACAAATATCTTTGTGAAGAGAAAATAGTGTTTTATTGGAAAAAACAACGTTTTTCTGCGACCTTCCACGGTATGTACCGGCCCACGGAACCCCGCCCATCTCTAATTGTTAAGGTGTATTAATACAGTGTTAAGGTTTAGATGTACATTATTAAGATGTAGTCGTACATTGTTAAGGGGCAGTCATAAATTGTTAAGGTAAAGTCATACATTGTTAAGGTGTAGTCATATATTGTTTAGGTGTATACAGGTGACAGTTGGGTATGTTATCTTGATGTTGATGTATTCTGAACCATGAACAATTACAGTTACAGTTTTTTGATGTTTTGATTAAGTGTGACCTAATAATTTCCAATCCAGTTGGCCAATTCTGAAAGCAATGCTATTAGCCACACTACGGTAATTTTCTGTGCTGTGCTGGAAACCTGTGCCCATGTTCCAAGGCTTGTCGGCACCATACCCACACTTGTCAGCACCATACCCATACCCACACTTGTCAGCACCATACCCACACTTGTCAGCACCATACCCACACTTGTCAGCACCATACCCACACTTGTCAGCACCATACCCACACTTGTCAGCACCATACCCACACTTGTCAGCACCATACCCACACTTGTCAGCACCATACCCACACTTGTCAGCACCATACCCACACACTCACTTGTCATCACCATACCCACACTTGTCAGCACCATACCCACAGTTGTTTCACCAAAGGGGTAAATGTCCAAGACCGGCGTCAATTCAGGTGTTCCTCCAGCACTAACCTGACTGTGACAGATCTCCAACTGTTCAAAGTAGCATCAAAATCAGTCACACTTCCAGGCTAATTATCTTTCTGTTTTGATTGTTCTTTCTAGATCGTCTTTTTGGAGCCCGTGCTGTCAGCAGAGCCAAACGATGGCAGTGGCAGTTTAGGCCCTTGTCAAATAAGACTGGAGTACGAATTCAGCGGCCATTTGGCAAGGCAAGTGACTGGCAACGAAACAGATTCTACAACAGGTCTTCTAATGCATCTGCCTCTTATGAGAACTCACAGGAAAGATTTAGCAATACACCTTGGGCAATGACTCGAGAAAGCTCATCAGATGGTTCAAGTGATACCTCTCCGGACAGATCCAGTGATCAATTTCATTGGAGGTCGAGAGAGAGGTCACATGATGGATCCAGAGAGAGGTCACAGGACAGATTAAGACAGAGGTCAGTTGAAGGATCCAGAGAAAGGTCGCAGGATAGATTTAGGGAGAGGTCAGTTGATGAATCAAGTGAGAGGTCGCAGGACAGATTGAGACAGAGATCACATGAAGGATCCAGAGACAGGTCGCAGGATAGATTTAGGGAGAGGTCAGTTGATGTATCCAGTGAGAGGTTGCAGAATAGATTGACAGAGAGGTCGCAGGATAGACTGACAGAGAGGTCTCAAGATAGATTGTCAGAGAGGTCTCAAGATAGATTGTCAGAGAGGTCTCAAGATAGATTGACAGAGAGGTCTCAAGATAGATTGACAGAGAGGTCATGTGATGGATCCAGAGAGAACTTACTGGCTGGATCTCTAGATGGATCACTTGATGGGTCTCGAGAAAGGTCTTCAGAAGGATCTTGTGATAAATATGGCTCATCCTGTGATAGAAAGCTTATGAAAGCACAGGAGAGACCATGTGATGTTCAAAGGGATGTGTTGAATTCAGTTTCCAGGGAAATGTCAAGAGAAAGGTGCAGTTCTTCATCAGAAGATGTGTGCAATGACAGACGAAGGGCATGTGAAAAGACATCTGAGAGGCCTGAAAATGTTTCAGCAAAGACAAAACCATGTGACCCCACGAACCTCACAAGAACAAGGGTAAGGTCAATGGTATGTATACAAACAACAGTTTCACCTCGCTCCTATCTATTGTGTTGTATTTATATTTTTAAAAGTCAGTACAGTTAATGAATTGCTGGGGTATAGGGTGGACTTTGCACCCAGTACTTTAAGGTGCACTGATCTATGGCTGCAGCATCTAAGTCTAACACAGCAGCCTCGGACTCACTAGCTGCCGTGAGTCAATTTGCTGGTGGGTGCTACAGAAGAGGGACTGGGTAGATAAGTACTGTCGGAAATGCTAGAAAAATGCTTTTTAGCATCAATATCTTTATAAAGGTGATAAATGTACTATGTTGTCAATATATCAACTCACCTATAGTGTACCTAATTTTTATTTCAATTGATTTAACATTCCCATGCATTTAAAGGGCAGTTTACAGGAGAGAATTTGGTACCAAAACAACAACTTAGGATTTTTTCAGAGTTCAACAACAGAAATCTGAAATAGTCTTTACATTTATGCTAATAATACAGGTGGTGTAAAATATAAATTAACGTTTTTCTTAAACAAATAAATGTTGAATGTTTGTGTTACTTTACTTAATTATCGTTTCTTTATTGAAGAAAAACTAGATTAAACTGACCGAATTACATCCATATTTTGCAATGAAATATACTGTTGACATGCAAAACATTTATTTAATTACAGAACTTGTAGAGCACATTTTACTACAATCAATCAGCTAAGATAACACTCAAAAGTGACAGGATTCTTTCTTTGAATGTACAGTAATTAAACTTTATGTTTATATTCAAAACAAACACACATAAACAAATGATCCCATTTCATAAATATACCACATGCAAAACATTTATTTAAACGTATACAATCAATGTACACATATTCAACATTTTGAAGAAAAAACATCTATTGAGATGACCCTTTCATAACCAATCACGCGTTACATATATTCAACATTTTGCGAAAACATCTATTGAGATGACCCTCAGTGTCAATTTCACCTGTTGATACCATGCATGCTGATGACGTAACACAGGCAATTAATGTTTGTATCAAATAACGTCCCACTTCCCCTTATTTTTCTAAGTATTTGGTATTTTCATCAGTAAAAACACATTTTAGGGCATGTCTCAAACTTTATTTCCTCGGTCTACATTAGGTAGATGCTTTTTAAACTGATATTTGTTATTTAAGTAACTGTAATACCTCTGAATTTTAAATATCAGTCAAAAAGCATTTTTCTAGCATTTCCGACAGTACTTTAGTCTGTAAAGCCAGTGGGAAAAAAACCTTGAGAAAATGTTTATATGAATTTCTGAACACTGATTTGTTCACATAATGCTTGTACATTCTGATATACCAAAGGGCGTTTGTTAATTAATTTTATTTACTGAGTGAATTAAGATGTTAACGTACTTACCTATATATGAAAATCACATTGAAAATATGTCAGTGACAAAAGAAACTCCTGTGTTATACCAGTTGAGTTATACCATGCTCATGTGTTAACTCAGTCTGAAAAACCTGTAGTGTTAGGAATGACAAGTCTTTATGGATGATCAACTTCTATGTTGTACAATAGCGACGTTTCGGTATACAGTGGAAACCTGATAAGTAAAATTTCAAGGGACTCGCAAAAATTGTTTACTTATCGGGTATTTTACTTATTCAAACTTATCAAAACCTGCAAATGACAACCAATTGAACCATATGCATGTATACTCAGCAGCAAAAAAAACGTAATCAAATCATTACAGAAATGGACATATTAAGCGGATAAAAAACATTTTTTGTGTACAATATCTTGACACATCAGCACAATTTCAAGACATTACGTTAATGTTTGCAGTCCATTCAGACTCTTGACTTCAGTATCTAGTGTGACCACCACGAGCGGCAATAACTGCAGCACAGCGTCTATGCATGGAGTGCACCAATCGATTGATAAAGGCCATTGGCACCTGGAACCACACTCTGAGAAAGGCCTGGCGCAATAATCGGCTGTGTTCGGCCTCGGTATGACATTATTCAGTCTCCTCTGAATTTCATCCCAAAGATGTTCAGTTGGGTTTAAATCAGGACTAAGGGCTGACCACTGCATAATGTTAACACCGTTCTGCTGTAGGAAGTCCAGTGTAGCTCTAGCAGTATGGGCCTGGGCGTTATCATGCTGGAAAATGTTGTTCTGGTGACGTGTGAAATGAAGTATGATGTAGGGTCTGAGAGCTTGGTCGATGTAGCACACCGCTGTGATGCCGCCTCCTCTCCCTGGACCAAAGTTCTGGAACGCCACAGGACCCAATCTCTGGTTCAGGCCTATTCCACCCCATACCATGATGCTTGCACCTCCCCATGAGTCTCTTTCCAAAACACATTAGTCTGAGTAACGCTGGCCACGTCGTCGCCATATTCTTGTTCTGCCATCTGCAGTTGATATGCAGTACCGACTCTCATCTGTGAACAGAACAGTTGACGAGGGGTGAGGATAGGTCCACAGTAAGGTCTATGCAATGGAGGTTCCCGCTGTTAAGACGTCGGCGCGTACTGTATCAGTACCGATTGGTCTTCCGTGTGTTCCCATTGTCTGGCGTGCTGTTTCGGATGCCTGCTGTCGCACAACATGGCGGTCTTGTCGTCTTGTGGTCACCCTTGGTCTGCCAGTACGGGGACGATCATTTGTGGTGTTGGTAGCCCGGAAACGTTGCTGCAGCCTGTAGATGGTCCGAGCGTTGACCTGGAAATGATTGGCAACGGCTTGTGCAGTGTGGCCAGCTTCAAGTCTTCCTAACCCTTGGTTCCTCTGAGCTGTCGTGAGTCGCAGCATCCTGCTGACATTGTAATGTGAATGTTTTAACCAGGTTGGGGGTGCATTTTATAGGGCTGGTCCTTGTGATACTTATACCGATATCTATACCAGAACATTGCTATCCTATCAGGCCCCCTACTGGCCTTTCCCAATTCTGTACCAGTTGTTATTCAATTACATATTGTTGTTAATGTTAATCTGCTGTTTGTCAAAACATACTACCGGTATATACCTCTCATTATTTGGTTGTATTCACTTTTAGCTTGACAACGGTTTAAGAATCTACATCGAAATGTTGCTCTATGCAATAAATAAGTAGTTGTCATCCATAAAGTTGTGGGTTTTTTTTAAAGAAATTGATCATCCACAAAGACTTGTCATTCCTATTACTTACAACTTCTAGAATGCCTCTCAAACAACCTGTCATATGGTGTATCATAGGCTTATGAACGTCGTAGCGCTACAACCATTTTGTGGATCAGGACCCAGAGATGTAGTTACACTACAGAACTCTTGCGTAAAGGATTGTGCGAATATTGTGCAATCTATCTCATTGTGCAGGTGAACTTTAATGGTTTACCTTGAACAAACTCAGTATGCGCACAGCGTATGATTTATCCTTCTTCTCAGGTTGGTCACTGAAGATAGTTGAAGGGTATTATATTTGTCCAATTGTTCACTTGAATTGTTGGTGCTTCATTAGACCAGCAATCACCTTGAATGCAATATGAGAATGCAAAGCTATTACCGAATGTTTCCGTAATTCATGTTGGGTTGGAAGGTTATCTTTATTCTATACTCCCCCAGATCCAGCAGAGATACCTGCGAACGTACTTTGTCATGCATCGTTCAAGTTACTCTAAAGCTGAAGTCACACAGTGTATGGCTTTGTTCTCATACACATCCTGTGCAGATCACAAACATGCCAAATGAAATGTAGAGAATTTGATTTTTCTACAAGCAACCTATGAAGAAAGAGGCTCATTATCTTGCTCACTCTGTTTTTTTGCAGGAGTTCAACCGTGATCAACAGACACAATTTGAGCAAAGGTAAGATTTCAGATTGGTGGGTATTAAATTTCACTATTTACCTGGGCCCACTTGCACAAAGACGATCTTAGTGCGATTGTAGACGGTTTGTATTTAAGATCGCAATCTTGGTGGAGGTATGAATTTCGTAAACTCGACTCCTGTCTACAGTTGTCTGCAAGTGCGCATAGAATGCTGCGCAAATAAAAAGTGATACTGGTCTCCAAATGTACATCCTTCAATCGCTTGAGAATTTTCATGAAAACATTCCCAGAAATTTTGAAGGAAGCGATTAAGTGGGGCTGTCATATATCCCTTCTTGTCTTGGTTGTCTATATCTCTTCTTGTTGGGTTTCCCCAGGGCTGTCTATATCTGCTTTGAGTTAATGAAAAGGTCACAGCTTGTGGATTATCAAAAGGTATGTTGTTTCACACATATTCCAACATTGGAACTTCTTGTGGGTTTCCCCAGGGCTGTCTATATCCTTCTTGTGGGTTTCCCCAGGGTTGTCTATATCCTTCTTGTGGGTTTCCCCAGGGCTGTCTATATCCTTCTTGTGGGTTTCCCCAGAGCTGTCTGTATCCTTCTTGTGGGTTTCCCCAGGGCTGTCTATATCCTTCTTGTGGGTTTCCCCAGGGTTGTCTATATCCTTCTTGTGGGTTTCCCCAGGGCTGTCTATACCCTTCTTGTGGGTCTCCCCAGGGCTGTCTATACCCTTCTTGTGGGTTTACCCAGGGCTGTCTATACCCTTCTTGTGGGTTTCCCCAGGGTTGTCTATATCCTTCTTGTGGGTTTCCCCAGGGCTGTCTATACCCTTCTTGTGGGTTTCCCAAGGGTTGTTTATATCCTTCTTGTGGGTTTCCCCAGGGCTGTCCATACCCTTTTTGTGGGTTTACCCAGGGCTGTCTATACCATTCTTGTAGGTTTACCCAGTGCTGTCTATACCATTCTTGCAATAAACACAGTGGTGAATCAATCCATTTGTGTGCAAATATCCTCACCAAAGAAAGTCAAGGACCACCCCACTTATCAATATTTCAGTACCTAGTAGTTGATATTATGATCCATATAATACTTAGGTATTGAATATTTTGAACTTTTTTGGTTGAGTATAAAATAGTTAAAAATATGCAGTAAACACATTAAGATTCAGTATTTGAAACTATTGTTTTACTGACATACAAACACTGTGTGATTTTACTGTATCATCAATATGGACACTGTATGATTTCACTGTATCATTCATATGGACACTGTATGAATTTACTGTATCATCCATATGGACACTGTGTGATTTCACTGTATCATCCATATGGACACTGTATGATTTCACTGTATCATCCATATGGACACTGTATGATTTCACTGTATCATCCATATGGACACTGTGTGATTTCACTGTATCATCCATATGGACACTGTGTGATTTCACTGTATCATCCATATGGACACTGTGATTTTACTGTATCATCCATATGGACACTGTGTGATTTCACTGTATCATCCATATGGACACTGTGTGATTTCACTGTATCATCCATATGGACACTGTGTGATTTTACTGTATCATCCATATGGACACTGTGTGATTTCACTGTATCATCCATATGGACACTGTGTGATTTCACTGTATCATCCATATGGACACTGTGTGATTTTACTGTATCATCCATATGGACACTGTATGATTTTACTGTATCATCCATATGGTCACTGTATGATTTTACTGTATCATCCATATGGACACTGTATGATTTCTCTGTATCATCCATATGGACACTGTGTGATTTTACTGTATCATCCATATGGACACTGTATGATTTCACTGTATCATTCATATGGACACTGTGTGATTTCACTGTATCATCCATATGGACACTGTGTGATTTCACTGTATCATCCATATGGACACTGTGTGATTTCACTGTATCATCCATATGGACACTGTGTGATTTCACTGTATCATCCATATGGACACTGTGTGATTTCACTGTATCATCCATATGGACACTGTGTGATTTCACTGTATCATCCATATGGACACTGTGTGATTTCACTGTATCATTCATATGGACACTGTGTGATTTCACTGTATCATCCATATGGACACTGTATGATTTCACTGTATCATTCATATGGACACTGTGTGATTTTACTGTATCATCCATATGGACACTGTGTGATTTCACTGTATCATCCATATGGACACTGTGTGATTTCACTGTATCATCCATATGGACACTGTGTGATTTCACTGTATCATTCATATGGACACTGTGTGATTTCACTGTATCATCCATATGGACACTGTGTGATTTCACTGTATCATCCATATGGACACTTTTTGATTTCACTGTATCATCCATATTGACACTGTGTGATTTCACTGTATCATTCATATGGACACTGTGTGATTTCACTGTATCATTCATATGGACACTGTATCATTCATATGTGATTTCACTGTATCATCCATATGGACACTGTGTGATTTCACTGTATCATTCATATGGACACTGTGTGATTTCACTGTATCATTCATATGGACACTATGATTTTACTGTATCATCCATATGGACACTGTGTGATTTCACTGTATCATCCATATGGACACTGTGATTTCACTGTATCATTCATATGGACACTGTATGATTTCACTGTATCATTCATATGGACACTGTGATTTTACTGTATCATCCATATGGACACTGTGTGATTTCACTGTATCATTCATATGGACACTGTGTGATTTCACTGTATCATTCATATGGACACTGTGTGATTTCACTGTATCATCCATATGGACACTGTGTGATTTCACTGTATCATCCATATGGACACTGTGTGATTTCACTGTATCATCCATATGGACACTGTGTGATTTCACTGTATCATCCATATGGACACTGTGTGATTTCACTGTATCATTCATATGGACACTGTGTGATTTCACTGTATCATTCATATGGACACTGTGTGATTTCACTGTATCATCCATATGGACACTGTGTGATTTCACTGTATCATTCATATGGACACTGTATGATTTCACTGTATCATTCATATGGACACTGTGTGATTTCACTGTATCATCATATGGACACATTTTATGGACACTGTGTGATTTCACTGTATCATCCATATGGACACTGTGATTTCACTGTATCATCCATATGGACACTGTATGATTTTTCACTGTATCATTCATATGGACACTGTGTGATTTCACTGTATCATCCATATGGACACTGTGTGATTTCACTGTATCATTCATATGGACACTGTGTGATTTCACTGTATCATTCATATGGACACTGTGATTTCACTGTATCATCCATATGGACACTGTGTGATTTCACTGTATCATCCATATGGACACTGTGTGATTTCACTGTATCATCCATATGGACACTGTGTGATTTCACTGTATCATTCATATGGACACTGTGTGATTTCACTGTATCATCCATATGGACACTGTGTGATTTTACTGTATCATTCATATGGACACTGTGTGATTTCACTGTATCATCCATATGGACACTGTGTGATTTTACTGTATCATTCATATGGACACTGTGTGATTTCACTGTATCATTCATATGGACACTGTGTGATTTCACTGTATCATCCATATGGACACTGTGTGATTTTACTGTATCATCCATATGGACACTGTGATTTCACTGTATCATCCATATCGACACTGTGATTTCACTGTATCATTCATATGGACACTGTGGGATTTCACTGTATCATTCATATGGACACTGTATGATTTCACTGTATCATTCATATGGACACTGTGGGATTTCACTGTATCATCCATATGGACACTGTGTGATTTTACTGTATCATTCATATGGACACTGTGTGATTTCACTGTATCATTCATATGGACACTGTGATTTCACTGTATCATTCATATGGACACTGTGATTTCACTGTATCATTCATATGGACACTGTGTGATTTCACTGTATCATTCATATGGACACTGTGTGATTTCACTGTATCATCCATATGGACACTGTGTGATTTCACTGTATCATCCATATGGACACTGTGTGATTTCACTGTATCATCCATATGGACACTGTGATTTTACTGTATCATCCATATGGACACTGTGTGATTTCACTGTATCATTCATATGGACACTGTGATTTCACTGTATCATTCATATGGACACTGTGTGATTTCACTGTATCATCCATATGGACACTGTATATTTTTACTGTATCATCCATATGGACACTGTGTGATTTCACTGTATCATCCATATGGACACTGTGATTTCACTGTATCATTCATATGGACACTGTGATTTCACTGTATCATCCATATGGACACTGTGTGATTTCACTGTATCATCCATATGGACACTGTGTGATTTCACTGTATCATCCATATGGACACTGTGATTTCACTGTATCATTCATATTGACACTGTGGGATTTCACTGTATCATACATATGGACACTGTGATTTTCACATGGACACTGTGTGATTTCACTGTATCATTCATATGGACACTGTGATTTCACTGTATCATCCATATGGACACTGTGTGATTTCACTGTATCATTCATATGGACACTGTGTGATTTCACTGTATCATTCATATGGACACTGTGTGATTTCACTGTATCATTCATATGGACACTGTGGATTTCACTGTATCATTCATATGGACACTGTATGATTTCACTGTATCATCCATATGGACACTGTATGATTTTACTGTATCATTCATATGGACACTGTGTGATTTCACTGTATCATCCATATGGACACTGTGATTTCACTGTATCATTCATATGGACACTGTGATTTCACTGTATCATTCATATGGACACTGTGATTTCACTGTATCATTCATATGGACACTGTGATTTCACTGTATCATCCATATGGACACTGTGATTTCACTGTATCATTCATATGGACACTGTGTGATTTCACTGTATCATCCATATGGACACTGTGATTTCACTGTATCATCCATATGGACACTGTGTGATTTCACTGTATCATCCATATGGACACTGTGATTTCACTGTATCATCCATATGGACACTGTGATTTCACTGTATCATCCATATGGACACTGTGTGATTTCACTGTATCATCCATATGGACACTGTGTGATTTCACTGTATCATCCATATGGACACTGTGTGATTTTACTGTATCATCCATATGGACACTGTGTGATTTTACTGTATCATTCATATGGACACTGTGTGATTTCACTGTATCATCCATATGGACACTGTGTGATTTCACTGTATCATCCATATGGACACTGTTCGATTTCACTGTATCCTCCATATGGACACTGTGTGATTTCACTGTATCATATGGACATTGTGTGACTTTACTGTATCATCCATATGGACACTGTGTGATTTTACTGTATCATTCATATGGACACTGTGTGATTTTACTGTATCATTCATATGGACACTGTGTGATTTCACTGTATCATCCATATGGACAATGTGTGATTTTACTGTATCATTCATATGGACACTGTGTGATTTCACTGTATCATCCATATGGACACTGTGTGATTTCACTGTATCATCCATATGGACACCTGTGTATGATTTCACTGTATCATCCATATGGACACTGTGATTTCACTGTATCATCCATATGGACACTGTGATTTCACTGTATCATTCATATGGACACTGTGGGATTTCACTGTATCATCCATATGGACACTGTGTGATTTCACTGTATCATTCATATGGACACTGTGATTTCACTGTATCATCCATATGGACACTGTGTGATTTTACTGTATCATCCATATGGACACTGTGATTTCACTGTATCATTCATATGGACACTGTGATTTCACTGTATCATTCATATGGACACTGTGTGATTTCACTGTATCATCCATATGGACACTGTGTGATTTCACTGTATCATCCATATGGACACTGTGATTTCACTGTATCATCCATATGGACACTGTGATTTCACTGTATCATTCATATTGACACTGTGGGATTTCACTGTATCATACATATGGACACTATGTGATTTCACTGTATCATTCATATGGACACTGTGATTTCACTGTATCATCCATATGTACACTGTATGATTTCACTGTATCATTCATATTGACACTGTGGGATCTCACTGTATCATTCATATGGACACTGTGTGATTTCACTGTATCATTCATATGGACACTGTGGGATTTCACTGTATCATTCATATGGACACTGTATGATTTCACTGTATCATCCATATGGACACTGTATGATTTTACTGTATCATTCATATGGACACTGTGTGATTTTACTGTATCATCCATATGGACACTGTGATTTCGCTGTATCATTCATATGGACACTGTGATTTCACTGTATCATTCATATGGACACTGTGGGATTTCACTGTATCATTCATATGGACACTGTGTGATTTCACTGTATCCTCCATATGGACACTGTGTGATTTCACTGTATCATCCATATTGACACTGTGTGACTTCACTGTATCATCCATATGGACACTGTGATTTTACTGTATCATCCATATGGACACTGTGTGATTTCACTGTATCATTCATATGGACACTGTGTGATTTCACTGTATCATCCATATGGACACTGTGTGATTTCACTGTATCATCCATATGGACATTGTGTGACTTTACTGTATCATCCATATGGACACTGTGTGATTTCACTGTATCATCCATATCGACACTGTGTGATTTCACTGTATCATCCATATGGACACTGTGTGATTTCACTGTATCATCCATATGGACACTGTGTGATTTCACTGTATCATTCATATGGACACTGTGTGATTTCACTGTATCATCCATATGGACACTGTGTGATTTCACTGTATCATTCATATGGACACTGTGTGATTTCACTGTATCATTCATATGGACACTGTGTGATTTCACTGTATCATCCATATGGACACTGTGTGATTTCACTGTATCATTCATATGGACACTGTGTGATTTCACTGTATCATTCATATGGACACTGTGTGATTTCACTGTATCATCCATATGGACACTGTAGATTTTACTGTATCATCCATATGGACACTGATTTCACTGTATCATCCATATCGACACTGTGATTTCACTGTATCATTCATATGGACACTGTGGGATTTCACTGTATCATCCATATGGACACTGTATGATTTCACTGTATCATTCATATGGACACTGTGGGATTTCACTGTATCATCCATATGGACACTGTGTGATTTTACTGTATCATCCATATGGACACTGTGTGATTTCACTGTATCATTCATATGGACACTGTGATTTCACTGTATCATTCATATGGACACTGTGTGATTTCACTGTATCATCCATATGGACACTGTGTGATTTCACTGTATCATCCATATGGACACTGTGTGATTTCACTGTATCATCCATATGGACACTGTGATTTCACTGTATCATTCATATTGACACTGTGGGATTTCACTGTATCATCCATATGGACACTATGTGATTTCACTGTATCATTCATATGGACACTGTGATTTCACTGTATCATCCATATGGACACTGTCATGATTTCACTGTATCATCCATATGGACACTGTGTGATTTCACTGTATCATTCATATGGACACTGTGTGATTTCACTGTATCATCCATATGGACACTGTGTGATTTCACTGTATCATCCATATATGGACACTGTGTGATTTCACTGTATCATCCATATGGACACTGTGTGATTTCACTGTATCATCCATATGGACACTGTGTGATTTTACTGTATCATCCATATGGACACTGTGATTTCACTGTATCATTCATATGGACACTGTGATTTCACTGTATCATTCATATGGACACTGTGGGATTTCACTGTATCATTCATATGGACACTGTGTGATTTCACTGTATCATCCATATGGACACTGTGTGATTTCACTGTATCATCCATATTGACACTGTGACTTCACTGTATCATCCATATGGACACTGTGATTTTACTGTATCATCCATATGGACACTGTGTGATTTCACTGTATCATTCATATGGACACTGTGTGATTTCACTGTATCATCCATATGGACACTGTGTGATTTCACTGTATCATCCATATGGACACTGTGTGATTTCACTGTATCATCCATATGGACACTGTGTGATTTCACTGTATCATTCATATGGACACTGTGTGATTTCACTGTATCATCCATATGGACACTGTGTGATTTCACTGTATCATCCATATGGACACTGTGTGATTTTACTGTATCATTCATATGGACACTGTGTGATTTCACTGTATCATCCATATGGACACTGTGTGATTTCACTGTATCATTCATATGGACACTGTGTGATTTCACTGTATCATTCATATGGACACTGTGTGATTTCACTGTATCATCCATATGGACACTGTGTGATTTCACTGTATCATTCATATGGACACTGTGTGATTTCACTGTATCATTCATATGGACACTGTGTGATTTCACTGTATCATCCATATGGACACTGTGTGATTTCACTGTATCATCCATATGGACACTGTGATTTCACTGTATCATCCATATGGACACTGTGATTTCACTGTATCATCCATATGGACACTGTGGATTTCACTGTATCATTCATATGGACACTGTGTGTGATTTCACTGTATCATCCATATGGACACTGTGTGATTTCACTGTATCATCCATATGGACACTGTGTGATTTCACTGTATCATCCATATGGACACTGTGTGATTTCACTGTATCATCCATATGGACACTGTGTGATTTCACTGTATCATCCATATGGACACTGTGTGATTTCACTGTATCATCCATATGGACACTGTGTGATTCACTGTATCATCCATATGGACACTGTGTGACTTTACTGTATCATCCATATGGACACTGTGTGATTTTACTGTATCATTCATATGGACACTGTGTGATTTCACTGTATCATCCATATGGACACTGTGTGATTTCACTGTATCATCCATATGGACACTGTGTGATTTCACTGTATCATCCATATGGACACTGTGTGATTTCACTGTATCATCCATATGGACACTGTGTGATTTCACTGTATCATCCATATGGACACTGTGTGATTTCACTGTATCATCCATATGGACACTGTGTGATTTCACTGTATCATCCATATGGACACTGTGTGATTTCACTGTATCATCCATATGGACACTGTGTGATTTCACTGTATCATCCATAACACTGGACACTGTGTGATTTCACTGTATCATCCATATGGACACTGTGATTTCACTGTATCATTCATATGGACACTGTGTGATTTCACTGTATCATCCATATGGACACTGTGTGATTTCACTGTATCATCCATATGGACACTGTGTGATTTCACTGTATCATCCATATGGACACCGTGTGATTTTACTGTATCATCCATATGGACACTGTGTGATTTCACTGTATCATTCATATGGACACTGTGATTTCACTGTATCATTCATATGGACACTGTGATTTCACTGTATCATCCATATGGACACTGTGTGATTTCACTGTATCATCCATATGGACACTGTGGTATTTCACTGTATCATCCATATGGACACTGTGATTTCACTGTTCATTCATATGGACACTGTGATTTCACTGTATCATCCATATGGACACTGTGTGATTTATGGACTGTATCATTCATATGGACACTGTGTGATTTCACTGTATCATCCATATGGACACTGTGTGATTTCACTGTATCATCCATATGGACACTGTGTGATTTCACTGTATCATTCATATGGACACTGTGTGATTTCACTGTATCATTCATATGGACACTGTGTGATTTCACTGTATCATCCATATGGACACTGTGTGATTTCACTGTATCATTCATATGGATGGACTGTGTGATTTCACTGTATCATCCATATGGACACTGTGTGATTTTACTGTATCATCCATATGGACACTGTGTGATTTCACTGTATCATTCATATGGACACTGTGTGATTTCACTGTATCATCCATATGGACACTGTGTGATTTCACTGTATCATTCATATGGACACTGTGTGATTTCACTGTATCATCCATATGGACACTGTGTGATTTCACTGTATCATCCATATGGACACTGTGATTTCACTGTATCATCCATATGGACACTGTGATTTCACTGTATCATTCATATGGACACTGTGATTTCACTGTATCATTCATATGGACACTGTGTGATTTCACTGTATCATCCATATGGACACTGTGTGATTTCACTGTATCATCCATATGGACACTGTGTGATTTTTCACATATGTATCATCCATATGGACACTGTGTGATTTCACTGTATCATCCATATGGACACTGTGTGATTTCACTGTATCATCCATATGGACACTGTGTGATTTCACTGTATCATCCATATGGACACTGTGTGATTTCACTGTATCATTCATATTGTGATTTCACTGTATCATTCATATGGACACTGTGATTTCACTGATTTCATTTCACTGTATCATCCATATGGACACTGTGTGATTTCACTGTATCATCCATATGGACACTGTGTGATTTCACTGTATCATCCATATGGACACTGTGATTTCACTGTATCATTCATATGGACACTGTGTGATTTCACTGTATCATCCATATGGACACTGTGATTTCACTGTATCATTCATATGATTTCACTGTATCATTCATATGGACACTGTGTGATTTCACTGTATCATCCATATGGACACTGTGTGATTTCACTGTATCATCCATATGGACACTGTGTGATTTCACTGTATCATCCATATGGACACTGTGATTTCACTGTATCATCCATATGGACACTGTGTGATTTCACTGTATCATCCATATGGACACTGTGTGATTTCACTGTATCATCCATATGGACACTGTGTGATTTCACTGTATCATCCATATGGACACTGTGTGATTTCACTGTATCATCCATATGGACACTGTAATGATTTCTGTATTCATATGGACACTGTGTGATTTCACTGTATCATCCATATGGACACTGTGTGATTTCACTGTATCATCCATATGGACACTGTGTGATTTCACTGTATCATCCATATGGACACTGTGTGATTTCACTGTATCATCCATATGGACACTGTGTGATTTCACTGTATCATCCATATGGACACTGTGATTTTCACTGTATCATTCCATATGGACTGTTTCACTGTATCATCCATATGGACACTGTGTGATTTCACTGTATCATCCATATGGACACTGTGTGATTCTACTGATTTCACTGTATCATCCATATGGACACTGTGTGATTTCACTGTATCATCCATATGGACACTGTGTGATTTCACTGTATCATCCATATGGACACTGTGTGATTTCACTGTATCATCCATATGGACACTGTACTGTATGATTTCACTGTATCATCCATATGGACACTGACACTGTGTGATTTCATGATTTCACTGTATCATCCATATGGACACTGTGTGATTTCACTGTATCATTCATATGGACACTGTGTGATTTCACTGTATCATTCATATGGACACTGTGTGATTTCACTGTATCATCCATATGGACACTGTGTGATTTCACTGTATCATCATATGGACACTGTGATTTCACTGTATCATCCATATGGACACTGTGTGATTTCACTGTATCATCCATATGGACACTGTGTGATTTCACTGTATCATCCATATGGACACTGTGTGATTTCACTGTATCATCCATATGGACACTGTGTGATTTCACTGTATCATTCATATGGACACTGTGTGATTTCACTGTATCATCCATATGGACACTGTGGGATTTCACTGTATGTATCTACATGGGCGGATCGAGGAATTTTGAGGGGGTTGGGGGGCTGGGGGGTTTCGAACCCCCTGAAACCCCACCCCATTGGCTCTGCCAATGAAAAAAAAAATTTCAATGTGGTCTAAAGTCATTTTCAAAAGGGTTAGGTGAATCCCACCTAATTCAAAGATCTATAATTTGAAATAGTTTTAGATTTGTGAAAACCCTAAATACTCTTAGTACAGACAAGCAGTAACACTTCAAATGACAGTGGAAGTAATACTTTCTATATCTCACCATTATTTCAAGCAGTGTAGGTTTAATCGCTCTCCCATTGTTTGACATGCATTTCAGAATAGAAGGTCAAACACTGATGTGTCAAACTGAAGGTTATCCCTTGAAGATGTGTCAGAGTACATCAACAATGTGTTATGTGATGTTATAGATGTGCTTTCCTCATTTTCAAATACATGGTTTGGAAGTGACAAATTAAACATACATATCAAGGGATGTACACAAAGTCTAAATTCTAATTCTTTGTGACTTGAGTCCAGGCTCGTCAATGTATTATTACCATTATCTCATGCCATGTCAGTAGAATTACATTTGTCGGGAGTCTTTGTTAGAATGGTTCCCCAGAAACCCATGATGGTTGTAAGAAAAGACTAACTTTATCTGGTGGTCAGGCATGAATGGTTGCTCCTGACAAAGTCAAGCCTTGACTATCTGCAGGTTTCTGTTGTAATTCTGGAATAGGTGTCCTCCCATTACGCAGACACCTTAAAACAACATTTACGGTTCACTGAACAAATTATCTACTACCTGTTACCTACACATTATAATGGAATAGTCCAAATAAAAACACAGGAACAAACTGAAGCTATATTATTTATTTTGAAAGATGGAAGAAAAGACAGTAATTTGAATTTTTATTGCTGCAGTTTATTTTCATAAACATTTCGGTTTAACCTTCTAGTCTAACTGGAGTTGGCATCATCATATTGAAAACATTAGCTTAGCTATTAGAAATTGCGACACTGTTGTATCATATAAATCAAATAAAGACAAATGTGAACCTAAATATTATTCATATGGAATAAAGAAGTTATATGTTTTGCACACAATATTAAGATATATGACGAGTGCACTTAATTACGATTTTTTTTGAATAAATATGTTTCCGGCCCACCCTGCTCTACTCACTAGACAGTGGACTGTTCCATTATACTCGTAGGTGCTACCCTAATAAACCTTCTTGTTCAGTGTCTGTCAATAGGGTGTCTGTCAAATGGGTGTCTGTCAAATGGGAGATAACCCTGGAATACAGCTGAGTGTTAGGTTGACAACTCATTGTGTAGCATGGCTAGACCCTGTATTGTCAGGATTCTTAAACTGAAAGTGTTCTGTTGCACTTCTTGCTGACAAAGAAAGGTAAACCATCTTTTATTCTGCAATAGTGTCCTGAACGTATTGAGGGAAAACCTCACCAATACACCAACAAGGATTTCTAAATATCACTAAGATACCTTTTTGTCCTCAATAAACATTGTACAGAAAATGCTTGTCTTCTCTACTTCCCACATGTCAACTCTAAATATTTAACATTTCTTACAGATCATCCAGAATTACAAAATCAGGAACTCCCACACTGCATGGGAGACGGGAAGACGCACCAAACAAACTTTCATCATCAGAGAATGTGGATAAACATGACACCAAGATCTCCTTGTCAACACCAGCATCCAGTCAGGACATTGCTATTGACCTGGACTCACCATGGTCGCCACCTTCACCAACGTCTGATGACTCAGAGTTGGAACTGGCACCGGAACCTTCCCAAAAAAGAGCAAAGGACTTTGAACCAGGAGGGTTAGCAAGTGGTAGTTCCCCTGATGATATTGAAGACTGGTATGGACCAATGCCACCAAAGAAACGTTCTTCTAATTTTTCCCCCTCACAAATTTCTGCTGGGGTCAAAAGTCATGAGTTGGTGGGCATAGGGATATTGGAACAACAATCAAAAGATGACCAAAGTGCAACCAAACAAAACGAACTGCCCCAAGAGACCTTGTCTAAGACCAGCAACAATAGTACTTTCAGGGGTTGCTGGATAGAAGTGGGGAAAATATCCAAAAAGGGTCCTAAGACTCAGTATCGCAAATTTATGTTGGGCAAGGATACAAAATGTTTAAAAAGTGAAATATCTGATAAAGAGCATGATTCGGGGATCAATTCAAGTTCGGATAAAAAGGTAAAAGAAGACAAAAGTGAGAGAAAGTCATCTGGTGATTCTGATAACGCTGCAGGTCCTGAGTGGTCACCTGGTGAGGTAGGGATGCGGAGGCTGGAAGAGGCATGCACCATGTCCCTCCATCATCCCCCCATACACAGCTTCACCAGAGAGATCCTCGAACCTCGAGGGCCTGGAACAAGTATGCCTTATATCAAGCCACATAATTTGTCTGACAAGAAGACCATCAGCACTCTGGAAAGAATCCGAGCTGAGGAGATCCAAACTGACACCAAACAAAAATCATCAAAGAAAACCCAGAAAAAATCTCCACTGTATATAAACCCTGAGGAAGAGACACCAAACAAGGATGAGCATTTTGATGCCAGTGTTGAGTGTGAATCTGCATCCAGTTCCAGACCCTTCTTTCTGAGGTTCACCCCTCATCGCCTCAGCTATCAGTCTCCTCTAGCCGTGTTCACTAGCATGGAGGAGCCCCGATTGTCTGCTGACTTGCATCCAAGCAGAAAGAAGATGTATCTGCCATCAGAGGACGCCTCGGCTACAGTTGTGTCCAAACCAACAGGGGTGAAATCGCTGAGAGAGAGAACCTCTTCTGCATTACCTTTGGAGGATAGAAATGACCTTGAATTTATTGATTCAGAGCTGGAGAAATCATATGATGAAAAATTTCCTGACTCAGGTGATGCTTTGAGACTGCATAAACGTATTGGTAATTAAGTTTCTTTGTTCTGTTTAAGTATTTTTTTACATTATTTTCTATCATCAGAATATTCTTTTCATATTCGAATTCCTCACAGGTTTTGACTTTTAAAGCATTTTGATATTTTGTGCCAAAATCATGTGAGAGAATTTGTAATAGAGAGATCATGTGACTAACTTACATTACACTTTGATATTCAGCAATCTGACAGGTGTGTTAGTGATACTGGAATATAACTGAAGTATAGCTGAGTATGACATTAAACTACAAACTTTTAAACTAATTAACTTAGAATACTCTTAAAATCAACAGATTCAAGGACCAAGAAGATGGCCTCCCTTGTGCCGTATCCAGTGGCCGACCACTCCTTCCAGCATAGTATGGCAGAATCCAGCAATCTGAAGCTGGACCCAGACGATGATACCCGGAGGTGGCATGGATCAGGGGGACACATGTCCAGGGATGGCAGAAGGAACAGGTCGTTGACAAAGATGAGAGAGAGCTGCAGTTTATCAACTGATCTGTCTTCTTCTCAAAGCAGGATAACCAGCACCAGCACCACTTCAGACAGCACAATGGAGACCAGTGACTCGAGCCTCAGTTCTGCAGTCAAACATCCAAGACATGGCAAACATCTATATTTGAGCAATAGAAAACTGTCTTCATCTCCCAACAGAAACAGTTTGAAAGAAACATTGGAATCACCATCGGTTTCTTCAAAAAACAGGTCAAAGTCTCCAAAATGGTCAAGGTCAAGGTCAAGGTCTATGTCTCCAGGGAATAGCTCCAAGAAAACGTTGCCTGCAACAAGAAAAGGCTCTAGATCTCCATCACCTAGCAAAAGATCTCCGCTAAGATCAAGATCTACTTCACCTACCTACCTACTACCTTTTCCTGACACTTCTCGGAAAAGGTTACGATCGCCCAATAGGTCACAGAACAGGTCTAGGTCATCATCACCGAGGAACAGATCAGCATCCCCACTCAAACGGAAGAGATGTAGGTCTCCTAGAAGATCCAGGTCAAGGTCACTCACCCCTGACAACACATCAACCTCACCTAGCAATCAGTCAAGGTCACCTAACAATAGGCAAACACTGGAGGATGGGGAGCCCACATCTCAAACCAGTCAGACATCGAACTGTGGGAAGAGTGCTTGGACCTCAACCCCTAAGTATGAGCGATGGCAGAGAAAGGCCTTGTCTCGTGGACAGATGCAGAGGGTTCACCTAAAAAAGCAAGAACTAGAGGCGGTATGTAACACAATTTTTATTTGTTCATAAGGCCAGACCAATTTTATTTCTTGTTTTATGGATCTGCCGGTCGTATCTTTTCAAGAATAAGAAAAAAAAATTAGTTAATTTTCCCCGCTCAAAAAATAAAATCCTAATGTTTTTTTTGGTCAAAAATGTAAATATACTAGAAATTTTTTTTAGATTGTCTTTTGTAAAATACTTGTATTTTTGTCTTCATTTTTTTTACCTTCTGCCTTTAGGTTTTCTGAGGACAAAAATCCGTAAAACAAGAAATAAAATTGGTCTGGCCTAAGTGTTATTTTGCTAATGAAAACCTCAATTCAACAGAGGCAATAGTTTTACCAACAGTAATGTAAGTTCAGTCTTGTTTTAAACACTTGTTTACAAATTCGCCAACTATAAAGTATTGATATTAACGGATTCGCCAGTGGTGCTGAAAAAATTCAGGGGTAAACTTGCATGGCCTATGAACTCAGAAAAAACAAGAAACTCCAAACTAGGATCCAAGAAAAGGGCACAGACATTCAACTACAAGTCAGGAAGGACTCTGACTCCCCGTGGAAATCAATCAAACTTGACGATAATCTATAGACTTCTCCTCACTGTGACCTCAAAATGTACTATGTGCGCGTGTTTGTGTGTGAGATTCAGAGGCACAGACGAAACCACCTCCACCTCAAAAAAGGATTGCTCTCTCTCTCATTTCCATCTACAGACACTAGATTACTTCTTGTGTGTGTAGTTATGGAATGGGGAAAAAGTGTGTACGTGTTTTCCTTTCACTCGAAGGAATAAGTCAACCTATCGGATCTTTTGTATGTCTATTTTTCACGGACATTAATTGGATGGACCTTTTCATAAGGTAAATAATGAAACATTGAAAGTATATATTAGCGATGCATTGTGTGGATCTAAACGTCCACAGTTTATTTTTAACTGTATTTCAGTGAATGTCATGTAGCGCTGAAAATACAATTCTCCACTGATGTGTTGATACGGAGAATAATTTAGATACCTTTTTTATGCACCGCGTCTATACCGGTTGTTGACAAAATTCTACACATCTGGGGAGGGTTTGCTGGTGGCGGTAGATCCAACACTGAACTATATCTTCTAGCTTTTTCATGCCACACGAAAATGGAACCAGATCACACGTATTCTCATCAGGGAATTATTATAAAGCAAACATACAACAAAGTCAGCTATAACGCATTTTTAATTCATGTTAACCCTATTTTATAGGGATAACGGTGTGCAGTGGAATAATATATATACTTTTCACTTATAGTGAGTGAGTGAGTGAGTGAGTTTAGTTTTACGCCGCACTCAGCAATATTCCAGCTATATGGCGGCGGTCTGTAAATAATCGAGTCCAGTGATCAACAGCATGAGCATCGATCTGCGCAATTGGGAACCAATGACATGTGTCAACCAAGTCAGCGAGCCTGACCACCTGATCCCATTAATCGTTTCTTACGACAAGCATGGGTTACTGAAGGCTCATTCTAACCCGGACCTTCACGGGTCCTTTTCACTTATAACTACATCAAAGACGTATATGTGTACATCTTCAATTACACTTAGACTGGTCTCTCACTCTGCAGAGCGCAACCCGCTCTGAGTGTTGTGGCTGTACCGGATGTTGACAAAGTATTATACTTCCGGTGGGACTTTCACTTTGTGCCTAGCGTTAGCTATAACGCCTCTGCCCATTCGCACCATACAAAACGAAATTCTAATGACACCTGTTCTCATTCATGAACCAAACTTACCACAAATATTTTGAGCCTCCATTCTATAACGCTACTATGATCCATGTTAATCATGACAACTGTAATTTACATGGGCAGCGTAACTTTGTTCTGATAGTGTTTTCTGTAATGTTTGTTGTTAGAACTCAGAAAGACATCCTCTTGCTATCTCGTATCATAAAGAATAGAAACCAGTTGATATTCATTTTTAATAAAGAATTACGAACCAAATTTTATTCAATACACAATTTCGTAAGGCATGTTTAATTCATGATGTTTATGTCACCTCAAGGGTACTTATTTGGACCATCATCGAGTTGTTAGTAACCTCCCTAAAGAATGGATAAAGGTGATAGACAATTCTAAATCTATATGTGTCTACGATCTTAGGATTAATAACTTTCTTGTGGAATGGACTAAACCATCAAAGGGATCTCGGAAGATATATGATATACTTGTGCAAAATAATTATCTCCCTATTATCTGTAGTAAATGGCAACAAATGTTCTTAACTGACTTAAACTGGAAGGAAATATTTAGTCTTCCTAAACAATGCTGTAGAGATATCAAGCTACAGGATTTCCAATATAGATTTTTGCATCGCATTATATACACCAAAAAGGAATTATTTAAAATGAAGTTGATCGACAATAGTAATTGTCAAAGATATATTAATGAAAACGAATCGATTGTGCATGTATATTTTGAATGTCCACAGGTTAGTCATTTTTGGTACAATCTGGAACATTTTTTGAGACAACATCTGTGTCATGAGATTCAGCTTAATCTTAAATCCATCCTCTTTGGTATCCAGGGGACCGCAAACTTTAAACTGGTGAACCACATTCTTTTGTCCGGAAAAAGATATATATATATATATATGTTGTATTAGAAATGAATCTCTGTCTTTCAAATCCTTTATTGCTACCTTCAAAGATATTTTTCAAGTTGAGAGATATGTTGCTAGAAAGAAAATCCAAACAAATGAATGTATGAGCCAATGGCTACCACTACTCACAACATGGACCGATGTGTCATGACTCTTCAGCATGCTTAAAGTAGAACTTTGAGATAGTGAATTACAATATGTGCCCATTCAAGGACAGGAAAATATATACATATTTATATCCATAAGCTGTATTAGAAATTTAATTTTGTCCTTAGAATCCATCGCTTCTTTGAAAGATATGTTGCCAGAATGAAAAACCAGCCAGACGAATGTGGAGTAAACGGGCACCCATTACACAACATGGTCTGATGTGTTATGACTCTTCAATGTATAAAATCTATGATCTTTGTGCAGTAATACTTGAATGTATCTACTCATGTTTGAAGACTGATGTGTTGTGAACTGTCAACATGTACAAGCTTGTGTTAGGCATGACATCTGTATAATAATGTATGAATGTTTCTACCTCTTGGTTACCCAGAATGATATGGTGCTTTTTATGAAAACAAACCAAATGAATCCAGGAGCAAACAAGTAATATTACCCATAGCACCCACTTACCTAATTGCTCAAGCTTAGACAATCCGCGATTATACAACCTTGATTGTATGATTTTTGTATAAAATGATTGTAACTAGAACTGTCACCCGTCAATGTGTACGATATTTGTATACAATGACTGTACCTACTGATGTGAATAAATAAAAATGTGGAAAAAAAACCCTATAAAGTATTGATATAGGAAGATAAAGAAGAAAATGTCTCAACGTGTTTCCCTTTGAATGGTTGACGCACAGTATTCATACACGGTTATTAGGACCATACATCTAGATATTAATTATTTAAAGGGTGACAGTGTAAGTTGTTCACTGGTCACCAGGGGGACATGGGTTGATGTACATGTTGAGGGTACATCAACATATTTATCTTAACGAACACTTCAATGTTGATTTTGAACTGTTTGAAGCATGGGTATCAGATCATAATAATGAGTACCAGAGTTGGGCAATTAGTCAATAGATTCCGGCAGATGACAAGAAAAACAAATTTAGAAATATCGCCCTTCCATCGATTTGCACCCGGAGAGCGGAAGGTCGCGGGTCCGAACCCTGACCGCGTCACATACCAAAAGACGTTAAAATATGGTACTTGTTGGTCCCTGCCTGGCGCTCGGCATTAATGGGTACAACAAGGACTGGTCGGCTCGGGGTCAGTATAATGTGTCTGGGTGGGGTATTCATGCTTCACTGCGGCATGGTATCTCAGTGGGCTATCACTATAAAACCAGCTTCAGTCTGGGATAGTACAAGCAGCCGCACATACACATACACACGCAGCACGTCGTCATATGAGCGAAATATTCTCAAGCACGACGTTAAACCCAATTTCACCTCACCTCACCTCCATCGATTTGCATTCACAAAACATTGGTCATTTCCATTCATCAACATGTGACTCAATTATTCGAGATATAGAGATTATTACACGAACAAGTGTGTCATATGACTTGAAGGAAATGAGTGTGAAATCTTGTATACATAATACATAATTTTGCACAAGTTTCATATAGGTCATATGACACACTCGCTTGAGTGAAATAATTTCTTCATTATCCATTTTATACATGTACATGTGGGCAGTAAGACACGGTAAGAAAGTGTGACGGCCCTCATCATTGACTAATTGTTTAATGACATCACAGATGACGAAATACAGAAACAATGGTTGCTAGGCAAAATATGATATATATGACACTGGTTATGTTTCACCATATGGATAATAAAAAGAACTACTAATACAAAGTACCAAATGAATTCCCCCAGTTTGGCATTCCCAGCGGGTAATATAGAAAATTTAACTCGCTTGTAAGCGGGGTACATTGAAAATAATAGAAGAGTGCTCAGGCATCAGAAAACGACATTATGTGTGAGGTAAGATAATATATGGTAAATAGATTACTATTTATGACAATTGTTTGGACAGTGTTTGTGTTTGTGTTTGTAGTGGATTGTGAAATTTGTCACATTTTAAACCTTTGATCTTTATTTGACTGCCAGTATTGCCATGTCATAGTTTATTTTTCAGATACCAAAGTTATATTTCATTCTATAAAGGACATCTGAGTTGAAACATGAGGTTTCTGTTGTTGCGTTTTTGCATATATTCTGTACCATATTTGAGCTTTCAAATCCATTAATAAATTTAGAAAAAAATTTGGCTGAGCTACAAAGCTTTGTATCCTTCCATTTCATCAGTGGGTGTGTATCTAGTAGAAATTAATTATTAAATTTTCATTAATGTGGCGAAGGATGCTTTCTATTGAGACAGAAATGGTAACGTAATCCATCGTGGTACTTCTTTTGGAATGGTAGTCACTTATGAGCAATGTATGCCCATTGATCAGTGCCACCAGGAGCTGTTGTATCTTACCAGTGGACAACAGTGTTGGTCAGATTACTGTTGCAACTAAATGAAAAATAATCCAGTGAAGAATCAAGTCGATAAATGATGTGAAATGAGGCAATTGGGGTGAACATTTAGATGGTGGAATCCTTGACATTTCGAAACAGTGGGGGTGCCTTTGTTTATTCACTTAGCAGTGTGGTAACATATGTTACATTTAGGATTACACTTTCTTAGTTAAGTGCAGATTCAAGTACTTTTGTTGGGTTGAGTCCCATCCGGGATTCGAACCCACACCCTCAGAGTCAGGCACCTATTCTATAGCACACAAAGTCAGACACCTAACCCGCTCAGCCACCAAGGCTTAGCAGTGTGGTAGTAGTTGTTGACTATTTCAAAAAGCGTGTGCTTGTCACACTGGGTTTGATAGCAGGTATATTTTGTATATGATACATGCTGTTTATACTTATTTGATGACTTGTCTGTACGCAGGCTTTCAAGAGTGACTGTGAGACCATCTGTAACGTGACCAAGGTTCTATTGAGGTGAGTGCTTGCTACTGCATATAATGAAAACCTAACAATTCAGAAAATTTTGTGTGTCTATATAAGATAGATGAGATAGTATATTATTATGCTGAAAAAAATTGGGTTTACATTGTAACATAGCATTCATGATTTAAGTTAAACACACTGACAGACACACCACATGAAATGACATTATAACACTTATTAACTGTAAATGAGAAAAAGGTGTATATGATGGAAGAATGTGAAGAACAAATTAGAAGTACTCAAAGGTAAATTGTGTATGTCTAAAAATATCTCATGGTTTCCTCATTAAACATACGACTACTGATAGTACAAATGATTGACAAGCTGGGTGTCTTCAAATTTTTGGTTTGTTTAGTTGACAACCAGAAGAATAAGTCTCATATTCTGAAAACATACCGGTACTCATTTTGTGCATTTTTGTACAGTTTGTTGCTTATAATACATGCCAGTGTCGTGATGGAAGGCCACCTGCCGATCAAACAATCTACTGAGAGTTTTATATCCTTTGTATGAAGGTTTTATAAAACAAGGACAAAGTAGTTAAATGAGCATTAAAATGTCTAATACAATGTACTAAGATATAGTTCTGTAAGTAGGTTTTTGCTGTATATGTTTGTAAATACAATCCATATTTGTATTCATGGAAAGTAATTGTGCCCAGATATTTGTACCCATCAACAAATTGAATTTCTTCATTATCTGTGTTAAGTGAATCAAATTTGGATTTTTTTTCCTGAAGTTGACCCCAGAATCTAATAGAAGGCTTAAAGTGCAGCATGGTCTGTATGGCCAACAAATATATACTCATGATATTGTCACAACCTCACAATCGACTCAGCTTTTAGCAGAGATTTCTTATGGATTGGAAAGGGTTTTGACGCTTCTTTTTACGTTAAGACAGTCATCTGAGTTGCTGATAGAATCATTTGTGTGTAAAATAATAGTATCCCCACGTTACCTCTTTTCGAGCGTCACCTCATTTCGAGCCGCCAATATACACGTGCGGATTTATTTGATGACGTCATCCAGGTAGCCACTTCAAAGCGGAACGCAGGTTACAAGTTGTCAGGCTGTCTAGGACCAGAGACCATATAATAGGTATTATATGGTCTCTGCTAGGACGTAATCATGTGGCGTGTGAAGCTGCAGGTGGTAAGTTAGATAAAAAACGTAAACCCATGACAAAAAGTCACTATTTTGCCTACTGCATATTTTTTTTAAAGTTTAAAGCTGCATTTCTTGCACTGAAAACATTTGACATCACTTCGAAGTTATGCCGTCTGCAGAATGTAAACTTCCGGCCAGGATCACATGACTTACATCATGTGGCTGGCTATTTTTAACTTGCATCGCGATCGCTAGTAGGGGCCGTCTTATAAGTGTTGTAACCAATTTTTCGGTGTATTGCAGAATTCAAGACCCCAGTCGTATAGGGTTTATGACCCAGGGGCTATGACCAGGGCATATTTAGCCGTTGTGGAAGACAATATGCCTGTCAAAACTGCAGCTAGGAAGTTTTCTGTACCTGAGACGACTCTCAGAGATCGTGCTAGGGGTAGGATCCATCCAGAAACACTTAAGTCAGGGACTGAACCAATTCTTAGTTTAGAAGAGGAATCTAGACTTGTTGAACATCTAAAGTTCATGAGTAGTGTTGGGTACGGATACACCAGGGTGGAGGTCACTACACTGGCATCTCAGTATGCTGTTCAACTGGGAAAACGAAATAAAGATGAGCCCTTTTCTCTCCATTGGTATTATGGATTTATGAAGCGATGGCCTTCTCTCATGCTGGACAAGCCACGCCCTCTCGAAGTTTTCAGAGCAAAGCGACGTCGCGCAGGAAGCAGTTTCCAAATATTTCGGTCGAAACCGGGCCGTGCTAGAGAAGTACGATTTATTTGACAAGCCGCAATTCATCTATAATGTTGACGAAAAAGGGTTGATTGAGAACCATACTCCTCCTAAAGTGGTATCTTCTTCTGAATATCGATGTGTCGGCGGTCACTACACCAAGATCATCAACAACAACTTTAATTGGTTGTGGGAGCGCTCTCGGACAACAAATCCCCTCCTTGCCATTATTTAAGGGACAGCGTCTGCGTTCGGATATTCTATCTGAATGTACCCCAGGTACAAATGCCACAACTAGTGATTCAGGGTGGTCAAATATGGAAATATTTTCCACTTATTTGAATGATCACTTCCTGAAATACGCTCAGAGGTCAGATCCGTCACAGCCGATTCTCCTTCTTTACGACGGGCACCGCTCTCATGTTTCTCTCCCCATCATTGACTGGGCCATATCTCGGAGCATTGTTTTGATGGTACTGCCAGCTCACACTTCTCATGTTTTACAACCAATGGACGTTGGTTGATTCGGGCCACTAGAAAGGATCTACAATTCCATGAAGCACACGTATATGAGAGAACAAGTCACCACCAACATAGATAAGAACGCTATGTGTGCTGTTGCTTGTAAAGCATACACGTCGGCTCTTTCTCCAAGAAACCTGATGTCCTCGTTTGAGAAATGTGGAATATTTCCATTTGACGATTCTGTCGTCTCTGCGGAAGCCTTGAGACCTTCTACAGTTTTTATTACATCCGAGGAAAACCCTTGAAGCCGGCGACTCACTTTTTAGACAGAAGGAAGGCGCTCTGCACAAAATCAAGTCTGCACCAACACTGAAGCGAAAGGCCTCAGCTCTATCGTCAGTGGTAAAGCCATCACAGAAGAAAATACAGTGTTCAAAATTCAAGAACACACTCAGAAACAGCCAGTCAAGAAGAGGAAGCAACAGTCTGCACAGAAGAAAAAAGTATCACAAGTTCGTTCAACTCTCTCTGCCAAACCAAGCAGCGTCGGGATTGTCTCATATGTACGAGAGGTTGTGCGAAGTGACAGCGGTACAGACACGGACAATGAGGGTGATGACGAAGTGTGTTGTGTTTTGCAAATTGTTTCAACCGAAAGAACTGCAAAATTGTGTCTCGCTTGTATTCACAAAGTGGGCTCAGTGTAATGCGCACCGAGTTGTGATCACTGGGTACATCTCAAATACTGTACACAGGTGCGGCGTTGTGAGATCAACAGCTGAATTCTGGTGTCCGTGTCATTCGGGAAAATTCAGAGGAATAGAGCCTGTTAAGTCGACTGAAGTGACAACTGTACATTAGTTTTAATATTTAATGCCTAGATCCCATAACTCATCGCGTGTCATAACAATGCATGTACGCTTACGGCAGTGAGGCGACAATTTGCCAGAACTAACAGTGAAATCATATTCACGATCGAGTCACTGTGCTATATTGTGCATATATGCTACATTAATCATTATAGCGGAAATTTAAAGACTTATACTCGTTTGGAACATTTTGGATGACTGTGAATTCATAAGACCGCTTCAAGTTTTGAGATCACCCCGCGCTGGCTGACACTGTGTTGAATACGTCAACAATATTGAGGGGCTCGAAAAGAGGTGACGTCACAAAAACATGGCGATCAACTAGGTCACTTCGAACTTCGAGGTATGTTCTGCTGCAAACAAACGACGCATCTCCTTAGCTAACAAATTTAACAGCACAATAAATGTAATTCAAAGTAAGATAACTATTATTGATATATCCCAAAGCATTTCTCCTGATTGTCATTGTTTGTCTTAGGGGCTCGAAAACACCGTACGCGAGGATATAGGAGATATCACACGTTAACCTTGTGCAGCCCCTTTTCGCTTATAACTAGGAGAAAGCAGGTTCAGTTTGCTGTGACTTATTGTGGTCAGTTTCAAACATGATTGAAGTCACATGACTGAACCCATGATTCGGTAATCCAGACATTTGATAATCTGGACGATTTTTACTGGCACCAATGCTGTCTGGATAAACAGGTTTTCACTGTAATTCAGCTTTTAAAGCAATTTCATTGTATGGGTCCAAAATCCACTAACTTGCCAAGTAATCAAGTCATACTGCATCTGTAGTGTACACAACAGTCTGTTTCAAGACATCCTCGATAATCTCCAGGGTATACAGTTGTGCCCCGTTTATCCGGACACTTGTGCTTTTCTTGAAATTGTCCGGATAAACGAATTTCCGGATATCTGAACCACGGACCATATGTAAAAAGACATACAAAGAAACGAACATAATAGACATGATGTAATCTTTATTGATAAGACATCAACAAATAACAATGCATACATAAATATCATCTTGTCAAATAAAGTAGTCAAGTCAGTAACACGTGTACATGCATCTGTCTGTCAAATGCTAGCAACCAATCACAAAACAGTTGATTTTTTTTTATGTCATCCATGCATGGCATTGTTCCTGTACCTAACATGAACTGCCGGATTAAAGTCACTACCAAAACAATGGGGACGTCTAGCCTTGCCAATCACAGCTCAAAATTAACTCAGTGTGACCTTGCTAATTACAGGTAGTTTATCCTCTCACGCTTCAAGGACTGCCGACTTCTTTCATGTTAGGGCACTCAAAGCCACTCGGTAAAATGCCTGTGTAAACATACTGACAGGTGCTCAGCCATCCGGATATACGAGAATAAAATGCATATAATTTAGAGTTTTGGATGCATCTGCGTCTCGGCATGATAATTATACATCCTCCCTTTGCTGACTTTTATTCCAATCATGTGTCTTTGCTGGGAAGTTGAGCGTAACAGTCACAAGGCTTCCATAATTTCTTGCCTTGCAATTCGGAGTCTGTTGACCTTGTTTTCCATGTCGAAGTCGATTTTATGTAACCAATTATATATAAAAGTTGGCAAACACAATTTTTGCAGACGTACCCTGAAAGAGGTAGAAGGAGTTCTTGCATATATATTAAGGTTTTGTCAGTATGATTTTTTTCCTAAATCTCAACAAACATTCGCAGCTACAACCGCAGTCTTTGTTGACACTGGCAAGCCCCGGTTGTAACTGCTTATCTGAGAAGGTGGAGCCCACAAGGGAGGTAGATGTATCCAGGGTAGTAGTGGAGATTTATCAGAATGTATACCCTGGAGATTATCGAGGTGGTTTCAAGACAGTCATTTCCTTATCTCACTCACTCACTCGTCTTTGTTCCAGTAAGGATCCAAGTCTGGAAAAACAAATGTGCAATAGTGCTAAGAACACTCTGACTGATCTTGGTGCCAAGTTCGTCACCCAACTGCAAGAGTTCATCGATTCACTAAGCTCCCATGTCCCAAGGTCAAGAAAAAAGGCACCCTAGCACCGCACCCTAGCACGTCAGTCATCCAGATGGTGCTGTCCTTAAAAAACATGCTTATTGATAATCATGGCAAAGAGAGATGTTAAATGTTGTCTTTATATGCTTATGTATTTTGGAACCAGAGCTGTGCAAAAAGAGGGAATCACATCCATGTGCTCAAAGTAGCAAATTTTGGTCTTATATAGTAAGATCTCTGCATTTGTATGGATATGCCCCATTCATAGTTGAAAGGATGAGTGTTTATGAGTGTATTTGTGCTTGAAGTATGTTGACTCTTGATACATTACTAAAAAGAAAGAGTCTGCTTGATTTATGTGTGTGCTTGGACTCTGTGTGCTTGTAGTATGTGTGTGCTTGAAGGATGTATGTGCTTGAGGGATGTGTGTGCTTGAGGAATGTGTGTGCTTGAAGGATGTGTGTGCTTGAAGGATGTATGTGCTTGAAGGATGTGTGTGCTTGGGGGATGTATGTGCTTGAAGGATGTATGTGCTTGTAGTATGTGTGTGCTTGAGGGATGTATGTGCTTGAAGGATGTAAGTGCTTGAAGGATGTATGTGCTGGTAGTATGTGTGTGCTTGAAGGATGTATGTGCTTGTAGTATGTGTGTGCTTGAGGGATGTATATGCTTGTAGTATGTGTGTGCTTGAGGAATGTGTGTGCTTGAAGGATGTAAGTGCTTGAAGGATGTATGTGCTTGTAGTATGTGTGTGCTTGAGGAATGTGTGTGCTTGAAGGAGGTGTGTGCTTGAAGGATGTGTGTGCTTGAAGGATGTATGTGCTTGAAGGATGTGTGTGCTTGGGGGATGTATGTGCTTGTAGGATGTGTGTGCTTGAAGGATGTATGTGCTTGTAGTATGTGTGTGCTTGAGGAATGTGTGTGCTTGAAGGAGGTGTGTGCTTGAAGGATGTATGTGCTTGTAGGATGTATGTGCTTGAAGGATATATGTGCTTGTAGGATGTATGTGCTTGTAGTGTGTATGTGCTTGTAATATGTGTGCTTGAGGGATGTGTGTGCTTGAGGAATGTGTGTGCTTGAAGGATGTAAGTGCTTGTAGTATGTGTGCTTGAGGAATGTGTGTGCTTGAAGGATGTGTGTGCTTGAAGGATGTATGTGCTTGGGGGATGTATGTGCTTGAAGGATGTATGTGCTTGTATGTGTGTGCTTGAGGGATGTATGTGTTTGAAGGATGTAAGTGCTTGAAGGATGTATGTGCTTGTAGTATGTGTGTGCTTGAGGGATGTGTGTGCTTGAAGGATGTATGTGCTTGTAGTATGTGTGTGCTTGAGGGATGTATGTGCTTGAAGGATGTGTGTGCCTGAGGGATGTGTGTGCTTGAAGGATGTATGTGCTTGAAGGATATATGTGCTTGAAGGATGTATGTGCTTGAGGGATGTATGTGCTTGAAGGATGTATGTGCTTGAAGGAGGTGTGTGCTTGAAGGATGTATGTGCTTGAAGGATGTATGTGCTTGAAGGAGGTGTGTGCTTGAAGGATGTATGTATGGGAAGAGAATGCATCAGGAAGAATATACAATTTTGAAACAATGTATATGCATGGAGTTTATGCATGCAAGATAATGTCCATGTATATTTGAATGATATGAGTGCTGAAGGATGAGCATGCTTGATGCTGCATGTACATGATTAATAAAGTATTACATCCTTGAAGTTTGTGGATACTCAAAGTGTTAAACTGCTTTATGAAATTATGAATGCTTGTGGAATATGTGAACATTGAAGGAAGTATATACATGTTTGCAGTAGCTAAGTAAATAAATTAGGGATTACCGTTTGTACAGTGACCGGTGCTTTGTTCTGCAGAATCTGAGGGTCGGTCAAAGTGTAGTCAGCCTAACTATATTCTTGATGTCCAATGTTTGTAAAGCTTCCATTTTAGTTTGTAGGAATCATTAGCAAAGCCGTATAAAAAAATTCACATATGTGGGTAATGTGATTAACGAGATATTAGTCATCACAACACACTGGGGTATAATATTTCTAGAAAAAATGCAGAAAATGAAAAACGATCTGTCATTTAGTACCTCTTGGATAATGGTATGCCCTCAGATAATGTCATATAAAATATGTTAGTATAGTATTGGATGACTTCCGTCATAATCAAGAGTCAAAGCTTTGGATTGCTTGATTCATATTTAGTCGGGGGCTGTTTCTTTTAAGGACGCCCCCATTTTAGTCTTTCAAAAATATTGTGTCCAGATATTCAAGCTGGCCCTGTTTACAATATACTGAGAGTTGATACTTGTGTGACCATTCAGTATTTACTTTGAACCTTTAGCATCATGTGTGAAAAAGTGAAAACATTAGAATAAGTTATGTCCTTTATGTCTGAAAGGGGGTGGGTAGTGTCTCCAAAACAAGCTGTTTCAGTAAACATGAAGGGGGAATCACTTTAACAAGCGATTGTACTTTCAAATTGCTTTTTTATGCACTTTAATATCTAAGTTTGATTCTAGCGGCCGTCTACCTATCTCAAACACACAAAATGTTTCTTGCATATTTTGTTACCTGAAGTTTGTGGTGCATTTATTGCAGAGTTTGCGCTTTTTTGAGGATACCAAGATAAAATTTAAAACAAAATGGGGATTGTAAGGCTGGAACGTAGCAAAACCAATTTGCTTGAGGTTGACAGATAATATGTAGAAAAATAAAACATAAAAACAGCTGCATTTGTATCATTTACTAGGTCAGGCTGACTACTTTTTGACTGTCCCTCGTATATATATATACCACATGGAATCAACGTTTTGATTATGTCAACTGTTTCCTCAGTGTTTATATTTCACATCATTGTGTGTTGTATTTTAAAATGTGAAGGTTCTATTCTTCTATCTTTTACTGCTGTGATTTGATCAAATGCAAGATTGGTATGAAAAGAAGTGTTTAGTGTCACTCTTTTGAGTGGCATTTATAAAAGTTGGAGAGGCCGATAAAGGCAAACTTTATGGATGAACAACAGCTTTGTTCAGGTGGGGGGTGTATTTTTTCAATACAGCAGCTGCAGGTATTGTCAAGCAGGTATGTTGCAGATACAAGAATATGTTTTACAACGTCGCATTAGCTGAATAATGAAGTTGTTCATCCATAATGTTTGTCGTTACCTGAAGTGTTTACTGTCCGCCACATTTCATGATACAGCTATATTTGTAGGAATTTGAAGGAATACAGTATGTATCATTACTGCTGTGTGTGATGTTATTATCTCTTACACAGCTCACAAAGTGCCCGGGCCATTCCCTAGACCAGTCCCTTTCCTGGTGTTCTGGTGTGTAGGGGAGGAGGACAAACAGATTAACTGTTCAGATTATTTTTTAAATCAAATGAAACAAAGTTCAAAGATGTTTGAAAGGAGAAGCAACAATTTTGTCAACCAAACACAGTTTACTATATAACCTGTTCCTACTTTTTATTTGTAAAACATTTTATCATCTTGCTGATAGTCCAGAGTAATCATGATGTGTGTTTGAGTCATGGCATTCAGCACAAGCAACACTGATCTTCTTGTTTGTTCTAGTATATACAGTACAACCAGAAATGTTTGAGAAGTTAGAGATTGTAATTTTTTATATTTTTTTCACTCATTACTCATAAATGTGAATATTAGCAGAACATAACTCCAGATTCAAAGACAGGTGAACAGTTAGTATTTTGTCAAGTCACCATGGGCAGCAATGCAGGCTTCAATGCGGCGGGGCATACTACTGATCAAAGAAGTTAGAAAGTCGTGGTCCATGCTGTCCCAATATCGGACCACCTCTTCTTTCATTTCAGCAATATTGGTCAGATTTTTCTTTTTGACACATTCCTTCATAAGTCCCCAAACATTTTCTGTTGGATTTAGGTCAGGGCTATAGCTTGGCCTATCTAATAATGTCATATTTTGGGTCTGAAACCAGGCCTGTGAATGCTTTGAACGATGTTTTGGGTCGTTGTCCTGCTGGAAAATATATTTTTTTCCATAAAACATGTGAGCAGATGGAAGTAAATGTCCCTTGAGAATATCTGTGTACCGCTCACTGTTCATATTCCCTTCAAATACACAGAGGGGCGTTGCCCCTATCACAGATATGCCACCACACACATTAAATTTCGGACTGTACTTAGGGCGCTGATACAAAGGTTTTTCAGTTTGTTTGGTCCAGAATTTCAGTGTATTAGGAAACAGCCACACAGAACTTTCATCTGTGAAAATCACATTGTCCCAGTTAAAATGTCTATGCTGTAAGCACCAGTTCAACCTTCGCTCCTTTTGTTCAGGTTTCATGATCGGTGATGGAATTCCTCGACTTTTCTGCCAACCCATTGCATGCAGCTCAGTTCTAATTGTCTCCTTACAGACAGCCACAGTTCCTCTATCAATCATATCCAGCCTTAAGTTTTCTAAACTCCTTCGTTTGTTTTTAGAAACAAGAATACCAAGCCGCCTCCTGTCACCGACAGTCAATTTTCTGGGCCTACCTGCACCTCCCTGGTGCTCAATGCCATATCCATTTGCAATATTTTTCAAAACACTATAAACAGTGGACAAAGGGATACCTGTTCTACTTGAAATCACTTTAGCTGATATGATGTCCTTGTTATAATACTCTAAAATCAACTTCCTCTTCTCTAAATCATCCATACTGAGGATCACTGAAAATGTCTGCTAGCAAGTAAACAAAGGGGGGATAACTCTTCACAAACTAATGAAAAAGGATTAACGGAGTTGGCTCTCTTGAATGAAACCAAGCACTTGATGGCTGGTCAAGGTTGTTTATACTAGAAATCCAATTAAACATATTCCTAAAATTCTCAATAATTTCTGGTCATACTATAACTGATTTCTCTTGTTGCTGAAACTTGACTAAAATATATAGTGATACTAATTATGGATATTTTCACTATTATGAAGTTTTGTATGTTTTTTTTGTTGTAAAGGTATCAATTTATAGAACTCTTCTTTTATGAAACTTTATAATCAAACACATTAAATACATTATGTTCTGCTCTGTCAGTGGCTGCATGGCTATTGGCAGACTGAAGATTGAAAAGTTTTCATTCCAACTTGTCACTGGGTATAACAAAGTGATCTTTCTCATTCAAACTTGTCTCTGAGTAAAACATGGTGATGTTTCAATAAGTGTTGAATGCCCATATTTTACAATCACCCACTGCTTACTGACAGAAGCTCCATGCTTTTGTAAGATTGTGTCACATTAGCAACAGTTGTATTCATCGGAGAGCTGAAGGACTCGACGATGGGCTTTTCAACAATTTTCTGTTTAACCAGTTGAAAATTTGTAATGAGTTTTACGAGTACAATATGTTGTGTTACATTCAGTATCACACATTTAGACAATGTTGGAATTTCAATACCAGTTTTAGATTTGTCTGGTAGTCCACACTGATGTTGAAAATGTTTCTATTGTCAATGCTGTGGCTATCCCTTGTTTCCGACCACTGAAGGCCCTGGGAGAGTGAGTCAGATGCCTGTTTGTCAAACAAGCACCTTGGTAGAGTTTCTTTCTTTGTCCACAACCTTGCACAGAAATGATTATGAAAAGAATTTTTGGTAGCCCGAACCTAAGTATATCAGGGTATATAGTTACACCAAGAAATTCTGTCCATCTGAACAAAGACATTTTTGTTCAACCAATGACTTGAAAATTAATATATTTGATATTTTTAATTTAAAGAGAATTATCACAAATTAAATCTCTTTACTCGGGAAACATTCCTATGGCAGTTTTGTTCAACCAATAATTTTATGATCATTTAGTGTATTGTTTTCAGATTATGGTAATGACGTTTTTGTTTTTTGGAAAGGTACAGTGCACAGCTTGGTGCAAATCTTGTATTTTTGTGCAGAATACTCATTACTCATTGTTGTTCATATGGAGGTGGGAGTCATGGTTGGGCGTAATAGAGAGCCTTGCTTACATTTTTTGGTTTGTCACATTAGTTTGTTTAATTTGTAACATGTTTTATTTATCTGTTTTAAATGTAAATCTTTAAAAGAAATTTGTCTTTAAGATGTGTTTGCTTCATAAAAGTATGAACACAGTTTTACAAATTATACTTTTATTTCATGTTTGTTCATAATCTTTTTATTTTTACAATTGTATTTTACCTAACCAGTCTGTGACTGATATAAGCCTGTAGTACACAGACATCAAATTGTTGAATGTATCTCCTGACAGTAGGAGATACTACTCATGTTTGGTCTTCGGGAGAGAGTATTCCAGTGTATATATTCTACTATGTGGTGCTTTATAAGTGGGTAAGTTCCTTGGTCAAGCTATGTGGCATGTTTCTTTCGTTCCACAATGAAACTTCTTTTACAGGATTGAGTCCATACAGAAGAACACCATACAACCTATAGTTCCAGGCACACATGACATTTAAATCTAAGCCAACAGGTTTCATATGTGAAAATATTCTTACTCAGGGCTCATATTTTTCAGTTTGATTATGAGACAAAAAACAAGAAAACCCAATGAAATTAGAAAAAAAATGGTGAACTTGTGAGTACAATCTATACAGATATTTGTTTAAAGTTGTTGGTTTGTTGTCCCCTGCCGCAACGTGGAACGGGGACTATGTATTCAGCGGCGTACGTAGTCCCGATTCTTGTTAACGCGATATCTCGTGAACCGTTGTACCCAATGTCTTCAAATTTGGTGACAGCCTACATTGGGGGATTACGCATACACCAGTCGATTTTGGTGACCTTCACCTTATTTTCAAGGTCACCACGACACTTTGACCGCTTATCAAACTCTTGTTAAAGCGATATCTCATGAACTATTGTTATCCAATGTCTTCAAATTTGGTGACAGCCAACATTGAGCGATTACGCAGACAACAGTCAACTTTGGTGACCTTGACCTTATCTTCAAGGACACCACGACACTTTGACCACTTTTCAAACTCTTAACGCGATATCACATGCACTGTTGTACCCAATATCTTCAAATTTGGTGACAGCCTACATTGGGGGATTACGCAGACACCATTTGATTTGGGTGACCTTGACCTTATCTTCAAGGTCACCACGACACTTTGACCACTTTACAAACTTATGTAAACGCGATATCTCATAAAACATTGCCTCTAATGTATTCAATTATGTCGACAGACTACATTGGGTGATTATGCAGACACCAGTCATTTCTTGTATGTGACCAAAAAATAAAGCAGTAAATATGTTATAAATATTTCATTCTTCTTTAGCGGTGGGGGGCATTGCCATATTAGTGGCAAACCCTTGGGGATGGCCTAAAAGTCGGGCCAAGAAAAGTCGGACTGGGCTGGGACACCGGGTAATACTAAAAATGGATTGCAGAATATTCAAACGAAACCTGCACATTTGCGTCGATACACTTCCTGCCTTTACAAATGCATAGTTTGATTGAAAATGTATAGTTAATGGTGAAAAAACCCACACAACAACAATGACTACATACCGAGATTCCCATAGAAAAGACACCGTCTTGTTGTTACGTGTTTTCCTTGATATGTCTATGAGGGAAGGTTGCTTACTTCTCTTAGCGTGTGACATCCGGGGGTCCTGGGCAGGAAGTGACAGTGTTTTGACTGCTTTTCTTTCCGCAAATGATGATAAGGAAGGAAGCACGTATCACAGTAGTAGTTAGATAACACGTTATAGTAGTTAGATATCACACCGTTATCACCGTTATCACGCAAATGATGATAAGGAAGGAAGCACGTATCACAGTAGTAGTTAGATAACACCGTTATCACGCAAATGATGATTAGGAGATGTAGGGTTCGGCAACGATGATAAGGCTGATGATAAGGAAGGAAGCACGTATTACAGTAGTAGTTAGATAACACCGTTATCACGCAAATGATGATTAGGAGATGTAGGGTTCGGCAACGATGATAAGGCTGATGATAAGGAAGGAAGCACTTATCACAGTAGTAGTTAGATAACACCGTTATCACGCAAATGATAAGGAAGGAAGCACGCATCACAGTAGTAGTTAGATAACACCGTTATCATGCAAATGATAAGGAAGGAAGCACGCATCACAGTAGTAGTTAGATAACACTGTTATCACGCAAATGATAAGGAAGGAAGCACACATCACAGTAGTAGTTAGCTAACACCGTTATCACGCCAATGATGATAAGGAAGGAAGCACGTATCACAGTAGTAGTTAGATAACACCGTTATCACGCCAATGATGATAAGGAAGGAAACACGTATCACAGTAGTAGTTAGATAACACCGTTATAAGGAAGGAAGAACGTATCACAGTAGTAGTTAGATAACACCGTTATCACGCAAATGATGATAAGGAAGGAAGCACGTATCACAGTAGTAGCTAGATAACACCGTTATCACGCAAATGATGATAAGGAAGCTTTTAAGGAATCACGTATCACAGTAGTAGTTAGATAACACCATTATCACGCAAATGATGATAAGGAAGGAAGCACGTATCACAGGAGTAGTTAGATAACACCGTTATCACGCAAATGATGATAAGGAAGGAAGAACGTATCACAGTAGTAGTTAGATAACACCGTTATCACGCAAATCATGATAAGGAGATGTAGGGTTCGGCGACGATGATAAGGCTGAGGATAAGGAAGGAAGCACGTATTACAGTAGTAGTTAGATAACACCGTAATCACGCAAATGATAAGGAAGGAAGCACGCATCACAGTAGTAGTTAGCTAACACCGTTATCACGCAAATGATAAGGAAGGTAGCACGCATCACAGTAGTAGTTAGATAACACCGTTATCACGCAAATGATAAGGAAGGTAGCACGCATCACAGTAGTAGTTAGATAACACCGTTATCACGCAAATGATGATAAGGAAGGAAGGAAGCACGCATCACAGTAGTAGTTAGATAACACCATTATCACGCAAATGATGATAAGGAAGGAAGCACGCATCACAGTAGTAGTTAGATAACACCGTTATCACGCAAATGATGATAAGGAAGGAAGCACGTATCACAGTAGTAGTTAGATAACAACACCAAATGATGATAAGGAGATTATCACGCATAATGATGATAAGGAAGGAAGCACGCATCACAGTAGTAGTTAGATAACACCGTTATCACGCCAATGATGATAAGGAAGGAAGCACGCATCACAGTAGTAGTTAGATAACACCGTTATCACGCAAATGACAAGGTAGCACGCATCACAGTAGTAGTTAGATAACACCGTTATCACGCAAATGATGATAAGGAAGGAAGCACGTATCACAGTAGTAGTTAGATAACACCATTATCACGCAAATGATGATAAGGAAGGAAGCACGCATCACAGTAGTAGTTAGATAACACCGTTATCATGCAAATGATAAGGAAGGAAGCACGTATCACAGTAGTAGTTAGATAACACCGTTATCACGCAAATGATGATAAGGAAGGAAGCACGCATCACAGTAGTAGTTAGATAACACTGTTATCACGCCAATGATGATAAGGAAGGAAGCACGTATCACAGTAGTAGTTAGATAACACCATTATCACGCAAATGATGATAAGGAAGGAAGCACGCATCACAGTAGTAGTTAGATAACACCGTTATCACGCAAATGATAAGGAAGGAAGCACGTATCACAGTAGTAGTTAGATAACACCGTTATCACGCAAATGATAAGGAAGGAAGCACGTATCACAGTAGTAGTTAGATAACACGTTATCACGCAAATGATGATAAGGAAGGAAGCACGCATCACAGTAGTAGTTAGATAACACTGTTATCACGCAAATGATGATAAGGAAGGAAGCACGTATCACAGTAGTAGTTAGATAACACCGTTATCACGCAAATGATGATAAGGAAGCTTTTAAGGAAGCACGTATCACAGTAGTAGTTAGATAACACCGTTATCACGCAAATGACGATAAGGAGATGTAGGGTTCGGCGACGATGATAAGGCTGAGGATAAGGAAGGAAGCACGTATCACAGTAGTAGTTAGATAACACCGTTATCATGCAAATGATAAGGAAGGAAGCACGCATCACAGTAGTAGTTAGATAACACCGTTATCACGCAAATGATAAGGAAAGAAGCACGCATCACAGTAGTAGTTAGATAACGCCGTTATCACGCAAATGAAGGAAGCACGCATCACAGTAGTAGTTAGATAACACCGTTATCACGCCAATGATGATAAGGAAGGAAGCACGCATCACAGTAGTAGTTAGATAACACCGTTATCACGCCAATGATGATCAGGAAGGAAGCACGCATCACAGAAGTAGTTAGATAACACCGTTATCACGCAAATGATGATAAGGAGATGTAGGGTTCGGCGACGATGATAAGGCTGATGATAAGGAAGGAAGCACGTATCACAGTAGTAGTTAGATAACACCGTTATCATGCAAGTGATAAGGAAGGAAGCACGCATCACAGTAGTAGTTAGATAACACCGTTATCACGCCAATGATAAGGAAGGAAGCACGCATCACAGTAGTAGTTAGATAACACCGTTATCACGCAAATGAAGGAAGCACGCATCACAGTAGTAGTTAGCTAACACCGTTATCACGCCAATGATGATAAGGAAGGAAGCACGCATCACAGTAGTAGTTAGATAACACCGTTATCACGCCAATAATGATAAGGAAGGAAACACGCATCACAGTAGTAGTTAGATAACACCGTTATCACGCAAATGATAAGGAAGGAAGCACGTATCACAGTAGTAGTTAGATAACACCGTTATCACGCAAATGATGATAAGGAAGGAAGCACGTATCACAGTAGTAGTTAGATAACACCGTTATCATGCAAATGATAAGGAAGGAAGCACGTATCACAGTAGTAGTTAGATAACACCGTTATCACACCAATGATGATCAGGAAGGAAGCACGCATCACAGAAGTAGTTAGATAACACCGTTATCACGCAAATGATGATAAGGAAGGAAGCACGTATCACAGTAGTAGTTAGATAACACCGTTATCACGCAAATGATGATAAGGAAGCTTTTAAGGAAGCACTTATCACAGTACTAGTTAGATAACACCGTTTTCACGCAAATGATGATAAGGAAGGAAGCATGTATCACAGTAGTAGTTAGATAACACCGTTATCACGCAAATGATGATAAGGAAGGAAGCATGTATCACAGTAGTAGTTAGATAACACCGTTATCACGCCAATGATGATAAGGAAGGAAGCATGTATCACAGTAGTAGTTAGATAACACCGTTATCACGCAAATGATGATAAGAAAGGAAGCACGTATCACAGTAGTAGTTAGATAACAGCGTTATCACGCCAATGATGAAGGAAGGAAGGAAGCACGTATCACAGTCACCCAGTGACCATTGGTCCATTTAACTTAGACACCTCTCTCAGCAGCTGGGACACGGTAAGATTTGTGACTTGGAATTCGTCCCATAACCTAAAAAACTTATCGGACTTGGCACGCTGGCCAGCATGCTGCCTTCTGTCCAGCTTACCGTCTGTGACCAGTCGAATTTTATTATTTTAAGCATATTTTCATCGCCGATCATACTTACCTGATATATTTTATTTATTTCACAAAATGCAAACACTTTTCGGTTACATTAAAGTCATAATATCGATTTTCATCATAATTGAGGTTGTTACCTGTAGACTTTAAAGTAGCTTATGACATCCCGAAAATGCAACAAGATCTACAGCAGTGCTTCCAGAGAGGCTACCTCACCCGCTTCCCAAAGGCACAATACAAACTTCCCACGCGACGACGATTGCCAAGGTAAGCTAGTATCCTCACATACACCCCATTGTTATCCAGTAACCACGGGTTGCCATGTCAGTACGTTATCAGGTCTATCCATATCAAGTTGCACTGTAACTGCAGTCCTCCAGCATGGTTTGACGCAAACATCACGTAATGTTCAGTGTGTTGCGAGGGCTTTCATTACCGCTGTATTGGATCTAGCGTGAAGGGGGCGGAATGGGTGTGGAATGGTTGTGTTCTCTTTGCAAGGGGTAAGTAGTTTCTAACATGGACATGAGCATCTGTAATTTAGCAGCCCGTGTTGGTACTAAAACTACCGAATTCTTTGTAACGATTTTCTTAGTGCTTATATAGTTACATAACTAAGAGTTTGACAGTATTATTTATTTGTCACAATTCATTCACAACTAAGATGATGATAGATTAGAATAGAATATAGACGATATAGATGATCAATTTTCAATGCTATTAGTGTGTAAAGTTTAATTTATCATATCACATTTACTGTTGCCCAGGATTATGTCTTGTTACTTTAGACAAACATGTTCATTGTTAGTCCAGTTGGTGTCTGATGTTTGATTGCATTTATGTGCCCCTCCAGATGATGGTTGCATAAGATCATTTGTACTCTGGTTAGGTTGTTACAGTAAAATCATTTTGTTACTTTGTCTTTCGGATGTGACGTGAAACCGAGATCCATTCAGACAACACTGTGAGCTCCAGAACCCGGTTCTATTTGGGTATCACTTTACCCATCGAGCTGTGTATATGTGTGTGTAGAGAGAGAGAGAGAGAGACAGAGAGAGTGTGTGCGTGTGTGTGTGTGATATAGCCGGAATATTGCTGAAAGTTGCGTTCAACAACAAACAAAACCACAAGCATGAATAATAATATATATACAAAGGCTCATAATATAGTCAGACATTTTACTATATATGTACTCTGCTTTTCTCAGCGATTTCTTATGGGTGTGGAACGGGCTTTGTCGCTATTAATTCATATGGTTCATTAGCGTGGGCAATTTCTTTTCTGTCTTTCAAAAACATCCACAGTATATTTTGAGAAACGTAACGGAAACAGTGCTAATGATACATAATACAATAATTCGTACGTGAAAGGGGTTTAACAAAGCAACACACCAATACTACCTGATACTAGGCAGGTTGCTTACCTCAGGTCTCGGGCATACTTTTCAAATGGTAACATTCGATGGGTATCAGTTTCATAATAGCAATGAACCAGTATAGAAATCAGAGTACATGTATGAGGAAATTTGTTGGACATACAAAATGTGAACACTTAGTGCAGTTGGTAATATAGCTTATTCCTTCTGGTGAGAACCTGTGGTCCTGGAGCTTGCAGCAATAAACTTTTTGGGTCAGCAATTCCTTGTGGCCTGGCCTGGTAGCTATTCCGACATGAATTTCTGGCCTAACAAATGCGAAATTTCAACCCAAAAAGTCCCACGTCGGAATAGGCAAAAGCAGGAAACGTAGAAAATGAAAGTCAGATCAAACAATTATGATAGGAAGGAAAAGAGCAACGTGTTTCATGTAAATATTTCGCTTTTAGACTCTATAAAGATGTATTTAGGTAGATATAATACTAATCTATGGATTTAAACACATGTCAAGATACATATGTGAGGTTTAAGGTGCGCTTAAGAGCCCGGGCCAAGCCGGACCGATAGCATGACTGTGATACTGTGTGGTTGTTGAGAATGTATAGAAAATAGGGCTTCACTTTAAGCAACGTTTTTGCTTTGAGACTCTGTGAAGTGATATTTAGGTAGATATAATACTAATCTTTGGATATAAGCACAAATCAGGATACATGTGTGAGGTTTAAATTGTTTTTGACAACACGGGCCAAGCCGGGCTGAACAGAGACTAAACACTTTTGATTGAGGCTATGTTGTGAATGAAGAGAGAAAAGGGCTTCACTTTAACGAACCAGTTATCTTTACATGTGGCATTCTGTAACATTACAAATTGATATGCAGGTAGATATAATATTAATCTATGGATTTAAACACAAATCAGAATACATATGTGGGGTTTAAGGTGCGCTTGGGAGCCCGGGCCAAGCCGGACCGAACTCTTGTGATACTGTGTCTTTGTTGAGAATATGTAGAGAAGAGAGCTTCACTTTCAGCAACGTTTTTGCTTCAAATACTACGCTTTGAGACTCTGTGAAGTGATATGTAGGTATATATAACACTAATCTATGGATATAAACACATTTCAAGATACATATGTGAGGTTGAAGGTGTTTTTGAGAGCCCGGGCCAAGTCGGGCTGAACAGAGACTAAACACTATTGATTGAGACTATATTGTGAATGGAGAGAGAAAAGGGCTAACTTTAACGAACCAGTTATCTTTACATGTAGCATTTGATAACATTACAAAGTGATATTTTAGGTAGCTATAATACCAATCTATGGATTTAAACACATTTCAAGATACATCTGTGAGGTATAAGATGCGTTTGAGCGCCCGGGCCAAGCCGGACCGATTCCACTTTTAGACGTAACCTCCGTCAGCCAGTTCACAGGCTTCTCGTCTTCCTGGGTTTTAGCCGATTTACTCGTAATAAAGTTATTATGGTACGCGTTTGTGGCTTCCGATTGATCATTATTATCATGAGTGTATGTTGCATTGATTAATTGTAGGCATGGTTGTCGTTAATGGGTTTATTAGCCAATAATAGATTTGAAAGTGAAATGAGAATGAATTTAAGACCACATTGAAGATTTTTTTTTTTGCGTTGGCGGAGCCAATGGGGAAGTCGGACCCCCACCCCCACCCCCACTCCGGTCCGACGTATTCTGTCACTGCTTCTATTCAGGCCTCTAATCCCAAACATGGTTGTGTATTTCTGTAGGGTGCCAGCTTTTAAATAGTGCTTAGAAAATGGATTTATATTGAAAGAAAACCCCCAAAACAATTGCATTCATTTTTGCAGGCAGTATATACAACATGCCCAGAACTAATTGTTAGATAGAACCCATATTCAAGCTGTAAAAGGAAGCCAGGCTCTGGATATTATTTTCGATGACCATTTTTCCTTTCTCTTATGAAATATCTAGAAAATAAATGCCTGGAGTTTCTGGGTACATTAAAAGTTGTTTCAAACTCAAAGTGGGGAGAATATCAGAAAAACCTCCACCAGCTGTACAGAGCCCTGGTCTGTTGTTCTAAGATTGATTACAGCTCCATCATTTATGGACTTGATATTTACTAGCCACGGGTTAGCGGGCCAGTGGCTATTTCGCACACTGTGTTCATCACCAAGACCTTAGGCTTTGCCTTGGAGTCATTAGAACATCACCAATTCCTAGCTACATATGGAATCTGATGAGCCGTACCTAATACTACGTCGTCTTTTCAGAATATTGCTAAATTACGTTTCACTAAATCTAATCCTGATGTGTTTCAAATCCTCGCTATGACGAACTATACATTAACAGCCGATCGCTTATTCCACCTCTTGGAATAAGAATACAATCTGCAGCTAAAACAGATCTTGGCAAAGGCATTTAGTGGTGCCAGAGGTTGGCCATACATTAACTAATCTGAAGAAATCCGAAATAACCAAGTTATTTACCAACAACAATATAATGAATAAAGAAACACCTGTGATATTTACAAATAGTGGTGCAGTTGCTAGTGCCACTTCAATGCACCCAGGACAATATCTTCAAGATTACCTGATGATATCTTCGTTACAGTATAGGAGGTATGACAGTCGTAGCGCTTCGACTGTCGTAAGTCTGTGTTACTGTATAGGAGGTACGACAGTCGTAGCGATACGACTGTCGTAAGTCTGTGTTACAGTATAGGAGGTACGACAGTCGCAGCTCTACAACTGTCGTAAGTCTGTGTTACAGTATAGGAGGTACGACAGTCGTAGCGATACGACTGTCGTAAGTCTGTGTTACTGTATAGGAGGTACGGCAGTCGTAGCGCTACGACTGTCGTAAGTCTGTGTTACAGTATAGGAGGTACGACAGTCGTAAGTCTGTGTTACAGTATAAGAGGTACGACAGTCATAAGTCTGAGTTACAGTATAGGAGGTACGGCAGTCGTAGCGCTACGACTGTCGTAAGTCTGTGTTACAGTATAGGAGGTACGACAGTCGTAAGTCTGTGTTACAGTATAGGAGGTACGACAGTCATAAGTCTGAGTTACAGTATAGGAGGTACGGCAGTCGTAGCGCTACGACTGTCGTAAGTCTGTGTTACAGTATAGGAGGTACGACAGTCGTAAGTCTGTGTTACAGTATAGGAGGTACGACAGTCGTAAGTCTGTGTTACAGTATAGGAGGTACGACAGTCGCAGCGCTATGACTATCGTAAGTCTGTGTTACAGTATAGGAGGTACGACAGTCGTAGCGATGCGATAGCTGTGTGAAACGGCCCAGGCTATTAAGAACTTATCAAATAGATATCAACTATTGATTGCAATGATATAATTATATAATGATCTTGCTCGTGCGAGTATGATATCGTCTTTTGTTGGTTACAGAGTCATGTGCGAATTACGTAAGTCACCAATACATTCACGGTAAATTTAGATCTACCCTATTTTAATCGAAGGATATTTGCTATTTTAAGTGATTACTAAATCTGTGTACAGTAGCCAACAGCTGAGGGAATACAGATAGTGTCCATAAAGACTAGAAGACTAAGAAAGTAATCTTTTAGACACGCCAAAACCACAAGTCCTGTCATGATGTTAGTGTGTGTGTGCGCGTGTGTGCGCGCGTGTGTAGATAACCAGCCAGCCCCCCCACCACCACTCTCTCTCTCTCTCTCTCTCTCTCTCTCTCTCTCTCTCTCTCTCTCTCTCTCTCTCTCTCTCTCTCTCTCTCTCTCTCTCTCTCTCTCTCTCTCACACACACATACATACATAAAGTTTGTCACCTATTCCTTTTTTGCGTAGTAAACAACTCTATTTGCTTTAGTCCCAATGTATATATCCTGATCCTGCCATTAGTAATATACTGTCTGCATACATACAAACTTTCCCACAGATACTCCCTCTTGCAAAACCATGATGAATCAGTATACACATGACGATTACAGCACCCTTGCACACACACGCACGCACGCACACACACAGACAGAGTATGGATCTGCCTATGCACTATAAAGTAACCTGCGCACAGCCGCTCAGTGTCACTGAGTAGTATAGACAATGATGGTACGGGACCAGGCCCCTCCCAAGGAAGGCCCTAATCCTGTACCATCATTGTCTATACTACTACTGAGTTGCATACACAATTTGACGAAAATCGGCCGAATAGTTTCTGAAATATTGACATTTAAGTGAGCATGGGGGAAAAATCAAGGCCTTTGATTCACACACACACACAATGATCACAATTATCATACAGTGGGAGATCGAAAAGGGACTGTGTCGTGAGGTACGATCATCAACTCCTCTCTGACGAATGCTCTCGCTGGCCTGTCTTTCAAGTAGTGTTCGGTTCGCCATCTTTGAAGTCGACCAGGTCTACGTTTTCATGGACCATATCGGATCGGTGGCGCGTTTTCTGCTGTCTCCCTCGTATTCTCCCGGCTGGTACAAGTACCTAACTCTGACCCGGTCCGGTAATGTTTTCTCCGTTTTATTGCAACGTGCCGCTGACGACGATGATTCAACAGATTTCATTTTGATGGCTTCGACGGGTCTCTTGCCCACGAGTCTGGTGACTTCATTGTTGATGGCATCCACCACTTGAGGTAAGCGTACGACCCATTCCTTGTTTCTGTTTTTGGGATCCATTAAATCCCACGAGTACTGGTGCGAGAACAGGCGTTCGGCTGAGGTGCGATTGAATCTCTCGACTATGGCTTAGCTACGGGGAGCTCCTGCTATACCTCGTCTCACTTGGACTTTGTGCTTTGTACTCGCCTCCGGGATTGACTTGCAATACGGTAGGCCAGGTCAAGCGACTGCGTTTGTAGATGCGTTCAAAGCCCTGGCGACTTCTTTCGAATCTTTTGTTGTCAACTGGCGACGTCGACAACGGTCAGTGCGTACTTGTAGGTTTTACGTCTCACCCGGTCATAAGGGAGAAACAGGAGGTCGGCTTGGTGAACGCGATTCGGCATTAAAATGTCAAATTTTCTTCTCGGGATGTACCGAGGCGACGTCTTTCAAGACTCGAGCGGCTTTGGTGAGTTTCGGGATGGCGTCCTCGCCTTTCCAGTACCCGCGGCGGGCTGTAATAAATTTTCTCCATGATGTATGCACGCATTTGTTCGTGAGCGTTCAATTATTCGATACGCGTTTGTGTCCGTACGCATAAATGGTGACTCCATTGATGGCAATCCATCGTTTCGTGTCCATGGGAGACAGCGAGGTCTTGTTGATTCTCAGTCAGTATATCCTGTGTCCGTAGCTTCTCAGCATGTTCATTTGGTGTTTGAACGTTTTATTCTTGAACAGAGCTTCCTTGAATTTGGCGTGCTTGGTGTGTTTTTCACCACATGTTTCTTCACGCCTTTGGCCTTTCAGATTTCGTTGTCGTCGGCTTTCTTGATGGAATACATCTTGGGTCTCAAGCCGACGTACTCGGGGATCGGCGTGCCCGCGCATTCATCCTTCATCTTGCCGAGCACTTGTTTTGTTGTCTTGGCTGTGGATAGGGTGATCTTTAGGGTAGTCGCTGGTGTCGTACAGGTGCATGCGTTTTTTAATGTCCTCGTACACATCCTTGGTGTGAATTGCCATGAGCAGGGAATCCGTGTCCGTGTACAGCACTTTGCAACTATCGCCGGACTGCTTTTCTGCTCATTGTAGTAGAAATCGTACATGAAGTGTTTGGATAAGTCGCGGATGCTCATCCCCACGTAAACGGGCCGATTGAATTTGATGTGGCTTTTGTTTATGTGCAGCGCCGCCAAGCTGGATGTGACTAATTTCCAATTAACGCGTTTTCTCAAATTCTCTTTGTCTTGCCGAACACCGAGTTGTTCATGAGTTTGTACAAGTTTTTCTCGAAATCGCTGGTGGCCAGCTTTCGCAAGTCTGTGTTCATTCGGATGTAAGGCTCCATCCATGGACTTTGATCGAACTCGAGAGCCCTGTGTATTTTTGTGAGTTTCATTCCCAGCGACAAGTACAGCTGCAGATTGTGATAGTGAATGACGTATTTTGACTTGTTCATCAAGTTCGGCACGAGTTTTTCAACGTTAGCCGGCTTATTGTCTCCCAGTAAATTTCGTTGATATTCAGACATCCAGTCCGGGTTCACCGTCAATCGTTCGGGGCTAGCGGATAGCTGTTGTGCGATTCGTGTAGTTCTGCGGGATAGTCCAAGTCCACTTCGAGCACGTAGCCTTTGTCCGAATCCGGTGCAATGCTATTCACATCGATTATCTCGGGTGAAGAGACCCATTCGAATCCCCCGGTGGGGAGATACTGACTCAAGGCCCAGCCATACAGGTTGTTGGCGTTGAGTATGTGTTTGGTCGGTTTGCTGAGGTCGTGACCGGGAACGTACTTGTTGTTGGCTTTCGCGTATCGTTTAGAGGCCATGGAAATCCCGCCTCGCAAGCCTTTTCACGAACAAGTGCATGTCGTAATCCGTTTACAATTCCAATTTAACTCTAGTCTTTTTCAACAAGGCGTCCCAAGAGAGAACGGGGGATGAGAAATACCACGTTGGGTCCAGGCCGTACTGTTTCTAGCACGTTTTTCTGAATATCTCGAACATGTCAGCCAGCAGCAGCATGTCCGTTTTCAAGTACAGGTCGTGGTAATCGCCCAAATTCTTGCAGCCCAGTTTGTCCCACACGTTAATCGCGTGCGCGTAATTGTCCGGGGTTATGACCGAGTCCGTCAAGTTGCTGTAAAATTGGTTGATGTGAGGTATCAATTGGTGATGTCGAAGTCGTCCGGGTCGTTGACCTTCACCAGACTGTCTAGAGACGACAGCAGGAACTGAATGCTATCGATAAATCTCAGACCGTTTAATGAGAATGAGATGTATTTTTCCATGTTGTTGGGGATGAACGTTATGTTGCCGTCGACCTTCGCGATGGCCTGCATGATCAGGTGAGAATCGTACCCGCGAAGGTTGTGAAACACGATGGGGATTTTGATGGTTTTGGGGTCGATTTTGAGCTTCAGGTTGCACATGTTGTGAGCAGCGGCTCTGTACTTGCTGGTGATGTGGCAGTGATCTCTCACGGAATCCCCGCACAGGGGTTCGTCGCACACGTGGCAATTCTTAGCCTTCTTGTGAGTGAGTTTATCCTTCGACATCATGCGTATGAGAGCAGGATCTGACAACTCTTTCCTGATTTTTTTCTCTTCGTGTTGTAAGAACGTGATAAATGTTTCGTCCGCGTCGTGACCTCGGTAGACCACGGAGGTGTTCGTTTGTCTGTCACATCGAACGACCACGTAACCGAACCCTCAGGCTTCGTGCTCTTGCGTTTTGTGAGTGAAACTTCTGTCCGGGACGACGGAGCGACGATGTCGACGTTTTTGATGAGGGCTTTGAAGTCGGCGTAGATGACGTAAGGCACGGACATTTGATGCTTGTGGTTGACGTTGTCAACGTTGTCGTTTTCGTCGGGCATGTCGATTAGGACGGCTGTCTGTCCCACGCCTCGGCAATCCTCCCGCTGCGATTCCAGCGTTGGTCGCCTGGTGTGTAGCCGTGCAGACACCGCTTGCAAAAGTGTTTTTTTCCGGCGTGCTTCGATTGATCGTACAACAGTCTGCAGAAACTTTTAATCATTGCGTAGTGATACTTGTCCTTTTTTTCGATCAGAAATAAATTGGTCCTTCGCACGGTTTTATATAGGACAGGGCTTATCCTGTGCACAATAGTTGTGTTCCCTTCGTGTCCGAAGATGTTAATAGCCAGATGGTTATGTTTTTCCACTCGAGCGATTTGTGAGATGGGAGTAGGCATGTCTATCCCGGTAAAGTCGAGGCCGGATTCCTCGATGGAGGGATAGCTGGAAAGTCTGTCTGTATGATGGGTAGCCGGATGCAAGTCAGCTATGATCGCCACTGGTAAACAGTCATCGCCTTTGTTTTTGACGTTGACCATGGCTTGTTTTTTATTGTAGTACGGTGGCAGGTCCAGGTACGACCCTCCTTTGAACGGCATGTAGTTTGCTATGTCCAGGTAGACCATGTCGATCGTGTCCACAACCCAGCCCGAGCCCATGTGCCATGCCTTTCAGGCATTCTCGTATTTTTGCAAACGAGGTGTCGATGGACGCGTCGACAGATTCGGGTTGAGTCGCAACTTCTTGCTTGCCTCTGAAGTAAGGCTGGATGTGATCTGTGGTGCCGTCCGTCTGCTGTTTTTCCAGCGACATACTCACTGTGAGTTAAAGTTTGAGGCTTGGCAGATCCATCAGTTCCTCGTTGACTTTGTCGATGATCATGGATTTGATATCGTCGACGTCCATGTTTTTGTCGACGTCCATCCGCCAGCCTCTCAGATACTTACCTATGGCATGCTTCATCCGCAAGAACCGTAGTTCGACGGGTTTGTGTTCCTCCAGCAGTTCGAGGAGCTCGGCTTTCCTCATGCGCGAATAACCTCTGAGCCCCTGTTTTTATGCTCGAAGCTTGAGTTGTTTCATCGTGGATTTGTCGACGATGCCGAGCAATTCCAACAGCTGAGATTTCCTCAAACGGGAGTAACCGTTCACTCCACGTTTTTTGGCAATCCTTTCAGTTCTCGAACGGTAATCATCGTTGCTATATCAATGTGTGAAAACCTTTTTCTAAATGAAAAAAAATTATATTCAGATGCAAAATCAAATCTCTAATAGCTTGTTCGCTACAGTCAGGGGTGAAGTAAAATCTCTAATAGGATTTTCATCGCTTTGTTCGGCTGCGAGTCAAAATCTCTAGTAGTTTGTTGGTGTGGTCTCGCTGTTAAATGTTAAACTTTCAACATGCACGTTAGATTTGTATTCTGAGCAGTCGGTTGCGTTCATTGATGTAGTCTCTTTTCGTCAAGTAGATGAGATGGCCTCGTACCACGTCCGCTCCGTGGGATTTGCAACGATGATAATGACGGTTCACGCCCACGCCACACAGTTCGCACGTGTAATTTCGTATGGACATCATGTGTATGCTGCAATATTCGGTGGTGCATTTTTTGCCGCAGGTTTCGGTTTTTCCTAGTACTTGCAGTTATACGGTGCGCGTCTTCCCATCTTTATGTATATACACATAAATATATTTTTAGTCTAATTGTTTAGCGATCAACACGGTCGCCGCTAGACCCAGCGCCATGAAAATCAGTTCCCGGTCTTTCTGTTTCCGGGAAGGCGTTTCCGGGAAGGCGATTTCTACTACAACGAGCTGCAAAAGCAGTACGGCGATAGTTGCAAAGTGCTGTACACGGACACGGATTCCCTGCTCATGGCAATTCACACCAAGGACGTGTACGAGGACATTAAGAAGCGCATGTACCTGTACGACACCAGTGACTACCCTAAAGATCACCCTATGCACAGCCAAGTCAGCAAAGAAGTGCTCGACAAGATGAAGGATGAATGTGCGGGCACACCGATCCCCGAGTACGTCGGCTTGAGACCCAAGATGTATTCCATCAAGAAAGCCGACGACAACGAAATCCGAAAGGTGAAAGGCTGAGAAATCACGTGGTGAAAAAACGCACCAAGCACGCCAGATTCAAGGAAGCCCTGTTCAAGAACAAAACATTCAAACACCAAATGAACATGCTGAGAAGCGACGGACACAGGATATACTGACTGAGAATCAACAAGACCTCGCTGTCTCCCATGGACACGAAACCATCGATGGAGTCACCATTTATGCGTACGGACACAAACGCGTATCGAATAATCGAATAATGTAATGCGTACATACATCATGGAGAAAATTTATTACAGCCCGCGCGGGTACTGGAAAGGCGAGGACGCCATCCTGAAACTCACCAAAGCCGCTCGAGTCTCGAAAGACGTCGCTGAAGGTTGGCTTAAAAAACAAGCCATCTGGCAAGTCTACCTCGACATCGCCTCGGTACATCCTGAGAAGAAAATTTGACATTTCAACGCCGAATCGCGTTCACCAAGCCGACCTCCTGTTTCTCCCTCACGACAGGGTGAGACGCAAAACCTACAAGTACGCACTGACCGCTGTCGACGTCGCCAGTCGCTACGAGGAAGCCGAACTGTTGACAACGAAAGATTCGAACGAGGTCACCAAAGCCTTTGAACGCATCTACAAATGCAGTCGCTTGACCTGGCCTACTGTATTGCAAGTCAATCCCAGACACGAGTTCATGGGAGCCGTGTCGCAGCTGCTGGCCAAGCACAAAGTCCAAGTGAGACGAGGTATAGCGGTAGCTCACCATAGCCAAGCCATAGTCGAGAGATTCAATCACACCTCAGCCGAACGCCTTTTCTCGCACTAGTACTAGCGGGATTTAATGGATCCAAAAAACAGAAACAAGGAATGAGTCGTACGCTTACCTCAAGTGGTGGATGCCATCAACAATGAAGTCACCAGACTCGTGGGCAAGGGACCCGTCGAAGCCATCAAAATGAAATCTGTTGAATCATCGTCGTCAGCGGCATGTCGGAATAAAATGGAGAAAACATTATCGGACCGGGTCAGCATAAGCTACTTGTACCAGCCGGGAGAATACGAGGGAGACAGCAGAATTTTTTTAAATTGAGCCCTTGGGAGGGGCCTGGTCCCGTACCATCATTGTCTATACTACTCACTGCTTTAGGACAAAGCGAGACACGGCTCGTGAAGAGCATTGCACCGGTTGGGGCTGGGTATCGCTTGTCGCTAATAGCTTTTACACAAACACAGGACCAAAAGCCGGATAGTACACCATTGAAATATACGTAAATAAAGTAGGAAATACATGCTATGACCGGATTACGTATGTTTCCAGAGATTTCCCAACTTCGGGCATATATTTCATACAAATCTATACCTTTGAAACATATGCTCGTCGTACATTTCCGTATGCACAAGCACCTCGTTCATGTATGCCATGACCGGATTATCAGGTATTACCAAACGTGAATTGCAAAACAAATACCCCAGTAAATACATGATCATACAGTATTTCCAGTGCATTCCTTTGAATTTCAATGGGTGCTGAAATTTCCGATTTCGTTCTAGGTTTGCTCGGGTTGGAAACTTGTAAATATACTTAGGTGGGGAAACGCATGTAAATTTAGAAATTTGCAAATGTTTACACACCCTAGATATCATATCGGATATCAGAGGTATGTACATGAACGGTTCGTACATCGTCATGTTACCTGTGCTCAAACATATACTACACAATGTATTATGCATGTATTCAATGCTATGCTGAGCAACGTCCACTCGTATTCAAGATTACACCTGGTGAGAGGTGAGGTGAGGTGAAATTGGGTTTTACGTCGTGCTTGAGAATATTTCGCTCATATGACGACGTGCATGCATGTGTATGTGTATGTGCGGCTGCTTGTACTAGCCCAGACTTAAACTGGTTTTATAGTGCTAGCCCACTGAGATACCATGCCGCAGTGAAGCATGAATACCCCACTCAGACACACTGACTCCAAGCCGACCAGTCCTTGTTGTACCCATTAATGCCGAGCGCCAGACAGGGACCAACAAGTACCATATTTTAACGTCTTTTGGTATGACGCGGTCGGGGATCGAACCCGCGACCTTCCGCTCTCCGGGCGGACGCTCTAACCACTACACCACGGAGGCGGTCACCTGGTTAGAGAAGCAAACAAATGTGTATTCGTATCTGCATTTTAATGAAATGAGGAACCAAGCAAGCAAAATCATAGTATGCATACAAATCAAGTTGGTACATTGGGACTCGTTATCATCGGAGGAAGCTAACAGTTTACCTGTATGGACGATCTATTGTAAGTACGTGTTGTCTCTCTGTAGTAGACAGACCCGTTACATAGCATGTATAGCACGGACACACTGCTCGTGCATCCCACACACTCACGTGCACGTGCTTCACAACATTCGCAGCGCGTTCACCGTTAACATCTAGCGGTGAGTGTCACTGACTGAAGACTGACTGAATTTGGTTTTACGCCGCTTTTAGCAATATTCCAGCAATATCACGGCGGGGGACACCAGAAATGGGCTTCACTCATTGTACCCATGTGGGGATTCGAACCCGACTGACTGAAGACGAGAAGGGAGGCGTTGACACCTTCATGAGCGCATAATATCATATTTATCTAAATGATATAAATTGTTCATTTATATCACATGTGAAGCTCTGCAAAACCGCAATGTTACTGTAAACAACACAGTTTTATGCACAGTTACACTGATGTGAAGCACGGAGTCATGATGACTATCGACAGTGACTGTTCATGAGATCGTGCAAGGGCATTATGGGTATCTCATGCAAGTTATCTCATGACTGTAATAGTGTTCATTTGTCCTGACTAATCACCACTTTGATTGCACACTTCATCGAAGTGCTGTTGGCCACCTTTCTCGCCGTCCCGTCCAGCATCTTTATGAGGATGCATGACCCCACATGGTCACCCATGATGCCTCAACTTTCTTTTCCAAGACAAGCTGGCGCGCCCTTCGAGCTAGCGCTGCTCGGGGTCCGGTAAGATCTTCACTGATAATAATTCGTGTCAACTGACAAGTTATGTGTTCTCCTAAGGTCCTCATATAGCTTCCCGTCTCGATTACGATTTGTGAATCTTAAATCTGAATCTTATATGTGTTATTCAGAATGGTTGTATTGTATTCTCTCTTCAGAAACAGTTTTAAAAAGGAAGTAATAAAACTGTTTTTCGATGGCAATGCTAGAAAATAAAATTTTATAGATACACATATTTCACTTTCTGAATGAAAGCATGTATGAAATTATCTGCTGTGTCCATACATGAAAACAACCATAGGAATATGGTTGTCTTGGTCACGTGTCTTCGTTGATCATGGCGGTTCAGTTTGCTGGCCTAGTGGTTAAAGCATTCGCTCGTGGATCCGGGTTCAGTTTCCCACATTTGCATAATGTGTGAGGCCACCTCCGCCCCGCGATATTGCTGGAATATTGCTAAAAGTGGCGCAAGCCATACTCACTCACTCGTTGATTACAGAGTAACAGCAGGCTACGAGATTCCTTCTATCGTTTACTTGCATATCTCCTTAAAGGCATTGTAACTCTTTAACCTTGCACGAAAACGCAGTTAGGTGATATCAGCTTTTACTGACATTATTGTAACATGCAATTTGTATGTGTCTGTGTGCGGTTCATACACGGACATGGGCGACGGCAAAATAGTCGGGGCTGCAGGAAATACATGGACAGTGTCGGTTATAATGGAGTGAGTGGGTGAGTTTAGTTTTACCTGCTTTTAGCAATATTCCGGCAATATCACGGCGGGGGGACACCTAAAATGGGTTTCACACATAGTACCCATTGGGGGAAGCGAACCCGGGTTTTCGTCGTGACGAGCGAACGCTTTAACCACTTGGCTACCCCACCGTCCCTATAATGGCTGATCGTTTGTCAAGTTATCTTTATCAATAATACCATTTGCAAGGCATTGCATGTACTTACTTTCATACTCATAGGCATATAATAGATTTGAGATATTATTCATATTGGTCGACCCATTTCGATCGTCATTACTGCAAAATTTACACTAGTCCTTCATGTTAAATAGCTGTCTTTGAAACACAGAATGTATGCCAAGCTGATTTGCTTTTCAGTCACTTCACGTCCCACGCCCAGCGATAACATTGGCATTATGCGATTTACACTAGTCTTGCATGTTAAATAGCTGTCTTTGAAACACAGAATGTATTCCGCGCTGATCTGCTTTTCAGTCATTTCACGTCCCACGCCCAGCGATGACATTGGCATTATGTGATCTGACAACGGAAAACAAATGGAAGTTCTTGTGTTTTTTTACTCTTCGAAGTGTAGCCTTTCTACAACTTATCACATGCTAAATGATACATAATAGTGGATAAAAAGTAACCTGGCCTTTTTTTTATTTAGTTTGTAAACTACTGACTGGTTTTGCTATTGAACACTCACTGATTACACGTTGTGACAACAACCATTTGTCGTCGTATATCTCATAAAGCGAGAGCGAGTAGTGATCGCCTGTGTTTGTTCGTGCTGGTCTTTCCTTTGTGGTTATAATCTGAACATGACGGGAACATGAATCTAATCAATGCCCTGTATGGTGTTTATGCATAAATCCATGTTGAGTCACTCACTCAACAACGCTGGGAGTTTAATTTTTTTGTTACCTTTGATCGCGCAATGAATATCGAACACATTCAGTCGCAGATGATAGTGTGAAGCTAATTCATAACGCCATTCGTGTAACAAATATAACTTCATACGTTTACACGCGCACCACCTCCTGTACAATCTTGACAGAGAACTGTTCTCTGTGAACGGTTCTATGTTCATGATAACTAGTACTGTCTCTTACAGTAACAGTTTCAAGTTCGGGTTTAGTTCTACGGAAGCGTAGTAGGGCCACGGTGAAAAAATGTTCAAGTTCACATCTGATTGGGGCCGAAAATATTGATTCCGACATGAATGCAATATCTCATTAAGTTATTGTTTTCCTAAGTAAGTGGAGTGCCTTCTACAACATTGGGGATAAGTGTATCGCTGTCCTTCTGATATTCCCCCGAACGGAAGCTCTACCCATTTTAGGTACAATGTGTATGTTACAGAATAGTCGGGAATAGTCTTAAGACTTTTCAACTTTGACCAGGATTCTTCGAACTTGTAACAGTCGCTTGAGAAGATCAAAAGAGAATGGGGTAGTGCGCGATGTATCTGACGGACGTATATATGGAGAACGTTCGAAGAATGTTACTGTATAAATACAATAATTGAAATACTGGTTATGATTAAAAAGTACCCTCAATCTGATAGCCAGAGAGATTATTGTGAAAGATCGCAGTATGTATCATCATAAACGGGCCAAGATAAAGGTACATGTCATTCATCCCCATATTATATCCCTTCTATAGACACGGGGCATCGTTGTTACAGGTAGGGCAAACACTTTCTTCTATAGGTATCTGCCGGTTTAACGCTACATACATGTATTCAGATTATTGAGAAAGCTAGCGACGCAAATTCTTATCCATCACACATGTAATTGTATAGATACCCAGTGATTAGTGATAGCGTTGAAGCAACTTATTAAAATTTACGACAGACACTATCAACTGCAGTAGTACCGCCACACCCAGCATCGTATTTATAGCTCTCTTACATAAGGTAAAATATCACAGGGTTGTCAGGGTAACGATAAATTGACATACTATTTATTGTCTTACTCTTTACTCAGCGATTAGAATTTAAATCAGTTTTGAGGTCAGCATATTAAGAGAAAAGAAGCTGTAAAACGAAAAGCATTGTGATCGAATCTATTGGCCTTTGTAAAAGCAAGTTTCAAGCCACCTACATAAAAACCTGTTTTCATGATAAATATCTGCTAATCCGTGGCATGATTCCGACCATATCATGAGCATGTGTTTGTGAATCATAATCAAATAGTGATGTTACAAGGCGTCCATGCCGCGTCAACAACACATGCAAACGCACGAGAATTGCAATACGGGCCCCTGCACCAATGATTCTCCGTGACCTGGAGACACATGTGATTGAGCGTATGTTGGGACGTAGTCTGCCATACAGACCCTGAAGCTAATATATCCAAACCCACGCAAGTCTAGAAAATGTGGCAAGTGTAGATTTCCACAGCTTCAGGAGAATGTCTCAGTGCTTTTCTTTAATTATATTTTTAAAGGGTACTGTACCATGTTTGTGAAATATCTATGATGCCTTACATGAAGTTGTTAGGTTTTTTTTTGTTTTTTTTTGTTTTCTTTTCTTTTCTTTTGTTTAATGATCTAAGCAAGTTTAGCTATGTATGGCGTTAAGTCACTGCTTGAAGAAAGGCTTCATTACAATTTTATTTGGTAAATATTAGGATTTCACTGACTCAGTCACATTGTCATATTGGAAAACACATGGCAACCTATACTTCATTGTGACTGATTAAGGCATCATTGTAAAACGCAAGGGTTATTTCCTTTGCGTTAACTGACAGGTTTCGGTGTCAAATATTTGGAACTCCGGCCAAAGGTGATGTCATGCTGTCTGGAAATATGGCCTTTATGTAATGCTTTGGTTGCAATGAATGATAAGTAATTGTTAAATGTACATATGATGTTTTTAAAGGATAATCTCAGCGGACTCAGATGCTTTGCAGATGTTTTTCCCCACTCGTTCCATACCCGTAAAAATAATTTTCTATATATGTCTGTAAGAAAATACTGTAAAGAAATACTGTTAGTCTGTGAATCTTCCAAATTACTTGGTCTTTTTTCCATTGAACATCTGCACACTGATACTTTAAAACTGGTATATGAATAATAATTGTTTGCAATCTTTACCAAAATTTAGCAATTTTCAGTGTGTATTTCCTGGAAATTCTGTACGAAGGTACATTTAACAGTTTCACTCAATAACAGTAACGCATACAGACAATAAGTTTCGGCACTTTGATAGATTAATAAGTAAACATTTATTCCATGATATCGGGATGCCAAAATAATTAACATATTTATGTAATGTATAACAAATCAGAGAGCAAAAGCAAAATGAAAACGCATGAGTAACAAATGCTGTCAGGTGGTAAACTTCCAGTAATTATCGAAACTGCGTAGTTACCTAAACTTATGAACTAATTGTAATAACAAGAATTTTCTATAATCTACCCTAGAACTGGAATCAAAATAGGTGTACACTTATGTATATTCCGTCGGGAACTGACATTTTAGAAAACGTCCGTATGGGATAATATCTAGATTCCGAATAAAAAAGAGGTTATACCAAGTACGTATGTGCATGTTTACACATTTACAACAGTAATTTACACCGGGAATCATTAATACATTGTAATCATCATTTTTGAAAGAATAGATAATAAAATTTGTGCAGCTATGATCAGTCTGATAACTCATACAAGTGTGCACTAAAATTAGGGACCTACCGGCTCATGTCTGTGTGAACACATCTGTCTGTGTTTTATTGCAATAAGCAGTCTCTCCTTGCATGTTATATATAAGAAGTGCACCTAAGATCAGTTATTTAAATTGTAATGTAATTTCCATTTCAAAAAGTATAAACGGTATTACCTACTGACCAGCTGCAGACAGGCTTATCAGTAACCCCACCGCCATCACCCCACCCTAGGTCTGCCCTATCAAACACCCCTACCTCACACTGCACACACACACACACACACACACACTCCCTAACATACATTCCGCTCTAGCCCATAGACCCAATATTTGAACCTTTTAAACAAACATCATGTGTATGTCAAGAAAGGCAGGCACGTTAATAGTTGTGCTCAGTCATGGGTATCACTTCGCCATGTGTTTCTAATGATCTCCGTGCATTATGGCGTGGTCCGACGTGCTAACGAACCCGATGTGAAAGTTACATTACAGAACCATTGAAATACATGTTAAAGTAGTGTTAATCTTGTAACACTATATTTATCCATTACCAACCATTCACGCGTGTACTAAATATATGGCACCCCTAACCCTGGTCATACGAGATTTAAGGTATTAAAATACATGTCCTACAATCACAGCATTTACATATGTTACACATGCTAGACAACATATGAAAACAATGGCCGGATTTACACACCTGTGAAATACATGTAAATACAGAGTTGAGTGTTCGTTAATTTTAACACCCTTTTAAACGTGTGTAAATCTGACAGCCAGATGACACGTAGATTTCCTACCGGTAGTAAATTTGGGCAATACATTCATTTTGTGTGGTGAAAAGACGCAGCAAACACTGTAGAAAATACATGCTATGACCGGATTTACTTATGTATAGACGAGTGCTCAAAGGAAAGGACACAGTGTGTTTGGCCAAACTTGGAAAGAAAACAAAAACATTATATAAATGAACATCAGTATAATTTCAACAGAGTATACAATTCTACAGCAAATGTACACAATTTCAGGTCATACAGAGTCGAAAGTCCCGTTTGACACTGACACTGAAAGACACGTGGTATCGTAGTCTTTACACAAATCAACACGGCGGTTTATTCTGCAAAATGTCATCAAATGTGGAATCAATAGTGAGTGTGACCACGATTGGCTTCAATACACGCCAAAACACGTCGACGCATTGATGACGTAAAACGACGAATGACGTTAGGTGTGATCTCAGTGATCCGTTGCCATTCCTGCGGGAGCCAATGTTCTAACTGTTGAAAGGTGGCGCTGGTTGTCTTCTGATTTGTCGATCCAGGTAGTCCCATAAGTGTTCTATCGGAAAACAACGGCAAAACAACGATGCTAGCGTTTTGTTTCGTTTGCCATTCTTGCTGTATGAGGCCGTGGGTTATTGTGTTGGTAGACAATGCCACGTGGTTGTTGCTGGATAACACATCTGGTCGCAAAACTTCATCCCTGTATCTCCGAGCATTCAAGCTGCCATCAATAATCACATGTCTCGTTTTGAGATGGCCGCAAATCTCTCCCCACACCATCACGCTATCGGCCGGTTCGGCTCGGCGTCGGACTTGCTGAACGCAATTCGGCGCTAAACGTTCACCTCCTCTGAGTACACAATGCCATTTAGAAGGTGGTCAAATGTAACATTTGTTCCATTTAGGATTACACTTCACTTTCTTAGTAAAAGTACACATTGTAGTACTTTTGTTGGGTTGAATCCCATCCAGGTTCAAACCCACACCCTCAGAGCCAGGCACCTAATCGCCAGTACACAAAGTCAGACGCCTTCAACCCGCTCAGCCACCGCGACTTCCACTAAAAATGGCGATTAGGTGCCTGACTTTTTCATGCCTTTGAAAATTATTTATCCGAATAAATAATTATTCCGAATATTAAGGGTACCGGTATATATTTGAACACTTTTTATATGCTTATATTACCAGTACTAAAACAAAATGATCACAGAATTTTCCACTATGTGAAATACTGGGTTCGAATTGTTTTATTTTCACAAAGACTGAAGCCTTTGGTGTCACGGTGCCCTACCTCTGGAACCCGTCACAAACTCACACAAAGGCAAGTCACCAAAATAATCGAGAGCTTATGGTGCAAATAAAAATAGGTCACTTCTGTTGCTACTTCCGTGGTAGTCAGAAAACAATCAAATTATACTGCATAAATGGCGTTGATCTAAAATAGCTCCCCACCCATACAAATGCAACAGAAAACAAACACACAAACCACATGCCATGTAGAGGCTACACAACGTGCAAGATGAATATAGGATCTAACAATTGTCTAATGTGGGAGACTTTCATAAATATAGGAATGGACCGGTGCATGTTTCGACATCCTGGCAAGTTGACAAAATGCTAAGTCTCTGAAAATGGAAAATTTTGATACAAACAGATAACTCCAAGTATGCTTCATTAGCCCAAATAAACACGTGGATTCAGAACCAGTGGGAGTCTAGACGTGCTTCATTTTGGACTTTTGCATTGCAGAAAGGGTTGGGCGGAAAGGAAAATAATGAGTGAGTGAGTGAGTTTAGTTTTACGCCACTTTTAACAATATTCCAGCAATATCACGGCGGGGGACACCAGAAATGGGAATTCACACATTGTACCCATGTGGGGAATCGAACCCGGATCTTCGGCGTGAGGGGCGAACGCCTTAACCACTAGGCTACCCCCAACGCCCCGGAAACTAATGAGGTCCTGGACTAGGAGACTAACTTCGAGTATGTCTAATGTCCCAGCAAAGCAGAGTGAATGCAACTCGTACAAGGAAGGGAACGCATTTTATAACCCTAATCTCCTGGCAATATTAGTATTCGTATGAGGAAAATAGATAAATATATATCACTCCTGCCAGGTGATGCGATCATTAAAGACAATATTATGAGTCAGAATGCAGACACTCCCTTGGGAAAAATGAATATTTGTAATAATACCAATCCACTACAGGTCCGTGTAGCTTCAGTGTCTTAATTAGTTAGAGCGCGGAACATTGGTGAGTGTGCCTTTTGTAGGAAATACAATGGCTCATTGGCTTGGCATGTGTTTTGTCGAAACATCATATCTCATGTATACCAACCGTGCACAAAACATTTGAAATTTACAATTTCGTAATCATTTCCGGAAATTTAATGGAAACCTTTCAATTGGAACCTTTGAAAGAAAATTTATGAAATCGTAAACTATCCAAATCATTCCAAATAGTATAACGGACGGAAGTAGAGACAGTAAATGAAACATACAACTTTATGGATGACAACTTCTGGTTTATTTGCGTTGAGCGACGTTTCGATGTAGATTCTTACATCGTTATCAAGCTAAAAGTGAGTACAACCAAATGGTGAGGAGCATATATACAGGGTATGTTGTGACAAGCAGCAGATTAACATTAACAACAAGATGGAGGGTGGATTTAAAATCCACGAAGCAGGATAAGGTTTTATCATTCCAGCTCCCCACCCACCACAGAGTGTCATCCAGACAATGCCAAAGCAAGGGGACCTCCGACTTCCAGCACCATACTTGGATGCAATGCTCAAGCAGAATAATAAAAATTCAAAGCAGATTTGCCCATGAGCCACTGCCTCCTGGGCATAAGACTATATATATGAAAACTAGAAAACTGAAGTTTCTCATTTGAAAATCAGATCGCTTTTAAAACATCGGTCGCGGTTAAACACTTTTATAAAGTATGTACAAAGAAGATTAAGTGCTCGATTTTGATATAAGGGTAAAGACGATATTATATGCCTAATAATTAGCTGTGATGTAGATAGGCTATGGTATATTTTGAACTCACAGTTGTAAATTATGTGAAAACGTGGGTTTCGACGCCAATTACCTCATTACGTCATTGAAATGGATGCTGCAAGCCAATGCTGGTAACATAATGCAAGTTTATAACTGAATTACTGAAATAAATGCTAAGTTCTGTCAATAATGTAATAACTCATTTAACTGTGACCGAGCATTTAGGAGCGTATAAAATATAGGATAAATCTAAACGTGGTCATACAAGATTTCAAAGGTATTTAAACATGTGTCATAAATGAACAACATTTACAATTATTTCAGATGTTATAGATATTTGAAAACGATGGCCGTACTTACATAACTTTGTCATCGTGGTTCATAATCTCCGATATGATCATGTATTTCAAGACCCGCGTAACAAATGCAAAGTAGGCGGCCAAATGATACGTACATTTCAAACGTTGGCGATATGGGCCTAAGATGATGCGTTTGTTTCCTCACATTGTTAAATTTGGGAAATACTATTCCTTCGCGTAGTGTTGGTGACCTCATGTGTCAATCATAGTTAGTCAAGTGAACATTACGTTGTAGTTGAATGACTTGTTAAATGGCCTCGCTATCAACCCATGTCGTCACCACACAATTGTTGAAATCTTGACATCTCAGCTGGCGCATCCATAGCCTCCAGTCAGTGATCTAGAGCTTCAGGAAGAAGGGGAAGTCTATAGACTCTTGGTTTACACTTACACACCTGCCTCCAGGTAAGAATCCTTAAGAGGTACCCAAAGTATGCATGGAATTGCCAGCAATACGTTCGGTGCTTTATGATATCCGTGTTCCACATATTTAATTGTTAGATGTTGATCTAGGAATTTACCAAGAAAGTTGGCCATTTTTCGAATTTGATTGGTTTGCCTTCTAAAAAGTGACTTGGCATCATACTATCTTTACCCTATGCGTTTGAAGACAACTCTCACGGGTTTTCACTTGAGAGGGTGAAGTCCCAATTATTGCTCCATTTATCTACTCATCGTGGCTGACTGAAGTCGAGCTTTCATGTTCATTTCATGGTATACGGTCTAGATAATTATGATTGGCCCTACTGGGATGATGTAGTTGTCCCAGTGTCAGTGTTATGGTTCCCTCAGCTTGTATGAGGTGAGTAAGATATGTCAATAAGACTGTGGTAGGGCCTCGTCTTTTCCTTGCTCCAAGAGAAGGATCTGCAGCATGTGTCCGTGTCTTTGAGACTTCTCCCTTTTGACCATTTGTTCTGAATATGTGCATTTAGGTCACTGACGTGGCGTTCAGGGCTATTTGCAATCCACTATAATAATGAAGGTAAGCTCATGTTTGTTTAAATGAGTGCTAGTTGAGTTTCAAGGCATAGCCTGTTTGGAACTGTTCCTCTGTGTTTAAATATTTTGGAAACCAGTTTGAGTATGCAGGTGGCTTTAGCTTTCGCTTTTGCACTCATTTTCCTGGTTGTAAACGTGGATGACTGTCATGGCTGTAAACGTGGATGACTGTCATGGCTGTAAACGTGGATGACTGTCATGGCTGTAAACGTGGTTGACTGTCATGGTTGTAAACGTGGATGACTGTCGTGGCTGTAAACGTGGATGACTGTCATGGTTGTAAACGTGGATGACTGTGATGGCTGTAAACGTGGGTGACTGTCATGGCTGTAAACGTGGATGACTATGATGGCTGTAAACGTGGATGACTGTCGTGGCTGTAAACGTGGATGACTGTCATGGCTGTAAAACGTAAACGTGGATGACTGTCATGGCTGTAAAAGTGGATGACTGTCATGGCTGTAAACGTGGATGACTGTCATGGCTGTAAACGTGGATGACTGTCGTGGCTGTAAACGTGGTTGACTGTCGTGGCTGTAAACGTGGATCACTGTCGTGACTGTAAACGTGGATGACTATCGTGGCTGTAAACGTGGATCACTGTCGTGGCTGTAAACGTGGATGACTGTCATGGCTGTAAACGTGGATGACAGTGATGGCTGTAAACGTGGATGACTGTGGCTGTAAACGTGGATGACTGGCTGTAAACGTGGATGACTGTCATGGCTGTAAACGTGGATGACTGTGATGGCTGTAAACGTGGATGACTGTCATGGCTGTAAACGTGGATGACTGTCGTGGCTGTAAACGTGGATGACTGTCGTGGCTGTAAACCCGGATCACTGTCGTGGCTGTAAACGTGGATGACTGTGATGGCTATAAACGTGGATCACTGTCATGGCTGTAAACGTGGATGACTGTCGTGGTTGTAAACGTGGATGACTGTCATGGCTGTAAACGTGGATGACTGTCGTGGCTGTAAACGTGGATCACTGTCATGGCTGTAAACGTGGATGACTGTCGTGGCTGTAAACATGGATCACTGTCGTGGCTGTAAACGTGGATCACTGTCGTGGCTGTAAACGTGGATCACTGTGATGGCTGTAAACGTGGATGACTGTCATGGCTGTAAACGTGGATCACTGTCATGGCTGTAAACGTAGATCACTGTCATGGCTGTAAACGTGGATCACTGTCATGGCTGTAAACGTAGATCACTGTCATGGCTGTAAACGTGGATCACTGTCATGGCTGTAAACGTTTAACTAAGCCACTTTGGGTAATCCTGTTTTAGTTCCATTTCGTTAGTGTTATATGGCAGTGTTATTCATTATGTCATTGTTTGAATATTATAACATTGTGGACATTCAGTAGGCGGCAGTGTGTGCTATATTTAGACTTAGTTCTGGGAGCTACTACAGGTTACTACATTCCCATGGGTTTGTCCACTATATTCCGATCGATAGATCTTTTGGCGTATTTTCATCAAGTTAATAATGGGAGCTAACTCAATCTACAAGAAGACCTACGATTGTGCAGATCGTTATTACCTTGGATACTCATCCTATTACATCACTACTTCCTGATTACCAGCGTGCCAAGAGGATCAATTGTGTACTGGATTATGGGTCCTTGATTGGACTGCTCAGCCTCATACCCATGCCGGTTTAGAGTGTTAATTACAGTTACAATTGCTTGTTGGGACCAGACAGTCTTGCCGGAATACGGAATAGAGAGGTGCCGGATTAGACAATGTTTTAATGATCATAATATCGTTGTAAAATAGCGGGACCAAATTGTTGTGCCGGTTTTGAAAGTGTGCCGGATTAGACAGGTGCAGGTGTTGGCAGGTTTAACTGTATATAAAATTGACCATTGTTGCCGTGAGGTGACTATTACCAGCATTGTCTTAATTCCTGTAATCACTGCTGCAGAATGTCTTTCGGAGAGTTTTAAATCAGTGCGTTATCTTGTCATTGGTAGAATACACAAACTGAAATACAGGAAACAGAATTGGAATAAAGCCATTCTGTCCCAGCCAGCTGTCATCCAAGGTCTGTCTGCCTTGCATAAAATGTTTGCTGTTATTCCCTCTGACAAGGCCTCAAATAACAAACATTATATGTAAACATTATTACATAATTTGTTTAATCAAAGAGCTTTGCATACCTGAGATATCAAAATGTTGTGTATATATTGTATATTTATCATCTCCTACGTAGGAGATATTAAGGAGATAGTATGTCCTACGTAGGAAATACTAAGTCCTACGTAGTAGATACTATGTCCTACGTAGTAGACTATGCCTTACGTAGGGGATACTATGTCCTACGTAGGAAATACTAAGTCCTGCGTAGTAGATACTATGTCCTACGTAGGAAATACCATGTCCTACGTAGTAGATACTATATCCTACGTAGGAAATACTATGTCCTCCGTAGTAGATACTATGTCCTACGTAGTAGATACTATGTCCTACGTAGGGGATAACGAGACTAAAGAAATTCCCCGTCGCCCTACTACGCTACCGTAAATAATGACAAATAAAAGGCTGGTATGTTAACCGAAGAAGACAGCTGCCTAAACCATGCAACGGTGTTATCAATGTTTGGCCTGACTTTGAAACCTGAAGATATACTACCCATCAAAAGTTTAGACTCACTTAAAGCACTCACTATATGTTATGTATGTATACATGGTAACATCGAAGATGAAGTTCTCCACTGACTTGGGGGAAACAACTGCAAACCTTATGCAGATAAATTGCACAAGGATTATGCATCGAAATGCTGAAAAGCATGTGAAAATATTGTGCATGTGAACAGCTGCGTTTTGGTGTAAAGTTTTGTTAAGAATTCGCCAATTTTCACTGAATTTCATCATTTATTGAACTCATGACAATAATCTTTTCAACGTTACGAATTTGTTTTACAATACATCAGTTCATGTGTAAAAATTACCTTTAAACAGTATGGAATAGTTTGTAAAATCTAGTTTAGGAAGGTTGACTGAAGTACGTGGCTACATTTACACAAGTGACTTTTGATGGGTAGTATATATCCATTCCAAAGCTACATAAACATCCGTACGAAGAGAGGTATAGCTGGGTCCAGTAAATGTACAACCTAGTCCCTGTCTCGAAGATTAACCATAATACTTAATACTATGTAGGAAGGACTTTCCCGGTGTTCACAGATAAAAATTGAGATAAGCGGAATTAACACCATGTGGATTCTCAAAAACTCAAAAGATTTGCTTACATTTTTGCAATCTCAGAAACGGAACGAGCTTCGTCCTGGTCTGATTTTTCTACCTTGTATACCACTATCCCCCATGACAAACTTACGGGAAAACTTTCATTCCTTGATCCATGGAGCATATATATGTCAATAAACGTGGTATAGAATGTTATGGCCAACCTTCTACGGAACAAGTCTCTATACTCAAACAGTCTTTAATGTTTTAAGTGGCTAAATGTTGTTAACGTGACATCAAATCTGGTATGCTTATGTCAAGGACAATCTTATCACATTTTTGATTGAATAAATAATGTTGGATTAAATTTTGGCTTTGATTGAAGAGACGACCTGTGTTTGGGCTATAATTTACACTTAAATGAAACAACACCGAAAGCAATGTTATTTAATTAATCAAGGATATCTTCGAATGAGAAAAGAGAGAAAATCCATGTGGAATACCTGTAAACACAATGTGTACTAAACACATCTTTAGATAATCGTGTTATCATTGATATATTACCCAGGGTAGTGAAGGGTTCAATGCCACTTATGATAAAAAGGGTAGAAAAGGTTTCAGGTGTTCTTTTTATGTGCATTTTCTCATTAATCATGATTTGCTATAAACATCGTAAGCATGTTATTCTATCTTATATCTTATAGGAAGCTCTCTATTCAAGTGTTCAAGGTTTAAAGTTTTACTTTGTACCTTGCATTTATGCCTGAAAAATTTGCAAAGTAAGATTAGAAGATACAAATGTCATCAGAGAAAGAAATATATTTTAAGCCTAATAGAGTAAACTGGGCATTGAGATTCATATTCATCACATGCTGTTTATCCAAAGCATAAACTGACTCTGGAATCGATTCCTTGGATGGGTCAGCCGAATGTTGTCTCGTTTTTCATTATGTTGAAAACGTCTCCATAGGGTATGTTCTCATTTCGCCTACATCCCATTTCGTCTACAGTCTTAAAACAACATGTCATGGCCTGTTGACTATTGATTACGCAATGGTGAACTAGTGGCACCCCTATGATCTAAAGGTGGACTCTTCTAGTTCAAGTAGTTGAAGGACAAAAAGAATTTATATATTTCTGTTACTTGTCATTTTCTGATCACAATGAAATGATAATTTATTTATCTTACATCACATCATCTTCTAGTTGACGTAGTTGAAGGACAAAAAGACAGTTTTTTTAAAGACTATTTATTCTGTTATTTGTCAGTTTCCGATCACAATCGTGACATTGTCCATTCTCATTTCAACTTGATAAGGTGACCAGCTGCGTCGAGGAAGTGAAGGGGTGATCTTCTCCCAGAAGCAAGTTGCTCTCTAAGTCTGTCCAAGCGACTCCCCAGGTTTCGGTAGATCCTTGTTTCGGGGCGGACAGCTGCTCCATGATCGATCTGTCTGCGTGCCGGTCTATAATCTGTTTCCAATTTCTTTATAGCAATGGCGAATTCATATATGTTCGGGTGTTGCTTTCTGACGAGTTTCTTGAAGCCGTTGTGAAAACCCTCCAAATGATTGTTGGTTCTGGGTCCTGTATTTTCATGCTGGTTCCAGATACGAGGCGGGAATCTTGCCTCAGTCTGATATATGTGTCACGGGATTTGCTGGGAAGTAGGGAAAAGGCAGCTGGATACATCTGGTCCTGTACAAGGCAGTGCAAAACATACGCTTGGGTCCAGAGACTAGGGCACACATAACATGTTCGTTCCATCCATGTACACTGTTTCGGCCACAGCAAGGATATCCATCATCTCTGCGGTTGTGAAGATTAGAATCCTGTTGTCATCACCGTCGTCTACCACCAGGAACTGCCGGCCGTCTGAAGTCTCTGTCTTAAAAGCTTAAATGTTGTCTCTGTTTGTTTGTAATTATTTTTTAAAAAACACAATCATGCGCAAGTCTTGAGGTTGTCACTTGTGTCAACAGATCTTATCCTCTTTACTCAACTACATATCCTTATAACAACTTAGTATTCCACAGTGAGAAATTAACTACATCTCATCATCGCATGCATTCATCCCTGTCATTTTATTTTAACCCTAACCTATTTTAACTTCTCAGTGGATGCACTAATACTGTTTACTCAACTACATATCCTTATAACAACAGTCGATCAAGACTCAGTGAGTCAGGTTCATTATAAGAGTAGGGTGCATTCTCTAATCCCAATTCGCCTACATTGTTTTTGTCGGCGAATTGAGATGTAGGCGTATAGAGACTAAACCGGAATTTATGTGAAGAGGTTATTAATGTAGGTGAAGGTGAAGAATTTACCATAGTTGCAGTGCGAAAAGGCAGGACATTTGTCAATTTCATACAGGGTGTGTAGGTAATTCTTTAATCCAGCAAACTGCGGATGCGAATTAGAACATCTCTTTGCATATATATAGTATTTTGTTGCGATGATAATCAGGTTTAATACATCATTTCGTTTTTCTTTATATCCAAAGATGATATGTTTTGCATCCAGAATTAATCTTGTGCCTGTATCTTGTTCAATCCAGGCTTTCATTTGTTGCAGCAACGTTTTCACGTGTACACACTCACAAAATTGTGGATAATTGATTCGATTGTAACATTACAAATTGTACAAGAAGCAGATTGTGTCAGTTGATATTTAAATAAATCTTTGTTTTTTTGTAATGATTCTTTGGACAATGTTATATTGAAGCCATCTGAATTGTGTATTACAAGTTGTTCTGACAGGTATATAATTAAACACTTTCTAGAGTTGTTCTGATATATCTACGTTGATATCCCGTTCCTATTTAAGCTGGCTGTTTAGCTTTTCTTTTAATGTACGTTTCCTTAACAAGACAGAGTAGAAAATCTTGCATCATTTACGTTCTTTGTAAAGAATATGTATATTATTAAATGGCTCGTCTACTTTACACAGAGTTAACTTTACACAGAGTTACTGCTGAAAACTTGGATCCATACTCACAATAGGCTTAGATATTTAAACCAAATTTGACTCCACATCATAGTTTCCTGTTGAATAAATGATTTGATCCTTAGCAAAGTGTGAAAAGTATATATGTTGTATGGGAGCGGTGTTTACATAAGGTGTAAAGCTTATTCACCAATCCTAGTTCATTTTGGCAGTTCCCCGTATTAAGAATTTCATTAAAAAGACGTTTAATACAAAGGTGACAATACATGACACGTAGCACTACTACATTTCGTTTCACTGTGATTCTTAATGGCCTTCCAAATGTCTTTCCACATATTGCTCTTGTTTTCGGAAAATGCGCATTTAAACCTGTATTTAATTACTTTACGGGCGACTCTACCGCTAACCAATTAACTTATTTGTATGATTTTATCGCGAAAGGACTTGATGAAGGTAAAGAGGTCTGAGTTGCGTTTGTGACGTTAGTAAGGCCTTAGTAAGGTAAGGCACAAGGGCATCATTTCTAAACTTTAAAACTATGGCATCGGTAGATCTCTTTTGAACTGGTTTGAAAGTTGTTTAGAAAAGAGATTACAAAAGGTCGTCATTAATCTATACTGTTCCGATTATAAACTTGTACTTGCAAGCGTCCCACAAGGTTCCGTATTGGGATCCTTACTTTGTAATGCATGCATAAATGATATAGTAGATGGAATAGAAAGTCACATACGTTTATTTGCTGATGACACCTAATTGTAGATGATCACGATATTGCCGCATCCTGTCTGAACGATGATTATACCGTATATCTAGCTGGGAAGACAAGTGGCAAGTTAACTTCAACCCTGATAAAATCGGAACAATCAATTTCTTTCGTAAACATAAAAGTGATAAGATTTACCATGAACATGAACTAAACTCCGTTTCAATAAGTCGAAAGTCATAAACACCTTGGCATAACACTATAGAGTGATTGCACGTGGAAAAAGTCCTATTGAAGATATTGTGAAGTTAATGATGAATCAAATAATTATCTAGATCTTAATTATGGCAGATCGTACACTGTCGGCCTAAGCTCGACCGTAGTGATTTGAACGCGGATAAAGTGGATACATGTAAACACATTTCTAACAACCCTGAATGCGCTTGTGGATACATTGAAGACATTGTTCAATATCTTTTTTACATTTAAACCTAAAATTGCCTCCATTACACGACATATCCCTCCAATAAGCATGGAATGGGAAGCCCGTATCTTTCGTTTATTGGCGACCTAGCTTCGTATATTGGCGATTTTATCGCGTGTATTGGCGCCCTACTTTCAAATACTGGCGCCCTATTACTGACCCGGTCCTAACGCTGAATCAGAACAGTAATACCCCCTGTACTGAAATACAGAAACAAACTCAATGTTTTCATCCATTTATTACTTGTCAAATGTCACTTTAGCACCGTTACGTTCCACAACGAAGTGTATAGTTTTAGCACTTGAATTGCAGCAGTATAATGGTGGGGGACACAACGCATGGGCTTTACACATTGTGCCTTTGCGGGGAATCGAACCCGCGCCGCAGGCACTGTAACCACTAGGCCACCTCACTTATTAATTAAGTCTATGGGCGGTGAGGTAGCCTAGTGGTTAAAGTGCCTGCGGCGCGGGTTCGATTCCCCAGTCATCACAACCCACTGGCCTGCAGTCAAGTTGTACATACATTGCATACAAGCTGCACTGTAGCCGTCGTCATGTTTTTTTAAACAAACTATTTTTGTAAAACGATATGAATTTCATTTTTTTTTAATTTTAAGATTTTAACTAATCACCATATTATTCACTCACCTCAATGACATGTACTTTTGGTCAAGTCTATATGGACAACGGCCCATTCAAATAAATAGCGGTTTCAAGCAACTTTTCCGGGGTGTCATCCCCAAGCAAACCCGACTCCCACAATGCATCCTTCTCCTGTATTGTGAGCCTGTGCCAGTGATTACATTTTAGCGTCTAATATGGTTCTTAATCCCCTTAAAGCAAAATCGGTGGTTAGGTTAACATCTCGACCACTTTGGCGCAAGATTCTCTGCATCGAAATAAGAATCTCATGAACTATGTTGCCCTTGTATTGACCTCCCTTTTGGTTCCTTACCCGTGAAGGTCCGGGTTAGATATTTGCCTTCAGTAACCCATGCTAGTTGTAAGAGGCGACTAACGTGATCGGGTGATCAGGCTCGCTGACTTGGTTGACAAATAGGGGCGGTGGGGTAGCCTAGTGGTTAAAGCGTTGGCTCGTCACGCCGAAGACCCGGGTTCGATTCCCCACATGGGCACAATGTGTTAAGCCCATTTCTGGTGTCCCCCGCCGTGATATTGCTGGAATATTGCTAAAAGCGGCGTAAAACTAAACTCAGTCAGTCAGTGGTTGACAAATCATCGGTTCCCAATTGCGCAGATCGATGCTCATGCTGTTGATCAATGGATTGTCAGGTCCAGACTCGATTATTTACAGACCGCCGCCATATAGCTGGAATATTGCTGTGCGGCGTAAAACTAAACTCACTCACTCCTTTGGTTCCTTACTGCTGTGACAAACAGACTCAGCGTCCTATTCAGATCTTCATCATAAATACTTAATAAATTGCTGCCTAACTGGGATTCAAACCCATCCCTTTCACGTTGCCAGGAATTGAAAATCCGCACTGCCCACTGCTTTTCTTTTCTGTATTTTTATTTTTTTGAGAGATTTTCCAAGCTTTGATATTCAGAAACTGAGAGAGGGTTGCCAAAACGTTTGGTAGTTGTTTGTTCACTTTCTTTTTCTATCTGCCGAGAAGCAAGCATCAGTTCATCATCTGCTGAACTATTCGTTTGGTCAAATTCTCATTCTAGGTTTTGCGACTCAGGCAGCAATTCCTCATCCGCAGAACTATTCCCAACTGTATCTACATGATTTTTGTCCCCTTTCAGAGTGATATTAAAATTGACACTCGATACACTTCAATTTCACATTGCTTCGGAAAATGTATTAATGTTGAGTGACAAAGACATTTCATAAAGAACCCCATTCGCCTGACATGGTTGAAAACATCTGGTTAAATGGATGCAATAAAATATTTCGTTTGTTTTGTATCCCTCCAATACGCTTCCACGTGCACAGTAGAGCGTGTTCATAGCGTGTGTATCGGTGCATACCGTGCTACCCAGATGTAGGACGCCAATATTTATATTGCTGTGTTCGGGTGCAAGAGTTACGAAACTAGGGCGCCAATATGTATGATTTTAAGTTTAAGCGCAATAAACTCCTCAGACTCTGCAATATTCGCGCGGCTGGGTGGGTGCTCGGCCTAACGGCCTCGGACTCAACCAGCCGCGCGAATATTGGCGAGTCTGAGGAGTTTATTCTTTACGTAAGTTATACACTGCTGTTAGAAATAATACCTATTTCTATGTAAACGGCCACAGCCTCCAAACTGTGTTACGTGAAATGCCTCCAGCTACCAACAATGACTATAAGAACATGATAGATTCCCTTCATCAAAACATCTTTAGGACTAAACGATTTGATAAACTATTATATTTGTACACAATTAGTGAAATATAACTGCAAGTTCAAGTATAATGCACATATATGATTTAATTTGTTGTTTTTGTGAATCCAGTTCTTGTGTATTTTGTTTATATGATAAATGTAATGGCGAGGTATTAATAAAAGCAAAGTTTTGCTTGTTTACCAAACCAGACTTTTTGGGAATGAAAATATGTTTAAACGAACGGAAACATTTATTCAGAATCACATTAAAACCTGGGTGCCGTTCCACTAACCGATCTTAGCCCTACGCCAATCGTAAACCCTAAAATCCCAATCTTAGCGTGACGTTACGATCGGTAATATCGTTCCACTAACCAATCTTACCCAAGTCAATCGTAAAGTTAAGATTCAAAGTCTAAGTTGCTCATGACCAACTTAGGATAGCTAAAATCAATCGTAGAGAAACCAAAATGGTGGCTTTCCTATTCTATGTGAAAAATAAGAGCGAGCATTTCACCGTGAGCGTCCCCTAAAATCCCCCATGAAATGCTATTGTATATTTCTGTGATGTAAACAAATACTGCACTGAAGCCTTACAAATGTCAGGAGAGTCGGTGGAACACATTTGTACAACAATATTGCAACGTCATGGTTAAGAATAGGGACAGCCGTGAAGTGAACAATGTTCTGAAGCAAAAAGATACAACTATGCTTGATTTCACTGCGCACATTTGGTGGGGGATTCTAAAGGCAGGCCGCGTGTTCTTCAATACCACTGACAGATTCTTCTTACGTTATAGCCTCGTCATGCCCTGTTTATTCTGATTGACAAAGTTCATGCACATATTAAAAAAGCATTTGACATTTTTAAAGTCCATACTTAAAACCTGTTCTCAGTATATTACTTAAAATCTCGGCTGTAAATTATCTGTACACAGCGCTTTGAGCATGCCCATGGATGTGGAACAGGCGCACTTTACTTATAATCTCGGCTGTAAATATTCTCGTGTAAATTATCTGTACACAGCGCTTTGAGCATGCCCATGGATGTGGAACAGGCGCACTATAATTATGCATATAAACTCTGTCAAAAAAGAAACGCAACCCCTGTATTTTAGAGATTTTGATCTGAAGTTTTAGGACGACACGGCATTTTTATTATTTAAGACAGAAGTCTGAAATTTGGCAGAATAATAACCCAGATGGGCATGTTTAAAATTGTCATTTCAAAAGTCATCTCACAGACACCAGTTTGTCACCAGGGGGGCGTCTTTCTCAGTATCTCGTATGAGCACCACGAGCTGCAATCACTGCACGGCATCTCCTTGGACAAGAACGGATAAGACGCCGGATTCTTTCCTGGGGAATGGCTCTCCACTCCTCCTGCAGTGCAACGGCGAGCTGTTGCAGCGTCTGTGGCGGCGGCTGACGTTGACGTACGCGTCGATCCAGAGTATCCCACAGGTGTTCAATAGGGTTGAGGTCTGGTGATTTAGAGGGTCATGGCAAGACATTGACGTTGGAATTCTGCAGAAAGTTCATTGTTGCACGTGCAGTATGAGGCCGGGCGTTGTCCCGTTGAAAATCTGTGTCTGTTGGTCAATAATCGGGAGAAGGTGAAGCTCTAACACGTGGTTGATGTAACGTTGGGCTGTCAGGTTCCCTGGAACGATCACCAAGTCTGATTTCTGGTTGTATGAGATGGTTCCCCAAACCATGACGCTTTCTCCGCCAAATCTGTCCACCTGTCGGACGCAGATGGGCGCAAAACGTTATGACGTCTCCTATACAGACGCTGTCTTCCGTCGTGACGTTGCAAAGAAAACGTGATTCATCAGAAAACCAGATTCGCCTCCAGTTTTGTAAAGTCCGTATCCTTACGTTGTTGCACCACCTGAGTCGTCGGCGTCGATGTAGGGGGCGTAGTACAGGTCCAACAACTGGTCTACAGGCACGTAAACCCGCTTCTTTCAGACGGTTCCTAATCGTTTGAGCTGACACTCTCCTCAAACCTGGTATTTGTGTGGCAGTCACGGTTGGTAGGGCATGCCGATTACGCAGGTGATGGACCCGGATGTACCGATCTTGAAGGGGGGTCGTGATTCTTGGCCTTCCACTTCTCGGGCGATCGTTGGTCAAATTGAAGTTGTTGTAGCGGCTCCAAAGTCGGGATATCGTTGTTTTGTGAACATTTAGGTGCCGTGCAACAGTTCCAAAACTTTCTCCGGCTTGAACACGACCAATGGCGATATTTCGGTCGGCAGCACTCAATCGTGGCATTTTTAACACAGCTTTTCGGCGATAAATGAATGAATATAATACGGAAGCACATGGGCTTTTATACACCCCTACATTAACTGCCATTTTCATGATTTGCAATAAAATAAGCAATAAAATACACTTATGCGTACAAATGCAGTTGTTTGGATGGTAATCTTCATTAATTACGTGTATCATTTCAATACATTCGAATAAAATTTAGTTTGGAAGCAATAACTTCATTCAAACGAATTTTTCATATCTGAGGACAGGGGTTGCGTTTCTTTTTTGACAGAGTTTATTATTATTATATTATGCCTGATACCCAGCGTTCACACGCACTTGCACCTGAAACCAAGGTGCTAACTACCCTAATATTTTGCTCTAGTTTTTTTCTCCACGTTTACACTTGGTTGGAAAAATACCCATGAAGGCCCGGGTTAGAATATTGAACTTCAATAACCCATGCTTGTCGTAAGAGGCAACTAACGGGATCGGGTGGTCAGGTTCGCTGACTTGGTTGACACATGTCATCGGTTCCCAACTGCGCAGATCGATGCTCATGCTGTTGATCACTGGATTGTCTGGTCCAGATTCGATTATTTATAGCTAAGATACATAGCGTTCATGTTAGTGAACGCTATGCATCTTAGCTCGATTATTTACAGACCGCCGCCATATAGCTGGACTATTGCTGAGTGCGGCGTAAATCTAAACTCACTCACTCAGGGTTAGTGGAACGGGTGTAACATTTAGCTAAGACGAGTGTAAAATTGGCGTAACTTGCTAAGATTGATCTTAGATAAGATCGGTTAGTGGAACGGCACCCTGGACCGAACAGCCGAACTAATCTAAAACCTCCCTAAGACGCGCCCCGTGCACCCTACAAAATCCTAATGCATAGTCTAAACGCACTGACAAGGCCATACGAGACACTATTGAAACTTCTTAACCCACATGGGCACCCGTGAAGAGCCACCTCCTCGTGGTGGGTGCTGGGTAACGCTAAGCGCTCTGCAACCCCCCGTTGTGGACCCGGGGATATATTTGGTTCACCAACCCGTTTGCCGTGGGTTGCACCCCTGTGTCGGTGGAGGACGGGAGTCTGGTGGTTGAGGGCACTGGTTCCAGGAACAGCGTTCCTTTGCCCAACACACCACTTCGCCCCTTACTTCACCTAGACGGGTGGTAGAACTGGCCCGGTTACATCAATCGGCTGGTCACGCCAAGCCCTGTGCTACAACTATATAATGTTGCACAAAATTTGAAAATTATTAGATATATTTTTAAGTCTTGGCAAATTTTTGACCTGAGAATTTCAAGTACACAATTTCATGTATGTGTCTTGCCTAGAGTCGTATGCCCAGAAGGCGGTGGTTCATTGGCCAATCTGGTGGAATCATTAATCTTTTAATTTTTCTGCTGGTGTATATCATCCGGGTATCCTTCTAGCTGCAAGTCGGAGATCCGCTTGTTTTTAGCATTGTCCTTGTGATACTCTGTGGTGGGTGGGGAACTCGGATGACGAACCTTGAAAACTTAACCATGGCTTACGAAACCCCCTTGAAAAAACCCAAACGTCCACTGGACACTGATCCAGTTGATAATGATCAACGACTGTCCACGTCCATTGAATACTGGCCACGATTTCTTGTAATTGAAACAGACAAGACAAGAATTTTATTGTATTCAAGGCCTCCGGCCCATATACAGTTTACAGAGTTATACAAAAATATTTTTTTACAAGTAAGTTGTAACTAATGTTTCAACAATTGATCTCTTAACTTACTGGAGTGTTTTATAAACAATGACAGATTTCTAATATTTTGTTCATTGCAAGAACATAATAGTGATTTAAAAGCTACATCGGGGGGTTTTGACAGGTAATACTCCGGTATATATTTCTTTCTAATGTCAGCATAAGATTTACAGATAAAGGTGAAGTGAATTTCGTTTTCTACTGCTTCTTTACATAATGGACAGATTCTTTGATTCCTCTCGATGGACATTTTTCTTCCTTCATTTACCATTAAATTTAGCAAACCTAGTCTGAATTTTATAAATGTATACCTTAAATCGTTGCATCTAAGTACAGATAAATATTTTTCTGGTTGTAGTAAAGTTTTAAATGTCCTATAACAATCATAGCGTGTGCTATTATTCAAACGTGATTGCCATTCCTGGTGATACATATTAATAGCTCGATTGCGAAAATCATTAATAAAAACATCGATATGACCAACAGTTTGGTTTAACCAGACATACCCATAACCATGAGAAAATAATAAATATCTTAAACTTGAAGCCCACGTTACTTTGCCAATACTATCTAAATGAACCAACATAGGACAGTTTTGGAATACGATGGTTAGGCATTTTAAGAATTTTAAACCAGTATTTTAAACATCTTATCTGTGAATTTATGTAAAGTGGGTATCTCCCGCACTCCCCATACACCATAATATTTGGTGTTGACGATCCAACTCCCAAAAATCTTTTACATGCTAATAAATGTATTTTTTCTAAACAATCGAAACGTTGAAATCCCCATATTTCTGAACCATATAATAAAATTGGTTGTATTTGGGCATCAAAAAGTTTGAAAAATAGACCTGGTGTTAACATTCCAGTCTTGTAAATAACCGGTATTAACTGGAAAAGAGCTTTCTTAGCACGTAGGGAGAGATCATAAACACTTTTTTTCATATTGAAGGTATGATAAAAAACGAACACCGAGGTACGTGTAACAATCAACTGTTTTCACAAGTTGATTACCAAGAAACCATTTATCTTTCTGAGAAATGTGACCACCCTTCCGAAAAATAACTACATTGGTTTTGTCAAGATTTACTGAGAGTTTCCATTCCTTAGTGTAATTATCTAGAATGTTAAGTTGTCGTTGTAATCCCACCACCGTATCTGATAGTAAAATCACATCATCTGCGAAGAGAAGCATTAAAATTTCCAGGTAATCCGGGAACAGTTGAATACCATGTTTTCCATAAGAAACAATATCATTATATAATTCACTGATAAAACATGAAAATAGGATGGGACTGAGGATGCAACCTTGTCGCAAACCTATAGGACAATCAAAATAGTCTGTTGTACCCGTCTCACAACGGACACAGGACTTTATGTTTGAGTACATTTCCTTCAGCATGGAATACATTTTGCCCCTGAGACCAGTATCTCTTAAGCAGTTCCAAAGTTTGAACCTATCAACTGTATCAAATGCTTTTTTTGAAGTCTACAAATGCAGCATATAATTTATGTTTTCTACGTGATAGACATTTTTGAATAATTGCATATAAAGTGAAGATATGATCAGTCGTGGAGTAGTTTTTTCTAAACCCTGCTTGTGTTTCTGGAATTTTATCGCGCATATTTGCCCATTGGGATATCCTATTGTTCAATATTGTTGTAAGTATCTTCCCTAATAAACTCATTAGAGATATTCCCCTGTAATTATCTGGATTACTAGAGTCTCCCTTTTTATGCAGTGGAATAATGATAGAACGTGACCAGCTAGCTGGAAAAGTACCGCTGTTAAAAAGGTAATTGAAGCATTTTATAAGAAAAGGCATAGTTTCATTTTGCGAACATTTTAACATTTCTATAATAACATTATCAGGCCCAGCTGCTTTCCCCCTCTTTAAATGTCTTATAGCTTCCCTTATTTCCGTTTCTGTTATTGGAGAATCTAAAACTTGTTCATCAACGCTATCATCGTAATCGGAGTATATGGTATCATCTTCAATTGTAGTGGCATTGTTGTTGAATATATCAGTATTTGCAAATATATTTTTGAAGTGTCCGAGCCATTCAGATTTAGAAATAGGAGAAGTTATCTTGTCCCGATTCTGTAGCGATCGTATTTGTTTCCAAAATTTTGAAGGAGATTTTGAAGATTTACAAAGATTATCTAGTCGTACTTTAGCGAGGTCAGATTTATATTTTCTACAACAAGTCTTATATGCATTCCTCTGTCTACAATAAATTGCGCGGTGATAATCAGTGTGCTTAGTTCTAAACTGCCTCAGGGCTCTGCGCGCTGCTCGTTTTGCATTTATGCATTGTGGATTTGTTGACTGACGTTTCCTGTTAGTTCTATTTAAATAAAACCTTTTTTTCATACAATCCGCGGAGTTTATTATAATCTTTACAAAGTCATCAATAGCATGATTCACGTTCACTTCGATTGTCTCGCTTAAACTCTCACCATAGGCCAACAACCGTTCCTGTAAATTATGAACATATATTTCAGAAAGAGAATCATTCCAAATGATCTTTTCATCAAACAGATTACCTGTGTCACTCACTATCGAGTCAGCAAATTTACATGTTAACTCCAATGGAAAATGGTCAGAATTCAACATGTCTCCTACATTGAACTTATCAATGTGCTTAAAGAAATTTGGTGAACAAATAAAGTAATCATTTACACTTGTGCCTTGATGACCACAGTAGGTAAATTCCCCCTTCGCTATCCCCATTTACTCTCCCATTTACAATAAATAGGCCAAACGCGTAGCAAAAATCAATCAGGTACTGTCCAAACTTATTTATAACTTTATCATGAGATTTACGATCATTAACTATGGTATCGTCTTCCTCTGGCCAAGGTAAATGAATATTATCATTTGCATCATCATTTTCTTGAACTTTTGCGTTATTCATTTCTCCCGTTCTAGAATTCATGTCGCCACAAATTATAGTGTGAGAGTCCTGAATAATTGATGAATTGTCTGAAATTAATTCTTCTAAATATTCTAAACTACACTTAGTATTGGAACCACCGTAGTAAGAAGAGCCAGACGGTGGAATATAGGTACATATCAAATTCACATGACTGTCCAACTTAAACAATTCTTTTTACAAGTGTAACCATAGTAAGTTATCTTGTGTGGATGGAATCAGTTTACAGAATTTACTGTAGGACTGGTGTATGCACACACATACACCACCACATAGACGACCGTAGTCGGATACTTTAATGGCAGGACTGTAAAAAATGTCATAGTTTACTAACCAATTATTCGGGATAGACACGACAAATGTTTCAACAAGACATATTACCTTATATTGTCGAAGGTATTGGATGAAGTTAAAGTCACTGATTTTACTCAACAGTCCGTTGACATTCCAACATAAGAAAGTAAAAATTGTTCCTCCACAGTGTTCACGGGTACTTTAGTTTCGGCGGTGCTAACTTCGGTTGTTCCCCGTAGTAAACTATCCGGGCTTCGGCCAGTGTCCTAACTGGACGTTTCACGTTCACGTCTCTCGCGTCTAATGCTTGCCACGGTTCTTGCTGTTCCACGTTGCGCAGGTGCGTCCTTATCCGTGCGTTGCTTGGTCACCAGTTGGCCGTTCTTGAAGAATCCGTACTTTCCGGTTCCTTTCAGTTCCTGTAGTTGTCGGCGTTGCCGCGTAGTTAGGTCGCTCGAGATCCCATATCCAGCTTCTTTAAGATCGTTACGTGCTTTTAGCGCTCTGACCTTGTCATCCGAAACCTGCAACTTGGCGATCACAGGGCGTGGTTTTGTATCGTTAACGCGTCGGGCGCCAAGACGGTGGGCACGTATGACGTCGGTGGACTGCCAGGTCTTAAACGTCACATGTTCGTTGAAAATTGACAACACGGTTTGTTTACAGGCCATAGATTTCTCACCTTCTGACTCGGGGATACCGTAAATAATAACATTATCACGACGACTGATCGATTCAAGTCTATCCAACTCTTCATCAAACTTTGATAATTTTTCGCTCATTTCGTCTACCTTATCATTCACAGCATCGATGTCCGAATATATCAAGTCCTGATTTTGCTTCATATTGTTGATATCAGACCGTATTTCCTTGACTGCGTTTTCAAGTTGTCCACATGTCGAGTTTATAGATTGCACTTCGGATTTTAGTGAAGAGATTTCTGATTTTACCTCGCGTAGTTCATTCATTAAAACATCTTTAACCTCTTCCAGAGTCAGTGGACCCGGGTTAGTTTCGATATCATTCGAACACATGAGTATCTGAGTGATAACCCTGGCTGGTGACACATCGCCTCCGAGAAAGCATGAGACCCGTGCATTCAGTGCATGGCAGCCAATCACTGTCTGACGTACGAAGCTTGTGACGTCACATGATACACAAAGAAATATATTTTCTTTTGGTATATAATGCTCAAAATTCATTTTTTCATGGAGGTGCAAAATACAGAACGAAGCTTGTAGGTGTAGTGTGAACAATAAAGCACAAATCAAAAGCCTGAACTGGACATCGGTCCCGACCGTGTACGGCGCGTACTCACTGTCTCTCGCTAGTCTCACTTGCCGGGTACCCACAGGTTGGGTGAAAGTTCCGATACGGGCTCGGTACACATCGATATTCACCATTTTCGATCCAGATATAATGAATACACTACTATATAGTTCCTCACATAAAGATGTGTCCTCAGGAAGCTTTTATAGACAAAATATAGAAAGTTTTGTCTGCTCCTCGTCTCACATGCTGTCTACACACCAGGGGTACAGAATCGTTTGTCGGCGTTCCAGTCACAGTCACAGCTCATAAAACTTTAAACACAGGCAAAGGAATCATCAGAGACCGTGATCGATTGTTTGCAGATATGTCAGAACTTGACATTGTCTCTGAGATGAACGACCAAGGCGTACTCTATGTAAAACATTTCACAACCCGGAAAAATGATGCTGTTCTAAAAACCAATACCTGCTTTTTTCATTTGCTTCACCAAATGCTCCAAAATCTCCTAAAGCAGGTTATTGTAACATCAATGTAGAAACGTACATTCCGAACCCTCTAAGGTGTTTCAAATGCCAAAACTTCGGTCATGGCGTCAATACTTGCACATTGTCTGTTGTATGTGCTCACTGTGGTGAGAAGACACATACAACAGAAGATTGTGACAGTACTGTCAAAAAATGTACAAACTGTGCAGGGGATCATTCCTCTTACTCTAGAAGCTGTCCTGTTTGGAAACGTCAAATGGAGATAAATATAAATCAAATTCACCCAAAACATTAGTTTTGCAGATGTCATCTTATGACTGTAACACATCTTCTCAGTCAACGCAAAAGTCTCAATCAACGTCAAACGTTCAACAAATCGTTAAAAAATAGGTCAAACCAAGAAAAATTCTTTGAAGAAACAAAGTGGCAGAGCCTCAAAAGGGTCAGATGATAAAATCAAATTATTGCTGGACTAGCGTTATAAATGAAAAGGAAGATATTTGTTTTGGGAAGTAGTGGCCAATATGTGTGGATGGCTATACAGGGGTGAGAAGTAGCAGCGAGAGCATATTACACAATCACCTCTCCGCTGTGACCAAGCAGACGAGGTGCGCATAGCGAGCGAATGAATTCCACCTACTGTAAAGCAGGCTGGAATTATGATTCTATCAGCTAATCACGTGACAGTCAGGCTTCCATGAGATTGCAACTGCGCATGCCCGAATCAGTGCAAAGCTGTGCTTTCGTAGAGATCAGACGTAAAAATCTCAGCTCTGGAAAATAAGTTTTCCAGTGAGATCATTTGAACTTTTTTAGCTGGTTACAGTTGTATAAATACAACCCAGCTCCCTATAAATCACTATAATTAGTGTAAAAACAGATATTATTATCTGTAATTGTGGAAACTTGAGTTTTTCGAAATATAAAAACCACGTGTTACCGAGTGCCGAGGCACGATAATGGCGGAGGCTTGTTTAACAAGTCCGTCAGCAGACAGTGATCACTCAAGTCAACATAGCAAATCTAAGTCCAAAAATAAAACTGACTGCAATGGTAAAAAATCCACTCGCGGGAAGATATCATCTGTTAGCAATAATGCTATCCCAGGCCCGAGTGGCCAAGCAGTCGAGAGTGAATCCTCTCTAATTCTGATGTCAGAGCTTGTGTCCGAGGTAAAAAACATGCGGGAAACTATGGACACTAGATTAGATGGTTTTCAGGAACAAATAGACTCGTTTTATTATGAAGGCGGAGAAGACCACACATATGGTCAATTTGACGATGACGACGAAATGGATTACATTGAACCGAGTCAGAATAAACTCCATAAAAGTTCACTGAGTGTAGGAACCGAAACCGGTTCCGTTGGCATTGCAAACCAGTTGCTCACCACACACCCTGCGCATGAACAGGAAGTGGCTATGCCTTCCGGAGAGGAGAATTTTGACGAGAATGGCCTTTTGAGTGCTGTCCGTTCTAACTTGCTGCTTGAGCAGCCAGAGGGTGAACCTATCGACGCAAAATTGGCTGAACTGGTAACTGAACTCTTTGAGACCAGACCGGACGAATCGTCCTTATCGACAAAAATGAAATCGATCAAGAGGCCTGAAAATTGCCATGGGTTGAAAACTCCCGAGGTAAACAAACTGCTGTGGGATTCTATCAATCCCGGAGCTAGGTCTATGGACTGTAGAATGCAAAAAGTACAGAATGGCGTGATTAAAGCTGCCACATGTGTTACCGCTACACTTGAAGTTCTGATGAAGAACAAGAAGCATATCCCTTCTCCCGTCTACTCGGAAATGGTTAACAAGTTATCAGATACATTGACTATGACCTCGTATTCCAACAGGGAAATTGTCCAGAGACGAAAAGAACTCATAAGACCACATCTGAATTTCCAGTATCGACCTTTATGTGCTCCAAGTGCACCCACTTCATGTGACTATCTGTTTGGTGATGATATTGCTAAAAGCCTGAAGGACATGAATATGGCCAGTCATCTTGGAAAATCAATCAGCAGAGGTCGTGGGTATCACCAGACTGCTCGCTACATGCCTTATAATAATCAGTTTGGCCGCAGAGGCAGAGGCAGAGGTCGTGGTCGTGGTCGTGGATTCCCACCTGGATATTTTTTAGCAGGGAACCCCCAATACAACAGAGGTTTCGAAAAGAGAAGAGGAGGGGGGAAGAACTAGCAGTATTGGCCCCAATGAGCGAGAGTGAGGATTCAGCTCAGGTAGGTCAGTGTCATCCCTTGAATTCAGAAGCTAATTTTAAAGCAGGTTCTATAGCTTCCTGTTTATCAGAGTGGCAGAAGCTGACCCATGACAGGCATATTTTAGACATTGTTTCAGGATTGAAAATAGATATGATAAAAACTCCTATGCAGTTTAAAGAGCCAAAACAAATTGAATTCAATGATCAAGAAAAGGAAATTGTTAACAGAGAAATTGAAGTTTTAAAAACACTTGGTGTCATTGAGCTGGCAGAAGAAACTGATGACCAATTCATTTCTAATATATTCATCAGAAAAAAGAAAAATAACAAATATAGAATGATTCTGAACTTGAAGCAATTGAACCAGTTTATAGAGTACCATCATTTTAAAATGGAAAACTTACAAACAGTATTGCATTTGTTGAAAAAGAATATGTACATGGCATCAGTTGACTTGACACATGCTTATTATTCAGTAAGTGTACATGAAGATCATAGAAAATATTTAAGGTTCAGGTGGAATGGGTACTTGTACCAATTCACATGTATGCCAAATGGGTTAGCTTGTGCTCCTCGGGTATTCACTAAGATACTTAAGCCAGTATTTTCACATTTGAGACTGCAAGGTAATCAGTGTATGGGGTATATTGATGACACCTATACTCAGGCGGAGACAAAAGCTGAATGCAAGGCATCAGTAGAGGGAATGGCAGAATTTCTGAAACATTTGGGCTTTACAATAAATCATGAAAAATCCAATTTTGAGCCCTCAAGGAGAATGAAATTCTTAGGTTTTATTCTGGATTCAGAACATATGAAAATAGAGTTACCAGATGATAAGGCAATGCACATTGCTGAGACATGCTCAGTGGTTCTCAAGAACACTCATCATGTGATAAGAGATATAGCTAGACTACTTGGATTGATTGTCTCATGTTTTCCTGCTGTAACATTTGGGCAGCTGCATTATAGATGTCTTGAAATGGAGAAGACAATAGCTCTGAAACATAGCAAAGGTGATTTTGATGCTACTATGTATCTATCACCTGAATCTAAACAAGAGGTAATTTGGTGGAAGGATAATGTGTTGGGATCAGTAAATGAAATCTGTCCCTTCCACAGCCCTGATTTTACAGTGACAACTGATGCTAGCCTACAAGGCTGGGGGGCAAATTTAGGACATAGTGTTGGAGGAAGATGGTCTGAGGAAGAGAAAGGTTATCACATTAATGTGTTGGAACTTAAGGCTATTCTGATGTCACTCCAAGCTCTGTCGCTAACAAACACTTTCAATGGAAAACATGTACATGTGCTCTCAGACAATACTACAGCTGTTTCTTATGTTCAAGCTATGGGAGGTACAAAATCTGTTGATTGTAACAAAATTGCAAAAGATATCTGGTTTTGGTGTATGGAAAGAGATATTTGGCTCACTATCTCTCACATAGCTGGTTCTAAAAACATAGAGGCAGATAAAGCATCCAGAAAATTTAATGATAGAACAGAATGGTCTCTCAATGCTTCAATATTTAAGAAAATCATGCAACATTTGAATGTGAACCCTACAATAGATATGTTTGCATCACGGCTAAATAGGAAACTGTCAAGATTCATTAGTTGGAGACCTGAACCAGAAGCAGTCGCAGTTGATGCGTTTCATGTGTCATGGGCAGAGGAATACTGTTATATGTTCCCCCCATTCTGTTTATTATCAAAATGTTTGCAGAAAATTGAAGCTGATAGAGCTAGGGTGATGATTATTGTCCCATGGTGGCCTACACAAGCTTGGTTTGCTCATTTGTTGCAATTATTGTGTTGTAGACCTTTGATGTTGCCTGTGCGAAAGGACCTGGTAACCAGTGTGGAAGGTCTCCCACATCCCATAGCCAGGAGGCTGAGACTGACAGCCTGCCTACTGTCCGGTATTGTTTCACACAGAGAGGAATTTCTGATGACGCAGCCAAGTTCCTTGTCAAATCTTGGAGAAAAGGAACACGCAAGCAGTATGCCTGTTACCTCACAAGATGGAAAAAGTTTTGTTCTCAAAGGAAAGTTGATTTCAGTTTGCCATCTTTAGCAGATGTGTTAGATTTCCTACTATCGCTAGTCAAGGCTGGACTGAGTTATAGCTCTGTGCACACTGCAAGATGTGCATTGTCTACTATTGTATTGCTTAATGATCAACCATGTGGTAGTCACCCAATGGTATCTAGGTTCCTTAAAGCTGTTTTTCAAGAGAACCCACCAGTTCCTAAATATCTGGAGGTGTGGAGTGTAAAAGATGTTCTTACATTTCTGCAGAGTTTGCAAACTATGTTTATTTCTTTGAAAGAGCTAACTATCAAGTTAGTACTGTTGGTGTCATTGACAACTGCCCAGAGAGGTCAAACGTTACATTTATTGAGTTTAAACAACATGACAGAGAAGAAATCTGACATTACTTTTCACTTTGCTGATTTAGTTAAGCAATCTAAACCTGGAAGACTGACAAAACCTCTGGTTCTTAAGGAGTATTCAGTGGACAGACGTGTGTGTGTAGTCACTGTTCTGAGAGAATACATAAGAAGAACTGCAGATTTGAGAGGTTCTGAGAAAAAACTGCTCATTACCTATATTAAACCTTATAAGGCAGTATCACGGGACACTGTATCACGGTGGATAAGGACTGGCCTGGCTCAAGCAGGTATTGACACTAACGTATTTGCTGCACACAGTACTAGGGCTGCAGCTACATCAGCAGCACGACAGGCCTCAGTGCCAATCAGAACAATACTTGACAAAGCAGACTGGTCATCTGAGCATACATTTGCCAGTTTCTATGATAAGACAATTGTTGCCAGAGATAATTGTTTTGCTGAAGCAATTCTGCAATGAGTTGAATGATTGGTAGAAGTATGGTTCGGTGATTTCAGAAAAGGAACAAAGTCTCCAAGTACAATTCTGTTATATGAATGCTTCAATTAGTTTCATGAAGTGTTTGGAAATATAGATATAGTTTGCTTACTGTTCTTTGCAAATGTACATTAAAAGAAATGTACATGTATTTTATTTGATAACTTCGCAATTGTTGTACTGAAAAACCTTTTGATAAAGTTATCAGGCAATATTGAAACATATCACATGTATTACTGTCATGGATGTTTTTATGGAAATAAAAGTCCTCATATGTTGTACAAGTTTGTTGGTGATTTATATTTCTGAGTTGAATTGAGAATCTGTTTATGAGGGAGCATCCATCTTCGAAGTCTCATGGAAGCCTGACTGTCACGTGATTAGCTGATAGAATCTAAAAGTTAAACGAGACTTACCTGTAAGTTGAAGTTTGACTGTGGTTCTATCAGCTAATCTACGTGAAGGAGGGGTTACATGCCCACCACTGTATTATCCCTCCCATAACTTGTTGGTTTTTTTAGTGGGCTACTCCCTCCTAAACTCTTTAAAGTCTGATTCGGGCATGCGCAGTTGCAATCTCATGTAACCCCTCCTTCACGTAGATTAGCTGATAGAACCACAGTCAAACTTCAACTTACAGGTAAGTCTCGTTTAACTTTTAGATTATGGGGTTTCCACTGTGAAAGCGGACAACCAGCAGCATAGCGATTGAGAACTTCTCACCTCAAACAGGCCACCGCGATACAAATCGCCGGCCATCCACACAGCACGATATAGGTATTAGAAAACCGTGGATAGACGAACAGCAAAAACAATCCAAAATTAGCGCAAAAAAATTATGAAAAGCGTGTGCTCGCTTATTGCCGTTATTTTAGCATTATCTGAGTTAGTTGGCAGTTAAAGCATTGATAATATTGTGCACGAAAGAGTCCATTGCACTGAGTGACAGGTGCACCCCGTCAGCCAAGTAATGTTCCGAGCTACATTTAACTGGATCAATCTGATCGTGGCGGACCCTGATCCCATGTAGCTCTTCAATTCTGTTAGCCAGTCTTCGATTGAGCTTTTTGCGAGAAAGTTCAAGCTTTTTTAATGTTCCCAGCCGCCGGCCACACAACACGTGGCAACATGAACGACCACACCAACCTGGTGTCCGGCAGACGTAGCTTGGCATACAGCAAATCGTATAGGATGTCGTCGTACATGCACCTGGCGGACATTTGGCACATGTCGTTTGAACCTAAATGGATCACGAGCCATTTGGGAGTGGTGTTACCCGCAGAAGCCAAGAGGTTGTTAAGGGAAGATCGGAAGTGGCGCCATCGCCTCCCGCCTCGGACATGCCATCGTGTAGTGCCATGACGTTGCAAATGTTGCTCCAAGCTCCCCCTCGCTCTGGCCATGTAGCTGTCGCCAATTACCCAGGCCACATCTGTAACATAGATCGGACAGCAGAAAAATTGCTACAACAACGTAATTAATAAAAGCCAAGCTAGTAAATATTAACTAGATTAAGTTAATTATTTGTGAGTATCTTATTAGAACCTAATATAGCCTTGGTATGCGCGAGATGACCATCTACCATAATGCTGAATTATACTTTCATCCAAACCATTAATCGCCGCAGTTGTAGCAGCGCCTATTCTGAAAGAATGTGAGGTATACTGGGTCACGTCATAACCGACATGTGATAGCGACTTATTGAGAATCGCCTGAAATTGATAGCGCGTTAGTGACGAGCCATAAAAATGGACAAAAAGCTGTGAGGTAGTGCATGGTTTGGACCTGAGATACCTAGCGAGAGCGCTAACAGGGCATAGTTCTGAGACAATAGCAGAAATTGAAAGCACTGCTCCTCTACCGAACTGGTCAGTTTTCGAAAACCTTATGCGCAATGTTAATCCCCGGTCGGAAAGTGAAACATCATTAATTTGCAGTGAAGTTTTTGGATCATCGGCCTGTGAACTGCAAACCAATTCGCTGACCCTAAGGAAACCAAAAAAGGCTAAGGTAAATGCTGATTTAAACATCTGAGCTTCGTAAGAAGAGCTGCGGATAACAGGCAAAGCATTGACGATTCGCTGAAGAATTGGGAAAATGATGGGCTTTCGTATGTCCCGTTTAACTTTAATCTTGTGCATTCCGATGATGGCTCTTCTAACCAAGAAATGTTCACAGTGATTGATACAGTTATTTAGTTTATGCCAGGTGGATAAGGCTGAAATGTAGGCCCTTACAGTACGAGGTGATTTACCTTGAATTGACATGTAGCCTATGAATTGCAGAAGCTGGTCTAGGCAAATGGGCCCGTCTAGTTGTAGGCTAAAGGCGCGCCTAAAATGTTGGAGACATTGTAGTGCCGTGTAATATGTGCGTCTTGTGTTGCGAGATAAAGAGGACGAGATTAGTCTACGAGATTCTGTCATACAATCTCCCAAATGTCTTTTGGTAAGCTGCTCTGTGTCGGGTCTGCGTCTGGAGCCACGTGTTGAAATCTCTGCCACTGAAAGCGCGAAAGAGCGTCAGCTATAGCGTTATCATGCGTGCTAATGTACTTGGAGTGGAATATTATGTTGTGCTGCAAGGAGAGTAAGACTAAGCACCTAACTAGCGCCATGACATTCTTGTTTTTGGATGATTGTTTGTTGATGATATGTACGACGGCTTGGTTGTCACATGTGAACATAACTTTTTTGTTGCTCAAACGATTTCCCCACATTTTTAACGCCACCACAATAGGAAATTCAAGGAGTGTCATATCCTTGGTATAGCCTTTTTGTATCCATGTTTGAGGCCAGGAAGCACATGTCCAGCTGCCCTGGAAATACGCCCCGAAGCCGTGTGTGCTAGATGCATCTGTGAAGAGCTGTAAGTGTTGACCAGTAAGCCAAATAGAATCATGAAACACAGATACACCATTGTATTGCTGCAGGAACTGTAACCATACTTGCAGGTCTTGTTTCATACTGTTAGTGAGTCTTATTCGATGATTGGGATGGACTTTTCCGCAAAGAGCATCAGTCAAGCGTCTACAAAAGGCCCTCCCGCACCTAACTGCGCGACACACAAAATACAGCTTACCTAATAGGGATTGTAACTGGTGAACTTCTAGTTTACGCTTTTGTGACTGCAGTAAGGTGACAATTTCCTGACACAACTGATTGATTTTTTCTGGTGGTATTCTAATCTCCATAGAAACGGTGTCTATGGTTAGGCCCAGGAAAGTGATGGTCGTGGTTGGTTGAACTGTTTTTTCTTGTGCTATGGGAATGCCAAATGTTGAAAAAGCTGAATGCTTGAATCTAACAGGTACATTTACCTGATTGGGCACGACCTCCCATTAGGAAATCATCTAGATAGTGCATGATGGATGTACTGTTGGTGTATTTGGTTATGCACCACTGCAAAAAACGGCTAAATGTTTCAAACAAGGCGCATGATATAGAACAGCCGAAAGGGAGACATTTGTCAAAATAATTTCCCTGAAAGTACATACCTAACAGGTGGAAATCCTCCGGACGCACTGGGAGCAAACGAAATGCTGACTTAACATCGAATTTCGCTAATTAAGCGCCATTGCCTCAACGCTGAACTAAACTTACCGCCTCATCGAACCGTGTGTACCGAACAGAGCAAAATTCCGCGGAAATTCCATCGTTGACGGACGATCCCCGGGGATGGGAGAGATGGTGTATAAGACGGTAGCTATCCGCGATTGTGGAGACATTTGATGTGTCAGATTTCTTTTTGACTAAACCAACGGGAGATACCTTGAGGTTTTGAATCGGGCGTGAGGGGAAAGGCCCGGCAATGAGACCAAGAGAGATTTCTTTCTGTAGCTTTATACTTACAATATCAGGAAGTTGCCTCGCTGATCTAAGGTTGGGAGCGTCGTTAGGAATGAACGAACCAGAGAACTGTAAATTACAACCTGAGGCAAAACCTACCTGTAATAGATCGGCGTCTTTGGGGCATACGGCATAGTACGCGGCGATCCATGGAATTAGTGTGTTATATTTTATGAGTACCGGAGCTAACGACATTGGCTGTTGGAGGCAAGCTGGCCCTGTTTCGGAGCCGCACTTGTGCATTGTTTGTTGTTTTGGTACGAAAAGAATTCCATTGCCGGGCACCGTGGTTTGAACTTTTGCATTTGGAACATTTGTGGGGATACTTGCAAGATATTCTTGAACACTGGGAAAGATTAAAATCCCAGCAGACTTGTTTATCAGTCACTGCGGTGACGGGACTAGCAGTGCTAGTCTTTGAATCTTTAGGAGTATAAAACTGCCTACCCTGAACCATGTAACGGAGCCACAGATCGCCATCGATGGCTCCCCAGGAACGCGTGGGATCTCTAGCCATTTTATGGCGGAAATAATAATCATAGGTGTACCACGAGTCATTACCGTACTTGTATGCAGCACCCCGAACTGCGTCGACGTATCCTAACAGCTCTTGAACCGTACCTGGGTGTTTTTGCAGGTAAATACTCATTAAAATGTGGAAGGCCGTAGTCCAGGAGGCAATAGTGAGGGGTTTAGAAGATTGCTTACCTGCCGGTTTAAACATGACCTGACCTGACTGGTTATAAACCATTTGTAAAGGGACATCGTCCTCCTGGGCAACGTTTTGAAAAGGAAGGAGTGTCTGGAAGTCTACGAACTCGCCGTTCCATATTTTTTGCCTTACAGAATTTTTAACGTGAGCTCCGACGTGGTCTGTTTGGTAAGAAAGTGGGGGCAAACCCGCATTAACTGCTGTGGCATCGGACACCTGGCTGTTTGTGGGAAGGCTTAGCTGTGAAGTTCCCCCACCCGAAGCTAGATTAGAAAGCCATTGTAGCGTGGCTTGAATGCTTGATGCAGAAGGAACTGTGCATGCAGCTATATCTGGATTAAACACAGTGCGCGCGTCTACCGCCTGCTGAAACACAGAGTGCGCTTCTGCCGCCGGCTGCGCTGCCGTGGTTTGGGTAACGGGCGCGGGCGTTAGGGACGGTGCTGCTAACAGTAAGTTTGGATCTATATGAACGGGATTGTTAATTCCCTGATGTAAACCAGAACCCAAGCTAAACCTACCTTGCGCTTGAGCGTTCCGAGGAGGATCCAAGGTCGGTCCTTGAATCCACCGGCGGGCTTTCTGTGCCGACTCCACTGCTGTCCCGTGTTGTCCTGCGTTTCTTTCCAACTGCAGGTTGTGGGACTATCCTGTGCTGTAACGCTGCTCTTCTTTTTGGGGGTCCCATTTCAGTTTGGCGGTGACGTTAGGTTGTTTAGCGGTGAATAGCTGTGCGCGACAGGCGAGTTCGGTGGTGACGCGAGAAGTGAGGAAACTCACCGTTATCTGTCGCGTGGTGTGATGACGTAGCAACTGATGACGCCATCTGTGACGTATTGTTTGCGGCTGCGCGTGCCAAGGTCATGTTTATAAACAAAGGCACGTGGTATGGCGACGCCAACAATAACACCAACGCTAAATGCGATTATTTAACAAATACGGATCACTTGGGGACATGGACGTGTCCGAAAACGTCCATTCTAGGGCACATAGCTTGTCGCCCTCGAAAACGGTGCGGGGTAGATCCCCAATTAATCCGCCTAAAAGATAGGTCTATCTAACAATATTGTGCAGTGGAACTGTAGAGGACTCGAGACAAATGGTAATGGAATACAGCTATTAATCCAGGATTTAACACCACCAGCGTTCTGTCTGCAAGAGACGTATCTGAAACAGACAGATAATGTTAACTTACGTCAGTTTGCAGCCTATCATTATTTTTCCCCTCCAGGTGATAGAGCCACTGGAGGTTCTACTATCCTTATACGACAGGGTGTTATTCACAGCCCTGTTACACTAAACACTAATCTCCAAGCTGTTGCAGTGCGAATTACTCTGGATGTAGCATTTACGTTATGCTCTCTGTATATTCCGCCTTCATCGAACCTTCAGCTGACTGATCTTCAATCACTCTATGATCAACTCCCAAAGCCATGTGTTATTATGGGTGACCTAAACGGTCACAACCCACTCTGGGGCAGTACTAACACTAATACTAAAGGCAAAATACTGGAAGATTTCATTTCCAATAATGACCTGTGCATATTTAATGATGACTCAAGCACCTATCTGCATCCTGCAACTGGCACTTATTCTTCTTTGGATTTGTCTCTTGCAGATTCTAACCTCCTGAATGAATTTGATTGGTCTGTTCATAATGACTTTTGTGGAAGTGACCACTTCCCAACTATCCTTTCAGAAATAACTCCATCTGATTCTCCATCGTATACTAGATGGAACTTTTCGAAGGCTAACTGGTCTGTATATCAAACTATATGTAAATCGAAACTGCGACCTGAATGTTTCAGTGATATAACTGATCCCATTCAAAATTTTGATAGCTGATGAGTGTATACCAAAGTCCTCTACGACTCCACATGTACGAAAACCATGGTTTCATACAGAATGTAGACAAGCCAGAAAAGCGAGGAAAAAGGCAGAGCGTTATTTCCGCCATCATCCAACTGTCCATAACTTAAATAAATTTTAAAATACTCAATGCAAAGGCGCGTCGTACCTTTAAACAAAACAAACGACAATCTTGAAGAAATTATGTCTCAAAAATTAATTCGCGCACGCCAATGTCTAAGGTATGGAACATGGTTCAAAGAATTAAAGGCAAAGGTTCAAAATCTGCTAATTTTGCTAATTTGATAATTTAATTACTGACAAGTCTACAATTGCAAATAAAACCGGCGAAACTCTTGCCAAAATTTCATCATCGGCAAATTATGTCCTTGAGTTTCAGAGATACCAGAAACAACAGGAAAAGACAAAACTTAATTTCGAATCAAATAACGGTGAAAATTATAACGAAGTGTTTTCATTACATGAGCTACATACTGCTCTTGAGCAAGCTCATGACACTGCAGCGGGTGATGATAATATACATTACCAGCTACTGAAACACTTACCTGAACCATGTCTAATCACACTTTTAGATAAATTTGACCAAATATGGACGTCTGGAGCATTTCCTCCTTCGTGGCGTAATGCCAGTGTAGTCCCAATACCAAAACCTGGCAGGGATCATACAGATCCGTCTTATTACAGACCGATATCTCTAACTAGCTGTGTCTTTAAAACCATGGAACGTATGGTGAATAATAGATTAACTTGGTATCTTGAAACCAATAACCTTATAACATTGATCATCTGGTACGTTTAGAATCCTTTGTTAAAAATGCTATAGTATATAAACAACATGCTGTATCAATTTTCTTTGATCTTGAGAAAGCTTATGATATGACCTGGAAGCATGGCATTTTGAAGTATTTATATGATTTTGGTTGAGAGGCCGTTTGCCTCTTTTTATATCACAGTTTTTAAAAGACAGGCAATTTCAAGTCCGAGTGGGTTCAACCCTGTCTGATCATTATAATCATGATCGGGGTGTCCCACAAGGACGTATTTTGTCTGTCACACTGTTTAGCATCAAGATCAATAGTTTATCAACAGTTTTAAATGATTCAGTTGATGGATCATTATTTGTGGATGATTTCAATATTTCTTGTCGTGGTAAAAATATGCATACTATTGAACGGCAACTGCAGTTATGTTTAAACAAAATAAATAAATGGTGTCTTGAAAACGGCTTAAAATTTTCTAAATCAAAAACTAATTGTAAACATTTTTGTAGAAAATATAAGCCTCATAAGGACCCAGAACTATCTTTAAATGGCACTCCCATCAAAGTTGTAAAGGAGGCCAAATTCCTGGGCCTCAATTTCGATTCCCATTTAACATTCCTGCCACATATTAAATCCCTTAAGGCTAAATGCCTGAAGGCACTCGATTTGTTAAAGGTTGTCTCCAATTCAAAGTGGGGAGGGGATCAAACTACCCTCCTTCACTTATATAGATCATTGGTGCGATCTAAACTTGATTATGGCTCGATCGTATATGGCGGAGCCTGCAAAAGCAACCTTAAACTACTTGATTCTGTTCACCACCAAGGTCTCAGACTTTGTCTTGGATCATTTAGAACTTTTCCAGTTGATAGTCTCTACGTCGAGGCAGATGAGCCTTCTCTTACCCAACGCCGTATAAATTATCTTTACAATATATTACCAAACTATATTTTAACGAATTTAACCCTGCATTTAACTCTTTATGAGGATTTGTATAACAAAAAGCCTTCTCTTGTTCCGCCTCTTTGACACAGAATTAAACCATTCATATCTGCTGCCGGAATTGAGCTGGAGAATATATCTCCTTCTCGTCTTCTTTCTTCTCCTCCTTGGTGAGGCCAGTCGTTGACTTAACATTAACCACATTTAAAAAAATCCGAAACTAATGATCTACAGTATAAACAAGAATTTAGTCTTGTATACATCCACTTTTGATAGAAATTATTGAAGTGTATAATGAGCTTGCTACTGGCCAATGCGACGTCGTCTTTTGTTGGTTACCTAGCCACGTTGGCATTTCTGGGAATACAATGGCTGATCTTGCTGCTAAGGCAGCACTCAATAAATCTGTGACACCACTTCTTATTCCATACTCTGATTACAAAGCTAGCATTAGAACTTACATCCGTGATCTGATGCAAAAGAAGTGGGACACCCAAGTAGGTATTAACAAATTGAATGAAATAAAACTTATATTGGTGAGAGAGAGAGAGAGAGAGAGAGAGAGAGAGAGAGAGAGAGAGAGAGAGAGAGAGAGAGAGAGAGAGAGAGAGAGAGAGAGAGAGAGAGAGAGAGAGAGAGAGAGAGAGAGAGAGAGCATTTCATGCTTAGTGTTCTTCTTTACGCAGATGATATTGATTGCGCTCATTGCAGGAGACGAAAATTCTTTACAGTCTATGTTAGACTGTGTCAGTCAATGGTGCAGAACATGGCGTTTGCAGATTAATGCTTTGAAGACCAAAATAGTTCATTATAGACCTGTTTCTATGGCAAGAACGGAGTTCAGATTTTCTTGTGGCAACGACGACATCGATGTATGTAACGCCTATAAATATCTAGGACTGTGGTTACAGGAACACCTTGATCTTAATTTCACTGCAAAGGAAATCGCTAAGTCTGCTGGAAGAGCACTGGGTATTTTAATTAGTAAATTCAAAGCAGTCGGTGGGATGCATTATGATGTGTTTAACAAACTTTATGATAACTTAGTTCAGCCAATACTGTCGTATGGCTCTGCTGTTTGGGGGTCACGTGAATTCAGTTGTATAAATGCTATCCAAAATAGGGCATGTCGTTTCTTTTTGGGTGTAGGTCGTAATACCCCGAACTTAGCCGTAAGAGGCGAGATGGGTTGGTTTTCTAACCTCACAAAACATCGTATTGAATCTGTCCGTTATTGGAAGCGCCTACAATATTTTAAGATCAATAGTATTATAAGCAATATTCACAACTGGTCATTGTCCTTCCGTAAGTCATGGGATAACAAAGTTTTACAATTATTGATCTCTTTGCATTTACCTCTTGTTGACAAGCTGCGTATTTCACCAATGGATTTCATTTTCATAAAAGAGAAGTTGTTTGATATTGATTATTGTAACTGGTATTCACAACTATGGGATGATACTGGCTGTTGTAACGGCAACAAACTACGAACGTTCCGGCTGTTTAAGACCTCTTTATCAGTATCAACAAATGCCCACACTATTTTCAATAGTTCTCAACGAAGTATCTTGGCCAAACTACGATGTGGAACTTTACCTCTGGAGATTGAACTTGGTCGTTTCTCACGGCCTAAAACCCCTCTTGAACAACGACTATGTAAATATTGTAAGAATAGAGCAGTTGAAGACGAGGTCTATTTTCTATCGAAATGTAATATATATTCCGATATAAGGTCCGTTTTATGGCAAAAGGCACGCTCTCTTAACCCTCTGTTTAGCTTGATGACTCCTGTCGACTATTTTTATTATGGAATGAGATAACCTAGTATATTTCTTAGCTGCTTCAGTGTTACTTATGTTTAAAAGAAGAAAATTATTATAACATATGATATTACACCATCCATCTTATCTCTAAATTTTACTATGTGTGTATAGGGATAGATTTTATCTATGCATTGTTTTATGGGTTTTATGTGTCTCGTAGGCCTGTAAAGGCCGGGCAGATGTTTTATATGTGATACAGAAGATTTTATATATTATGTAAACATCTGCGTGACATATGGAAATATGGCAACAGCTACCCCAGGTCAAATCTCTTTATTTCATTACTGAAGAGGCCACAGGCCTATAGTACAAAATATAAAAACAATAATGGCATACAATCACAATGTTTGCAAACGTTATTTTCTTTGTTCAAAAGCATGGTGGATATACATACCAAGTTTACGAATATAAGTTGTATTATTAGAGTTCATTATCAAATTAAATTTAAACATGGTAGGATGTGAATAGTAATATTGTGGTAGATATTTTGTCCTTAAATCAGCATAGTAAGGACATACCAGCAAAAAGTGGAATTCATCTTCAATTACATTTAGTGCACAAAATTTGCAAAATCTGTTATCTCTTGGAATATTATAATATCTGCCCTTCTCGATCATAAGATCATGTGAAGAGCATCTAAATCTGGATAATGAAACATGGAATTTTCTAAGATTGATATCGTGTAGGTATTGCTCTGTATGGAAAAAAGATTTAAAAGTACTGTAAAAAGTGGATTTTGGCGACTGTATTAAAGATGAGTTCCAGGTCTGGATGTACATATCTTTTAATCTTTGCGATAAAGCATTATAAAATGACTTCGGGCTGGTAATCTTTTGTGACAAAAATACATCACTAAAACCACAATGATTTAGTAAATTTCTAACATTCGTTACCCAATTTGATTTACCGTTGGTGTCAAACAAATACATCATGTTATAACATTTCTTAGGAAATCTTGATGCAGGCATATTCAAGAGCTTTACCCAGTATTTGATAACTTTTATCTGTGCTTCTAGATAAAGTGGGAAGCGACCGCATTCACCATAGATCATCACATTTGGGGTATTTAATTTAACTCCTAAGACTTTTTTACACGCGTACAAGTGAACCTTTTCCAATGCTTCCAACCGAGAAAACCCCCAAACCTCTGCCCCATATAGCAAAATTGGTTTAATTTTTGTATCAAATATTTTGAAATATGTTTTGAAATTTACATTGCCCAATTTCTTTAAATTACTGTAAATGCCCATAAAAACCTTCCGTCCCTGTAAAGCAGCACTATTCTCATCAGAGATCAGAGCCCGGTTATCATCACCAATCACTGGGCATGTTCTAAAAGCCATTGTGTATTCAAATACTTTAATTAGTGACAGTTTTCTGCTTGGGTTATTACCAAGAAAGCCGCGAGATCAATAGTAAAGACAATTTGACTCAATGCAAATATAAGCTGCAGACAACTAGGGCAACTGTATACTGGTTTGCATGTTGGTATCTTTGAAGCGTACATTTACAATACCGTTGCTTGCATCTATACCCAACGTCTTGTAACAATGGCGGTTGACATCATGCATGACAAGGACCTGAAGCCAAACTATGTTTATCCGGTAGATAAGCAACAGGAGGTGCTTCCATTTTAGGACGACAGGGTATGATTTATAGCCCCGTCTGCCTGAATACAAATCTTCAAACCGTTGCTGTTCGTCTGCTTCTGCACATTGCGTTAACCCCTGTGCATCTTGTATATGCCTCCTTTCTCTGACATTTGACTGTAGGAACTTCAAACTCTATATGATCAGCTTCCAAATCCGTGTATCATCATGGGTGATCTCAACAGACAGAACCCCTTTGGGGAAGTGCAAATACTAATAAAAAAGGTAAAATCCTTGAGGAAATTATTTCAGAAAATAACATAATATGTATATATAATGATATTCGATTTATTTACATCCAGCCATTGGAACATATTCTGCTTTCGATCTAGCACTCATCAATTCCCCTTGGGTAATTAATTTGACTGTATGATCCATGATTGCCTAAGTCAGCACTTTGATCCCTGGTGATCCCACCTGTATCAAGAAGGACCTTCAACAAGGCTGACTGGTCATTATATGAGACAATATGCACTGATCGCTTAAAACATGACATTTTCAGGAACACTGAAGATCCTATACAGTTGTTTTCGGATATATTTAATGACATTGCTGTCCAAACAATACCAAAGTCCTCTGCAACTCCACATATTCGTAAATCATGGTTCAACAATTAAAGGAAGAAAGCAGAAAAATAGATCAAGTCAAAATTTCGCATTTTCACCATCTGAAGGATGGTGACAACTTGAAGTTATCAACTGATAAAGTTGACATAGTAAACAAACCTGGCAAAACTGTACCCAAATCATCAAATTATGAAAACAAATTATCAACAGGAGAAGAAAAAAATAGATTTCAGGTCATACTATGGTGAAGATTATAGTGAATTATTTTCATGTCATAATCTACGTACTGCCCTTTATCAAGTTCACGATACATCATTTTTCTAAATCTAATTGTACACATCTTTGCAGAAAATATAGACCACATAAGGACCCAGAGCTGTTTTCAAATGGCACCCCCATCAGAGTTGTAAAGGAAGTTCTTAGGTTCTAGTTTTTACTCCCATTTCACGTTTTTGCCACATATTAAATTCCTTGAATGCTTGAAGGCACACAATATGTTAAAAGTTGTTTCCGATTCAAAGTGAGGTGGATATCTATCTTGTCTCCTGCACCTGAATAGATCACCGACCCGCTCACAACTTAATCACTGCTATATCGTAGATTGATCGTAGATACTTGATTCTGTTGACCACAAAGGTCCAATACTTTGCGTTCTATTAGCAGTCCTTACGTTGGAGCAGAAGAGCCTTCTCTTAACCAAGTCCACACAAAACTCTCTTTGCAGTATGTTACAAAACTGTATGCCGATGGGTCCAACCCTGCATGCAAATGTCTGTTTAATTCAATCTATGATGATCTGTATTATGAAACATCTTCACTCATTGCACCCTATGTCCTTGGTCCATAGTAAGGTGATCTCCGTTCAGTTGCTGGCGATCGATAGCCCGCTTTTATATTGTATTGTTAAATATAATGATATATTTTTATGGTTACATACACGTTTTAAACAACATTTGTGTGCCTAGTAATTTAACAGTTCTTTGATGACTGGGTGTTATAATAACAACATGTATGTATTATCTATGAGAAACGTTTCTGGTCATGGTATGGCTGAAAGTCTCTTATTGTAACTCACTCACTTATTGAATATCTCTACTATTTGAATGCAGTATGTGCTGAAACTTTATTGTTGTTTCAGAATGCTTAGTATTATCCGCTGTCCGGGGAGGTCCAGGGCGAAGACATGGCGGTTGGTACCAGCAATCTGCTTAGTGTGTGTCATGTATTGGCTGAGAAGTCGCTTTGAGTTTGAGACGGATACACGAGGAGACAATGTCGCACCCCAAATTTCTTCAAGCAATGAAGTCGTGCGATATTTAAGCCTTAAAGACACTGAAGATGCTGATGTTTTGGATAATTTACATCAGTACAAATTCTCAATTAACTCCCAAAACTGTAGGGGCAGGCTCTCTGTGGTGGCGATAGTCCATACTGCTATGTACCATGTCAAAAAGCGTCAGAAGATTAGACAGACCCTCAGGGGATCCTCTGAACATGGGTCATTATTGACTGTTGTTTTCTTTGTGGGACAAACTATCAATGCGTCACTACAGGCAGAAGTTAAAAGAGAATCGAAGGAATATCGAGACATTGTACAAGGGAATTTCATAGATTCTTACCACAACCTGACCCACAAGCACATGATGGGTTACCACTGGGTTCTCACATATTGTAAACATGTGCGATATGTTATCAAAATGGACGATGATGTCGTTTTACATACAAACAACGTGTTGAGGTACCTGTTGTCGAACCCTGTCCCTGATGGAAATATACTGTGCTTCCTTATCGTGCATAGCAAAAGGCAGAAGAAAGGAAAGTGGAACATGTCTAAGAAGGAGTACCCCTTCCATTCGTACCCCCCATATTGTGGGGGGTTTGCCTACATAACAACGCTGCCCGTTATCAAGATGCTATACGACACTTCAGCTCACATAAAGTCAATATGGATTGATGATGCGTATGCAACCGGGATTTTAGCACTTGCATCGAACACGACACTGCAAGCATTGCCCAAAGGGACGAGATTTTGAGTGGCTGAGTAAGCCATCCGAATGTTATAAAACAGAAGGGATGTTCTTTTTTGTATGTTGCTTACAGGAGCAGAGCTATGTACTGGATGGGAACGCTTAGCGGGCGATGTTGTTAGCACAAGGACATGTGTGAACACTGAGTGCGTGTCGGTCTGCAGGTGATGCTAATTACTAAATAAACGTTATCTCACGAACGAGGACGTGACCATCATTTGATAGTGTCGCTTTTATACATAGAGGTCCACAAGGGCCGTTCTGTCTCAATTTGTACCTTAGTTTGCACTGGATGAAAAGACGGTCACATTATCATGCACTTTCCATAGTGTAAATCTATTCTTGTCCTGTGGTCCTTGAAGCCTTCCTTTCGTCAATGTTGAGTTATGCATAATTTGAAGCAAGGAGGTATTACGTCATAGCATCAATATGTTTTCCTTCGGGATTATGATTTTCCTTCTTGTAATGTTTTGACACACAAAGAAATTTCTTGAAACATGTTTTGAAATTTACCCCTCGATGGCTTTTATTGTTTATGTATGTGTTTAATGTATTATGAATGTATAAGTTGGTTCAGTCACGATATAACTAAAATACTGCCGGTGTGACTTAAAATCTAAACTCACTCACTCATTGAGAATGTCCGCATTAGGTCATTACTACTCTCGGTACCGCCAAGTTTTCATGTATGCAGTCTACGTTTTGTGTATTATCTTGTTCTGGGCTTAATATTTACTGGACAGCTCACACGCTGAAGAAGTAAGTATATGTGAAATGATGACGGTGAATGAAATCACCTAATTGTATATGCTCAACAAAGGAGAACGTGAGGCTAGAACAATGTCTGATTGCATTGCTATGTATGCTGTCTGGGTCAGTAGATTATTTCCAAAAGTAATATAGGCCATATGCCCATGTCACACATCGAGAATTACAGAGTGAGTGAGTTTGTTATTATAAAGACTGTCTCAGTAACAATCGAAAAACTATCAATGCATCGACAGTATGTGCGACTATCGATAGTTTAGTAATTGACTTTGGTGACAAATATTTATGTTGATTGGTATCTTTTTATTGTTTGGGTGCAGGCTTGCAGCTTCAAATGGACCGGGGGCGGTGGGGTAGCCTAGTGGTTAAAGCGTTGGCTCGTCACGCCGAAGACCCGGGTTCGATTCCCCACATGGGCACAATGTGTTAAGCCCATTTCTGGTGTCCCCCGCCGTGATATTGCAGGAATATTGCTAAACGCGGCGTAAAACTAAACTCAGTCAGTCAGTCAAATGAACCGTAAGTTCAAAGAAGGTGTTTCCAAAACAAAGACAAAAAGTGTGACCTTCTATCATTAACTTAAAAGAATTCGGTAAGTTCTAGTTGAAGACCCAGGTTCAGCTGATCTTTTAAATCACTTTTGTGGTAGAGTTTGTTTTGGACATTATTGTAAATTAAGTACCAAAAGATCAGCTGGAATTTGACAGATATCACTACTCATCTCCTTTATAAAATGTCTTAAGATGTAGTCATGCCTGGCCATCATCTGATGCTGCTCCGTAACATTAGAGCTGCACGTCCAGGTTTGTACAGAGAGCGAGTCTTTAAAGATCGTCAAATCCTTTTGAATGTTTTGATGACAGAGAATTCCACATACGTTACAGAATCAACAAACAAAGTGTACGTTTTATCATCCCGCTTCCCACAGAAGCCATTCCCTTTCCGCGTCTGAACAATATTTTAAATGTTGCATTGAGGTTTTATGCGTCCAACGAGTTGCGTCCAAGGTTTATTCAGATTCCATCACGAGATAGAAAGAGACAAGTGATGGTTGTTTTTTCACAATATTGCTCAATTACCAAATGTAATAGGGGCTATTGATTGTACTCATATATCTATTGCAACCAAGAGTGGACTCGAGGCTGCGAGGTTTATCAATCGGGAGGGATTTAGTTCAATCAACACATGTCAATAAATTTGGTTAAAATGAACAATTATTGTTTGTTGTATTTTGCTGTATCAGGTACGTTAGTACTAAGATATGTTATTCTCCTAACTCTATCTGTTTAATATTCATTTTCTCTTGACATTTCACAAAATGGAATAGTATTGTAAAAGTATGTTGCAATAGACTATCTCTATCGCTATAGTATGTTGCAATAGACTATCGCTATCGCAATCGTTGTTTCCCCCTCAATAGTCACCCTTTAGTAACATAGCTTGATATGTATATACTGATAAATGTTTTAAGATGCTTGCATTTGATGCTTGCATTAGCATATTAAACTTGTGGATTGTTGGATATTCATAAAATTGTAAAGGAATGTACAAACGTTGCATTGTTCTAAATATTTATTACAAATACGGTAAGTAAGAAGTGATATTCATCTTCTATATATCACCGTTTGCAAATATTACATAATCTGTCATTTATAGCCTCTCCAATATACCTGCCTGTTTCTATTTGTAGTTTATGAGAGCCCAATCTAAATTGAGCAAGAAGACGTTTATGTTTAAAATAGGTGACTGTGAGGATGTATGATTCAACATCGAAAATAGGTTTAAACAACAAATATTGAAATGTGTTTGTGCCCTTTACTAGTGCAGAATGGCAGTCCTGTTGATAGGAAACTTTGAGTCTACCTAAAGATTCAGCTAAATAAAACGTTTCATTTCGAACCATCTTTTCTTGCCACACAAATCCGAATCCATAGACTTGTAATGTATGCTTTATCCTAGATGCCCAGCTCTTACATCCATTACTTTCCATTTGTACAAACATATTATAACATTTCTTTACATAACGTTCATTTGATATTTTCAATATTTTACACCAGTATTTGGTAGACCTTTTGATGATAAACGTTAAACGTTGACATTGATCTAAATATATCAAATAGAACTTGCTTAGCCTGAAGACATACATTTTCTATGTGCTTGGTCCATACTAACGACCTACTGAATAACATACCTAGATATTTATACGAGGAAACACATTCTATTTATGGAGTAGGAAGAATGTTCCATAGGGTTGGTGCTGCAAATTTGAATGACCTATGGCCAAAGTGTTTGAGACGAACTTGGGGAACTGAGAGAAGATGTTGATTCTGAGAGCGGAGAGAACGGGCAGGCATATATGTTGACAACATCTCAGAGAGGTATGGAGGAGCTAGGCCGTGTTTGCAGCGGAAAACAAGAGTGCAGATCTTGAAATGAATTCTTGCTTCAACCGGCAGCCAATGCAGACTCTGGAGGATTGGGGTTATGTGAGTCCATTTGGATGTTTTAGTGACAACTCTGGCGGCAGCATTCTGAAGTTTTTGAAGTCTGAAGAGAAGATCATTGGAGATTCCAAACAGTAGGCTATTGCAATAGTCAATCCTGGAGAGAACAAGTGACTGAGTGAGAACTTTAGCAGCATCTGTGGTTACAAGATGGCGGATGTTACCAATAGAGTGGAGATGGAAGTAGCCTACTCTACAGAGATGGTTCACATGTTGCTCCATGGTGAGACAAGGATCAATTTGTACACCATTACAGAACCATTTTTCATATTTAGACAGCCTTCTACCTTTCTGAAAACTATTGCATTTGTTCTTTTCCATATCTACAGTCAAACAGTTCTCAAGACAAAGGTCTTTTAGAACATAAGTCTTATCTGTAAACCAAACACTGTATCAGAAATCATCAGCAAATATAAGAAGACATAACTGATATAAGCTGAATTCCTGGTACGCAACAAGCTTCTATTTCATAAGCTAGTTCATTGATAACAATGGAAAAAGAAAAGGGCTTAAGACACACCCTTGCCGTAGACCCAGCGGGACAATCAAAACATTTTGCAAATTATTAAATTTAGTATATGATTTAACACTTGCATGGAGAGCATGGATTGATTTTAGCATTTTACTGCTTACTCCTCTGAGCTTTAAAATGTAGTCTTCCTGCTAGTCTTACTGCCGGTACACCGTAACACACATGCTGGGGGATATCAGCTTCAAGAGAAGTTTAATCATGCCAGAGTGAGTTCCACAATGTGATGGTTCGCTGGGAAGTATAATCATGCAAGAGTGAGTTCCACAATGTGATGGTTCGCTGGGAAGTATAATCATGCCAGACTGAGCTCCACAATGTGATGGTTCGCTGGGAAGTATAATCATGCCAGAGTGAGCTCCACAATGTGATGGTTCGCTGGGAAGTATAATCATGCCAGACTGAGCTCCACAATGTGATGGTTCGCTGGGAAGTATAATCATGCCAGAGTGAGTTCCACAATGTGATGGTTCGCTGGGAAGTATAATCATGCCAGACTGAGTTCCACAATTTGATGGTTCGCTGGGGAGTATAATCATGCCAGAGTGAGTTCCTCAATGTGATGGTTCGCTGGGAAGTATAATCATGCCAGACTGAGCTCCACAATGTGATGGTTCGCTGGGAAGTATAATCATGCCAGAGTGAGTTCCACAATGTGATGGTTCGCTGGGAAGTATAATCATGCCAGACTGAGATTCACAATGTGATGGTTCGCTGGGAAGTATAATCATGCCAGAGTGAGTTCCACAATGTGATGGTTCGCTGGGAAGTATAATCATGCCAGAGTGAGTTTCACAATGTGATGGTTCGCTGGGAAGTATAATCATGCCAGAGTGAGCTCCACAATGTGATGGTTCGCTGGGAAGTATAATCATGCCAGACTGAGTTCCACAATGTGATGGTTCGCTGGGAAGTATAATCATGCCAGAGTGAGTTCCACAATGTGATGGTTCGCTGGGAAGTATAATCATGCCAGACTGAGCTCCACAATGTGATGGTTCGCTGGGAAGTATAATCATGCCAGAGTGAGTTCCACAATGTGATGGTTCGCTGGGAAGTATAATCATGCCAGACTGAGTTCCACAATTTGATGGTTCGCTGGGGAGTATAATCATGCCAGAGTGAGTTCCTCAATGTGATGGTTCGCTGGGAAGTATAATCATGCCAGACTGAGCTCCACAATGTGATGGTTCGCTGGGAAGTATAATCATGCCAGACTGAGCTCCACAATGTGATGGTTCTGGGGAGTATAATCATGCCAGAGTGAGTTCCACAATGTGATGGTTCGCTGGGGTATAATCATGCCAGAGTATAATGGGAAGAGCTCCACATGTGATGGTTCGCTGGGAAGTATAATCAGTGCCAGAGTGAGTTCCACAATGTGATGGTTCGCTGGGAAGTATAATCATGCCAGAGTGAGTTCCACAATGTGATGGTTCGCTGGGAAGTATAATCATGCCAGACTGAGTTCCACAATGATGGTTCGCTGGGAAGTATAATCATGCCAGAGTGAGCTCCACAATGTGATGGTTCGCTGGGAAGTATAATCATGCAAGAGCTGAGTATAATCCACAATGAGTGATGGTTCGCTGGGAAGTATAATCATGCCAGAGTGAGTTCCACAATGTGATGGTTCGCTGGGAAGTATAATCATGCCAGACTGAGCTCCACAATGTGATGGTTCGCTGGGAAGTATAATCATGCCAGAGTGAGTTCCACAATGTGATGGTTCGCTGGGAAGTATAATCATGCCAGAGTGAGCTCCACAATGTGATGGTTCGCTGGGAAGTATAATCATGCCAGAGTGAGTTCCACAATGTGATGGTTCGCTGGGAAGGAAGGATAAAAACCACTATCACACGCCTTAGCATACCGTCCATTAATATTCCAAAAAGGAGACTAATACAAGTGTCCTGTCATCCCAGACTGGTTGTTGGCTTGGGGGTGAGGTGAGGGGAAATGGGATTTAAATTTTATTATTCCATTGGCGCTATACACATATGATAATAATACACACATAATGAACCCAAAAATATCCATTTGTACTGTTATGAGGATGTCTTTTTGTTAATTAAGATGTCACATTCATTAACTTTTAGTTATTATGGGTGACAAAAGTTTAAAGCGCTGAGTATGGGTTTGAACTCGCATCTGGGACTTTGGCTGTGTAATTCACCTGTTGAGAGTAGGTGACAGTTACCACTCTCCTACCCAGTTTCGTGCGGCAAGCCAGCATAGTACCTCTGCCACAGGCCAGAAAAATGTGACGATTCGTCTCATCTTGCAATGTCCATTCAATATAATGTACAGGTTTCTTTTACTCTTTATTTTTGACGAGTCTACACATCTAACTAATCATGTTTAACAGAATGGTTTAGTTTCACTGAGAAAATATCCACAAACCTGTAACACTATTTCGATGTGCGTAGCGATCCTTTGTTTACATAGGTTGTACGGCTCCACGTGCTGTCATCGAAGCTGATGGAGAGCAAACGATGCATCCAGTTTGATATCTAAATATGTACTGTCATAGACCTTACTGTCGCAGTTGTGGAAGAATATATATGTAACAATGTAAAACGTTATGAACCGATCAAACAAGAACGAGAACGACTGAAGAAGCAGCTCGCTGAAATAAACACGCCAAACTCCTGTTGAAAACCGACCAACCAGTAGCGTATAAAGTCTGCTAACTTTTTTAAGCAATATTCTAGCAAAATTCTAGCGAAAAACACCAATGTTCGAAATTCTGGTTGTGTCCAACTTGACTTTCATCTCGCTGTGTTTCGCGTGCATCGCATTTTATTTTATTAGACTTAAAAAACGTTTGTTACATTATAAGATGGAGTGCGACGAACTGCTCTAACAAATGTTGGATGATGATAATAATAATAAAAACGACAAGCGAGAGAAACTGGTGGCGCTCGCGGTCAGCGGCAAAGCCAAACAATACTTGGGTGGGGGAGGCGACCACACTCCAGATAGAATTCACAAACTGCCAGCCGAAGAAATCGACAAGCTGTATCCGAGATACGAATCCAGACTCGGCGCCGAAATGACAAAACCCATAGGGTCTGTCATAACGCAGATCTACGCCAGCGTAGCGTCGTACTTCCTTCCCATTCCTACGGAACGTCGACTTTACGTGTGGGAAGATCTCGAGAAAGATCCGTTCATCGACCACGCTTTGAGCGCCGTCAGCTGCGTGCTGTACCACAGGTACGGCATGTTTTTAGCTCCGGTGACCGCGGCGATCATCACGGCAAAGCATTGTCAATTTAAAGATGAGTGAGTGAGTGAGTGAGTGATGAGTGAGTGAGTGAGTGAGTGAGTGAGTGAGTGAGTGAGTGAGTGAGTGAGTGAGTGAGTGAGTGAGTGAGTGAGTGAGTGAGTGAGTGAGTGAGTGAGTGAGTGAGTGAGTGAGTGAGTGAGTGAGTGAGTGAGTGAGTGAGTGAGTGAGTGAGTGAGTGGAGTGAGTGAGTGAGGAGTGAGTGAGTGAGGTGGAGTGAGTGAGTGAGTGAGTGAGTGAGTGAGTGAGTGAGTGAGTGAGTGAGTGAGTGAGTGAGTGAGTGAGTGAGTGAGTGAGTGAGTGAGTGAGTGAGTGAGTGAGTGAGTGAGTGAGTGAGTGAGTGAGTGAGTGAGTGAGTGAGTTATTATTTAACGTCACATCGGCAATATTGCAGCCATATCGTGACGAAAACATATTTGACATTGAAATGGAATATATGTATGTTATAAAAACCTGTTGACGAAGAACAGTAAAACAACTAGAATATCACAATTAGAATTAAAACTAGAGTGGAAAGTTAAAACTAATAGCACTATTTGGACAATACAATATAAAAACAGGCTATAGATCGCCAACAACTGAAGGTAGATCACCAAACTAGGGACCATGGGGACTTACAGTACTTTTGCTACCTGCATGGACCCTAGATGGATTTATATCACCCCTTCAGCCGCTGGCGATTGAAGTCAAATTTAACCAAAATTAACATGACACGAATACTACATTTCAAACAACTGGCAAATTTAAATTTCCTTTGAATGTTTCAGGACTTATGTACCCTCGCAGGAGGACAATAATTTTACGCTACTTCAACCCCTTTTGAGGGTACAGCCATTAACAATCTCAGTTACTAATCTAAACTACCAATAATAAAATATGTATCTATACTGAGTCAAAAAAGAAACTTCACATTCTTTCTTCAGGGCACTATAAAAGAACAAGAGATGGTAAGATGGTTAAATTGTTATTATTTCATTGCTGAGATCTGTGTGATGTACTCGATACACTGACAGTGCCATAATCAGTTCCATTAGGCTCCACCGCTATTCCAAAACATGGGTATACAGAATGTCAAGTCACAAGAATAAAAATGCGAAATTTCTCAGTTCAATATCGTGTATGGCCGCCCCGCGCATTCACCACTGCCAAACACCGTCTCCTCGTCGACTGCCTGATGCTTGTGAACACGTGGTTGGGGATTCTGCGCCATTGCTCTTGCAAGGCAGCGCCAAGTTCTTGCAAATTCTGAGGTTGGTTCCTAAGACCACGAAGCCTTCTCCCAAGTGCATCCCAAACGTGCTCTATTAGATTAAGGTCAGGGGACCTCGATGACCAGTCCATGACGTTGATTCCAGCGTTTTGAAGGAAATTTCGTGTCAACATCGCGGTATGCGGCCGAGCATTATCATGCTGGAACTGTAGACCTGGGCCATGAGCCGCCATGAAAGGAACGAGTTCAGGGGTGAGCACCTGGTTGCGGTAAGCAGCAGCTGTGAGGTTTCCACGGATGACTAGAAGACGGGAACGGTTGTTCCCACAGAAAGCACCCCACACCATGCAACTTCTGCCCCCCGAATCTGTCGACTTCCTGTACACAACATTGGGCATACCGTTCACGACGTCGTCTCCAGACTCTATGCCTGCCGTCCGCGAATCTGAGGGTAAACCTGGATTCATCCATAAAGACGACTCGATTCCAGTCTCTCTGGGTCCATCGGAGGTGACGTTGGGCCCACAGCAGACGTTGACGTTGATGAAACGGCGTCAATATTGGCCCACGATATGGACGTCGAGAATGGAGATTGGCAGCCCGCAACCGATTTCGAATGGTCTGTGAGGACAGTCGACCTCGAAACAGCTCAGCCCTGGTTCGTGTAGCCGGCAGAAATCTGTCACGTAGGTGACGTAGGACGATTTGACGGTCTTCTGCTCGTGATGTCACACGTGGACGACCCGACCTTGGGCGATCAGAAGTGGTGCCAGTTTGTTGTAGACGACCTCGCAAGTCATACACAGTACTGCGGCTGCATCCCATTGCTCTTGCGACGTCAATAACTGATCTTCCCGCTTGCAACATGCCAACGGCACGTTCACGTTGCCCATTGGACAATCGTGGCATTTCAAGTACCGTTAGAACTGTGGTTTAAAAGAGTTTTTTCAATTCTTGAGGCCAATGCAAACACGTGCATATGAAGAAAACTTCGATGCGAAGATCACGTGATCGACTGCACGTGCAAAACTTGGTTTGGCACTAACGTCATTTGCATGACGAATGGATGGGTTTGAGTGGGTTTTGCTAACGTTTTTCTAGAGTCGAAAAATAGGGATCCCATTTCGGATACATAGATGTATCATCAGAGAAAAATTATTCATTATTTTTCAAATTACATTTTGTGAAGTTTCTTTTTTGACTCAGTATATTTACAAATCAGTTAACAGGTCTAATTCTTTTGAAAATGCAATAATTAAATGAGAACTTATATTACTAAAAGATCCTTCATAGTTTGTGATTTGAAATAGATATCCCTTGTGATGGAATATTCAACACAGTCAAGCAGGACATGCTTGACCGTGATTCTTTCATCACAAGGGATACAAAACGGAGGATCCTCACCTATTAATAGGTATTCATGAGTGTATCTTGTGTGGCCAATACGACATCGTCGTATGATGACCTCTTCAAATCTGGACTGACAACCCAAGCAGGTGTAACCGATAGTTGGTTTTAGTGCATGTAATTTATTGATACCTACTTGGGTGTCACACTTCTTTTGCATCAGATCACGGATATAAGATCTAATAGCAGCTTTGTAATCAGCGTATGGGATCAGAAGTGGTGTCACAGATTTTTTGAGTGCTGCCTTAGCAGCAAGATCGGCCATTGTGTTCCCAGAAATGCCAACGTGGCTGGGTAACCAACAAAAGACGATGTCGCATTGGCCAGTAGCAAGCTCATTATACAATTCAATAATTTCTAATAAAAGTGGATGTTTACAAGAAAGATTTTTAATAGCCTGAAGACACGAAAGAGAATCGGAAAGTATTATGTATTGTTTATATTTACGGTGTTTATTAATATATTGAAGAGCTGTTAATATGGCGTTAGCTTCTGCTGTGAAAATAGAGCTGTTTTTTGGTAGTCGAGAAGATATTGTTCGGGATCCAATGACAGTGGCACATGCCACCGCGCCACCATCCTTGGATCCATCTGTAAATAAGGATTTGTATGTATTATATTTATTTTGTAATTGATTATATTCTTGTTTATATTGTAATTCATTAGTTACAGATTTCTTAACCTTTGTCAGAGTTACGTCAACTTCAGGCCTCACCAGTTGCCAAGGAGGAGAAGAAAGAAGACGAGAAGAAGATATATTTTCCAGCTCAATGCCGGCAGCAGAAATGAATGGTTTAATTCTCAAACCAAGAGGCGGAACAAGAGAAGGCTTTTTGTTGTACAGATCCTCATAAAGAGGATTAAAATACAGTTAAATGCAGGATTTGACTCATTAGAATATAGTTTTGTTACATACTGCAAGGATAATTTTATACGGCGTTGTGTAAGAGAAGGCTCATCAGCCTCTATAGAGAGACTGTCAACAGGAGAAGTTCTAAAGGACCCAAGACAAAGTCTTAGACCTTGATGGTGGACAGAATCGAATAGTTTGAGGTTGCTTTTGCAGGCTCCACCATAAACGATGGAACCATAATCAAGTTTGGAGCGTACCAGTGATCGATATAGATGTAGGAGGGTAGATTGATCCCCTCCCCACATAGAATTGGAAACGACTTTCAACAAGTCAAGTGCCTTCAGGCATTTAGTTTTAAGGGATTAAATATGTGGTACAAATGTTAAGTGTGAGTCAAACATAATACCCAAGAACTTGGCCTCCTTCACAACTTTGATGGGTGTGCCATTTAGAGATAGCTCTGGGTCTTTATGCGGTTTGTATTTACGGCAGAAATGTATACAATTAGTTTTGGATTTAGAAAATGTAAAGCCGTTTTCAAGACACCATTTATTTATCTTGTTTAAACACAACTGCAGTTGCCGTTCAATAGTATGCATATTTTAACCACGTCAAGAAATATTAAAATCATCCACAAACACTGATCCATCGATTGAATCATTTAAAACCTTGGATAAACTGTTGATCTTGATACTAAATAAAGTCACATACAAAATACTGCCTTGTGGGACACCCTGATCCTGATTGTAATGATCAGACAGGGTAGAACCCACGCGGACTTGAAATTGTCTGTCGTTTAAAAAGTTAGCTATAAATTGAGGCAAACGGCCTCGCAATCCGAAGCCATGTAAATCTCTTAAAATGCCATATTTCCACGTAGTGTCATAGGCCTTTTCAAGATAAAGAAAGATAGACACAGCTCGCTGTTGATTAATTAGAGCGTTTTTAACAAATGATTCCAAACGCACTAGGTGATCGACAGTACTTCTGTTTTTACGGAAACCACATTGTATATCTGTTATAAGGTTATTAGTTTCCAAGTACCAAACAAGTCGATTATTTATCATGCGTTCCATGGTTTTGCAAACACAGCTTGTAAGTGAAATCGGTCGATAATTGGACGGATCCGTATGAAGAGGAAGAGTGTTTAGCGAGAGTTTCACCCAGTTTGTTATCTGATTTATTGGTAAGTTATTGATCTCCATGTTTAAGATGATGGACACTATATTTAGTACCTTTACCTTTAATTTTCTGGACCATGTTCCAAACCTTGGACATGGGCGTTCGAGAATTTATTTTGGATACATAATTTTGCCAAGATTGGCGTTTATTCTGTTTAAAGGTACGCCGCGCTTTAGCATTTAACATTTTAAATTTATTTAAATTATGCACCATAGGATGGCGACGGAAATAATTTTCTGCTTTTTTCCTTGCCTTCCTAGCTTGTTTGCACTCATCGTTGAACCATGGTTTTCGGATATGTGGAATTGCAGAGGACTGTGGTATACACTCATCAGCTATGGTATTCAGTTCATCAGAAAAACAGTTAATAGCATCTGGAACGTCAATGAAAAGTTCAGGTTTCAGTTTTGTAGCACACAGTATTTCATATAAAGGCCAGTTAGCCTTTATAAAATTCCGCCTTGATGATGGAGGTACATCAGATGGAGTTACATGTTTTAGTATAGTAGGGAAATGGTCACTTCCACAGAGGTCATCGTGAACTGAACATTCAAATTCATTCAGTAGTTCTGAATTTGTGACTGACAAGTCGAGAGCAGAATAGGTTCCTGTACCAGGGTGTAAATATGTGTTGGAACCATCATTATAAATCCATAAATCATTATCTGAACAAAACTCCTCCAGTAATTTACCTTTAGCATTTGTATTTGCACTACCCCAGAGTGGGTTGTGTCCATTTAAATCTCCCATAATAATACAGGGCTGCGGGAGTTGGTCATATAGAGCTTGAAGATCAGATTTGTGAAACGTTGAAGACGGAGATATGTAGAGAGAGCATAATGTAAACGCAACGTGCAAAGTTAGTCGCACTGCAACAGCCTGAAGATTACAGGGCTATGGATAACGTTCTGTTTGACTAGGATGGAAGATCCTCCAGTCGCCGGAGGGGAAAAACAATGATATGCATTAAAATGACGAAGGTCAAAAGAATCTGTCTGTTTTAAATATGTCTCCTGTAGACAGATCGCTGATGGTATAAAATCTTGGACTTATAGCTGTAAATCGCTTAAATTAGTCCTCAGACCTCTGCAGTTCCACTGCACAACACTATTGGAATAAACTATCTTTTAGGGGGATTTATTGGGGATCTACCCCGCACCTGTTTGGAGGGCGACAAGCTGTGTGCCCTACTGCGGACGTTTTCGGACACGTCCATATCCTCAAGAGATCCATATTTGTTGTACAATTGAATTTTATTTTCCGACACTTTTTGGGGCTCTGCCACTTAGCTTATTCGATGAATCTGGCTTTTAACTTTTGGGTTTAGTGAGACCTTGTTGAGATCCTGTTGACGACTGAGAAGATGGTTCAGGGGATGACTCTAATTGTATTTGAGATGTACCAGGCAGTGACTCCCCTGTTTGAGTAGAGGTATTAGGTTGTGACTCTCCTGTTTGAGTAGAGGTAGTAGGTGAGAAAAGGTTAGGAGAATCCGTTTTCACCCAAGTCAAGTTTGTCTGACAGCTTGTGGATACTGTAACTATTCTAGTTGTTGTATCAGGCGTTCTTCTGGAAATTGAAGCATAGCTTTCAGTTTGTTCTGAGCTTAGGACTTGTCTTTTTGCATCTGCAAAGCTGATGTTCTGTGTGAACGTTATTTTATTAATTGCCATTTGTTGTTTCCAAACAGGACAGTCCTTAGAATAAGATAGATAATTCCCTGCGCAGTTGGTGCATTTTTTGACAGTGCTGACACAATCCTCTGCTGTGTGTGTCTTTTCACCACAGTGAGCACAGTGAGCACACACAACATACCCTGTTCATCTTTTGTGAAATCATGATGTACTGAGAGAAACCGGTCGCAACAAGCATTATATAATATGAAGGCATGAACATCATATAATTATATCAATAGGACTCTATGTTATACAGATATACAATGATGGGAAACATTCGTTATTTTTGAAAGCAATTTTCTAACAATAGCAACTTAACAACTTCAAGTGAATTAAGCCATTCAGGTGTTTTACAATGAAAGTCCCGAGTCCCGAACAGATGACCAACTTGATCCTGTTCTGGCATGTGGCTGCAAGTGTGAACCAGTTCACCCTCCGTCTCCAAAACACAATTCACAGGGCAGTTGTCTAAAATTTCAGTCAGTTCCGAAGCGTAAGAGAAAGTGAGAAGATTCTCAGCAAGTTTGATTGTATTTGCACTGTCTACTTCGTCCACACACGGGCAGTTTTCTCACCTTTTTTGATGCTCACCCTTTTACTTGTCCTAGAATCATCTTGAAACTTCCTCTTGGCATATTTTACACATTCACTACGGCCTTGAAAGTATTCATTGGACTGCATGACTCCTGCTACATCCAAGGTGTGTGATGTCTGCAGGATCTGCTTCCAGGAGTAGAAAGCTGCTTTACCATCCGGTTTACTGTGACGGCAGCCTAGTTCATAAGCTCTTGTCTGACCTCCATTATAGTTTTTCCTAACCAGTTTTGTCCCTTCCAGTCAGATGTCTTTAATAGCTTGGGATCGTCCAACACCCCACCGTCTCTCATATGGATTGGCTTCGGCTAATATTTTTGGATAGGTGCTCACTAACGCATGTCGAAGAGTGAAAGATTGAGTAAACTTAGCCAGAGCGACATTCTTCACAACACTGTAACTCACTGCATCCCATTTATGTTGAATTAAGATTTTTACACATCTACCCAATCTCTTCTGTTGTGCAGAAGAGGATTATAAACTGTTTTGAGCCGTATCCACGTCGCCAAAAGTCATTGCCTTCTTCATGTACATGTAATACTGCTCGGCACAAGTCAAGTTCAATCCAGACGGGATAATGTTGACTAAATGGTGAAGATTGTGTGTAGATCTGTCGTTTTTGTTCCATTGATATCTGTTCAGCAAAAGAAGTTGACAACTTTTCTAATTCTTCCTTATGTGGCATTTAGAAGATAGTGTGAGGAAGAGGAACACTTTTTATGAAGAGACAACTTCTTTATTGCAATATATATATATATTTCAACTAATATATTTTGTATTATGGGACTTTGGCCTTTATACTGAATAAAACATCTGTCTGTCTGTCTGTCAGTCTATACGTGAGCAGACAGAAAGTTCATCCGTCAGGAGAGACAATAGAAAATCAGCTAAAACAATGCTAAAACAATGCAGTAATTAACCAACACAATAGCTCAGATGCCACATCCCAAATTCCACATACAAAAATACCCATATCCCACATCCCACATCCCACATCCCACATGCCACATACCACATCCCACATGCCACATCCCACATGCCACATCCCACATGCCACATCCCAAATTCCACATACAAAAATACCACATCCCATATGCCACATGCCACATGCCACATGTCACATCCCAAATTCCACATACAAAAATACCACATCCCATATGCCACATGCCACATGCCACATCCCATATGCCACATGCCACATTCAATACCAAAACAATAGGTAAAACAATGCAGCAAATGACTGACTTGGTGGATTTAAAGAAGAATGTAAATGCGTGACTAATCAACTTGTCATGGCACTATTCAAACGGTTTCCCACGATAGCCTTGACACATCCCTTTCATAAGGATAAACCTTTGTATGTATATGATACATATGAACAGTCCACAGTCAGGTCGTTATGACTCACTCAGAGCGAACAGTGATGGGAATTCCAAGTTGCAGTCATCCACACAACAATAGTTTTTAAAATTTGATTTATACCTTGATATATTTTATAGCATGACTGCGATCTGGTAGAGTTCAACAGACACATTAGGGGCTAAAATACAAATGTGACTTCAGATCATTTTACAATATTACACATCTTACAAAACAGATTACAATGAACATCAATTGCATAAACAAAAAGTACTAAACTTTATTTTGACACACGTCAGCTGTTGAAGGGTGGCACTTTGTTGAACCTTTTATTCCTTGTTTTTTACATCTACATCTGTTGGTTACACAGCTACCCTTACAGGAACATACACTTGAGCCTTGTGTCCAACTTGCTGTACAACTTGTGTTTTACATCTACATCTGTTGGTTACACAGCTACCCTTACAGAAACATACACTTGAGCCTTGCGTCCAACTTGCTGTACAACTTGTGTTTTACATCTGCGTCTGTTGGTTACACAGCTACCCTTACAGAAACATACACTTGAGCCTTGTGTCCAACTTGCTGTACAACTTGTGTTTTACATCTACATCTGTTGGTTACACAGCTACCCTTACAGGAACATACACTTGAGCCTTGTGTCCTACTTGTGTTTTACATCTACGTCTGTTGGTTACACAGCTAACCTTACAAGAACATACACTTGAATCTTGTGTCCTACTTGTGTTTTACATCTACATCTGTTGGTTACACAGCTACCCTTACAGGAACATACACTTGAGCCTTGTGTCCTACTTGTGTTTTACATCTACATCTGTTGGTTACACAGCTACCCTTACAGGAACATACACTTGAGTCTTGTGTCCTACTTGTGTTTTACACCTACATCTGTTGGTTACACAGCTACCCTTACAGGAACATACACTTGAGCCTTGTGTCCTACTTGTGTTTTACATCTACATCTGTTGGTTACACAGCTACCCTTACAGGAACATACACTTGAGTATTGTGTCCTACTTGTGTTTTACATCTACATCTGTTGGTTACACTGCTAACCTTACAAGAACATACACTTGAGCCTTGTGTCCAACTTGCTATATATCTTGTGTTTTACATCTACATCTGTTGGTTACACTGCTAACCTTACAAGAACATACACTTGAGCCTTGTGTCCAACTTGCTATATATCTTGTGTTTTACATCTACATCTGTTGGTTACACTGCTAACCTTACAAGAACATACACTTGAGCCTTGTGTCCAACTTGCTATATATCTTGTGTTTTACATCTACATCTATTGGTTACACTGCTAACCTTACAGGAACATACACTTGAGTCTTGTGTCCTACTTGTGTTTTACATCTACGTCAGTTGGTTACACTGCTAACCTTACAAGAACATACACTTGAGTCTTGTGTCCTACTTGCTATATATCTTGTGTTTTACATCTACATCTGTTGGTTACACAGCTACCCTTACAGGAACATACACTTGAGTCTTGTGTCCTACTTGTGTTTTACATCTACGTCTGTTGGTTACACTGCTAACCTTACAGGAACATGCACTTGAGTCTTGTGTCCTACTTGCTTTACAACTTGTGTTTTACATCTACATCTGTTGGTTACACAGCTACCCTTACAGGAACATACACTTGAGCCTTGTGTCCTACTTGTGTTTTACATCTACGTCTGTTGGTTACACAGCTACCCTTACAAGAACATACACTTGAGTCTTGTGTCCTACTTGCTGTACAACTTGTGTTTTACATCTACATCTGTTGGTTACACAGCTACCCTTACAGGAACATACACTTGAGCCTGGTGTCCTACTTGTGTTTTACATCTACGTCTGTTGGTTACACAGCTACCCTTACAGAAACATACACGTGAGCCTTGTGCCCTACTTGTGTTTAACATCTACGTCTGTTGGTTACACTGCTACCCTTACAAGAACATACACTTGAGTCTTGTGTCTTACTTGCTGTACAACTTGTGTTTTACATCTACATCTGTTGGTTACACTGCAAACCTTACAAGAACATACACTTGAGCCTTGTGTCCTACTTGATGTACAACTTGTGGTTTACATCTACATCTGTTGGTTACACAGCTACCCTTACAGGAACATACACTTGAGTCTTGTGTCCTACTTGTGTTTTACATCTACGTCTGTTGGTTACACTGCTAACCTTACAAGAACATACACTTGAGCCTTGTGTCCTACTTGCTATATATCTTGTGTTTTACATCTACATCTGTTGGTTACACTGCTAACCTTACAAGAACATACACTTGAGTCTTGTGTCCTACTTGCTGTACAACTTGTGTTTTACATCTACATCTGTAGGTTACACAGCTACCCTTACAGGAACATACACTTGAGTCTTGTGTCCTACTTGTGTTTTACATCTACGTCTGTTGGTTACACAGCTACCCTTACAAGAACATACACTTGAGTCTTGTGTCTTACTTGCTATATATCTTGTGTTTTACATCTACATCTGTTGGTTACACTGCTAACCTTACAGGAACATACACTTGAGCCTTGTGTCCTACTTGCTGTACAACTTGTGTTTTACATCTACATCTGTTGGTTACACAGCTACCCTTACAGGAACATACACTTGAGCCTTGTGTCCTACTTGCTGTACAACATGTGTTTTACATCTACATCTGTTGGTTACACAGCTACTCTTACAGAAACATACACTTGAGCCTTGTGTCCTACTTGCTGTACAACTTGTGTTTTACATCTACATCTGTTGGTTACACAGCTACCCTTACAGGAACATACACGTGAGCCTTGTGTACTACTGGTGTTTTACATCTACGTCTGTTGGTTACACTGCTACCCTTACAAGAACATACACTTGAGTCTTGTGTCCTACTTGCTGTACAACTTGTGTTTTACATCTACATCTGTTGGTTACACAGCTAACCTTACAGGAACATACACTTGAGCCTTGTGTCCTACTTGTGTTTTACATCTACGTCTGTTGGTTACACTGCTACGCTTACAAGAACATACACTTGAGTTTTGTGTCCTACTTGCTGTACAACTTGTGTTTTACATCTACATCTGTTGGTTACACAGCTACCCTTACAGGAACATACACTTGAGCCTTGTGTCCTACTTGTGTTTTACATCTACGTCTGTTGGTTACACTGCTACCCTTACAAGAACATACACTTGAGTCTTGTGTAATACTTGCTATAAAACTTGTGTTGATTCTTGAAGCCTGGATGAGGGTGATGTTTTCAAGACTGTTGACATCCACATGCTGCAATGATCCACAACGTCGACATCACAGAAAACCAGTCAAAAGAGACGGCGCATTGTAACATCAAGTACAGATACCAAACCAACGTCTCCAATTGTGTCGAAATAGGATGTCGGCCGAAGCCCGGATAATATTTCACACGGACCCTGTGACCGTGACACCGGTGTAAATAAACATTGAGAACCTTCTGACGATTCTGAATATGGGTGTTGTGAAGGAACTTATTAACTTTCTGTTTTCGAATGTGAATGGTTTAAATTCCAAAATCTATGAAAATGACTTTTTTGAATTATTTACGCCATTTCAAAATTGTATGACTTGTAGAAACATTTGTTGACAATATTTCCTATTGTAAGACTTGGGTAATTGCTGTTATTGCGTAACAATTACGTCTCACGGGAAAAGGGATGGGCAAGTGTGTCTATTGCGCGAAGTGCTCCAGTCAAAGATGACACAACACAAAAAGACAGTAATAATATATATTGAAATAAAAGTCTTGGTAACAGAGTTGCAAGTTCCGACTGCACAGTCCAGGTGAAACCTAAAAAACAAGTTGGCTTGTTGTCACCTCGGCAGTGCAGGCAGAAAGAGCCATTGTGCAAATACAATTATGAAAATTAACAATAATCTGACTGATATATAGGATGTGACGATAATACTTATTAGGGGAAACAATATTATTAAAGGACAAATAAACACAATATTGGAACAAAAGTATATGTGCATATATGAGCACACAATCCCAAAGAGTATTTACATAAATATTTTAATTATATAACCCAAAAGAATCGTCACACCCCTCCTATCAGAGGATTTACATAGGGCCCCACCTGAGGTGAGGTGAAAGTCACATTAACTTTAAGGGCCAATGGGAAGTATAAAAATACATATATATACACAAAGTGGGGCAATACCTATACCCAACACATTTGGAATATATGAAAACCGGTTTGATTGATATAAACAATAGCCACGACAGGACACCTGGCCTGCACGACACATGTGGCTAAAGGAAATGGGGTATAACTGCCTGTTGGATGATCATACTAGTCAATATGAGGCTAGCTCCAACAGAATGTCAATACACCCAGTAGGTACACCACTTGGGGCGACCCAGAATGAACACCTAATTGTAGTAAAATACATTGATGAGATGTAATAAATGGATATTACATAATTTACATTACTACAATTTGCAGGTATATTAATGGCCATATAATATAATACATTATATTATTATTGAATAAACTGTGACTTCACTTTCACATCAAGTGGGGAAACATACTAAAATATGATTGATATAGTTGCATGGTACCGGTAGTCAATGCTATGTTAATATAACCATGAAGCAGACGACGGACCCTAGGTTTGTTTACATCCGGTGCAGCCATTTTGTAATGGAGCCGGACGGGAGCCGGAGAATGCCGAATTATGATGGTTTATGAAATTCAACGAAAGACGAATTTACGAATGATTAAAACTGTTATGACACTTTACGTAAATATTTATTACATTTTACCGCAACTAAAATTATTACAATTTACATCAATTTTTATTACAATTTACGTATTTATAACAATTTACGTCAAGGGCTATTACAATTTGCTGCAAGTATTACAATTTACGTTTTTATTACAATTTACGTCGTAACACAGCGATCTAACTAACCCACTGCGGATTTCACAATTATTGATGTCTGACAACTAGTAGGCCAAATTACGTACGAATTACGAGTGCGAATTACGGATTGTGCTCAACCCCCTAAAAGTACAAGAATCTGTACATTTCTGAGAAAGTGTAATCTCATATACATGTAAATGTGAACAGGTTTTCAAGGCACACGTTCCTGCTAACATGTCTGCTTCGCCAACAGCAACAGGTATGCCTTTCCTCACTGAGACCCTCTCGAGAACTTTCAAACCTACTCCAGTGTGTGACTGGCGTGAATAACCGCGTTTATACCACGGCGACAGATAGCCGGCGATTGAACAATATTGCTATTGTACGTCGTACATAACGAGAGCGCCTGCAGTTGCTATTGTTAACCGTAGACGCCATTAAACAAGTAATTGTTAACATTACAATCCACCTTTGTTGCAGACACAAATTTTCTGTGTTGAGCGAATACAATTGCAGAGAGTTTATGTGCTGTCCTGTCTTATATGTTTATTTGCAAAGGGTACATGTAGGCCATCGGCCCATGGTACATTGATCATCTGTCCACAGTTAGTCATACATAATATGGTCATGATTTCAACATTAGTATTGGCCCATAGTACATATATCATTGGTCCATAGAGTTTCGAAGTTTGTCAATTGTTGGCCTGACATGACACTCGCCACTACGTCACCAACACTTCATACAAACCCAGTGTCCATGTTGCTTTTACTTCCCGTGGGGTACGAGTCGCCAGAGACGCGACTCACTGTGCAGATATGTGTCCTTTGGCCACACTAGAAACGTATGCTCATGGGTTCAAATCCTGGTTAAAGCCGATTATGTATGCGGGTTTGTCTACGCCACACTCGTGTTCTTTGGTTTCAGCAAGTGTTAAAAATCTGGCGTGTACATCAGTTCTGGATTTCTTCTGAAATCACCTCACTCACTCATCCCTCTCACACATTCACTCACTCACCCACCCACACACTACTACCGGGCGCTGTTGGGTAGCCAAGTGGTGAAAGTATCCGCTCGTCACGCGGATAACCCGGGTTCGATTTCCCACATGGGTACAATGTGTGAAGCCCATTTCTGGCGTCCACCTGCCATGATATTGCTGGAATATTGCTAAAAGCGGCGTAAAACCATACTCACTCACTCACCCACTCCCTCACTACTACCGCTCCATGAAACATGAAAGCATAGCTGGGACGTAAGAACAGATCGAACACGTTTTCCTGTGCCCAGCAAACTTTCTACCAGTGAAAGAATGATTCTACCTTTGACATTATATGAGGCTTATTTTCTGCGGCTAATTACTAGTACTAGCGACGAGTACAATATCGGGGAGCGACTCCCCACGGGGGCAGGCTTGCACTAGGCTCCCTGCAGTGACAACTGGGTTTTCAGGCCTATTCAGAATTGATAGAGGCCAAAACGGTATAAATGTTCACATTAGCGCACTTCCTTTGTCAAATACGTATTTACGCCAGGTATAAAAATCACAATGTAATTGACATCGCTCTATGGCTGTCAGAATATCCTGTGTTAGGCATGCAGTATAAAACGAATTATTGCAACTTGCCTGGCCAATATCAAGAACGTCACTGTGTCAGAATAACACGCATTAGCCATGCAATATATAATACTCAAAACAAGTTAAGGGTCATGGGATATCATCATGTAATGTTATTGATGAGGTTGGTTGCATTATACATGAATGAAATTTTACATTCCGTGTATGGTAGTTTATTCAAAACCATTGCAGAACCTGCATAAAGGCTGCAGATAACCGTGGTGCCAATAGTCATCATGTGGTAGGGTTTTATAAAAATGAACAAACTGAAACATTGAGTGCTTCACAGAAGCGTTACCACTGTGCTTGTGGAAGATGATGTTTCATCAAGAACAGCATTTGCACATGTTCTTCGTGTGATTAGTGCTGTGCATGCTTATTTTCCCTATAAAACTTGCAATTGTCGCATTGCTATTGTCACTTGAAATTCAACAATGGCAAAACGTCAACTGAGCAAGACAGACAGAGGAAAAGCTCTTGCTTCGCTTCAGGATGTTGAACCCCAACACAGTGTGGCTCAGAGACTAAATGTGAGTGGAAAGTGCCATTGGAAGGTTATCACAACGGTCTCGTGTCACTGGAACGCTGAATAGTCGACCACGTTCTGGCAGGCCTTATCAACAACTTCTAGAGAAGACAGATACCTGACAAATATGGTCCTTCGACAACGCAAAGTAACTGCCAGACACCTCCGTGACCAACTGAGAGCTGCCACAGGTACCCTGGTATCTGATCAGACTGCCAGGAACCGACTGAGGAGGTACAATCTTCGGGCACGGCGACCAGCAGTACAACCACCACTCCTTCAGCGACACTCGACGGCAAGACATGACTGGTATAGACGCCATGTTCGTTGGCAACGTGCTCAGTGGGCATCAGTTCTTTTCTCCGACGATTCTAGGTTTACTCTACAGTTCAATTATGGTAGAACTCGCGTGTATCGGCATCCAGGAGGGAGGTTTGCTGACGTTAACGTCAACCAACGTTTGCCATTTGGAGGCGGGAGTATCACGGTTTGGTGCACTTTTTCCTTTCATCAAAGGACACCTCTCTATATCATTAATGGAAACCTGACCGGAAATTGCTATCTACGAGAGATTATCAGACCCTTTGTTTTGCCATGTTTACAACGTATCGGCGTCGGATCCATATTCAAAGGTGGCAATGCAGACCACACCGAGCCCGTGTTGTGACGGACTTCCTTAGACAGAACAATGTTCAACACATGGAATGCCCGGCATATTCAGCAGATTTAGCTCCTATGGAACATGCTTGGGACAAGTTAAGACGTCGGCTTCGTAACAACCACGCCCCTCCAAACAACCGTGCAGAACTGGCCCAGTATCTCATTGCACAATGGCAGGCACTACCCCAAGCCTTCTTCAAACGTCTGGTGAACAGTATGAGACAGATGAGTACTGCGTGTCTTACTGCTCGAGGTAGTTACATCCGTTATTAGTCCAATGTTGGCGTTTGAAGTTTCACTTCTGACAGTAGGTCACTTTGACCTTATTGATCAGCAATCACTGACATTATTCCTGCTGTTTTTGTCTCCCGTTATGGTTATCATGAAATGTTGGCTCGAGTTGTTATATGATCGCTACCTTTCACTGTTTTTATATTGGTAGTTATGGCCATTAAAAGTTGTGACCCTTAACTTGTTTTGAGTAGTATATTACGAAGTATTCAAATTTACCCTAGACACTATCAAGAGCATCGTTGTGTTGAACATGGAGAATGTAACGAGCCCTACACGTGTTTGTCTTGGTCAGGAAGTAAGAAGTCATTCAAGAAATAGAGGATATTCCGTGTAATACCATTTTTATTAAACGAGTTAATGATCTTTCACGAGTTTAATATAAATGGTATTTTACGGAAGCGAGTTTAGTATTCTATTATTACTCTCCGACATAAATTGATGGAAACTGCCTACGGTGTGATGACTCTCATATTCTAATACCCTCGCGTCATGGGTTTCCGTGGTATTAAGAAATTTTCGACTATGAATATGATCGCTCATATTGCCAAGTCATATAAACATAACATAGTGTTAGACGACATACCTTTGTATCATTTAATGTCAATAAAACACTTTTGTCATTCTGAAGTTCATTGTTGTCCGTATCCATTGTCCATTGTCCATTGTGCACAAACTCTGGTGACGTCATATGTTTCCGTGGTATTTCCTTCAGATCAAATTACGGGCGCACAGCACATGTCACAATCTCACACGTTGTCAACTGCCAATCCGTGAGTGTCAATGTAGGTTTACAGTAACATCGAAGTTGATAAATTGTAATACAGTAAACGATTTTGTAGAATTAACACAATAGTCACATTTCTTCAGCATAAATTTCCAGTTCATAAAATATATAGAGTTGATACGGGATACTTGAAATGAAAAGTGAAAAAACAACTTAAGAGATGACCCTATTGGGCTTCTATAGTTTTAAAAATAGAGCTGGGATTCCCCCCTTAGGTCACGTGATTGTTTTTATTGATGACATCATGTAGCAGACGAGCGATCTTGGAAAACTTTGAAGCTGAGTAAGTTTATAGAAAATGTTTGCAAAGATCGCGCAAAAAATGCATTACGTGCTAGACATAAAGTTGCATTAGTTTTTGATAGTAGATGACTGTACGTACGCAAATTGATGAAAGGCTGAACATGTTTTGTTCAGACCCGTGCCGATCAACTGATGAACGTAAACAAACGATAGGTGGCGCGATTTGGTGAGTGGCTCGTAAGAAATTCATTAGAAAATACCTCGGAAACGTAAGTACCACGGAATCATATGACGGCAGGGTACCATTGCGACAGAGGCATTAGCATTGTGACGTCATAATGGTTAAAATGGTCCAGCGGCATTACAGGTGTGGTGATAGTAAAATGGGGGTTGAGCTCCAGGTGAGGGTGGCGCCAGCCTTAAATAGCCATGACCAGCGGTGGTGCAATACCCCAGTCTTTGTACAGTACAGGGAAGCCCTAGGCTAAAAATACAACTGGCTCACACTGCGCTCCCGCTCAAGCAGCCCGTGTAAATCGAGTCCCAAAACAACAGCTATACTGCATATAAACGAGGACATATTGTCTGATCAGAAATTTTAGCAGATTGATGGGAGATAGAACAAAGCATAAGGCAGCGGCATTTTATTGTAGACGATGTCTCCATGGCTTTAGTAGACAGGATTTGTTGGATGATCATTCCCTCTATTGTTCTGAACATAACCCTCAGAAAATGAATACAACAAGTGGATACGATTTGAATCTATTCAAAAACAATTAAAGATACCGTTTCTCATATATGCTGATTTTGAGGCCTTGACTAGAAAGGTTAGTGACATATCAAGAAATACAACCCTGTATCAAAAGCATGAACCTTCTGGGTATTGTTATAAAGTCGTCTGCTCAGACCCAAAATTTACAAAACCCTCAGTCGTCTACCGAGGACCTGATGTCATTTCCCATTTCATTGACTCTGTATTACAAGAAGAGAAAGTCATCAATGAAAAGTTGCAAACGTCATATCCTCTTCATATGACAGAAGAATCAGAACTTAAGTTTCAAATGGCAGACACCTGTCATATTTGTCAAGAACCTTTCAGACAAGAAGATGTCAAAGTGCGGGACCATGATCATTTGGTAGAAAGAAATAATTATCGTGGTGCTGCTCATCAAAATTGTAACCTTCAGCTCAATTTCAAAACGGGTAAGAAAGAGAAAAGGGGAAAGAAAGGGGACTCCGGTACAAGGACTGAGGGAACGGACTTTGTCATACCCATTGTATTCCATAACCTTCGTGGCTATGATTCCCATTTATTGATGAGACAATTGGACAACACTGTGAAGCAAAAACTCAGCTGCTTAGCTAACAACATGGAGAAATAAATTTCCTTCTCCATTGGAAATTTGAAATTCATTGATTCTCTACAGTTTCTTTCTGCTCCTTTAGATACTTTGGTTAAAAATCTGGTGAAGAAAGACCCATCCCAGTTTGTTCATTTAAGAGAGGAATATCCAAATTCTGCATAGGCAGACCTGTTGTTGAGAAAAGGGGTGTATCCTTATGACCATATGGATGATGAATCAAAACATGAACTGACACAGCTTCCCAAACAAACATACTTTTTCAGTAAGTTAACTGGAAATTCTCTCTCTGATGAAGATTATACACATGCACAAAATGTATGGTCCTCGTTTCAATTGCACAACATGGGAGAATATCACGACCTGTATGTGAAAACAGACGTGTTACTTTTAGCAGATGTGTTTGAAAGGTTTAGAACTATGGCACTTGAGTACTATCATTTAGATCCAGCCCATTACTATACTCTCCCTGGTATGGGTTGGGATGCCATGCTAAAAATGGGGAAGGTAGAGCTTGAACGTTTGACTGATGTTGATCAAATTCTCCTGCTGGAATCTGGAATGAGGGGTGACATTAGTGTGATATCTAAGAAACACAGTCTTTCAAACCTACCAGGACAAGAGGGCTACAAACCAGATGAACCCAACAGACATTTGATATACTGGGATGCTAACAATCTGTATGGGTGGGCGATGTCTCAGGCGTTGCCTGAGCGAGATTTTGAGTGGGTGGAGGATGTGAAAGATTTGGACATCATGGGCGTGGCACCCAGTGCTGACATAGGATATATCTTGGAGGTGGATTTAGAATATCCCTCGCATTTGCATGATGCACACAGTGACTATCCGCTAGCCCCTGAATCTATGATAGTTACTGAGGATATGCTCTCTGAACATTCTCGGGAATTGAAAAAGAACTTAAAGATCAAGGGGAAACCAAGCAGAAAGCTGGTCCCCAATTTGTTCAACAAGCAGAAGTATGTTTTACATTATAGAAATCTACAGTTTTATCTAAGTCACGGAATGGTGCTCAGTAAAATTCATAGAGCTATTAAGTTCAAGCAGACATCATGGCTCGAACTATTCATTACTTTTAATACCTAGAAGCGAAGAGAGTCTACAAATAAAACTGACAAAGCTTCAAACTGATGAATAACTCCTGTTTGGGCCGCAGCATGATGAATGTGCGAAAGCATGTTAATGTAGAACGTGTCTATACTTCCAGACGTCTGAGAAAGCATGTGAATGTAGAACTTGTCAATACTTCCAGACGTCTGAGAAAGCATGTGAATGTAGAACGTGTCTATACTTCCAGACGTCTGAGAAAGCATGTGAATGTAGAACTGGTCAATACTTCCAGACGTCTGAGAAAGCATGTGAATGTAGAACTTGTCTATACTTCCAGACGTCTGAGAAAGCATGTGAATGTAGAACTGGTCAATACTTCCAGACGTCTGAGAAAGCATGTGAATGTAGAACTTGTCAATACTTCCAGACGTCTGAGAAAGCATGTGAATGTAGAACTTGTCAATACTTCCAGACGTCTGAGAAAGCATGTTAATGTAGAACGTGTCTATACTTCCAGACGTCTGAGAAAGCATGTGAATGTAGAACTTGTCAATACTTCCAGACGTCTGAGAAAGCATGTGAATGTAGAACGTGTCTATACTTCCAGACGTCTGAGAAAGCATGTGAATGTAGAACTTGTCAATACTTCCAGACGTCTGAGAAAGCATGTGAATGTAGAACGTGTCTATACTTCCAGACGTCTGAGAAAGCATGTGAATGTAGAACTGGTCAATACTTCCAGACGTCTGAGAAAGCATGTGAATGTAGAACTTGTCTATACTTCCAGACGTCTGAGAAAGCATGTGAATGTAGAACTTGTCAATACTTCCAGGCGTCTGAGAAAAGCATGTGAATGTAGAACTTGTCAATACTTCCAGACGTCTGAGAAAGCATGTGAATGTAGAACTTGTCAATACTTCCAGACGTCTGAGAAAGCATGTGAATGTAGAACTTGTCTATACTTCCAGACGTCTGAGAAAGCATGTGAATGTAGAACTTGTCAATACTTCCAGACGTCTCAGAAAGCATGTGAATGTAGAACTTGTCTATACTTCCAGACGTCTGAGAAAGCATGTGAATGTAGAACTTGTCTATACTTCCAGACGTCTGAGAAAGCATGTGAATGTAGAACTTGTCTATACTTCCAGACGTCTGAGAAAGCATGTGAATGTAGAACTTGTCAATACTTCCAGACGTCTGAGAAAGCATGTGAATGTAGAACTTGTCAATACTTCCAGACGTCTGAGAAAGCATGTGAATGTAGAACGTGTCTATACTTCCAGACGTCTGAGAAAGCATGTGAATGTAGAACTGGTCAATACTTCCAGACGTCTGAGAAAGCATGTGAATGTAGAACTTGTCTATACTTCCAGACGTCTGAGAAAGCATGTGAATGTAGAACTTGTCAATACTTCCAGACGTCTGAGAAAGCATGTGAATGTAGAACTTGTCTATACTTCCAGACTTCTGAGAAAGCATGTGAATGTAGAACGTGTCTATACTTCCAGACTTCTGAGAAAGCATGTGAATATAGAACTTGTCAATACTTCCAGACGTCTGAGAAAGCATGTGAATGTAGAACTTGTCAATACTTCCAGACGTCTGAGAAAGCATGTGAATGTAGAACTTGTCAATACTTCCAGACGTCTGAGAAAGCATGTGAATGTAGAACTTGTCAATACTTCCAGACGTCTGAGAAAGCATGTGAATGTAGAACTTGTCTATACTTCCAGACGTCTGAGAAAGCATGTGAATGTAGAACTTGTCAATTCTTCCAGACGTCTGAGAAAGCATGTGAATGTAGAACTTGTCAATACTTCCAGACGTCTGAGAAAGCATGTGAATGTAGAACTTGTCTATACTTCCAGACGTCTGAGAAAGCATGTGAATGTAGAACTTGTCAATACTTCCAGACGTCTGAGAAAGCATGTGAATGTAGAACGTGTCTATACTTCCAGACGTCTGAGAAAGCATGTGAATGTACAACTGGTCAATACTTCCAGACGTCTGAGAAAGCATGTGAATGTAGAACTTGTCTATACTTCCAGACGTCTGAGAAAGCATGTGAATGTAGAACTTGTCAATACTTCCAGACGTCTGAGAAAGCTCTGTGCCAAGCCCACTTTTGAGGCATTGAAAATTTTCAACCCAGATTTGGCTGCAGTTCACTTGAAGAAAGCCACTTTGTTTCTAAATCAACCAGTTTACTCTGGGTTTTCCATATTAGATTTATCCAAAGTACACATGTACAATTTTCACTACAATTTCATTAAACCCAACTATGGTGTGCTTCACAGAAACAGACTCACTATGCTATGAAATTGAAACCCCTGATTTGTATGCTGACATGGGAAGACATTCAGATCTGTTTGACACCAGTAATTATGCAAAGGATCACCCCCTCTTCTCACAAAAGAACGAAAATGTGTTAGGAAAATTCAAAGATGAATTACAAGGAAAGAAATTACTTGAGTTTCTTGGTCTTAGGCCCAAAAATGTATTCCATGTTTTATAAAGAAACGGAAACAAAAACAGTTAAAGGGGAAAAAGTTGAAATAGTGCATGTTATTGAGAAAAAGACAGCCAAAGGCATTACTGAAACTGTCAGAGACAAACATCTTCGCCATGCCCTGTCCAAACAGTGTCTGTTTGACCAGAAACAATTCAGAGTAAGAACCATCAGCTGTACACTGCCTCCATCAACAAAATCAGCCTCTCACCGTTTGATGACAAACGATATGTTCTATCAGATGGTATTTCCACTCTTGCCCATGGTCACTGTGGAATAAAATCTCAGTAAACAATTTCAAACCTTTTTTCTCAGATGGGAATGTCTGTGTCTATATGTTACAAGCAGAACATAGCTTGTCAACAAAGCTAACTTTAACTGGAGAATGTAAATATGCAATTTTATGTTTACAGATGAACTTGTCTCTGTTTGTCTATGATTTATGTGTGTATGATTAATGTGTGCATGTGTGTAAAATCATGTAGTGTAGGTAAACTGATTATGTACATTTGGGCAAGGCTCAGTATGTATGGTCTCCCTTACATCGGTATTATGTTCAACATCTGTTCGATTGATTGTACATTATGATCTTTAACACATGTGAATTTAGTAGTGTTTAGATATATGATTATTTCATTGTGTTTGTGTTCATGAAATAAAGATATTGACTTGCATCCACTGTTGTGTTATTTGTTGAGATGGTTTTACAAGGTTTTATTCTTATTAAGAAAGACAACACCAACCATGTCATATTAATCACAATGACGTCACCGCCGTCGAAACGTACGTGATTGTGAACGTTGTTGATGAATTCTGCTTGTAGTACGTTGGTATCCGTCGTCTGTGAATGATATTTAAAGAGGAAAGTTATACGTACTTTATTTTTAATAAATTTTAGTTGACATATTGTAATTGGCGAGTGAAAATGAGTTGCATGTTCGATGAAAAATCGTCCCCGCCAGCTGCTGAGTGAAAGTAAGAAGTGTATTTCCTTTGGAACCAAATAACATATCTGGCAATTCACGTCCGTCTAAGATATTAGCTGGGAAAGGGTAACTGAATTATGCTGTTTGTTTTTTATTTAAAAATTCTCATCGTAATATTACAAAAACCGTGAACACAGCCACATGTTCAAGTTGGAGATCGTTTTGGTATCTATAAATAGATTGTCAACACTGCGCGTGGCGCCTTTATTTATTTATTTGTTGTTCAAATTTAGTTAAATCAATAATGTGAAAACATGGGTTTCTACCTTTTAATGAACAAAGCAGTCCACCTTATTTGTCTATATTTGTAAACAAATAAATCACAGCATATCATATTTGATCTTATTTGGGAATATGGAAAAGGTTATTGGGCTTGTAAGCAGTATGTTTACATGAAGGTATCTGGACATACCCAGAAGCAAATATTCAGCAGCTAATCTGCAGCAATTCTCAGTATAATTTTTTTCTTCAAATTCTCCACACCATCCTAAAATGACACTGAATATAAGGAAATCCATTTTAAAATCATCCTTTCCAATATATATTTCTATTTGTACTTTGTTGTGGAATCATAATTTACAAACTTCCACAATACTGGACTTCATGAACTGCCAGCGTTTATGTACAGGTATGTCACACCACAGTAAGACAAAGAAGATCCAAGATACAGTCTGCACCTGTACACTGACGTACCCATCTTCCAGAAACAGGAAACCTGTGATGCAAAATCTTTGAACAGAGGATCCACAGTTATCCAAACGATTAACTAGAATTGAAATAGATTGTTACACAAAGTACAAATATACTGCTTTTTCTTCATAGATATTTAACTGCTAACTACTAATGTAAATTAGGTGCAAAGAATATATCCTAAAAGTTCAAAGCTTTTTGTCAATAAAATTATGTATTGTCATTATTGCTTCTTAAACAATGATAATCTTTGTTTTATTAGATCTGAAACCATATCACTAAAGGACATAACACTAACTTTGACCTATTTCCTTTTCTGAGATTCTTACTAGTGTCATCAAAAATATATTTAAAATATAATAAAAGTTTAGGAAAACACACATGAAAATGTCCTAAAGCTTTCACCTCCTGCAATTTAATATGAAGCTCATTTTCCAAATAACCATCAACAAACCTTGAACAATTTGTTCAAAACCAACATCTTAATAAACACTACTTTGGCTCAGTCTTCAAATAATGGTAACCTCCTCAAAAACTGATGATTTCTAAGAAGTATTACATCAAATCTGGGATAAAAATATGTTTCAATATTCATTCCAGTTACATGAATAGTTAACTGAAAATTTGGTAAGTTATTCTGTTCCAAGACTGAATAATGCCTGACCAGGGTGTGACCAAAATCGCAGTAATATGTAATATATATAGGGAGTGTGAATGGCATAATACCTTCCCACATCGCTTCCGAGGCACCGTTTGACCCCAGAAATAAGTCTGACCTTTCCACAAAGCGCGCCCGGCCTGCTGATTGGCCAAAATTGACGCATGCGCCAGCTTTGATTGAGAGACCGGATCGGTCTATAAACGGTGAGATGAAATGGGTTTAACGTCGTACTTATATGACCACGTCCATGCGTGTGTATGTGTGGCTGCTTGTACTAGCCCAGACAGCTAGCCCACTGAGATACCATGCCGCAGATAAGCATGAATACCCCACTCAGACACATTATACTGACTCCGAGCCGACCAGTCCTTGTTGTAGCCATTAATGCCGAGGGGCGGTGGGGTAGTCTAGTGGTTAAAGCTTTGGCTCATCACGCCAAAGACCCGGGTTCGAATTAGGGCTTCCACGGGTACTCGAGTACTCGAGGACGAGTCGGGTATGGCTGGACTCGAGTCCATTTTCAAGGACTCGAAAAAGGGGAGATAACTCGAATTATTGACGTTGACGGACTGTCTGCCATGTGCTCAGCATGAGCGGCCGTTAACGTCTAATATTACGAAAAAGATATAACTTTATTATCCCAGAGGAAATTCTCATACATCCAAACTGTCTCAAAATGAATATATACACAGTTCAAAAAAAATATACACAATAATTACATGCTCTAAACGAATGCTATTTACAAATAAAACTGACTGGTTACCACATAGGTAAAGAGGCTGAATAATTCTAGTTCTAATCACATGATGGTGATTCAAAATATTTGTTGCATTCACGAATACTTGATGGTATGAAAGACTGACGAGCTCTGTTTTGAGGGAAGGTAATCGACAGCAGCGTCCAGAAGGAAGTAGTTCAAAATGGTGAGATCAAATATGTCAACTATCAAATCAAATTTTAGCTGCCTTTTTGACTATACTCGAAATACACTCTAGAAATTTTGCAAGCAGTATTAACAATTTTGAAAAGTCTGTTTTTGTTGCAATGAGACAGATCCCTATACCAACATAGAACATTGTAGGTCAACACACTTTGAATAAAGGTTTGATAAAAAACCGTCATTACGGTTTTGTCAATGCCTTGACGATAATAATGTTCAGAATCAGAAATTAGACCAGTAACAGTGGCGTCATCTGCAAATTTCACAGTAAACAAGTCATATATTGGCAAGTAACAGTCATTGGTATACAAAACGAAGAGTACGGATGAAGGAACACAGCCATGTGGATCTCCAGTAGAGGTTGAGAGAAAAGAAGATTGATAGCCATTGACATTGACATACTGAGTTCTATGTACCCTGAATTCTTTAACCCATCTGATAATGTTTTTATTAACACCTAGATTAAATAGTTAACTCTTCACACGGTGTGGCTGTATGGTATTAGTTGTTACAAGTCTGCAGATGAGAATAAATATTATACATCGATTGAGATTTCACTTCTTAAAATGATTAGGTAACTGTCTTGACAATTGATCGTTGCTTGAAAGGTATGAATTTCGAGTACTCGGGTCCGAGTCGAGTCTCACCCCTCGAGTACTCGAGTCCCCAAAAATGGACTCGTTGAAGCCCTAGTTCGAATACCCACATGGGTACAATGAGTGAAGCCCATTTCTGGTGTCCCCCGCCGTAAAATTGCTGGAATATTGCTAAAAGTGGCGTAAAACCAAACTCAGTCAGTCAGTCATTAATGCCGAGCGCCAGGCAGGGACCAACAAGTACCATATTTGAACGTCCTTTGGTGTGACGCGGCCGGGGATCGAACCCGCGACCTTCCGCTCTCCGGACGGACGCTCTAGCCACTACACCACGGAGGCGGTCCATTTAAGAAACGACGGGTGCTCGGGTCTAGAGTTTGTGTGAGTGAACACATACCTAACATAAATAACAAGGGAGACTACAGCATACACGGTTCCGTGGAGTGAGTTAGTGAGTTTAGTTTTACGCTGCACTCAGCAATATTCCAGCTGTATGGCGGCGGTCTGTAAATAATCGAGTCTGGACCAGACAATCCAGTGATCAACAGCATGAGCATCGATCTGCACAATTGGGAACCGTCAGTTCCGTGGAGGAAATACGGAGGCCACATGAAACTGTCAGTTCAAATTCAACTCACGGTCAAGTCTCGTCCTATTATTCAGCGAAATTAATAAGTTGAACTTTATTCATAATTCATGTCACTAATAACACAAATTAACAATCCCGAGAAATCTATATTCAAAGGTACATAGCGAAAAATCAGTAAAACAAATATGCCAAATACAAACATCCCTAGGTTCATCTGTCAATACTATGGTGGCTGATTAGGGCCATCGCTTTTCTCGTGTTATCACTTTCTCGCTTTCTCGCCTCCGAATTTTATGGCGAGAAAGCGATGGCCCTAATCAGCCACCATACAATACAAGTCATGCCAAATATTTACAATGGAAGTACACAAGAGCGGAAGTACAACATTCGATGGCAGCAACCATGGCTGTATGAAATGTATATGGCAGTGGTAAAATCACTGATACTTCGCAGTAACAGTAGGCAAGCCTCCAAAAAGGCCAAGACTGGGATACCCTAGCTACCCTGGATACCCTTGATGTTATGTAAGAAGAGACAGTTTGCGTTTGCCTACTTGTATAGTCTAAATAGCTTCTAGAAAGTTCTTTACTATAGCTGTTTTAGACGACTCCAGATTACACCTGAATCCAAAGGTATAATGAGAAGCGACAAACCCCTTTCTATATTCATAAGAAATCGCTGCCAAAAGTCGATTGTACAATTGTGACTATGTCATGAGCAGATATTAAATTTGTTTCAGCAGTATTACAACTGTATGATGTTCTTTGGAGACAAATCCGGCCATTGTCACCTTGTGATACGATGACAGAGCATGTGTTTATGAATCACTATGAAATACCAGGTGTTCGCGAAACGGTTAGCGTATCTTGCCCCACCGGTGGCACCTGAATAATTCGGGAACGTATGGTATAAGTCATAATAGAGACATTGTAATGACAATTGTTTATGGATGAACATTTTTATTTATTGTACAATTGCGACGTTTCGGTATTGACGCAATTGTACAATAAAGAAGTTGATCATCCACAAACACTTGTCTTCCTATTGCTTACAACTTCTAGAATGCCTCTCAAACAGTTCATAATAGGGAATCGCATCGGACATCATTCTTGTCACTGATGCTTCCCTACCACTGTTTGCGTTAGATAGTAATATACTCGCAATTACAAAACTGATATTTTAATCACATAATGGACGTAGTGTGTGCATTATTATGAAAATAGATGTAAATCGTACCTAGGTAACAAGACAATGAAAAGTAGAAAACTAATGCATGATGTTCCATGATCATCTTGTTCCACTGCCTCTGGTTGAATCACGCTTGTCTGCGGACCCGTCGTAAACGTTGAGCGCGATGAAACTACGTCAGGATACGTCCTGTCTTTGGTCCTCCAGATATGTGCGGTACGCAGTCGATTCTTGATACGGTCTGTTGCTGTCACTCTACCTCTTGAAGAACTGCCTGCTTGTGGAGGCTGCAGTTACAAAAGTATTGTGTAACCTGGTTTGTACGTCATCTACGTGTCCTCTATGTGTCCTGGGCGGTGGGTAGCCTAGTGGTTAAAGCGTTCGATTCCCCACATAGGTACAATGTGTGAACCCATTCGTTCGTACTGCAACGTCCAGCATTGGCCTACCCATGGCACTGTTGATCCCTGAATTGTCTGGTCCAGACTCGATTATTTACATACCGCCGACATATAGCTGGAATAGTGCTGAGTGCGGCGTAAAACTAAACTCACTCACCCACTACTCACTAAATTAAAGATCACATATAATGTAGGGGGGTACAAATACATAAATCACTAACTGGCATTGCTATAAATGAAACCCCGTCATTAAAACTACTCACTTCGATCTTTAATCAACTTAAATCGACCTTTTTGACAACAGTGCACAATTCTCACCCGCGAACGAAATTTCAACCAATCAGAGCGGCGCGTCTCTGTGACGTCATATGAGGAATAGATATGAGGGCTGATGCAGAATTCATCTACATTTCAGGGGGTAAATTATCTTGTTTACAGTTTTGTATAAACCTGAAATCGTGACAACTGTTGTGTAAAATGAAAGCTATATGTTCTCACAATCTACTGTCTTATAATTTTGTCTCCTGCTTTGCCTAGTTTCCGAGTTACAACTTGTTTTCACAGACGATTCTGTCAAAATCGCTACGTGTCATTAGGCCTTATTTGTATAATGACTGATCCAAATTGATCCCATTTCTGTGTTTTTTACCTCGATATTTAATCCTGTCATGTAAAACTATGACGTCTATTACGTATGATATTCAAAATTGACATTTGATTTATTTTATTTTATTTATTTTTTTAAACATATTTTTATTCATGAAGATGAATTGGGATTGGTGAACAAGCATTACTGCTTATATTAACACCGCTCCCATGCAACATATAATACAACATGAAAATGTAGGATTTGACGTCATCGATACTGACCATTGCATAAATATGATGTATTTAAAATATATAAATATATAACACGTCACAATTTAATTCTGGACTCACAAAAGTCCAGAAACTCTCCGAACTGTGGGCACTCACTGACAAGGGTTTTGACCAAATGGAACATGCAGTCGTTATTGATACATGCCAAGGATGAAAAATGCAAAAATCTTTCGAAAACTTTTCAATTTACACTCGCTCGCCCATGGGCCACTGTTCGCCCATGGGCAGGCCCATGGGCGAGCGAGTTGAAATTGACAGTTTTCGAAACATTTTTTTTTCATTTTTTCATCCTTGGCATGTATTTAAAACAACTGCATGTTCGATTTGGTCAAATCCCCTGTCAGAAAGTGTCCACAGTGCGTAGAGTTTCCGGACTTTTGTGAGTCCAGAATTAAATTGTGACGTGTTATTACAAGGAAACAAAGGTTGGTACTTTGTATTTAGATCAGCAAAATACAAGATAATTTCAGCTCCATACTTTACAAAGTATCAACAATACTAAATATGTCGAAGATACTGTTGAACTATCATACAAATTTGCGTTTATTGACATTCTAGCAGAAACAACAATTCAGCTGATGTCAGAAGGAGATATGTTTTGATAAGTGTCAGTATTGCACTGACATGCCGTGAAACCCTTAAAGCTGATGGATAATAATATGACATACTAATGGAAGGTTTACAAGTGACATTATGGTGTTCCATTTTTTCTGTTTACAATGTGAAATATTACGACTTTGGTTTTATTTATTTATTTTACACCGGCAATCATTGATACATTATAAAAGATATGACACACTAATCAGGCGTTATGGTATCTTACCTCCAAATATACACACAGTCATGTCATCATAACACAAGCAACATTACCTTCATATCAATTCGTATTTATTGCTTTTAATAGTCATAGTGTATTCCCAGTTGACATGTTAGTCAATGTCAACATTGTCAAGATCACGGGAACATGTTTCATGTCCACATCCACATGCCGAAGCACACAACAGGTTCAACCTCTTGCAGCTACACCTTCCTGTACATTGGCGTTTACATGCACAGATATCTTGAAGAAGGTCCACGGAAACGATTTAGTCTTAACTTATTTGCAACTTTATCACAGAGGAACAGAGGAATATTTGATGAAGATCTATTACGAAAGAAACGTACTGCTTTAAATACAAAACATTAAGTGCCTAGTTTTGTGGACAACTCAAAAAGAAATTCCTAGACAATATTCATATAAACATCTTGCTTCTACTGTAACGTTCATAAAAATATGCATACCTCGGTTTTAGTAATATGTAATGATATACACAAAAGAGTTACACATAGCATGGTCATGACACTATGAGCATCGATCTTCACAAGTGGGATACGATGGCATGCATCAAACAAGTAAGGGAGAAGACCACCCGATCACATTAGTTCGCTCTTACCACATGGGTAGATGAAGATCAATTTGGACCCAATTAACATATGTGTGAACCTGCCAGAATGGTTAATGAACAAATGTATAGTCAGTCTCATGATATCTATTGTAGATCATTCCAAATGCTATTACTGACAACAGAATGTATGTCACACAGAAGTTGGTACATGTATATACGTTGACAGACGCTTTAGAATTATATTTTGCGCGGAAAACCTTGAATCGTCGATACATATTGACAGTAGTGAGTGACCTCGTCTAGATGGATACTAAAATGCCAACTGTCGTTCCTTTCCCGATTTCCATATGTCGCATGACTACGTTGTCCTTCAACCAGAGAGTGAATGAACTAACATTAGTTATCGCATCGTGGAATTGGCTCACGTGAATCACTATCTTTATCAGCTGATGCACGTCGACAGTACAACGTCAGCTCTAACATATTGACAGACCTCACCTAGATGAACATTACCAAGTCAGCTGTAGTCAACTGCATTGTTCCAACAGGTATAACGAAGCCACCAGCTGTGATCAGCAGAGTGTGTTTCAAATGAAGGACATCTCCTGCTTGCCCAGATCTATATATTTAGTTTCCGAAATACGAATGCTAATATTACTAGGATTAAGGTTATTAAATGCGTTTCCCTCCTTGTAAGAACCAGATTCGCTCTGTATCGCTGGGACCGTACACATGCCAGTAGTCTGTTTCATACTCCAAACTTTCGGCCCAGCCCCTTCTGTAATGCAATAGTCCAAAATGAAGCCAGTCTAGTTCTGAATCTCCGAACTCACTGGGGCTAATTCAGTATATACGGAGTTATATATTGCTATCAAAATTTCCTATTTTCAGAGGCTTCCGCTTGGTATAACGTGCCAGGATCCTGTAAATATGGACACAAACATGCTCCGGATATGCTTATTGTTTCTTCAAGACCATATCTATGCTTCTGAATTTCTCCCACATTAAACAACTGTTGTTAGATTAAATATTAAACTTGGACGCCGTGTAGCCTTTTTATGGCATTGGGTTTTGTGCGTGCGTTTGTTTATTATTTTCTTTGTTGCATTTGTATGGGCTGGGGCTTTTCAAGATGAAATCCACCTAAGCAGGATTAATTGATTATTTTCTCACTAACACAGTGAGTAGCGAATGAAGAGACTTACTTTTTGTTTGTACCATAAGCTCCCGGTTTTTCCTGGTTACGTCAGAGTGAGTGAGTGAGTGAGTGAGTGAGTGCGTGAGTGCGTGAGTGCGTGAGTGTGGTGCGTGCGTGCGTGCGTGTGTCCTGATTGGTGAAATGCCACACAACTAAATCGTAATCACTATATTTATTCATGGGTAAATTTTCATGTTTGCACTGTATACTGATCAACATGTAGATGCTTGATGGGCATTTAGAACTTGGATGGAAACGTAACAACGTATGGTATGGATTTACAACTTATTTATTATTACAACACAACGTTTCTAGGCTGCTTCTTAGTAGCCGAGAAACGTTGTGTATTTATGATAATGAATATTTGTTTGATCTTTTATGGAATATGGAAAGGTTAATCCAAGCACATTGTATGTACGATTGCTTGTGCGATCTCTTAATCAGGATGATTATTTTCTTCAATTATCCATGGGGTAGTGGAAATAGAGGAAAGATGGGAGGTATCTGTTCAAGGCGTTAATGCGTTGATACGTCCAGACATCCAGATAACCTGCAGCGTTGCTTGAAATACTAAATCAATACATTTGAGCTTACCTGAAAGAACTTTGAAAAGTAAGACAACACTGTGTGGAAGTACCTGTGAGTAATGCAGTTTTAAGCAGGTTCCGATCACAAGTATTTTTACAGATGTTTTATTTTTGATTGAATGCATGAATCATGAATCAAGAACTGCGCTGTATGATGCATGGATGCGAAACATGTTGCAAACTGTAATGTTGTTTTCAGTGAACTCCCAATAAACCAGGAGAGAGTAATAACATATTGCATAGCCTAAACAACTATCAAACCTCAATGTGAAAAACACAATGTGAACCCAGATTTTCTGTGACCATTTTGTTTTAGTACTGGTAACATGAGCATATACACTGTGTTCATATACATACCCTTGGTATCCGGAATGATGCACAAGGTTTTAAGCCATACAAACATTTGAAAACTTGCAAATTTACAAATGTTTTCCCACCTAAGGAAATATTCATATTTCGAACCCAAGTAAACTTAGAAAAGAGTCGGAAATTACATCACCTATATTACAATCAAAAGGAATGTATTGGGAATACTGTGTATTTCAGAGGTATATGACGGGTGTGTATATTTGGTGGTAAGATACCATAACGCCTTTCTGATCAGTGTGTCATATCTTTTGCCGGTGTAAAATAAAGAAAGAAAACCAAAGTCGTAATATTTCACATTGTAAACAGAAAAAAAGGAACACCATAATGTCACTTGTAAACCTTTCATTAGGATGTCATACTATTATCCATCAACTTTAAGGGTTTCACGGCATGGCATTGCAACTGGAGCGTGAAGTGACACATATATAAACAATATTGACCCTTATCAAAACATATCTCCTTCTGACATCAGTTGAATTGTTGTGTTTCATGCATGCAGTGCCAACCAAAATATGTATGATCTTCAAATGATATAGCTGAATTATAAAAACATAATTTTGGTAAAATTACCTTTAAATTTGTAAAATTGATAAAGTTGCAAATAAGTTAAGACTAAATGGTTTCCGTGGACCTTCTTCAACTTCATAACTGTGCATGTAAAAGTCAATGTACAGGAAGGTGTCAAAGAGGTTGAACCTGTTGTGTACTTCGGCATGTGGATGTGGACTTGAAACATGTTCCCGTGATCTTGACATAATGATTTGGATAACATGTCAATGTAAAGCATGGAGATAGTCCAACAGTATCATCGACATACATGGTATCGTTGACTATGTAAAGCATGGGAGCTGTTACTGTTGAACAGACATTATATAATATTTTGCTGATCTAAATACAAAGTACCAACCTCTGTTTCCTTGTAATGGTTTTTTCATGCATACAGTGCAAACCAATGGTATATATGATCTTCAAATGATATAGCTGAATTAGAAAAACATAATTTTGGAAACAATTACCTTTGATTTGTAAAGTTCAACTCATATTTTCTCATCAAATGCCCTTTCTATTAAAATTGACCTTTGACCTTACCAAAATATTTTGGCGATGAACATATATGTAATATTATTGTCCACAACATTCAATCATGATCTGAGCATTCCAAAACTACTATTTTGATGAAAATCGGTCACTCCAAACCAGAGTTATTAAATTAAACCACCCAGTTATCGGTTCAAATATTGCCATAACTGACATGACATGTTGCACCTTAAAAGGGCCTCTGTACGGTAGTCACGCACGGTAGCTGATGACAACCGGCTTTAAATCAAAGCTAAATCATTCCTGATTGTGAAAAATCACATCCCGTTTGGTCGCCAGAACTGCACTACATTTTCACCATTTGGGGGGTCTGGCTTCTAGACCATACAGTTGTCAGTTGTTTAGAGACGAAATACAGGGAAAGCAATGAGGTGAAGGATCGCCCACGTTCTGGACGACCCAGGGTGATGTCAGATCGTGTAGACATCGCAGTATAGAGGCTCACTCGACCACTAACATTCGCTACACCCACTGTTCCGCAGCACCAAATCTCTACGAGAACAGTCCGAAGTTCGCATTGGGAGAGCCGGATACAACTCTAGAAGGGTCGCCAAACGCCCTCTACTGAACGATCATCACCAGCAAGCACGTTTGGCTTGGTGTGTACAACACTGGAATCTGAAAATTGGCGAAGAATAGATTGGTCTGATGGAAGCCGATTCCTTCTTCTCGTAACTAATGGGGTAATTGGAGGCAGTGAAATACAGCATTTGCAACAAAAAACATTCAATTAATTGTTGCCTTTGATGAAGATTCTATCCTGGTGGGGATGTGTCTCTCATGGCAGTAAACATGACTTAGTGACAATACATGGGTATTTGATGGGTGATCAGTATATCCGGGACAAATTTTAATGTTAATCACCCTCTTGCTACGAGACCTGTACTTATGGATGACAAAGCTAGGCCACACTGTTCTCATGCTGTGACAGCTTTCTTTCAGAATAATGCAATAATTCGACTTCTGTGACACGGGGGTGGTGGGGTAGCATAGTGGTTAATACGTCCGCTCGTCACGCCGAAGACCCGGGTTCGATTCCCCACATGGGTACAGTTTGTGAAGCCCATTTCTGGTGTCATCCGTCGGTATGTTGGAATATTGCTAAAAGTGACGTAACACCATACTCACTCACTCTGTGGCCCGCCATGAGTCCAGACCTGAACCTCATGGAGCAGACGTGGTAGGGTACATGCAGTTACCCAAACACGTGGAAGGTACACTAGATATTGATTGTACAACGTTCCCAGGTTACACATGAATGTTGCCTGATCCTCTCTCCGGCTCCATAGTTCATACAACAGGTATCATGTTCAGCCAAAACAGACGATTTGTGTATTGTGCCATATCCATTATGAAAAGTAGGAAACTGTCATTATTGTCTTTTCTTGTAGTCAAGACATCTTACAGAAAGACATGCACCATTACCAACTTACTATGCGGACACACCACTGATATTATCCGAAACATACCGCCATTTAAAATTTACCAGTTGTTATTGTGCTTAACTACTGTTTTTCAAGGTACATGTATATAATCAGCAAAAGGTGGGTGTATCCCCGCAAGCCATAAACCCCCATTGAGGCAGGAGTGTTATTTTCAAGTATAAATGTCTAATAACACCTCTTTATACGTGTTATACGTGTAGGATAAAGCACGACTCCGAGGTTATGGTTGGGACAGTAAGACCTGAGACCGGAGGATGGGGAAAAGTAAGACCGAGAGCGCGTAGCGCTCGAGGTCTTACTTCTCTCCATTCGATGGTCGAGGGCTTACTTTCCCAACCATAACCGAGGAGGAGTGCTTTATTATACATATACTGGCCACATAAAGAAAATGTGCACACAGAAAATATGAATATAGGCACACAGCGTATTTATACATAAATTCATTTGTGAACATAGCAAGTATTGGAGACAAGCAAACGCTCATGCACGTGCCAGGCGACATGACGTCATTGACGGTGGCCTAAGGCCTTGCAATGTGTTACTGCACGTGCAGCCCGTACAGATGCACACAACATGTGAAACTCTGAAAGTGCTGTCACTGTCGAAAGCTTGATCTTTGGTCATTCAAACGTTCACCAATTCACATGAGAAGTCACATGCACATCATGCCAAGATTAACATCTGCTCAACGTCATGAAGCCATTGGAATGGCTCGAGCAGGAATGAGCCAACAACAGGTGGCAGCACATTTCCAATGCCATCGTAACACGATATCTGCATGGGTCGAAACAGTAATGACGTCGCCGATCACCCACATTCTGGGCGTTCCCGACGTAACGACGCCAAGACAGGACAGATGGATTCGGGTGACTCATCTCAGATACAGGTTCCAGACAGCAGTGACCACGTCCCAGACCATTGCCCAGTCCTTCAATGCTCATTTGCTAGCCTCTATGCGTCTTCGATGCACTGCTGTGCTTCACGCACACGGTGGTCATACCCGTTATTGACTTTGTGACTTCGTCGTGTGACCCCCTACTCGATTTTGAACTTCTGACGTCATCGTTACGGATATTGTTCATGTTCTTTTGACATTTTCTTGTGGTCAGATACTTCAGCTTATAACGTGTCTACATCATTTCGTCTTTGCTGAGTTGTATTCCAATTATGAAGGCATTTTCTGTGCGCACAGTTTCTTTATGTGGCTAGTTTATAAACCGTCAATGAAGGATAATTAGATGATCATGTAATGAAGCTACATAACAGTAACTCAAGCGCTAGTACAATCAATTTAATGACAGAAGGCCTAAATAATTCAACACTGGCTTCTTTGTCAGTAATAACTGTTAGATGCGGTTCCATTCCTGCTAGGGAAAATATTTGCACATTAGAGTTGATCTTTGACGATAGTTTTCAATTGATTTCAAACGCTCACATCTCATCTGAATTTGAATGTTGATGTTAATATAGAGTTACTTACAAAAAGTAAAACCTGGGAAGAGGTCTTACTTACAAAAAGTAAAACCTGGGAGCAAACAAAAACGTCAAATGCGGTTATTCCGGGAAAAGAACCCCTGTCTAATATATAGTGAGAAGCACCCTTCAGGTTTATATGTCGTCGAACACCAGTTGTGTATTCAATGGTAATAAAAACAGATATCAAGCGAGTAAAGGACTGTGACAGATTGCATATACGCGCATCAAACACGTTCTGTATTGACCAATCAAAAACGTGTAAGCCCAGTAGCCTCTAAACAGATGCACAGGTTTTATATAACTGATAGACACGGTGGTTCACGATACGTTGACACAGGTTGCTGAACGCGGTAATGTTACTGGTGTCAACGTAATATCACGCAGTGAAATCGGTAAGGGAAGCTTGCCCAGGAATCCACACAGGCCGAAGATTGCCATCGAAGTCACTGCTCATATTCAGCATCACCAAGCGGGCTGTTTACAGGTAATGTGTGACAGAATAATATCATCGTGTCGCTGATAGTTAAAACGTTTTCTTGTTCCCAGTGTATTTAATAGCTTGGTAGTCAAACAAAAAAAAACAGAAGAAAAACAACAATAGCCTAGTCATACACGGATGCAGAGGGGGGTGCAGGGGTGTTCATACCACCCCCACCCCCAACCCCTTTTGTCTAGAAAGTTAATTATATGACCGTTGAAACTCTCGTGAAAATGAAGTGTGAACCCCACTTTCTCAAGAGTGTGCATCCTCACTCACTCACTCTTAAAAGGCATTTAGACGTTGTATGAACATGAATACATGACACGTTTTCATGGATAACAGCTTCTTGTTCTTTGTACGACGTTTCAGAAATAATTTGTTCACCTGATGAAGGAGCAAAGTTTAGCTCTGGAACGAGGTACAAAGAAAAATAAGAAGTTGTTATCCACACAAAACGTCTCATATATACAATAATAGTGTAGGTGTTCAGACTTTACTGGGCCTGGTCTCCTGTGATTCTCTAGTCTGTCTCAGTCCCTGAACCACTTTATTTCCCTACTGTCTAGCTCTCACACCGCACGAAGGCAGTATTTCCCAAATTTACTTTCGGGGTAATGTTCAAATGAGAGATTCGGTGCGTGTTTGTACATGCAAAACGCAATAACTGAAAGTAGGGATACGGGGAAAATGTGTGTTCCTGCATATCATCAACTAAACATCTCACACACACTCTCACACACTCACACACACACACACACACACACACACACACACACACACACACACACACACACACACACACACACACACACGGAAGGATATTATATATTATTAAGTAATTCATTTAGAACGAGGAAAACAAACACTGAACTGTGGCTATTGTCAATTGGTTACTGAACAATATTAGATCAACGATATACCTGGAGCTTATGGTAAGCACAATTGGGGTCCATTGGGATACCTAGTTCTTGTCGAACTGGTTTACCCACAAATCAATGAAGAAATCCACAGATACATTGTTTTCTCTGTAAACTTCAAATGACATTTGCTTTCATTTTGGACAAATTGTCCTGAACTTCTGAAGGTAGATGTGTAGGTATATCTTTGTTCACCACGTTTATTTACAAATGTCCCATGGATCAAAGAATGACGTTTTCCTCAAGTTTGGCATGTGGGATAGACTGGCTAGAGAATTTTCATGGGGTCATTTGGGATTTATTTCACTCTCTCCGACTTGTTAATTATTATACACTTTTAAATCATGCAAGATTATGGCCTGATAGAAATATTCATCATATTAGCAACTTAAAGATGAAACCCGTGTCTACATTCAAATTTCGGGCTATTTACACTGATCACAGATACACAGCAAAAGACATGACGCGGAATTACAAGTCATTTTATGTTTGCACTGTGTAAATTCAAAACAACCATTCTAGATGGAATGTCCCGATGTTTCCCAACTTTGGGCGCATATTTCCTGTGCTCAACGTATTTTGCCTATGCACAAGTATTTTTTTCATGTATTTGACGACCGGATTTGTTGACATGCATGAATTTAAACTTTAATACCTGAGGAAATGCTTGATCGTCGAGTGCACATTCCTATTAATTGTAATATGTGCTGCAATTTCCGATTTTTTTCTGAATATACTGAGGTTGTAAATATATATATATCCTTAGGTGGGGAAACATTTGTAAATATTTACATTTTCCAATGTTTTCATGCCTATGAAACTTATGTATTCCGGTTATCAAGGGTATGTATTTGAGCACTTTTTGTATGTTCATATTAACGGTACTAAAACAAGATGATCACAGGATTTCCCACGATGTTAAATACTGGATTCACATTATTTTATTTTTACAAATGCTGTAGCCTTTTATCAACGTTCATATGACATAATTAAGCCTCTGCCAATCAGGGTCTAGACAGCAAAAGCTGTTATGCAAACGGACATGTTCAATACGTGAAATGATTTACACCCGCCTGTATTATTCAATACAGCAGAGTACTGCTGTCTGTAAAAAAACTGTAAAAATACTTGCATTCACAACCTTCTAAAAGTTATATTACTAATAGGTACTTATGCATTGTTTGCTTTTCGATTGTGGGCAAGTAACTTTAGTGAAACAAGTTTGCTTTCAAATGAAGTTTCCAAGTTTAAGCAGATACGCAGCTTCTCTGGAGGTATGGAGACGTACCTACAATCTACCGCAGTGTTATTACAATTTGCCACAGTTTATTACAGTTTACCGCGTTATTACAATTTACGTCGTAACAACGCGACTACTTTAGCGGGGGTTAAACAATGATCACTCTGGGTAGGAGAATAAGTTTTTCGCTGCCATTTTGAGCCGCATCGCCATGACAGAAGAGACTTTGGGGTACTTGCCCCCACACAGCCAAAGGAATTCTAAGGTAAGTAAATCTAATTCTACTTATCTTTATCTTATTTCCCTATATTACCCCTGCATACCAAACGATGCCAAATATCTTCAACCCTCACTCGGAAGTCGAATGAAATGATTCAGCACACGCACAAATTCACTTTGCAGTTTTCAGTTCTGCGGGAAATCTCGTTTCTTGATATCACCCTGAACCTTTTTAAGTAAACCGAACTTCCTGAATATTACCTCTGAAAATATGGTATATCGATAACAAGGCATTGTGTTTTCATCATAAATCTCGCCATTTTGCAGAGCTTAGGAAATCGCCAATCTCGGCTTTAGATGTTTAGCCCCCGGATGCCTGAGGGACAAATATGTCCCTAATTCAGAATTCTAATTCTGTCGGTAATGTCTGTTTCTTGATACCACCTAGTATCATCTTAGGCACCAAATCAAAAGTGCTGAATATGATCTCTAAAAAAATGTTCATACATGGTTTACAAATTACGAAATCGCGATAAATGACGGACGTTCTTTGCTGTGTCTTGAAATGTAAAAATCGGATAATTAGAGGATAGAATTTCAAATACCATCAGTGATCATATATATCTGTTTTTCATCATATGACCAATGGTAATTCTGAAACATTCCCGATAAACCTGGAATCATTGGGATGTTTTGGAAAAACTTCGAAGTGAGCTTTCCGCCATATTGGATAATGTTTACAAAATCACGTTTCGTGAAGGCCGTTCATGAGACTCCTATTATATCACGTATATTTCACACTCAGCTACGACGAATACATCACTGAATTCTTCATACGTCTTAGAATAAAATAACAAATGGTCTTTGTCATCAATGCCAAGTGTTTAGATGAAATCAAACGAAATATATTGGTTTTGAAAACGAACGCTGTGCTCGTATAACAGCTCGTTTGTAATGTAAAGAGAAAAATTAAGATTTTACACTGTGAAACATTTTCAGACATCAATTGATCCATCCGTCAATACATTGCATACATTGGTTCGATATTTTTAAAACATGCATGGGTAGAATTTTGTAGCAAGAATTAGGCAATAAAAAATAGATGCATAATAATGATTTTGTGAATTCAAAATGAAATTGTCAAAGTTTCCGTCCTGCGTGCCGCCATGACTGACGCAATATCACATACAACGACAATGGTATTTACCAGGATTTCTGACTACTTCCCTTGGTTACAATTAACAAAACAAATAACAACACGTAGATACTCAGGATGTTTTCGCTTACTTACACCACAAATTTATGTACAAACGATCCCTGCATAAAGGGAAGGCACCTCGCAAAAACATGCATACAGTACCCATGTCAGCAAACCCGCCATTCGGCAGTGATGTCAAACGTCAACGTTGTTGTACATATTTGGTGATTTCTTTGAGGTGAAGGTCGGTTGAATAAAGGTAAACACATGGATTGAATGTTGTTTAAGCCGCACTTAGCAATATTCCAGCTATATGGCGGTTGTATGTAAATGATCGAATCTAGACCAGACAATACAGTGATCGAAAGCATGAACATCGATCTACGCAGTTGGGATACGGTGACATGTATCAACCAAGTCAGCGTGCCTGATCACCCGATCCTGTTAGTCGCCTCTTACGACAGGCATGGGTTACTGATTCAGATTCAGGTTCTTTATTCTCCATAGGACCACCAAAGGTGGTATAAGAGTGAATTACAAGGCATAATAATACAGTATGATGTGCAAGATGGCAGTACATATAATGGGTACAACAAACATGATAGCTATGGCACTCTTGTGCAACAATACATGTATATATAACTTTTGCAAGGGATTTCAGTTCCTTTCTTTTACTGAAAAGAGTAATTTGAAATAGTGCAGGCTGACATTTTTGGTACATATAAATTCTATGACTTTCAAGTGATGTACAGCGAAAAATGTAATGAAATTCGTCTGCTATGGCAGATGAATTACAAAGGTTGCAGGTTTTATGTTCTTTTGGTGTATTGGTCCAGCGACCTTTTTCAATTGGTAGTTTATGATTTGTAGTTCTGAGTTTAAGTAAGGGATAAGAGGTAGAGTTTGGTAGATTTTCAAATTTAGGTAATTTCTCGTAATATTTATAGTTAAAGCGTGAAGAAGTACTGAAGATCAATTCTAACCCGGATCTTCACAGTTTCAGTATTATCATGTATGTTCTGCGCATCGTTCAGATATTTCTTCATGTTTGAACAATATTTACAGAGCGGCAAATTCGGACAGGCAAACCTAGAATTGTTATATAATCAACAATTATATATGTGCTATTCAACACACTAATGTCGTCTTTCTCCGAGGTTGTAAACCATTTAACACAAGCCATGACGAAAACTAAAATGGTGTAATGTTTCCAGTCATTTCATCACATCGGAAGATATGGCTAGTAATCTGTTAATAATTATTCAAAATATATCTACAGAAACAAGAGAACATGGGAATCTAAGACGTAATTTGTATATTGGATAGAGCTTTCTATTTCTCTAAATATTACGTCCTTTTTCATCTGGTAGGATTTCACAATTGTAATATGGGATATTACCAAAACGTACCTGGCTACAATGTGGATCTTTGTATTAGAATAGTTTGATTCATCGTGAACAACGCCTCACCGAATTATAGCGTACTTAACCACCGAAGATTCAATCCAAGTACCGCATTTCCTCTAATAGGCGCCCGGAAGCTTATTTTTTCAACGGACTTCCAGACCCGGCGCTTTTGCGCTTATTGGGTGTTATTACCGTAATTGTTAGTGAGCTGCTTGACCCCCTGCGCTTATTAGAGGCCCGGCGCTTATTATTAGAGATCCGGCGCTTATTAGAGGAAATATGGTAACCTGAGTTACAATGACCTAGTGTTAACAGGCTTTTACCTTGACCAACAGAATTAGGGGTCCACAGGACCCCAACTTCCTAATTTCTAGTGTCCTTACGTGAACATACGAAGGTCCTGTAAGGTAATGAAATGATTTAGCAGACAGTATAATATTGTAAGGCTTAATGATTACTTTAATTACATGAACTATATATTTCTTTTGAATTTTGAACAGTGAATATAATCGTGCGTTTCAGAGACACAGTTTATGTATTTGTCTGCGTCTATTCTATGCATTTGTGCGTATTGGACGCACATTTCTGCTTCGCGAAAAAAATCCTGTGTTACGCATAGTGGAGTTATGTCCCCTCGTGTTTACGAGCGTGTGACCTCCCCTTCACCGATTGACGTCCTAGACCAAAATATATTTTCGCAACTTTTTCTATAGCATGTATAACATTATGCATACGCATGCAAATTCATTTTACATATACCTATGTCGTTCAGATATCAGGCGCAGTGTTTGGTTCGTTCACACATTCCGAAAAGATGCCAAATAAACAAAAATCGCCAACATAGTGCATTTTGGGGTTTACGATAGTTCTGAAGCGGAGAAATCTGTTGTTTTTTAACGCATAACAAAATTTCTGACAACGCTTAGTAGTGTCTATTTATCAAACTGCCTGAGTATTTGCATTTAAATTCACAACATCCGATATGAATTTAGTATTCTACATTTCTGTGTAATTTTATAGCCGTAGATAGACAGTGCTGCGCTAGCACAACGTTGCATACCTTGTAAAATATGCGTCTGCTAAAACCCTCGGCATCCAAGGGGTTAGAGCATGTTTTCAAACATGAATATCGGATATTTAATGGGTGTGTTCACTTTCTAAAACAGCACATCATTGATAACTGGCATCTGGGGTTTGTTCTGTGGTATTGTTATCAGACCACTAATGATCATTCTGCAATACCCTAGAAACGTTTGATATGTTTAAGAAAATAAGCTGACACAGACGTTGATGCGGGGTCTTTGCTGTTACTAGAAACGTCTTTTTATGTAAATACGAATCCATTACCATAATACCATGTCAACTAATCCTAAGAAAGTAAGATTGTTTATGGATAACAACTTCTTTATTATTTATGATGCGACGTTTCGGTATGGATTCTTATACCGTTCCTCAATCACTCTTGCTTGACAACGGTATAAGAATCCATACCGATACTTTCTTATTAGTCACCAACTTCTAAATGCCAATCAAACAGATCAACTATTAAACCTTACTATGAATACACAATGCCATTTAGAAAGTGGTCAAATGTAACATGATGTATTTTGGATTACGCTTTCTTCGTAAAGTACAGATTATAGTACGTTTGATGGGTCGAATCCCGTCCGGGATTCGAACCCGCTCCTTCAGAGTCTGTGGGCTGGCGATTAGGTGCCTGACTCTTAGGGTGTGGGTTCGAATCCCGGATGGAACTCGACTCATCAAAAGTTCTAGAAGTACTTTACGAAGAAAGTGTAATCCCAAATATAACATATGTTGCAATATAACTATGTAATTACATTGTCTGATATTAACTGTATGTCTTCATTTATATTTGTAATCTGTTTTCACAATTTCATTCAATTTCTTTTTACGATAAATTCAGCGAAATCGTGTGTGAATTTGTAGTGCAACCATGGTGAGATGAACGTTATTGAGGCCTTGGAAGTAACTTTTGCTGACAAAAAACGGATACACTTTTCATTAATGCCTTACTTCGGTTCGTTGCAAGTCATATTTAATGAATATTGACTATCCTAATAAAATAATAGTTTCTTTCGATCACAGTGGTTAAAGCGTTCGCTCCTCACGCCGAGGACCCTGGTTCGATTCTCGGCATGGGTACAATGTGTGAAGCCCATTTCTGGTGTCCCCCGCCGTGATATTGCTAGAATATCATATTGCTAAAAGGGGCGTAAAACCCACTCACTCACTCTCACTCACTCACTCACTCTTTCGATCATAGCATCAACATTTGAAGTTATTTTCTTAGGTAAGTTTTAACCGAATCACCGAGAGATTTGGATGTAGCGTGTGCACAGTCGAGGATATTTCCGGTACACACGGTAATCGCAATCTTTTCATATGCAGATCAGATGATTTAATTTAAATAGAAAATCATTATCTAGTGATGTTTAATCAAACTCAGGACCCAGCTGTGAAATTGTGTTGATCCATGTGGGATTAATATGCATCATTATAGCCCCGATATTGTTTTAATGTGCCATTTCATATTTTAATGTGCGCATGGCGTAAGGGTGCGGTCCAGAATGATCAGTGGATCATACAGTGCACCTATAAAATGTATGTATTAGTGTAAAATTAAGTAAAGATATTGATTTTTACTTATCAATATTGATCATATGTTATTCCATATATTGATTTTATGTACGCATTAACAGAATTGATATGTGTCGATTTTAAAGGCAAAAGCTGTAGGCATAATACTTTAGTGTAAAACCAACGAATAACAATGATATGTTATAGTACACAATAAACAATCGTATTACAAAAGTAACTAGGTTTACAAAAATGCATATAAATGCCACGACATTAATATGGTATATACTGGTTGAAGTCCAAGTTTCAACAGAGGTACAATTGTAATAGTACTGTAAAATATGTTCAACTTAGTAGAGAACAGGTATAAGACAAAATATTATGGATGTCAACTTCTTGTTTATTTTATACACAACGTTCCTGGGCTTTTCCTTGCCCCTTCGTCAGGTGAATGACCTAGTAGAGAACAGTTGGCATGCATCTGGAATTAACTATTTTAGGGCCAGATTGACTGCTATTTGTTATGCATTGCATGCGCATGCACGGGCTAAATCATTGATTACCTTATGCATGTGTTTTGGGTAGCCTTTCTCATCTTCACTCATGCTTTATACATTTTCTTTTTGTAGTATTCCATTGTTCCAGTGTCATGAACACATGTATATCCAGTTGTATATGCTTAAACAGCATTTTTGCAACTGTTACATTGTGAACATACTCCTGACCCAGACGCATATTGGCATATGTTCATGTTTAACACCTACCATCCACACGGTGGGCCTTCAATACTGACCCTGAGAATATACATAAACTGGCAGCAACCAGTAATATATTAGTGAGTTTGGTGACCCAACAAAGTAGGCCACGCCCACTTACGGTGTGCCGTTTCGTGATTGGTTGATACTGGCGGGCGTATATTGTATTATTGTACTGAGCCATGTCACTGATTTCATATTTACAGCTGTTATGTAGTAATGATCAAATACATAGTCTGTTTACTCTTGTTTGTTCGTTGTTCAACGCTGCAATCAGCATATTGCATTCCCCTGGTTTTATAAATCCCCATGGTTGTATAATGCATTCCTCTGGTTGTGTAATGGATCTCCTTGGTTGTAAAATGCAACCCATTTGCTGTATATTTTAACTACCTTGGCTGTATCTTGCTTTCTTCTGTCTGTTTAATCCATCGACCCTGTCAGTATATTGCATTCCCCTGGCTGTATATTGCATTACCTTAGCTGTATATTGCATTCCCCTGGCTGTATAATGCACCTCGGGTTGTACGGTCTACTCCCATTTGTGAGAACTCCCAATTGTGAGACTCCCAGTTATGAGACAGTGGAGTAGGTAATTAACGAAGAAAACACACCATACTCCCCGGTCTGACAGAATGGATTAACCCTAGCTAATTACTGATTTGCTATGTAACTGAATCTCGTCGAGGTAACTTAATGAAACTATGTTGCATGGGAACGGTGTTAACATAAGCAGTAATGCTTGTTCACCAATCCCAATTCACTTTCATAAATAATAATTATTAATATGGTCAAACCAAGATGACTTTCAAACTTCAGAAATAGTCAATAAAAATGTGTTATCATAATTACATATTCTTCTGAATAAATAAAATATTTAATGAACTATTTCTTCTGTGTAAATAAAATCTTTGATAATCTATTTTATTAATCAACTCATCAATGAACTATGGCTCCTGTGGGTACTCTTCAACAACTGGGCTGATCCCACTTTCATTGTTGGGATGTGGAAACACCACCTATGTGCACTGAACTATTAATTAATGTGTCTCACAACTGGGAGTTCTCGCAAATGGGAGGACACCGGTTGTACAGCTTTCCCAGCAATGATTGAGAAAATCTTTGTTTCCTAATAATAGTTGAGTTGGGCTTTACGTCATTATTCCAGCCATATAGTGACGAGATCAAGTTTCCATTCATTACCATTTTTAGTCCAAGTTCCAAAAGGGTTATATTTCAAAAATATATATATATATACATTACATTTTTATTTAAAAACAGAAAATGTCATCGCACTAAATACAAAAGCAAGCAATTCGTTATTTTTTTTACAAAATTACAATTTATGATACAGGTCAACTTCCCTCAGGTAGTTAACAATGAATTTTTTAAAAAAAGGTGTTACTATGTAGTGAGGTAATCAATATGGTAACTCTTGTAGGCTTAAGAATATGAACCTTACTACATCAAGAGTTATCTTCCCTGGTTTAGCAGACGGCTTCCTTTGTTGGCATGGCAGATTTGACAGCAGAAGAGAAAGGAAAGCTGGTTCCAGATGATTTTGAAAGGGGTGTGACTAATTCAAAAGGGTTAGCTGGTAGACATGACATTCCTCTGTCTACAGTATACAGAACTTTGAAGGATATTCAGTCAGGAATAGGGACTGAGCACAAGACCGGGGCAGGGAGGCCAAGGAAGTTCAGTACTACGGATCGCCGGCGACTTGGTCGAGAATATCAGAAATGAGATGATTAATAGAGGAAGTCCTCAGGTATGTAATGAAACCAGAATTGGAAAGACTTTACTGGGTATAAAAAAAAGCGCGGCATTCCCTTTTATGAATGCAGAAAAAGAAAGACGTTTAAATTGGTGTAGAGCTTACGAAAATGAAAATTGGGATAATGGCTTTATTCCGAACTGTGCGAAAATGAGGACTAAAGATTATTAAAGATAACGTGAAACCTATCTACCAACACCCAAAGCATAGCCCGAAATTTCACATGTGGGGTGGGAGTTTCTTGTCCGGGAAGGCTAAAATGGCGACGTTTCTATGTTAGCCTTGGCGGTACTAACAATGCAAACCTATAGCTGAATGAACATAGCGCGGCTCACACAAATAATATATTACAAGAAATCTGGATTAACGTGAACTCTCTTTAAATTAATTTGGGCACATATGAAAATATAAATAAGTTACTTACAATTTTTCAGGTCTATTTTTCATATACATTTCCTTTAATTCAACATTAAATAACAAACTTCTGTCAATGTACTGCAGGTTTAGTGTATAGGGGTTTGCTGTCAATTTGCAACTTAAATATATGCTCTTGTGTTTTTCTAATTAAAAACATCTTCTCACACAACTTAATTCATTTAAGTAAACAAATTCATTTAAGTAAAACTTCTATAGTTTACATACATGTATTAGCTATTTGCCGAAACGACATTCTCAATAATTTCTATATACTGTGGTTGTTTAGTGCATACCCCAGGTTCTATACAAAACAGCAACTTTACCACCGATAACCCTTTAAGAAGTCATTTTTACTGCTGTTTGCGGTGGAGCTTTTAGTTGTTTGCTCTATGGTAACAGTCTAAACCCAAGACCCCAATAACACAAATACTCCATTGTGTTATTTACATCACAACGATTTCATTGAAAGCGAAAGCCTGTATTCCAGTGGAGCCAACATGATAATCTTTCTGTATGAATGAAAGCTTTTGTTGTCAAGCTTTACATACTAAACAAAAACTGTGCTTCCATTATCGTAAGCTGGATTCAAAAGCCCGTTCCTGTGTTCACGTCAATACCTCGTGTTGAATGCAGCCAGGCCACAGTCATGATGTCAGTTTGTAAACAAAAATGGCAACTCGCGTTGGGATCTCTTTAGTTTCTGGGTACCTAAAGTCACACCAGACAGTAAATATGAATAGTAACCAATTATAAAGTTTGATTCTAGTTAAACTTTTAAATGTGTTATTTGAAAATGACTGGCTATGTAGATGTACCCTGTAGTACTGGGTGAGATTAGGTACACAATAAGCGTGTAAGGCTGAAAAATACACCAAGTACATGAATACACTCTACAGTTTTAGATTCTGCTGGAAGGTGACTATTATGTCATAAACATGTATTTGAGCCAAAGAAAAAGTATATCTGAAAATAATGTAATACGAAAATATCCTTAATATGTCAGTTTACCACTTGTCCATTTTGAATGTAGTTATTTATCCTAATAACCGATAGCTAGATGTTTAATGAAGTATAATTGCAAAACTGTCAGGTGTCTGCTCCTTGTCAAAAGACACCAGTACTTCTATAGTCGTTTCCGATAGGGATAGGCCGTGTGTTAAGTGTGCCTAAACATTGATTCTTTTCGCCGAGATACCAGTCACATAATATTTTTCAAATTAGCTTTTGGATACATACATTCCTGAGTTCATCATATCAGACAAACTGATTCGGTAACTTATACATACCATGCAAATAATATCAGCTCTTCAGTTTACAAGTTGTTCACAAGGATGTAAATGTTTCAGTCGGAACGCAATGGTAGTAATTTGGAAATTTGTTGTGTCTTATTGGTCTTTTGTCGTCAATAGCAACGGACCCTTGGCCCTTTGAGTCCCGGTGACGATACGAACAGAGGCTCGATGTACAATAACACACATATTGAGTATTGTCCGTGGTGATCAATGCAAAGTTAATCACATAAAAGTAACCATATCAAATATATATTAACAGACCCATAACGGTTCGTGTGAGAATAGCTGGTATATAGTGACGAACAAACAAACACGCACCAACCATGTTATCTTTTGAACGTCAACTACCAAGGGCAACAAAGATTTGAAAAGTCCCAATTCTACATTGATACACATGCAAATAGGTGGTTTTAACTTTGAGAGCGGCACATATTCGGCGGTCGTTTTCGGCAGGCAATCTCTTCACGATTGAAGCGTGAGAGGTAAGTAACACGGATCGAATGTAGTATTTTCCTATTTCTCGGTTTCTACTGGGCTTTTCCAAAACCTTTTCTTGGTTGTAAAAGCAAAGACATTTAGAACATTGTTTTGGTGAAGAAATTCAGGGTCCATGTAATGAAAGCTTGCAACGGTTGGTGTAACAGGGGCGAGGCATTGTAATACCGGGTAAGTCAACGAGGAACAATATGGCTTTAGTAGAGGTTCGGTTTGTGCTCGTGGATATCAGTACGCATTTAAAAAAGTCAAATAGAATACAGGTTATTGCATTGACGTGTCATTGAAGGTATTATCATCATTATAGACATACGAAAGGACCATTGGAACATTGCCCTTATTAACGATTTATTTAATGTAATTTGTAAGCTATGAAACAAAACAAGTTAAAACAACAAAAATACAACCTGGTACGGGGAAAGTAATCATACAGTAGTCCTACAATAATGATTCAGCTGCTTTTCTGATATATGGAACACTCTGGTTCTGAACAAAATTACAAATCTGTTTGGCCGAGTGTTCTCTCTCCAAGCGTTTAATTTCTTACTCATTTCAAGAGCTTTAACATACTTCGAGTTATTTTCCAAGTCTTTTTGATATAACACATGTATGTGCACAATTCCAAAGCATTGCATATAATACAGACTAGTTTTGTAAATGTTGTTGTTCTAATATCAAGATCGATTTTCTAGAGAAAAAAAAGTATAATATAGTATACATGTCGCTAGTTGTCGCAGCGTAGGGCAAGCCGTCTTCACATTTATTAAGAAATTACTGATATCTTCAGACTTGAATTGTTTTTAAGATATCTGTATTAATGATACCAATAATTGTTTTAAGATGTCGGTAAATATTTGAAGATATCTTAACAGTTTCTGATATAAAAAAATAAAATAATTACTGATATCGAAAAATGTTAGTGAGATATCATGAAAGTATTTCGTGATAACTCTAAATGTGTTTAAGATATCAATAAAACAATTATAAATATTAATTGAAGATGTCCTGTATTCAATTCAGGATATCATTAAATAATGAATATATAGAGAATACTACACGAGGTCTCATTACATACGAATTATACGAAACGAGTGTCCTTCCTATGGTATCTGACCGAGCGATGCGAATTTAGGTCAGCGAGGTCAGATAACATAGGAAGGTCACGAGCGTCCTCGTGCTTTAACTATAATAGTTCAGGGCAAAAGTGTGTTTTATGACACTATACATGGTGGTAGAGCGAATTGTATTTCTTAAGTACAATATTTGCATGACGTCACACTGTAATGACAACCGACGTCACGATTCATGTCAGTTGTCATCGCCTCGTACAGCATCCTACAGTAAATTACTCCGTAGCACCCCGTTTCTTGGTTTGCAGTTGCTACATTCGGCTAACATCACTGGCGGAAACATTGCGTTTACGTTTTTCGACGTATATAATGTCTCAATTCGACTCACAATTAAACAGCGACACGGCAACGTTCGCGATGTTTACATTCCCACAATGCATTTAAGTTGTAGAATGAATGAATTCACGTGTTTGTTATGAATGAAAAAAATATACTGAGTCAAAAAAGAAACTTCACAAAATGTAATTTGAAATATAATGAATAATTTTTATCTGATGATACATCTATGTATCCGAAATGGGATCCCTATCTTTCCACTCTAGAAAAACGTTAGCAAAACCCACTCAAACCCATCCATTCGTCGTGCAAATGACGTTAGTGCCAAATCAGGGTTTGCACGTGCAGTCGATCACGTGATCTTCGCATCGAAGTTTTCTTCATATGCACGTGTTTGCATTGGCCTCGAGAATTGAAAAAAACACTTTTAACCCACAGTTCTAACGGTACTTGAAATGCCACGATTGTCAAATGTGCAACGTGAACGTGCCGTTGGCATGTTGCAAGCGGGAAGATCAGTTATTGACGTCGCAAGAGCAATGGGATGCAGCCGTCGTACTGTGTATGACTTGCGAGGTCGTCTACAACAAACTGGCACCACTTCTGATCGCCCAAGGTCGGGTCGTCCACGTGTGACGTCACGAGGAGAAGACCGTCAAATCGTCCTACGTCACCTACGTGACAGATTTCTGCCGGCTACACGAACCAGGGCTGAGATGTTTAGAGGTCGACTGTCCTCACAGACCATTCGAAATCGGTTGCGGGCTGCCAATCTCCATTCTCGACGTCTATATCGTGGGCCAATATTGACGCCGTTTCATCAAGGTCAACGTCTGCTGTGGGCCCAATGTCACCTCCGATGGACCCAGAGAGACTGGAATCGAGTCGTCTTTAGCGATGAATCCAGGTTTACCCTCAGATTCGCGGACGGCAGGCATAGAGTCTGGAGACGACGTCGTGAACGGTATGCCCAATATTGTGTACAGGAAGTCGACAGATTCGGGGGCAGAAGTTGCATGGTGTGGGGTGCTTTCTGTGGGAACAACCGTTCCCGACTTCTGGTCATCCGTGGAAACCTCACAGCTGCTGCTCACCCCTGAACTCGTTCCTTTCATGGCGGCTCATGGCCCAGGTCTACAGTTCCAGCAATGATAATGCTCGGCCGCATACCGCGATGTTGACACGAAATTTCCTTCAAAAAGTTGGAATCAACGTCATGGACTGGCCATCGCGGTCCCCAGACCTTAATCCAATAGAGCACGTTTGGGATGCACTTGGGAGAGGGCTTCGTGGTCTTAGGAACCAACCTCAGAATTTGCAGGAACTTTTCGCTGCCTTGCAAGAGCAATGGCGCAGAATCCCCAACCACGTGTTCACAAGCATCAGGCAGTCGATGAGGTGACGGTGTTTGGCAGTGGTGAATGCGCGGGGCGGCCATACACGATATTGAACTGAGAAATTTCGCATTTTTATTCTTGTGACTTGACATTCTGTATACCCATGTTTTGGAATGGCGGTGTAGCCTAATGGAACTGATTATGGCACTGTCAGTGTATCGAGTACATCACACAGATCTCAGCAATGAAATAATAACAATTTAACCATCTCTTTTTCTTATATAGTACCCTGAAGAAAGAATGTGAAGTTTCATTTTTTACTCAGTATAGTTACGTCAGAACGTGACCTAATTGAGAGGTCATCGGTTATCCAATAAAATAGTTAGAATCTCAGGTAAAGTCGTTACGACCCAGGTCAACGCGATACGATACTCGCGTGACGTACGAGATTAGTATGCAACTATACCCATACGTTGACCACGTGGGTAATAAATACGTATATCTTATACTGATATGATAAATTTACGATAGAGCAATGTTTCAAGATATCATGTATACGATTCACCATATCCATAATTCATGTTGCGATATCATGAATTGTATTGCAGATATCAATAATTAACTCTATTAAGGATATATTTTATTCAATTTAAGATAACTTCAATTTAATTCAAGATATTTCTATATCCATTCAAGATATCTTTAAAATATTTTGATACATGCGACCACGACAACAGTTGATAGTATGTCCAGTTTCATGTCTACCACTAATACTGTCATAACTGCATAACTACTCCAGGCAATATGTGGGTCAACTGTCTCGTACGTGTAGTTGCACGCATACACAGCATGACAACATAATAGTTTAATTCAGCATTTGAAGGTTTCTGGTCATATTCAAATGTAAATATGAGCGTAACATTGTGGACACTCACTCAGTTGAGTGTCAGGTGAGTGAAACGACTGTGTTACCTCAACACCTGTAAACGCTTTTACGTAGTTTGGAATAGCATTAGCATGTGAAAAGTTGTTGGTTGGTTGGTTCCAGCTATATGGCGGCGGTCTGTATATAATCGAGTCTAGAACTGAGGCGATTTACGGGATCGGGTGGTCAGGCTTGGTTTACACATGTCATCGTATCCCAATTGGGTAGATCGATGCTCATGCTGTTGATCACTGGATTGTCTGGTCCAGACTCGATTGCTTACAGACCGCCGCCATATAGCTGGAATATTGCCAAGTTCGGCCTTAAACAACAAACGAACAAACCAACCAACCATTTCAACAGTCAGTATTATCAGGGATATGCCGTCGGCAGAACAGTTCAGTAAATCAGGTATGTCAATGATGAGCAGGAAATGGCCAAGTACCGAGGAATACCCTTACGAACGAAGCATGTATATTATGATCTATGTTTTGATAAACAGTGGTTTCTAACTTAATCAAACTGGCAGTATTTTGTAACACGTCCGTAAAGTAAAACACTTTCTCTTTAATTGGCTTCTAATAACAGCACTGAATCGTGTATGAACAGAAGGTGTGGCGGCACGAATTATATACATCCAGAACCGTCCACGTCCTGGCCCGTTCTGAACGCAGTTTGAATTTCGCCGTGACCGACCAAAATTAAATATGCACACCGTCTGTTATTTCAGAGATTCAAAACTGTTTAATGCACTTCCAATTCTGCCAAATCAAAGTTTTAACATCGGCTCCCTGACATATTGCGTTACTTGGGTCGGATGCTAGCCTTGTAGTTATATCGTTTGCTCGTCAAGCCGAAGATCCGGGTTCGATCCCCCATATGGGCACAATTTGTAAAGCCCATTTCTGGTGTCCCCCGCCGTGATATTGGTGGAATATTTTTAAAAACGAAGTAAAGTCACACTCACTCAATCAAACTTGCGTTACTTCCAGAAATGCAACCTTACATGGCCATTAAAGCTACACCATTTAGTATCGGTGGTTCCTGTGCTAAAGATCTAGAATACTCAATATGAAATCAGTTGTCGAATGTTACAAAGGTGTTATTGAATATTGATTAATCTGTTCTAGGATGGCTTTCATGATCCGGTTGAGGAGGCCCAGAAGTATATCATTGCGCATGTTGACACTGCTGTGTGTTGCGACTGCTGGGGTCAGTTTGCTGTGCAGAGATTACGTTTCTGTTGCCAAGGACGATAGGGCAATGGCGATCACGGCAAGCACAGCAAAGACTGGAAACGCGTCGAGTCAAATAACCATTCCCTCAAGCACGCCAAAGACTATCCATAAGCACAAGGCTGATATTACGAGAGCTGCTAAAAGAGTCCACGCGGTGTCTTCCCCCATACTGCGATATCTCAGCATTACACACAATAAAGAGGATGTTTGGGATAATTTACATATGTTCAAATTCTCAATGAACGCCGACAACTGTAAGGGTAGGGCACCCGTAGTGGTGATAGTGCATACTGCTATGTATAATGCACATAAACGACAAAAAATTAGGAAAGCCACAAGTGGCAGTGACTCTAAGCGCCAACCATTATTGACTGTTGTTTTTCTGGTGGGAGAAACTACCAATGCATCATTACAGGCAGAAGTTAAAAGGGAATCGCAGAAGTATCAAGACATTGTACAAGGGAATTTCATAGATTCTTACCACAACCTGACCCACAAGCACATCATGGGTTACCACTGGGTTATCACTCATTGTAAAACTGTGCGCTATTTTATCAAAATTGACGATGATGTGGTTGTCCACGTTGACAACGTGTTGAGGTACCTGTTGCTGAACCCTATCCCCGAGGAGTATATTATGTGCTTTGTTTTGCCGATGAGCAAGAAGAATACAGCCGGAAAGTGGGCCATTTCTGAACAGGAATACCCCTTCATCAAGTACCCCCGATATTGTGCTGGATTTGCATACATAACAACATTGTCAGTTATCAAGAGACTACACTCGGCTTCAACTTACATCAAGTCAATATGGGTTGATGACACGTATGCTACCGGCCTTCTAGCACTTGCATCCAACACCAAACTGATAGGGTTTCCCAGTGGACAATACTATAACGGGTTGAAGAAGCCACCCGCACGATATAAAACAGAAGGGATGTTTGTATTATACCGTAATTAATTGCGCCTTTTGGGAGCACAAGAAGAAGTACACGAAGGGAGATGTCGATCTGCAGGTGGTGCTGCTGTCACGATGAGAGTTATGTACGGAACTGTGAGGTGTCGGTGATGCTACTTGCATAAGGGGAATTACAAACATGAATTTCAGTATAATGGGAATTATGTACACAAGGAAGCATGTGTGTCTACAGGTGATCCTGCTAGTATAATGGGAATTATGTACACAAGGAAGCATGTCTGTCTACAGGTGATCCTGCTAGTATAATGGGAATTATGTACATAAGGAAGCATGTGTGTCTACAGGTGATCCTGCTAGTATGATGGGAATTATGTACACAAGGAGGCATGTCTGTCTACAGGTGATCCTGCTAGTATAATGGGAATTGTTTACACAAGGAGGCATGTCTGTCTACAGGTGATCCTGCTAGTATAATGGGAATAGACCGATCCAGTCCCGGCCGATAAGCCCCGCCCACTTCGTTTTTGACGTTAGGGGGGACAACCACTGGCAAATCACAATGGCGTCACCACCGGCGAAACGTTACGTGATTGCGAACGTTGTTGATGAATTCTGCTTGTGATACTTTGGTATCCGTCGTTTGGGAATGTTATTTAAAGAGGCAAGTTATACGTATGTGATTTTTAATATATTCTAGCTGGCAGATTGCAACTGGCGAGTGAAAATGAGTTACATGCCCGATGAAAAATCGTCTCGACTAGCTGCTGAGACTGTAGGAAGCGTAATTTCTTTCGAATCAATTAATCTATCTGGCAATTCACCTCCGTCACAGCTATTAGCAGGGGAAGGGTAACTGAATTTTGTTGTTTGTATTCATAATTTTATAAAACTCGTTAACACAACCACATGTTCATGTTGCAGATCGTCTCGGTATCTATAAATAGATTATCAACACTGCGCGTGGCGCCTTTACTTATCCGTTGGCGTTGTTCAAATTTAGTTCAATAATCTGAAAACATGGGTTTCTATCTTTGAATGAATTAAGAGAATGGTAAATAAAAAGCAGAAAATATTTCCTGTCTACTACTTCATGCACCTTATTTGTCTGTATATAATTAATGTAAACAAATCAATCACAGCATAACCTATTTGATCTTATTTGGAAATCTGGAAAAGGTAATTGGGCTTGTAAACAGTATGTTTCCATGGACGTATCTGGATATAACCAGAAGCAAATATTCAACAAAATCATTTTTTTAATTATCATTTCCCTTTTATTTTTCTATATGTACTTTGTTATTGAATCCTAATTTACATACAAACTTCCACAATACTGGACTTCATGAACTGCCAGCGTTTATGTACAGGTATGTCACAGCACCAGAACACAAAGAAGATCCAAGATACAGTCTGCACCTGTACACTGACCCATCTTCCAGAAATAGGAAACATGTGATGCAAAATCTTGGAACAGAGGATCCACAGTTATCCGAACAATTAACTAGGTTTCCCTCTATCACCAACAAGTCAGTCTTCCTCTCGCCACAAATTCCCCACACCATCATCACACTACCGCCGCCAAACGTCTCAACTTCCTGAACGCAACAACGTGCTGTGCGTTCGTTCCGACGTCTGTAGACTCGTACCCGACCATCAGCTTTGTTCAACTGGAAGCGGCTCTCGTCACTGAAGAGTACCTGCGGCGCCAGTTCCGCGGCTGCCACTGCCGAACTCTACGTGCCTAAGCCAATCGACGACGTCGATGTTCACGCGTTAACGTCACGCCCCGGAATAGTCTGTAGGCTCTGATACCGAATCGGCGGAGTCGTCTGGATATGGTCCTTCTACTGACTGGATGGGTAAGGCTGGTTGTTGCTGATGACGTCACAGTCAGGAATCTGTTGCGCAAGTGAAGCACCCGTAAATGGCGGTCTTCCTGAGGGGTGGTTACGGGTGGTCTCCTGTCCTAGGCCTGTCTGCAGTCCGACCTGTTGTTCTGAAGCGTAGCATTGAAGTAGAATGTTACACAATATACAAGGTAGATCTATTGTTTTTTCATCAGAGATGTTTAGCTGCTAACTACTAGTGTAAATAAGGTGCAAAGAATATATCCTAAGTTCAAAGCTTTTTGTCAATACAATTACATATTGACATTATTGCTTCTTAATTAAACAATGATAATCTTTGTTTTATTAGATCTGAGACCATATCCCTAGAAGACATAACACTGATTTTGATCTATTTCCTTTTCTGAGATACTTACTGGTGTCATAAGAATTATAGTAAAGTTGATTCAAAATTTGGTCAAAGTCATAACAAAGGTTCAGGAAAACAGACATGAAAATGTCCTGAAGCGTTCACCTCCTACAAACCAGTGTGCAATTTAATATGAAACTCATTTTCCAAATAACCATCAACAAACCTTGAACAATTTGTCCAAATCCATCATCTTAATAAACACTAGCTTTGGCTCAGTCTTCAAATATTAGTAACCTCCTAAAAAACTGATGATTTATCAGAAGAATTACATCAAATATGGGTTAAATATATGTTTCAATATTTATTCCGTTACATGAAAAGTCTACTGAGATTTTTGTAAGTTATTCTGTTCCAGGACTGGATAATGCCTGACCAGGGGTGACCAAAACGTAGCCTTTGCTTTTTCAAATTCTCTGGATGTTGAAATAACTTAAATGAGTTATGATACTAGCAATCACTTTCAGAATTATCTTATTAGTAAATGTAGTATTTAAAAAAACATCTAAAAGCAAGAGCCAAGAAACTAAGTTAATACCAAGTGATTGTCCTGCCATGATATGTATGGTGTTTGTTTGCCTAGTTCTGACTTAAAATCATAAGAATCTGATATGTCAATCAATTAAATAATTATTTATTATTGATTAGATTATTATTAATTTTATTACCCTTCCACGTTTTCTAAAAAAAGCAAGATTCTTAAAACATACCTTGCTATCATTTCCAGTGAATTAATCAAAATTACAGTTGTAATATTACTCCTAAAATGTACCAATATATGTGAATAATTTATGTGGTAACTAAAACTTCAAATAATGTTCTCATAATTCAGATATACACTTTATTTCACTCCGTCCAATACTCCAGAAAGTCACTATTCTTCTCACATAGTTTTCGTATTCGATCAACATGGAGGAAGGTAATTCAATATTCAAAGTCCCATGCAACTCTTTATAAAAGAGCTGAAATATTTAAAGCATGGTTTTATAGGCACTCATATGAACTAATTTTGATACTTGGATATTGCATGATAGGCAACTGCTGACACTGACAATATTTCCGTTTGAATAAAAAATATTACTCCTCGAATATTTTGCTCTGTTAACAAGATACTGTAGGCCTTCAGATTGTGCTTATGAAACTTAAAACATCCTAAAATGTGTGACAAATTGAAGAATATCTAAGAGCGAAGGGGACAATATCCGCCACAATGTTCTTTCATGTAACAAGTTTTGCTATTTCGGTTGACCGTAACCGAAATGGAGATTTGTTTACATTGTGTCACGGCTTTCTCGCATGTCTCATTTGAGCTTTATGGCGTACCAACTCAATGCCTAGTAGTGACTAAACACGTTAAGCAAAACAATTTTGTAGTTACGAGAATTGTCCATGTTTATAACACTTGCAAAGTCTTAAACTGCTATTTGTTGTCATCAATTGGTAATGATTTTGCACATGTGCAAAAGTGTGGAAATTCGTGCAAATTCTCATCAGCAGGCAGACGTAGGTTTCCTGAACGATGGTTCAGACATTTAACTGATCGTTAGGCCTATCGCGTTTCTTGATCCGCCTCCATTTGTGTTGTCTTGACCGTAATGGTTTGTTAAAGGTACACATCAAATTGCAGCAATATGTAATAAAAATAGCGAGTGTAAATGGCATAATTCGAAGCACATCGCTTCGGAGGCATCGTTTGACCCCGGAAATAAGTCCGACAAATCCACACAGCGCGCCCGGCCTGCTGATTGGCCAAATTTGACGCATGCGCCAGTTTTGATTGACAGACTGGATCGGTATATTATGTACACAAGGAGGCATGTCTGTCTACAGGTGATCCTGCTAGTATAATGGGAATTATGTACACAAGGAGGCATGTCTGTCTAAAGGTGATCCAGCTAGTATCAATCCAATCATGTGTAGGGGTGGGGTGGTCGATCTGAAGGCAATGTTGCTTGGAGAAGGGGACGGTGTTGTACAGAAAACGGGACTTGTCAATCTCGAACCCAAAGTCATTTCTGATTTAATAATGTATTTCATTTGCAGCAAACACCTTTAGCATGGCCATGTCTGCAATATACTGATGTAGTCCATTGATCAAGATCAGGCATGTTCTTCTGGATCATCGTCATCGTTTTAAATGATATACTAGTAAATATACATGGTTTCACTGAATACATTCAGTTATTTTTTATTCCCTTCTCCAAACCCCCCGTTACCCTCACCAGATTTTTGTCATTTTTATTCTCTTTCTCGGTTTCCATGGAAACGATTCGTACTTAGTCTCAACAGGGAGGGATGGGCTTCGTTTCCGAAGCACAACTCGTAAACCGTTCAATATCTTTCAACAAAATTTGGTAGATATATCAATCAGAACCTAATGTGGTGCCTTTTCCTATTTACAGATTTTTGTCATTTATATTTTTCTTGATTTCCATGGTAGCGTGTTGGACTTATTCTCAAAAAGGAAGGGGTGGGTTTCGTTTCCGGAGCACCACACGAATACCTTTCAATATCTTTCTGCGAGACTTGGCAGCTATATCAAACAGATCTTGAAGTGGTACATTTTGCTATTTACAGATTTTTGGCATTTATATTTTCATGATTTCCATGGAAACGATGTGGACTTAGTCTTAAAAAAAAGTTGGACTTTAAGTTACTGTCACATAATTTGTCCTTTCAAATATGTGGGGGCTGGGGGCATTTGTCATCTTCTGATGACTCTTGTTTATGATCGGTATAAATCAGGAGAGCATGATACAATGAAACAAACCCCACACAAACGGACTATGACAGACAGTAGAATTGTGTATATTTCTTGATAATTCTTTTTCAGATAAACACTATGGTGTTGTCCACTCTGGGAAATAAGTATACCTACGCATATCTGTTAACCTGCATACAATAATACGTGAACATACATACATCCACGGTGGCTGAGTGGGTTAGATGGCTGACTTTGTGTACTTGCCAGTATGTCCCTGATACTGAGAGTGTCCTGGATGGGTCTAACACAGGAGATTGATTATACTCAGATCTTGGCAGAACAACCACACAATGAGATGGTATGTTCACTCATCGGATATGAAGGAAGCATTGTAGTAGGAAATGGTTTTCAACTATTCATCTTCCACGTCATCGGAACAAAAAATACACAAACGTTGTTTTGTAGGGACTGGTGACCGTGGGTATCGGCCTGTTTCATTCCCCAACTTAATGGAGTCATATACTTGTTTTCTTGGTGAGACAAAAACTAAACCGCTTGTTTCTTGAAAGAAATTATACCGAGGTTTTGTTTATACAAGTGAAATGGAAAGCCAATTCTGAAATGTTTGAAATAGAAAACTAAAATTGTTGATTTTCATAAATAGATGTTGATATTACCCATAAGTGTGTGTGTTTGGCAGCTTAAAAGAAATATTAATGACATTATACTCTAAGTAGAACTGTTAATGTGATGTTTATCATACCTATTACAGTTTCAGATAATATGGTATTGTTCCTTCTGCTCTTGAGATTGACATAAATCTTGTTCAGGGGCTATGAATTAAAGCTAGGATTACAGAATGCCATTTAGAAAGTGGTCAAATGTAACATATTTTATATTTGGGATTACACTTTCTTTGTAAAGTACAGATTCTAGTACTTTTGTTGGGTTGAGTCCCGTCCGGGATTCGAACCCACACCCTCAGAGTCAGGCACTCTGAGGGTGTGGGTTCGAATCAGACGGGATCCCAAATATAACATATGCTGTAGAAATTGAAGCATTCTCATAATATGAATCGTCTTGGGTGTAGATTTTGGCACTGAATCAATACGATATGACGATCACGATACCGGTGTGTGTGTGTGTGTGTGTGTGTGTGTGTGTGTGTGTGTGTGCGTGTGTGTGTGTGTGTGTGTGTGTGTGCGTGCGTGTGTGTGTGTGTGTGTGTGTGTGTGTGTGAACGTTTTCATTATGCATGGTTCGAGAGTTCGATGCGGCTTTCATCGCTCTAAAGATCCGTGTTTGATTCCGCACATGGGCACAATGTGTGAAGCCCATGTATGGTGTACCCCGTCGTGATATTGCTGGAATATTGCTACAGTCCGTTTGAGTCAGAAACGGACCGATGAATTGCAAATTTTATCATTGTACAAAATTGCCACATAAATATAAATAGTACACATGTTTATCATTTACTAATACCCAACAGCTTTCTTATATTTGAAAATTTTCCGGACTCCACCAAAAAAGTTGTTTAAGAAACTATCATCATTGAAAATGCAAAAGTTGTGATCTGTCGCGGCGGGGTGAAACTGAATCAAAATTGGCATAGGTGCCAGAGTAATGCTGACAAGAAATATTGACACAGCTGATGGTCTAGTCAATGGCGTGTTTGGTACTGTTTCCCATCTGTTAATGAGAGAAAATGCAGAAAAACCAATCAAAATTTTCATTGAATTTGATAATTGTAGGGTTGGTGCAGAATTGAGGAAAAGAACACATTTTCCAATGGACGTTTCAGTCCATAGCACGCCAATTGAGATGCAGGAAGAGACAGCAAGAAATGGTGCTGGGGTTAGACGGCAATTTTCGTTAAAACTTGCATGGGCGTGTACTGTACACAAAACGCAAGGTCTGACGTTTGATAAGATTTCAGTATCCTTTGAAGGTATCAGAACTCCAGGACAGGCATATGTTACGCTCAGCCGTGTAACCTCATTAGAAGGTTTGATCGTGCAAAAGTTTGATCCAAACAAAATTTACTGCAATGATCAGGTGACAAATGCATTGACAAAAATGAAAAGCTTTGATGCAGAAGTTTCCACGAACCAAAACAGCTCTGATTTCACTGTGATCATGCACAATATACAAGGTCTGGGCGCTCAGTTTCACTGTTTCAAAAATGACAAACGATTCATGAAAGGCGATGTCATATGCCTTACAGAAACATGGTGAAACAGCCATGGACGTATATGTATATATTGCATTTGTGAAACAGCCATGAACGTATGTGTATATATTGCATTTGTGAAACAGTCATGGACGTATATGTATATATTGCATTTGTGAAACAGCCATGAACGTATGTGTATATATTGCATTTGTGAAACAGTCATGGACGTATATGTATATATTGCATTTGTGAAACAAATATAGACTTATGTGTCTAATGCTGCTGACACAAACGGAAAATTCACAAACTGCAGAAAAAACACACAGGAAGGCACAGTCAAACAAAGCAAAGGAATTGAGGAATATATAGAGACATATACTAAAGGAGAGATTACTGGTTGTACCATAGACTTATGTGTATATATTGCATTTCTGAAACAGCCATATACCAATGTGTATATATTGCATTTGTGAAACAGCCATTCAAATATTTCTGTCTTGCAGTTATGAACACTTCAAAGTGGCACCCTTGAAGAGCAACCTCCTCGTGGTGGGTGCTGGGTAACGCTAATGGCTCTTCAACCCCGTGTGGACCCGGGGTCGAATAGGTCCACATCACCCTATGACTTGTTGTAAGAGGCGACCAAATTGGGCAACCCATTTGCCGTGGGTTGCGTCCCTGTGTCGGCAGAGGAAGGGAGTCGAGAAGCAATACCTCCGACACTATTCAAGATATCGACATGCCTTTAAAGGTTTAAGTAGTCCGAAGTGTACGCTTTGCAGTGGTAGTCTCTTTATAGGACGCATATACCGTAAGATACATTACTAGTAACTGTTGCAGACTTTGTTGTGGTCAAAAAGTCAAGTGTATTCTGCTCACTGTGAGGCTGGTAAACAAACTGCTGGAGAGATCACATTCTGGCAATTCCAGAACACTAATTCTTTTGAATGTACACCTAAAAACAGCGGAGTTACGGCCTGTAAAAGAAGGAACCATTTCTGTGGGCACTGGAAAACCAGGACGTCGGCAGTGTTGCTAGATTTTACGACACTTCCTCTAGCTAAAAAATGCGATATCCTTATGTCCCTCCCTGTTTGTGGCGTAATTGTGGCGTAACTATTGACTTTTACATAGTCATAATGTGAAGCAACATTGGTCTACATTTCATTGTCTACAGTTTGGTATCTTCAAACATGAAATCCATTGTGTTTTCGCAGAGCTGTGAACCCTATAAAAATGTGTTTTGCCAACAATTGACCAACTTGCAAGGGCAATAACTCCGACACTATTCAAGACATCGACATGCGCTGAACAACCTAGGTAGTCCGGAGTGTGGGCTTTCAAACGATATATAGAACACTACTGTACTATTTGCCGTTCAGGAGCAGAAGATTGTTAAACACAGGCACCGTCAAAAAGGTGCGGAAATTTGCGAAATCGCGAAGGTTGTCTTTGAGTCGTAATGGTGACGTTATTATTGATTTTTACATAACCATGATGTGAAGCAAAAATGTTTCCCATTCAATTTGCTAGAGGTTGGTATTTAGAAAAATGGAATCCATAGATTTTTCGCAGAGTTGAGACCTTTTTCTTAACCATATGAAAATGCGTCTTAGAAAAATTGACCAAATTCCAAGGGACCATTTTTATATAGGGTTAAGAAAGAGGTCACAACTCTGCGGAAAATCAATGAATTCCATCTGCTATTATCAAACTGTAGGTAATTGGATGGGAAACATTTTTGCTTCACATCATGGTTATGAAAAAAATCAATAATAACGTCACCATTACGACGCAAACACAGCCTTCGCGATTTCGCAAATTTCCGCACCTTTTTGACGGTGCCTCTGTTTAACAATCCTCTGCTCCTGAACGGCAAATAGTGCAATAGTGTTCTATATATCGTTTTAAAGCCCACACTCCGGACTACTTAGGTTGTTCAATGCATGTCGATATCTTGAATAGTGTCGGAGTTATTGCCCTTGGAAGTTGGTCAATTTTTGGCAAAACACATTTTTATAGGGTTCACAGCTCTGCGAAAACACAATGGATTTTCTTTTTGAAGGTACCAAACTGTAGACAATAAAATGTGAAACATTTTTGCTTCACATTACTATTATGTAAAAGTCAATAGTTACGCCACAATTACGCCTCAAACAGGGAGGGACATGAGGATTTTCGCATTTTGTCAGTTGCGAGATAACTAAGTGAAGGAAGCGGCGAGTGTTGCTAGATTTTACTGTCGCTTCCTTCAGTCAGTTATCGCATATCACAGGAAGCGCCAGTAAAATCTAGCAACAGTCGCCGCTTCCTGGTATTCCAGTGCCCAAAAAGCAATGCGCTTTAAGTAACAACTGGGACTCCAGCAGTTTGTTTATCAGCCTGACTGTGCCAGGACTGCGCAAACCCGTTCTGCTACATCATCATGATTGCAGGAATCCAGCACATAAACGCACATTTGATACTCCTCAGCAGAGAAGATGTATATTTTCAAAATGTTTGTTTTATAGACAGTTTGCTGTGAGCCTTCACAACATATTTCTTTATACTATGACTGAATATCAGCCTGAACCGGTCAGTTAATTTGGTGATATTTCATGGAATGTTCTTGAATACTGCAAAAGACAGCTTTATTCTGCATTAATAGACATTGTAAGTACAGAGTCAAAATGAGTTTTATTTAAAAAACATCTATTCATTACGTTGTCATTTAAAAACAGAAAAAGTCACAACACGAAATTTAAGAGCGGGCAATTCGTTAGTCACATTACACAGTTGCAATTTATGATACAGATAAACTTCCCACAGGTCGTTCACTATCAGATAAAAGCGCTCACGCCGGAGAACAGATATCTCCTATAAAAAGACTACCACTGCAAAGCGTGGTCCACGTGCAAATACGGGAGACGATGTGAATTTCAAGGCCAGATGTAATTGACAATGACAAGGAGCTGTCAAATCTGAGCTGGAAGTCATCCCATGCCCAAAGAAATAGTTTCCCTTGAATTGGCCTTTACGTTACATCGGCATTATCCTAGCCATACAGCATCGAGAACAAGTTTGCATGAATAAACATTGTAAGTACAGAGTCAGATATGAGTTTTATTTCAATTTTTTTTTGAATGGGTGTTTAACAAATGCACTATATACACATAAATCTATGGGTTTTTTCACAAGAGCAGTATATGCACATACGTGTATGCGTCAGATAGCTAGGGTCATGGTGATCCCAGAACTCTAATCGCATGGACCGTAGACCCAAGGACGGCGGAGCTACGGCCAGTTAAAGAAAGAACTATAACCTTCTGTGGGAACTACTTAAAAGAGTTAAAATTGACGGTCCAGCTGGCGTCCAAAGAAACGGTACAAGTAAAAGTAGCCACGGGGGGTGTATGGGGGAAGTCTGAAGATCCTGCTAGTATAATGGGAATTATGTACACGAGGAGGCATGTCTGTCTACAGGTGATCCTGCTAGTATAATGGGAATTATGTACACGAGGAGGCATGTATGACTACAGGTGATCCTGCTAGTATAATGGGAATTATGTACACGATGAGGCATGTCTGTCTACAGGTGATCCTGCCAGTATAATGGGAATTATGTACACGAGGAGGCATGTCTGTCTACAGGTGATCCTGCTAGTATAATGGGAATTATGTACACGAGGAGGCATGTCTGTCTACAGGTGATCCTGCTAGTATAATGGGAATTATGTACACGAGGAGGCATGTCTGTCTACAGGTGATCCTGCTAGTATCAATCCAATCATGTGTAGGGGTGGGGTGGTCGATCTGAAGGCAATGTTGCTTGGAGAAGGGGACGGCGTTGTACAGAAAACGGGACTTGTCAATCTCGAACCCGAAGTCATTTCTGATTTAATAATGTATTTCATTTGCAGCAAACACCTTTAGCATGGCCATGTCTGCAATATACTGATGTAGTCCATTTATCAAGGTGTTCTTCTGGATCATTGTCATCGTTTTAAATGATATACTAGTAAATATACATGGTTTCACTGAATACATTCAGTTATTTTTTTATTCCATCATTCCCAGATTTTTTACATTTATATATTTCATGATTTCCATGGAAACGATGTGGACTTATTTTTAAAAATGTTGGACTTTAAGTAACTGTTAGATAATTTGTTCTTTCAAATATGTGGGGGCTGGGGGCATTTGTCATCTTCTGATGACTCTTGTTTATGATCGGTATAAATCAGGAGAGCATGATACAATGAAACAAACCCCACACAAACGGACTATGAGAGACAGTAGAATTGTGTATATTTCTTGATAATTCTTTTTCAGATAAACACTATGGTGTTGTTCACTCTGGGAAATAAGTATACCAACGCATATCTGTTAACTTGCATACAATAATACGTGAACATACATACATATGCGGTGACTGAGTGGATTAGATGGCTGACTTTGAGTACTTGCCAGTATGTGCCTGATACTGAGAGTGTCCTGGATGAGTCTAACAAAGGATATTGATTATATTATAATATTTGAAACTGAAAGAACTAATTTCAAATACTTAATTAGTAGGTGGTGCATGCTTGTTTATCAACCATCTTGAAATTTTGCTCAGGAAACGAAAAGATCTCTGACTGACACAGGGATTACTATATATCCCATTGTATTACGTATCGTTTGGGGTAACTGTCATGAAATCATGTACAATTTGATGTACCAGTAAGTGGAAAACTATTGCAAGCACCGTTGAACCAAATCACCCAACCACATCTCAAATATTCAAGTTAGCCTGAACACAACCCTTCAAATTATTGGACTTCCTTTACTCAGAATATCTTCTGTTACTGTTAAGTTTTTCTTGAAATAGCATTGTCACCAAGCACGATACTCAACTTTAATTCAAATATACAGACTTTGAGACCAAGGGTATCTCTGTCAAGCCCTTGGTGTTCAGGGTCACCATCACTATAGTTCAAGCCAACAGATATGTTACTTAACTTGTTCATTATTACAATCTCTAGTTACAGAAGAAGGAGCTAAGTGCAGCGCTTCCGAAAATGGGTGTACACAGGGTCAGTTCATTCAATTTGTAACAGATGATGTAGATCAATCTGAGAACATGGATTAACGCAGACCGATGACGTTTTTGCCAATTAGGTGACTGTTTGCCAAGACTGCTGAGGTGTTGATGCACTAAAAGGGATGGGTTCATATGTCCTGGGTTCATATGTTACGGAGATGCTGAATCAAATTGAACAATTCATGTGTCTTGAACAATTCATGTGGAATATGAAATGAATCACTAGATTGTATCATTCTCAGTATTGAGTTATGTCACCTATGATCAACCTGAATCTCAGACTCAAAGCTGCATTTGCTCAACTTAGGTGTTTGTGAGCGGTCAAGACAAAGACATACAATGTCGGTACACATTTCGACAAGCCACATGTATTAGGTTAACGAGAGTCAAGTAATCTACACAGATTCATATTCACGTGGAAGTCAGCTAGTTGTAACCGACAGATAATATCTCACATAGGACACTGTAATGGATTTACTGTGAGAATGTGTCACCCATATGTTGACATGGAAGTTCCATCATGCATGATCTGGTCATCTGTACTTAAATCGGTTCCATGAGGTTACAGCAGAAAAATACTGATGTTGATTTCAGTATTTAGCAATAAATACACTCTTCTTTTAGTAAACCTTACCTAGTGTCATGTACCTGGAGAGGAAAGGCACCACTTAGTTTCTTAATTGAACTCCTATTGGCTTTGGATATAGCCGTTGCAAGTATACTATCAAACGTTATGCCAAGGAAACAATACATACACATTTCAGCATCTTAAAATAGCACAGGGCCAAGTTCATAACGATCTCTCATTCTGTTCGAAGTTTATGAATGAATATGTGTTAGTTTTAGAGATATAACAGCTTCTCCATATTGATAGAGGATAGTTCCCTTTCAGATTGATAATAACTTTGATGAGGCAAAAAAGAGGAACTAAATTGCATGTTCCTGAAGTTGTGTTTATTTTACCCTTAAAATAGAAAATATATGCTCTGAAACGTCTTGTATCTATGGTTATATTCCAATTATGACTTTTCCAGTCCATGTGTTACCAGTAGTAGTTCCATGTGTCCTCTTTGAAAGTATGCATATAAAAGTACACTTGGGTCTCAGTATGAGATTTTAAACATTATACCCTGAAAATTTTAACTTTTCATTTTTGTACCCCACAATAGCATTTAGCATACATCTATTTGACTTTTATAAGCCATGTATTAGTAAAACCTTGTTTTCTCATTGAAAATATCCATAAAAAGTACATTTGTGTCTCAATATGTAATTTTTATCAATATTCTCTGAAAATTTCAAGTTTTTAACTTTTAACCCCAAAATAGGACTTCGGATAACATTATTTGACTTTTCTAATTCATCTATTGGTAGTACCTTGTGTACTCTTTGAAAATATATATACAAAAGTAAATTTGTGTCTCAATATGAGATTTTAAAAATTATTTACTGAAGATTTCAATTTTTAAACATTTTACCCCGAACAATTGGACTTAGCATCATATTTCAAGGCAGGGCTTTTTAATACTCATTAGTTATAACTTAAATATGTTTAAAACACTTAAATCATTTCTGTACCAATTATTTTGAGGTTTTGTCACATTTTGACTGGACTACTAGGGTCCATGCAGGAAGCAAATGTACTGTAAGTCCCCATGGTCTCTAGTATGGTGATCTACCTTCAGTTGTTGGCAATCTGCAGCCTGATTTTATATTGTATTGTCATTTATAGTTAAAATATTTTAGATTTAATTATTAGTTTTAAATTTATATCTAGTTGTTTTACTGTCCTTTGCAGACAAGTAAATATATTCTCTAAATTTGTTTTTTTATTCATTTATAAATTTACAAATTTCTTAGTCACGATATGGCTGAAATACTGCCGATGTGACTTTAAATTTTAACTCACCCACTCACTCCTAGTTAATCACCGAGTACGGCGAATAGAAATAACTACTTACTTTAAACAATATCCTAACTTATTAAAATGTATGCAAGTTTATGTAATCGTAAACGTCAGACATGGTGGTGGTGTCATTCACATTGTACATGCTTCTCCATAAAAATCATCATAAACCACCACCACCACCACCCCACCCCACCCCACCCGAAACATAAATTATGAATGGTCCCTTAGATATGCAATCTGTTTATCTCTTCTAACGTTCAGCAGTTAACAAAGTCGAGGTCTCCCACCCATGTTGGGACATGCAACAAACTTCATCCTTGGCCCAAAGTAATAGCAGGGCCTATCGTGTAGAATCTCTCAGCAGCAGTAAAAGCGTCAGCCACAAAATCAGTTTGACACCTTCCACCCTCCAGAAAATCTTGTCGCCTTGGAACTGGCCACAGAATGTCCAGGTTACTGAAAACAAACAAGGTTTACCCCCACTGCTTGTCTCACACAGTCCACGTCTAAGATTTGAGGGCGTGGGTGACAAGTAACAATATAAACTGCATGACAATGGTGCAAACTGTAAATTTACTGTACATAAACAAAGGGGAAGGGTTCAAAGCACGAGCTTGAACATGAACCTTGGAAAGTTAGAAACTTTTGATATACATAGTGTAACTGAAATACTAGTATTACTATATTAATTACGGTCAAAGAGAGCAGATATATATTTCCTTTAGATGAACAATTTTTAAATATGTAGCTGATATAACAATAAGTGTGGTTAAGTCATCAGAGGAAACAGCAAAGTGCGACAATGGCTAGTGACTTCATGCAACAACCATTCTCTCTCAACTCTGATCGATCAGGTACTTAAGACCACACCATTCAATGTTTGTTGATCATTGCCAGAATTTTAATCGTAGAATGTTTGTAGTTTTAATTTATGGCTTCGCCAAAATTCGTCAAAAGACGAGGGCATGATATAAATCCAGTCACGGGTAGGTAGCAAAAGTAACGTAAGTCCCCATGGTCCCCAGTATGGTGATGTACCTTCAGTTGCTGGCAATCTATAGCCCGATTTTGTATTGTGTTGCTTTGAAATGATTTAGCATTTTCCACTGAACTCAAACTAGTTTTTATTAATGTGTGATAATCTTGTTGTTATACTGTCCTTCGCTGACAGGTTATTAAAAATTATGTAATAATCTACATATTTATTCTTAGTACATACCTTCTTTGTCGTCCCGATATGGCTGAAATATTGCCGATGTGACGTAAAATTTTAACTCGCTCACTCACTTGCACATTTTGTTTTCTGAAGTTTGTGATACAATTATTGCAGATTTGGCGATTACCAAGATAAAAAGTCAAACAAAATGGGGATCGTGAGGCTGGAATATAGCAAAATAGATTTGCTTGAGGTTGACAGATAATATGTAGAAAAATAGAACATACCGGGAATCCTCGTAAAGCCCTGCCGTTATTAAGCCCATTAGAGTGATCTCCCTTTCAAATGTTCAAAACACGTGTTTTTGATGGAATCACTTCGTCTATATTTTGCCGTTAGTGCTGTAAGAGGGTTTCACATATATATAACGCATTGGTCTCCAAGTACAGGTGACATTTTTGACACCCAATGTGACAATTTAAATCCGCTTGATCGATACACAGTGGCTGTTGTGAGTAAGAACGTTATTGTCGGACATATTCCAATTGAACAAAGCAAATTGTGTAACTTCTTCATTCGCCGAGGCGGTACAATACAGGTGGAATTATTAACAAATAAACCCTCAAGATCTAATTTGTCGCAAGGGGGACTTGAAATTCCATCTGCAACTCCATGTTATATTGATATGGCAGGACAGACAACTCTTGACTTCGTGGGATCGAAGAACGTTGATGGTCTCACTACTGGACACGAACAGATTTACCGTGGTCTTGGGCATTTGCATGGATGGTCACATTTGAACACATGGGTGTTACGACGTAAATTGTAATAAAAACGTAAATTGTAATACTTGCAGCAAATTGTAATAACCCTTGACGTAAATTGGAATAAATACCCAAATTGTAATAAAAATTGACGTAAATTGTAATACGCAAATTGTAATAAAAATTGACGCAAATTGTAGTAATTTTAGTTGCGGTAAAATGTAATAAATATTTTCGTAAATTGTAATAACAGTTTTAATCATTCGTAAATACGCGTGTGTCCGTTTTTCGTTAAATTTCATAAATAATATAAGCTTTTTAGGGCGATAACTCAAGAAATGATTGATTTTGTTCAAATTTGGTACCAAGATGTCGTGACTAGATTCACCAACACCAGTTGAATTTAGTGACCTTGAGATAATTTGCAAGGTCACAGCAAAAACGTCAAAAATTTGCCAATATAAAGATTGTTAGCGCGATAACTCAAGAAAGAATAGATTTTGATCCAACTGTATATCAACGTGTATTGGCGGGATTCCCCTTACACCAGTTGATTGGGGTACTTTTTGCTCATTTTGAGTTCACAGCGAAAATTGTATTGTTTTGCACATGTCTAACTTTTTAGTGCGAAAACACAAGAAAGAATTAATATATTCTGCTTAAATGTATTACCAAAATGTGTTGGGAGTATCGTTTAACGCCAAGCAATCGATCATATGTGCTCGTTATCAAAGTAAAGTCAAACTTTCTGTAAGGCATACAATGTTTGTTGACATTTAATTGTTAAAGGTATACTAAGGAAAACATTAGTTTCACAGCCCAAAATACAACAAAGAAATCAACGGGTGACATTAACCTCAAAGGATGATAATAAAATGCATATAACCAACGAGGGGACATTTGTTTTCACACGATATGCACCGGGTAAAATATCACTTTGTCATGGTGACATGACATCATGAACAATGTTGAGAGATTCTACACGTTGCTTCTAAGAAGTCGCCTTCTAAATACAATGATGACGGGGAGTCTGCCTTTGTTGGAAAGTAGATTATTGCGTAATTTCCTCAATTAAAGACTTCGGTAATAAATAGAAAATTATATTCGTGACCATATCCTACTATGTTGACGACCTAAATAGCGGCATATCCCCTGCTCTGGTTCAGAAAATACCAAGATATAGGCAGTTGTGTCGTAAACATGATAAGACAAGGTCACTCATATATATCTTCTATAAAGTCGGCTATATTCCAACCATGAGAAATGTCGTCAAATAATGTCTTATAAAAGTTACCAACGTCCTAATAGTATCCATAGATTTTAGAATCTATAGTAAAAATGCACAACTTCACTACTTGTTTGATAAATGACAACCAAATTAATCTATCGCCAGCTTTTTTAGGGGCTGATAAAAGGTTCGAAAATGTGGGTCATAAATACATGATAGATTATATTGTTGTATGTTAGATATACCCGTTAGACATAGCCCCTCTACATGTATTTGAGATATACCCGCTAGAACCACCACCACCCCTTCTATGTCTTTAAGTATATTAGATATAACCGTTAGAACCCCTTCAGGAACATTTAGTTTTTTTTATAATGCTCCATTAACAGAGACACACTGTCGTCTATCAGATAGATAGTTAGTTAACCAACTAAGTACGTTTCCACGAACACCATAATTTTCTAATTTGTGCAATAAACCTTTATGCCAAGCCCTTTTGAAATGTCACAAAATACCATACTGTAAAGGTGGCGATTATCTAGGACTGAGCATATATTATGATAAATTTCTATGAGTTGAGATGTAGTAGAATGACTGGCAATAAAACCTGACTGGAATTTACTTTAAATGCTATATTCATGGAAATGGTTGTGCACATGCTTTACCGTTATTCTTTCAAGAATTTTCCCCAGGATAGATAGCAAACTAATAGGTCTGTAATTAGTTGGGAGGGATGTATCTCCTTCTTTCAAAATAGGAGTAACATTACCCGTTTTCCACATTGTCGGAAATACAGTCACACAGTGATCTATTATTCAACAAAGAGGTTCAGCTTAGATGTACAAATTCGTTTTAACACTCTCATGTTAATGCCATCAGTCAACTAGATTTGTTTGCTGGTAAGGTCTTAATCATATCAGATACCTCCTTTTCGGTTACAATGTTAACACAGTGATGGCTAACAGGTGGCAAAGTCTTGCCGCCATCATTCACATTTTAAACATATACAAAATATTCATTTAATGTTTGAGCTTTATCCAAATCTGTAGAAACTGAAGGTATCCCAGAATCATCATTTGCAGAGGGGGAATGGGTCCCGATAAGTAGTACCTTTCAACAAAAAATTAAAGATCAATATTTTAGAATAAAAGTTTACCTTGGCTATTCTTTTCAGACTTTATTCCTTTGCTTTTTGTATCTAAATAGGTCGGAAGTATTCAGAAATAGAAATGTCCTTTTCCTTCTGCGTTCTCTTTTCTTTTAGGTATGTTGTTTTTAAAAGTGACGTAAGATCATACTCTCTTACTGGCTAGCCCTCATATCGCCTACACGTCATATCGCCTACACCTCATATCGCCTACACCTCATATCGCCTTCAATAATTATAATGGCCAGTTCTACCACCCCTATCATAGTAATGGGTATTACCCACTCGCTATTGCGTTACATCCACTGACCATCCACAGAAATGCAACCTTACATGGCCATTAAAGCTACACCATTTAGTATCGGTGGTTCCAGTGTTAAAGATCTATAATACTCAATATGAAATCAGTTGTCGAATGTTACAAAGGTGTTATTGAATATTGATTAATCTGTTCTAGGATGGCTAGCATGATCCGGTTGAGGAGGCTCAGAAGTATATCATTGCGGTGCATGTTGACACTGCTGTGTGTTGCTGGGGTCTGTTTGCTGTGCAGAGAATACGTTTCTGTTGCCAAGGACGGTAAGACAATGGCGATCACGGCAAGCACAACAAAGACTGGAAACGCATCAAGTCAGTTAACCATTCCGTCAAGCACGCCAAAGACTATCCATAAGCACAAGGCTGATATTACGAGAGCTTCTAAAAGAGTCCACGCGGCGTCTTCCCCCATACTGGAATTTCTCCACATTTCAAACAATAAAGAGGATGTTTGGGATAATTTACATATGTTCAAATTCTCAATGAACGCCGACAACTGTAAGGGTAGGGCCCCCATAGTGGTGATAGTGCATACTGCTATGTATAATGCACAGAAACGACAAAAAATTAGGAAAGACACAAGTGGCAGTGACTCTAAGCGCCAACCATTATTGACTGTTGTTTTTCTGGTGGGAGAAACTAACAACGCATCATTACAGGCAGAAGTTAAAAGGGAATCGCAGAAATATCAAGACATTGTACAAGGGAATTTCATAGATTCTTACCACAACCTGACCCACAAGCACATCATGGGTTACCACTGGGTTATCACTCATTGTAAAACTGTGCGCTATTTTATCAAAATTGACGATGATGTGGTTGTCCACGTTGACAACGTGTTGAGGTACCTGTTGCTGAACCCTATCCCCGAGGAGTATATTATGTGCTTTGTTTGGCCGGGGAGCAGGAAAAGAACAGCCGGAAAGTGGGCCATTTCTGAACGGGAATACCCCTTCATCAGGTACCCCCGATATTGTTCTGGATTTGCATACATAACAACACTGTCAGTTATCAAGAGACTACACTCGGCTTCAACTTACATCAAGTCAATATGGATTGATGACACTTATGCTACCGGCCTTCTAGCACTTGCATCTAACACCAAACTGATAGGGTTTCCCAATGGACAATACTATAACGGGAGGAAGAAGCCACCCGCACGATATAAAACAGAAGGGATGTTTGTATTGCATCGGGATTAAGTGCGCCTTTTGGAGCATAAGAAGTACACGAAGGGGATGTCGATCTACAGATGATGATGATGTCATAAGGAGAGTTATTATCCATATGGTGAAACATAACCAGAGTCATATATATCATATGTGCACATATCACTTTTGCCTAGCAACCATTGTTTCTGTATTTTCGTTGTCCGTGACGTCAATGAACAGGGCAGTCACACTTATCGTGTTTTACCTCACAAATGTACATGAATAAAGTGGATAATAAAGAAATTATTACACTCGCAAGTGTGCCACACGACTTATACGAAACTCGTGTAAAAATTGTGTATAACATGTATAATACTATTTCACACACGATTCGTGTAAGTCGTGACACACTTGTTCGAGAAATAATCTCTTTATGTACTGAACTGTGAGGTGTCAGTGATGCTGTTTGCATCAGATGAAGTACTAATATAAATTGCAGGTGATTCTGCTAGCATAATGGGAATTATGTGCACAAGGAGCCTTGTGTGTCTACAGGTGATTCAGCTAGTATCATGGGAATTATGTGCACAAGGAGGCATGTCTGTCTACAGGTGATTCTGCTAGTATAATGGGAATTATGTACACGAGGAGGCATGTCTGTCTACAGGTGATCCTGCTAGTATGATGGGAATTATGTACACTAGGAGGCATGTCTGTCAACAGGTGATTCTGCTAGTATAATGGGAATTATGTGCACAAGGAGCTATGTGTGTCTACATGTGATTCAGCTAGTATCATGGGAATTATGTGCACAAGGAGCCTTGTGTGTCTACAGGTGATTCAGCTAGTATAATGGGAATTATGTACACGAGGAGGCATGTCTGTCTACAGGTGATCCTGCTAGTATGATGGGAATTATGTACACTAGGAGGCATGTCTGTCTACAGGTGATTCTGCTAGTATAATGGGAATAATGTGCACAAGGAGCCTTGTGTGTCTACAGGTGATTCAGCTAGTATAATGGGAATTATGTGCACAAGGAGCTTTGTGTGTCTACAGGTGATTCAGCTAGTATAATGGGAATTATGTACACGAGGAGGCATGTCTGTCTACAGGTGATCCTGCTAGTATAATGGGAATTATGTACACAAGGAGGCATGTCTGTCTACAGGTGATCCTGCTAGTATAATGGGAATTATGTACACAAGGAGGCATGTCTGTCTACAGGTGATTCTGCTAGTATAATGGGAATTATGTACACAAGGAGGCATGTCTGTCTACAGGTGATCCTGTTAGTATGATAGGAATTATGTACACAAGGGGGAATGTCTGTCTACAGGTGATTCTGCTAGTATAATGGGAATTATGTGCACAAGGAGGCATGTCCGTCTACAGATGATTCTGCTAGTATAATGGGAATTATGTACACAAGGAGGCATGTCTGTCTACCGGTGATCCTGCTAGTATGATAGGAATTATGTACACAAGGGGGAATGTCTATCTACAGGTGATTCTGCTAGTATAATGGGAATTATGTGCATAAGGGGGCATGTCCGTCTACAGATGATTCTGCTAGTATAATGGGAATTATGTACACAAGGGGGCATGTCTATCAACAGGGGATTCTGCTAGTATAATGGGAATTATGTGCACAAGGAGGCATGTCTATCCACAGGTGATTCTGCTAGTATAATGGGAATTATGTGCATAAGGGGGCATGTCCGTCTACAGATGACTCTGCTAGTATAATGGGAATTATGTACACAAGGGGGCATGTCTATCAACAGGGGGTTATGCTGGTATAATGCTGGTATAATGGGAATTATGTGCATAAGGGGCATGTCTACAGGTGATTCTGCTAGTATAATGGGAATTATGTACACAAGGGGCATGTCTGTCAACAGATGATTCTGCTAGTATAATGGGAATTATGTACACAAGGGGGCATGTCTGTCTACAGGTGATTCTGCTAGTATAATGGGAATTATGTACACAAGGGGGCATGTCTATCAACAGGTGAATCTGCTGGTATAATGGGAATTATGTACACAAGGAGGCATGTCTGCCTACAGGTGACTCTGCTACTATCATGGGAATTATGTACACAAGGGGGCATGTCTGTCTACAGTTGATTCTCCTAGTATAATGGGAATTATGTGCATAAGGGGGCATGTCTATCAACAGGTGATTCTGCTGGTATAATGGGAAATATGTGCTCAAGGAGGCATGTCTGTCCACCGGTGACTCTGTTAGTATAATGGGAATTATGTACACAAGGGGCATGTCTGTCAACAGGTGATTCTGCTAGTATAATGGGAATTATGTACTCAATGTCTACAGATGATTCTGCTAGTATAATGGGAATTATGTACACAAGGAGGCATGTCTGTCTACAGATGATTCTGATAATATAGTGGGAAGTATGTCCACAAGGGGGCTTGTGTGTCTACAGGTGATTCTGCTGGTATAATGGGAATTATGTGCATAAGGAGGCATGTCTGTCAACAGGTGATTCTGTTAGTATAATGGGAATTATGTACACAAGGGGCATGTCTGTCAACAGGTGATTCTGCTAGTATAGTGGGAATTATGTACACAAGGAGGCATGTCTGTCAACAGGTGATTCTGCTAGTATAGTGGGAATACTGAGCAAAAGGAGGCATTTCTGTCTACAGGTGGTTCTGCTAGGACCATGGGAATTATGTACACAAGGAGGCATGTCCATCTACAGGTGATTCTGCTTGTATAATGGGAATTATGTACACTAGGAGGCATGTCTGTCAACCGGTGATCCTGCTTGTATAATGGGAATTATGTGCACAAGGGGGCTTGTGTGTCTACAGGTTTTTCTGCTAGTATAATGGGAATTAAGTGCACAAGTAGGCATGTCTGTGAATATTTGATTCTGCTAGTATAGTGGGAATTATGTACACAATGTCTACAGGCGAATCTGCTAGTATAATGGGAATTATGTACACAAGGAAGCATGTCTGTCTACAGGTGATCCAGCTAGTATAATGGGAATTATGTACACAAGGAAGCATGTCTGTCTGCAGATGATTCTGCTAGTATGATGGGAATTATGTGCACAAGGAGGCATGTCTGTCTACAGATGATTCTGGTAGTCTATTGGGAATTATGTTCATAAGGAAGCTTGCGTGTCTACAGGTGATTCTGCTGGTACAATGGGAATTATGTACACAAGGGGGCATTTCTGTCCGCAGGTAATTCTGCTAGTATCATGGGAATTATGTGCATAAGGGGGCATGTCTATCAACAGGTGATTCTGCTGGTATAATGGGAATTATGTACAGAAGGGGGCATGTCTATCAACAGGTGATTCTGCTGGTATAATGGGAATTATGTGCACAAGGAGGCATGTCTGTCCACCGGTGACTCTGCTAATATCATGGGAATTATGTACACAAGGAGGCATGTCTGTCTACAGGTGATTCTGCTAGTATAATGGGAATTATGTACACAAGGAAGCATGTCTGTCTACAGGTGATCCTGCTAGTATAATGGAAATTATGTACACAAGGAGGGATTTCTGTCTACAGATGATTCTGCTAGTATAATGGGAATTATGTACACAAGGAAGCATGTCTGTCTAAAGGTGATCCTCTCTAGTATAATGGGAAGTATGTACACAAGGAAGCATGTCTGTCTACAGGTGATCCTGCTAGTATAATGGGAATTATGTACACAAGGAGGCATGTCTGTCTACAGGTGATCCTGCTAGTATAATGGGAATTATGTACACAAGGAAGCATGTCTGTCTACAGGTGATCCTGCTAGTATAATGGGAATTATGTACACAAGGAGGCATGTCTGTCTAAAGATGATTCTGCTAGTATAATGGGAATTATGTCCACAAGGGGACTCGTGTGTGTACAGGTGATTCTGCTTGAATAATGGGAATTATGTGCATAAGGGGGCATATCTGTCAACAGGTGATTCTGCTAGTATAGTGGGAATTATGTACACAAGGAGGCATGTCTGTCTACAGGTGATCCTGCTAGTATAATGGGAATTATGTACACAAGGAGGCATGTCTGTCTACAGATGATTCTGCTAGTTTAATAGGAGTTATGTCCACAAGGGGGCTTGTGTGTCTACAGGTGATTCTCTAGGGGCAATGTCTACAGGGTTGCTGGTATAATGGGAATTATGTGCACAAGGGGGCATGTCTGTCAACAGGTGATTCTGCTAGTATAGTGGGAATACTGAGCAAAAGGAGGCATTTCTGTCTACAGGTGATTCTGCTAGGACCATGGGAATTATGTACACAAGGAGGCATGTCCATCTACAGGTGATTCTGCTTGTATAATGGAAATTATGTACACTAGGAGGCATGTCTGTCAACCGGTGATCCTGCTTGTATAATGGGAATTATGTGCACAAGGGGGCTTGTGTGTCTACAGGTGTTTCTGCTAGTATAATGGGAATTATGTACACAAGGAGGCATTTCTGTCCGCAGGTGATTCTGCTAGTATCATGTGAATTATGTACAGAAGGGGGCATGTCTGTCAACAGGTGATTCTGCTAGTATAATGGGAATTATGTACAGAAGGAGGCATGTCTCTCAACAGGTGATTCTGCTTGTATAATGGGCATTATGTACACAAGGAGGCATTTCTGTCCGCAGGTGATTCTGCTAGTATCATGGGAATTATGTACACAAGGGGGCATGTCTGTCTACAGGTGATCCTGCTAGTATAATGGAAATTATGTACACGAGGAAGCATGTCTGTCTACAGGTGATCCTGCTAGTATAATGGGCATTATGTACAGAAGGAGGCATTTCTGTCCGCAGGTGATTCTGCTAGTATCATGGGAATTATGTACACAAGGGGGCATGTCTGTCTACAGGTGATCCTGCTAGTATAATGGGAATTATGTACACGAGGAGACATGTCTGTCTAAAGGTGATTCTACTTGTATAATGGGAATTATGTACACGAGGAAGCATGTCTGTCTACAGGTGATCCTGCTAATATAATGGGAATTATGTACACGAGGAGGCATGTCTGTCTAAAGGTGATCCTGCTAGTATAATGGGAAGTATGTACACAAGGTGGCATGTCTGTCTAAAGGTGATCCAGCTAGTATGAATCCAATCATGTGCAGGGGTGGGGTGGTCGATCTGAAGGCAATGTTGCTTGGAGAAGGGGACGGTGTTGTACAGAAAACGGGACTTGTCAATCTCGAACCCAAAGTCATTTCTGATTTAATAATGTATTTCATTTGCAGCAAACACCTTTAGCATGGCCATGTCTGCAATATACTGATGTAGTCCATTTATCAAGGTCAGGCATGTTCTGGATCATTGTCATTAAGAGGTACATCGCCTTTGGGTCTTAGATTTTCATCAAATTTTGTGAGTAAGTTTCTTTTGGCAAGCAATGAAAGAAGTGACGTGTCATTTTACCTGTAGATTAATTTTTCCCTACTTTCTTTACTCTGCAAAAGTGCATCATAAAAATGGGACGATATGCACAGATGGGTAGGAGCATTCACACGCGTGATGAGATGGCAGCACCAGTGTATGCATCTTTCGTGGAGAAAATGAAGAGCCTTGGGCAAGTATTTCTTGGTATGTCATAGTAAGTATTAAATGACGAAAGTATAATGATGGATTTAGTTCGCTTGATTAGATAGTAATGTTTACTCAGAGTACATCACAGACGTTTTAGAAGTTGTGAACTACCTGTTGTTCTGATGTTTCTGAAACTCAGGGACATACGAATAATTGGATGAAGACGAATGTTTGGCGAGAGTGTCACCAAGTTTGTTGGCAACGTCAGTTCTTTCAGTTAATACATTATCACCGTCCTTCAAATGGTGAACGGTAGATTTTGAACGTTTGCCCTTTATTTTCTGTACCATGTTCCACACCTTTGAAATCCTTCAACAAGACTGACGCTTGTTCTGTTTAAATGCGCGTCTAGCCTTGGCATTTAAGATTTTAACTTTATTCAAATTATGCACGGTAGGATGTCGTCAAAAAAACCTTTACGGCTTTCTTCCTACACTTCCAAGCCTAATTGCATTCATTATTGAACCATGATTTACGTATATGTGGAGTTACAGTGGGCTGTGGAATTGTTTTGGCAGCAGTATTGTTCAGTATATCCGAAAATGGCTGTACAGGAGCCTCACTATTGATGAACAGGTCATGTTTCAGGTGTTCAATACATAGAGTCTTATATAATGACCAGTCAGCCTTGGAAGTTCATTGATGGGTGGGGTTGGGATGGTTCAAGAGCTTTGGGAGTTTTAAGAATGGTGGGGAAGTGATCACTCCCACATAGGTAATCATGGCCCAGCCATCCAAATTCATTATACAAGGTTGAATCGGGGAGTTCCAGTAGCTGAATGTAGATAATCGGTGAGTTCCAGTAGCTGAATGTAGATAAGTGTCTGATTCATCGTTAAATTTACAGAGGCTATATTCTGAAATACATTTCTCAAGGATGTTACCTTTATTGTTAGTTTGGTCACTCCCCCAAAGCGGGATCGCCCATGTTGATACTTGGTTTGGGAAGTTGATCATACAGATATTAACCAATTACCTAAAATAAGTACACTAATCTGCATATTGTCCCATTTTGGGACGGAATTTTGGCGAAAAATTGAGCATGGAAAAAATGCAAACTATTTTCAGTATATTTTTCTATTTGAATAACGAAATATTTAAACACAAAAGTGACATTCTAATGAACTTACTTAGTTAACATTGGAACCAAGAGAAAAATCATCTGACCTGACACTTCGCCGAATTGGCAGGGGGAGCGGCCTTGCCACTAGGGGTCGCCATGCTTAAAGGGACGGGACTCTACAAGTAATGTGAATGGTTCAACTACTAAACAATTTACTCAGCTTCATTCACTTCGATATGCAAGTCTCTATCTTGAACAATCAGAGAGATAAGTACCCGTCCCCCAAAAAGGGACAATATGCATAAATGGGTTTAGAGGAGCATCGTCATAAATTATATACTAGTAAATAAACATGGTTTCATTGAATGTATTTATCTCTTTTATGCTCGATAAGCTTGAGTGAGTAATAGTCAGCGATCTTTGTCAGAGACAGAGCTTCCAAATGCAAGAGAGTCCAGGGGCACAGGCTCCGGTCGGGTCCAGGGTTATACTTAAAATGGCGGACGCGGGAGCCAACGCATAACAACCATTTCCTGTCACTGAAAACTGTTCAACACTGCACTCACTCACTCACTCGTTGGGACGCCGGGTGACAAAGTTTCTTGAGCAGACTGTATAACTAACGGGTATTGTCACCAAACCGAGGCAATAGCGGCATGGCGTACACGCCTGAATCTGTAATAAAGGCTTGGTTAAAACAAAATATGCAAGAACTGCATCAGAAGTCTTAAGATCATGTGCCTTGTATAAAATAATCGTATGTGTAACTTCGGATTGCTCCAACCATCACCCTCACTTATCCAGTGTTTTATGTCCATTCTATTATGCTAAACAACGATTCTGTCACGATGGAGACTGCTTTAATATGATGTTAGAAAACTTCAGTAACCCATGCGACTTACGTGATCGGGGTTTAACGCTGTTTTCAGCAACATTCTAGCTACATGGCAGCGGTCTGTAAATAATCGAATCTGGACCAGAAAATCCAGTATTAATCGTCGATCTGACCAACTAGGATACGATGATATGTGTCAACAAAGTCAGCGACCCTGACCATCCGATCCCTTTGGTCGCCTCTTGACAATGTCAATCGATGTTTTGAGATGCTCCCTTTCTTGCTCAGGAATCTCGTCTTTTCACGTTAGTATCTCACGTTATCTCACGTTGGATTATTGTCTTTACTTGTGATATACATTTGCAGACAAACATTTCCCATTGATTTCCCTCATTAGTTTAGGGTTGTGATAAAATCTATCTGGTTTCAGAAGCACTAGGGCATGTGTTGCGTCTCATATTAGTACAACTGGAAAGACAAGCGTTTTATTGATCACATTGATATACATATAAAAATATCTCGTTATATATGCCATTAAAATGGTAGGGGATATTTCTTACGATTATGCACCGACATAAGTACGTTCTTGCATACATTGTGTATTTTTTGGCCAAATGGCGGTATAGTATATACACGCAGCAACATTGATGCAATGAGTTAATGTAGACAGAATTTGACGTTAGACAATTTCCTTACAAGAAGCACATTTTGCGGAACGGCTGACTAATTAATGGCACATTGTCACCGACAGTTAGATTCAACTTTGGTTGGAAATGTCGGTAATAACTGGATAAATGAAAGGATTAGAAGCCCCCTTAAAGGTCAGTTCGCGAGTTATACAAGAGTGTACTGTACAAATAAAAGCCTATGCTAGACATATAGCTATCACAAAGGATCAGGTAAAGCTTTCTCATTAAATGCTGCTTAGACGCAAAAGAACCTGGGCCCCGTTACTACAGTCTTAACGCTCAGTGTGTGAAATAGTTTCCCAATTTTGCTGGGGGCGGTGGGGTAGCCTAGTGGTTAAAGCGTTGGCTCGTCACGCCGAAGACCCGGGTTCGAATCCCTACATGGGTAAAATGTGTGAAGCCCATTTCTGGTGTCCCCCGCCGTGATGTTGCTGGAATATTGCTAAAAGCGGCGTAAAACCAAACTCAGTCAGTCAGTCAGTCCTAATTTTGCTAGCCGGTCTGGCTAGTTATGCCTTAAAGTTACTAGCCCACAAAATAATTCACGAGCCCGAAATCTGAATGTAGAAACTAAGAAAAGTATTACAAAAATGGATGAGAATAAGATATTGTCGACATGACGGGTTTCGTCATTAAGCTGCTGACATTTTTCATCAGGCCATGATCTTGCATGATTTAAAAGTGTATTATAACGTCGGGGAGAGTGATATATTTACAAAATGACCCCATGATAATCCACCAGCCAGTCGGACCAGTGACTGTGGCCCGACTGGATTTGTCCAGTGGCTATTCCGCACACTGTTAACGTTTGATTTATTAGGATTATCTTAGCGCCATTTGGTCGGGTTAATTTTCATTGCTTGGAACCTCATTGGCGAGAGGCTCGCCTACAACTTGTAACACTACATAACAGGGAGTTAGCATTGTGACAAAGAAACCAAAGCAACATTAGCGAATTGTCTCACGACACCGAAGCATTTTGATCCTATTGAAAACGTATTGTCGACTCTTTTGTCTCATCGTCTAACGTACAGTCTTACATATTGCTCAGTAACTCATACTTATACACTGATAGGCGAGAGGTGTAACGCTAAGATCGCTTTGTGGAACGGGCCCAAGGGATAGAATGTTTTTGTCGTCGTCGCTAACACATACTTCATACTGATGACACGAACTGTTTAACAGACAAGGTGACTCGAACATTCCAAGATGTCTTCTATAGATGTAGGAATTAGTTCATGATGCTCACAGTATAGAACGGTAGATGGCTTCAAAGTGTTTGTTAAAAATGTGGTTTTCCAGATGTTTCTTCAAGCGCAGATGTGTATGTGTTAAGCTGGATGATATTGGTATGGCGTGTCTCTAAGGGATTTTGGACTGGCGAATCTCTGGGGTGTGAGTATCTCCAGGATGTTGGTTTGCTGAACCTCAGGGGCGTGTTGATCTGGCAGGTCTCTTAAGGATGTTGGTCTGGTGTGGCTCCAGAGGATGATGGTCTGGTGTATCTCTGGAGGATGTTGGTCTGGAGGGGCCCTAGAGGATGATGGTCTGGAGTTGCTCTAGAGGATGTTGGTCTGTTGTCTCTGGAGGATGTTGGTCTGATGTGTCTCGAGGATGTTGGTCTGGTGTGTCACGAGGATGATAGTCTGATGTGTCTCTGGGGAATGTTGGTCTGGTGTATCTCTGGAGCTTGTTGGTCCCGGACTTCTCCAGGGGTTGATAGTTTGATCTGTATCTCTAGAGGATGTTGCAGCCCCAACAGCAGGTCTGTGGGTATTTAGGGGCGTAAACCTTGTTCTCAAAGCCATAGATGAAGAAGTCCGCATCCGACTCCTTCCAGTGGAAGAAGGCCTGGGTGACGGGCACAATCCGTACTTGGTGGCGCTGCAAACACAACCATCGGTGAAAACATCTGGAAAGTTTATACTGACTCAGACGCATTCAGTTCCATTGACATGACTTTAAGGTATGGAAACAAAGTCAGAAACGAACCAGCTGAAGAACACGAGCATGGCTTGGAGCTGAGAAACCAGTGATCCTGACTGGGTTTAATCTGGGATGCCGAGGAACGCACCGCAAGGCGTTCTGTTAACGGAACTTTTGTGGGAACCATAGAACATACAGTGGATGTCAGTGAGTGAGTTTAGTTTTATGCCGCAATATTCCCGCAGTCTGTAAATAATCGAGTCTGGACCAGACAATCCAGTGATCAACAGCATGAGCATCGATCTATGCAATTGGGATACGATGACATGTGTCAACCAAGTCAGCGAGACTGACCATCCGAACCTGTTAGTCGCCTCGTACGACAAGCATGTAATACTGAAAATAAATTCGAACCCGGATCTTCATGGGTGTGGATGTCAGTGACCAGAGCAAACGAGTTGTTTGAGCATCTAACATTGCTGCACAAATACAGAGAATAGGAACCTCCCTTAGCCATATTAGGATGTATTACATTCACTGATTACGATCCCAGGTCTGCCACCAACACCGTGCTGTTTCGTTTCACCAAATTTGTAAACCTCTACTGGGCTACTTTTGTTTTTCGTCACACATTAAGCCGACCCGGGCTGAGGACTGCAAAAATATTGTTCAAAGCGGCATCAAACCCAACTCACTCACTTAATGAGACAATGCATAGATAATAACCTGGTCTACCCGGTATTCAATCAGATGGCCGACTGGGTAAGATTGATTTTACGTTGCTTGTTAGTACTGTACCATCCACACCACTATCACACAAATCAGACTTCAACCACAGAAAGTGAACACTTGACCCAGTAGGCTAACCCATTGTATCACAGTATACAAGAACTCCTTTAAAACATCAATGTTTGGTTAAATAGGGACGGTATGTTGCACGGCAAGCATAGGTTATTGGTTTGCTGTTGGATTGTGCACTTTGTTTACTTTTGGATTCGGGGCGGTGGGGTAGCCTAGTGGTTAAAGCGTTCGCTCGTCACGCCAAAGACCAGGGTTCGATTCCCTGCATGGGTACAATGTGTGAAGCGCATTCCTGGTGTGCCCCGCCGTGATATTGCTGGAATATTGCTAAAAGCGGCATCAAACTAAACTCAATCACTCACTACTTCTGGATTCCTGTTAATTCCTGTGTTAAAGACAGCATTTGCTCCCAAGGATGCGCCCGTTTTCCCCAAATTCCTATAATTCTCGGCTACTGGTTTGACTGTACCTGCATCAGCATACGCTCTGTTGGGAAGGCCCCTGCGTGAGACCCCACGATAGTCTTGGAAGCGTTGTTGATTTCCTGATCCGGAAAGTGATTCACTGGAAACACCTTGAAATGTATAAAAAATTGAAAGAATATACATGTTATCGTTTTTCAGTTAATGCTTGTTCGTGCATCTCATTTTAGCTGTGGCACTTAATACGTAAAGTTTTGTGTGTATGTATTAACACGTTTAACTATCTATATAAACTATGTTGGTCTGGTGAGTTCAACAAACTGAAAACTATTGGTCATCGAATATATTGAATGCGATATGGTATCACACAGACCTTGTAGAAGATGTAACATTTCATCGTCTAGCGAACTGGGTAATTTTTCAATTTCTATTTTTAAATGAGAAGGTGAACTACTTTTCCGAAGGATTCCAAATGGTCCAGCAAAACAGCTGTATTTAATAAAACAAACAATATAGTACAGGATAGCTTTTGAAACAAAACAGTTATTTCAGAAACTAACTACCCCCAACGCTCACCCCACCCACACATCTATCACAAATTGTTAGTCACCCATGTGAGTACAACTGCTTACCCTGGGGGCTGTCTCCTGGAAGGCCTGGTGACCTGTCACCTCACGGATCAGGTGGTCAGGAAGCTCCGTCCTCTCCACGATGTGGTCATTGACGTGGTTCACCCTACAAGTGGTCAGAAGGTGAGTTGGTGGAAGATTGGTTGGTTGGGTCAGTGACTGAATGAGTGGGCTAGTTAGTGAGTAGGTAGTATGAATGACAAGCCCTGGACAAAATATGAAGAAATACAGCTTTGCCATAATGGTGACATCGAAACAGCCTTCCACCTTACATATTCGTGACTGAGTGAGTGACTATGATACAAGGCCACTTTTACCACTATTGCAGTAGATCGATACATCGCGACACGTCCGACAAATACATAATGTCATACGGGATTTCACTTGGAAATCTCTCCGACAACCATAGGTATTGATAATCGGTGCCTACCATAATATAGTCAGCTTGATGTAGCACTTCAGTCGGGTTTTGCCGTCACACAACGGGCACGTGACGCGTCCGCAACCATGGCAACGGTGACATCTGAAGGACAAGGGATTTACATATTCATTGCGCAAATAATCGGTTCAAATTTAGGTTAATTTAGAAAGGAGTTGTTTTTTCTGTAACACAAATTGGTTCAAATGTCGGTTCCTTTTGCACAATCCTCTTCGGAGTGGTAATAACTCCTGTACTGTACGTTTATCAATCTTATAACACCTTATGTGATCATTCCACACACTCTAAGAAAGAAAAACACAAAAAATAGAGAAAAACATCAAAAGGGTCCCACGCCACTCATCACTCACGTCCTCATCCCTCTTCCGTTGCAGCTGGTGCAGCTGCGGTCAACCCAGTCGCCGTCGATGTACTGCCTCGAACACCCACGACCATTACAAAACGTGCATTGTTCCTGTAACGACATCGACCACGAAGACATTTACTACAGTTTCATAACGACATCGACTACAGAGACATTTACTACAATTTTATAACGACATCGACCACGGAGACATTCCCTACAGTTTTTTAACGACCACGGACCCATTTACTAGTTTTATAACGACATCGACCACGAAGACATTTACTACAGTTTCATAACAACATCGACTATGGAGACATTTACTGCAGTTTTATAACGACATCGACCACGGAGACATTCCCTACAGTTTTTTAACGACCACGGACCAATTTACTACAGTTTTATAACGACATCGACCACGAAGACATTTCTACAGTTTTATAACAACATCGACCACGGAGACATTCCCTACAGTTAAATAACGACATCGACACGGAGACATTTACTACAGTTTCATAACGGCATCGACCACAGAGACATTAAATACAGTTTTATAATGACATCGACAACAGAGACATTTCCTACAGATGTATAATGGCATATCGACCACGGAGACAGTTACTACAGTTTTTGTAACGACATCAACCACGGACATTTACTACAGTTAAATAACGACATCGACCACTGAGACATGTACTACAGTTTATAACATCGACCACTGAGACATCTTCTACAGTTTCATAACGACATCGACCACAAAGACATTTACTACAGTTTTATAATGACTTCGACCACTGAGACATGTACTACAGTTTAATAATGACATCGACCATGGAGACATTTACTACAGAAAAATATTGACATCGACAATAGAGCCATTTACTACAGTTTAATAGCGACATCAACCACGGAACCATTTACAACAGTTTAATAATGACATCGAGAACGGAGACACTTACTAGAGACAGATAACGACATTGACAACGGAGAAACTTACTACACACTTAAATAACGATATCAACCATGGAGCCATTTACTACAGTTTGATAACGACATTGACCACAGAGCCATTTCCTACGTATAAATAATGACAATCACTGACATTTACAGCAGTTCAACAACGACATAAAACATGGGAAAATGTATTTCAGTTCAAGAAGAAAACAACTACGCGGAAATTTACTACATTTTTCTCTGTTTGGGTAGTCGAGTTGGACAGACATTAATGAGCGGTGTGTGTGATGCAATCAGCTCTATCACAGATAGATCACGGCGGTATGTATAAACTCCAGTCCGGACTTATCTGTGCTTGAAGGTTCCTTGTCACCCATTAACACTGGGCACATCCAGCCGGACGGGACAAGCTGTAGATGACTGGGGCAAAGGGATAGCATTTTGTCTGGCAAAGTACCCTATCTAACAAAGTTTAGACTATATATATTGTTTTAATATATTACCTATTAATATTTGACAGAAAAGAAATTATAAATCTTCATTCATTCAATAAATCTAGACTACACTTACATGGAATATGGTGGATGTATTACGGGGTGTGAATGAGAGACTAACAACCTACCCTCCCTAAACCGAAGCACTTGTTACACTGGATCCATCCGGAGGCACAGCAGTTGTGACAAGCCTGCAACAAGACAGAACAAGTTGTGACAAGCCTGCAACAGGACAGAACAAGTTGTGACAAGCCGGCAACAACACAGAACAAGTTGTGACAAGCCTGCAACAACACAGAACAAGTTGTGACAAGCCTGCAACAGCACAGAACAAGTTGTGACAAGCCGGCAACAACACAGAACAAGTTGTGACAAGCCTGCAACATCACAGACAAGCCTGCAACAACACAGAACAAGTTGTGACAAGCCGGCAACATCACAGAACAAGTTGTGACAAGCCGGCAACAAGACAGAACAAGTTGTGACAAGCCTGCAACAACACAGAACAAGTTGTGACAAGCCTGCAACAACACAGAACAAGTTGTGACAAGCCTGCAACAACACAGAACAAGTTGTGACAAGCCTGCAAAAAGACAGAACAAGTTGTGACAAGCCTGCAAAAAGACAGAACAAGTTGTGACAAGCCGGCAAGAGCACAGAACAAGTTGTGACAAGCCGGCAAGAGCACAGAACAAGTTGTGACAAGCCGGCAAGAGCACAGAACAAGTTGTGACAAGCCTGCAACAACACAGAACAAGTTGTGACAAGCCGGCAACAACACAGAACAAGTTGTGACAAGCCGGCAACAACACAGAACAAGTTGTGACAAGCCTGCAACAACACAGAACAAGTTGTGACAAGCCTGCAACACCACAGAACAAGTTGTGACAAGCCTGCAACAACACAGAACAAGTTGTGACAAGCCTGCAACAACACAGAACAAGTTGTGACAAGCCTGCAACATCACAGAACAAGTTGTGACAAGCCTGCAACAACACAGAACAAGTTGTGACAAGCCGGCAACAACACAGAACAAGTTGTAACAAGCCTGCAACAACACAGAACAAGTTGTGACAAGCCTGCAACAACACAGAACAAGTTGTGACAAGCCGGCAAGAGCACAGAACAAGTTGTCACAAGCCTGCAACAGGACAGAACAAGTTGTCACAAGCCTGCAAACCTCCTCCCCAGTTACCTACCTTGACAGATGCTTTGTGGGGTGCCATCCTCCCGCAGTGAACTACCCTGACAGATGCTGTGTGGGGTACCATCCTCCCCCAGTTACCTACCTTGACAGATGCTTTGTGGGGTACAATCCTCTCCCAGTGAACTACCTTGATGCTTTGTGGGGTACCATCCTCTCCCAGGGAACTACCTTGATGCTTTGTGAGGTACCATCCTCTCCTAGTGAACTACCCTGACATATGCTGTGTAGGGTACCATCCTCCAGCAGTTACCTATCCTGACAGATGCTGTGTGGGGTACCATCCTCACCCAGTGAACTACCCTGACTGATGTTTTGTGAGGTACTATCCTCTCCCAGGGGACTACCCTGACAGATGCTGTGTAGGGTACTATCCTCTCCCAGGGGACTACCCTGACAGATGCTGTGTAGGGTACTATCCTCTCCCAGGGGACTACCCTGACAGATGCTGTGTAGGGTACTATCCTCTCCCAGGGGACTACCCTGACAGATGCTGTGTGGGGTACTATCCTCTCCCAGGGGACTACCCTGACAGATGCTGTGTGGGGCCAATATTGTGTAGGGTGCCATCCTCTCCCAGTGGACTGCTGTGTGGGTAGGGTACCATCCTCTCCCAGGGGACTACCCTGACAGATGCTGTGTGTGGGGTACCATCCTCTCCCAGGGGACTACCCTGACAGATGCTGTGTGGGGTACCATCCTCTCCCAGGGGACTACCCTGACAGATGCTGTGTGGGGTACCATCCTCTCCCAGGGACTACCCTGACAGATGCTGTGTGGGGTACCATCCTCTCCCAGGGGACTACCCTGACAGATGCTGTGTGGGGTACCATCCTCTCCCAGGGACTACTACCCTGACAGATGCTGTGTGGGGTACAATCCTCTCCCAGGGGACTACCCTGACAGATGCTGTGTAGGGTGCCATCCTCTCCCAGGGGACTACCCTGACAGATGCTGTGTTGGGTACCATCCTCTCCCAGGGGACTACCCTGACAGATGCTGTGTAGGGTACCATCCTCTCCCAGGGGACTATCCTGACAGATGCTGTGTGGGGTACCATCCTCTCCCAGGGGACTACCCTGACATATGCTGTGTAGGGTACTATCCTCTCCCAGGGGACTACCCTGACAGATGCTGTGTAGGGTACCATCCTCCAGCAGCTACCTACCCTGACAGATGCTGTGTGGGGTACTATCCTCTCCCAGGGGACTACCCTGACAGATGCTGTGTGGGGTACATCCTCTCCCAGGGGACTACCCTGACAGATGCTGTGTGGGGTACCATCCTCTCCTAGTGAACTACCCTGACAGATGCTGTGTGGGGTACTATCCTCTCCCAGGGGACTACCCTGACAGATGCTGTGTGGGGTACCATCCTCTCCCAGGGGACTACCCTGACAGATGCTGTGTGGGGTACTATCCTCTCCCAGGGGACTACCCTGACAGATGCTGTGTGGGGTACCATCCTCTCCCAGGGGACTACCCTGACAGATGCTGTGTGGGGTACCATCCTCTCCCAGGGGACTACCCTGACAGATGCTGTGTGAGGTACCATCCTCTCCCAGGGGACTACCCTGACAGATGCTGTGTAGGGTACCATCCTCTCCCAGGGGACTACCCTGACAGATGCTGTGTGGGGTACCATCCTCTCCCAGGGACTACCCTGACAGATGCTGTGTGGGGTACTATCCTCTCCCAGGGACTACCCTGACAGATGCTGTGTGGGGTACCATCCTCTCCCAGGGACTACCCTGACAGATGCTGTGTGGGGTACCATCCTCTCCCAGGGACTACCCTGACAGATGCTGTGTGAGGTACCATCATCCTCCCAGGGACTACCCTGACAGATGCTGTGTAGGGTACCATCCTCTCCCAGGGGACTACCCTGACAGATGCTGTGTGGGGTACCATCCTCTCCCAGGGGACTACCCTGACAGATGCTGTTTAGGGTACCATCCTCCAGCAGTTACCTATCCTGACAGATGCTGTGTGGGGTACCATCCTCACCCAGGGGACTACCCTGACAGATGCTGTGTAGGGTACCATCCTCCAGCAGTTACCTATCCTGAGAGATGCTGTGTGGGGTACCATCCTCTCCCAGGGGACTACCCTGACAGATGCTGTGTGGGGTACTATCCTCTCCCAGGGGACTACCCTGACAGATGCTGTGTGGGGTACCATCCTCTCCTAGTGAACTACCCTTACAGATGCTGTGTAGGGTACCATCCTCCAGCAGTTACCTACCCTGACAGATGCTGTGTGGGGTACTATCCTCTCCCAGGGGACTACCCTGACAGATGCTGTGTGGGGTACCATCCTCTCTTAGTGAACTACCCTGACTGATGCTGTGTAGGGTACCACCCTTCAGCAGTTACCTACCCTGACAGATGCTGTGTGAGGTACTATCCTCTCCCAGGGGACTACCCTGACAGATGCTGTGTGGGGTACTATCCTCTCCCAGGGGACTACCCTGACAGATGCTGTGTGGGGTACCATCCTCTCCCAGGGGACTACCCTGACAGATGCTGTGTGGGGTACTATCCTCTCCCAGGGGACTACCCTGACAGATGCTGTGTGGGGTACTATCCTCTCCCAGGGGACTACCCTGACAGATGATGTGTCGGGTACCATCCTCCAGCACTTACCTACCATGACGGATGCTTTGTGGAGTACCATCCTCTCCCAGCGAACTACTCTGACGTATGATGCAGGGGGTACCATCCTCCAGCAGTTACCTACCTTGACAGATGCTGTGTGTGGTACCTCAAGTTCCATCTTGCCGTCTTGGAACATTGTGGGGCCGGGGCTGGGGGTGATGTCCCAAGGCCCCGGGGGCGGGGCCATTTGCCGGGGTGTCTAGAATCTGACCTGTGCAAAGAAACGTGACTTTGATATCGGTATTACTACAACCCTCACACAAGACACAGATGAACGAAGGTGAGATAGCAGACAGTGAAACAACAAGGAATCATATGACCTGTCCTGACACTGCTTCTGTCTTTATTCCAGCAACTGGACATACAGGCGGTTACCCATATGGGGAACGCGACGAGCGAATGATTTTCCAACTTTGCCTCTCCATCGCCCAATTCCTGCCTGAAATCTGCTGTGTACTCTCATCAGAGAACTCTGAACTGAACATAACCTAATACTCACCACTAAAAGGCTCGAAGGCCCAAGAAGTTGACCGCGACTCGCAGAATGTCTCAAGGGTGTACTGGAAGAGGAAACAATGAGTGAGTCAGTGAGTGAGTGAGTGAGTTGGTGTGTGATATTTTGTGCAATAGCAATGCCAAAATGTATTCGTGAACAAGCACGTGACAGACGAGCGACGATCTATGTCAGGAAACACGTTCAATCAGGAAAGACGAGGGTGAAGACACTATAAAAATGGCACACGTCATTCTAGCCACCCAATCGTCCGTATGTCACCAGTTTCGTCAAAGTTGAGTTAGCAAACGAGCTTGATTTTACATGACCAAAAACGCATGGGCATTTCAGGTTAATATCAGCTGTTCGTCTGAAGAGGCCACCTGTTGGATCGGGTGGTCAGTCTAGGGGTCTGCATATCATAGTAAACCAACGACATCAGTCTCTTACACCATATCGATCACTGTTTGTGTGGTCAAGACTCGATTATTTACAGACCACTGCTACAGTGCTGCTGTGCAATCTAACCATTAACACAATCTCCGACAAGAAACAAAGACGGTCGTACATGGAAGGCGTTGGTGGGCTGCAGCTGGGTGAACTTCATCGTCTCGGCAGCGCCCTTCCCGTAACAGCAGTGCTCCGCCACATACATCAGCAGTGCCTCGCGGGCCTGGTCTTCGTTCACTACGTCCACCCTGAAGGAGAGTCAGGTCATCAGTGAATATACCCAAGACACCCCTTCACACCCCCGTGATCTACCAAACGACAGGTCTTCTTTCACTGCATCCGATATGAAGGCGAATTAGATCATCAATGAATATACCCCCGGCCTCTGTGATCTACCGACGACAGGTCTTAATTCACCATTTCCATCCTGAAGGAAAATTATTTCATCAGCGAAATCTACCAAACGACAGGTCCTCGTCCACCACATTCTCTCCCACTGAATGTACACCGACACCCCGTGATCTGCGGAAAGAAAGGCGCCCATTCACCACGTCCATTCTGAAAGAGCACCAGCTATTGTACCAAGATTAGTCTTGTACAGCACGACATGGAAATATACAGATATAGACTGCACAGTAGGTATGGGTACAAAGCATATCGTTTGCAGCCATACACAAACATTGTGGTATTTGCTACTGAACACACGGGACCTTATTGGCAAGTAGCGTTCACTTCGGAATATGATAAGGAACCAAACAATTTTGTGGGGGTCTGGGTATACTTTTTTAAGGACCAAAGAAATCTTTTCTATTATATCCCTAGATAAACATATATAAGCCCTCACAACCGGACCATGAGTTATCAGGTGGTCTGGTCTGAGTGAGTGAGTTTAGTTTTACACCGCATTTAGCAATATTCCAGCAATATCAGGGCGGGGACACCAGAAATGGGCTTCACACATTGTACTCATGTGGAGAATCGAACCTGGGTCTTCGGCGTGATGAGCGAACGCTTTAACCACAAGGCTACCCCACCGACCCTGGTCTGCACTGACGAGGTGATTACGTACCCCTTGATCTCCGGTCTCTCTGCTGGGGGCTGAACCGACTCATCATACGACGGGGGAGGAAGGCAACCTGGAATAAGAGAAGTTGGTTCTGTCACAGTAGAGTGAACACCCTAAACTATCACTATACATACCACAGACACCAACCATTTAATGGTTCACAACTTGATGTTAAAGCACACTGTGACGATGATAGTCTGATCAAAGTCAACCCTTAAACTTATGAATACACAATGTGTTTTACAGTATGGTCAAATGTAACATGTGTTATATTAGGGATGACACTTTATCTGTAAAGTACAGATTCTAGAACTTTTAGGGGATTGAATCCAATCCGGGATTCGAACCCTCACTCACCTAATCGCAAGCACACAAAGTCAGCGACCATACGCGCTCAGTCATCTTAACTCCTTAGCGTCCTAGAATCTGTACCTCGTCGGGAAAGTATGGTCCCAAATATGCTAAACCCTTAATATGATATTTTATTAATACCCTTCCTTTAAAAAGAAGTCAAACATTAGTTTAGCCATAGTGTTAATCAAGATTGAAAGTAGTTCCGCCATTAGTACTATCTTTTCCTCCTGAAAAGATTGAGCTAACAAATGTCAGATGAATATTGTATTTGGAACTAATGTCATGCAAAACTTACTGCCAGAGAAGCCGACCCCTTCGTATCCCCCTACGTTGTCCATCTCATTGAGGGAGGGGGCGGAGGGGGTGGGAGCTGCCTGTCCCCCAGGGAGTGTGCCAGGCTCGCCCTTCTCGTTGGGATTCATCGCCCCGTAGTTCGACGCCTGAGCTGGGGGCGGTGGTCCTTGACCTGGTACCGCACCAACAGCACCGGCTGGGGGTGCGCCAACTTGGTATCTGTAGGAAAGAAGATTGTAATGTTTCATGCATGGAGTTTACCAAAGGCTTTGTTTTTCTATCCATGGGATGATCATATAATAATAATAATAATAACTAGTCCTTTGCTTTTTTGTTTGTCTTTAAATCCTTTGAGTTTTCTGCTCAAAAAAGAGGAGGGTTACCATCCCGGACCTCCTCAGCACAGATCCCCATGATATTTGGACTTGACAAACGTAATATTCTTCATTTGAAACATGGCAAGGTAATTAATGATGAATCGGTCAGATTACAAGGGGGAGGAGTTATTGAGCATCTTGTGGAAGATCAGGCCTTCACCTATCTTGGAATGCAAGTTCGAGACAAGCTCCAGAATGCCCAGATTCAAGACAAACTTCGGGCCGATTATAAAGCTGACTTAAAGAAAATCTGGAGCTCAGAACTTAATGCTCGAAACAAGGTCAAAGCCACCAATACTTTTGCTGTGCCAGTCCTCTCATATTCCTTTGGAGTAGTTGATTGGACAAAACAAGACATCCCAGAGTCTTGACCGCCTGACCAGAAGGATCATGTCTGATAACAGAGTTCACCACCCTCTCTTCCTCGTTCCATCGTTTATATAAGCTAATCAGTTCTGGAGGTCGGGGTTTGATTTATGTGGAGGCTCTTTTGCACATATTTATTTATCGGATGATCCTCTGGTGATGCATGTGAGGACTCATGATGAAAGCAAGGAATTCCACAGCAATTAAGCGTGCCAAGGTTGTTGGCCTTAGTTACACGTACCGGCCTTAATGTTATATCTTAATATACTTCTCATCCAAAGTTTAGACTCACTAAAGTACTGTCGGAAATAGAAAAAAAGCCCTGTTGTTTGGCTGTTACTCTGTATCCCTAAAATTTACACAATTGCAAATAGCATATGTCGAAATAACCCACATCGGCCTAACTGGGCGTTCAGTGGGATGCGTAATAGGATATCAAGAAAAGCATGTTTACTCGTAAATTCGGGCAAAACTTAGAAAAAATACGAATAGCTGCTTAAAACAATAGATCAGACTATAGATGACAATTAGGTCGCTCGGCCAGGTATGATGACGGGCCGTCGACACACCGAGCATGAAATGCACGTGCTGCCTACAGGCACAAGGGGTCATCTCAAAGATATTCTATGCGTTTTCTTGTGTGTTGAATATGTCTCAAATATTGATTAACATCTAACGTGTCTATTTTTCATAAAGTTTATGTTGAGATATGTAAAACAGTATGATACCCACAGAAAGGCTTAAATCAGCCATCGTATTAAATGTCTCAAATATATAGATCGACAGGACTAGATATTATTTGTAAATTGTTAATTCTCCAGTTTAATTCCCCTAAAGGATTATCTTATCTTAGCTATTATCTCTATATCCCAGCCCGACCCTAACCATCGTCTGCGACAAATATATTTGTTTGTACGTCAGCTATCGTTTCTAATGAAGCTAAGTCTAATTCCAAAATGGGCATTTAAAAAAAGTGTCCTTTGTAATACAATGTCATTGCACACTAATTTGCATAATGCCAAGGTCTGTTCCAAATAAGTCGACTTTGACTTGAAAAAACCCACATTGCTCATTTCTGCACTAATCTCTCCTCAGTAAAGAGGTTTTTTTCTATTTCCGACAGTACTTTAGTGTAAATATTGCCACTTACTTCAGGTAACTGTTCTAAACTAAATTTTGAAAAATATTCAATACTGTTTAAAGGTACTGTTTACACATGAACTGATGTATAGTAAAACAAATTCGTAACGTTGAAAAGATTATTGTCATGAGCTCAGTAAATGATAAAAATCAGTGAAAATTGACAACTTCTTAACAAACCTTTACACCAAAACACATGCACGATCTTTGCACATGCTTTTCAGCATTTTGATGCATGATCCTCGGGCAATTCTTCTGCATAAAGTTTGCAGTTGGTTCCCCAAAGTTAGCGGAGAAATCAATCTTCGATGTAACCATACACATATAAACTGATCGTAAAATTTGAAGCAACACCTAAAATGTGAAGCTACGAAAGCTTTCAGATGCATGTTTGGTACGCAAAATGCAACGTGACCTTCAAAAATGGTATGTGAATACAATCTACACTATCTGGAAAGTACCTGCAGCGACACAACACAGTATGTTTATGAAATCAAGATAATTTATTTCATTGGAGAAATATAGTGGTAAATCCACCCAAAAAAGGACATAACAAAAGGTATTCACATTTTGATAAAAAAAATGTCTTTATCTTGCCAACTCTGTAATGTTTAGTGGAACATTAGAACTACTTGAAATGGAATCCACTGAAATTGACATTTGAAACAATAACTGGGTCATCAGTAGTACGTGTATCCGCCATGAGCCTGAATCACCTCCTGACAGCGTTTCCTCATTGATAGCACGAATTTACGAAAAATGGCATGAACAGATTGTTCCATTCGTCTAGCACGGCCTGCCTGAGTTCTCGAATGTTGGCCAAGGGCTGGTTCCTGGCTGAAATATGCCTACCAATCGCGTCCCAAACGTGTTCGATCGGATTAAGATCTGGCCCCGATTTCTCGAAACAAACTTAAGTTTTTACTCAAATTTCAAACTAGTTGGACAATTTGAAACAGCTGAATTTTTAACTCAACTGCATGTTTTAAATAAAAAAGCCCAAACAACTTAAGTAATCTATCCACCAAACTCAAATCGTCTACTATGTTTGAGTTTAATATCATTTTTGGTCATTTTGGGAAATGCATTTTCTCAAATTTGAGTAAAAACTCTAACTTAAGTCGAAACTAAGACTTAAGTTTGTTTCGAGAGAAATCGGGGCCTGGACTTACACTTGGCCAATCGAGGGATTCAATGTTATGCTGCCTCTTAAGGTCGGTAATGATCCTAGCAGGACGAGAGCGTGCATTGTCATCAAGCTAGATGTGCGCAACATGTGGATTGGCATGCGGAAAAGGCAGCAGAGTGTTCTCGATGATGTCACGGCCATACTTCTCTGCATTCAGCGTGCCCTTTATGACTCTGATGTCCACCTTCTGATCATGGGAGAAAGCTGCCCATACCATGACCGATCCGCCGCCACCAGCTACCGTTTCCAGAAGGTTTTGAGGATTGGGTGCAGTGTTGGGAAGACGTCGGACACGCGAACGGCTGTCAGCAACATACAGGTTGTACCTGGACGCATCAGACCAAATGATACGACGCCACGCGCGCAAATTCCAAATGTGACGTGCCTGGGCTCAAGCCAGACGAAGGCGCATGTGATGACCGGTCAGTCTGGACCTTTTCAATGGACGACGAGCTCGTAGACCAGCAGCTCCCGTGACACATTCACTCCCGCCGTTCGCTGCCACCATTGACGGAGTTGATTTGAAGACCAGAATGGTTCCTGACATGCCATTCGTAGCAGCCGTCTATCATCCTTGGTCTTGTTGAGTCGACCTCGACCAGCGGCAACCTTGACTTCACCTGTCCTGTGGTGTGTTTTTTTTTTCAGCAACTTGCTGATGACGCTGTGACAGACGTTAACGCGTCTTGTAATCTGCCGCAAGGACATGCCACCTTCTCTCATTATACAATTTGCCATTTTGTGGCCTCAGATAACATGTTGCGAGCCATATATTACTGAATCATCAACTCGCACAGTACTACTCTCGAAACAAGTATTGTGAAAAGAGTACATGCATGCATTTTACCTGCATGCACGAGCAAAACATGTAATGCGCGTGCATATTGTTTTCTGAACTGGAGAGACGAACATGCAGGCCACGGAACACTGTTATTCATTCAATGTATTCATTTGAATGGTTTCATTTACATCATGTTCAATCAGGTGTTGCCTCAGATTTAACCATCAGTATACATAACACATAGTGAGTGCTTGAAGTGAGTCTAAACTTTTGAAGAGAAGTATATTTCCTGGTGTGCCGTGGGGATAGCGTTAATACATGCATTGTCAAATGCAAGGTGTATTTTCCCTCCGGCGTTGTATTACCATGACGTGAGTCCATTGTCGTGATTGATGTTGTCTGCCAACACTCTGTGTCGAGCATACATTCATCTCCTGTTACGAGGAAGGTTTGAAGATTAGAATCAGTCCTTCAAGATCCAGTGTCACTGAGGACTTATCTGACAACACGTTCACCTTGTACTAATTTACTAAATTGTCAGTAAAACACCACTTTGCTATAATGGAGCGTCCTGATTTCTCCCCATCGTACCCCATGATAATAGCACAATGTATGGTAAAACGCGTGTCGCCAACCGAATTCCAACCCTCGATGTCACCAGGCGAAGGTTAAAGAACGTAGCTGTAGAAACATTAAGAAATTAACAAGCAAATATTTACTTACAGTTTAATTGTTTCCGAATGTGTTCTTCAGATGCTAGTTTATGCATGGTACATGCGTGTTTTAGTAGCTTTTCATTACTATGAACATATATGATAGAAAAGAAGTTACTGTTATCTTATCATGTCTGTGTTTGCCCAAAACAACTTTTTTTTTCAGTCCAACACCGCCGACACGAACTTAAAACGTACCGCCTCGTCATATAAAATATTTATTAAACTAAAATGTTTTAATCAGTCGCTGCCACAAGTCCAAAGCACGCGAGAAATTGTAATAAGAATTACAATAAATGAGTGAGTTTAGTTTTACGCCGCATTCAGCAATATTCCAGCTATATGGCGGCGGTCTGTAAATAATCGAGTCTGGACCAGAAAATCCAGTGATCAACAGCATGACCATCGATCTGCGCAACTGGGGACCGGTGACATGTGTCAACCAAGTCAGCGAGCCTGACCACCCGATCCCGTTAGTCGCCTCTTACGACAAGCATTTCACATGAGCATGAAAATGTTTCGCTATATCGTTCATTTCGGTTTGGAGGCCAAAATGCTGCAGTCTACCCGAAACATTGCCGAATACGATGGCAAATCATGAAGTACTTGTTGCTTTCATTGTTTTACATTTTGTCCAGTTACGCACGTTGGCATCAGACTCGCTATTTGTCAGTAGTGTGTGCCGTGAAAGTTGTTCTGTATTCTCATTAACTTCTTTATGTTCTATATTGTATTATAATTGGCTGACAAGATGCCATTCTAAGGCTATGGCCGAGTACCATAACTATTTCCATAACCAAACACTGGGGAAACATACATTGTCCTGACTAGTATTTTATAATTCACCAGTTTTCGGGGAATAACTTATCTGCCTCGCGAATATTATCTCTGCTCGACCAGGATGGGATCTTGTAAGGAGACTTGATACGTTATCAATGAGAACTAGGATCCTAATTTTTTCAACAAATTAATTCCAGTCTAATTTTTGTAGCACATAATTTCTATTTTCCCCAATCTGAAGCATAATTATTTCGTTTTTAAATCCCAGACACCCCACAGTCACCCATTTGACACAAAAGGAACTGCAATCACATTTTTAAAAAACATTCTTAGGGACTGGGTGCCGTTGTACAAACAACCTTAGTGCTAAGACTACCTTAAGTCTATGTTGAGTTATGGGAGTTACGGTCACCTTAGCGCTCAGGGTGCCGTTCCGCTAACCGATCTTAGCCCTACGCCAATCGTAAACCCACAAAATTCCAATCTTAGCGTTACGTTACGATCGGCATACCGTTCCACTAACCAATCTTACCTAAGTCAATCGTAAAGTTAAGATTCAAAGTCTAAGTTGCTCATGACCAACTTAGGATAGCTAAAATCAATCGTAGAGAAACCAAAACGGTGGCTTTCCTATTCTATGTGAAAAATAAGAGCGAGCATTTCACCGTGAGCGTCCCCCTAAAATCCACCATGAAATGAATTTGTATATTTCTGTGATGTAAACAAACACTGCACTGAAGCCTTACAAATGTCAGGCCAGTCTGACCACTGTCGTCATGGGAACACAACCGAGCGAGTCGGTGTAACACGTTTGTACAACAATATTGCAACGTCATGGTTAAGAATAGGGACAGCCGTGAAGTGAACAATGTTTGGAGCAAAAAGATACAAATATGTTTTATTTCACTGCGCATATTTGGTGGGGGATTCTAAAGGCAGGCCGTGTGTTATTCAGGCACATATTAAAAGCTCTGACACAATTGACATTTTTAAAGTCCAGACTTAAAACCTGTTCTCAGTTTATTACTTATAATCTCGGCTGTAAATACTCTCGTGTAAATTATCTGTACATGGCGCTTTGAGCATGCCCCAGGATGTGGAATAGGCGCACTATAAATATGCATTTATTATTATTATATTATGCCTGATACCCAGCGTTCACACGCACTTGCACCTAAAACCAAGGTGCTCACTACCCTAATATTTTGCTCTAACTTTTTTCTCCACGTTTACACATGGTTGGAAAAACACCAATGAAGGCCCGGGTTAGAATATTGAACTTCAATAACCCATGCTTGTCGTAAGAGGCCAGTAACGGGATCGGGTGGTCAGGCTCGCTGACTTGGTTGACACATGTAATCGGTTCCCAACTGCGCAGATCGATGCTCATGCTGTTGATCACTGGATTGTCTGGTCTAGACTCGATTATTTATAGCTAAGATACATAGCGTTCACTAACATGAACGCTCATGTTAGTGAACGCTATGCATCTTAGTTAGATTATTTACAGACCGCCGCCATATAGCTGGACTATTGCTGAGTGCGGCGTAAATCTAAACTCACTCACTCATTCAGTTGGTTCGTAAACTACTTCCATCATTTGCTAGACTATGCAAAGGGAGATAACTCGTGCCTCGCATTCCTCTATCTCTCGCACGAAAGAGTCTCGATCTAAGCTTGGATCGGATCGTAAGATCGGGACCGGCTACAATCGGCCTAAAATCGGTTTGTGGAACGGGTGTAACTTTTAGCTAAGACGATTGTAAAATTGGCGTAACTTGCTAAGATTGATCTGAGATAAGATCGGTTAGTGGAACGGCACCCAGATCGCTTTGTACAACGGCACCATGGTTATATATTTATAGGGGTGGGTTTGCTGGTTGGAACTGTATCACATTTTGCTGACAAATAGTATTCCTTTTTAAATGATATGGTCTATTTTTAAATTTATTTTGACCTCAAGCGGTGCCTCCGTTTCGCTTGATTCTTCTTCTTCTTCTTCACTGGAAGATTGTCTTGCAAGATGTAAAATCGGATCGTATTGATACGGTCTAGCATCCATTTGAGAAATGACATCATTAACATATTTTACTGCTTCAGAATCTATGGACACTGTTAAGTAGTGAGGTAAAATTGAAGAGGAAGCCATCAGCAACAGGCACATATGACGTCATGTCACGTGATACCCCTCTGCTTATTAACTATCGGGTGTTTCCGTTATGGGCGGAAATACGAGAACGTTTTTTGTGTTTTTAATCACGGAAGGTGACTTTTAGAATATCCTTTACAATGTAGCAAAAGTGTTGTTTTCGTTCGTATTCTTCTGTAACAATCAAGGAAACGAAAAGCGTATTATCAGTAGCAAACACTGTGCACCTATACCAACCGCCATGGGTAGCTGAAGTGATTTTGATGATGTGCAGGAAGTATTTTTTATTGTGTCAAGCTCCGGTTTTGTGCATGTTACTGCCCAAGCCGACAAACTCAGAAAGTGCTGCATGGGCTGGTTTAACGCCGTTTTCTCCATTTCTTCCCCGAAAATATCAAGGCGTGTTATCAGGTATACGGATGCAGGTCTCAGACATTGCCTACTGATCAAAACCACGAGCACGATTTTGTGTTGCCAGAGCTAAAAACATAATCGGGGAGTCACGGGATTCAAACCACAGTCATTCGTTTTATCACACCCAAGGGACGTAACTCGGCACATCGACCTGCGTGCCATAGATGTATTTTCATTTCACTGACTTCTTTAAACTTTTATATCAACAATATAATGTATTGTCTTGTATTTTACATATTGTTGAGAGATTGTATTTTAGTGCCTGTGCATTGTATGATTCAGATATGTTTCGGATGAAATATATAACGATAATTACAGAAGGTGGAACACTGTCGGTGGTCCAATTTCGATGGACCCTGTGCCCATGTGCGATATATGTGCGAACAAAGACATGGTTATAAGCCTTTGTGACTGAAACCGACCGATGCCCTGTGGCCATCGATAAGTCCGGTAGCGACATATCTCGGTGTTGAATGTCGGGGTAACAATGTTGCTACGTCCAGATGGGAGTGTTCGCAGGATGTTGCACGTCACAGGTGTCCAGATACAGTAACAGGTTCATCCTCACTGTCCCCACTGCGCATGTCATCCCATGCCATGTAACTGTATACACCTAGGTTGCAGTGGGGTGTGTAGCCTCCCTGTCGTAAAGTCGTATAGCCAGAGAAAGATTATATGGGGTCATGCGCGGATCCAGAAAAGGGGGGGGGGGTGGGGGTGGGTTTGCGTGGGTGCGTGCGCACCCCCACAGGGTTCCGAGGATTTGGGCACAAAACCCCCACCCCCACCCACCCCAACGAATATCCTGTATCCGCCCCTGGGGGTAGTGAAGGAGATAGCTCGTCAGGTCCGGGGGAAGAAGTATGGAGGCTTCATATTTTTAATATCACATGATATCAAATAGTTGTTCCCTTATTGTCGTCCATATGCCACTGCTTTTCTTCGGTCCAATAAAATATCCAGCCAGCATCAGTATCAAGAAATGCTCTCATGTTACACACAGGCTATACGACGGTAGGGACCATCAGTTGGTATACTCCCTTATATGTCTATATACCAACAAGTCATGCCGGTATCTGGGTATACTAGGATCAATACATCAATATATTTCATCATATGATATCACTTTCCACAGAACTATGTATCAGCATAATATGAAGTGTTCTAGATAAGCCTGAATCAGCATGTTATACTGTGGTGTACATTTCCCCACGTCAGCATGTTATACTGTATTATATACAATATTACTTCAGCATGTTATGCTGTATTATATATAATATTATTACCGACGAGGGCGAACATATCGGGGTTCATATTTTTCATACGATGCCCTAGGGCAAAATATTACTTTGCCATGGTGACGCGACGTCATGAACAATGCTATGACGTCACGTTTCTTCTATGACGTTGCGTTCTACATGCGGCGACGCCGGTAGCCAGCCTATGTTTGAAAGCAGTAGATTTGGGATTGTTTTCCTCAATTTGACGACTTCGGTAATAAACAGAATATTATATTCGTGCCCATATCATACTATGTTTACGACACTCGTGCCTAAATATCGGTATATCCCTCGCTCTCGCTCGGGAAATACCAACATTATCCACTCGTGTCGTAAACATAGTATGGCATGGACACTCGTATAATATCTTTTATTTACGTCAGCATGTTATACTGTATCATATACAATATTACGTCAGCTTGTTATGCTCTATTATATATAATATTACATCAGCATGTTACACCGTGGAAGATATAATCCTCCCTCCACCTATATCGTGGTACATATAATCCTACATCAGCATGTTACACTGTGGAAGATATAATCCCACGTCCGCCTATATTGTGGTATATATAATCCTACATCAGCATGTTACACTGTGGAAGATATAATCCTACATCAGCATGTTATACGGTAGTAGATATAATCCTACATCAGCATGTTATACTGTTAAAGATATAATCCTACATCAGCATGTTATACGGTAGTAGATATAATCCTACATCAGCATGTTATACGGTAGTAGATATAATCCTACATCAGCATGTTATACGGTAGTAGATATAATCCTATATCAGCATGTTATACGGTGGTAGATATAATCCTACATCAGCATGTTATACTGTGGTAGATATAATCCTACATCAGCATGTAATACAGTGGTGTATATAATCCTACATCAGCATGTTATACGGTAGTAGATATAATCCTATATCAGCATGTTATACGGTAGTAGATATAATCCTACATCAGCATGTTATACGGTAGTAGATATAATCCTATATCAGTGCATGTTATACGGTAGTAGATATAATCCTACATCAGCATGTTATACTGTGGTAGATATAAGCCTACATCAGCATGTAATACAGTGGTGTATATAATCCTACATCAGCATGTTATACCGTGGTGTATATAATCCTACATCAGCATGTTATACTGTGGTGTATATAATCCTACATCAGCATGTTATACCGTCGTGATATATAATCCTACATCAGCATGTTATACTGAGGTCTCTTTCGTCCAACATAACTGTTTATCCTGCATGTTATCAAACATCATGTTTTGCGACAGGCTAGGCAACTGATATTCCATTACCTCTCTCTATTAACGTTTTAAATTACTGGGATTTCAATTTATACGATACCTCCACGGATCATGTTTTGAAAGAGACAAGAGGTGTCATGAAGGACGTGATGATGTGACAACATGACAAGGCGAGCGACAGGGTCTACCACACTATTTGTAACCACATGTCTCATAGACTGTTCATTGTTGCACGACTAAATACTCACTGACTAGTGTCCATGTTGGTAGGTTTCCCAGTGTCAACTGCTCATACACGCAAGGGCTGTATGTAAAAGGGGTGGGTTTTGCACACGGCTCGCTAAGTGCGATGTTGGAGACTTTGATCAGTGATACCGACGTTGCTGGAAGTTGTGAAATCCACGGTGTTAATGTCCATTCAGAGATGCTGCGAGGAGCCCTGACATGTACAGTCTTGAGTAGGGGGCGTGTGTCGAGTGCCCATGTGACGAGGTGAATTAGGTGAATTTCACGTCCGCAGAGATATTACTTCCTTCTAACATGCCGCGGAAACGAGGCTCCTCGCTGTTTATATTTATATATGATGTAGCCTTCAAACTGACAACAGGGTAAAGGAGACACTTAAGGAAACATATGTAGGTCGCATGTACAATCTGTCATGGAGGGTGTAAACATGGCAGATTGTGATGAAGAAATAAGCATAAGAAATTGTCTGCATGTAGCATCGGGTTAAATACTTCATAGCTTCGGGTTGAATACCATATAGCGTCGGATTAAATACCATATAGTGTCGGGTTAAATACCTTATAGTGTCGGGTTAAATACCTGATAGTGTCGGGTTGAATACCATATAGTGTCGGGTTAAATACCTGATAGTGTCGGGTTAAATACCTGATAGTGTCGGGTTAAATACCATATAGTGTCGGGTTAAATACCTGATAGTGTCGGGTTGAATACCATATAGTGTCGGGTTAAATACCTGATAGTGTCGGGTTAAATACCTTATAGCGTCGGGTTAAATACCTCATAGCTTCGGGTTGAATACCATATAGTGTCGGGTTAAATACCTTATAACGTCAGTTTAAATACCATATAGTGTCGGGTTAAATACCTTATAGTGTCGGGTTAAATACATACCATAGCTTATAGTGTCGGGTTGAATACCATATAGTGTCGGGTTAAATACCATATAGTGTCGGGTTAAATACCATAGAGTGTCGGGTTAAATACCTTATAGTGTCGGGTTAAAAACCATATAGTGTCGGGTTGAATACCATATAGTGTCGGGTTGAATACCATATAGTGTCGGGTTAAATACCATATAGTGTCGGGTTGAATACCATATAGTGTTGGGTTAAATACCTGATAGTGTCAGGTTAAATACCTGATAGTGTTGTCGGGTTAAAAAATACCATATAGTGTCGGGTTGAATACCTGATAGTGTCGGGTTGAATACCATATAGTCGGGTATAGGGTTAAATACCTTATAACGCCAGTTTAAATACCATATAGTGTCGGGTTAAATACCTTATAGTGTCGGGTTAAATACATCATACCTTCGGGTTGAATACCATATAGTGTCGGGTTAAATACCATATAGTCGGGTTAAATACCATGTCGGGTTACCATAATACCATATAGTGTCGGGTTGAATACCATATAGTGTCGGGTTAAATACCATATAGTTAACGGGTTGAATACCATATAGTGTTGGGTTAAATACCTGATAGTGTCAGGTTAAATACCTGATAGTGTTGGGTTAAAATACCATATAGTGTCGGGTTGAATACCTGATAGCTTCGGGTTGAATACCATATAGTGTCGGGTTAAATACCTTATAACGTCAGTTTAAATACCATATAGTGTCGGGTTAAATACCTTATAGTGTCGGGTTAAATACATCATACCTTCGGGTTGAATACCATATAGTGTCGGGTTAAATACCATATAGAGTCGGGTTAAATACCATAGAGTGTCGGGTTAAATACCTTATAGTGTCGGGTTAAAAACCATATAGTGTCGGGTTGAATACCATATAGTGTCGGGTTGAATACCATATAGTGTCGGGTTAAATACCATATAGTGTCGGGTTGAATACCATATAGTGTTGGGTTAAATACCTGATAGTGTCAGGTTAAATACCTGATAGTGTTGGGTTAAAATACCATATAGTGTCGGGTTGAATACCTGATAGTGTCGGGTTAAATACCATATAGTATTGGGTTAAATACCTTATAGTGTCGGGTTAAATACCATATAGTGTCGGGTTAAATACCATATAGTTTTGGGTTAAATACCTGATAGTGTCGGGTTAAATACCTGATAGTGTCGGGTTAAATACCTGATAGTGTCGGGTTGAATACCATATATTGTCGGGTTAAATACCTGATAGTGTTGGGTTAAATACCTGATAGTGTCGGGTTAAATACCATATAGTGTCGGGTTAAATACCTGATAGTGTCGGGTTGAATACCATATAGTGTCGGGTTAAATACCTGATAGTGTCGGGTTAAATACCTTATAGTGTCGGGTTAAATACCTCATAGCTTCGGGTTGAATACCATATAGTGTCGGGTTAAATACCTTATAACGTCAGTTTAAATACCATATAGTGTCGGGTTAAATACCTTATAGTGTCGGGTTAAATACATCATAGCTTCGGGTTGAATACCATATAGTGTCGGGTTAAATACCATATAGAGTCGGGTTAAATACCATAGAGTGTCGGGTTAAATACCTTATAGTGTCGGGTTAAAAACCATATAGTGTCGGGTTGAATACCATATAGTGTCGGGTTGAATACCATATAGTGTCGGGTTAAATACCATATAGTGTCGGGTTGAATACCATATAGTGTTGGGTTAAATACCTGATAGTGTCAGGTTAAATACCTGATAGTGTTGGGTTAAAATACCATATAGTGTCGGGTTGAATACCATATAGTGTTGGGTTAAATACCTGATAGTGTCAGGTTAAATACCATATAGTATTGGGTTAAATACCTTATAGTGTCGGGTTAAATACCATATAGTGTCGGGTTAAATACCATATAGTTTCGGGTTAAATACCTGATAGTGTCGGGTTAAATACCTGATAGTGTTGGGTTAAATACCTGATAGTGTCGGGTTGAATACCATATAGTGTCGGGTTAAATACCTGATAGTGTCAGGTTAAATACCATATAGTATTGGGTTAAATACCTTATAGCGTCGGGTTAAATACCTCATAGCTTCGGGTTGAATACCATATAGTGTCGGGTTAAATACCATATAGTTTCGGGTTAAATACCTGATAGTGTCGGGTGAATACCATATAGTGTCGGGTTAAATACCTGATAGTGTCGGGTTAAATACCTGATAGCGTCGGGTTAAATACCTCATAGCTTCGGGTTGAATACCATATAGTGTCGGGTTAAATACCTTATAACGCCAGTTTAAATACCATATAGTGTCGGGTTAAATACCATATAGTGTCGGGTTAAATACCTGATAGTGTCGGGTGAATACCATATAGTGTCGGGTTAAATACCTGATAGTGTCGGGTTAAATACCTGATAGTGTCGGGTTAAATACCTGATAGTGTCGGGTTAAATACCTTATAGCGTCGGGTTAAATACCTCATAGCTTCGGGTTGAATACCATATAGTGTCGGGTTAAATACCTTATAACGCCAGTTTAAATACCATATAGTGTCGGGTTAAATACCTTATAGTGTCAGGTTAAATACTTCATAGCTTCGGGTTGAATACCATATAGTGTCGGGTTGAATACCATATAGTGTCGGGTTAAATACCATATAGTGTCGGGTTAAATACCTGATAGTGTCGGGTTAAATACCATATAGTGTCGGGTTGAATACCATATAGTGTCGGGTAAAATACCCGATAGTGTCGGTTTAAATACCATATAGTGTCGGGTTAAATACCTTATAGCGTAGGGTTGAATACCTGATAGTGTTAGGTTAAATACCTGATAGTGTCGGTTGAATACCTGAAAGTGTCGGGTTGAATACCATATAGTGTCGGGTTAAATACCTGATAGTGTTGGGTTAAATATCTTATAGTGTCGGGTTAAATACCTTATTGTGTCGGGTTAAATACCTTATAGTGTCCGTATTGTGTCGGGTTAAATACCTTATAGAATTGCTTTAAATACCTCATGAAAATGAAGAAAGTCTCAGGGCTCTTTTTCATTGTATTTTAAGTTTTTTACTATGAGCTTTTTTTCCTGTAAATTATGTTCATTTCAGAGACTAGTTGTTAGTCTAGTACAGACGGTTCTATTGACGCTGTGTTTCATCCAGATCTGCTCCGATCGGCTCAGTACTGCAATTCGCTGTGCAGAATTGCGTCCCTTGGACGGGCCAGCCACCATTCATCGTGTGTTGTAACAATGTTCCCACTTATACATGAAGTGTATTATGGGTTTCGTTGCTGGGATAACGGTTGGTTCGCAGTCAGCATAACCCCATCCACTTCATGTTTGTTTGTTGTTTTACGCCGCACGCAGCAACATTCCAGCTACATGGCGACGGTCTGTAAATAATCGAGTCTGTACGAGACAACCTAGTGGTGAACAGTATGAGCATCAATCAATGATTTGGATTCAATGACATGTGTCAAGCAAGTCCGCGAACCTGACCACCAAATCCCGTTTAAGCATTGGTTGCTGAAGACCAATTCTAAGGGACCGTTCAAAATTTATGGCTAGGTGTGTGTGTGTGTGTGTGTGTGTGTGTGTGTGTGTGTGTGTGTGTGTGATGATTTTTATGGAGAAGTATGAACAATGTGAATGACCTCCCCCAAATTTATGTACAATATAAGTGAACCCCCCCTTGCATGTCATGTACAAAATCAATGAACCCTTCTCCCATACTTTCTAAGCATAATATTAAACATATTTTTATGTGCAAAATTGCACATCATCAACCCCCTAGCCATAAATTATGAACGGTCCCTAACCCGGATCTTCACGGGTATATAATACATTGCGACTATAGCAAGTTTATTAATCAGAAATAAACAAAATGACAGAGTATTAACGACAGCAAGGTCAAACATAAAATTCTGTTTCAGATGACACTCCGCTACGAATTACTTTGAAACCTCATACAAATAATAATTTATTATACGTAAGAATAACTGACATGTGAAAATTTAATACAAAAATTCTAATTTCCATATTGTTCAATTGACAACTTATGCTTATGTTCCAAGGAACGGTGTAGTCCGGGTCAACGAGGTTCCACTACAAATCCAGTTAAGGTCACTTGAGGCAGTGTGGGTCAACGAGGTTCAATTATGAACCTGATTGAGTTCACTCGCGTTGGGGTAGTCCGGATCAACGGGGTTTTACTATAAACCTGGTTGAGTTCACTGTGGACGGGGTATTCCCTGTTAACGATGTTGCAATGTACGTCCGGGTGATCAAAATCATGAGCATTGATCTACACAACTGGGGTACGATGACATCACATTGTGTCCACCAAGTCAGCGAGTCTGACCATCCAATGAGATGACGTAATCATAAGGACATTACTTATTCTAATATTTTCACTTATTCATACATGAGCGGCGTAAAACTAAAGTCACTCACTCACTATTCATGCATGATGCAAGGGTTCAAACTAAATACTGAATGGTCACACAAGTGTCAGCTCTCAATATATTGTAAAAAGGGGCAGCTTGAATATCTGGACACCATGTTTTTGAAAGACTAAAATGGGGTTGTCCTTAAAAAACTGTCCCTGTCTATATATAAATCAAGCAGTCCAAATCTTTGAACGTTGATTATGACGAGAAGTCATCCAATACTATACTGAACATATTATATATGATACTGTCTGAGGGTATACCATGCTAAGTGACAGATCGTTTTTCATTTTCTGCAATTTTTAAAGAAATAGTATACCCCAATGTGTTGTGGTGACTAATATCTCGTAACCACATTACCCACATAGGTGAAATTTGGAATGTGGCTTTGCTAATGATTCCTTCAAAATCAAATGGAAGCTTTTCAAACATTGGACATCGAGAATATAGTTAGGCCGACTACTTTTTGACCGACCCTCGAACACAACGTTTGGGAGTACATTTTTGTACATCCTTACTTCTTGGTCAGTTGACATCCATAAAGTGTATCACTTCTAAATGCCTGATACCTAATTGTGGACAATCGCTTCACCACTGACATCGACGTATTTGATTCAGGCAATCAACAGAGCAGCCGCTGTTGTTCTTTTTATTCTTGTGTCTCGAGTTTTGACTGTTTTGGTAGTCTTAAAGTTCCATGCCTCTGTCACATTTGTTTTGAAAACGTTTTATGCCAGGAGAACAGGGACAAACTAATCCCATCGACTCACCCATCCGTGTATTCGTTTGCCAGCTGCGGTTCATATACTCCTGTGAAACCTGCACCACACCTTTAAAACCACAACAACTCAGTACGACTACCTTCCACCGTATGAACGTAGTACGTGACTTACACAAGCAGGAAAATGTTTGCTTACTGGAAATTGATATGTGACCACGACCTGAGTCACATCTGCCTTTGGGTAAACGATGGCTTGGTTACTGCAAATACAACACGGCTGTGTTGTGAAATATTCCCTAGCGTCATATACTGGTTTTGATTTCGAAAGATAGAGCGAATTGCGTAACTCGGCCGATTATGTTAACAGCTGAGGCTGACGAGTCGGGGTTTGCAGTAAACAGACGCCCTTGTCTTAAATGGGTCGGTTTAGCGTCGGGAACCGTGAAGATGTGATTGTTTCACCTGGAAAACGAGATGACGCTGTCCTTTGTTGATGACTTGGGCTACTCAGTGAATACACGAGGTTATTACAGTGTTCAACAGAAACTGCCTGGTATTGTGTATGATTTACAGAAACTTCCCAATCATAGTGGACCTTTCATCAATATTTACTCGTTTTACGAACTGACATTAACAATCAGTCACAGAGGAGGACCTAGTGAACAATGCCGAGACACGGACGAAGACATGGACTTGGTCACAGAAGCCATTTTGGCCATGGCGGCCATTTTGGTCATCGCAGTAATTTTGGTCATGGCGGTCTTTTTGGTCATAGGAGCCATATTGGCCATGGCAACCATTTTGGCCACACCAGCCTCTTTAGCCATGGCAATCGTACTGGTCATGGCCGATCTAACCTTTCACCGGCAGAGCTATTGCTTCTAAATCAACTGAACGCCCCAATGAATTCAACAAACATGATGATGAATACGCCATCGGCATTTCCGGTAGGGAACTACTATGGAATTCTAGGAACTCCCGGTGGTGCCCGAGTAATGGTGTCGTCTGCTCCCGGGTCCGACAACTCTACCCCTCAGTCTGTCGGATCTTCCGTGGGTGTGTGGCCACAGACGCCACAAGGAGGACATGGCGTGTCACAAGTCGGATTTGAGGGGATGCTGAACGAACCAAGCGCTCCCTATATCAATGCCCCTCCGTCTTATTCGGACGCCACTGTGGATTACCAGGTAGTATCAACGGCAGGCACGTCTGGCGGAGTCCTGAAGCCATTAGGGATGGAAGGCCAGGAGCAGAGTTACAGGTAGGGACACGGTGCTCGTGAATCTCTTTGTCTGCATATTAATTTTCAGTACAGAGTGAACGAACTTTCCTCTACATAACATGCAGTCTTTAGTAACATATATTAGTGTATATCGTGGCGTTTTTCAATCAGTCCAATCTGGTCTAGCCCCCGATGGTTACTGCAAGATCCCAGACCAGACCATGGGTGTACCGACTGGATTATCAATGTACATGTATATCTCCTTTCTATTATGACCAGAGGAGTGAAAAAAAGTATGCAGAGTTTGTTTTGTGTGTAACTGAAAATTGAAAAACGTTCTGTTAAATTATTTCATTTAATAATCACTCATTGCTGCAACAGTCTGTAAAGATTGGTCTGTGGTTATGTAACTTTGTGTATAATAAATAAGTTCCATGCAGATCTGACTGGTGGAAGAAATGAATCTGCAGCCTCATGACACTCAACTGTTTGGAATGTTTGAAATTTTTCCGCAATCATTTTAGTTATGGATTGACAAATACCCATCAAGAACAATGTATTATGCGATATGTTATTTTTCTATTTAAAAATAGGTTTTTATATAGTTTAAATATACTTGTATTACATAAAGTAAATCCGTGAAGAAGGTTGTGTTTGAGTGCTAGCTACGGTAAGCATCAGCACAGTCGTCTTTTTTATATATTATAGCTAATATAAGACATTTTGAAAATAGATAATTGGGAATAGAACAGTTATTTGAGTTGAGATCAACTAAAACGGAAGATTTTCTTTTTCCAGTGAGTAATGAGTAGCTGGAACAATTCACCATTCACCATGACGTGCTTTCCTATTCTAACTTAGCATTGGATTTATCTAGCTCTCTAGTGCAATCTGATTACATGCACTTGCTGCGGATATTTCAATATGGTGGTAGCGAACGGTTCTAAGGGCCTCGCGAAGAACGTCTTAATACAACTGGCCTTTATCAGCCCAGTCGTAAGAGCCCACTGGCGGAATCGGGTATTCAGGCTTGCGGATTTGATTTGTGCATGTAAAAATACCCGATCACTGGATGGTGTGGTCCAGACTTGTATATTTACAGACCTCCGTCGTGTAGGTGGAATATTGCTGAGTTCGGCGTTAAACAACAACCATTATTTTCTTTGTTCCAGTTTTATCACCAAAGGTCAAGCCGATACTGACCTCTTCCCCAAACCCCAGGTCAACAGGCCGGACCCCTTGGAATACATTCATGCCGCGCCCCACAATAGATACCGGTCCACATTACCACGTGATGAGGACTCGCACAGCAGAGGTTGTTGCGTCATATCCTGAGTCCATCTCATCCCTGTGTTTATCAAGACACGGCTGCCCTAGAGCGTGGATACCGAAGGGTTCATCACCTCATGAATGCTGCTCTCAATATATTTTCAAGACCTCAGTGTATGAATCGTAACAGTAACGTTGCCCGATTGAAGGCATTGAATTTATGTTTGGTCGGGCTTGTGTGCTGCTCTCTCAATATATTTCCCTGACCTCAGAGAATGAATTGTAGCGGGTTACTTGGCCCGACTGAAGATGCTGGAGGTATGTGTGCTGCCAATATACTTCACTATTATCAGGGAGAATAGAAGACGCTGTAGATTATCCCTGCTATGAAATTGGATGGCAGGTGTCCTGAAATGTGTTCAACGTCGCAGGACGAAAGGGGGCAGCAGGAGGGAGATGTGGAGGGAAGCGGGCAACGCTGTGCCAGATATCGAGATTAATTATTAACTCCTCTGAAGAGGAAACAAACATTTTATGTAGTACGTGCAGACATATCATTGAGAAAATTCAGTACTGAATACATAAGTATTGTTGAGCAATATAAAACACTACGCACATGCACCAACGAACGCACGCTCACGCACAGACAGGAATGCCAATTCATGCTTTCCTTCCTTTTGTCATCATACCCTGTAACCTTACTGCTTATAATGAATGAACTTGGCTAGATAACTAATATTACTGAATTAACTAACAGTGACGATTCCACAGTTTTGTGTTTTCGTGTCAAAACAGAAACAAACACAGGCGACTGTATTGCTACAATACTGGGTGCCACAGCTAACGGTCTCCTCAAGATTCACGAGTGTGATCATAATATAGGAGTAAGTGCATCGTTTCAAAGGATATGTGTCAAGTAACCATAGACCATCTGAGGTATCACCTTAAATGAATAAGCATGTTCGATAGAAAAACAGAAGAATCGAAAGCAGAAGTGCGTTATATAAATAACCATGAAGCAAAAAATGATTAAATGGTATTGTAGATGGGGGTTAAAGATATATATGCTCAGCAGAAGAAAAAAAACGTCAGTACGAATTCAAAATTAGATAGGCACTGTAATCAAATCATTACAGAAATTTATTTTTTTGTGTACAATATCTTGACACATCAATGAATAACTCAAGACAGTACGTGAATGTTTGCAGTCCATTCAGACTCTTGACTTCAGTATCTAGTGTGACCACCACGAGCGGCAATAACTGCAGCACGGCGTCTATGCGTGGAGTTGACCAATCGATTGATGAAGGCCATTGGCATCTTGAACCACACTCTGAGAAAGGCCTGCCGCAATAAATCGGCTGTGTTCGGCCTTGGGATGACATTATTCAGTCTCCTCTGAATTTCATCCCAAAGATGTTCAATTGGGTTTAAATCAGGACTAAGGGCTGGCCACTGCATAATGTTGACACCGTTGTGCTGTAGGAAGTCCCGTGTAGCTCTAGCAGTATGGGGCGGTGGGGTAGTCTAGTGGTTAAAGCGTTGGCTCGTCACGCCGAAGACCCGGGTTCGAATCCCCACATGGGTACAATGTGTAAAGCCCATTTCTGGTGTCCCCCGCCGTGATATTGCTGGAATATTGCTAAAAGCGGCGTAAAACCAAACTCAGTCAGTCAGTCTAGCAGTATGGGCCCGGGCGTTATCATGCTGGAAATTGTTGTTCCGGTGACGTGCGAAATTTGGTATGGCGAGGGGTCTGAGAGCTTGGTCGATGTAGCGCACCGCTGTGATGCCACCTCCTCTCCCTGGACCAAGGTTCTGGAACACCACATGACCCACTCTCTGGTTCAGGCCTATTCCACCCCATACCATGATGCTTGCACCTCCCCATGGGTCTCTTTCCATAACACATTGGTCGGAGTAACGCTGGCCACGTCGTCGCCATATTCTTGTTCTGCCATCTGCAGTTGATACGCAGTACCGACTCTCATCTGTGAACAGAACAGTTCTCCATTGCCTCCATGGCATTTGAGGTAGACTGGGTCGGCCTATTATACCATCTGATGCTCCATACTTATATTTGAGGTATACTGGGTCGGTCTATCATACCAACACTTGCTCGATAGTTGTGAATGAGTGAGTTTAGTTTTACGCCACACTCAGCAATATTCCAGCTATATGGCGGCGGTCTGTAAATAATGGAGTCTGGACCAGACAATCCGGTGATCAACAGCATGAGCATCGATCTGCGCAAATGGGAACCGATGACATGTGTCAACCAAGTCAGCGACCCTGACCACCCGATCCCGTTAGTCGCCTCTTACGACAAGCAAGGGTTACTGAGGGCCAATATTCTAACCCGGACCTTCACGGGTCCGATTAGACTAACAACTAATCTCTGAAATGAACATATTTTACTGAAAAAAGTTCATAGTAACAAAAAAAATATATAATGAAAAGGAGCCCAGAGACTTTCTTCATTTCCTGAAGCTGAGGAAAACTAGACTTGCCACATTTTCTAGACTTGTGTGGGCTTTCTTGGATATATTTGCTTCAGGGTCTGTACGAGAGACTAGGGTCCGATAGTTGTGACACTTGAGGTATACTGGTCGGTCTATCACACCATCTATGATGGTACAGCTCGCCGAGAACAGACCAACATCAAGTCGTTTGACTTCGGCGAAACCACTGTTCCACTTTCTAACAGTGTTAAGGACCTTGGCGTGACCAGAGGACCAGAGCTGTCATTGGACCAGCACATTACCATATTGTACAGGACATGCTTCCTACTCCTCAGAAACATTGGAAACATCCGAAAGCTTTTCACAAAGGATTCAGCTATTATCCGTGTCCTCTAAATGGTGATAACAAGACTAGATTATAACCTCTTTGCTGGTGCAACAAAATCCCTGATTGGTAGACTGCAGCGGTAGTATCCCATGCTTCTTACTTTCTGGTTATAGCACCACCCCTACAAATTATGTCCATTCAGTGCACAGATAAACTGGACATTACATCGTTTTTATACATGTGTATGTTCTCGTTCTTTGAATAAAGATCTATTCACTGATTATATTTCTTACATGTATCCATTGTCTTGACCGCCCAGAATGGCCCCCTGACTGTTTTATGTCCAGTGTGTACTTCCTATACTACCCACCCCCTGGAACCCTGTACTGCAGGGGTCCAGTGATAGTGATTCTGTACAGCGAGCGCGCCAGTGACAGTGATCGCATTTTCGAGAATATTTGCGGCAAGTGTGTAAAAATTGGAGCTTTGAAGTAACATATGTGTGATACACAGTGATTACTTTGGACTGATGTATATATGGTCCTCTCATATTTGTCCTTACTTTAACCCATTGCTGACGTATATGTCTGTAGCCATGTGGTTTACTGGTCGGGGTGGTGACAATAAAGTCTTATTTGATAATTTATGTAAATACCGGGAACCATATTGACCAAATACTTACTGAATCTCGAATATTTGGCTTCACAAAAGACATTGTCTAAATTTAGGAGCCTTTCACTCACTCTGTGAAAAGTTATTGTAAATAAATCAAATTGTACATACTTCGCAGTGGTCGTGATCTGTACACAACAGTGATCGTGATTTTAAAAAACTTGAAGTGTGAGTGACTTTCTGTACGAAATTAATTATATTTGTATGAAAGTACCAAAATAGTTGATTAACTGAATTTCAAAAGAGCAATTGTTATCAATTTCAGATCAGTATCATGGAGGATACTGTAAGGTGTGGTTATTGTCCAGCAAGGGGCACTTTCGAGGAAACTGTAGACTATTGTATTCAGTTCCACTGAGACACCAAAATTAAGATGCTGAACGTGAAATATAACGAAAGTAAAGCCAGATACCAATATCTTCCCACCCTGTTTGACATTGTGCCACATAAACTAGAAGAATCTAAGATGACATTAAGCATTTGCAATCCGTCAAAATCACTATTGAAGGTTCCTTTAAAAACTTCTAGCCCCATAAAAGAAATGGTGAAAACAGGTGATGGAAATTGGAGACCATTGAAATATCTGTTCTAAGTACCACGGGTGAATGTGGTGCAAAGACTGAACATGATGCCACTCTCCGGGTTTTTTCTTCACTCGTACCTTCGGTCGTATTATTATTCTAAGCATGGACCCAAGCTGGATTTACACCATTCTTTCAGCTAGTAGCAATTTTAGACATTCTAGCCATAAATTAAAATGAAGGAGTAAAAGTTTAACGCCATATAGTGACGAAAGGTGCGGCATGTATAATGAACAAATGGTGTTAAACATCCACTCATCAAAGAACTGTAAAATAACTAGAGTATCACAGTTTGTGTTTAAAAGTAGCATGAAAATCGAAAACTATTTCACTTTTGAAGACAGTACAATATAAAAACAGGCTATATCGCGCTATATCACCACACAAGAGACCCAGGGGACTCACAATCCTTTTGCTACCTGCACGGACCCTAGCTAACATAGTCTCTTCAGATGTTGGCCAAAGTTGAAACGACACACATATTGTGCGAATAGAAAATATAATATACTTTGAAAGAATGTATCCTCTCAGGACAATATTTTTACGGTACTTCAAACTCCTTTAAGGATACTGCCACTAACAATCGCAGCTGCTAATTCATACTTCCAGTTATAAAATACCAATAAATGACTAAAATACGTATTATACCTAAATCTTATATGAGATCGAGCTTTTTAGGCTGAGCAAAATCTTCACTAAAATCACCAAGTCGAGCAAGATACGGCGTATAATCTAGCGCAATTTCAAGTGAATGTTCTTCTTGACCCCAGTATAACACAAGGGTGTTAGGTGGCCTGTACGTTCTTCTTGATCCCAGTATAACACCGGGTGTTAGGTGGCCTGTACGTTCTTCTTGATCCCAGTATAACACAAGGGTGTTAGGTGGCCTGTACGTTCTTCTTGATCCCAGTATAACACCGGGTGTTAGGTGGCCTGTACGTTCTTCTTGATCCCAGTATAACACAGGTGGGTGTCTTCTTGATCCCAGTATAGGTGGCCTGTACGTTCTTCTTGATCCCAGTATGACACAAGGGTGTTAGGTGGCCTGTACGATGTTCTTGATCCCAGTATAACACCGGGTGTTAGGTGGCCTGTACGTTCTTCTTGATCCCAGTATAACACAAGGGTGTTAGGTGGCCTGTACGATGTTCTTGATCCCAGTATAACACAAGGGTGTTAGGTGGCCTGTACGTTCTTCTTGATCCCAGTATAACACAAGGGTGTTAGGTGGCCTGTACGTTCTTCTTGATCCCAGTATAACACAAGGGTGTTAGGTGGCCTGTACGTTCTTCTTGATCCCAGTATAACACAAGGGTGTTAGGTGGCCTGTACGTTCTTCTTGATCCCAGTATAACACAAGGGTGTTAGGTGGCCTGTACGATGTTCTTGATCCCAGTATAACACAAGGGTGTTAGGTGGCCTGTACGATGTTCTTGATCCCAGTATAACACAAGGGTGTTAGGTGGCCTGTACGGTGCGCATAATGATACACTCTTCTGTGGCAGGAAAGCCTACGAATGCATATTTCCATAGATGTATGACTCTAAATCTGCTCTTCGTTTAACGTAAAATTATGAAATATATTCATTGATACATCTACCCTTTCTAAAACAAGAATATAAGGTCTAATTTCAAATAATTTGTGCTTACAGAATCATCAAGGTATGTTTCAGTTGAACACAATATATCGCTTTCAGAATTTTGATTAGACATTCGAGGCAGTTTGTATCAGGGACTTCTTATATGAAAGCGAAATATGGCTAGTTATGGAAGCGGGTTCACTGAAATAAGACCAGGAATTTGTTCCACGTTTACCTTCATTAGCTGAGTTGTAACAATGCAAACCTAGCTATGCTCTGCACGAAAATGACCAGTCATTTCCTTGTGGGTTAGCCTATTGGTTATAGCGTTTGTTCATTCCGGGTTCGATTCCCCACATGGGCACAATGTGTGAAGCCCATTTCTGGTGTCCCCCGCCATGATATTGCTGGAATATTGCTGAGAGCGGAGTACAACTACAGGGCTACAACTTGCATGAGTCTTGTAGTATTTGGTACGTTTGTTGTATAGTTACAGATTGTACAGGCTGTAAGCGCCTTGTCATCAACATGCTCGACCTTTTTAATAGCATTTACTTCTATTTCGCTTTCAGTGCTAAAGAAGCTGAGATGAATGCGTTTAACTTCAATCGTTGTAGTTGTTATGAAACCACTGACGCATGTGATTGTGAACGCCAACTCCGATAACTGCAACAAAAAAACACGATCACTCGAAGCGTGTACACGATTTTTTATAAATTCTCTAAAAATAGTTAAGTAAATAACTAGAAAATTGGCCCAAATGAGCACTAAACTGTTACAAATATTTCATTTTATATTTCCTCCCATGTAAATTTATATTGACACAATGCATATTTTTCTATGTTTTACAGAATGTTACTAATCTTAACTCGCCGATAACTCTCTCAATTTTACACCAACCTACATTGAAAATGATATGGGGATGCACTGATGCCTACACATGCATGTACTATGCTTATTTGGGAATTTAGATTTGTTTGTAACAATAACAAGTGTTTGCCACTGATATGGCAATGTCCCCCGTCGCTAAAAAGGGAATATCTATATTTACTACTTTATATTTTGGTCACATACAAAATGCCTAAAATGACTGGTGTCTGCATAATCACCCAATGTAGGCTGTCAACATACTTGAAAACATTGGGTGCAATTTAAATAAGTTTGAAAAGCGGTCAGTGTCGTGGTGACCTTGAAGATAAGGTCAAGGTCACCCAAATAAACTGGTGTCTGCGTAATCCCCTAATGTAGGCTGTCACCAAATGTTAAGACATTGGGTACAACAGTTCACGAGATATTGCGTTAACAAATATCGGGACGTACGTACGCCGCGTTGCGGCGGGGGACAGAAAAAAAAGATATTTCATCAACCGATGCACTTACGTCCGTAATCACCAATCACTATCACTGGACGCCTGCAGTACAGGGTTCCAGGGGGTGTACTTTAATGAATGCATTGGGCTACTGTGATGTAACGGCCCGAGTATGATTTTACGACGCTTTTAACGCTATACCAGCAATATCACGGCAGAGAACACCAGAAATGGGCTCCACATATTGTAGCCATGTGGGGAGTTTTAACGCCCTGAAGTGACTCATAAGTTGCACAACCCTGTCTTCTGGTGATGACAAGAGTAATCAGTCCAAGCCTGGTCATCTGAAGTTAAAAACCTTAGCTTAGCCACTACATGCAGAATCCTGAAGCGAGTAAGCTTCCTAAAAGCCAGTGGTATCCACTTGTTCATGCTTCTCCATAAAAATCATCACCAACACCCACCCCATTAGATATGAACGGTCCTTTAATTAAATATGTATGTAGAAACTATAAACCGGAAGTTGCAAGCTTATTAATCGTGTGAATGGGTGAAATATATTTTGTTGAACACACTGTAAGCGAGTCGTTAATTCGATAGTGATTTATGTTTCAAATCCTTTCGAAAACGATCAGTTGCCATAGCATTTCCTTTTTTCATTGCACCCCAAAGTGTTATAGGCTATGAGAATAGGTTGTTTACGTGAACGAAAACTGAAGCACTTATGTTGTATGCGTAATCAGATCAGCGCTAATTTCAGTGTACACTAATCCTATGTTCTAACAACTATTACGACCGCATTAATGCTCTGTGTAATGTGACATAATGGGGAGTAAATTGTTTGACGAATTTACAAAGGAACTACTCAATAAGAAATTCCGAGAAACGGCAATATTACAATAACTGCAGTACCGTTCTATTAGCATTATCTTTCGTCCAGACACGCTAGTTCCTCGTGCTTTGACAACGGTCGTCATTCGGGACAACTTCCAGATTCCGTAATTCGTAATATAAGAACCACAGAGTTAAAAGTAGGTTTAATGTCGATTTAAGTTTAGGCTTGAGCGATAGACAGGCCAGTATCAGAGTGACAGCTACTGTTGGACCGTAACTACCGCAGCGCTCCAAGCGGGCAAGGGGGCGCAACTCCAGGAATGTTCCCCATTCCGGACATGTCACAGATGACATTCAGTTGCATGAGGCAAATGGGTTGATACAGTACTATATAACACTAACCGAAAGTCCTTGTAACCTTTGTCAGAATAAAATGCGTTGAAGAGGAATACCATGCACTATTGTGTTGTGATTAAAAAGCTGTTGTCACCATACTTTCATGTTCAGTGTTTCATCTGGGTACTGTTTAAACTGACTGAGTTTGGTTTTACGCCGCTCTCAGCAATATTCCAGCAACATCATGGCAGGGGGACACTAGAAATGGGCTTCACATATTGTGCCCATGTTGGGATTTGAACCCGGGTCTTCGGCGTGATGAGCCAACGCTTTAACCATTGGGCTACCCCACCTCTCTGCTACTTTTTAAAAGTGAACTTTGTTCTCTCCTAAAGAAAGGTAAAAGTCTAATAAAAAGGTAAATTACTATACCCCTCAACCATTCAAAATGGCATAGCTGGCTATCGATAATCGGTAATTAAATATCTATTAATTATCGATAAATACCAGAGCAAAAATGCCTTTAAAGTTTAGCTAAAGGAAAGGAACATACATGTATTTTGCATCACTGGTGAGTATTGACTTTTTTTTTTAAATGGATTCATTAACAATAGAACGTCCTGAACATAATGGGGAAGCAGACCATGAATAACTTAATTCGTATATTTTGAGAAAATTACAACTTTTTTTCTACCACAAAAATTAAGGTATGATGATATCGATCACACCGTTTTCATACTGAATAAGTATCTTTCCGACAATATTTCCAATTATCGATCATTCTAGCCAGTCTTATGCCATTCATCAGGATACAAATCAAGTTTTTGAAAATAATGAAATAGAGTGAGTCCTTTCACAACTGGTTATTTCTAACACAGCTCAGGCAATTCCTGATAACAAGTTTGACTACAACATAACACATTATCAAGGTCAAAATATTTATTATATGTCAGGTGTTCATACAGGGCTAATGAAGCCCAATATATTCAAATACCCAATGATGACCTGGTGCCTCTTGGAATGGTTTGCTGTCACGGAGCAACTTGTCTTGTCCCTGCTTGTATCAACAGGATTGGGATTGACAGGTCTTGCACAAGCTTGTATCCTTGGACCAACAGCAGGATTTACGTTATTGTTCACCACCCACTGCTGTACAAACCTGACAAGCAAAACATGCAATTAACAACAGGAAACAATAATTCCAATAACCCAAAACTGAACACAATTGCATCCGTTATCTCAATTGAGTAACTGAATATTTACAGAAAGTTTCAAATTCATTATATTGGTTTTTACCTGTGTTTGATGAATGTCTACGAACGAGTGACAATGACAGAAGTCATTGTTTTCAGCTTGTTTGTGGGTTCCTAGAAGAAAAAACTGACATGAATGATTGCCAGCAAAGAATGAAATGAAAGACATTTAACCAGATTTCGACCACAAACTTAAGATTTCTCAATGTTGAAGTGCCACCAAAGTCAAAACATTAATAGTAATTTAGAAGATATGCATAGTGGAATGTTAAAACAACTTCCAATTATTAAAGGTAACAATTCAATAGATTGAATGATTATTCCAATTTTAGTAGTTTATGAAATCTGGTTACAGTGTTAATCAGATGGGTAAAAGAAACCGGTGATCAGGCAAAAAACCAAAACAATTCAGTCTATTACAAGAAGCTATAATGAAACATACTTAGAAATATATTCTCATTATTCCTTAAGCATTACTTCATCCCATTTACTTTTACGTGTACTCAACTTGATCCATATGAAGAGCCCAATAATCAGTAAACACTAAAACAAACTCCTACCTTACCTTACTACATAGACGTTCCTGCATTGCTAACTTGCTGGTGCTATCTAGCCTGCATTTGGAGCTGAAGGAGGATTGCCTACACTAGGTAACCTCTAGGAGACCAGTGTTACATATAGCTGGTAACTAACACACATCTAAAACATACAACATTCACCCACCCCCACAATATTCGTGCACATGAACATTAACAATAGTTTACCCGTGTCATAGAAATATGGTACATCTAGACCCAATGTAGAAAGCCATCAACTAGTGGATATTCCATCGAAAATGAAAATTAACATTCTGTTCATCTATAAGAATACTTTTAGCATGATCACATGTACCAATTTCTAGCCACTTGATCCACAAATAACATGCATGGAGACTCATCCAACCTGGCTCCCCATATATATCCACTGTGCATTATCTGTATCTTGACCAGATCTGAAGAATTTCAGCAGTATACCAAGAAACACTACTTGATAGTCTTCCAAACTGCTAAAATCAACAGACAATACAGAGAAGCTACATAAACTAAAGAGCACAGATGAGTTTGACCTGCATGTAACCAACAATACTTGTGTTGTGATGCATTTCATTCCTTCCCCTGATCCATGGTTTGCAGCTGCCAAGTGAAATCTCTGGCCTTTCACGAACACAATGTACACAAACTGAAGACACTGAATAACAGTTCTATTTCTGGTGTTTTCACTTTTATTAAGACTGCCCACAATTTGTTACAAATAAATGAGTAAAAAGATAGCACAAACAGTGAATAGTCTCATGTAATGGTGGTCAATGTGATGATTTCCATGGCATATGATCAGGTTTGATTCATGATATATGTAATAAAATATTTTCTTGCTCTCCCTACAGCTTCTGGCAACAGGAAGATAGCCAGCCGCTGGACTATCTTGGACAGTTCATTTCAGGTTGTTCACTAATAAATACTCCTTGCAATGTCCATTATGCCTGCTCTAGCACTACGCTCTCATAGCCACACCGGCTACAACAGACAGTCGCCAACTATCCTCAAGGTGACTCTTGCTTAGAGCTATCCATGTATGGTCGCCTCAATTCCTTATACTCTCCCTTCAGTCTTGGGTCTATCTTGAAGCTACTGTCTCTGATGTCCATAGTGGACACTTGCCTCCTTGTAGCTATGGTAACATGGTGCTATGGTAACCATAATTGCTGGAAACACTTATCCCTGATCTATGTCTGCCTGCCTGCCTGCCTTATGCTGCTTCTTAATGAGAACCTGCCTGGTACAATCAAATAATGCAAAATATGTAAATGTCATAACAACTCAAAATCATCAATATCTTTTAATCATTTTTATTACTAGTAAATGTGCTTCAATATATTCTAAATCTATCATAACCATCTGAAGTTTACACAGGAAAACCTTATTTGGCACTTTAAGAACTTAGCTTCGTTACTGGGATGATGTACACTGGGTGAGAATGGGATGAGATACTTACATGGAGAGCCTTTTGTGAGAGTGGGATTTATCTTCTGTTGTATCCGCCACCTCCTCCAAAGTTGCCACCTCCGTAGCCTCCTCCTCCACCGCCACTACCATAACCACCTGATAAAATAATAAACAGAGGTCATTCACCTACTCAAACTGAAAGGTTGTAGGTTTTTCTGACACCATTTTTACTTTTCGCAGAAGTCACCATCTAAACAAATCGAAATACCTCGTTGCTTAGTGGTGTTTCAGAATGGTTGAGGAATCAACACCTACCTCCGTATGGACCAGAGGATCTCTGATTGTAGCCACCGCCGCCACCACCACCTCTCATGGCACCACCTCCATAGCTGTCTCCATAGCCAGATCCAAAGCTGCTTCCGCCTCCACCCTGATTCCAGTTCCCTCCCTGCTGACTGCCTCCATAGCCACCACCTCCATATCCTCCATCATACCCTGCACCACCGCCTTGGTTGCCATAGCCACCGCCATAGCCTCCTGTAGGTAACAGATATGATTGTAGCATTGATTGAAATTGGATGTAAACTACTGCTTTGCTGCCAGGCACCTACTACAAACACCATTGTCAACACAAAATACCTATATTTATCATGATATTTAACATGCATTTGTCAATACACTCATTTAAGTTGTCAATATCTGTTACACTATTAACAAAGACCACACTACATCCCAGACTACAAGAGTACGACTTGCTCAGCTGAATTGATTACCAACCTGGTGACCCCCTAGAAGACCAGTTATAGTTAGGCCCACCACGACCCATGGAACCTGGTCCTGAAAAGTTATTAATTATACTAAATAAATGACATGCCCATGTGTAATACCCACAGAGCTAAATGATTATGCTCTATTAAACTATGGCATATTGCTGGGACATGAATAACTATCAACTGACATATCTCTTTATTGCATGTTTTGTATGTGGCATTTCGCTTAAGCAATCAACACACCTATTTCAAGATTCATCAGCATTTGCCAACACCTGATGCGAATCACAATTTACCTTGATTGTAGCCTCCTTGGCCATAGCTACTGTCACCACCCCCATAGCCGCTGCTGCCTCCTCCTCCGTACCCACCACGACCTCCACCCCGACCACCGCGCATTCCACCACCACGGCTTCCTTGCTCTTGTTGCTCCTTACTAAGAGCCTTCTTCACCTCAACATCCTTTTCCTTGATAGTATGACGCTTTTTCACTGCAATAATAGCAATAATACCATTTAACTAAAGTCAACTGTGGTGCAGTTGAAACATTTTTTCCGAAATGCTAATGTCAATTGTTTCCAAGAGATATTTGTAAACAAAAATATACTTACAAACACACTTATCAACACTGTCGTGGTCATCAAACGAAACGAAGGCAAAGCCCCTGAGCTTCTGTGTCTGTTTGTCCTTGATGATATCGATAGAGTTGATTGCACCAAATTCTTCAAACACTGCTCTTAGATCTTCCTCCTCCATATCATCCTTGATGCCACCAACAAACATCTTCTTCACAGATTGCTGAGATTCACTGCGACCACCAGAGTCCCGCTATAGAAAGGTAAATGGAATAAGGTTTAATAAGTAGGTGTTTTCTTTCTGAATTCAATGTTACAAGACCAATTAAATGGAACATGTATGTATGTATGTATGTATGTATGTATGTATGTATGTATGTATGTATGTATGTATGTATGTATAACTAGCTAGAACATGCCTGTAACCCGTGGAGTCTGTTGCTGGAGTGGTGTGCACCCTGACCTTTTACACTAGTAACTATATTTTCTTACTTTGAAAATTTGTAACTCTTTGTTGCCAAAATGAATCTAGCCCTAACATGGAGTTGTGTACTCCCCTGTCTGAATATATACCTATCTGAAATGAATAAAAAAAATGAAAAACCCCAAACTTTTCTTCGGTAATATGTTTCTTACCTCCCGTGGCATAGCCCTCTTTGACTCGACCTCACGTCCGTCGATTTTGTGGGGACGTTCTCCCTGGGCAAGATCAACCATGGCAGCTTCTTTATATGTGATGAAGCCAAAACCTCTTGACCTGTGAAGATATCCAAACAAGCCAACATATAAGTAATATTCTACTTAATTAACAGAACACCTTATTTCAGAAAGACAATTATTAGAAAGAGGTCTCGGCAAGTTTAAATTGTACCGATTAAATACAAATTCTACATGAAGACAAAAATCCCACGCTTCGGTCAAACATAACCAAGGTGTTACATCTATGAACAAACTACTTTTAACTCTGAACCTCAGTTACAGCAAGCCTTTTCCTCATACGCACCTCTTTGTTTCTGGGTCTCTCATTACAACACAGTCAACAATTGAACCCCATTGTTCAAAGTGGTTCTTGAGGCTTTCTTCTGTGGTTTCATAGCTCAAACCACCAATGAAGAGCTTACGGAATTGCTCGTGTTCTGGGTCTTTAGGTACCCAGGCCCCACCTCCACGTCCTCCTCCTCTGCGGCCACCACCACCGAATCCTCCGTACTGCAACAAATATATTTTCCATTAGTTTCATATCTTAGAGCAATCGAAGTGATCGAGAGAAACCATGACTGAATGTTTACAATAGTCATGAACACAATTCAGTCTCGGATTGATTTTTCGAATAAAGAAAAATATCTGTAGGCCGTCCGATTTGTTGTCTTTATTTTTCATGCATGTGGCAATGACTGCAAATCAGGAACATTTAAATCGGTCAAAAAGCCGAAATCTGACCGGTCATGCATACATACATCAAGCATTTCAATTTACTGCCTAATGACTACTAATCATCGCGTACATCATACTGACGTTCCATTTTTGGGGGAAATTATTGCAAATGGGGCACAACACGTGGTCCATATAAATATTCGATACCGCTCTTAAAATGAAAGGCCAATCCTCGAAAACCTTTAATTATAAAGTGCAATAAGGTCTTCGGAACTCAATTTGCCCAGCCAATTCAAACACGGAGCAGACACACAACTCTGAAATGACTATTTCTTTGTTTGAGAAAACATGGCCGCACACAGACACGCAGAACGACGCCATTGCTAAATTCGATCGTTCTAGAAACAGATCCCTTTTGCCTCTTTGAACATGTATTTACAACTCCCCTTGCGAAAAAGGCTGAAAACATATAGTAAAGTTAAATCTAAAAGCAATATTAACATAAATTTCGTGCTCTACATACCTCAGGCATATTCAGTTTAACTTCTTGGGCTGATTCACGCACAGGAATGAACTGCAGACAAAGCGATCAGCCTACTTATAATACCAGACATGCGCAGTCGGTGGTATGATGTCATTGGTCACTTCGGTACTTTCCGGAGGGCTTCCAAAACGATTCGGTTGGTGTCGTCTATTTCCGGAACAGTTATCATCAAAGAGTTTTTCTCCTTGCAGCTAATTGCCGTTTGTTGTATGGATTTTATCTACTGATGTATCCATCTCATGTTGCAAAATATGAATATGTACTGCTTTTCCCCCTTGTGCATTCATTTGAAAGTAATGGGTCAATAGTAAACATTATTTCAACAATATTCTTTTTTATAAGACTAGTAATGCATGATTTATGACCCTTGCTCGTACTTTGATTTATTGTAAATCAATTCACGTACGTTGTCTTTTAATTTTTTTGCTCAGAAATATATCCATGAAAGTGTGATGTGGTGAAATAACAAAGATATGTGAATTGTTTATTGTCGTGATAGAGACTTTTACATCTGTTATGTTTTTTAGGGTTAAGTGTTTTTTGGCTTGGTTGTTTTCATAAAGCTGCGAGCAATATGTTTGTTTTAATAAATGAAGTTAAGTCTTTCTAAAAATATCCAAGTAAATGTGTTATTATTCCGTATTCAATATTAAATGTTCTCTATATATGGTTATTCATTCTGTTTGAGACAATGTGAACAATATCACAATACACATTTTGTTGATCATTTTATTTCTGCTTGGAGGACACAGACAGTATATGTTTTAGAATATTTAGAATACTGTTCTCATAAAATGTGAAATTCGTACAAGTCTGGACATTTTCGTGACAAACAGAACCTTCCTAGTGCCAGGATAGCAGGAGCGTTTTGGAATGGTACAAGATTGTAGGTCACTCAAATAAACTGTGACACAGCGACTAAAAGTCATGAACATGTGTGTTAACAAAGGAAAAATGATGAGATATATATCAATATTTGGGATAGATTTCTCACTAAAAATCTATTTTGTTCACAAAGATAAGGAAATTAATTTATTTTAAAGGTAATCTTATGTTATACAGGCGCTGTAATGTGCATTAAGCTTATGATGTAAGTCTTTGTAACTTGTCAACATTATGATTTATTCGCATGTCGGGTACTTACAATGAATCAATATAATTTAGGTTTCTAGAGCTGCAATTTCAAATGAAAAATAACCGAGATGAAAGGAAACTTTTGATTATTGAATTTCACGCGGTGTCAGTCTGCCTTTCAAAGCGTTGATTCATGTAGGCATATACTTTATTGCATGGTGTTAATTACTTATGTAACAGGTATTATAAAACCGGTCTGTACAGTGGACGGATGTAATTAGTGTCAAGCCCAGATGGCCGTGTTCACAATGGGACATGTGGCCTTCAACCATGACCGAGATGCGCGCGCATGAACCCGGACAAAAGAGATTATTGTACAGCTCAACCGTTCCCTCGGGCGTTGCAACCGCAGGGTCTGTCCATTGTGTAAAATATCGATGTTGGTCATCGCGTCATCTGAATTGACCAGTGACGAGATCAAAAGACGCGATGGATAGCACAGACGCGAGCCTGCAGAGATTAGATTTAATGGCCACTGTACAATGTCTGCTGGCCGAGTTAGCTGGAGTTACCCTGTACGGAGATCTCACATAACGCATTACATTTGTCTTATCATGGCGGCTGTGGTACTTTCGAAATCTGACCCCATGTGATTAGGAGAGTTGAGTAAAATCAGTAATGTAATGTGATGTCAACATGGCAGCATTACATACGTCACTTTAAACGCTTTATGTGATGTAACTTGACAAATGCAATTTATAATTATGAAATCGTATTTGTCATCTCAATTGCATACACAGACGAGTCTGTCCAGTCTCTCCCCACAGTCTGATTATGGTGACGATTGTCGGTGAGTTAAGCCAGTTGCATTGGCAGAATTATATCAAGTTGTTGAACTGCCATTGGCATTTAATATAGTAAAACAGTCAGAAATGCAACCTATGAATGCAGGATGTTTAACTCTCTGATAGTGAAATGTATTTGAAATATGACTTCCTCACAGTGCGTCGTGATTTAGATGTTGTTATGAGCATATTTATTTCACAAAATATGTGCATCTTGATTGGTAAGCAAGTAGACTTATATTACATAGCTCCAGATGTGATACAGGATGGTCAGTTGTAATGTTAAGTCCAGGGTAATATCTCGAGATGTGATACTGGGTTGTCAGTTGTAATATATAGCTCCAGATGTGATACAGGGTTGTCAGTCCACGGTAAGTAATAGGGTAGCTATTTTGCATTAAAAAACATGTCTCTGAAGTACAGTAACACGTTGTGAGCAAATGCCGTGCACACTGTAAACTATAAACATTTTAATTCTGCAGGAGGTTGACATAAAATAATAAAGGTTTATTATTTCTAAATTACTTTTTTACATTTCCTCAAAGAACAGAACATATCATATCGTACGGTTTCTGCCATTGCAAATGCACCACTGGTATATGCGCTGGCGGTTTCTGTAACCTGTTACCCAACATTGACAATTCAAAGGAGCAACAGAGCTAACTTCATGCATCGCATATATAATTTCGAAGAGCAAATTGACTTCTTCTTAACAAAAACTGTTTAAAATATAATTATATCGACAATGACTAAGAAAGTTTCAAAGTTGAACTCTTAAAATATTATGCCATTCGTGACAACCTGTGAATGCCTTTATACCCAAGACTTCATGACTTGTCTGTACATCACTTGCTAAGTTAGATAATGCCTCTATTTCTGACATGGATTTTTTTCGTGCACTGAAACTTTGTTGGCAATGATTTCAGCCCGTGACACTTGCTTTAAAATATACCTCTAAATGCTAAATTTTGTACATTACATTTACCAATTATATGGAACAATTATATAAACTTGCTGAACTAGATTGGGATTACAGCGATTTAAAATAGCGATGCGTGTGTTACGGACACCTGTGGCCAACGAACGAACGACCCAATCATTTACGTGAAATCTCCAGTTTGTTGTTCTCTACAGTACACTAGTTCTAAAATGAAAACGAGACGAGAGAAGTCTTAGTCTCAATGGAATGTAAATAAACAAGACCAAAACCGTTCAAAACACTCCCGGCCTCTTAGGAGCCTGAGCAAAAGTTCACCTTCAGTAGATAACCGTTCTCTTCCCCAAATGTCTCCCTATTTCGAAGAGCAAATTGACTTCTTCTTAACAAAAGTGTTTAAAATATAATTTAAATCGACAATGACTAAGAAAGTTTCCAAGTTGAACTCTTAAAATATTATGACATTCCTGACAACCTGCATGTATGCGTGTATTTACAAAGGGAGATAATCATATCCAATCGTCTGCAAACGAGCAGTGTGGCAAACCATTACGTGCAAAGCTGATCGACTTTATATCGTGTGGGACAAAGTTCCACGAGGATAATTTTGTTGTTGTTGTACATATGAGAGTGAGTCCGATTCGTATTGTGTGACAGCCCAACGTAACAATGACCCTGAATTTTGGTGGTACCAGCAAGCCAAGGATGTCGCAGATTTCGGGATGAATCTGTGACCAACGGAAGCAACAGCACATTTAGAGGCTGTTTAATTAACGGCCACCATTTCAACGGGTACCCGCCATTCCTGACGTATTGGCCTTTCTAACTGCTCCTACGCAATTCCAACCATGCCCGCTTGTCAAGTATCCTTTACCCAAATCATTCCTACCAGGACCGTCTGCAGCCGGATGGGGAATTTGTGTTCACCACTAATAGGCTTAAGATTATTTCACTGGATAATGTATTTTCTGGATTAAACGTTTCATTGTGTGCTGCAAAAGCAAAGCTGTTAGCGACCTCAGATATGTGTAAACTATGGTATAAATTCGTAACCCCAATAGTTTTCTCCCAATGTATGTGCTGACATTAGATTCCTGTTCGTTATGTTGGACTGAAAAAATATCCCTTGTACTCATCATGCAAGATATGCTGCCTGGATGTCCTACACTGGAAGGCAGATTTGTTCCCTTGATGGGAATCAGCCAAAAGTACTAGAATCTATACTTTACCGAGAAAGTGTAATCCCAAATATAACGTTTCATTATGTATTCATAGATTTGCTGTTCGTTGGCTGGTGTCAAAATGCACATATATTCGTTTGAAATGCCTCTATACTCCTTACATCCATATAAGGTAAGGTTAATAGTGGCAAGTCCAAACTTACATACGAGAATTCTGTTCAGGATGCAATGCTGGAGTTTGGTTTAATGACACTTTGTGGCAGCTTAACATAAACTAGTACAAGTCTCAGGCATTTACCACTTGGGTGAAACCCATGGTGCCGACAAACCAAGATACAATCAGGGCAAGCCGGATTCGAACCCACAATCATAGTTCCTGCCATGCAACAGAACTTCCAATGAAGGCAATTCGTGTTCAAAAGTAAATCCATTACTCTTGTATGGAGTTCAACAAACCTTGGTGAAAGAAAGACCCTATGCTACTTCACCAATAGTATCAGCAGATTGGTGAATCTATGGATAGATTATTCCCTACAACCTCGGAACAAACATCTCCCCAACGATAAATTACAAACTCATCTTCTCAATTCAGGTACAAATCAAGTTTCTCAGGTACTGGTACCATAACAAAAAGTCGGTTAAAACTATCAGGTAAATTCAGTAGATCAGAACAAAAATAACACAGAAAAGATGAGCTGAAGAAACCTGAACCAAACCTTCTGTAAAAGAAAGGCCATTTGCCCACAAATATTTTGATCCAGGGTCCAACTATACATCTTTCGGTATGTCAACAAAACAGACTACCTTCACCTTTTTCAACTACCTTTTCTCACGTTTTTCAAGTAAGACCATTAAAGCAGCTCAGCGGCCCTGGTTTTACTCAGATTTTCAGCATACACAAGTTTAAACAGCTGTTACTCCCATTGTTGAAAACATTAACCTGACAAAAAATCTGCACCATCAGAAGTAAATGCCAAATATATTTTATTCACTGCAAGGAATGATTAATCTATGAATACATTGAGTGGCACAATAGCCTTCCTAAGTCCATATACAACAGGAAATATACTAAGCAGAGGATGTAGTTACAGAATAAAGTGAACTATGCACGGGAGAGTAGAAACATACCTTGTATGACAGGCTGTATTGATTCGCCATTGCATGTTAACACTTTCGCTAGGATGTACACTAAACTTTTGTTTATTTTACCATGCTTCCATGTTAGGAAGATACGAAGAACTTTCTAGATTACTTAATTACCTCAAACAAAATTTTTTCATTCTACTGGGTCTCCAGTCTTTATTTTTTTTCATTCAGACTTAAAGCTTCTTTGTATATATTGCTTCTTGGTTCTATACAGGGCTAAAAATTATCACAAGCCCTTTTTCATCAGCTGGTTTAGATTTGAGGAGGAAAGAGAAAAATAAACACTCCTAGAATGTCCATTACGTCTCCACCAACTGGTTTGCTAGGTTAATTAATAACCCTGTATTTATCACAACTGCAACAGCGGGCTACGTATCATTTAGCAACAGCAGATATCGTTACAGCCCTTATTTAGGAATGTGGTGAAACATGGCGGAACAATCAAACCTGTCAAAATGAGTGGTAACAGTTTGGGCCGATTCATCACTGGCTCTTCATGGTTAAAATAACAGAAAACTTACAGATTTTTAAGATGATATTTAATTCCGCGGAAAATGATGGAACAAAAATCATGATTTATAACTAAAAATGTGAGAGCTTGGTAAAAAAGCTTGATGAATGACGATGTGGTAGTTACAGTGTGACAGTATGGTTAGAGCAGCAATGATGCGAAGGTCCAACTGCCCAGGTTCACAAAGGCTGCTGGGAGGTTTGCCCACTGCAGTTCCGCTGTTCCACACCGCATTGCGGACGACAGCCAGCTGTTGGTCCCCGTGACAGGTGCTTTCCTAGGTCTCTGATAACTTGCCGTCTGGAGGAGTGTTCAAAGTTTGTTTGTCTCAATAGAGGTAGTTGAAACACACCACCAGACCCTAAACGTAGTAGTTTGCCCGTTTGCCTGCCCGTTTGAATGAACCCGTCTGAAGAAAGAGAAATTGAAAGTTATATAAGTTACATAATAAACATAGTTTTGAGCTCCCTTTAAGAAATCTTCCATCAATATTGCAAACCAATAAGTGTAAGCATCGACATGGGAATTTTAAATTAGGTTTCAGCAATTCAAGAAAATAGCTTTAGGCACAACTTTTCATTCTTTCTTATATTTTTCATATAGCTCTGAAACTTGTAAAGACATCCGAAACCTATCTGCATTAACACACCTGTCAATACCAATACTACTGAAAATCAGTATAGCAAGTTTTCATATGGAAAACCTAAAACAGTCGATAGACTACCACGCTCAAAGACATGGCCCGAGGTCATGATACTGGAGGCATCCTGGTGGCAGAATAGACAGAGCACCACAAGGCATGTGGTCTAACAATATACTCAAGACTGTTACCTTCAGCAAACAGATACACACCAGAGGATGGACATCCCGTGATCTAGTACTTGTTCCCTCCATATCCTCCCCGTCCACCACTGCCGTATCCACCGCTGTTGTAGCCGCCTGCAAGACAAAACCCGAATATGTACATGTGAGTGGGCATGTCACCGAAAGCTAAAGCAATTATGTTATATTTGAAAAACCCACAAGAACACGTATATGTGGACACAATCAGGGTGAACCTGATCAAAGATTTATTACATGTCTAAGGGAAGTGTTCATTACACTAACACTAGCTGTAACATTTCAAATCAAGTGCCTGTTTTATGAAAAGGGCGTTTTCACAGACCTCAAGTCATGTTCATACGTCTATTTGAATTGGATGTTTCTTTATATTTTTTTAAATTTGTGCTATGTACATGCTGATTTTCAGTCACTAAGTAGACTCCTGACAATTTGGTTTTTTTTGTTTCAGTTAACTTCAGTAAGGTGTTCAAACAGCAGATGATTTGCCACTGTTACACCACGAGAGCAGCAGCAAATCCAAAAGCAGACTGAACAGCAATGCGATCACTTTCCTCAATCTTAATATTTTATGAAAACAAATGAGACTCCACGAACAAGAGTTTGAACATATGTAGCTTTTCCGCATACTGTGCTTGAACCCCTCTAGCGGTCAGGGCCACCCACATCAAGGTGCCACAATGCATAGAATCTACTGTTTTCAGTGGCATATCTCCCATTTATTACCCATGTGGTCAACGTATGTGTAGTTGTATACTAATCTCGTACGTCACACGAGTTGTATCGTGTTGACCTGTGTCGTAACCACTTGACCTGAGATTCTAACGATTTGATTGGATAACCGATGACCTCTCAATTAGGTCACGTTGTGACGGAACTACTTTTTCATTCATAACAAACACGTGAATTCATTCATTCTACAATTTATATGCACTGTATAAATGTAAACATTGCCGTATCGCTGAGTCGAAGTGAGGAGTTATATGCGTCGAAAAACATTAACGCAAAGTTTCCACCAGTGATGTTAGCCGAGTGAAGCAATTGCAAACTAACAAACGGGGTGCTACGGAGAAGTTTATGTACCGTACGAGGCGATCACAAATGACATGCATCGTGATGCCGTAACCAAGGGGGCAGACGAGCAAGGCGTAGTGATGTCTTTACAGTGTGACGTCATGCAAAAAGTGTAGTATGGAACAAGCTTTTCTTCTGCAACCTCCTTATAAAATAGGTTTCGGTTTGAAACCATACAAATAACAACAATATGCTATATTGTCAATTTAGTGCATGTAAGACGTGGGTAATAAATAAAATACCACACTCGGTCTCATTCCATACGAATTACACGAAACTCGTGACCTTCCTATGGTTTCTGACATCGCTTTCGCTCAGTCAGATACCATAGGAAGGACAGTCGTTTCGAATGATTCGTATGTAATGAGACCCTGTGTAGTATTCTCTATTGATTCATCTGGAGTTAACAAACCATGTTCCATTGCTTAACTTTGTTTCTCAAGACAAAAAAATAATGTTTTCTACCGATCATTAAAGGCACAATTTTGACAACATTTTAGCCTATATCATATATATTGGGGCAAATGCAGTCACTTTAGCTTTCTACTGATGCAATTAAAGACTTCATCCCTTACAACTTGCCTGAAATCAATAATTGAAGCTTTGAGACGAACAGCTTCCAAACAGACAACACTTGCCATATATGGAATGTAAACAATTACTCCATACATCAAAATGTTGCATGCGGTGTTGTCAGTGTTTGCCAAACTGGTTTCAATCACTAGGTTTGTGGAGGATATTCATAAGAGCGCTCCAAAGGACATGACTATGGGGTTCGCTTGAAATAATGTTCGGCCGGCAGAGGGTGCAAGAGGTGATTTAATGCAACATTCCATTAATTCATTCAAACTTCTAAATTTAATGTTGTAATCTAAATACATAAAAAAAAAATTCAATAAATTATATGGTAGCTTCCCCGAGGGTTGATAGTATTATTGAGAGAAATGCATCATTTATTCTTAGAGAAGTGTGGTGTGATGGTGCCTTTTACAATATTTCAGCAATAACATGTTGAAGCACACCAAGAATGAGCCTCACACATGTGGCTCTTGTCCCCTTCAATAGTGAGACCTTCCAACACTGATACTCACCTTCGTATGATCCTGATCTGTGTGAGTAGTTACCTCCCTTCATGTGGCCGCTGCCGTAATTGTCCCCATAGCCTGAGCCATAGGGCCCACCACCTCCCCAGCCACCTTGGTTGCCATAGGGCCCACCGTACCCGTCATAACCGCCGCCGCCGTGGCCGCCCCAGTTGCCTCCACCTCCACCATACCCTTGACTGTAACCGCCATATCCTGTAAACAAGGGGATAAGATTAACAAAACACAGCTAAATCAAGGTGGTCTGTAAATAATAAATCTGGACCAGACAAACAAGTGATCGGCATCATGAAAATCAATCTGTGCAGTTGGGATACGATGACGAGTATCAACCAAGTCTCAGAGTTTGGCAACCCAATCCTGTTACACCTCTCGCTACAAACATGGGTTGCTGAGAGCCATTTCAAACCCAGATCCTTACAGGTTACAAAAACCCCGGCTAAAGTACTATCGGAAATAGAAAAAAAACACCTGTTTTTGGCTGTTACTCTGTATCCCTAAAATTTACACAATTGCAAATAGCATATGTCCAAAAAATAACCCACATCATCCTAACTGGGCGTTCAGTGGGATGCCTAATGGGATATCCAGAAAAGCATGTTTACTCGTAAAATCAGGCAAAATACGAATAGCTGCTTAAAACAATAGATCAGACTATAGATGACAATTAGGTCGCTAGGACAGATGTGATGACGAACCGTCGACACACCAAGCATGAAATGAAATACACAATGCGATTTTAGAAAGTGGTCAAATGTAACAAATGTTATATTTGGGATTACACTTTCTCAGTAAAGTACAGATTATAGTACTTTTTGGGGGGTTGAGCTCCATCCGGGATTCAAACCCACACCCTCAAGAGTCAGGCACCTAATCGCCAGCACACAAATTCGACGCCTAAACCGCTCAGCCGCAGTGGCTGAAAAAATCCCCACATTGCTCATTTCTGCACTAATCTCTCCTCAGTAAAGTCCCTTTTTCACGATTCCTATCTCCTTACCACCAAGACTGTAGTTAGGCCGAACTTTAACAGATATTTCACACTTTCACATATCAACTACATACATTGTGGATCTAAATGTGAAAAATGTTTTTTTCTATTTCCTACAGTACTTTAGTTAGATATTTTAAAGTTTATTGCCAAGGTAATTTGTTGAGACATGTAGTTATATGACCACAGGGTATTACCAGATGCAGAATAGTGTCCTTGTTGCACAGACTGAGAAAGGACTAACTTACATTGTGAGGCTGATTGAAACAGGCCCAACATGACAAGCAGTGTAACCTTACCTCCTGGTCCATATCCATCATTGTAACCATCACCGTATCCTCCTCCTCCGTAACCACCATATCCTACAAGTAGGGAATAACACCGGTGAGAGGGAGACATGTAGTCAAGAGGCTGATAAAACATGTCAGTCATCATGTTCCATTCAAAAAAACAGACTTAACTATTAGGAGTTGCATGATGAGACGTTGATTCTTACAAGCTAAGGAAAGAGGTCTGCACAGAATGTAAAGTAATAATTTTGTGACAGCTTTCGAGTGTTTTGATTGGACAGATTGAAAATTGTAGTTCTTGTTCAAAGCAGACACTATATGGTTAAACAATGACCCTCTCTTGAAAACATATTCCATGAAATCCCCTTCCACATACTGACATTCCTAAAAAAGGAAAAGGAAATGCAGATGCAAATTTGTAACAAAAGCAAAGAAAATCGGGACAGTTTGCAGCAATGTGATCAGAGTAACATTTGCTAGTTTTCATGAGCAATTACTTTGCTTACCACCCCTTCCACCGCCACGACCGCCTCTCATGCCGCGAACCCCCCTTCCCATAGCAATAGGCTGGTCCTTGTTTTGAGCCTTCTTCACTTCCACATCCTTGCCATTTAATGAGTGTCTCTTCCGTACTGAAAACAAGATTTACATAAACAGTCAAAGTCATGTTTGGTTGAAGTAGCAGGTAAGCACTGGACAAAGTGTGGACAACCTCATGGCTGCCTGAATCTGATCTCAATCACATTCCTGAAGCAACGGAAATCTTTCATCTCCATGCTGATAACGGTATTTGAAATCTTTCCATGTTTTCTTTTAATATCTGCAGAGTTTGCCTACACCTGTTCAGAAACCAATACTCAGTCACAATCATGCTGCTACTGTCAGTGAAAATTCTGAATCAAGATGTACATTGGATCTTGTTCCAATGCCTTGAGACGGTGTCTATATGGAGCATGTGTTTATTAAACAGTTCATAGTGAAAACATTTGTGATAAATTTATTAAACACATATAGTAGAAGTGCTAAATATTTTAAGCTCGAGACACCCTCATTGAACTTACAAACTGCTTTATCCACACAATCATAGTCGTCAAACTCCACGAATGCAAATCCTTTTAGTTTCCCGTTGTTTTGTCTGTGATAAGGTTTACATTTTCAATTTTCCCGAACTCCTTGAAGACCTCGCGTACTTGTTCCTCTGTTGTGTCATCCTTGACGCCCCCGATGAACATCTTGTTCACAGACATCTGGCTGTCAGGGTTGCCACTCTCCTGGACAAAGAAACGTTGAACATTATCGATGCCAATGAATTCATGAATGTGTTAGGGTTGTCATTTGACACTGCACTCACCAATATTCCAACAGTATGACAGTGGTCTCAAGCCTTGATCTGATAATCCAGTGATTAATAGTATGAGCTACTATTCATGACATGTTTGATGAGAGAGGCTCCCTACACAAAATTATCGATGTTTGCATCGTCAACTATGCGATATGAGTATCTATACAAAACACATTCAGGCAATAATCAGGATATTTATATCGCGATATCACAATTTATTGACTATGAAAGATGTCTTAGCTTTGTTAAGAAATAGAACAAAGATACGATAGAATTTAGAAAGCAAGCCTACGAGTTTTTTTCAGTGATTCTGAAACAAATTACATTGAATTGTTTGTGCAAGCATAAGTGTAGAAACAACTTCCATTTCAAATTTATCTATATTACATCAAGGTATACTGAATGTATAACTGTACTTTCTTAATCATCAAATACTGAAATTTTATCGGAGCAAAAGCATTTTTAGTGTGTGAATGTAACACAAGTTCTGCTGAATAACAAAGTTTCAGTTATTTTATCTATCACATATGTTCTGTTTTCAGAAACTGTTAACTATCAGGATACGTATCGTATCACCACCATTGTATCGCAATGACCAAAAAGACAGGATGTTCCCTTTGAAAACGTATTGCAATAGACCTATGAACAAGCCTGTTTTCAAGCATTGGCTTTATAGCCATTTGTGTTGTTTGATCCTAAGGATCTGTGAAACAACTGGGTCGTGAACAGTATTCAGATTCACTGTGAGGTGTGTGCATTTATTTACAAAATCCCATACCTGCTCAACATCAACCAAATGATTGAAAACTGATTAATATACATACACTAACAGATGCATTTTGTGCCAAAAGCTTTTGAGCCTAGAAACATGGCTTTTTGTATCATTTTCAATAGATTTTAGTTTCGTAACATTAATGACTCATCAGCAGACATCTGATAATTCAAAATGCGGCAATTCAGAATCTAAATCTGAATAATTTAAGACTGATGTCAATAAAATTGTGATAACGTCATGTTTTATACTGCTAGTTTGGTACACACCTCTCTCGGCATTGCCCTCTTAGATTCCACCTCTCGGCCATCAATCTTGTGTGGCCTCTTGCCCTGAGCCTCGTCAACCATGCCAGCCTCCTTGTACGTGATAAATCCAAACCCTCGGGATCTACAATCAAACTCAGAAAAATGAGCAATTTTCCTGACTTGTTTACATTAAAATGCATCACACCACCACTAAACAGGATACTGAATACATTATACATATCTGAATTCAAAAATTCAGTTTGATGGGGTTCATTATCATTAACATAAGCCTAAATCATATCTGTAAGATTCATTACACCACGGCCATCCAGATTGGCACGTCTGCAGTTAATACACCCTTACCGTTTTGTTGTGGGATCCTTCATAATGATGCAGTCGACAACCTGACCCCATTGTTCAAAGTGTTTCTTCAGAGTTTCATCTGTAGTTTCGTAGCTAAGACCACCAATGAACAGCTTCCTATATGTTTCATGTTCAGGATCTTTGGGTCCATAGCTCGGCGGTTTCCTTGGTTGGTACTGAAGGAACAAATAGCAAGTGAGGATGAGTGAGTATGGTTTTACACTGCTTTTAAGAATATTCCAGCATTATCATGACAGGGGACACCAGAAATGGGCTTCAAACATTGTACCATGTGGGGAATCGAACTTGGGTCTTCAGCGTGACGAACGAATACCCTTATCCACTAGGCTACCCCACTGCCCCAAAAGTGAGTATTAACTCACACAAGAGAATATATCATGAACCTGCTTGAACACATTAAGGATACCAATGTTTCATTGCAAGACAACTACTATTTAGGTGTTACAATGAAATGACAGGAGGGATGGTTGCAGCTGGGTCTCGCCATGATTATCAATCTACACCTACATATGCCCCTTGAAGCATTATAGGAGGCATATATACATCTAGCATGAATACTGAGCACACACGACTTTAAGAAACCTGGTATGCTTGATCTAGCCTAAAATAAACTGGTCTATTGCTGAATGGGAGCATATGGATCACCTTGGTACAAGCCAAAGTCATTTTGATAAGGCAGCAAGCCAAATTTCAGGCTTTTAAGCATGTTAACTTGGTGAAGAGTGTGTATTGCAGTAAATATTTCAAGCAAATCTGTATCACTTCTGCACAAGACATCCACTCACTAAAGAACTTTTCACTTTGTTTTGTGGTCCAGATTCATGGTCAGTGAACATGTTTAATAACCTTTTTTTCGTAGCCAAATTCACCTTGGATCTAACAGAAAATGATATTTTTTTATCCTTATTTCAGGGATAAATATGGCTGCAAATTAGTGACTGATGACATATCTTGGAGCCAGCTTTTTTTTTCAAAACAAATCCAATATTTCACAAAAAAATGCTAGTCCAAAATATGCTTGAGACTACTTAGATGTGACCATTGGTGTCTACCCCTTGCATTGTCCTAAAAAAACACCCAAATAATTATCCAACGTTAAAGGGCAGTGATACTGAGATGCCGGACGCTAATAAATATGCTTAAGCCGATTCATTAGTCATTCAAGTGTGGTCATTAGCCAAAGGCATCTCAAATGTCTTGGAATTATTGATTATTCACATAACCTGGTCATCCTTGGCGACATGTCCAGCTGTTGTGTACTACTGGTGTCCTACACATGTGAATATTTACATGTTATTTACAATTTGATCCATGGGCATAAATGAGATGCGAGGCATTCAATTTAGCAACCCCTAATGTCCCATATTGCCTGTTTATAGTTAGAATGAAGATTATGTACATGATGACCTAGATACGATATTTACAGTTATAAACATGTACACATTATTTGATAAACAGCTAACATGTTGTTTACATGTCTAAATATGGTACTGTGGTGTGATGCTTATCGAATTCCTAATTTTACTGGAATAAATGCATCTGCTAAGGTCTGAATGCAATGTCAGGCACAGAAAAATAACAAGATTTTCAACATTTAACGTGATAGGAGTGACATAGGGCTCAGCGTTCAAGCAAATCTAAATGCAAAATAGTAAAAACGTCATATTCATCCATCGACCCCAACACAGAGGAAGAGAGCTTCATCTGGAGACCGTTGTTCAACCCGTATCGACCTTTACATGAACCTATGTTGGAAGGGTCATTTTCAAACTGAGCGCCATACAGGTTCACGCCTCAATTTTTAGCTAAATCCCCATTACAAAACCTATCTGAAGTTTTGATGAATATTAAGCTAACATCACAAACTAAATGAATCGACAGAAAACGGACCCTGAAGACGAAATAATCCCTTACAGCGAGTGCTGTTGATTTTGAAAACCACGCTAGTTATTCACAAGAAAATGGCGGCTAAGAACACGTGCAAATACCCACACAAAGCTTGAAATAATTGCTTGTCGAATACAAGTAGATTGAGGGTTAAGAGGTGTGTTTCGACTTTACCAAACGAAAGTAATGTTTATGTCTACACTTACGGGATCATAACCATACGGCATTTCGAAGGTTTTTCGGCAGGCAAACAGGCAGTAGTAATTTGATCTCGCGGATGATGCCGGTGTTCAAACCGGAAAGGTTCTTACAAAAGTTGGATTTGTTGTGCTCGGACATTCGCTACGTCAAAGCACTTTCCAGAACTTTTATAGGAAATAAACATGAAACCAAATCTTTGAAGTAATGGTCTACGTGTTGACATGGGACCTAACATATGTCCTAGCCCTGACATCGCACAAACAAACCGAACAAGCGTGACTCCATAGTTCACATGTATACTTTTAGGTGTACCCTCATTAATAATCGTGTGAGATCGGCTATTTCCGTCGAAATTTGCCACAAAAAGACATGGCCTTCGCCGTTTCAGGAAGATTTTTGCATTTATTAGCAGCAGAAAATAAGCAAAATTGAAAGAAGATAAGCCTGGAATAAATTATAGTGTGATTTGTTTTTAGATCATGTGCAAGAATCATATCCAAGGAATGCAGTACGTGCCTTAAGATATAGTAACTCCTATTCGACTTGACGAGAAAATACGAGAGTGAGGAAAATTACTACATTTATTGATATTTTGCGAACTAGTAACTTAAGCACGATATACACGAAGAAATTAACTACCATAAGTAATATTGTCATTTTGATTTTAAGCAGGTACACTTTCCCACATTTCTTGTAGATAATAGTTTGAAATGTCAAATATTCCGAAAAGCTATGTTATCATCATCTTTATGTCAGTGTGGATGTTGGCCCTTAGCCAACACAGGTCGAGTTGCAGTGCAGCAACCTACCGTATATACAAACACTCCTGGAGTGACACATTAACGCTATTGTTCCTTACTGCCTTGCATGACGAACAAATGTATAAATAATTTTTCAACAGACATTTTAGTATATTATGTTTCTGTAAAGTGGGGTTTGGAATATCTTGTAAGGATAATTTTGATAAGTCGCACAAACAAGCAAAAATGATACCCTGTCATCTGTAGGTAATAACATTGACGGTTGAATTCGTCCATAAGAATATCTAATATTTTCTCTGGTTTGTGACCCGTGAAGATCCGGGTTTGAATTGCTCTTCAGCAACCCATGCTTGTAAGAGGCGACCAACGGGATCGGGTGGTCAGGCTGGCTGACTTGGTTAACACGTCATCGTATCCCGTAGATGGATGCTCATGCTGTTGAGGGGTGGTAGGGAAGCCAAGCTCGTCTCGCCGAAGGCCCGGGTTCGATTCCTCACATGGGTACAATGTGTGAAGCCCATTTCTCGTGTCCCCCGAAGCAATATTGTTGGAATATTGCTGAAAAGCGGCGTAAAACTAAACTCACTCGTGCTGGAATGTCTGGTCCAGACTCGATTATTTACAGACCCCCGCCATATAGCTGGAATATTGCTGAGTGCGGCGTTAAACAACAACCCAACCCAATCTTAGATTTGAAGTAAAATAGAATCATGTTACATAAAAAAACAAATAACCTAAAATATTATATACAGTGAAGCCTCGTTAATCCGGACGGTTGCGGTTCTCAGCAAATTCGTCCGGATTGCGAATAGTCCGGACTACTGAATCAAGACCCAAGTTGCTTCTCTTACTATTACAAAAACGACACGAATCTGGATAAAACAAATAAGCATTTAATGTAAAGCTTATTGAATTCATCACATCAATAATTTTACCGAGTGACATCCGCATGTTGATCCGCATGTTGCGAAACAAAACGCTCGTCTCGCTTGTATCTACAGGTATTTCGAATTCATTACAGATTTCGCCACGAAAAGCCACGGCATTGGTGAGAAAATTGGCTTTTAGCATCCCAGGCTTGTCGTAATAGGCGACTAACGGGATCGGGTAATCAGACTCAGTGGAAGATTGATGCATATGATCGCATACCAGGTGCTGGTATATCGATACTCTTGACGCCAATCATTGGATTGTCTGGTCCATCCTCGATCATTTGCACACATCCGTCATAAAGCTTGATTGTTGCTGAGATCGCTGCAGCAGCAGCAGCAACAGCAACAGCAACAGCAACAAAAATAAAGTAATTATAGTAACATAGTGTATTGTCAGGAACGTTGAAGTAAACGTTGCGAAGCAGGCATATTTAGTCGTTTTTTTACTAATCAGGGGATTGGTTTGTTTGAGTGAGTGAGTTTAGTTTTACGCCACTTTTAGCAATATTCCAGCAATATCACGGCGGTTGACACCAGAAATAGGCTTCACACATTGTAGCCATGTGGGGAATCGAACCCAGGTCTTCGGCGTGACGAGCAAACGCTTTAACCATTAGGCTACCCACCGCCCCATTTGTTTGATGTTTTATAAGTCGATAACTCATGTAATAGTAGAACTCCGTGGTGTAGTGTATAGAGCGGGAGGTTGGAGGTTGGATCTCCGGTTCCATTACACCATGAGACGTTAATACATGGTGCTTCTTGTTACCCTGCCTGACGCTCGATCGGCATCATGGGGACAAAATATGGGAAGGTACATTATTTGTACGTTTCACACATGGCAGTGTAGTAATTTGTAGATGCTAACAACTAGTCTCTGAAATGAACATATTTTACAGAAAAAAGTTCATAGTAAAAAAATATATATATAATGAAAAGGAGCCCTGAGACTTTCTTCATTTTCTGAAGCTGTGGAAATCTAGTCTTGCTGCATTTTCTAGACTTACGTGGGCTTTCTTGGATATGTTTGCTTCAGGGTCTGTATGACAGACTATAATTTGTAATGCAGAAAATAAACAGATACCAGTAATTAGTCAGCTGACTTACACATCCCCAGCCGTCACCTGTCGATCGGCAGTCTTCATAACTGACAGGACTTCGACAGACCAGAAGCCTTTAGGGTTTAGGGGCTGAAGAATAACGAAAACATTGTTTACATTTGTATATTCCTCACGATTCTGTCGTTCTTATTGCTAACCTATGTGTGTATGTAAATCGCTAAGCTCTAAGCCTACTATAAATTCAGCGATTGTGTAGTCTCCAGATGTGTTGGGGTCAGATGCGTTGGATGCACGTGTTCAGAATAATACACATAGAACATATCTGTCAAGATGTACCTACTCGTGTGCACCACTGGTTTCTAAAGGTGATGTCACGAATGGATATTGCTAGCACACAATGTGATCGGATTCCATGACGTCACAATCAAATGACATCACCGATCACTCTGCCACTAAAGCTTGCTAGCTGTACCCCTCACACTCAAGACACTTGTTTTCCCTGTTTACAAGCTGACCCCCTGTCATCGTATACCAACGCGACCGTTCCACAAGCGAAGACAGCGGTATATATATATATTTGTAAACTTTGTTTCTGTGACATTTTCCATATCCCTCGAGTTTTAAACACTTTTATGCCAAAACACGCCCGGTTGAAAACGTTGGAAGAGTTTCCATTATTTTTTTATCGAGTTTCGTAGACATAATTGATATCAACGTATATAAGATATAAACGGCATTGTGTACTACAGCGTTTGGCACAGGTTATAGCTGTATTTCAGTTATATCATGACCCGTCAGCCTAATGAGGGAGGGAAGAGCGACATGATGCAGGCCTCAGAGCTCTGCACTTTGAAGTAATCAGTAAAATACATTTGTTGCATGTAACATGTTTCTGACTGTTGAATTACCGGCAACTAATTACATTGTGTGAATGTAGGTAACCTCTCTACACGAAGCGTAAAATATTCACTCGACTGACTGACTGAGTGAGTATGGTTTTACGCCGCTTTTAGCAATATTCCAGCAATATCACGACGGAGGACACCAGAAATCGGCTTTACACCTTGTATCCATGTGGGGAATCGAACCCGGGCCTTCGGCGTGATCAGCGAACGTTTTAACCACCAGGCTACCCCACCGCCCGCTTATATTCACTCTAAATACTAAAATATCACGAGTCTTCCACGAAATTATTTGGTATGTACTATTTAAAGGAACCCTGTTATTTAAACTGTAACTGTGAGAAGACGATCTTTGCTGCACGAGACACTGTTACTGAAGGTGGATATCAAACTCGCTCAAATAATAATAATAATAATACATACATAATTATAATGCGCACATATCCATGCTCGTAAGCATCACCGTGGCGCTAACACAGTATTACCCCGGATAACCCAAGCTGCCTGTGAGGCGCAAGAAGGTTATAGTCACATGACTTGTCCCACCGGGTACCCAGTTTTTGCTGGGTGAACAGAGGCAATTTTGAACAAACTCATTGCCTAAGGTGAGACCACATGTATCACATATGCTTTGTTGTGGGGCAGGACCGATGGGCTATATAAACTCTCAGGAGTCAAGCTGCCAAACAATGTCACCCGTACCAACAAGTAAAACATCCACTGGTTGTCAGCATGTGTCAATAATTGTCACAACCACACGACCCCCTGATCGGGTACAAAGAAAGAAAATGCATGCATAAGACAAAACTAAACAAATATGAAAAAATGATGCTCGAATTGACCAATTCCAAGATGAAGTAGCCAAACACTTTGGTAAATCTGAAAGGGTTATAGATCGACTGGAACGATATCGGGAAACAGGTGTGGTCAACATGAGGGTGGCTAGATGGAGGCATAGAAGACCACTCCCAGGCAGGATCGATATCTGTGCACCATGGAGTTGAGGAACAGATTCATCATTGCACTAAAACTGAGGGACACAAAACGATACAAAATTAGATAGATAGAGAATGGCGCATCTGAAGTTAAGATGTCTCTCCAGAGGAATGCGCCTGACTAATGCACACATACGTCTCTGATAACAGTGGATACTGCAGTGTGCATGCAGGTCATCAACATAGGCTTTAGAGATAAACACGCTTTTCATGAATGTGACTTGAGAACTCGGCTCTATCTAAGATTCAGCTTGAGAACTCGGCTCTATCTAAGATTCAGCTGGAGAACTTGGCTCTATCTATGATTCAGCTTGAGAACTTGGCTGTATCTATGATTCAGCTTGAGAACTTGGCTCTATCTAAGATTCAGCTTGAGAACTTGGCTCTATCTATGATTGAGCATGAGAACTCGGCTCTATCTATGATTCAGCTTGAGAACCCGGCTCTATCTATGATTCAGCTTGAGAACTTGGCTCTATCTATGATTCAGCTTGAGAACTTGGCTCTATCTATGATTCAGCTTGAGAACTTGGCTCTATCTATGATTCAGCTTGAGAACTCGGCTCTATCTAAGATTCAGCTTGAGAACTTGGCTCTATCTATGATTCAGCTTGAGAACTTGGCTCTATCTAAGATTCAGCTTGAGAACTCGGCTCTATCTAAGATTCGGCTTGAGAACTCGGCTCTATCTATGATTCGGCTTGAGAACTCGGCTCTATCTATGATTCGGCTTGAGAACTCGGCTCTATCTAAGATTCAGCTTGAGAACTTGGCTCTATCTATGATTCAGCTTGAGAACTCGGCTCTATCTAAGATTCAGCTTGAGAACTATCTAAGGCTTGAGAACTCGGCTCTATCTATCTTGAGAACCGGCTCTATCTATGATTCGCTCGAGAACTCGGCTCTATCTAAGATTCGCTTGAGAACTTGGCTCTATCTATGATTCAGCTTGAGAACTCGGCTCTATCTATGATTCGGCTTGAGAACTCGGCTCTATGATTCGGCTTGAGAACTTGGCTCTATCTATGATTCGACTTGAGAACTCGGCTCTATCTATGATTCAGCTTGAGAACTCGGCTCTATCTAAGATTCGGCTTGAGAACTTGGCTCTATCTAAGATTCAGCTTGAGAACTCGGCTCTATCTAAGATTCGGCTTGAGAACTCGGCTCTATCTATGATTCGGCTTGAGAACTCGGCTCTATCTATGATTCGGCTTGAGAACTCGGCTCTATCTAAGATTTAGCTTGAGAACTTGGCTCTATCTATGATTCAGCTCGAGAACTTGGCTCTGTCTATGATTCAGCTTGAGAACTCGGATAAATTGTTGCAAATTTATTATTAGCTCATTCGGAGGATGTTAAAGGAGAATCAGAATTATCACCCCTGTCAGACCTGGCGGGTGCTTCCTCGGAAGGCAGCCACACACCGCATCGCTTTTACTTTGTGTGACAGAAAGTATATTCTGGTATCCCAATCCATTGAGGAAGTACCTGAGGGTATCTTAAGCCATTGTAGGAGGTATGGAACTCCTTGCCACTGAGTAATATAGACAGGACATCTTGAGTTTCTGTGTAATATACACATACCATCCTTTGCCATTGTATTATACAGACAGGGTATCGTTAGCCTTGTGTGATATATACATGGCATCTTGGCCCACTGAACAATATAGACATGATATCTTGAGTTTCTGTTTAATATATACATGACATTTCGTGCAACTGAAGAATATAGACCTGATATCTTGAGCCTGTGTCACGCATACATGCCAACTTTGGCAGTAAATATTATGGACCTGATATCTTGAGCCTGTGTCATGCATACATGCCAATCTTGCCAGTGAATAATATAGACCTGATATCTTGAGCCTGGTCATACATACATGCCAACCTTGCCAGTGGATAATATAGATCTGATATCTTGAGCCTGGGTCATGCATACTTGCCAACCTTCACCAGTGAATAATATAGACCTGATATCTTGAGACTATGTCATGCATACATGCCAACCTTGCCAGTGAATAATATAGACCTGATATCTTGAGCCTGTGTCATGCATACATGCCAACCTTCACCAGTGAATAATATAGACCTGATATCTTGAGCCTGTGTCATGCATACATGCCATCCTTGGCAGTGAATAATATAGATTTGATATCTTGAGCCTGTGTCACGCATACATGCCACCCTGGCCAGTGAATAATATAGTCCTGATATCTTTAGCCTATGTCATGCATACATGTCACCCTTGCCAGTGCATAATATAGATTTGATATCTTGAGCCTGTGTCATGCATACATGCCAACCTTGCCAGTGAATAATATAGACCTGATATCTTGAGCCTGTGTCATGCATACATGCCAAACTTGGCCAGTGAATGATATCCACATATCTTCAGTTTTATATGGCAATGGATGGCATGTATATATCACATAGAAATCATGTCATCTATCAATATTATTCAGTGGCAATGGGTGGTATATATGAAACATAAGCTCAGGATATCCTGTTCATTTTCTTCAGTGGCACCAGATGCCTCCATCCTCTCACTGTGCCATACAGACACACCACCCAGTCACTGTGTAATACAGACAGACCACCCAGTCACTGTGTAATACAGACAGACCACCCAGTCACTGTGTAATATAGACAGACCACCCAGTCACTGTGTGATATGGTCAGACAGACAGACAGACAGAGAACTCTTCCACTGCGTGATATGGTCAGACCCTGTCATTGTGAATCTGTGATAGGCCACCCAGTCACTGTATGATACAGACAGACCACCCAGTCACTGTGTGATACAGACAGACCACCCAATTGCTGTGTGATACAGGCAGACCACCCAGTCACTGTGTAATACAGACAGGCATCTCTGTCACTGTGTGATACAGAGGAGTCAGGCAGACCACCCAGTCACTGTGTAATACAGACAGACAACCCAGTCACTGTGTAATACAGACAGACCACCCAGTCACTGTGTGATATAGACAGACCATCCAGTTGCTGTGTGATACAGGCAGGCCACCCAGTCACTGTGTGAGACACACAGGCCACCCAGTTGCTGTGTGATACAGGCAGGCCACCCAGTCACTGTGTGATACAGACAGGCATCTCTGTCACTGTGTGATACAGAGGAGTCACCCAGTCACTGTATGATAAAACAGGGCACCCAGTCATTATGCGATACAGACAGGCCCTCCACACAGTGTGATACAGACAGGGCAGCCAGTCACTGTGTCATACGGACAAGCCTCCCAGTCACTGTGTGATACACACAGGGAACTGAGTCACTGTGTGATACAGACAGGGCACCCAGTCAATGTGTGATACAGACAGGGCACTGAATCACTTTGAGATACAGACAGACCTCCCGGTCACTGTGTCATACAGATAAGCCACCTATGATACAGACAGACAACCCAGTCACTGTGTGATACAGACAGACCACCCAGTCACTGTGTGATACAGACAGGCCCTCCGGTTACTATGTGATACAGACAGGCCCTCCAGTTACTATGTGATACAGACAGGGTGCTCGGCCACTTTGAGATACAGACAGGGCGCTCGGTCACTGTGTAATACAGACAAGCCACCCAGTCACTGTGGAAAGCAGACAGAGCACCCAGTCACTGTGTGATACAGACAGGCCCTCCTGTTGCTGTGTGATACATACATGCCACCCAGTCACTGTGTGATACGGACAGGGCACCCTGTCATTGTGATATACAGAGAGACCACCTAGTCACTGCGTGATACAGACAGTACACCCTGTCACTGCGTGATACAAACAGATCACCCTGTTACTGTGAGATACGGGCAGGCCACCCAGTCACTGTGTGATACAGACAGACCACCCAGACACTGTGTGGTACAGACAAGCCACCCAGTCACTGTGTGATAAAGACAGACCACCAAGTCACTGTGTGGTACAGACAAGCCACCCAGTTACTGTGTGATAAAGACAGATCACCAAGTCACTGTATGATACAGACAGGGCGTTCGGTCACTGTGTGATTAAGACAGGGCACCCAGTCACTGTGTGATAGAGACAAGCCCTCCAGTTGTTGTGTGATACGGACAGAGCACTGAGTCACTGTGTGATACAGACAAGCCATCCAGTCACTGTGTGATACAGACAAGCCACCCAGTCACTGTGTGATACAGACAAGCCACCCAGTCACCGTGTGATACAGACAAATCACCCAGTCACTGTGTGCTACAGACAAGCCATCCAGTTACTGTGCGACAAAGATAGGGCACCAAGTCACTGTGATACAGACAAGCCACCCTGTCACTGTGTGATACAGACAAGGCACTGAGTCACTCTGAGATACAGACAGGGCACCCAGTCACTGTGTGATACAGATAAACCACCTATGATACAGACAGGCCATCCAGTCACTGTGCGATACAGACAGGCCATCCAGTCACTGTGTGATACGGACAAGCCACCCTGTCACTGTGTGATTCAGACAGGCCATCCAGTCACTGTGCGATACAGACAGGCCATCCAGTCACTGTGCGATACAGACAGGCCATCCAGTCACTGTGTGATACAGACAGGCCATCCAGTCACTGTGCGATACAGACAGGCCATCCAGTCACAGTGCGATACAGACAGGCCATCCAGTCACTGTGCGATACAGACAGGCCATCCAGTCACTGTGCGATACAGACAGGCCATCCAGTCACTGTGCGATACAGACAGGCCATCCAGTCAGTGTGATACAGACAGGGCACCGAGTCACTCTGAGAAACAGACAGGGCACCCAGTCACTGTGTGATACAGATAATCCACCTATGATACAGACAGACTACCAAGTCACTGTATGATACAGACAGGGCGCTCGGTCACTTTGTGATACAGACAGGCCATCCAGTCACTGTATGATACAGACAGGGCGCTCGGTCACTGTGTGATAAAGACAGGCCACCCAGTCACTGTGCTATACATACAGGCCACCCTGTCACTGTGTGATACAGATAGGCCACCCAGTTTCTGTGTGATGCAGACAGGCCATCCAGTCACTGTGAGATACAGACAGGCCATCCAGTCACTGTGTGATACAGACAGGCCATCCAGTCACTGTGTGATAGAGACAGGCCACCCAGTCACTGTGTGATACAGACAGGCCATCCAGTTACTGTGTGATACAGACAGGCCATCCAGTCACTGTGCGATACAGACAGGAGATCCAGTCACTGTGTGATACAGACAGGCCACCCAGTTGTTGTGTGATATGGTCCGGCCATGCTGTCACTGTGATACAGATAGACCATCCAGTCAGTGTGAGATACGGACTGGGCACGCAGTTGTTGTGTGATATGGTCAGGCCATGCTGTCACTGTGATACTGATAGACCACCCACTCAGTGTGCGATACAGACAGGGCACGCATTTGCTGTGTGATAAGTACATGTGTTACTGTGTGATATGGTCAGGCCATCCCGTTCCTGTGTGATACAGACAGGGCATGCAGTTGCTGTGTGATAAGTACATGTGTTACTGTGTGATATGGTCAGGCTATCCCGTTCCTGTGTGATACAGGCAGGCCACCGAGACTAGGCACCCAGTTGCTGTGTGATACAGACATGCCACCCGTTCAGTATGTGATGCAAACAAGCCATCCAGTCCTTGTGTAATAAAGAGAGGCAACACAGTTGTTGTGTGATAAGGGCGTGTGTTACTGTGTGATACAAACAGGTCATCCTGTCACTGTGTGACACATTGGATGCATCGCACAGACAGGCCATCACTACTGTGTGACAGGCCACCCAGTCACAGTGTGATACAGACAGGCCCTCCAGTCACTGTGTGATACAGACAGGGCACCCAGTCACTGTGCGATGGAAACAGGGCACCCCGTTGCTGTGTGATACAGACAGGCCACCCAGTCACTGTGCGATACAGACAACCATCCTGTCATACAGGCAGGCAACTCTCTCACCGACACTGTGTGATACAGGCAGGTCACCCAGACTGGGTACCCAGTTGGTGTGTGATACAGCTGCCACCCCTTCAGTGTGTGATGCAAACAAGCCATCTAGTCCTTGCATTGTGTAAGAAAGAGAGGCAACACAGTTGTGTGATAAGGGCGTGTGTTAATGTGTGATACAGACTGACCACCCAGTCAGAGGCCACCCAGTCAATGTGTGATACAGACTGACCACCCAGTCAATGTGTGATACAGACTGACCACCCAGTCAATGTGTGATACAGACTGACCACCCAGTCAATGTGTGACACAGACTGACCACCCAGTCAATGTGTGATACAGACTGACCACCCAGTCAATGTGTGATACAGACTGACCACCCAGTCAATGTGTGATACAGACTGACCACCCAGTCAATGTGTGACACAGACTGACCACCCAGTCAATGTGATACAAATAGGTTATCGTTGACTATACCATCCCTTTGTGATGTTTACAAGCTGTCCCATCAACATATGACCTTGACAGACTATCCTCTCCCTGCGAGACACTTATTATAGGTTATTACCAGGGTTGAATAGAGCAACATCTTTTACCCCAAGTATGAGGTACTAAAAGCGTGTCTTGAATGCCCATACTCAGCAGAGTTACACAAGTTACACAAGTAATGGTGACCATGTTTGCTCCTATAGTAGATTATCAGGGCCTCCATAATCTATATGCTTTACCATTTGGACTATTACAGAGAGTGTCAAGGAACCTTTACTTTCATTCTGGAAAAAAATACAATGGTAAGTAGAAATTACTGAAAGAAAAATAATGAAAACAAATATCTACATACAAATTAATTTATTTTCTTGTGTGTTAACATTCAAATACAGACTGGTCAGCAAACCGAACTTTCTGACGAAAACTGCACTGCTCAGCACTAAACAGATTTTCCCAAAGCCTCTCAATGATGTCGAGGCCAGTCGGGTGAGATGAACGCTCGTCTCTCCCATCCTGACTGTAAATGGTCCTATTTGTAGCTTATGTACAAATGTTGATGACTAAAACGAGCAACTATTAAAGTGCAGAAGCACCAGAGATGATTTCAATCAACTCCCTGGTAATCACTGCCTGTCTAGTTCGGTTGAAGGTCAAGGTCAGCTTGTCAATCATTTCTCCTGGAAAATAAGATCAGTTACAGATTCATTGAAAGAGAGAGAGAGGATCTTAACAGAAAGCCAGCCCATTGAGAAACATAACTTTAAATGATTTGATCAAATATGCCCCCAAAAATCGTTGATCGGTGAGTCACACAAACGGAATGGAAATAAAAGATCAAGATAAAAATATCATCTATTTGACAAACTGCTAATTATTCTGTGCTAACCAAACAGTATTTCATGTCAACATTTCCATTAATGGAAAGAAAAATATGTCATACCCATTGATTACTCACAACTGTTTTCTGATTGGCTAACAATAAAATGTGCTGGGCTCGACATCACTGATTTTGAAGTTGTTAATAATTGTTGACATAGTTACATATCTAAATTGATAACAGTTTACTCAAATCAATTCTTTAAAAACTATTTTAAAAGTTTAAATTGTGCAGTAACTTTCTTCACAATGATGGTTTTTGCACAAACCTGCATTCTTGCTGGCAGCATCCATAGCCGTCATACGAGAGCTCTGCTCACTACACGAGGCCTCCTTCAGGGCATAGTAGAGGAGGCTGGCGAGAGCATACTCATTGTATGAGCGCACTACATCTTCATCCAGACTGTCATACACGTGGAGCTTCTCAGCACCACTGACGCTATCAAGAGAGAAGAGAGGCAGCTCGGTTGTTGTGTAGGAGACCACACTCCTGAAATGACAGAAATTTTTGTGTTACCAGCAAAAAGTGAAAACATGAAAAGGATAAAAAAGTTAATTTATACTACAAACAATGTGAAGAAATTTGTAAATCGACAAAAATTGCCATAACTGGACTGATGCATCTTTGGACTGATGCACTGTCTAACAGATAACAAACTAAAGCTCAAAATATTGGTTGGGTATTGCCCAACATTTACAGAGGGTGGCCATGTTTGCTGTAAGAATTTTCAGCAAATATTGCTGGTTTATACACAAATTCACAGCTAATAATTCAATTGCTTTAAACATCGACTATCACCAGGAGCATCAAAGGCATATGTGAAGGTCAAAGGCAACAGCCAACACCTGGGTGCTACCTGAGCCAACATTAATGTTTGGCATACACACACTGTTTTCAACTTACTTGAAGATGTTGAAGATCATTGTTCCGTGATCATACTTATAGCCAGACTCCAACAAGGAGCCGGCGATCAAACTAGCATCTGCAAACACTGGGGGCCGCTTGCCAATGTCATTGAATGACAACAATATCTTGTTAGGGTACTGCCTGGAGAAACAAGTTCCCAAGGATTACAATCTTGTATCACAATGTTGTATTACAATGTTGTGCTGGTAATTCACATCTATCTCATCTGTCAGGGGATTCAGTAAATGAACAATTGATTTGGTTTATGTTTATTACATTTGGAACAGTATTTCCGTTATATCAAGGTGTGCAAGATGATTGTGGAAAGCCTAAATTGTTGCAGCTGGGAGAGGTTTATCTCTGTAGTGAAACTGGCAAACACAGATATTGTGCTAAAAGAACTGAGAATTTTAACCCACAACCAGAGGATCCAGACACAACTTGGTAAATTAAGATATCTTAAAAGTAGAAGCAAAAATCCCTATTGTTTTTCCACACTGCGCTTAAACTATAAACACCACCACCACCACTCCACCATTTTGATAATGTGAGAAATTATACATGACAGACAGTACTTAGAGGTTAAACATACCTTTGTAACATGGCTTTGGATTTATCTCCAATACAGACAATCTTGGTGTCAATGCCTGGTTTCTGCTCTGCAAGTGTTGTACGGATGTGTTTTACAACACTGCTGTGGATACCACCACAGAGACCTCTATCAGAGGTCACAGCTACGATCAGGTGGTTCGGCTGGTTTGCATCCTGTTCAACCTCAGCCTTCTCATAAAAAGCTGAAAACACAAAGAAAACTCATTCAAAAACTTTGTGTCTGTTTACTGGTGTTGCAAAACCAAAGATACATTTGGAAAAACAGTCAAATCCCGATGAGTCGAATGCCGGTGTCTTGAATATTATGCATAACTCGAAGTACCTGTCGGTCCCGACCATTCCCTGTTATAGTTGTCATCATTTGATTACCGGTTACACGAATTCGTCTCATAAATACACACGATGACTCGAAAAGGAAATTTGGTCCAATGAAATTCAAACAACAGTAATCTTGTATACATAAGCCGAAGTCAGTCAGTGAGAAGTTAATTGGTGTAGCTAACTGATCCAATTAACAAACCAGCGTGGCTCGCACCTTTCCGCTATTGTCGGGTGAGTTCAAAAGGCAGATTAGTGATTTTACGGAAACGGACAAATTAGCATATTGAGTTAACGCAATCAAATCGGTTGCATTATATAGCAGCTTTCATTCGGTTATTACTATTCATGATCTGTATATCATGGCGGAGTTACAATGCTCCCAGCAATCTGGCCAAGAACCCAGTCTAAATCCTGGGGGGATAACCAGTTGGAAACATCAACTCCAAAACGTAAGCGCATTCTAAAAGTGCACACTATTGACAAGAAGTTTGCAGCGATCACTGCAGTGGAGGCAGGTACCAAATCCGAGAGTGAAATTGCGAGAGAGTTTGAAATTCTGCCTAGCACTCTTTCTACTTGGTTGAAATGAACATTTTTCCCACTTGGCAAGCGTCTGCGAATTTGTGGAAAAATGTAAGGGAAATTCACAGAAACAAACATTAATGTTAGACATTTTCCAGAAGTGAGTTCGTCTTTTTGTAGTAACAAGATTCAAGATGGCGCCATGTATATCTAATGATTGCCGATAGATTTTGTTCACAGATTTTAAGAGGTACATGTATTTTGTATTTCATTGTGCTAGTATTGAAATGTGTTCTCATTTATATACTGTTTGTTTCCATTATCTATGTCACCTAATGTATTGTTGTGCCATATTTTGATATGATGTGCTGAATAAAGGAATTGTTCAATATTCGATCATCTTTTTTTTTCTACCCTCATAGACATACCTATGTCTCGAATACATCGATAAGTCGAATTTATTACTTGGTCCCCAGCGATTCGACTCATCGGGATTTGACTGTAATCATTAATCTGGGTTTTCCAACTAAAAAAATCATTATACCTAGGTTTCAGATTGGTTCTTTTTTAGGACACTAATTATCCTACAAAATGTCAAAAATGATTTTGCCCAAATTCAGAATATTTACAGCTGCCATCAAAATCAATGAATAAACATTTGTCTTCTTGATGTCAAGATCACATGAAAATGAAAAAATAAATAAATCAAACTCGTAACATGAATTATTTATGGGCTTGTACAATAAAACATTTTGACCCCACTCCATTTATTTATTGGACATTTGATGAAAATTGACTAACATGTTCAATTTAAGAACATTTAACCATTTTGTTTTAAACCTTACAGAATCCGGAAGAGGCAAACATTCCTTACCCTTAGCTCCTAATCCATAAGGTCTCGCTGGACGGAGCTCTCTCTCAGCACGGGAGAACTTGGCAGCTGACACCATTTTCATGGACTTGGTGATCTTTTGAATGTTGGTGACGGACTTGAGTCGGATACGAACTAATTAAAGATCAACAATAGTAACTTTTAGAAGAATCTTTGTCGACATTTGGGAAACCAATTTTCGGTTTCCTGTTTCTTACAATACAATGAACATATTGATTCAGGAGTAGAATTACACAAGTTGTAAAAGACCAGCTTAATACAAACAGTTCACAACTCATACTAAACAGTCAGGATGTTAAATTAAGTTAAGCTTCCCAGCTTTCATAAGTCTCTGGATTAGCTGACTTGTGGCCATTCAGAAAACATGAATCAGAATTATGTAACAATAGAAAAATGTGATTAATAATTGCAATCAAAACATTAGAAAAAGCACTGTATGTATTTGACAAGTAAATGCACACAACTAGATGTAACATATAGAATTGAATAGTTAAAAAAATGAAGTCATACTTACTATCCTTCAGTGTTGCCATGCCCCGCACTTGGGTGCTTGGGAAGAAAGAAATATATATGGTAAATAACAAACAGCTAGAAATTTGATTTCTAGGTACACCTACAGAATAACGGATACCTACCAGCCTATTATTTAGTGTCACATCACCCTAAGCCTAAAGCTAACCCTAAACCTTACCCTATCCCTTACCATAAGTAAACTCACGTGCGTTCAAAGATGGTGGAAGGTACCTGGTATTCTGTAGTCTTACCGATTTCTGCCTATTAACAAATCAAAGAAACTGTTCATCCCAGTCTCAAATAATTTACCAATATGCAATACCAGAGTGGCACATTTTGACTCTCAGAAATTGTGGTTATCACATCACACATCTGTATTAAAACTTCTGACTGCCACTAAACTACTGTCCCTATGCTATCACTAACCATGTATGTATACATATTACTTTGTTGAAAAAAACTTTAACTGGAGACTACAAGAATGACGACAATTTTATGGATATACAACTATTTTAATCTGTATAGGTGACACTTTGGCTGATTCTTATGTCATTGTCAAGCAAGTAAATATGTCAGATAGAGTACAGGCCTGAAACAGAGCATTACCACTGTGAAAATCCATAACCCTCATCATGGCACAGAAAAAAACATTTTCTATTACTGAAAAAACACACCAAAATTTCACAGGGGAATATGGCATGGGAGAGGAGGGACTCTAATCACAGCAATAATTTTTTGACAAACGGAAGATTACACCATAACAAGTATCAAGCATTTGTGATGACTATAACTATGTTGAAATGACATGTCCTGCTCAATATCAGAGGGTTATACTTAACATGTTCACTACAAGCATTGTATGTTGGTCAACAAGTAGGACAGGACAGTACTACAGGTGTTTCTGAGCACGCAAATAATAAAACAATTATCACACAATACTGTGTGTTTGCAGAACATTTGGACATATTTCATTTCAGAGCCAAACAAACTACATACAAATATGCTGAATGTCTGACTTTCGTGTCAATCACCTTGAAATTGACTTTGATGTTGCATGTGGCAAAGAGTTAGTAACAGACAAGAAATGCATTTCATTCACCAGTTCAGCATTGATTATGTCATAAATGGCATATGTTTTATATTATTTCAAAAATGTAACTTTGATAATGTCACAAACAACTACACACCATTGCGGTGAAATTACTTGCACCGTGCGTGATAACATGGCTTCCATCTTGCCGGTCACCACAGCGAGGCCGAATAGCTCAGGGGAAACAATTCTTCCAGTTCGAGTATTGCATACCACGCATAAATATCAATTGAAGCTCTCATACAATATATTACCGTGAGACTGTTTATATACCACTCGAATTAATTAACTGTGCATAATTTGATCTTGTGCCACTTGTAATGCTAACATATAATAAGATGATTTGTGGTGTTTTTTAAAATCACTGTTTAACTGTTGACTGGATAATATCGAAATCTGTATGATTTGACACTAAGCATGAAGAGATGTCAGCTCGCAAATACAGTATCGCGTGTGTCCACCATTGGCGTTGATGCAGGTCTGACAACGACGACACATGGACGACACTAAGCGATTGAAGAAAGCTTGGGGAATGTTGTTCCATGTCTGAACCAACGCATGTCCCAATTCTGCTAAGTCAATGGCTGATTCTGAGCTGGACGTAAACGTCACTCCATTTCATCTCAAGCGTGCTCGATAGGGGACAGGTCCGGAGAAACAGCTGGTCAGGGAAGTACCGGAATGTTCTGCTGTCTCAGGAAATCTGTCACAACACAATCGACATCTGGACGGGCATTATCTTGCTGAAACGTGAAGTTACGTCTTTGTCCTTGAATGAACGGCTGCACATGAGGCACACTGATCTCATCCCTGTATCGCACACCTGTCAGATTGCATTTGAGAATGACAAGTTGTGTCCGACCATGAAATGTGATGCTTCCCCATACGATAACAATGCGGCCACTAAACTGTCGACGTTCCTAAATATTTATTATTATTTTCACCTAGAGTAGAAGTAAACAACTGACCAAGGAAGCTTAAAGCGTAATGGGTTGGTAAGAGTTAGGGTCGTTACTGCCCCATATGTTCATAAATAGGTTTGATCAGTCCGAGGAGCCATTCTAAGATGCTTGTATCAAATATAATGGTAAATAACTTTAGTCTTACTGGATTCAATACATCAGATAGTTTCAAATATTCATTAATAATTTCAGCTATTCCCGGCGACGTTTTGTCTTAAGATTGGAGACACCATTCCTAATTCCATGTATTGTTTTTTTCTTTGTGAAGAGTATGAACATCGTTATGTCGGGGTCATTTACTAGGGTTTGATAATAATGGAAAAATGTCAAGAAAGAGTCAAGATTCACTTCCTCTGTTTTCGTGTTCTTGCGCAATTTATTCAGTAATTTCAAACAATCTTCTGGGGGACGTCGTACGCAGATCTTGTAAAGTTTTCTGCATTTTCTCAAATCTTTATTTCTGATACTATGAGGCCACGGGCCTATGAATACAAAAACACCTCATCGGTGCAGACTTGAAATAAAATGTTAACAATGAAAGCATGTATAATATATACAATCTTAATATGACAAAATTGATTTCCTTTTTTCGAATGCATAAAACAGATATTTAGCAGTATTCAAGGAAATGTCTTCATTTTGGATGATAACAACGAATTGAATTTTAGTATATTGGACATTTGATGAAAATTGACTAACATGTTCAATTTAAGAACATTTAACCATTTTGTTTTAAACCTTACAGAACGGAAGAGGCAAACATTCCTTACCCTTAGCTCCTAATCCATAAGGTCTCGCTGGACGGAGCTCTCTCTCAGCACGGGAGAACTTGGCAGCTGACACCATTTTCATGGACTTGGTGATCTTTTGAATGTTGGTGACGGACTTGAGTCGGATACGAACTAATTAAAGATCAACAATAGTAACTTTTAGAAGAATCTTTGTCGACATTTGGGAAACCAATTTTCGGTTTCCTGTTTCTTACAATACAATGAACATATTGATTCAGGAGTAGAATTACACAAGTTGTAAAAGACCAGCTTAATACAAACAGTTCACAACTCATACTAAACAGTCAGGATGTTAAATTAAGTTAAGCTTCCCAGCTTTCATAAGTCTCTGGATTAGCTGACTTGTGGCCATTCAGAAAACATGAATCAGAATTATGTAACAATAGAAAAATGTGATTAATAATTGCAATCAAAACATTAGAAAAAGCACTGTATGTATTTGACAAGTAAATGCACACAACTAGATGTAACATATAGAATTGAATAGTTAAAAAAATGAAGTCATACTTACTATCCTTCAGTGTTGCCATGCCCCGCACTTGGGTGCTTGGGAAGAAAGAAATATATATGGTAAATAACAAACAGCTAGAAATTTGATTTCTAGGTACACCTACAGAATAACGGATACCTACCAGCCTATTATTTAGTGTCACATCACCCTAAGCCTAAAGCTAACCCTAAACCTTACCCTATCCCTTACCATAAGTAAACTCGATGGTTCAAAGATGGTGGAAGGTACCTGGTATTCTGTAGTCTTACCGATTTCTGCCTATTAACAAATCAAAGAAACTGTTCATCCCAGTCTCAAATAATTTACCAATATGCAATACCAGAGTGGCACATTTTGACTCTCAGAAATTGTGGTTATCACATCACACATCTGTATTAAAACTTCTGACTGCCACTAAACTACTGTCCCTATGCTATCACTAACCATGTATGTATACATATTACTTTGTTGAAAAAAACTTTAACTGGAGACTACAAGAATGACGACAATTTTATGGATATACAACTATTTTAATCTGTATAGGTGACACTTTGGCTGATTCTTATGTCATTGTCAAGCAAGTAAATATGTCAGATAGAGTACAGGCCTGAAACAGAGCATTACCACTGTGAAAATCCATAACCCTCATCATGGCACAGTAAAAACATTTTCTATTACTGAAAAAAACACACCAAAATTTCACAGGGAATATGGCATGGGGAGAGGAGGGGACTCTAATCACAGCAATAATTTTTTTGACAAACGGAAGATTACACCATAACAAGTATCAAGCATTTGTGATGACTATAACTATGTTGAAATGACATGTCCTGCTCAATATCAGAGGGTTATACTTAACATGTTCACTACAAGCATTGTATGTTGGTCAACAAGTAGGACAGGACAGTACTACAGGTGTTTCTGAGCACGCAAATAATAAAAACAATTATCACACAATACTGTGTTTGCAGAACATTTGGACATATTTCATTTCAGAGCCAAACAAACTACATACAAATATGCTGAATGTCTGACTTTCGTGTCAATCACCTTGAAATTGACTTTGATGTTGCATGTGGCAAAGAGTTAGTAACAGACAAGAAATGCATTTCATTCACCAGTTCAGCATTGATTATGTCATAAATGGCATATGTTTTATATTATTTCAAAAATGTAACTTTGATAATGTCACAAACAACTACACACCATTGCGGTGAAATTACTTGCACCGTGCGTGATAACATGGCTTCCATCTTGCCGGTCACCACAGCGAGGCCGAATAGCTCAGGGGAAACAATTCTTCCAGTTCGAGTATTGCATACCACGCATAAATATCAATTGAAGCTCTCATACAATATATTACCGTGAGACTGTTTATATACCACTCGAATTAATTAACTGTGCATAATTTGATCTTGTGCCACTTGTAATGCTAACATATAATAAGATGATTTGTGGTGTTTTTTAAAATCACTGTTTAACTGTTGACTGGATAATATCGAAATCTGTATGATTTGACACTAAGCATGAAGAGATGTCAGCTCGCAAATACAGTATCGCGTGTGTCCACCATTGGCGTTGATGCAGGTCTGACAACGACGACACATGGACGACACTAAGCGATTGAAGAAAGCTTGGGGAATGTTGTTCCATGTCTGAACCAACGCATGTCCCAATTCTGCTAAGTCAATGGCTGATTCTGAGCTGGACGTAAACGTCACTCCATTTCATCTCAAGCGTGCTCGATAGGGGACAGGTCCGGAGAAACAGCTGGTCAGGAAGTACCGGAATGTTCTGCTGTCTCAGGAAATCTGTCACAACACAATCGACATCTGGACGGGCATTATCTTGCTGAAACGTGAAGTTACGTCTTTGTCCTTGAATGAACGGCTGCACATGAGGCACACTGATCTCATCCCTGTATCGCACACCTGTCAGATTGCATTTGAGAATGACAAGTTGTGTCCGACCATGAAATGTGATGCTTCCCCATACGATAACAATGCGGCCACTAAACTGTCGACGTTCCTAAATATTTATTATTATTTTCACCTAGAGTAGAAGTAAACAACTGACCAAGGAAGCTTAAAGCGTAATGGGTTGGTAAGAGTTAGGGTCGTTACTGCCCCATATGTTCATAAATAGGTTTGATCAGTCCGAGGAGCCATTCTAAGATGCTTGTATCAAATATAATGGTAAATAACTTTAGTCTTACTGGATTCAATACATCAGATAGTTTCAAATATTCATTAATAATTTCAGCTATTCCCGGCGACGTTTTTGTCTTAAGATTGGAGACACCATTCCTAATTCCATGTATTGTTTTTTTCTTTGTGAAGAGTATGAACATCGTTATGTCGGGGTCATTTACTAGGGTTTGATAATAATGGAAAAATGTCAAGAAAGAGTCAAGATTCACTTCCTCTGTTTTCGTGTTCTTGCGCAATTTATTCAGTAATTTCAAACAATCTTCTGGGGGGACGTCGTACGCAGATCTTGTAAAGTTTTCTGCATTTTCTCAAATCTTTATTTCTGATACTATGAGGCCACGGGCCTATGAGTACAAAAACACCTCATCGGTGCAGACTTGAAATAAAATGTTAACAATGAAAGCATGTATAATATATACAATCTTAATATGACAAAATTGATTTCCTTTTTTCGAATGCATAAAACAGATATTTAGCAGTATTCAAGGAAATGTCTTCATTTTTTGGATGATAACAACGAATTGAATTTTAGTATATTGGGGAAAACATAGAATTGCGACAAAAGATATTTACGTCTTAATTCAATGTAGGCTGGACAGATAAGTAAGAAGTGATATTCATTTTCAATTACGTTTAAGTTACACATTTTGCATGTTCTTTGTTCCCGGGGAATGTTATAGTAACGTCCTCTTTCAATTTCTAAACTATGGGAACTTAACCTAAATCGTGATAAACAAGATCTATATTTGGATACAGTAATATGAGTTAAGTATGTTTCACAAGAAATCGTTAATTTAAAATTACAATACGTAAACATTTTGGGGCTCTCAGATAAATCACTATGGCAAACTTGCTGAAAATTATCTTTCAGTCGTTGAAAAAACATTTTAACAAAAACGTTTTTATCTCCGTAAGTGTGTGATACCCAAACATCACCAAAACCTAATTTAAATATGATATTTCTAACCTTGGTAACCCAGTTCTCATAGCCTTGCTCATCATACATACGCATCATATTGTAACATTTTCGAGGCAAACGGCATCCAGGCATGTTAATAAGATTTAACCAATATTTAATACATTTTAAAACAGCAGATAGTTGGACAGGATATCTACCACACTCGGCTAATACTCCATTATTGGACGTTGATAACTTAACGTTTAGAAAACGTTTGCAGGCATATAAATGTACTTTTCCAGTTCTTCAATATTATTAAGCCCCCAAATTTCAGCCCCATAGAGGAGAATTGGTGTTATCTTTGTATCGAATAATTTGAAGTACAGATGAGGCGAGTGTGGTTTCAAACAATGTATACTACTAAGAAGTAATGACAGCATTTTTCTGGCTTGAATAGAAATATTGTCAAACGCTTTTGACCACTGTAACCTATTACTAAAATACAATCCGAGATAACAATATCCTGAAACAACTTCAACAACACTACCATTATAAAACCATTTTTCATACCGAGATAAACCACCTCCTTTCTTAAAAACAACAATTTTAGTTTTATGCATGTTGACTGACAATTTCCATTCTGAACAGTACCTATTAAGAACATTTAGTTTAAACTGCAGACTTCTCACGCTGTTCCCGAACAAAATAAGGTCATCCGCAAATAAAAGAAGGAAAATATGAGTAACATCTGGATGTAGCTGGACACCAAACCGACATTCAGTTTCAATTACATTAACTAATTCATTTATATAAAACTGAAACAAAAAGGGGCTGAGCATACACCCTTGTCTGACTCCCATTGGGCAATCAAATACACGAGATAAACTACTATTTGAGCGAACACAAGATTTTACACTATTATAAATAGACTCTAACATTTTACCCATTTTACGACTCAGACCGTGTTTATATAATAACTTCCAAAGAAAATGTCTTTGAACAGAATCGAAAGCTTTCGAGAAATCAACAAAAGCTACATAGAATTTACCACCTTTGCGGGAAAGATAACGCTGGATAATAGAATTCAGAACAAAACAGTTGTCAACCACTGAATAACCTTTTCGAAAACCTGATTGACACTCTAATCGCTGATTCAGGATGTACGTGAAGACTTTGCTGAGGATACTCAGGAGGCTTATTGCTCTGTAGTTGTCGGGGATAGAAGTGTCACCTTTCTTATGAAAAGGAATAATTATTCCTGTAGACCAGGTCTCTGGGAATTTACCCTTTTGGTACATACTATTGAATATTATCTCGAGGTATGGAACGATTACATGGGATGAATGTTTAAGATATTCACTCAATATGTCATCAAGTCCTGGAGATTTGTTGTTCTTTAGCGCCTCGAGACTGCGAATGATCTCCAATCTTGTTAAGGGGGAATCCAGAATATCTTCAGTGATTACTCTTATAGAATCTGGGGGATCTTCTATATCATGTATATCGTCATTAATACATTCTAAATTATCTGGACTGTCGTAGAGGGTAGAGAAATAATCCACCCAGTCTCCAATATCTATGGGGTTTGGGCGCAGTTTACGACCTGATAAACGTTTTATTGTACCCCAAAAACGTTTCGAGTCAGTTGTCGAGGTCTCCAAATCATCTCTCTGACGTTGAATATATTCTTCTTTCTTTGTTCGACATAAGGACTTGTATTCACTGCATGTTTTCTTATATTTCAACAAGAAAGATTTGTCTTTTGATTTTCTAAAAGCATTTAGAAACTGACATCGTTCATGCTTTTTAGAGAGGCATTCACTATCGTACCATGGTGAAGTGCTGCGATTGTGACTTTCTGGTCGTCTAAACATGGAGGCAGCTGAAAGGATGGCGTCCGTGAATATCGAGACTGCTTCTGCTACATTAGTCAATGAACACATGGCTGCTTGTTCGAGTAATGCTTAAGTCTCCGAGGATTCCATATGATGAAGAAAGTTGAGTTTACACGACTCCTTCCATATGTACCTGCACTGATCTATATGGGTAGAGGTCGGGTTCGGCAAAGAGCTACCGGGTATATTGACCTCTAGCTGTATGGGAAGATGCTGGGATTCAGACCGTGACACGATGTGAAAGTTGGCGATTAACAATGCTGTTTGATATACTTATTCATTGTTTCTCCATATTTCTTGCGGAACATTAATAAATATTTCCTAATTTGTTCCGACGACAAGGGAGTAGAAATGGTTGCATTATATGCAATCGAAAAAGAGTCGTCGCTGTGTTCGATCGATAATGCGTATTATGTAATCTTTGTTTGTGACAAATGCTGATCAGTTCCTAGTAAATGGCTATAGGATATTACATTTGCATGCTAAACGTTTTCAAAAGCTTTAATTACTGAATAAGAACAATGCTGAAAGCCCCCCAACTCCAACTTTTGTCATGATGAATATATTTAAAAGATAACACATCATTTTGTTTTGTAACACAAATAGGTTTATTTATATGAATATGTTTTGTGTTAGCTGATTCCATTAGCCAAGATTTCAAATCTTACTCTCGCCCTCAAACGGCATTTTATGTACCCTTCAATGTGTTATTATTTTCACATCACCAAAACCTTGAGGCATATTATATAGACATTTTTGTACTGTTGTCATGTTACCTGAATATACTGTTTGTCTATTGTTTTGTCAGATCCATGAACGAACGACGGGTTATCTTTCTCTGTTCCGTCATGCAAGGCAATGGTCTCTGTTATTCAAACTTTAACAATGCATTTGTAATAACAACTCTCAAAGAGAGTTAGACGTTGACGAATATACTTGACCTTTACCAGTCAGCCAAATCTCATATCAAATACAGGTCCTATCACGTGAAATGGTCACTACGTTGATCTAGCTTCAACACAGCCCAGGATTTATCAGTGTCATGGTTTTTGGTCTTTGTAGGTCTGGATTTGTTTCTGCAAACGATACTGCAGAGGAAGCAGACCGCAATTTCTTTGAACACATCGAGGACCGCTTTTATGTGTTAGTATCGTTTAAAACGAAATGTTATTCTTGATAATGGATACAAATTTTTTAATTACTTTATTATTATTATACATTACTTACACCCATAGCTTTCTGAAGTGAAGGCTGATCTGTTGATTTAAAAACTGAACAATATGTCAACTAACGTGCAAAAAGCCTTGGCAACTAAAAAGATTGAATTGTTGAAAGACAGATACTTTCACCAAAACGCATCAAAACCAAATCCAATCCCCAAATCCCCAGAATAGGAATCCGTGTTATGACTGCAGTTTTTTGCTCGTATTTTGTGTTGAAAAAATGTTTGTTGTTTTTTTGTGCTAAAATCACGTGATTTCCGAGTAACTTGCGCATGCATGAATGGCCTAAAAACTGTTCAGTTCACATGTTGGGGAGGGACGCAGTATTAACAAAAAACACAAAAGAAATGCAGCAAATGGCGGCACCATAGCACCATGTTTCAAGAACGTTGAACTGCTACTGTGGGCAACTTGGTCCAACGATTCAGAATGACAAGTAGGACAACAGGCAGAACAAGCTAGGCACCCTGCGTCTACGTAACAGATTCTTCCCTGTAAAGTCATCGAAGACGAAAGCGTCGGGTCGTGTGGTCAGCAGACAGACAGTAGCAAGACGACGAAGGGCAGCCGGTATATGAGCCTATAGGCCCTAAAGAGGCCCGCTGTTGACCTATGAACATCGAAGACTAAGATGGGCAAGCACGGTTTTAGCACGTATTGGTGTTTAAAATACCGTTTATCATGGTCATGTGTGTTTTGTTGTTTCGCTATGGAGCTTCAAATCGGCTGCCAAGTGTCTTTCGGACGTTAGTTTATACAACCAACCTTACCACAGGTCCATGGTATCTTTTGCTGTTCGAATGCAGTCCTCTGGGTTCTTCTACAACAATAAACCTTTTTGTCCACATTAAATCTTTAATATTGCTTTTCAAGAATGCAAACGATGTAGGTACGCCCATTATAAATATTCACCCCCCAACACACGCCTTCACAACAGATTAGTCTTTTTGTTTGTTTGTTTTGAATATTCATGTCAACCGGAAGTTGCGCACTCAGTGTCAGAAACATCATGTAGCTGACATTACTGCCAATCTTGGCTTCCACCCCTTGCAGAGGCCGGAAAGAGGAATTAGTTGGCCATGTAAAGTAGGGACACTGATAATTAAAAATGCAATACTTTTTATCGCTCAGTTAATGTAGGTGTCTTCATGGGGTCGCGACGGTAATGTCAACGAAGATTTCATAGGCGTAGGAACAGTTTAAAAATTTGTCTTTTTTTCCCTTTTTTAGGGTGGGTGAGGGGGGGGGGGGGATTCGAAATTGATAACCGTGGAGGGATATATAAAAGCGCAGACGAGTTCACTTGAAACTTTAATTAATAAGAAATGCATTACATTATTCAGGTAACACATGTGTTTGTTTTAACTAGATCAACTGTTTATACAGGCTAGTGCATCTCGCGACATGATCAGCTCTTATGAGAAAAGTCCAAAGTAGGTGCGTCTTCTGTCATTGAAAGAAATGAACTCCCGGGCAACATCCACTAGACATAGTTCATCAGCAATGGTTTTGTGGACATGCAGTAGCAGAACGTTGTTCAGACGTTCCCGTGTCATTGTAGATCTGACGTATGACTTCAGGCGTCGAAGCGTGGAGAAAGTGCGTTCTGATGTTGCTGTGGTGACAGGAATAGTCAAGTAGATCTTCAAAAGGGTGCTTATCTCCTTGAACAGGTGCCTTATTACAGGTGATGAGTTGATAATTGATACAACAGTATCAATATTTGTGACTTCCATGATTAAGCATCCTCTTTCAGTGGAGACAGATTTCACTGTGTCATGAAGCATGGAAAGCTGTGTGTTCAATCGAACAAAGTCAACATCATCTTTGTAGAGTTCTCTGATGTCAGAAGATATTTGAAAGTTCCGTCCATTTGCAGCAGACAGCAACAGTTGCTCTATCTCCACAGCAGTGTTAAATCCTTTCTGTGAGAATCTCAGCTTTAGTTGCTCTGAAACGATGTCTAGACCTTCAAAATATTGTTGGCGATAATAATCTTCCACAGAAAGAAACGTGTGAGTATTAGATCCATCATCCAATCTCTTGGGCCTCTTCCGGTAGCGTGGTAGACGTGGAGGATCTGTTTTGTCTTCAGCTTCATCAACAACAGACTTGTAGAACTCTGAAAAAGTCTATGTGCTCCTCAGCTTATCATAATACGCAAGTACTTGCTCTGTTCCCTTTTGAGCGTCCTTTGCCGTTGTTTCTACGCTTTGAATGGAGGAAGACAATTGCTCTGATGCAGCAAAAATTTGGGAAGAAACTTTCAGCCCAAAAAACACACTAAACTGGTCAAACTGTGAAAGTAAACCGCCTGCAATCCTGGCATACTCATCGTGACCCTTATTGATTTCTTCAAATGCTTTTCGAAGAGTATCAAAGTTCTCCAAAACAGAGTTGATAGATCCCGTTCTAACTGTCCAACGTGTTGGACACAGATGTCGTAAGCCACGAGTTCTTTCAGTTTGAGGCACATCCATGTCAAGACTCTTCTCAATGGATGGAGCTTTTTGAAGATTCTTGAATAGGTGTTCTCGTTTTGGAGAATATTTAATGAGCTTGTTCACTTCAATTGTGATGTCAAGAGCATCCCTGAGAGGTTTGCATGCTCTAGTGGCTTCCTGCAAAGCCAAGTTGATACAGTGGGCGAGGCAATGGACATGAACTGCCCGTGGTTCATCTCTTTGCAGTTGGACAGCAACTCTATTGACATGGCTTTGAAAATTACTTGTACCATCATAGCCTTGACCTCGGCAATTCGATAGTGGTAAATCACAACGGATGAGTGTGTCTTTTAGTACTTCTGTTAGTGTTGCTGATGTTGTGGAAGGAACCTCATATAGGCCAATAGCATCCTCATGGAAATCATTATCCACCCAACGGATACATATGAGACATTGTTCTTTGTTTGATATGTCTCTTGTTTCATCCGCCATAACGGCAAAGAACCTGACAGCTTTGATTCTCTCAAGAATCTTCAGTCGCACAGCTTGGCCCAGGAGCATCAATTGCTCATTCACAATTGCAAGTGACATACGTGTATATGTTTTCTCAGATAACCATGTTGGCAACCCCTCTATAGCAGAACCTCTCAGTTTCAGAAGCTGAAACAAGTTCGATTCCTCTTCAATATGCCCTCGAAGCGCTAATCCTTGCCTTGATAAGAATAAGAGACATGACAGCTGCACAAGCAGAAGCTTTCGTCTGCACTGCTGTTCCTTGGTAACTTTTGCCAGAAGTAAACTTGTGACTTTGTCATTACCATGTTTCTTGTGTTTTGCAAGGGTATCTCTGTGATATGAATTCTTATCATGCTTTTTGAACTTATCTCCAGACCTTTTCCAATTGTTGAAACCTTCTGATATGAATGTTGCTTCAGGTTGTCTAGAGGTAGGATGCTTCTGCAGATCACTGTCCTTACCGTAAGCCAGTCTGCAATAAAAGCAGAAAACTTTGTTTCTTGTTGTACACAGAGTAAGCCAAGGATATTCATGAAACCATGAGAACGAGAAAGATCTCCCAGTTTTCTTAGTTGTCTTTTTCAAGGTTGATGCAGCATTTGGCTGATAAGGTTCACTAATATCATAACAACAAGGTGAATTTCACACATGTTGACGTTCATCTTCATCACTACCGGACGATGATTGGAGCTCAGATGTCAGAGAACTCTCCATTGAAACATCCTTACTCTTGCTTTCACTGATGGTGTCTGGAACTGGGTTTATATGAGACTGAGAGTCTTGTGTCCGGGGAAATTCTGATGGTTTTGTCTCACTTTGAGATTGCTTCTTGCTCTGAACTGAAAACATAAAATCCAACGTCCTCTGTTTCTTTTGTTTCTAATTTTTTTTTCACTTTCTGCCAAGTCAGCATCAACATGTTTTTTTCTCAGTATCCAAACAAGCAACAAAACGATTTGGTGACCAGTTCTTAGTATTTGTGTTTGTATAATGTGTCCACATGATGCAGACAGGTTCCTCCTCCGCATCATTCAGAGGGTGTATTGTTTGATTAAGTACATGTCTGTTTGTAGCCACATTTTGGATTTTGGGATAGATAAATTGAACTGGTCGTTTCAGAACATTTGGCAAACTAAACATGTGTAAAACTGATGAATATTCTCCATTTCTTGTTGTTTTCATTACTAAATGTCTGTAACGCTGTATGTTGTCACCCTCTGCAGACTGACTTTCGGATGACGTCAAAATATACTGTAATAGTGATCCATTACCTTTGGCTTCAGAAACACTTGATCAGTTTTGATTCATTTAAGTAATGTTCTTCATTGGTGATATGATCAAAAACACCTCTCACTCGAAGTTCAGTATAATAATCTTCAAAACCAAAGCAGAGTTGAGACGCTGACCACCAAAAACAGTTTCCATCTCCATAACATCTGACTTGGGTAAGATGTGTAGGAGCATCATCTGGATATAATATTCTAGCAACGTGATCAATACTGAATTGCATATTGCTATAGTTTGGCAAATGACTTAAATCCAGTTCAAATTTGTTTGTGTTTGACTTTGCAATTTCTCCACAAAGAGTGTCCCAGCCCTTGTCTGCAGCGTTAGAATACTTCACAAGAAGGTCTTCATAGTCTTAAATATCTGAAAAATAAGAAATTGGAGTCACTGTCACTTTTTCTTTATGATAATCATATTTTGGGTGCTGACAGATAGAATAATAGGGTACTGAAAAACAATAGTTTTATACCATAAATATATTATAATTACATTCAATAACAAGGCAGAAGTGAGCGCAGCTCACATACCCCGCTTATAGTCTGATCGCCTTCAATACCATTATTGAATACCAAAATAATATTTTAGGAAAACATTCAATTTTGGCATCATGCAATTGAAAGCCAAAATCCACAATGGCACCATAAGGGTAAGTTCCATGGCAAATTTGAAGTTTGGAAGTTGTATAGTTTTTGAGTTATGCTCTGGAAATAAAACAAAGTCGGAAATTTGGGCCGTTTTTGGTGAAAATTTCAAACATTTTGGGCAGTACAGAATTAAAAACCCCAAGAGGCACAATGCCACCATAAGAGCAAGTTCCATGCCAAATTTGAAGTTTGTAAGTGGTATAGTTTTGAGTTATGCTCAGGGAAACCATTCCGGATGCACGGACACACGGACGGACGGGCGGAGGGCTATATACCCCCGACTACGTCGTAGCGTGGGTATAATAATGCAGCCATTCATACATGAATTCGGCTTTCAAATAAAACCAGCTCTCTCACTGCCAATGTATGAGTTTGAAATCGTGTCTTATTGATATTGTTTAGATTTTCAATAAATAAATCAAACAGTACCTATTATACTTAAAATATGGCTATTACTGTAAACTTATGTTACTGTATAGACTACACTGTAATGTCAATGTATGTTGTCAACTTACCGCTGATTCTAATCCATCGAAGCCATGTTGGCTGTTAATAACAGTGTCAGCCTGACTGCCTCTACTTTCACTTTTGAATGACAAGAATTAATTTTCTTTGATTATATCATTAGCGGAATTTTTTTTTTTATCATGTTATTTTTTCAACGTTACCAGGGGCTTGAATTTGTGTTTTATTCTCTATTTTGGTCCCTAAATTTTTTTCCAGCTTGTAAAAATAGGGTGTGGGTGTGTGTGTGTGTGTGTGTGTGTGGGGGGTGCCCTCCATATGTTTTCGGGGGGCAGCTCCCCTCCCTCCTTCCCCCTGCCCCCCAGTTCTTACGCCTATGGATTTCCATAGTCCATCAGTTGCTAATTATCCTTGACCTACTACCCTCCGAGGTCAATAACTGGCCTTGACGTTTCAGGCGGTAGTCCACCAGTAAGAATCCTTGGGAATACCAGTAAACAGAAGCCGAAAGGACAACTTTTGCCTCCGTCTTCTGAGGAGACGTTGGATATTTCTGTTTTGTCTGTAGAGGCATAGGGACGCTCAGTGGTGAAGGCGTTCACTCATCACTCAGTAAACCCAGGTTCGTGACCTTCTTAGGTTACATCGTGTGATGCCCAAACAATGGACCTTAATCTGCTCACCCCTGCGTTCTTTGATAACAGTTACAACACTGAAGGCTTTAGTGAAGATGAACACTTTTTGATGGTAATATTTCCAAAGTCGGCGCATCACCATCTTTTCCCATCTTTGTTCTGGCGAACCAATGAGTTTCCTTCGCCCGATAGGTGACCTGTGTACACCGGTCAATGTGCCATCCAGGCTGACCACAGCACCTTTTAGACTCTGTTTCACAAGCCCGAGGACCCATTCGCCGGTTGGTAAACCGGTGTAAGACTTAAAGACACCACGTAGGTTTCGTAACTTGTGACTCAGCAGAGCAGGGTCAATACTTTTGAACCCATCAAACTCCACTCCGCCGCCGGCTTGATTTGTCTTCTTTCTTGTACACCTTAAGATGTATGTACTGTGTAATGAGATCGACACAGAAGTTGTATCTCATAAAAATGATAAAAGTAAAAGCAATTCAGACATTATACACATTTATTCACAACTGTCAATGGTGCATCTGCAAAGAAAATAGTTACACCGAATTAGACACTTGAATATACATTCATGAATATTATACTTGCGAAAATCAAAACGATATTGTTCAATATTACTTCCAGTATTCTCACTCAGTACTCAATCACTTGTATGGTCTAATTGGCCTTAATCTAATCAACACGTCCGATCATAAGATTCCACTGTTTTTATTGCTTGTAAAGATGTCCATAGCAATGTGATGTCATTACGTGACGTTTTTCAGCAAAAGTCGAAATAAGCATTCTGTCCCCCCCCCCACCACAAAGCGATCACCACGTTATGATGATGGTAACTGTCATTCTTCATAGTCACAGCGCTCTGATCGTTTTGTGGAACGTAGGTGCAATATTTTCTTAAAATTGGAAAATCAGAATGATGGATTTTCATTATTTAATACAATCACTATGGGTAGGACAGACAGCAACCAACATGCAACTCCGAATCACAGATTACGTCCCTCCCGAGTTACATTTTGAAAAGGCCCCTCACGTACGAAACTTAGGACAGAAAATCTGTAATTACTTACGAGTTGTGTAATTCTAATGTGATATAATTACGACCATACGAGGTATCATACGAACATAATACAGATAAGACATCAGTATAACATATTCCAAGTCAGCCAACGAAATACGTCACTGAGCATGCGATATGTACATGTTATCGACAGTTTGTTTGTTAGTGAGTGCCTGCATGCGTGCATGCGTGCATGCGTGTGTGTGATATTCAAAGAAGCGTTCAAACTTCATTTTCAAATGATCATTTCATAGGCGCATACGACGTTTTCTATAATGTAACGGCGTCCCTAATACTATTGTAACAGGGATAAATCCAGGGATTGTGTATTGTGTACATACATTTATAATTAATCATTTTCATTTTTATTCTTATTTCAGGTGATCCGACAGACGACTTCTCTATACATTATATATATGTTATATGTTGTCAATCCAGTTGCATCTTGTCTTGGCCTTAACTGTTCAGTTCTGTGTTACAGGGCTGGTTCATTGTGTATTTAAGGGTATCTGGGTCGATCTACTTTTATGTCATTGTCTTTAGTTGTTTTAACAATAGCCCAGGCTCAGCTTCTCAGTTGATTGGTGTAAGTTCAAATATACTTCTCACCGCCATGTTACTAATCAGTTTTGCACCACACTGTGTCTACATGAGGACTGTTTTAAAGATTGAGTTTTGATCTAAGGTTAGTAATTATACTGTTTGTAATATATACATAGCTAATTAAACCCTAATATAAATAATTGTATAACATAGGCACAAATATGTTCAAGATAAATCAAATGTAAATATTTACACAGTATGCTATTTTACCTGTATGAATGTGCGTATGGTTGGTTTTTGCTATATGTTTATGTTGGCTTGTAGTTCTTGTTTTACAAATGCTGTATATGATGTAAGATTGATCTGTTTCATCAATTCTGTATCTTGTTTGTAACTCCATAGTGGTAGTTTCAAGTATGTATATATGTTGGTATAATGGTATTATTTTATGTGTTGTCTCATGGACAATACCTCTCATCAGTGTATCCTGTTTTATGTAGGATTATTGCACGTGTTGGCTGCCCGGCTGCTGGGTGCTTGAGCACACTCCCGTGTCACCCACAGGGTAGGTTTCATTGTCTGTTTTTATAGTCTGTTTCATGATATGCCACATGAAATGTCACTTGTAATAGTAACAATAGTATATGCCATTTTTCCTAACCTGCGTGAGATTATGTAAGACAGGTACATTCTTTACTTAAGTCTTTGTTATTCCGATGTGTATATTTGAAGACATGCATTTATGAGATGTTTATACCTACATATATATGAAGGCATATGTTCATCGGATGTGGTTTCAGCATATACATATACATTGTATAATTATGATTGTTACAGAGTGTCTACTCCTACTACTTCTTCCACTACGGAATAAAAGATATTGACCTCACAACCCGTAGCCTGTGGTTATTACAGAGCACCACTATTTCATGGCTGCAACACTATTCCCATAAGAAAACTGGTGATCTGTACCTGTTACAGTCTGGTTCACCCCATGACTGTGCTGACAACTACTGGAGCAGCTGTGCTGACAACGACTGGAGGAGATGTGACAACGATGGTGCCGACGCTAGTTTTCGTCATCTTAGCCTCCATTTCCAGATGCTGGAATACGGCAAAGATTAACCGAAAATGGATGCAAACTTTAGAAAATAGACAGTCCCATCAAATCCAATTCTTTCTCTCTTCTAAATCATGTTTCCTGTTCTTCCAGAGATTTGGGAGTATTTAGTGTCTTGTGAAACACCCTAATTGAAGACTACGCGATCGTACATCACGGGTTTCGCCTGTGTAGTTCATCTAGGGTTACTTTACGCTATTTTCGAGAGTACTCTCAGATTGGCATGAAATGAATGAATTTTTTGTTCCAATCTGAGGAAACGATAATCTGTCTGACTGAAGTGTTGATAGAAGGAAGGGCCTATAATAATGTACCAATTAATGTAGGAATATTAGAATGCTCTGTGGTATGTTTGCTAGTTTGGATAACCTTACCCTAATGATCATATTATCCATGCCGTGAGCTTGATCCTTATCAATTTCTGCAACAGAGAAATACGCAAATATAATCATCACCAGTTCCCAGTTCACAATCCCAGGCGGGAAGCAGGTTCCAGACTGACCTGTAGTGAAAGGGAACAGGGGTATGTGCTAGGCAGCGGTATCCTGAAGAGTACCAGAAGGAGGTTCTGGACAGCGCAGTACTGAAGTGAGTTGGTTGGAGGTTTCATAGAGAGCTATAGTAAAGAACTGCGGATAAAGGTTTCAGACAGTGGTATTGAGCTATGCAAGTGGTGGAGGTTCAAGACAGCCAATGCTGAAGGCCAGTTGGTGGAGGTCACGGGTAGCAGTATACAAGACAGCCAATACTGAAGGCCAGTTGGTGGAGGTCACGGGTAGCAATATACCGAAGAGAAAAGGTAGAGTTTTCAGATAACGCTATACAGAAGAGCACCCGGAGGAGTTTCTTGACATCGCCCTTGTGTCAGTGATGGTGGGAGATTCCAGCGAGGGCAATACTGAAGACAAACTGGGGGTGTTTCCGGATAGTGCTGTAGTGAAGAGGTGACAACACTCTCATTAAAATCCTTTCTGAACTAACGACTTTCCATAGTCATTTGAAATCACATCTCAAAGCAGAGTCGAATGTACGATTCTAACTTCATCAAGGGCGTGTGTTTATAGATCATATCACTCAATGATGCATCAAATCATGAAATGTTTTCTACATGTCAAGTCTTGAATGTTGTTATTCCGATGAATTCTCCGTAGAAATGTACACAAGACTGGGGCTGCTGTAATATTACTGGACATGAAGGGGAGACTGACAATTGGAAAGTTGAATCTGCAGTCGTGTGGATAATGTTTTGTCACTCAAAGTCTTTTAAGCATGGATCTATATAGGAAACAGACACGGCTGTCTCACTGGTCGTAGATCGTAGATCGTAAACGAACGTTCAGCAACTTTCCTAACATTTCACCTGTATGAATATGTGTTTGTACAGGAATATATAATTTTGGTGTTTCCTGATTCTCACAAGTTGCGGGAAACACTGGAAACTGATTATTCAGAGCATGTGATTGATTTAAATAGAAGGCATAAACTCCTTGTTTGATAATTTCAAACAAGAATTATATGCAGGAGACACAGGATATTCCTGCCCATAGTATATACATACGTGACATAAGGTCCAGGACGGCTGCGTAGCCCTTCTGGTCAATGTACTGGGTGAGGGTATTGTGTTCGGCAGCGTACAAGATCTCCAAGAAAACTCGCAGGTCGGCGTGAGAGAGATCGTCCTCAATCTTGTGTGCAAGGTGCAGTTCTCTCATGAAGTTAAACAGGTCGCTGCCACTCTGCCGTTTCTGATCAAAGAAAGCACGCATCTGTACGTTTAACAAGTTTTTAAACCTAAACAAAACAATATAGAACAATAGTTAGGGTCAGCTCCAGACCGGGTTCCAGATCAATAAATGTGCCACGAAAAATAGAACCGCTTTATCTTTGACCAGTATTTCCTTTGTATTAAAACGTGTCCTCTCACCCCCAGGCCCCTCGTGTGTACTTATAACAGTAGTTTTTGGTAAGAACATAAATGATTATTGTGTAGGTACAATCCAGTTTCGGGGTTTAGCCCCAGATCTCTAAATGGGCCAAGAACAGTGGAGACACTTTATCTATGATCAGTATTTCCGGTATAGTAAAGCGTGTCCTAAATGTTTGGTTGGTAAGAACATCAATGCCAATTGTGTTAGTACAATCCAAAAATAAGACACTTTACTAAACGCAACTAAGCCCTTTACATAATCATAAGAAATCTCTGCTAAAGTAGAGTCCACTTTAGTATAATACGTGAATCAACATAAACGAGTTATAATTGTTCGATATTCTTCTTTCTTTTAAATTACTGTTATATAATATGTATCTATCAAGCAGGAGTAGCTGTTAGATATACATTTTCAGAGAGGGAGATATTTTTTGCCAAGAGCATGAACCGCCAAACCTGTGTCTCAGAGATGAGCCATGGTCCTTTATTCAGTCAAGGAATGATTGTCTGTGTATTCACAGAAAGTACTTTAGCAAAATAAAAGAATGTTATATGGGTTTTTGAAAAACTCATTGTTTCATTAACGTTTTGCAATTTAAGAAAACAGCTATCTGTCACATTTTTCTTTTTCACTTTGTATTCCACTTGACGAACGTTAGAGAATACTTAAGACCTTGACCAAATGGGCCTTTGACTCTTAACGTTGTGGTTATAGATGTACCGACCTGTCTATCGTTAGAGTTCAGGAAGAGTTGTCAAATATGATAGCATGGCACCACTGTGCTCCCTTTCAGGTCGATCCGTTTCTCTATACATATAAATCGGAAATTCTGCTTGGGTTGGATAAGTCAAAAGTGTTGAAGGTTAACACACGCAGATGGTTCTTATACCGTGGTCAAGCAAGAGTAAACCTATACCGACACGTCGCGTCATACTATAATAAAGGTGTTGTCGCCCATAAAGTATAGTACCTTTCTTACCTATCATCTCCACTCTTTGATAGTGATTCATTAACAGATGCTCATGAGATCGTACAATCGGGATTTCTCACGAATTTGTTAAGGAATGTGTTGCTTTTTGTAACATATGGTAATATAATTAATATAACACATGATACCGAAATAATAACTGTTTTGTTTGATGTTTTGTGATGTTATACATTCTTTACTGACTGATTACAACTAAGTTGCTTTAAGAACGGGTAGATATACTTTGTTATCGTAACCCTGTCTACCATATGTAACCTTTACTGACCGATTTAACATTTGAAATAGACTACTTTGTCATAACTTACTGTGTACATTTTTCCTTCTGTAAAATCGTTAAAACTGAGGTGTACACAAATCTACTCACGCCTAAAATGCTTGAGCCTTTCAGGTGCTGAAACAAAAACCAAAACAGAAGCAGAAGTAGTAGTGAGGTGAGGTGAGGTGAGGTGAAATTGGGTTTAACGTCGTGCTTGAGAATATGACGACGTGTGTATATGTATGTGCGGCTGCTTGTACTAACCCAGACTGAAGCTGGTTTTATAGTGCATTATACTGACTCCGAGCCGACCAGTCCTTGTTGTACCCATTAATGCCGAGCGCCAGACAGGGACCAACAAGTACCATATTTTAACGGCTTTTGGTATGACGCGGTCGGGATCGAACCCGCGACCTTCCGCTTTCCGGGCGGACGCTCTAACCACTACACCACGGAGGTAGCACTAGTAGTAGTATTAGTGGTGGTAGTCGTAGTTGTAGTAGTAGTGGTCGTAGAAGTAGTAGTACTACTGGTAGTTGTAGTAGTAGTACTAGTAGAAGAAGAAAAGACCCATTATGCTACTTACAGCGGCAAGATAACTTTCAAAGTGGGGAATGTCGTCCTCGTCCAAATCTGAAGATGTATGAATCATATGCGCCACATTTCAATATCATGTGGATGTTGGATAAGTGTATAAAGACAAAGGATTGTTCTACGTGCAAGGGGTCAGATTCTATAATCTTTGTGAAAACTATATCAGTGCATATTGGTTTATATAAGAATTTTCATTAATAATATTTATACCAAAATGGGTATATACAGGGTCAAATACCTTGTTTAATAACGTGTTTATCACAGTTGTAGACAGACTTTCTTTCTGTTTTTCTACAGACGTTTTTCGAGATAAACTTAAGGTAATTGACTTGGCAAATGCTTGTTGTTTGTTCTTGGGTAATTATATCGTATATTTCAGTGTGCTTATGAAACATATAAATAGAAAACGCCATAAATTGAAATTCAATTATACAAAATCTTCCAGATTATCATTTTAGTATTACCAATGCTTTTGTGTTTTCGAGAACTCTACTTAACCACCCTGCACCAATGATCGCTCTTAGTCTTGGCTTTGCAATTAGTGACACTGTTTGTGGAGAAATGGAAACACTGTGTGTGGTTAGACTCTGTCTCTGTGTAGTTAGTGTATAATTCCGATATTCACCAACTGAAGGATTGGTGTTTTTCATAAAATCTATCAGGAAGGACCGAAATAATTGGGTTGGGATGCCGGCTGACCAAGCCTTTATGGGAATATGCAAGAATACAAACATAAACATACGATCAATGAGGCGAATAATACTGTCGAAGGTCTTGGCTTTGATAAAGGCTGTAAGAGCATCACTGCCCTGCTCGGCAGCAATGATGAGTTCGCTGTAGAGAAGTTTTTCAGTTGGGGCCATATTGAAGAACTCATGAGTCGTCTCTATATCCTTCAGCCAGTCAGCGAATTTAGAAGGGTCGGTGTAGACGTGATGGTGATGGTCGGCCACGACAGCCGTCACTGCTACCAGAGCAACAAGTAGAAGCTGCATCGTCCTGAGGGAGAAAATGAGTTTCCTATATCGCAAGTGAAGTGAAGTGGCATTACAAAAGGAGGTGACCGCGTTCGAATACCAGTTTTGAGAAAAACTCCATTATTGGTGTCCCTTGCTTCGATGTCAGAGGCTGGAACATTACATTACGTCACGCTAGGAAGGTGCAGGCGGACGTTGTCATAAATTACGAGTCTGATCTTGGCAACGGTTGCCCAGACTATCAATGGTGGACACAAAGTCTGAGAGTGTTTCTCACACTAGAAACATGAAAAAAGAAAACATGAACACAATCAAACAAAAACACACGTCACAGCTTGATAGATTACTGTCTGACACCAAATCAAAGATTAGAATTGGTTAACACTTCTTCACATGATGTCTAATAAACTTCCGAAGGATTACGTAATGTCAGTTAATCTTTATTCAGTAGGTAGACAGAACTGAGTTAATATCTCATTTAGTTCAGGTCAAGGTTATGCTTGGGTCTACCTAGACGTTGGATGTATAGCTAGTTTTCTGAAAACTTTCAAACCAGACTGAAATATATATACACCCAAGGACAGATATTAGAATATAGGACTAGATATGAATGCTGTATAGGTTTTAAGATTGGCCTTAGAGCAGAGAAATATGTAAACGATTCGACCTTTTGTACATTTGCAACCGACTTTGCTTGTGCTCGACTTGGATGTACAAGGCTAAATATATTGTTAGACTGCAAGAGTATGTACGTATTGTAACCTAAACAATATCGAAGATCTGTGCCATTTTCACTCTTATATGTCCATCCTTAAAGAACATTCGATAGAAATACATACCAAATACATGCTTACTTCGACCTTTAATACAATATTTTCTCCTCATTGCTATAAAAAACTATCAAGATTAAAAATCTGTTATGTTACAAATGTACTTCAAATGTGCCTTCAAGAGCAGAAAAGGCCTGAAATGAAATGTGAATAATTCGCTAAAATGATCCAAAACTGATTTATACAGTTGATGTATATGGGCTATGGCCTTTCATACAATAAACATTTGAATTTGAATAATCCATTTGATAAGAACGAAGTTCATCAGGTACCGGAATAGGTTTCCCTGCTTCAAACATCGTCTGAACTGTCACTGTGGATTGCAAGAATCCAACTCGAAATCACAATCCAGGGATTGTTAGTTTTTGTCAAGCAAGAGGAATATACTTTTACACCTAGTGACAGGCCAAGTCACAGTTTCGCAGTTTTCACTATAAGGTGAAAGAATTCAGTACACTTCTACCTGAAAGGTATCCGCAAATCCTCAACATATATTACTATTTACTATTACTATTTACTATTACTATTTACTATTACTATTTACTATTACTATTTGCATAAAAATATAAAGAATAATTTACCTTTACAGGGCAGTTGGATATACTTCGATTCGGTTCAATATTAAATACGTTTAAAAAGATAAAAAAGGCTATGCGTTTTATATAGTACGAGAGTAAGAATACCAATACCTGGCGTGTTTCACTGCTGGGAAGTCCACTCTGCCCTCAGTGACTCGCTACCCTATTTATACTGTGATAAAAAAACGGGATAGGTTTCTATACTCTCACCTGGTCATCTGACGCTGCTTCAGATTTTGGACACACGGCACATTTGTCTTTTTGATTTTACGTTTTAGCCTCTGTTAAGCATAAGGAAGAATGTGACTGCCATAAGTTGTGTTATTATTTACAGCATAAAACCTCACTCACTCACTAAAACAAGTAGGAGAAGTAGGCGATATTCTGCTTATACTACTACGCTCGTAATATTCTAATCTAATATTCGAACCTTTATTACAAATTTTTGTAACTTTTGATAGTCACCACACTGTTGACAGGCTGAGAGAACTTGTTGATTATATCGGAGCTAATCCGACTTCTTATCTAGACAAACACGTGTCACATATGTTAGTAAAGTCTCACCCAATGTACAACAATTCATACGCCTTAAACACTGATAAGAGTACACAAACCGGTGAATCATAACATAAAATAACCTATATACATGTATTGTCGTTTAGAAAAACAGAACTCGGGCTTACATATCATGGAGTGTTTAGGCTGTGTTTAGAAATACTTACTTGTTAGACATATATTTTTCATTACAATGTGTTACTAAATCTTCTGTGTTAAAAGGTGTGTCTGAATACACAGAAAAATGAAGTAAAATGTGAAGTTCTTCAACTGACAATAGGAGCAACACTCTTTCATAATGCTTTGGAATATTCTTCACACATTGTGGGCATATTCTGGTGAGGAACTGTAGGTTATTACAAACAAGATCTTGTGTCCACGAACCAGTATATCATATTACCTGACGTACGTCGTATTGAGCATTTCGACTAAATTATACATACTATTAACCAGTTCGTTATAGGTTACTGTATACATATACACCAGTTATATGATTAAGACATAAAACCGTTTGCATCACAGTGAACTGTCATGTTTACTCTAACAAAATCGGCGTCGTTCAAATATACACTGCTCTTGTATTATATTACCTTTGACTTCGTACTGCCACTCTGTTTTGTACTGCCATTGTAATACCCTGGTACTGATTTGTAGATACAATTGTTGTTTCTAACACGTCTTCAAGTAAATAAATAAAAAATAATAAAAATAAAAAATAAATAATAATAATAAATAAATAAACCAAAAAAATAAATAAATAAATAAATAAATAAATAAATAAATAAATAAATAAATAAATGTGTCTTTGTCTGATTGTGTAATCATTAATTTCAGCACAGATTAAGCAATTAAAATAGAATTCCTACCACTCTATTCACGAAAATCCATCAAATTTGGACTGGTTTCTTCATACAAATTAGATTAACATGCTTCTCTATTGTCAAATGCTGTTTTCATACAAGCCTGATAGGTAATGTATAATTTGATATTATCTTTTGTTAGCTGTGACTGAATTGTCCATTCTAAAGCCTGTAAAGGGTGTAGTTTTGTACAGTCGATAGAATAAATGTTGCATCCTGGATGTGAAACTAGTCTCTATGAAATAAACATAATTTCATTTGCATGAAATGTTAGTCTTGTTACTGAAAGTAAGATTTACTGATCCACGTCTCAATAGATTAAAGCGTTACCTGATATGACAAGACTGATCCCAGCTGGACGTCTCCGGGTGGAGTGTTTACAGTGGGTGCGTCTGTGTGTAACATGTACTGCAGTGGGGTACCCTCAAGCTCCTGTAGCACTCGAATGTCAGCGTCGCTGATATGTGGAAGTCTATATCAAGGTATATATACTCTTTATATACCACTAAGACTGCACCTGTTTTAGTGAGTATGTGCAAAACAGTTTTCAAAAGTGACAATTTTGAAAAATATATAAATATTTTCAAAACATTCATACCTTCTGTCACATCAACTTGACAAATGATTGGCTTCCTTTTCCTAGACTGGGCAAGTGCTCGAGCCACAATCACTTGCTTGATAGGCACAGGGCTGATCCTGTTGCCGATGGGAATCTGCCACTGTTGTGGGAGGCTGGTGCAACTCTCTTGTTCAGGAATGTGCGTGAAATTGTGAAGCTTCAATCCATGAAGCCAATGATGTGGGAACATCTCCCACTAAGTCTAAACAAAAATGAAGTCACGTGGAGGAAATCTAAGATTTTCTTTATCAAAATGAAATATCATTGCATCAAGAATAACATCTAATCCAGTATCATGTTACCTATTTTTAAAATATATGAAAATGAACATATAATTATATAGGCCTAATCACAGTTAATCGTATGTTACTAGGCCTATGTGCAACATTTGGAGGCTGATCGAAAACAGAACAATTGAATTTTATGGTTCTTTTTGGTAAATTACTGAATGAAAAAACCCCAATCTGTTTCATTTTTGCCGATAGTATATGTAAACCTGATGTAACATAAATACAAAAGTGTAAACACTCGTCATATTTCTGCTGCCTAACTTCGACAGGACTAGAAAAATTCAAGACCACAGTCATAACAAGACTGAAAGGTCCCTGCACCATTGAAATGACAATTTCTTAATCTATCAGACTCAGATTTTAAGTGATTTATATTAGGATTTACCCATTTCTTATCAATGACATTCTTACCCAGCTTTACAAGAACAATAGCTGTCAACGGTCTTCTCGGCGCTTGTGTCAGCCCTCAAATTGAGGGTATGCGGGCTCTGATTCTTCGACATTGACCGCCAGCACTTGGCATCAATGTCAGATGTGTTGTGGCTATAGACTCGTATCTCATGGATATAACCCTGTGAGAAATAGTTTAAGCCTTTCTGTTGCGATTTCGGCGTTAAAGTAGCGTCATCTGGCAAACATGCAACAGTCTGGAACTGTCAACAGGCAATCGGAGCTTGACAGTGTATCCGCCATTTTGACTGCTCGGCATCCCAAACATTTGGGGACGTAGCAACAGAACCAAGGTGGGCGGAGCTTGACGCGAAAGTCGGAACCATGAATAGGTTGACGTGCCACCCAGACTGACCACACAATCAAAGCACCTTTCAGGCCCCGTTTCACAAACCCGTAGACCAATTGGCTGATGGGTAAAGATATGTATGACTTAAATATACTACTTGTGTTTCATAACTAGTGTCCAGGCGGAACAGGACCGAAACTTTTGAACCCATCCAACTTCACTCTGGTCAACTTGATTTGTTTGTCTCTTTTATACCTTCAGACATCGCAACCTTAAGATATATGTACTGTGTGATGAGATTCTGGTTTTTTTTCTGATGAAAATGATAAACGTAAAAGCAATTCAGACACTACACACATTTTATTCAGGACTGGCAATGGTGTATCTGCAAAGAAAAAAGTTACACGAAGTACACACTTGAATAAAGATTTATTAATATCATCCTTGCGAAAACCATCTCGTGCAGAAGGCATTCCAGTTTGAATTATATTTTAATCATCCCTATAATGCTAACACATTTAAATGACGTAGCACCATCATCATCGGGGCACGGATACAACTGAGAACATGAACCTTGAATATTATTATCAGTAAGCTCGTTACAGTACAACCAGAAATTATTGAGAATTTAAAGATTGTAATTTTTTAAATATTTTTTTACTCATTACTCATGTATTAAATGTGAATATTAGCAGAACATAACTCCAGATTCAAAGACAGGTGAACAGTTAGTATTTTGTCAAGTCACCATGGGCAGCAATGTAGGCTTCAATGCGGCGGGGCATACTACTGATCAAAGAAGTTAGGAAGTCGTGGTCAATGCTGTCCCAATATCGGACCACCTCTTCTTTCATTTCAGCAATATTTGTCAGACTTTTCTTATTGACACTTTCCTTCATAAGTCCCCAAACATTTTCTATTGGATTTAGATCAGGGCTATAGCTTGGCCAATCTAATAATGCCATAGTTTGGGTCCGAAACCAGGCCTGTGAATGCTTTGAACGATGTTTTGGGTCGATGTCCTGCTGGAAATCCAAAAATTTCCATAGAACACGTGAGCAGATGGAAGTAAATGTCCCTCGAGAATATCTGTGTACCGCTAACTGTTCATATTGCCTTCAAATACACAGAGGGGCGTTGCCCCTAACACAGATATTCCACCCCACACGTTAAATTTGGGACTGTACTTTGGGCGCTGATACAAAGGTTTTTCAGTTTGTTTGGTCCAGAATTTCAGTGTATTAGGAAACAGCCACACAGAACTTACATCTGAGAAAATCACATTGTCCCAGTCAAAACCTCTATGCTGTAAGCACCAGTTCAACCTTCGCTCCTTTTGTTCAGGTTTCACGATCGGTGATGGAATTCCTCGACTTTTCTGCCAACCCATTGCATGCAGCTCAGTTCTAATGGTCTCCTTACAGAGAGTCACAGTTCCTCTATCAATCATATCCAGCCTTAAGTTTTCTAAACTCCTTCGTTTGTTTTTAGAAACAAGAATACCAAGCCGCCTCCTGTCACGGACAGTCAATTTTCTGGGCCTGCCTGCGCCTCCCTGGTGCTCAATGCCATATCCATTTGCAATATTTTTCAAAACACGATAAAAAATGGACAAAGGGATGCCTATTCTACTTGAAATCACTTTAGCTGATCTGATGTTCTTGTTATAATACTCTAAAATCAACTTCCTCTTCTCTAAATCATCCATACTGAGGATCACTGAAAATGTCGTCTGCTAGCAAGTAAACAAAGGGGGATAACTCTTAACAAACTAATGAAAAAGGATTCACGGAGTTGTCTCTCTTGAATGAAACCAAGCACTTGATAGCTGGTCAAGGTTGTTTGTACTAGAAATCCAATTAAACATATTCCTAAAATTCTCAATAATTTCTGGTCACACTATAATTTCATTCTATTGTTTGTATTGTTTGCAATTCCTATTGCAATGTGATGCCATGTGTCGTCACAATCGACGTTTATTGAACACAGGTCGAAATGAGCCGGGCTTCGTTCCACTAAGCGATCACCGCGTCTTTAAAGGTTTACCGCAGTCGTAGTGCTCTGATTATTTTGTGTCACGTTTCCTTGATTCAGAAAACTTCATGTTTCTTGCTAATAAAACCACTATGGGTAGGACAGACAGAAGCTTCATGTAACTCCGTATTTACTTGTCATTTGTCGGATATATCCTTAAAACTATTACCATCAGAAACTGTTGATCTGTACATGTTGGTGACTGGTTCACCCCATGACTGTGCTGACAACGACTGGTAGAGAAGCTGTGGCAAACATGTTGCCGACGGTAGTTTTCATCTTAGCCTCCATTTCCAGGTGCTGGAATACGGCAAAGACAACCTTAACTTAAAAGATAGTGCAGACTTTGGAAAATCGACAGCGCCGTCAAATCTACTTTCTTCCTCTTCTTATTCATGTTTCCTTTTCTTTCAGTGCCTTGGGTGTATTTGGAGACTAATGAAACATAAATAAAATGAACCGCAAGAGTTAAATTTGATTAAGCCTTTGCAGTACATCTAAGTTTCTTTCCGCAATGTTCGAGGTTGCACTCAGATAATTACACATTCAACTTGGCATGAAATGAATGATTTTTTGTTCCCCTCTAAGGAAACGATAATCTGACTGACTGAAGTGTTGAAGAAAGAGGGAAGGGTCTATAATAATGTAACAACTGATGTATGACTGTTAGGATTGTCAATCGTGAGTTTGTTAGTGTGGATTACCTTACCCTAATGATCAGTTGATCAAAACCATGAGCTTCATCGTCATCAATTTCTGCAAAAAGAAATAAGAAAAACAATCAACGACAGCCTCGTACAATGCATACATTGTTTGTGAAGCAGGTTTCGGAAAGACTAATTGCTTGAGGTTTCAGAGAGCTTTTATGTAACGAGCTACGGGAGCAGGTTTCAGATAGTGCTGCAGAGAAGAGCAACTGGTGGAGGTACCTGGAATCAATATACGGAAAGGCAGGAGGATGACATTCCAGGGAATGGTACACTGAAGACAATACTCAGGACAAGTCCAAACCCTTTTTAAACTCAACCCCGTCCATAGTCATTTGAAATCACTTCTCAAAGCAGAATGTCGAATGTACAATTCCAAATTCATTAAGTGCGAGTGTTTATGGGTCATGTTTTTGTGCTCCGGTGATGCGTTAAGATGGGAAATGTCCTCCACATGTTATGAAACATAAAACTTCTGGAATGCTTTGTTGAATCCTGATGAAATCTGATGAAATATAGATAAGGCTGGATAAAACTCTGATTAAACAAAATGGTAGTAGTTTGATCAATCTTGGCAGCCACAAGCCTTGGTAGTATCATCCTAAACTACCAAATGAACTTTCTGCAACTTTCCTAACATTTCACCTGTATGACAAAGGAACATAAAGACACATGGTAATCCTGTCCACAGTATGCGGTAGTTGTGGATTATATACATACGTGACATTAGGGCAAGGACGGGGCCGTAGCCCTTCTGGTCAATGTACTGGGTGAGGGTATTGTGTTCGGCAGCGTACAAGATCTCCAAGAACACCCGCAGGTCGGTGTGAGAGAGATCGTCCTCAATCTTGTGTGCAAGTTGAAAGTCTTTCATGAAGCTGAACAGTTCGGAGCTACTCTGTCGCTTCTGATTAAAGAAAGCACACACCTGTAGGTTTTACACGTAGTTAAATCTCAACAAAATATTACACAAAATTAGTTAAGGGTTCTGCTCCAGATCAGGTTCCAGATCAATGCGCTACGAACAAAAGCACACTTAATCTTTGATCAGTATTTCCGTTATAGCAAAGGGTGTCCTCACACCTCCAGGTCCCTAGTGTGTACGTATAACACACTAACCTTTGGTAAGAACATAAACGACTATTGTGTAAGTACAATCCAGCAGCAGGATACTGCGCCAGGTGAATAGATGCAACCAAACCTTTTCCATAATCATAAGAAATCTCTTGTAAGATTAGTGTGCACTATACTATAATCTGCGAGGAATTACTGAACGAGTTCTAACTGTATACTGGAAGGTATACTTCCTTCTTTTAAGTTACGGATTTATATTTATCCATCAAACAGGAATAGCTGTTATAGGTTCTGAAAAACACAAAATATTCAGCCTTGTCTCAAATTTGACCTTTTCACTTTGTATCCCACATGATATAGGTAAGAGAATAATTAAGACCTTGATCAATTGGGATTTGTCTCTAACTGTGGTGATGTGGTTGCCTATTACCTTTCGGAATAGGGATGATCTGATATCAATAACAGCTAATTACCTTCCACCGATTTACTATGCGAACACATAGGTTAGTGAGACCCCGTCATCTGCTGTTACTGTTTATAAATTGCCATGACAAAAGGTTTGTGAGTCGCCTTTAAACCAGCAAAATAAAATACAGACAAGTCAATAGTATTCAATAATATGTTGAATAAACAATGAGCAAGGTTACAATGAATGATTTTACAGATTGTACTATAGGGTCACAAATCTTAAATATTACCTAAATGTCTATGTTACCGGAGTCTTTATTCTTGTCGATGTACTGATTGAAGACTGTTGGAACTGACAGTCAATGACAGTCAATGTTATCAGACAGATGTGCGTAAAACAGAGCAGTCACCAAAGTCTTGTCGAACATCTCAGCAACCAATTCGTATATACCTATTACACAATCCTCACTACGATCCTCCCGGAACTTTGGATCCTCACTACGATCCTCCCGGAACTTTGGATCCTCACTAAGATCCTCCCGGAACTTTGGATCCTCACTACGATCCTCCCGGAACTTTCCCCACGAACGCCGAAGACCGAAAGCAACAAACAACCGAAGGGAGGCAACTTCAGCTTACTCTCAACAGGTGAAATTACACATGCAAGTTCAAATCACACCCAGCTCTTCAAACTTTTGTGACCAATAATAACTAAAAGTTAATTAATGTGACATTAACATTAACAAAAATACATTGTCATAACACTCTCCCACTTAAAGAAAAGGTTATCAACCATAGTAGGATAACTAACACAATAAGATCACTAAGATGAAATGCATCTTTCAGAATTACCATAATGTTTTATCACATTCTTCAAAGTTTGATGAAACTCTCTAAAGCTCCTGTCACTCCGGAGGATAAGCACTAGACTTAACCCGGTTGGTACATAACTTGTTGAAACACCTCAGGCATAAAATTAGAGCCCCGATCAGACTGAACAACATCTGGCAAAAAAAAACTAGGGTGAAATACTTGATCAAAGCCTTGATAATCACAGGAGTGACAATCTTACAAAGAGGAATTGCTTCAGGAAATCTGGTAGAAGCACACATAATAGTGAGAAGAGACTGATTACCAGACTTAGTCTTAGTAGTGGACCAACACGATCAATGATAACTCTATGGAAAGGTTCCTCAAATGCCAGTATAGGTTTTAAAGGAGCGGTAGGAATTTTCATATTTGATTTTCCAACAATTTGGCATGCATGACAGGTCTTGCAAAATTCAGCCACATCTTATCTCAAACTCGGCCAAAAGAAATGTGTTACAATTTTTAACAAGTTTTGTTTACACCCAAATGACCTGCCAATGACAGTACATGTTTTCGAAGTAATTTTGGAAACACAATTTGATAATACAGTTTCCATTCATCCTCCGCGGGAGCGTCCAGCGACCTATATTTCCTCATCGGAACACCAGCCTTGAAGTAATAACAAAACGGAACCTTGCTAACCTCCTCAGAAGAAACAGCCTTTATTAGCCAATTTTTGCATTTCTGCAAGAATGTGATCACCACCTGACAAACTCTCAGACTTATCAAGAAGACCTGAAAAATTACGACCCTTTGAAGATAAGTCATCAACCTTTACCTCACAAAAAAGAATGATTCATGAAAGTACCTGACAAATAATAAGTGGTATCATTCGGCAAAGAAGTCTTGGAAGAAATCCCTTTTGACATTGAACGACATTGTCACTGTGCAAGAAGGTAAACACCCGGAACATCATCCTCCAACTTTTCTGTACTAACTGAACTTACCGAAGAAATAGCGACTATAGGATCAGCACCATCTTTGGCCTCCATAAGATCATTACCGATCAACAAATCGACACGTGGAACTGGGAGAGAGTCAAGAACACCAACTTTCATCTCACCAGAAATCAGATCTGAAGTCAAATTCACAAAATGGAGAGGAGCGGAATTGCCAATTATACCCTGAAGCAAAACACCTGAGTTCGCTGAAGACTCATCAGAAAAAGGCAAAATATCCTTTAAAATCAGACATTGAAGAGCTCCAGTATCCCTCAAAATATCAATTGGCCGCGGGGTGGAATTATCTCCTGTAAGCGACACAGAACCCTTAGAAACGAAGGGCAACTACTCCTTCCAAATTACAAAATCTGGGGACTTACTCTTATAAACTAAACTCTCCTCAGAACCACCTGGAAAGAATTCTTAGGTGCGATAGACACAAAAGCATTTGGGGAACCTGCAGCCTGATTTCTAAACTGGAGCTTGTAGCATGCAGAAATCAAATGGCCTGGCTTCTTACAATATGCACAAACAGGATCAGAACCACTGGAAGTCTTAGACTTAGACTGAGAAGAATGTGACTGCTTGTCAGAAGAATTTGAACCTGTTTTAACACCACTGTAACCTGCATGTCCTGAAATCTTACCCGGGGAAACGCCAGAAAACTTGGTATTACCTGGAGACGGAAAAGAACTCTTGTGAGTCACACACTAGTCATCTGCCAACATCACTGTCTCATGCAAGACGTCAACCGTATGTTCATTCAATCCTCTATCAAAACTAACTGCCCCAAACCATCAAAATCTGTGACCTCCTTAGAACCACACCATTTATCGAACAAAGTTTCCTTCCCTCTTGCAAACTCTTCAAACGTCTCATTGTCACTTTTATGAGCATTTCTGAATTTCTGATCGTAAGCTTAGAACACTAACTCATAAGCTTTAAGAAGGGTCCTTTTAACAAGATCATAATCTGATCTTTGCTCTATGGATAAGGCCGAATATGCATCCTGAGCTTTACCCTTCAAAACAGTTTGCAATAGCATAGTCCATGACTCTTTAGGCCACTTGAGGTTTCAGCATTTTTTTCAAAATGTAGAAAATCTTTATCTACTTTTTATTCATTGAAAGAGGATACCAGTCTGGCGTGCCTTGCAATGGCGAAAGAGGAAGGGTTTGAGGGAGGAGAAGGATTTTGAAACATTTCAGCACAATTTCTCTGACAATTTCCAATTTTCTTTCGTCAAATTCCGAATTCTTTTCTGAATGTTATTTCTTTCTCCATTTTTTGAATTTGTAACTGAACTTCATTTTTTCATTTCCAATTGGTCCGAACATTCTTCTTTAACCATTTCCAAAACTTCATGTCCCAAAACTCCCTCCTCAATATAGTGATTCAACACAACTTTCAAAATCTGAAATTTCCTCATAGCAGGTTTGAACTCAAGTTCGAAATGTGCAGAAATTCGCAATAAATCTGTTTTGCGCAATTCACCGACTGTCTCAGTGGTAGGATACTTAAGAAACTTCTCAAGTTTAAACACCATTTTACTGGTTTCACAATTATCTTGTTTACAAAAATGCAGAAATTTGAAACAATATATATTTAGCGATTGTAAATATGTTGGAAAGCGCACGAACAATCTCCAAAACAAGACCGCAAGAACGTTTGAAATACACTCACTCGGACCCATGACAGCCATTATGTAAACAAACGCACGTGCGTGGATTTGAATCTCTCACCTTTCATGGCGTTATCCTTACTAAAAACTACACATGAGCCCAAACTATTTTGTTAGCTACGTTCCTTGTATGACGTTACATATTTTCAAGATTTTATAAACAATGACATAATGCCACAAACGAATTAAGTATTCAGGATTATTTATATAAAGGAACCGCAATCACTACGGGCGTTCTGATTGGTTTGTCGTTTTTTCGCACATAAGAAGCATCGAGCCGGGGACGAGTCTTCTTTTGCAGGTTACGGAAAAAGTGGTGACGAATGGACACTATATAGATCTGTGCACAAAGATCAAGTTGGTTGGTTGGTTTGTTGTTTAATGCTGCATTCAGCAATATTCCACCTATATGGCGGTGGCCTGTAAATAATCGAGTCTGGACCAAACAATCCAGTGATCAACAGCATGAGCATCGACCTTCGCAATTGGGATACGATGACATGTGTCAACCAAGCCAGCGAGCCTGACCACCCAATCCCGTTAGTTGCCTCTTACGACAAGCATGGGTTACTGAAGCCCAATTTTAACCCGGATCTTCACGGATTCATAACGACAAAGACTGACAGAATATGATCCACAAGACTGTATGAAAGCAGGAAGGGATTCATAACGACAAAGACTGACAGAGTATGATCCACAAGACTGTATGAAAGCAGGAAGGATTCAGCGTTCCAATACTCAACCTTCCCAGCTATATATACTATATCCAGTAAATATTCCAGCAGCTACAGGCTTCTACGTGGCACAGTTTTTGAGGTACAATCAAGCACGCTGTTTCGGCCAAAATTTCCATAGGGCGTCATACGACATTTGCTGTTTTTATCAGGGTTACAGGGTTAATAAAGCTTTAGAGTATAATAAAGTTTTGTAGTGGACGTGCAGATAGCATATGGAAAATCAGCGTATCAGTGACAAAAGGATGTAATTTCCTATTTAGAACCATAGGTTCATTTTCGGATAAACAATTATCATACACATCACCTGTAAAGACTGTCGAGCTTTGGCAGGATTCTTTCACCTTATTGCGAACACCTGTTATCATCACTATTTGATAGTGATTTATGAACAGTTGCTCATGATAAATTCGGGATCGTACAGATTCTTACGATTTTGGAAAAGGTTTTGTTGCTTTTGTCGCATACTGCAGTATATTTATCCTTTAATGACTGATTGAACACAAGACTAAGGTTTGTTCTTACCCCGAATATGCTTCCTCCCAGATGCTGAAACAGAAGAGTAGTAGTAGTAGTAGTGGTAGTAGTAGTAGGAGTAGTAGTAGTAGCAGTAGTAGTAGTAGTAGTGGTGGTGGTGGTGGTGATTGGTGATGGTGGTAGTAGTAGTAGTAGTAGTAGTAGTAGTGGTAGTGGTAGTAGTAGTAGTGGTAGTGGTAGTGGTAGTGGTAGTGGTAGAAGTAGTAGTAGTAGTAGTGGTAGTGGTAGTGGTAGAAGTAGAAGTAGTAGTAGGAACAGTCAAATAGATACATTTGCAGTTGTTAAGTTGTTGCAATTTTATATGATCAAAAAGTATCACGATACTTACAGCGGCAAGGTAACCTTGAAAGTGGGGAATGTCGTCCTCGTCCAAATCTGAAGGTGTATCAAACATTTGTGCAACGTTTCAACTTCATGTGGATGTTGGAAAGGTGTATAAAGATAAAGGTTGTGTTCTCCCTGCCACGAGGTCAGATTCTATAATCTCTGTGAGTACTATATCAGTGGATATCGGTTTATATAAGCGTTCATAAGGATGGCATGTATGCCCAAAAGGTTATGAATAGGGAGAAAATATCTTGTTTAGTAACGTGTTTACTACAGCTGACTGACTGAGTTTTGGTTTTCACGCCGCTTTTAGCAATATTCCAGCAACATCACGGCGGGGGACACCAGAAATGGGCTTAACACATTCTGCCCATGTAGGGATTCGAACCCGGGTCTTCGGCGTGACGAGCCAACGCTTTAACCATTAGGCTACCCCACCGCCCCGTGTTTACTACACTTGAAGACATACACTTTCTTTCTTAATTCTATTTTTCTACAAACGTTTTTCCAGATAAAATTGATATAATTCATCTGGTAAAGGCTTATTGTTTGTTGTCCAGAGTGATTATATCGTATATGTCACTGTGGATATGAAAAATATATACAGTGTACCCTGGTTATAATGCCACCCGTGTTATAATGCCCCCCTGGATATAATGCCACGATTTTGCAAGAACGGATTTCCTGCCATTATTATACCCTGGTTATAATGCCAAATTGGATATAATGCCATTTGCCAATGGTTTTGGGAACAAAAGTCATTTTCTCCTGGTTATAATGCCAATTACACAGGCTGCATGTAGTATACATACCATAATTGGTTAATTGACCAAACCCATTAATGCGACATGTGTCAATACACTTCCAGTCACCCACAGCAAGAAGACACATGCAGCCTCAAGATGCTATGATTATCCAGTCATTCAAGGCTCATCACAGGAGACATCAGCTTAATCATTTTGTTGATTGCACAGGACCTCGAACTGTCCTACCTGGTTATAATGCCACCCTGGATATAATGCCAAATGGTGGCATTATAACCAGGGTATACTGTACTGTCATAAGTTGAAATTCTATTGCATAAAATCTTCCAGATTATCATTTTAGCATTATCAATGCTGTTCTCTTTTTCTAGGAATCTACATAACAAACTTTGACCATTTCTTGATCTGAGTCTTGGCTTTGCAATTAGTGATTTTGTGTCCATTTGAGACACTGTGTGTAAGTAGTGACCTGTGCCCATCTGAGACAATGTGTGTAAGAAGAGACTTGTGTCCATCTGAGTCACTGTGTGTAAAACGTGATTTGTGTCTATCTGTGACATTGTGTGAAAGAAGCGACTTGTGTCCTTCTGAGAAATTGTGTGTAAGAAGTGATTTGTGTCCATATTAGACATTGAGTGTAAGAAGTGACGCGTGTCTATCTGAGACAATGTGTAAAAAGTGACATGGGCCCATCTGAGACAATGTGTAAAAAGTGACTTGTGTCCATTCGAGACACCGGGTGTAAGAAATGACTTGTGTCCATCTGAGACATTGTGTATAGGAAGTGACCTGTTTCCTTCTGAGACACTGGGCGTAAGCGACTTGTGTCCATCTGAGATACTGTGTTTAAGAAGTGACTTGTGTCTATCTGAGTCACTGTGTGTAAGGAGCGATCTGTGTCCTTCTGAGACATTTTGTGTAATAAGTGACTTGTGTCCATCTGAGACACTGTGTGTCAGAAGTGACTCGTGTCCACCTGAGATAATGTTTGTAAAAAGTGACTTGTGTCCATCTGAGACACTGTCAGTAAGAAATGACTTGAATGACTGAATGAATTGGGTAGGGATGCCAACTGTTCTAAACCTCCATGAGAATATAAACGAACACAAATGCAGACATACGATCAATGAGACGAATAATCTTGTCGAAGGTCTGGGCTTTGATAAAGGCTGTAAGATCGGCACTGCCCTGCTCAGCAGCCATGATGAGTTCACTGAAGAGGAGTTTTTCAGTTGGGGCCATATTGAAGAACTCGTGAGTCTTCTCTATATCCTTCAGGTAGTCAGCGAATTTAGAAGGGTCGGTGTAATCGTGGTGGTGATCGTCGGCCATGACAGCCGCCACTGCTACCACAGCAACAAGTAGAAGGTTCATTGTACTGAGGAAGAAAATGTGTTTCGTTATCGCAATAGAAGCGACAAATCCCTTTGCACATTCATAAGAAATCTCTGCTAAAAGCAGAGTCGATTGTACAATTGTGACTATATCATGAGTATATATTTGTTTCAGTACTATTACAGTATTACAACTGTAAACAAATCTAGTTTGGACCAGACAAGCCAGTGATTGTCACCATGTGATACGATGACAAAGCATGTGTTTATGAATCACCATGGAATAGTGACAAAAACAGGTGTTCGCGAAAAGGTCCTGTCCCACCGGTGGCACCCGTCCTAAACATTTGCAAAGTCTAGTCAATTGTTCACCTGAAATAATGGTACCAGACAAAATAGGGAATTGCATCGCTGATGCATGTAGGGGTCCAGCTTCTGTAATAACATTCAAGGAGTTTCATAATAGATATATAATATATCTATAAGATATATGTTATATACGATAAGATAAAAATAAGATATTTGCACAATAATAAATTGCAGATTGATAACACAGCAGAAAATGATAACAAAATAAGTGAAGAATAAGCAGACTTTAGGATTGGATATGCTTCACACTAACTGCTTGAATACAAACATGTTTAAGTAAACGTAGAGGCATGCATTCTTTGTTGCCTTTATCGACTTCAAATAAATTTATTTATGTTCTCCAAAAATACGGTCTACCTGTTATAATGTTGAATATGATTTCGTTAATGTATTCGTCCGTAACAACATGTAATGTTGGTTTTACTGAGTGTTTTGATTGTCCTATTAGAATACAACAGGGCTATGTATTAAGCCCCATTTTGTTTACCCGTTTTATCAAGGACTTGACTGTCGATATATACATGTCGATGAGCAATACATTTATTCCCTGATTTACATGAACTGTTTCTACTGATGTTTACTGAGTAAGTTTTATTTCTGACCGAAAAAGTGGGCTACAAGAGCAACGAATATTCTGGAAGACCACTATTCAACTTCAAGTTAAATGTTTACCTTTCGAAAACAAACATACACTAAACGCCATAAGAAACGTTACCCTCCTACCTTTATGAATAACTGAAAAACTATCAAAGATATCTTAGAAGGTAGTAGTTTTACAAGAAAGCTTTGTGCAAATCACGAAAAAAAACATTCTAAAATGCATTCATATTTAGGTGAAATGGATCTTTTTCAGAAGAGTTAAATTGTCCTATATTCGTCCATGCCGAAATAAACCAATAACAGTGATTCTGATGTCTAAAGAAAGGTTGAAAAAAAATTCTGCTTTGGGACAATGATAAACCGTTTAAAGTCACCATTTTCAACTATTAAAACATAAAACAACTGTTGTAGAGTGTGTAATATTGTAATATTAGTCTTTTAAAACATTTTCTGCTGATTTGTATTAGTGAAAACAAGTAAAACGTGTCTTTGATATTTTGAAAAAATGTTTAGGAACATCCAAAATTATCTTTGTTAACATTTTTGCTTGCAAAGTAACATTATTCCATTTTCTGTTTACACATAGAAGTATCAATCGCCAAAACGCAGCAATATTCAAGCAGTATTTGCATCCATTTCACATGTATAATGATTCTATAGGGTATAAAGAGAGCCTAGAATACAGGATATGATACACAAGTACGAGAAATATGCCACGATTAACAGCTGAAGAGAGAGAAAGAGCCATTGGGATGTTGCATGTGGGGTCGACATACAATGCCGTTTGCCTCGCCCTCGGATGCCCCCGTATCACGGTTCAGGTTCAGACAGACGGGGTCACCGAAGACAGACCAAGAAGTGGACGTCCACGCACCACAACGCCAGCTGAAGATAGGCACCTCCGTCATTAAGGAAGGAGGGTAACGTTTCTTTTGGCGTTTAGTGTAATTGTAAAATTGGAAATCTTAAACAATGTGAAATATGGTAATTATCGTTATGAAATTGTAGATGTTATTTCAGAATATACGTACCTTGGACTATTGATGACTCCATCATAAAGAGCGGTATCGGATTTGGCGTTAAATTCGCAAAAAGGCATTAATGAATGTTTTCAAATTAGTTTGGACATATGGAAAAGTCCCACTCGAAACAAATATGATTGAAAAATTAAACCCATCTTGGGAATTCAACGATTGCAGGTTAAATCTACGTAACATACCATCTATTAGACTTCCGCGTTAGGCTTACGAAATGTCGGTTCTGTCAAACCAGATTATAAGATATGTACATCCAAGAATGGACAAATATATTAGCATCTATAATTAGATATGCATGTAATACAAATTTTAAATTGAGCAGAGATACAGTTAATCGATTCGACCTTGTGGACATTTGCAACCGACTTTGCTCCTGCTCGAGTTGGATGTACAAGGCTAAAAATACAATTCCTCCAAATGTTCCTTCAAGGGCAGAAACGGACTGAAATGTATTGGTGTTTTTAAAAAAAATTTTATCCTATATCGTGTATTGTACACTTCACGTTTATGGGCCTATGACCTTTCACAATAAACATTATTTTTTAATAATCCGTTTGATAAGAAAGATGTTCTAAGGTACTTGTCACAATGGACACAAGTCAAAACATTGATTACACAACAGCCTCGTTTCCTGTTGACTGGGTTCCGTCCTATTGCGCAACTTAGTACAATGACCAGTCCAGAATTTTGAGACCAATTCATTTAACTGGATACATAAATATTAATCAGTAGTATTTGATACATCTTAGCACTTGTATATTGCAACACTACGCTCCTCATAATCCTTGCAAACATGTCGTGCAGCGAACACTGACAAACGGAAACCTGGATATCGTGGAAATCTCAAAACGAGGCTCTGCCACAAGAAAAGTTTGGCAGTCTGGTACGGACTTGATATGATATCAATCACACATTGTGCGTACAGAAATACACTGAATAAGCGCAAAAAAACACACAACAGGTGTAACCAGTGAGCCAGATGCATTGTGAATCATTTTACGACCTCATCAAACAAGGGCAGTCTGTGACGTCATGCTGCCTACACTTCTCCATAAAATATAGATACATAAAATTAAAATTCATTTGTAAATACCATTTTCTTATGAAACAAGGAATTTGAATTCAGTGTAACCATAGTTGTTTATGATGTCTATATTTACTTTCACACGAGAAAATTCGGATCGGCTGAAAAGTAGGTCATTGTCTGAATAGGTTAATGAGACTCATGTTTCGGTTTGCAAGAATCCAACTCGAAGACGTTGCAACAATCCAGGCATTGTTTTTTTTGTCAAGCACGCCGAATATACGTTTACATTGAATGAAAGGCAAGGTATCTTTTACACAGTTTTCATTATGAAGTGTAAAATCAGTTCGTCTGTACCTGAAAACGGTGCTCCGAAAATTACTATTGCTAATTTGCATTAACCCAAAAATATAAAGAATAATTTCATGTTACAGGGCAACTGGATATTTGTTGCACCAACCAATACATTAAAAATGAGAAAACCATTTCAGAGTTTATACAGTAGGAGAGTAAAAAGTCCAATACCTGTCGTGTTTCACTGCTGGGAAGTCCACTCTACTTTCAGTGGCGCGCTACCCCTATTTAAACTGTGATAAGAAACAGGATAGGCTTCTTGAAGCTCACCTGACCATCTAATGCTGCTTCGAATTCTGGATATAGGGCACAATTTTCGTTTTGATTTTACTCATAAATCTCTGTTTAGGATCATGAGGAATTGCTATTGCCACAAGTGACAGTATCCCAACAATATCAAGGCGGCATAAAACCTCACTCACTCAGTCACTCACTCACCAGTCACTCACCCACCCACTCACCCATACACTCACTCACTTACACCCCCTACACTCACTTACTAAAAACAAGACATGGGGAGGGGTAATTTTTCTGCTTAATTAACCACGCTGGTAATAAGTAATATTCGAACATTTATTACACAATGGTAACCTGCCTCAATAATACTGACAGGCTGAGACTTTACATAAGCCAATCCCAACTCTTATCTAGAAGAACATGTCCTGTCACATATTTTAGTAAAGTCTCAACTTATGTTTCACGAATTCAAGCACCGATAAGATTAGGCAAGGCTGCGAATGTATGAAATGATGTGCGTCATAACATGACCTATATGCATGTATCGTCTATGGAATATCATACGTCGAGCTTACGATCATAGAGTGTTTAGGATGTAATATCAAGTATGTCCTTGTTAAATAGTAAAACTGCTCTTATGCATCAGATAAGACACCTCAGTTTTCATTACAATATGTTGCTAAATCATCTTTGTTAAAAAGTAGGCCTGAATACACACCAAAGTTCAAAAACATGTGAAGTTCTTTGACTGACAGATTGTCATAGCGCTCTGGCTCTATGCAAATAGGAGCAACACTCTTCTATAATGCTTCGGAATATTCTGCACGACACACAGTTATTAACTATCGGTTGGTGGGGAACTTTCCGTTGTTATATACATGTTGAGACCAAGAATCAGTAAATCCAGTTACTTGACTTATAGTAAACTACGCTAATATCGAACTAAAAAGCACCACTTATTTTTGTTCGTTATGATGGTACGTCGTTTTAAGCTTTTCGACTAAATTATACATACCATTAACCAGTTCGTTATAAACGTAGGTTACTGTATACACCAGTCATATAAATAAGACATAAACCCGTTTGTATCACAGTGAGCTGTCATGTTTACTCTAACAAAATCGTCGTGGTTCAAATTCCAGTTCCAGCTCTGTTTATCCTGCATCCGTATTCATGTAGACAGTTCCAACCTTGTACGCAAGCTAGTTTCGTGTGGGAGACAAATAGAGGACATCTACCTATAACAAACATAACAACAACAGCAGCTCTCTTCATACTGCATGTAGTTAAAAGTTCACACATCATTCTGTAACGGGACGGTGGGGTAGCCTAGTGGTAAAGCGTTCGCACGTCACGCCGAAGACCCGGCTCCGATTCCCCACGTGCGTACAATGTGTGAAGCCCATTTCTGGTGTCCCCCGCCATGATATTGCTGGAATATTGCTAAAAGCGGCGTAAAACACAACTCACTCACCCACTCACTCATTCTGTAACATTAATTAGGTTCGTTTTATACATTTCCTTGTTTCATTTCGCTAGGACAATTAAATGTTCGTTGATTCCATTGGACAAGTTTTTAAAAATATTTTACCCTCTGCCCCAAACGGCATTTTATGTACGCTTGAATGTGTTATAACTTTCGCAACTCAAGAAGCTTGAGACATGTAGATAATTTTGGTACTTTTACCATGTTACCCGCAAACTGAATAAACTGTCTGTCTGTTGTTTCCTCAGATAAACGTGACCAATAACCGTCAGTGTTAAATATGTGATCATTTCTGGGCAGACTACACCATAACAATAACAGCGGACGGAATCGAAACCGGATCTTGGCGATGTTTACGCTTGAGTCAGTGATATTCAAGTATTAATTCAGAAGCATCTGAAAAACTGAATCTGGACCAGACAAGAGAACGTCGGGTGAGCTACCGGACCAGGCAAGAGAACGATTGGTGAGCTACTGGACCAGACAAACGAACGATTGGTGAGCTACTGGACCAGACAAGAGAACGATTGGTGAGCTACTGGACCAGACAAGAGAACGATTGGTGAGCTACTGGACCAGACAAACGAATGATTGGTGAGCTACTGGACCAGACAAGCGAACGATTGGTGGGCTACTGGACTGGACCAGACAAGAGAACGTCGGGTGAGCTACTGGGCCAGACAGGAGCACGGTCGGTGAGCTACTGCACCAAACAAGAGAAAGATTGGTGAGTTACTGGACCAGACAAGAGAACGCTTGGTGAGCTACTGGGCCAGACAAGAGAACGATTGGTGAGCTACTGGGCCAGACAAGAAAACGATTGATGAGCTACTGGGCCAGGCAAGAGAACGATTGGTGAGTTACTGGGCCAGACAAGAGAACGATTGGTGAGCTACTGGGCCAGACAAGAGAACGGTCGGTGAGCTACTGCACCAGACAAGAGAAAGATTGGTGAGTTACTGGACCAGACAAGCTACAACGATTGGTGAGCTACAGGGCCAGACAAGGGAACGATTGGTGAGCTACTGGACCAGACAAGCTACAACGACAGGTAAAACCGATGGGGTTTGGTGAAACGTAATTAGGCGTTATCGAGTTATGGTACACTCGACGGATGGAAGTTCATCCCAGATCAGATACAGGTCATTCCTTGAATATTGATGCTCCTGATGTCAATCACGGGATTCCCTGATCCAGCCTTGGTTATTTACAGATCTAACAGGACTATAATATTGCTGACTATGGCGTTAAACAAGCGAACAAATAAACAAGAGGATCTGACCAAGTCTCATTAGGGAACAGTTCCTTGCCATTCCTCATGCGTCTACACTGGAAGTCAGCCAGTTCGGGGTCATCAGTCCTGGAGGCACCTACCATGAAATTACTCCGTCCCCACGGATATTTAACCCTGTTATTTGGTCATTCCGTCTACTTCAATTTTTTACGGTTTCGTCTGCATTAATGCTTCCCCACTCCCCCTCAAATACGTTGGGTAAATTTTCTTTTCAAATTTAGATACTTAAATAAATGATTAAATTTTAAATACAATGGCATGAGGCAGTGTTATTCATTGTGCAAGAATGTGATACATTGAACCTGTTGCAATTGGTTAGGGTGCAGTGGTATGTTCAATAATTAGACTTATGCTATATTTAGACAGATTTCTGAAATGTACCCCAACCCTCCTATGATGCAGAATACATTATAGAAAGATCTGGCAGCTTTTTGTGATATAACAGGGGAGTTAACTCTTGCCACGCATCTCGCATTACATCTCAAGCCACAAGAAGACCAACATTTTGTGTGATTCTATTCCCTGCCTACACCCATATTTTGAATCTGGAATACTGTTCCTGATAGGTGAATATTACACTCGGTGTTTTTATCGGTACAGCCACTGGTCTTGCATTATATTATATTTTGAATCTGGAATACTGTTCATGATAGGAGAGTATTACACTCGGTGTCCTAATCGGTACAGCCACTGGTCTTGTATTATATTACCTATGACTTGTAATGCCACTCTATTTTGTACTGCCATTGTAATACCTGGGTACTGATTTGTAGATTTTAGAATAATTTGTTTGTTTCTAACACGCTTTCAAATAAATAAACGTGTCTTTGTCTGATTGTGTCATCATTTCCTCGTTTGTCACGAAAATTTCAGCAAAGTTACTTTTTCGCACTTGGCAATTATAAAATTGTGCATTGGACTGTTATTCCAACTTTCACAATGTATTTGTTCATTGCAACCACCAGCTAGACGTTGACGAATCTCCTTGGTCTGGACCAGACAGCCACGTCTGTCAAGTTCAGGTCTGTATCACCTGAAATGATCGCTAGGTTGACCTGATATCAACACATTCATGGATTTATCAGTGACTTGTCTTTTTGATCCTTTGTAGATCTGGATTTGTTTCTGTAGACGATAATGCAGACGAACAAGATCGTCATTTCTTTGACCACATTGAGGGTCGCTTTTATGTATCAATGATGTATGGATGACCTGCTCTTTAAAACGAAATGTTGTTCCTGATAGTGGAGAAAAAAATTAAAAGCCACAGTGACAACACACTTTTCTACACCCTCACGAAGTTGCCACATTTGATTAGATAAATATGGACCATAACCGACCTTTCAGGCGGTAGTAAAGCAGATTCCTTAAAGAGAAGTGGAATCTCTAGTTTTGCCAAGGTTTTGCCAGACAATCAAGTCATTTTTGGTCGTTTAGAAAGACTCCCACTTCTACATGCAAATGGCTATGTCTTCACAATAAAAATCTCCTTTATTTGGCTAGCATGCTGGAGACTGCCATTGGTCTATCAGGAATTCCCGAAAACTGAAAGAACAACAGTTTGCTCAGTCGGATACATGTATTTCTGTTTTGCCTCGATAGAGGCGTGGGGTCCAGCCTTCACTCTTCACTCAGTAAACTCAGGTTTGAGATCCCTCTAGTGTACATTGGGTGATGACCAGGCAACGGAATACGATCATTCCTGTGTTGTTACGAACACAAACAATGAACATGTTTTATGGTAATATTTATAAGTTGGCGCATCAGCGACGTGACTTGTACCATCTGGTGAACAAATGATTTATGTGTCTTTGTGAAGGATGCCACGCGAGTGAGTGAGTTAAAATTTAACGTCACCTCGGCAATATTTCATTTATAGTGAGATAGGTTGTACATACCCAATAAATACAAGCAGTTAAATAACCAGTCATCGACGGACTGTAAAATAACTAGAGAATCATAAAAAGAGTTAAAACTAGCTAGCATATATTTTTAAAAGTACAACACTATTTTAGACAATACAATGTAAAAATGGGCTATTGATCGCCAACAGGATGCCACGCGATCACCTGGCATCATCACTAATTGATAGTGATTCACTAATGACTGAACATGTAGCCAGAACCGTGCAATACGTTTCTTTTAGCAGGATATCTTATGGTTGTGAAAAGGGCTTTATCGCTTTAATAACCTTGGCCCGATAGGTAGACGTGCCACCCAGGCTGACTACACAATCCAAGCAACTTTTAGGCCCCGTTTCACAAACCCAAGGACCAATTCGCTGATGGGTAAATATATGCAAGACTTAAATATACCACTTGTGTTTCATAACTAGTGCCCAGTCGGAGCAGGACCGAAACTTTTGGACCCATCCAACTTCACTCTGGTCAACTTGATATGTCTTGTCTCTTTTATACCTTAAGATATATGTACTGTGTATTGTGACTGTGTTTTTCTGATGAAATGATAAACGTAAAAGCAATACAGACATTACCCACATTTTATTCACAACTGGCAATGGTGTATCTGCAAAGAAAATAGTTACACGAATTACACACTTGAATAAACATTCATTGATAATATACTTGCAAACAACCAACTCCTGCAGAAGGCCTTCCAGTTTCAATTATAGTTTAATCCTCCATATAATGTTCACATATTTAAATGACATTGCACCAGTATGAAAGAGGCACGGATATTGCTCAGAATATGAACCCTAAACATTTTATCAGTAAGTTTGTTAATTTTATTCCAAAAGCCTACTGCAGTGTGATATCATGTGACGTCACAATCGACGTTTATTCAACAATAGTCGAAATGAGCCGGGGCTAGTTCCACAAAACAATCACCATGTTACGATGCTCGAAACTGTCTTTATAGGTTTACCACAGCCGTAGCGCTCTGATCGTTTTGTGGAAAGTTTTCCTAAATCAGAAAACCACTAATAAAATCTTGCTAATAAAATTACTGTGGGTAGGACAGACAGAAGCATGTAACTCCCAATCACAGAATAACTCCCTTGTCATTTTGAAAAGGCTCCTGTCACAAGAAACCAAATCTCTAGGACGGAAAATCCGTAATTACCTGTCAATTGTCAGATATATCCTTAATACTATTACCATCGGAAAATGTTGATCTGTATATGTTACAGTCTGGTTCACCCCATGACTGTGCTGACAACTACTGGAGCAGCTGTGCTGACAACTACTGGAGCAGCTGTGCTGACAACTACTGGAGCAGCTGTGCTGACAACGACTGGAAGAGATGTGACAACGATGGTGCCGACGGTAGTTTCCGTCATCTTAGCCTCCATTTCCAGATGCTGGAATACGGCAAAGATTAACTTAAAATGGATGCAGACTTTGGAAAATACACAGCCCCATCAAATCTACTTTCTTTCTCTTCCAATTCATGTTTCTTTTTCTTCCAGTGCCTTGGGCGTATTTGGAGTCTAATGAAACAGACAAAATGAACCGTAAGAGTTTTATTTGATTACGCCTTTGCAGTAAATCTACAGTTTCTTTGCGGAATTTTCAAGATTGCACTCAGGTACTTTTACGTTCTACTTGGCATGAAATGAATGATTTTGTGTTCACGTGTTAGGAAACAATAATCTGGCTGACTGAATTGAAGGAAGGAAGGAAAGTGTCTATGATAATGTAACAACTGATGTACGATTTTTAGGATTCTCTATCGTGAGTTTGTTAGTTTGGATTACCCTAATGATCAGCTGATCAAAGCCGTGAACTTCATCGTCATCAATTTCTGCAAAAAGAAATAAGAAATACAATCAATGACAGTCTCCTTCAATGCACACATTGGTTGGGAAGCAGTTCCGGACTGACTAATGGATGGAGGCTTCAGTGAGCACAACAGTAAAGAGCTACGGGAGGAGGTTTCAGATAGTGCAGTAGAGAGAGCAACTGTTGGATGTCCCGGGAAGCAATACACGGAGAGGCAGGAGTATGACATTCCGGGTAATACTATATTGAAGACCAACGAGATGAGGTTCTGGATTTCCCTCTTCAGTTAAGTGATGGTTGGAGATTCTGGCGAGAAGAAGTGAAGAGGTGACAATACTCTGGAAAAACCCAAACCCTTTCTAAACTCAACCCCGTCCATAGTCATTTGAAATCACTTCTCAAAGCAGAGTCGAATGTACGGTTCCAGCTTCATTAAGAGCGAGTGTTTATGGACTGTATTTTGTGGGAGAAAGCTTTGTTGAGATCTTGAATGTTGTAACTCTGATGAAATCTTCATGGAAATAGAGACAAGGCTTGATATCCTGGCATACTGCTGGGCACTTGTACTAAGTTCTCTGATAAAAAAGTGGTAGCAGTTTGAAACCAAATGAACGTTCAGCAACTTTCATAACATTTGCTCCTGGATGAAAAGGTGTTTGTACAGGAACATAGAGATACATGATATTCCTGTCCACAGTACGCGGTTGTTGTGGATTATATACATACGTGACATAAGGTCCAGGACAGCTGCGTAGCCCTTCTGGTCAATGTACTGGGTGAGGGTATTGTGTTCAGCAGCGTACAAGATCTCCAAGAACACCTGCATGTCGGCGTCAGAGAGATCGTCCTCAATCTTGTGTGCAAGGTGAAGTTCGTTCAGGAAGTTGAACAGGTCGGAGCCACTCTGTCGCTTCTGATTAAAGAAAACACACGTCTGTAGGTTTTACACGTTTTAGTTAAGGGTCTGTTTCAGATCGGGGCCCAGATCTATAAATGCGCCACGAACAATGGCGCTCTTTGTTAAGTATTTCCGTTATAGCAACGTGTTTCCTCACATCTCCCTGTCCCACGTGTGTACTTATAACACACTAACGTTTAGTAAGAACATAAAAGTAATCTCTAGTCCACCATACGAAATATGCGAAGAATTACTGAACGAGTTCTAACTGTTAGATACTTCTTTCTTTTAAGTTACGGATTATGTTTATCTATCAAAAAGGAATAGCTGTTAGATATACGTTTTTTTAGCGTGATATATATTTCTGTCATAGACATGAACCACCACATCCCTGTCTCAGAGATGAGTCACAGTCCTTTATTTAATTAAGGACTGATTATTTACAGAAAGTATGTTAGCCAAGTGGAATAATGTCATATGGATTCTGAAAAACACAAAATATTCACCCCTAGCTCAAATTTGACTTTGTATCCCACATGACATAGGTAGGAATATACTTAAGACCTTGATCAATTGGGCTTTTGTCTCAAAATGTAGTGAAGTATAAAGTTACTTCTATACCTTCGGGGATTCAGGAAAATTTGTAGCATAGCACTCATGGGTGCAATGTGTGAAGCCCATTTCTGGTGTCACCCACGGCGATATTGCTGGAATATTGCTAAAAGTGTTGTAAAGCTAACCCCACTTACTCACTCTCTACATACTAATCGGAATTGGACAAGTAAACAAGAGTCATCAGAAGTTGACATATCCCCCGGCCCCAACATATTTGAAATGACAAATCATCTGTGACTTAAAGTTTTTTTTGAAATTCAAATCGTTTCCATGGAAATCATGAAAAAAATAATTGCCAAAAATCTGTAAATAGAAAAAGGCACCACTTGAAGATCTGCCTTAAAACATCTGCCAAGTTCTGTTCAAAGATGTTGAACGGTTTTTGAGTTGTGCTCCAGAAACGAAGCCCACCCCTCCCTTTAAGACTAAGTCCGAATCGTTTCCATGGAAACCGAGAAAAATAAAAATGACATAAATCTGTAAATAGCAAAAGGCATCACTTCAAGATCTGTCTCATATATCTCCCAAGTACAGTTGAAAGATATTGAACGGTTTTCAAGTTGTGCTCCTTAAACGAAACCTACCCCCTCCCTTTTGAGACTAAGAATACAAATGCCAAAAATCTGTAAAGAGCAAAAGGCACCAATTTGGGCTCTGCCTCACATATCTGCCAAGTTTTGTTGAAAGATATTAAGAAGTTTTCGAACTGTGCTCCGGAAACGAAACCCACCCCTCCTTTTTGAGACTAAGTCCGAATCGTTTCCATGGAAACCCAGAAAATATTAAATCACAAAAAATCTGTAAGTAGCAAAAGGCACCACTTTGGGTTCTGTTTGATATATCTACCAAGTTTTGCAGAAAAATACTGAACGGTTTCTGAGTTATGCTCCGGAAACGAAGCCCAACCCTCCCTTTAAGACTGAGTCCAAAACGTTTCCACGGAAACTGAGAAAAATAAAAAGGCCAAAAATCTGTAAATAGCAAAAGGCACCACCGTAGGTTCTGTTTGATATATTTACAATTTTTTGTTGAAAAATATCGAATGGCTTGGAGTTACAAAAATTATTACGGACGGACGGACAGACGGACGAGGCGACGACTATATCCCCCCCCCCGCTTACATGCCGGGGTATAAAAAGGGTATAAAAAAGGGTTGGGTAAGACGTTTAACACACGCATTAGGAATAGGGATGATCTGATATCAATAACAGCTAATTACCTTCCACTGATTTACCCTGTGAACACATAGAAGATTAGTGAGACCACACCATCTGTTTTCCCTATTTGTTACAGTTTAGAAATTGCCGTGACAAAAGGTTTGTGAGTCACCTTTAAACCAGCAAAATAAAATACAGACATGTCTATAGTATTCAATAATATATTGAATAAAGAATGAACAAGGTTACAATGAATGATAGTATAGATAGCTGATTCAATACTATCGGGTCACATATCTGAAATATTAACTAAATGTCTATAGTTACCGGAGTCTTTACTCTTGTCGATGTACTGATTGAAGAATGTTGAAACTGACAATCAATGACAGTCAATGGTCTTCAAACGTCAATGTTATCAGACAGATGTGCGTAAATCCAAAGCAGTCCTCAAAGTCGTGTCGAACATCTCAACAACCAATCAACATATACCTATTACACAATCCTCGAATTCTCTAGCAGCAGCTACATCTCACTACAATCCTTCCAGAACTTTCCACAAGAACGCCAAAAGACCGGAGGCAACAAACAACCAAAGGTAGGCTACTCCAGCTTACTCTTAACAGGTGAAATTACACAGCTCAAGTTCAAGATGCGAGTTCAAATCACACCCAGTGCTTCAAACTTTTGTGACCTATAATAACAAAAAGTTAATTAATGTGACCTTAACATTAACAAGAACACCTTCTCATAACGCTATACAGATCTATGTACGAAGAAAAAGATGATTGGTTGGTTTGTTGTTTAACGCAGCACTCAGCAATATTCCAGCGATATCTGGACTTGATAATCCTGTGATCAATAGCATGAGCATTGACCTTCGCAATTGGTAAACGATGACATGTAACACCACCCGATCCCGTCTGTTGCCTCTTACGACAACCATGGGTTACTGTAGACTAATTTTAACCCAGATCTGCACCGGTTCATAACGATAAAGACTGACAGAATACGATCTGCAAGATTGTCTGAAAGTGGGAAGGATTTCAGCGTTCCAGTACTCAACCTCCCCAGCTATATATGTTATATCCAGCAAGTGTCCCAGCAACTACAGGTGTCTACATGGCACAGAATTTGTGGAAAAATCAAGCAGGTTCTTTCTGCCAAACTTTAACTAGGCTGTCATATGCATTTGCCAAGAAGGGTTACAGGGTAAATACAGTTTTCTAAAATTTTATAGTACACATGCAGAGTAAATATCCAAACTCAGCGTATCAGTGACAAAAGGATGCAATTCCCTATTTTAAACCATATGTTCTTTTTCGGATAAACAATTATCATACACTTTCCATGTGTTTGTACAGAGTATCGACCCTTGGACAGGGTTCTTCATCCTATTGCGAACACCTGTTATCATCACTATTTGATAATGATTTACGAACGGTTGCTCATGATAAAGTAGGCATCGTACAGACGTGATTTCTTATGATTTTTGAAAAGGCTTTGCTGCTTTTTGTCACATACTGCAGTATATTTATCCTTTCATGACTGATTGAAAACAGGACTAAGGTTCACACTTACCCCGAATATGCTTCCTCCCGTCAGATGCTGAAACAGAAGAACAGTAGTAGTAGTGGTGGTAGTAGTAGTAGTGGTAGTAGGGGTAGTAGTAGTAGTAGCAGTAGTTGTAGTAGTAGTAATGGTGGTGGTGATTGGTGATGGTGGTAGTAGGAGGAGGAAGAGGAGGAGGAAGAAGAAGAGGAGGAGGAGGTGCAGTCAAATACACACGTTTGCAGTTGTTAAGTTGATGCGAGTTTATATGATTAATAAGCATCACTATACTTACAGCGGCAAGGTAACCTTCAAAGTGGGGAATGTCGTCCTTGTCAAGATCTGAAGATATAGGAATCATATGTGCCACATGGATGTTGGAAGCGAGTATAAAGATAAGGGTTGTTATACCTGCCAGGATGTCAGATTCTTTAATATTTGTGAATACTATACCAGTATATATTGATTTATATAAGCTTTTTAATGATGACATATTATGCCCCAAAGGTTATATATGGGGGATAAAATATCTTGTTTCATAACGTGTTAATACACTTGTAGACATACACTTTCTTTCTTAATTTCTATTTTTCCATAAACGTTTTTCGAGATGAAATTGATATAATTGATCTGGTTTGTCCCCCAGAATCATTATATCGTATATGTCAGTGTGTATATGAAACATAGATACCGTCATAAGTTCAGATTATCATTTCAGTATTATCAGACTATTTCTTGATCTGAGTCTTGGCTCTGCATTTAGTGACTTGTGCCCATTTGAGTAGGAGTGAGTAAATAGAGACTTACGTTCATTTGTGAAAGTGTGTGTGTAAGAAGTGACTTGTGTCCATCTGAGAGACTGTGTGTAAGAAGTGACGTGTGTCCATCTGAGAGAGAGAGTGTGTGTAAGAAGTAAATTGTGTACACCTGAGAGACTGTGCGTAAGAAGTGACGTGTGTCCATCTGACAGACTGTGTGTAAGAAGTGACGTGTGTCCATCTGAAAGACTGTGTGTAAGAAGTGACGTGTGTCCACCTGAGAGAATGTATGTAAGAAGTGACACGTGTCCATCTGAGAGAATGTGTGTAAGAAGTGACTTCTGTCCACCTGAGAGACTGTGTAAGAAGTGACACGTGTCCATCTGAGTGACTGTGTGTAAGAAGTGACTTGTGTCCATCTGAGAGACTGTGTGTAAGAAGTGACTTGTGTCCATCCTAGAGACTGTGTGTAAGAAGTGACACGTGTCCACCTGAGAGACTGTGTAAGAAGTGACACGTGTCCATCTGAGTGACTGTGTGTAAGAAGTGACGTGTGTCCACCTGAGGAACTGTGTGTAAGAAGTGACGTGTGTCCATCTGAGAGACTGTGTGTAAGAAGTCACGTGTGTCCATCTGAGTGACTGTGTGTAAGAAGTGACGTGTGTCCATCTGAGAGAATGTGTGTAATAAGCGCGCGTGTGTGCGTTTGTGTGTGTGTGTAGTTTGTACATAATTCCAATCCAAAGGAGGGATCGGTGTACTCCATACAAGGTATCGCAAATGACTGAAAGAACTGGTTAGGGATACCAACTGTTCTAAAGCTCCATGAGAATGGAAACGAACACAAATATAGACATACGATCAATGAGACGAATAATCTTGTCGAAGGTCTGGGCTTTGATAAAGGCTGTAAGATCGGCACTGCCCTTCTCGGCAGCCATGATGAGTTCACTGTAGAGGAGCTTTTCAGTTGGGTTCATACTGAAGAATTCGTGACTTTGCTCTATATCCTTCAGGTAGTCAGCGAATTTATAGGAGTCGGTGTAGTCGTGATGGTGATCGTGGTGATGATCGTCGGCCATGACAGCCGTCACTGCTACCACAGCAACAAGTAGAAGCTTCATTGCACTAAGGAAGAAAATGAATTTCGTTAAAGGCAGAGTCGAGTGTACAGCTGTGACCATATCATAAGCATACATATGCTTCAGCAGTATTACAGCTGCATGATGTCTGAAATCGAGTCTGGACCAGACAAGCCAATGATTGTCACCATGTGATACGATGACAGAGCATGTGTTTATGAAATCACTTTGAAATAGCGATGATACCAGGTGTTCGCGAAAAGGTAAGCGTATCCTGCCCCACCCGTGGCACCCGTCTTATACATATGGAAAGTCAAGTCCGTTGTTCACCAGAAATAATTCGGGAACGTAAGGTACAAATCAAAATAGGGAATTGCATCGGACATCATTTTGGTAGCAAATTTCGAAATGTCCTCCACATAGTTTTTTTTTGAAAACATTACTATTGCCTTGAATATTGTAACCTCGGTCAAACAACTTCTGAGCAAGAATGATATGACGCTCTTTGAAATCTTGGTGAAAAGGACATGCTCAATTGTATCTCAAAGGTTGTGAAATGTAAACACCAAAGGCTGGGGCTATTGCTCGACATGAAGGGAAAGTTGACTATTGGGATGTTGAAATCATCCCTCTCTGTCCTACAGTCTTGTGGAGAGGTTTTGTCTCTCTGAATCTGTATGTATAGATCTAAATATGAAACGGTTGAGGCAGTCTCACTGTCTTGTCACCTTAATTTAAGGTGGGTAAGTTCAGGTGGGTAAATCAGTGGAAGGGAATTGTCTATTTGATGATTATTGAACGATATCAATTCATCCATAAACCTAAATCTTAAGTTAAACTACTTAAGATAATTACCCTGGTTTGATTTTGCCAACCCAAGCAGAAATTTTGTTTCATATGCATAAAGAAACATATCCGAAAGGATGGGAGCACAATTGGTGCCCATGGGTATGGCTAAATGTTTTACCCCCCAATTACACAAATATGTTATCAATGAAAAACTTCTTTGAGAGGCATTTTTAGAAATTGTATAGACAAAGGAAAACCAAGTTTTATTGATAGTCAACTTCTTTATTGTAATGAGTGGGACGTTTCGGTGTAGGTACTAACAGCGTTATCCCTTACTTGATAACGGTGTTAGTACCTACACCGACGTCGCACTCATGGCACTTACTACCTGCACAATATGTGCACCCTGAACAAACATTTTACGTCTGGAACGGTATGCAGGGGTCGAGCGTTCTGTGATAGATGGCATTCTGATCTGAACTGATCTGTGCCACTGACTTGATAAATATCAGTATTGATAATTATGTATCTACACTTTCACTTGCTTTGCTACATGCTGCCTCTATATTTATGCGGAATTCTAGGGCTAGAGACACTTCAAAGGTAAAGGTATGATACAGAATGTGACTATAGTAATCCAGGGGGCCCGCGAGCACTCAGACACGGTACAGGCACTGTGAAGTGTCTTCATAATAGATATATATATATATATATACACACTTTATAATAGATATATAGTACATCTATAAGATATATGACACCCCGTGAAGAGCCACCTCCTCGTGGTGGGTGTTGGGTAACGCTAAGCGCTCTTCAAGCCCCCGTATATACCCGGGGGCATATTTGGTCCACAGCACCCCATTGCTGGCCTTAGGGCGAATTTAGCAACCTGTTTGCCGTGGGTTGCGCCCCTGTGTCGGTGGAGGACGGGATTCTGGTGGTTGAGGGCACTGGTTTCAGGAACAGTGTTCCTTTGTCAAACACACCACTTCGGACCTTACTTCACCTAGACGGGTGGTTGAATGGGCCCGGTTCAATCAATCGGCTGGTCATGCCGAGCCCTGAGCACTAAATTTCATTGCTCTATTATTATTTGGCTTGGTTCTATTTGGAAACAATATTGACATGTTTTTGTTTTTGTGTATTTACTATACGTTATATGGATTTTCAAAATTGTGAAATTTTGCCTAGATGCTGGTGTCAGAAGGCGGTGGCTCATGGGCCAATCTGGTGGAAAAATTAATTTTTAGTTTTTCTGCTTGAGTATATCATCCGAGTATCCTTGGTGCTGCAAGTCGGAGACCCGCTTGTTTTTAGCATTGTCCTTGTGATACTCCGTGGTGGGTGGGGAGCTCGGATAATGAAGTCTAAACACTAACCATGGCTTATGAAACCCCCACAAAAAAAAGCAAACGTCCTCTTGAAAAATGATCCTGATGACAACGACCTCAGATTGCCCAAACAAATTGATTACTGGCCCCGTTTTGTTGTCATTGACACCAAAGATAACACACCATTGAAGTTAAACCCTTTTGCTGTGTCTAAGGGTATCCAAGGCATTGCCGGCGATGTAAAGAACATTAAAAGATTACGTTCTGGTTCGCTGTTGATTGAGTGCAGCAAAAGACAACAGTCCACCAACCTGTTGAACACTGACACTTTTGTTGGCATTCCGTTTACCGTCACGGCCCACAAAACACTTAACACGAGCAAGGGAATCGATTGCAGGCTGACATGTCGGAACTTGATATCGTCTCCGAGATGGAGGATCAGGGTGTACTATATGTTAAACGTTTCTCAACACGTAAAAATGATACCACCATTAAAACCAACACATATCTGTTTTCCTTTTCTTTACCTAATGCTCCAAAATCACCGAAGGCAGGTTATTGTAACCTCAATGTTGAGACATACATTCCAAACCCTCTTAGGTGCTTCAAATGTCAAAAGTCTCAACAAGATCTCGTTAAACCCAAAAGTAAAAAGCCAGATTCTTCAAAAAACTCAGTGGCAGAGCCCCAAATTCAAATATTCAACAAATATGGATCTCTTGAGGATATGGACGTGTCCGAAAACGTCCGTTGTAGGGCACACAGCTTGTCGCCCATCAAAAAGTGCGGGGTAGATCCCCAATAAATCCCCCCAATAGATAGGTTATCAGAATAATAGTATACAATGGAATTGCAGAGGACTCAAAACTAATTTCAATGAATTGCAGCTTTTAGTCCAGGATTTAACACCATCAGCTTTCTGTCTGCAGGAGACATATTTAAAACAGACAGACACCTTTGACCTGCGTGATTACAAGGCATATCATTGTTTTTCACCTCCGGGTGACAGGGCCACTGGAGGATCTTCCATCCCAGTCAAACAGAACGTTATCCATATCCCTGTTGCACTTACTACTAATCTTCAGGCTGTTGCAGTGCGACTAACTTTGCACGTTGCGTTTACATTATGTTCTCTCTACATATCTCCTTCTTCAACGTTTCACAAAACTGATCTTCAAGCTCTTTGTGACCAACTCTCGAAGCCCTGTATTATTATGGGAGATTTAAATGGGCACAACCCACTCTGGGGTAGTGCAAATACAAACGCTAAAGGTAAATTACTGGAGGAGTTTTGTTCAGATAATGATTTATGTATTTATAATGATGGTTCCAACACATATTTACACCCCGGTACAGGAACCTATTCTGCTCTAGACTTGTCAGTCACAAATTCAGAACTACTAAATGAATTTGAATGGTCAGCCCACGATGACCTCTGTGGAAGTGACAATTTTCCTACTATACTAAAATCTGTAACCCCATCTGATGTACCTCCATCATCAAGGCGGAATTTTAAAAAAGGCTAACTGGGCTTTATATGAAACACTGTGTGCTACAAAACTTAAACCTGAACTTTTTATTGACGTTCCTGATGCTATCAACTGTTTTTGATGAACTGAATACCATAGCTGATGAGTGTATACCACAGTCCTCTGCAATTCCACATATCCGAAAACCATGGTTCAAAGATGAGTGCAAACAAGCTAGCAAGGCAAGGAAAAAAGCAGAACATTATTTCCGTTGCCATCCTATGGTGCATAATTTAAATAAATTTAAAATGTTAAATTCTAAAGCGCGGCGTACCTTTAAACAGAATAAATGCCAATCTTGGCAAAATTATGTATCCAAAATAAATTGTCGAACGCCCATGTCCAAGGTATGGAACATGGTCCAGAAAATTAAAGGTAAAGGTAACAAATCTAGTGTCCATCATCTTAAACATGGAGATCAATTACTTATCAATAAAATAGATATTGCGAATAAACTTGGTGAAACTCTCACTCAACACTCTTCCTCTTCTAATTATGTGCCTAAATTCCAACAATATCAAAAACAACAAGAAAGGAAAACTATTAATTTCAATTCAGATAATGGGGAAGATTATAGTGAAACATTTTCTATTTATGAACTCCATACTGCTCTTGAGCATTATCAACTCCTGAAGCACTTACCAGAATCATGTTTAGAGACGCTCTTACACATTTTTGATGATATTTGGACGTCAGGGAAATTTCCTTCCTCATGACGTGACGCCATAGTAGTACCAATACCTAAACCTGGACGTGATCATATGGATCCGTCCAATTATCGACCGATTTCACTATCTAGCTGTGTTTGCAAAACCATGGAACGCATGATAAATAATCGACTTGTTTGGTACTTGGAAACAAATAACCTTATAACAGATATACAATGTGGTTTCCGTAAAAACAGAAGTACTGTCGATCACCTAGTGCGTATGGAATCATTTGTTAAAAACGCTCTAATTAATAAGCAACACGCTGTGCCTATCTTTTTTTATCTTGAAAAAGCATATGACACGACGTGGAAATATGGCATTTTAAAAGATTTACATTGCTTCAGATTGCGAGGCCGTTGGCCTCAATTGATAGCTAACTTTTTAAATGACAGACAATTTCAAGTCCGCGTGGGTTCTACCCTGTCTGATCATTACAATCAGGATCAGGGTGTCCCACAAGGCAGTATTTTGTCTGTCACTTTATTTAGCATTAAGATCAACAGTTTATCCAAGGTTTTAAATGATTCAATCGATGGATCACTTTTTGTGGATGATTTTAATATTTCTTGTCGTGGTAAAAATATGCATACTATTGAACAGCAACTGCAGTTGTGTTTAAACAAAATAGATAAATGGTGTCTTAGATTTCCGCGTAATGTTTACGTAATGTCAGTTAATTTTTATTCAGTTGGTATACAGAACTGGGAAACGTTAGACATGTTAGACATACCTCATGTTTAGTTCAGGTCTTGGTTATGCTTGGGTCTACCAAGACGTTGGATGTACAAATAGTTTTCTTTAAAACTTCAAACCAGACTGAAAGATCTATGCACATTCACGAATGGACAAATATATTAGCATCTAGAACTAAATATGCATGCTATGCAAATTATAAATTAGCCTTGAGGCGGGGATATATTTAACCAATTAGACCAATTCGCAACCCACTTTGCTCGTGCTCGAGTTGGGTGTACAAGGCTAAATGTTAAAATCTAAAGTAATATTCCTTCAAATGTTCCTTCAAGGGCAGAAACGGACTGAAATGAAATGCTATGTATTTAAAAAAATATCATGTATATTGTGTCCTTTGCACCTTTACCGGCCTATGACCTTTCATGCAATAAACATTTGAAATTAAATAATCCTTTTGATAAGAAAGAAGTCTGAGGTACCTGAATGCATCTCATCGGACTGCAAGAATCCAACTCGAAGACGATATCACGATCTAGGCAATTTTAGTTCTTGTCTAGCACGACAAATAGACGTTTATACTTAATGAACGGCAAAGTATCTTTTACACAGCTTTCCTTATGAAGTGTGAAAAATCAGTGCGCCTTACCTGAAAACGGTGCTCCAAAAATCCACAATATATAGTACTATTGTAAATTTGCGTTAACCCAAAAAATATCAAGAATAATTTCATATTACAGGGCAACTGGATATTGGTTTCACCAAACAATACATTATAATGAGAAAGAAAAAAACAGTTTAGATTTTACACAGTAGGAGAGTAAGAAGCCCAATACCTGTCGTGTTTCACTGCTGGGAAGACTACTCTACCTTCAGTCACTCGCTCCCCCTATTTATACTATGATAAGAAACAGGATAGGCTTCTGGAAGCTCACCTGACCATCTAACGCTGGTTCGAATTCTTGATACAGGGCACATGTTTCGTTTCGATTTTATTGTTAAATCTCTGTTTATGAGGAATGTAATTGGCACAAGTGTCAGTATCGCAACAATATCAAGGTGGCATAAAACCTTACTCACTCACTCACTCTCACAAAAATACCCACCCAGCGCTCACTCACTCACACATTCATTCACTCACCCACCCACACACTCACTCACTCACTCACACACTCACTCACCCGCCCACTCGGGCACCCATTCGACCACCCAATCACTCCTTATAAAGAGACATTGGGATAGGTAATTATTCAGCGTATTCAACCACGCTGGTATTTAATATTCGAACCTTTATTGCATAAATGTAACTTCGTACCGTCACAATAATGCTGACTGGCTGAGACTTGACGTCAGCCAATCCCAACTGTTATCTAGAAGAACATGTCCTGTCACATATTTTAGTAAAGTTTCAGTTTATGTACAACAATTTAAACACAGATAAGATTAGGCAAGGAGGCGAATATATGATGTGCGTCACACCATGACCTATATGCATGTATTGTCTACGGAATACACAGATAAGATTAGGCAAGGCGACGAATATATGATGTGCGTCACACCATGACCTATATGCATGTATTGTCTATGGAATACACAGATAAGATTAGGCAAGGCGGCGAATATATGATGTGCGTCACACCATGACCTATATGCATGTATTGTCTATGGAATACACAGATAAGATTAGGCAAGGAGGCGAATATATGATGTGCGTCACACCATGACCTATATGCATGTATTGTCTATGGAATATTGTCTACAGATAAGATTAGGCAAGGCGGCGAATATATGATGTGCGTCACACCATGACATATATATATGTATGTATTGAATCTAAGATCAGGCAAGGCAACGAATATATGATGTGCGTCACACCATGATATGCATGTATTGTCTATGGAATACAAGATAAGATCAGGCAAGGAGGAATATATGATGTGCGTCACACCATGACCTATATGCATGTATTGTCTATGGAATACACAGATAAGATTAGGCATATATGATGTGCGTCACACCATGACATATATATCAGCGCAAGGAGGCAAATATATGATGTGCGTCATGACCTATATGCACAGATAAGACTAGGCAAGGAGGCGAATATATGATGTGCGTCACACCATGACCTATATGCATGTATTGTCTATGGAATACACAGATAAGATTAGGCAAGGAGGCGAATATATGATGTGCGTCACACCATGACCTATATGCATGTATTGTCTATGGAATACACAGATAAGATCAGGCAAGGAGGCGAATATATGATGTGCGTCACACCATGACCTATATGCATGTATTGTCTATGGAATACACAGATAAGATTAGGCAAGGAGGCGAATATATGATGTGCGTCACACCATGACCTATATGCATGTATTGTCTAATGGAATACACAGATAAGATTAGGCAGATAAGAAGGCAAGGAGGCGAATATATGATGTGCGTCACACCATGACCTATATGCATGTATTGTCTATGGAATCACACCAGATATGTAGATTAGGCAAGGAGGCGAATATATGATGTGCGTCACACCATGACCTATATGCATGTATTGTCTATGGAATACACAGATAAGATTAGGCAAGGCGGCGAATATATGATGTGCGTCACACCATGACCTATATGCATGTATTGTCTATGGAATACACAGATAAGATTAGGCAAGGCGACGAATATATGATGTGCGTCACACCATGACTATATATATGCATGTATTGTCTATGGAATACACAGACCTAGGTTATGCAAGGTACGAATATATGATGTGCGTCACACCATGACCTATATGCATGTATTGTCTATGGAATACACAGATAAGGTTAGGCAAGGCGGATATATGATTTGCGTCACACCACGAATATATGATGTGCGTCACACCATGACCTATATGCATGTATTGTCTATGGAATACACAGATAAGATTAGGCAAACGAATATATGATGTGCGATGACCTATATATGTATTGTCTATGGAATACACAGATAAGAGTAGGCAAGGCGACGGATATATGATTTGCGTCACACCATGACCTATATGCATGTATTGTCTATGGAATACACAGATAAGATTAGGCAAGGCGACGAATATATGATGTGCGTCACACCATGACCTATATGCATGTATTGTCTACGGAATACCGCACGTCGAGTTTACATATCATAGAGTCTTTAGGATCTGTTGTCAAGTATGTCTTTGTTAAACATTAAAATCTCTGTCATACACAAGATACACTTGTTTCATTACAACATGTTGCTAGATCATCTGTGTTAAAAAGTAGGGCTGAATACTCAGCATAGTGCACTGACATAAAGTCCTTCAGCTGACAAATTGTCATAGCGCTGTGGCTCTATGCAAATACGAGCCACACTTTGATAATGCTTCGGAATATTCCGACTACAATGAACTACAATATTTTGAGAATAAGAATCAGTAAATCCGATTGCCTGACTCTACCTACAGTAAGTAAACTATGGTAATATCAAACTCAGAAGGACCACGTTATGATCGTACGTCGTTATAAGCACTTCGACTACATTATAGACACTATTAACCAGTTCGTTATAAATGTAGTTCTAGCTAGGGTCCATGCAGGTAGCAAATGTACTGTAAATCCCCATGGTCCTTAGTATGGTGATCTACCTTCAGTTGTTGACAATCCATAGCTTGTTTTTATATCGTATTGTTCTCGTTTATGATAACATGCTAGTTTTACTTTACTATCTGTGATACACTGGCAGTTTTACTGTTCTTGGTCTACAGGCTTTTAATTTCTAATTTTATTGTTCTGTAATACAATAATCAATTGTTCTCGTCACGATATGTCTGAAATATTGCCGATGTGACGATAAATATTTACATACTCACTATAAATGTAGTTCACTGTATACATATACATTTTACACCAGTCACATGAATGAAACATAAACCGTTTGCATCACATGGAGCTGTCATGTTTACTGATAAATAACGTCATTCACAAAATCCTGTTCCAGTTGTTTAATCTGCTCTTATTCACGTTCACGACCAGTTCTCACCAATGTACCCAAACTAGTTTTGAGCGAGACACAACCAGAGGATCTCAACATAACAACAGTCAACTTCCTCTGATTAAGAAACATCCAGGTCAAGAAGCCCAACCACACAGTCCTGTCTGCCGTCTCTTACGACAAACATGTGTTGCTTGAGACCAATTCTAACTAGGATCTTTGCAATGTTTTGAGGTAATCATAGTTTACATTATATACCACTTATTTCAAGTGAAACTGAGCACATTTTCTCCTTTGTTCTAACAGATTCAAAAGGTAGTCCTTTTGAACGCGCTATCCCTGGTATGTGAAAATGTCATCTGTCTGAGTAAGTTCCGAAAGGGTCTCACAGAGGATGAAAAAGTACTACATATTAGTCATGTTATTTATCAATTCCATGTAATGATACTTGGTTTGAAGTATGGTTAAACAGTACACAGTTCTTTCAAAAGGTAATTGACGAAAACTGTTTCAGGTTTATGTGTAATTTCTCTAACAGTGGTAAATAGTGCACAACTCAACTTTGACATGTCCATGGAAGGCTTACAGAAATAATGCATTACTATACAGTTGTGCGTATGTACCAATACAAGATATGTATTATCAAACCTGGCACAATAGTATTTCATCTTCATTCTTTTAATGTCATTATAATTCGATTAAGTCAGCTATAGAACCAGAGAAGTATTTAACATCATTAGAAAATAAGGATTTGATAAGAGCCATGTGTAAATTTAGACTTTCCCTACACAATTTTAATGTCAATTTTTCCAGAAGGTATAAACAAGACGATATTGACCTAATTAAATGTACAAACTGTAAATTGGGTTTTATTGAAGATGAATTCCATGTATTATTAGTTTGTGATAAATATAAAGATTTGAGAGAGAAATATCTTCCACACATTAAAAATGTCCATAAAAACAATATGTTAATGGTAAATTTATTAAATTCTCACAATCCTCTTGTTATACATGCAGTTGCAACATTATATATTAACTGTAAAATGGGCCATAAGGCCGTATATTACCGAATAAAGTGTTTGTTTGTCTGTATGTACCAAATTTGTTGGAAATAATTCAGAATGACGAACCAGTTGAACACTATTTGTTTCCCAGTTCCCATTTCCATGTGGAGTCCACGAAACAGTCCCAACAGCCCGGTACTGAGTTTCCAATATTAACCTGGTGATATTCTGCCTGACAATACCCAACAGAACCACATGTTACATTTTAGCTCAGTTTTATTGATAATGTGAAGTGTACCATTTAGGGAAGTTTATTGTATGAATTGATCGGTTATTGATAGATCAGTTAATTCACATATGCTTTTATGTGTGAAAAGGGTCGTTAATTTTGAGGAACGTTTTAGAGCCAGATACCTAAACATAATGGCATCATTGCGAATCAAAATCAAGCATTCTTCAGCGTCATGACAGTGGGACAAAGTGTTCTGGAATGTCATTTTCAGTTTCCTGGGGAGTATTAAATTCCAGTTACCTATCCTGCAGTAGAAGGTTAATCTCACATCAATACCTTCTTATACTACCGGGTACCCACTCGCTGTGCGCCCATCCACTCTCAATTGCTGCTTAGCTTTGTCTGATTTTGAACTGAACCACGTTCCATCCGTGTCACACTAACTAAAGGCCATGTTTCACAATGAAGAGTATTCGTTGGCTGCTGGACGAACGGATGTCATTTTGATGACTAAAGAGGAAAACGACAGCAATAACAACAAAGACGCACACTTATTTGTGTTACATAGCTTATGTTTCATACTTGTGTTTCATAGCTTGTGTTGTGTCAGTGGGTCGGGCGTCTGATCAGTGTACTTGTATATTGCAGATTTCTTTATGCGCCTTTTCCAAGTCAGCAGATGTGCTCAAGGCGCAACAATGACAGATTAAAAGAGTCTCCCACATTTATACAGCAATATGTACACGTCCAAATAGAGTTAGTTCCTAATAATGCATTGAAAACAGGTATGTTTTGAGTCCTGACTTGAATGTGACAATACTATCAGAAACTTTCAGATTGTATGGGAGTGAATTCCAAAAGGCACATTTTTCGTTTCGATTTTACTGTTAAGTCTCTGTTTAGCATCATGAGGAATGTAATTTTCACAAACAGAAGCTCTTGATTAGATGATCGAAGGCAGCGTTTGTTTGAGTAAGGAGTAAGCAGGTCAGAGAGATATGGGGGACCAAGTCCGTGACGGGCCATGTAGGTCAAGCAGAGGATTTAGTAGTCGCTTCTTGCCTTGATGGGGAGCCAGTGTAACTGTTTAAGAACAGGTGTGATGTGGCCATGTTTGGGAATCCGACTGATAATACGTGCGGCCGTGTTCTGCACCTTCTGTAACTTATCCAATAGCCTCTGACTGATCCCAAACAGCAAGTTGTTGCAGTAGTTGAGCCTTGAATTCACAAGCGCCGGGACTAAGGCATGGGCGGCTTCAGCTGTAAGGTATTGACGAATGTTGCTGATGGAGCGGAGATGAAAATAGCCAGTCTTACAGATGTTGTTCACTTGTGTTTCCATTGACAGTGATGTATCAAAGTATATGCCTAGATCTTTGACAGATGAGCTTATATGAACAACTGCGTCGGCGATGGTTAGGCTCTTAATGGGACATCTTGAAATTTGGTGACTTGTTCATACCAGAAGAGCCTCAGTCTTCGTGGCATGGAGTTTAAGCCTATGAATTGTCATCCAGGACTTGATTTCCCTTGTTAGTGTGCAGTTTGCGATCTCTGGAAGTGACTTAGATTTGGCAGTGGTAGTTTCTTGAGGAGTTGGGTGTCATGTGCGTAAGAATGATGCGACATGTTGTGGACTGATTAGATGTTGGCAGCATGGCCACTATACAGCAGGAACAGCAACGGGCCCAAAACAGATCCCTGTGGTACTCCATGTTTGAGAGTACTGCTGTCAGATCTGTCTTTCCCTATCATTACACACTGCCGTCTGTCACAGAGATAGGAGCTTATCCTGTTCAGTACTATGCCATCAATTCCGTAGCAGATTTGAAAGGATACTATGGTCTATGGTATCAAATGCTGAGGAGAGGTCTACATTCCGTCTCAACTCATCACTAACTTGCACTAAAGCTGTTTCAGTACTATGACATTGTTTGTATGCAGACTGATGCTTGTCCAATAGGTTGTGATTGTCCAAGTGTTCCTTCAGCCTGATACTGACAGCCCTATCCACAACTTTTGAAAGAAAAGCGAGATTCGATACCGGGCGGAAATTCTTGAAATAACTACTATCCAAATTAGGTTTCTTCAGTAAAGGCTAAACAAAAGAGTTCTTGAATTCCTGAGGAAAATATCCGCTTTCGAGGCTTTTGTTTATAATGTCTGTTACAGTTGGCAAAAACAGATCAAGATTTTCTAGAAGGAACTTGGTGGGAACTGGATCAGAGGAGCAGGATGTTGGTTTTGATTTGGTTACAATAGTTCTGATCTTATCCTCAGAAAAAGAATCAAACCTATTGACTCTCTCACCTGTGAAATGTGGAATTTCGACAGGAGGTGATTGTTCCATGTCAGCTGACAGTCAATTTTGTCAATCTTGTTGACGAAGAATTCATTTATTGAATCTGACATATTTTTGTTGTCCTGTACAACTTCATCATTCGGTGTATGTTCACGCAGCTGCCTGATAAACTTATAAAGACGAGCTGGTTTGCCTGCACAGTTCTCTATCTCCTGCAAGCAATAACCCCGTTTAGCTTTAGCAATTACAGAGGTAGTTTGATTTCTGCTAGCGCGAAATATCTGCCTATGAACCTCCAGTCGTGACTTTCATCACTGATGCTCTGCCCGTCGTCGTCTCATTTTGGCTGTAAATACCTCCTGGACGTTGATGTCTTTTCTTCTCCACCGACGGAGCATGTTTATCCAGAAGTGAGGCTAAGGTATTGTTGTACAATGTCCCATGATCACCAACAGACGACGGGGTTGAAGATACCAGGACAGAATTTTTTAGATCTTCTCTGAAGGCCTCAGCGTTAATATCTTTCATATTCCTACACTTGGTGGAATCTGGTTGAACTGGTGGTTTCATCAGAGACAACTTAAGGGCAACCACAGAGTGAAGGTATTGTGATATCAAGCTTGTATCTTTGGATATCATCCATGTACTATTTAATGAGACAGATACAGGACATCTTACACAAGTGACATGAGTGAGTGAGTGAGTGAGGTTTCACGCCGCACTCAGCAATATTCCAGCTGGCGGCGGTCTGTAAATAATCTAGTCTGGACCAGGCAATCCAGTGATCAACAGCATGATCTACGATCTACACAGTTGGGATACGATGACATGTATCCCAAGTCAGCGTGCCTGACCACCCGATCCCGTTAGTCGCCTCTTATAACAAGCATGAGTTACTGAAGATCAATTCTAACCCTGATCTTCACGGGTTTGACATAAGATGAACAATGATAAAAACGATCTCTTTTCACTGAATACGCAATTTTTATTCCAAACTGGCAATGGGCATGTCTGTAAAGAAAAGAATGATGTCGAATTACTCATTTGAATAAACATTAGTTATATGGGATGCGAGGGGGTTAGGTGCACAGTCATCTAATTCAATTTGCCGTTTCGTTCCTTATGGTGAGTGAGTGTGGTTTTATACCGCTTTAGCAATATTCCAGCAATATGACGGCGGCTGACACGAGAAATAGGCTTCACACATTGTACCCATGTGGGGAATCGAACCCGGGTCTTCGGCGTGACGAGCGGATGCTTAAATATTAGGCTACCCCGCAGCCCATCGTTGCAGAGTTTCGTTCCACAGAAAGTTCCAGAGGTCTCCACGCGTGAATTCCAATCCCAGATTTGCAATGGTTCGGTTTGTTGATGTCAGCACGTGACAGAGTGTTTTTATTAACTTGTAAACTTCGAAACCTTCATCGCCATCGGTCAACGAAATCAATATTCAGCATAGCTTTTAACCAGCTTCACTCAGTTCACTGTCGAATAATCTTTGAGCATTTTGGTGGTGTGTACACAGTGTCATATAGAACAGGTGCCCTTAATAGCATTACCTGCAGTATGTAGGACTGTCTTTACATGGAGCCGTCAATATTGTTGACGAAGAATTCATTTATTGAATCTGACATATTTTTGTTGTCCTGTATAACTTCATCATTCGGTGTATGATCAGGCAGCTGCCTGATAAACTTATAAAGACGAGCTGGTTTGCCTGCACAGTTCTCTATCTCCTGCAAGCAATAACCCCGTTTAGCTTTAGCAATTACAGAGGTAGTTTGATTTCTGCTAGCGCGAAATATCTGCCTATGAACCTCCAGTCGTGACTTTCATCACTGATGCTCTGCCCGTCGTCGTCTCATTTTGGCTGTTAATACCTCCTGGACGTTGATGTCTTTTCTTCTCCACCGACGGAGCATGTTTATCCAGAAGTGAGGCTAAGGTATTGTTGTACAATGTCCCATGATCACCAACAGACGACGGGGTTGAAGATACCAGGACAGAATTTTGTAGATCTTCTCTGAAGGCCTCAGCGTCAATATCTTTCAGATCCCTACACTTGCTGATTGTTGGTTCATCTGGTGGTTTCATCAGAGACAACTTAAGGGCAACCACAGAGTGAAGGTATTGTGATATCAAGCTTGTATCTTTGGATATCATCCATGTACTATTTAATGAGACAGATACAGGACATCTCACACAAGTGACATGAGTGAGTGAGTGAGTGAGTGAGGTTTCACGCCGCACTCAGCAATATTCCAGCTGGCGGCGGTCTGTAAATAATCGAGTCTGGAGTTGGGATACGATGACATGTATCCCAAGTCAGCGTGCCTGACCACCCGATCCCGTTAGTCGCCTCTTATAACAAGCATGAGTTACTGAAGATCAATTCTAACCCTGATCTTCACGGGTTTGACATAAGATAAACAATGATAAAAACGATCTCTTTTCACTGAATACACAATTTTTATTCCCAACTGGCAATGGGCATGTCTGTAAAGAAAAGAATGATGTCGAATTACTCATTTGAATAAACATTAGTTATATGGGACGCGAAGGGGTTAGGTGCACAGTCATCTACATGTAATTCAATTTGCCGTTTCGTTCCTTATGGTGAGTGAGTGTGGTTTTATACCGCTTTAGCAATATTCCAGCAATATGACGACGGTTGACACCAGAAATGGGGTTCACAAATTGTACCCATGTGGGGAATCGAACCCGGGTCTTCGGCGTGACGAGCGGATGCTTAAATATTAGGCTACCCCACCGCCCCTCGTTGCAGAGTTTGTTCCACAGAAAGTCCCAGAGGTCTGCACGCGTGAATTCCAATCCCAGATTTGCAATGGTTCTCAATCCATCAATCAATCAAGTTTATTTCGTAACAAGGCCTTAGGCCCACGTACAATACAAATAAGCATGTGTAATTATAAGATAGTGGCATTTGACAATCAGGTTTATGTGTATAAAGAACGCAATGACAATGCTTCCTTAATGTAAGAAGAACAATTTGTTAGTGTTGAAAACTTTGTACAGGATAATGTGTTTAGAAAGTATTGCTGATCTATGTAATTTGGTAATGCTTTAAAGTACTTATAGCGCAAATCATGATAAATTTTACATTCAAATAGGAAATGAAATTCATTTTCTACAAAATTATCATTACAAATATTACATAGTCTTTGGTGCCTCGGAACTCCATCAAATCTACCGGTATTTTTATATATTGGAAGTGCACCGATTCGTAACATTGTTATTCGACGCCTCGCATCTTTAGATTTCAATAATGTTAAATATGGCTCAATGCAAAATACACTTTTGATACTGGAATAGACATCAAGCGATGAACATTTGTGCATTTCTGAAAATATGAATTGCTTCTGACAATCACCAACTCTTGCATGAAAATCTTTCAAAAATTGTTCCTCGTTGCCAACTCCTTGAGCTTCCCACACAAAACCAAAACCATAATTGAACAAAGTATTTCGGACAAAATATACCCACGTTTTCCTATCAACTTCGTCTAAATTGTGCAACATAATATAGCACTGCTTTGGATTTCTATCCTTTGGTAAGCGTAAAAGTTTGAACCAATACTTCATAACACGTAATAAACTATCAACATAAATATAATTTCTACCACATTCCGCCAATACAGCAGCATTAGAGCATGTATAACTTACGCCCAACACATACTTACAAAATCTGATGTGAAACTGTTCAATAACATGCCATTTCCGAAAACCCCATATTTCCGAAGCGTACAAAATTATCGGCTTTATCTGAACGTCAAAAGATTTTGAACAAAATAATTGGAGAAATATTTTTAAGTCTCCTACCAAAAACCTTAACTGAACACAAGGCGTTATTCGCTTTATTTACCAGATTTTGAACCGATTTAGACCATGAAAGTCTATTTGAAAACAATAAACCCAAATAATTATAATATGTAGAAACGTTTAGCTTATGATCATCAAAGTACCATGATTCATACCGCCTTAATTTACCACCATTTCTAAACACTAGCACCTCTGTTTTCTCAAAATTTACAGACAAGCCCCATTTTTTTGCAAAACTGTAGTAATACATTGATCTTCCTCTGAAGACTAATGGCAGAATCTGCAAACAAACATAAATCATCTGCATACAGTAGCATATACAATTCCATAACTCTGGATCAATAAATACGCCCCTGTCACCACAAGTAATTATTTCCGTATACAACTAGTTAACAAACAACGCAAATAGAAGAGGACTTAAAATACAACCTTGCCGAACCCCACTCAAAGAATCAAAATAGTCCGAAACATTTAAATTGTTTAAATGGTTCTGTATGTTGATGTCAGCACGTGACAGAGTGTTTTTATTAACTTGTAAACTTCGAAACCTTCATCGCCATCGTTTAACGAAATCAATATTCAACATAGCTTTTAACCAGCTTCACTCAGTTCACTGTCGAATAATCTTTGAGCATTTTGGTGGTGTGTACACAGTGTCATATAGAACAGGTGCCTTTAATGGCATTACCTGCAGTATATTGGACTGTCTTTACATGGAGCCGACTGGATCAGACAGCGCTGCCGGTGGTCGCTAGAGAAGCCTCGTACTCCAGATGCTGTAACACGGCAAGGATGGAAAATAAGACCCAAGCAAACTGCCAATCAAAACCCACTGTCGTTCTCATATAATTCCTATGTTCGGTCTTCTTTAAATGGACCAGACGTATTTGGAGTTTCATATAATACGGAAAATGACTCGTAAAAGATTATTAAGACTATGCCGTTCATCTAAGGTTATATTGGCTTATTATGTGGCCAGATGTTCAGTTAGGTAGAAAAAATCATCTCTACGTTAAATTCTAGCTGTCGAGCTGTGTGAAAGAAACGGGGGTCCGAGATCATGTGACAACTGATCTGATGTGAGAACGCTTGGATATACGAGTCAAGTGCTTGTAGCTATTTTCAAAATATGCTTTTGACAGCGCTGACTAAATTCAGGTGTTCCACAGACAGCCACTTGAACAAAGGATATGTTAAATTTTTACAGAAACTTTTGAACTCCTGCGATATTGCCATGTCTAACTTGATTAACATTGTCACGAGGTAAATAGTACTTTAAATGATCTCTATGACATTAAATGTGTTTCTTCTATTTGATCATCATTTGACGTGCTTGTTTTCACAATCAACACATAATGTGCTATTGTGAAACAGACGAATTCTGTCCTGTTTCGATAAGCATCAAAGTGGTTATATACTCAGCAGCAAAAAGGACGTCAGTACGAATTCAAAATTAGATAGGCACTGTAATCAAATCGTTACAGAAATGGACATAATGAGCGGATCATAAACATTTTTGTGTACAATATCTTGACACATCAATGAATAACTCAGCACAATTTCAAGACATTAAGTGAACGTTTGCAGTCCATTCAGACTCTTGACTTCAGTATCTAGCGTGACCACCACGAGCGGCAATAACTGCAGCACAGCGTCTATGCATGGAGTGCACCAATCGATTGATGAAGGCCATTGGCACCTGGAACCACACTCTGAGAAAGGCCTGGCGCAATAAATCGGCTGTGTTCGGCCTTCGTATGACATTATTCAGTCTCCTCTGAATTTCATCCCAAAGATGTTCAATTGGGTTTAAATCAGGACTAAGGCCTGGCCACTGCATAATGTTGATACCGTTCTGCTGTAGGAAGTCTCGTGTAGCTCTGGCAGTATGGGCCCAGGCGTTATCATGCTGGAAAATGTTGTTCCGGTGACGTGCGAAATGTGGTATGCCGTGGGGTCTGAGATCTTGGTCGATGTAGCGCACCGCTGTGATGCCGCCTCCTCTCCCTGGACCAAAGTTCTGGAACACCACAGGACCCACTCTCTGGAACAGGCCTATTCCACCCCATACCATGATGCTTGCACCTCCCCATGAGTCTCTTTCCATAACACATTGGTCTGAGTAACGCTGGCCACGTCGTCGCCATATTCTTGTTCTGCCATCTGCAGTTGATACGCAGTACCGACTCTCATCTGTGAACAGAACAGTTCTCCATTGCCTGTATCGCCAGTTTTGGTGTTGTCGGGCAAACTGTAGACGTTCACGCCGATGTCGAGGGGTGAGGATAGGTCCACGGTAAGGTCTACGGCAATGGAGGTTCCCGCTGTTAAGACGTCGGCGTACTGTATCAGTACTGATTGGTCCTCCGCGTGTTCCCACTGTCTGGCGTGCTGTTTCGGATGCCTGCATGAAGGGATTCTGTACGTGCTGTCGCTCTGCCAGTACGGGGGCTATCATTTGTGGTGTTGGTGGCCCGGAAACGTTGCTGGAAGTGATTGGCAACGGCTTGTGCAGTGTGGCCAGCTTCAAGTCTTCCTAGCGCCTAGTTCCTCTGAGCTGTGGTGATGTGAATGTTTCAACCAGGTTTGGGGGTGCATTTCATAGGGCTGGTCCTTGTGAACAGCACGTGCAGCATGAGTTGCATGAAAAAACATGGAGAACACCGTACCATCTCCGAGATCAGGTTGTGTTTTTGAGACCATTTCCTAGGTTCCATTCTGAGTTTGGGAAGGAATGTCTTTGTTCAGGTAAAGTTGGAGATGTTGTCAAAAATATACAATCAAAACATTAAATGAGTTGACAGTTATCCGTTTCTGCGAGGAAAATTCCAAACTGACGTTTCTTTTGCTGCTTAGTTTATATTGCTTATCGTAAATTGATGCTTTTCAACGTTGATGCATATAATATCAGTATGTAGATTTCGTAGACCCCAGCCTCCTATATGACTAGTGGTCAGTCTGTTTTATTGTTCTGTTCTACCATATTGCACCGTATTTGAGATTGGATAAATCATCAATTTTGTGTGTCTACCCTTACCCTGATGATCAACTGGTCAAAGCCGTGGGCTTCATCGTCATCAATTTCTGCAACAAATATGAAAAACATGAGTTTACTGACATTGACGTTCTCCCCTTCTAATGTCCAGGAGCACGGGGTGAGGGGTGGCAGTGTGTGTGTGTGTGTGTGTGTGGGGGGGGGGGGGGGGGTCGTCAACAGCTGTGAAGATCAGTGAGAACAGGTTCAGGAAAGCGTTATACTGGAGACAAACCAGTTGAGGTCAGCGTTAGCCTAAAGTGTAAAGTTGAGATCAGCGTTAGACTACAGAGTAAAGGGTGGAGGCTCTTGATAGCGTTTGGCACAGACAAAAGGGAGGGCTTTCCGGATTATGCTGAAGAGAACTGAGCTGAGGTTTCGATAGCCTCATCCTTTATCCTTACACCGAGGAGTAAAATGAACACGCCATGCCTTAGGGTCATCCTGGTGTCAATAGGGCCTCTGAAAGGTTCAGATGTTTGTCATTTCTCATTTTCCACACAGATCGTATGAAGCTGAAGAGCTGCCAATTCTCTAAATCTCATTCTAATACCATGACAAGATTGTGGTAGATACTGTGTTTTCCTGTCCACAGCATGCATATTATATACTTACGTGCCATAAGTTCCAGCACGTTGCCATAGCCGGTCTTGTTAATGTATTGGGTGAGGGTATTGTGTTCAGCAGCGTACACGAGCTGCAAGAACATCTGCAAGTCCGCAGGAGAGAGATCGTCGTCAATCTTCTTTATCAGTTCAAGGTCTTTCAAGAAGTTAAACAGGTCGCTCCCACTCTGTCGTTTCTGATAAAAGGAAAAATCCCAGTAAGTGTGTTTGTAGCACCTAAACAATGGGTGCTTTGGTGTCCAAATATGTATTAGGCTAGCAACCACAGCTTGAGGAATTACAATCATTCTGTATTTGGTGGTGTTCAGAAGTAAGGTTTGAGAAAACAAATGTTATTTCAATGGAAGCAGACAAAATAGATATATTCTGATAAACATTTGAAAGTGACGAATCATAATTCTACCATGACATTTAAGTATGTTCGTTTTCGATTGGCTGTTACTAAAAAAATTAGAAGTGACAAATTTTCAATAACCACTTCTGAGAGCCGCTTCACTGCGCGTAGGAATATTTTGCACTCATTAACCCTTACAAAGGTAACAACACTACGCAAGGGGAATGAGTGCATATTTAAAACGCGTTTTTTTCATGGTGCATATGTCATGGTAGAATGTCGCTCGCTAACGCGTTCGGTTTTAAATGACATTTAGCAGCGTTCAACCAAATATAATCACTTCAAAAATGTAAACACAATAGGATTATCTCCTAAGTATACCTCGTAATCGCTCATCATCACAGGCGTGTCAGGCAATTGTAAAATACCTGTCTGACTTCATCTACATTTCATGGCAACACTGCATCCTTTCTGTTGTACGGCTCAACAGATTGAGCATTAAGGATTTCGAATCAGTTAAAATATGTCATACTCTTTATAAAGCGACGTTTAAGAATTGATAAATATGCTTTAAATCAACCTGGAAACGGGAAACTGTTCACAGCCAGCTGCGAGTTTGAAACTACTGGATATTTTTAAATGGAAGTACAAAGGTAGCCATATCAATGTTACAAAATGCCAAGGCAATTAAAAGGGATAAGGAATTGTGTGCCTGATGTTAGACACATGTTATTTAATTATGGTTTAAATTATAGATCTCACAAGATAATGAAGAAGTATTTCTTAACACAAATTAAGAAACGATATTAGATATGTTCCAGCAAAACTGACACCAACAAATGTCCTTCTGAACTCCTCATATAAGTTATAAGGATTAGCTATATTTTTGTTATACGATATCATGTTAATCTTTAAATCCACATAAAATCCATTGAACATGACCTGTTTGTTTGTACAGAATGATAGGATTTTCCGCTCTGAATTAGACCAAAAGCATATTTGACGATTCGGGTATATCGCTGACTTCATACCGCTCATCAACAGTCATACAGCCACTTCGCACAAAGACAAGTGGGACAGATTCATCTGCCGACTCAGCAAGAGAAAACAATCTTAAAATGACTTCAGCTTACAATAGTCAACTTTCCCTTTGTGTCTCGAAATATTTCAGCCGCTGCAGTTTTTGGTGTTTGCTTTTCACTGGCACCTCTTTCAACCAAGATTTTAAACAGCGCCACACGAAACCTACCCAGAAGATGTGTTGATCAAGGTCATAGCCTCGGTAAGACTTTCAAATTCTTTTGATAGACATGCGGAAGAAATTTCGCAATTTGAGGCATCAGTAAAGTACCACGATACGAGATGCGGTTGCCAACTTGTACTTATGATCCTGTGTTTCTTCCAGGGGAACAAATCAACCTTGTCTTTATCTGTTTGTAGTGGATGCCACCTTTGGGGCAGCACATTCTCACCGTGTCGCGAACACCCGATGTAATAACTATTTGATCGTGACACATGTTTATGAAACAGTCGGGATATTTCAATCGACTCTGCCATTGACAGTTCTTTGGCATTAACCTTTATAACAGTTATATCGGTTGGATAAAGCATTTGTTATACACTGACTAGGTATTCTTTTGCACTGACGTTATATAGTCTTTCACTTCGGCAAGTGCGTCAATAAAGAGTGGATCCGGAGACAGATTCTCGACATCAGGTACTTGTTCCTGACCATCGGGCTATTGCACATTTCAATAAATTAAACTTATAAGTAATTTAATTTTAAAAACTTCAGGTAAAACAGTTGTATTGAGCCTATGGTATTTGTGACAGTGATGAACTACCTCACATGTTCAATATGGAATCCTTTAGGCCACGACCCGCCCAAAACCATCATCTTGCTTTTCAATTCAAGCATGACATGTTTCCAAATTCCTCATATTAAGGTCTGAATCGCTTGTATTATCGGTTTACGTCTTCTTAAAAATACATACTTTCCAATAAAGTTTGTATCAATAGTTACGAAATTTAAAAGAATTCAAAATAGCCTTTAATATATATTCCCAGTCGAATATATAAAAATCTAAGAATGCAGTAGTCTATATTTTCGATAAGCTTCGAAGTGGGCGTGGCGAACATACGTCATCGTCAGTCTCTTTCATCATTTGATTCTGTATCATATCAGTTTTCCACGTATTTTTATCTCACGACAGAGCTCTGTACGTGATCGATAACGCTACACATGACTTGCTTGATAATGGTAGTAATGTCTACACCGAAATGTGGCATTAAAGCAGTTGCATATCCCCAAAACTATCTTCCTTTTTCCAGGGTGGTGAAAGGTTAAAGGTTCACGCTGAAGACCCGGGTTCGATTCCCCACGTGGGTACAATGTGTGAAGCCCATTTCAGTCAGTGTCATTAGAATAACTGTTTAAAATCATGGGGACAAATGTTCGCATAAATCTACTTACGCCTAAAATGGTTCCTCCCAGATGCTAAAACAGAAGAGTATTATTATTATTATTATTAGTAGTAGTAGTAGTAGTAGCAGCAGCAGCAGCAGCAGCAGCAGTAGCAGCAGCAGTAGTAGTAGTAGTAGTAGTAGTAGTAGCAGCAGCAGCAGCAGCAGTAGCAGCAGTAGAAGTAGCAACAGTTAAATACACACATTTACAGCTGTTAAGATGTTACGATTCTATATCATCAAAAAGCATCAGGGTACTTACATAGGCAAGGTAACCTTCAAAGTGGGGAATGTCATCATCGTCCAAGTCTGAAGATGGATCAAACATATGTGTAACATTTCAACTTCATGCGGAAGTTCTTAGAGGGTCAGTTTCTGCCATACTTGTAAAGATCTATATCAGATGATCCCGAAAACAGTTGCTTTTCCATATGTGCGTTCTGTAGATAGACACTTTCTGTCTTATTTTCTTGTGGTAGTGTCAATATGTTACGGACATTCTGGGGCCAATTAACTGTTACCTTGTTGTCTGTTCTGTGTTTAGCGTTATTTCCGTGGGCGTTTAGAAAAACAGATGTTGAAACTGGGGACATTTTCTGAAATAACATTGTGATGTTTTTAATGCTGATCCGCAGTTTAGGCTCGTTCTTGTTCTCGGTGTTGCAGTGAGTCCATCTGAGATACTGTCTGTGTGTATATTAGTGGCTCATGCCCATCTGAGATGTTGTGTGTAGATAGTCTAAAAAGTGCGTTTTGAGTGATTACATAAATTGGGTAGCCTGTCGGCTGTCCCGAGCATTCATATCAGTGTGTGTGGACAAACATAGACATACAATCAATGAGACGAATAATCTTGTCGAAGGTCTGGGCTTTGATGAAGGCCGTCAGCTCGGTACTGCCCTGCTCGGCAGCCGAGACGAGCTTTTCGAAGAGTGCTTGTTCTTCAATTGGAATATACTGGAACTCGTGACTCTTTCGTATATCCTTCAGGTAGTCCGCGAATTTAGAAGGGTCGGTGTAGTCGTGATGGTGATCATCGGCCAAGACAGCCGTCACTACTACCAAAGCCACAATTAGGAGATTCATCTTTCTGGGGAAGAAAATGAGTTTTCTGTATAGCTAGAGATTGAGTGAGTTTAGTTTTACGCCGCACTCAGCAATATTCCAGCTATATGGCAGCCTGCATATGTTGTAAGGGGGGGAGGAGGGGGGGGGGGTTGGACAGAATATCCGCCATTTTCTTTTTATGACGTAACATAGGTGTGACCTTTGTGTGACCTAATCGATTGTTGAACCCAACCCTCCTTCGGGAGTCCGGCCCAGGTGTGTGTGTCACCTTCAGGTTCACCTTAGTGGTCTGTGATTATTATTCAATTATCTTATGAGTGGTATGAGTTTGCTGACTCGAGTGTTCACACAGCTTAGACTAATGCTTAGTCTCTGATATATATATATAATTTTGATCGTAACAAACAAGCCCGTTTAAATTGAAAAGGAGCCCTAATGACCCCAGAGATTCAGAACCTGAGGAAATCTAGACTTGCTTTATTTAGGGCTTTAGCACTGCAGAGAGGGCATGTGGCAGTAGGGAAAATAATGTGGTTCAGGGACTGTGAGACAGACTAATGATACGTGTTCAACATAGAATTAATATCACACTATGAAGGGGAATTAGCTGCGATTTATTAGGTCAAAATATCAGAGCGCATTTTGTTAAATCAAAGTTTAATATAGCTGTCACACAAGGAACAAGTATTTTACATTTCTGTCAACAATAAACGGTTGTAGCTGTTAAAATTCATATGGGCCCGTATATGCGTGAATTGGGTGCTGTCTATAGGCACTAATACATAACACTATGCTATTCAACATAGCACAATCGCTTGCTCGCTGAGCCGTAACTGAAGCATGTGACAGCCGCGATTGGATGAAATAGTGTAAGGTGTTATGTTTGTTAAAAGCACCTCCATCCAGTCATTAAAACTGACCACCATTTTTAAGTATTTAATGCTGTCATTTGTATCAATTATGCTTATGCGTGTACAAATATGTTCAAGTAGGTGACAGATGGTGCGGACGTGGGAGGGTTGATGTGTTTAGCTTCCTGTGTGTGGCTTCCTGTGCTCAGTTAGCCGGTTCAAGTTGACCAGAAATTGTTTTATTGTAATTTATTGGTCATACTGTATTCATGTGTACATGGTTGGTGATAATTTTCAGCGTGGTGTAGTGTCACATACGGCCACCTTTCCGCCTTTTAAAGATCAGACTGTAATCATGAGTACATGGCATGGATAATTTTCAATGTGATGTTGAAATGCTGACAAGTGGTGCTAGGGAGACAAGTGTCTGGTCAGCTGATGGTCACGTTAGCTTGGTTGTACAGTGGTGGAGACAGAGTGTCTGACCGGAATTAAATACAGGAAATAGTAAGCAGTTGATGACTGATGGTCAGTGAATATCCCAAGTAGTTTGGTTGTACAGTGATGAAACGATTTAGCATTTGTCATATATATTACTGAATAAGAACTATGTGTTCTCCTGTAAAACTTTCACTTTTATTCAACATTTTAAAACTTTTACTCTCAAATTGCAAACATAAAAAAACCAATCTTATGTCCATGTTTATGACACTTATTTGACATCATGTAACACATAGGTTACTCACATGCCGTTAGCCGCTCTTATTCCACAGACAGTACAATGAAATACTGGTGTAAGCTTCTTGTGACTGTAGTGTGTGGGGTATGAAGAGGTTAGGACCTCCTGGTGTTAAGAATTGTATTCTGTGTATTCAGTGACATAGGGAGGATTATTTATCAGTTGTAAAACAAAGATTTGTACAACGAACTGTTGTACAATTCACCAGCAATGCATTAAGCGAGTGAGTGAGTTTAGTTTTATCTTGCACTCAGTAATATCGCAGCTATATGGTCTGTAAATAATCGAGTCTGGACCAGACAATCCAGTGATCAACAGCATGAGTATCGATCTACCCAATTGGGATATGATGATGAGATGTGTCAATCGTGCCAGCGAGCCTCACCACCCGATCCCGTTAGTCGCCTCTTACGAGAAGCATGGGTTACTGAAGGGTAACCCGCACCTTCACAGGTACAATACATTAAGAAACAAGAAAGATATACAGATTTCATTGTTTATTAGCTCCGTTTCAAATGAGTAGACATTAGGATAGAAGCTCTCCCAAATGCCTACTTTACATCTGTTGTGTTATTGCCCTTCCTCATCCACCTGTCCTTCACTCTCTTCATCAGATGTCATGTCTTCATAATCATCATCAATTAAGTCTTCTACCCAAGACTTATATTGGTACAGTTTGGAAAACACGTCATGATACAGATTATTTGTGTCTTGTACTCGTTTCAGTATTCCTTGTGTCTTTGGACCCAACTGCATATGGTACAGATAAGTAATAAATCGGGCATACGTCTCTTTAAACGTGCTCCAGATGAATTTCTTCAGTTTGGCTTTAATCATGTCTTTGTGTAACCCTCTTTTCATGTACAGCTGTCGTTTCTCATCCAAAAAGTCTTCATTCAGCTCACGCGTACGTGAATACATTTGTCTTATACCTTGCTCTTCGAGATCAGCCATCTTATTTTTCCTGTTGCCATGTGTGACATCGTTTAACGATTCATCATCCCCATCAGTTTCCATTTCAGGACATTGTTTATCGTGTAAATGTCTTTGTAAGTTGTGGTTATTGCTAAACACTTGACCACAATAGTCACAATCTGACAGAGGACGTGGTCTCTTCACAGAAGAGAAGTTATCGTCTTCCTCCCACTTCCTTTTCACTTGGGGTATTCCAGGTGGACCCACTGAAGACTTTTGGGACACCAGTTTCTTCTGTGTTTTTGCAAATCATGCACTTCTTGAAACACGAGTCCACAGTCATCACAAGATGGCATGGTTGAGAGGTTTTCTTCACACGTCTGCTCACTCTGAACGTCTAACTCGGACTGAATTGTCCTAGCTTGGAGGCCTCTTTTTAAACTGAATGCAGGACAAAGTCGCATATGGGGAGGTGTTTGGGGTTTTAGATCAACCAACAAGTATCCATAAGGTTTCTTGGTGGCCCTTTGAAATGGCTCCATGAAATGGTCTGTGTTACCTGGATACATTTGCCTCGCCAAAGTAATGATGGGTTGTTGATCGATAGGGTTGTTGAACAGAAGCAGATAATGACAGTTTCTTTGTTGTGTGGGATCCTTACTGTAATACAAATTCTGGTTCAAGGCGATCACTGAGAGATTACGATGATGACTTCCTTCCGTAAACAGATCTGTAATGCATGGGTCTTTGCTCGCTGTCGACGTTAAGTTCACAACATGGGGGTCCAGAAACACATCCTTTTCGAGGTGAGAAGGAATGCCTTGATGAAATTCAACGTATGGATAAACACAGGCTTGAATGGTGTTATACAAGGGCTGCCATCGTTTGTAGAGCCATATAATACGTTCAGGATAAGGTTTAATGTTCATCCTTTCTAGAAGCTGTTTTACTAAGTAGGTTTTCCCACAGGAGGTTGGCCCTGAGACGATCATGATGAATGGATGTCGCAGCCTACATTCTTCCAATGACTGGGTAGTACTTTCTGATGAATGTGGTTGCACTGGTTGCTGCTGCTGCTGCTGCTGTAGTTGCTGATGCTGCTGATGATGTTGCCAAGTCGGCATTAATGAAAGAGGAGGAGGAGGAGTAGGAGGAGAGAGTTGTTGATGTGGTGTGGAGGAGGAGGTGGAGGAGGAGGAGGAAGAGAGCGTTGTTGATGTTTCTGTCTTCTATGTCTCAACATATTGTCTGTCCTGGAAAAAGTCTGATAGCACACAGGGCACGTTGTTGACTGCATGGTGGTCTGAGTCTAAATGGCAGGGAACCATGTCTACAGGCAGCTTTTATCTAAAAAGTCGTCTTCCGTTTCTTCATGGGAATCTGGGAGGAACTTCCAGCTTTAGAGCCCCCTTTTTCTGCATCTGAATAAGAGCCTTGGCCTGTTCGACCACTTGTTGAGTAGGGGTAACAAACTTAATCTTAGGTTGCTCTGTGGTTTCTTTTGGTTTATCTTTCTTCGACTCTGGGTCATACAGTTCCAAATATCGATCGACAGACATCATGGCAGATTTTTCTCCTCCACGCATTATAGAATGATAAGGATCTCCTTTCCCTTCAGTCCTTAGCATGTAAAACCGTGTCCATTTATCGGCATCGGGTACAAAGAGTTTGTATTGTGGATTATTCATGATGAAAACGGGAGCGACTTGAGGTGATGTGTCACTGTCACTGGTCCACGGCTAAATGAAGCTAGATAGCCCTCGTGGCCTGTTATATATAGATATCCATGGTGTGAATTGACCTTTCATGGATTGGTGTAGCTTTCAACATCACTGCCAGGATGGTCATACATGTTCTTTCCCCGGATTGACAAACTAAACCTAAGACGGGTGTACTAGATGTACTAAGCCAGTGCTCTATCAAACAATCAGGCATTTTGAATTGCCCCATCTCTGAGTGCATTGACAAACTGCGGTTTCAAAATAAATGCGACGATAGGTATGTAACTGGCAAAAAGACTCTTCCACATACTGTATGTCGTCCAAAGGGGGCGAACTAATCTTCATAACACAGCTAGGTAGTTATTTCTATCATTTTTCCTCAGGAAACGACGCCTTTCATATCAAGTCACTGGTAATCTTCCCTTTAATAACCTATTGATAATACCATTGACGGCAAGAATCTGTTCTCTGTTCATTCATCAAATAAGTGTCATAAACATGGACATAAGATGGGGTTTTTTTTATGTTTGCAATTTGAGAGTAAAAGTTTTAAAATGTTGAATAAAAGTGAAAGTTTTACAGGAGAACACATAGTTCTTATTCAGTAATATATATGACAAATGCTAAATCATTTCATCACTGAACAACCAAACTACTTGAGATATTCACTGACCATCAGTCGTCAACTGCTTACTATTTCCTGTATTTAATTCCGGTCAGACACTTGTCTCCCTACATAACGGAAGCTGACCACCACTGTACAACCAAGCTACTTGAGATATTCACTGACCATCAGTCATCAACTGCTTACTATTTCCTGTATTTAATTCCGGTCAGACACTTGTCTCCCTACATAACGGAAGCTGACCACTTGTCAGCATACATTCAACATCACATTGAAAATTATCCATGCCATGTACTCATGATTATAGTCTGATCTTTAAAAGGCGGAAAGGTGACCGTATGTGACACTACACCACGCTGAAAATTATCACCAACCATGTACACATGAATACAGTATGACCAATAAATTACAATAAAACAATTTCTGGTCAACTTGAACCGGCTAACTGAGCACAGGAAGCCACACACAGGAAGCTAAACACATCAACCCTCCCACGTCCGCACCATCTGTCACCTACTTGAACATATTTGTACACGCATAAGCATAATTGATACAAATGACAGCATTAAATACTTAAAAATGGTGGTCAGTTTTAATGACTGGATGGAGGTGCTTTTAACAAATATAACACCTTACACTATTTCATCCAATCGCGGCTGTCACATGTCTCTTCAGTTACGGCTCAGCGAGCAAGCGATTGTGCTATGTTGAATAGCATAGTGTTATGTATTAGTGCCTATAGACAGCACCCAATTCACGCATATACGGGCCCATATGAATTTTAACAGCTACAACCGTTTATTGTTGACAGAAATGTAAAATACTTGTTCCTTGTGTGACAGCTATATTAAACTTTGATTTAACAAAATGCGCTCTGATATTTTGACCTAATAAATCGCAGCTAATTCCCCTTCATAGTGTGATATTAATTCTATGTTGAACACGTATGCTTAGTCTGTCTCACAGTCCCTGAACCACATTATTTTCCCTACTGCCACATGCCCTCTCTGCAGTGCTAAAGCCCTAAATAAAGCAAGTCTAGATTTCCTCAGGTTCTGAATCTCTGGGGTCATTAGGGCTCCTTTTCAATTTAAACGGGCTTGTTTGTTACGATCAAAATTATATATTTATATTCAGAGACTAAGCATTAGTCTAAGCTGTGTGAACACTCGAGTCAGCAAACTCATACCACTCATAAGATAATTGAATAATAATCACAGACCACTAAGGTGAACCTGAAGGTGACACACACACCTGGGCCGGACTCCCGAAGGAGGGTGGGGTTCAACAATCGATTAGGTCACACAAAGGTCACACCTATGTTACGTCATAAAAAGAAAATGGCGGATATTCTGTTCAAACACACACCAAAACCCCCCTTACAAGATGCATAGCTAGTGACGGGTTTGATATTACAAAGGGGTCAGAAAGGATAACAGTATATGGGTGAATAACTTGTTTATTACAGCGAGGGCGACGTTTCGGTGTAGTTTCTAATACTGTCAGCCAGTGGTGATGGTGTTAGAACCTACACCTACCGAAACGGTGTAATAAACCACATAGTTATATACTGGTATCCCTCCTAACTCAAACTTAGAAAGGGGTGACAGCAAAAGACCTCAGGAAGACGGGGTTCGACTCCCAGTTAAGAGACACTCAGTGATTGATGTCTCTTGACTCGACTCCTCGTGGTTTGAAGGTTACCGACTCAAATACATGACAAAAACACACATGGAAGCTGTATGCGAATGCTGTCTTAAATTACGAGTCGAAACTTGGCAACAGTTGTCCTTGCGATAAATGGTGGATTTCAAACGCAAAATGAAAGTTTGAAAGTGTATCACACACTGACAAAGGAAAAATACAAACAAATAAAACAAACGAATCAAATCAAAACAAAAAGCAAAAACACATTACATAATCCAATCCATAAAAACGAAGTGTAAAGGTACCTGAATAGGTCCCAAACATCTGACTTGTCACAATGTACGACAGGAATTCAACTATACTGAGAGGCGCTAAAAACGAATATTGTACTTTCTACTCTAAGTCCGTTTTAGAGATGTTACTGTTTCCAAAACTACAATATGGTGAAAACATATGGTTAAGGAATGCACAGCTCTGATGTTTAGGTTCGAATCCCACGTTTTCAAATCACAGGGACGTGACATCTCAAACGCACCCAAGAGCATGTGCGATGACAATGCAGTTAGATGAACAGAAAACCATGGCTTTCATTCACATTCAAGATGCCACGGTTGATCAACGCCCAAAGGAACCAAGGAATTGGAATGCTGCATGCTGGCCAAACATAGAGAGATGTTGCTAATCACTTCCACGTCCACCAGACGACCATTTCGAGGCTACAGGAACGTCTTAGGCAACAGGAAGTGCCCAAGACCATCCACGTCCGGGAGCGCCTCGTGTGACGTCACAAAGGCAAGATCGGTACATCGTCGTTAGTCATCTTCGGAATCGCTTCAGGTCTGCACGAGAGACTGCAAATGCCATGATAGGAACAATTGGACGTTCCATCAGTGACCGGTCAGTACGCCGTCGACTTGCTGCACGTCACATCCGATGTCGTCGACCCTATCGTGGACAGATCCTCACCCATGCACATCGCCTAAATCGTCAACGTTGGGCAGCTGCTGGAAGCTATCTTGGTGCTAGACAGAGGCGAGATGTCATCTTCACGTTTCAACGTCAGTTTCCCTGATGGTCGGCTACGTGTCTATCTCCGTAATCATGAACATTTTGCTCAGCCTTGTGTCATTGAGCGTGATCGCTTTGGTGGTGGTGGAGTTATGGTATGGGGGAAAATTAACGTCAACTTCCGCTCTGACTTGGTTGTTCTTCAAGGGAACCTCAACGCCCGACGTTACATTGACAACGTGTTGCAACCAGTGCTTCTGCCATTGATGGGTCGACACGGACGACATCACCTCGTGTTCCAACACGACAATGCCAGGCCACATACGGCTAGGATAACACAGGACTTTATGCATCAGAACAATGTGGATGTCTTGAACTTGCCCTCGCGATCACCTGATTTTAATCCGATCGAACATTTGTGGGATGAACTTGGGCGCCGTGTGAGACGTCAGTTGAATCCTCCCCAAATTGTAGCTGAGTTGACACAAGCTTTGCAGTTTCACTGGAGAGCCGTTCCACAAGCTTTGATTCGGAGATTGTGCTTGTCAATGCCTGGCAGACCCTGGGCTTGCATGGCTGCCCAAGGAGGACACACACGGTATTGACAAGAAGGGTGTTCAGGTTCTATAGCACTCATGGGCATTCCAGTCACTACATGAGTCACGAGTGAAAGGCAAGAAGGGTGTTCAGGTTCTATAGCACTCATGGGTCACATTCCAGTTCACTATAGCACTCATGGAGTCACTACATGAGTCACGAGTGAAAGGCAAGAAGGGTGTTCAGGTTCTATAGCACTCATGGGCATTCCAGTCACTACATGAGTCACGAGTGAAAGGCAAGAGAGGTGTTCAGCTTCTATAGCACTCATGGGCATTCCAGTCACTACATGAGTCAAGTGAAAGGCAAGAAGGGTGTTCAGGTTCTATAGCACTCATGGGCATTCCAGTCACTACATGAGTCACGAGTCAGACTCATGGGCATTCCAGTCACTACATGAGTCACGAGTGAAAGGCAAGAAGGGTGTTCATGGGCATTCCAGGAAAGGCAAGAGAGGTGTTCAGGTTCTATAGCACTCATGGGCATTCCAGTCACTACATGAGTCACGAGTGAAAGGCAAGAAGGGTGTTCAGGTTCTATAGCACTCATGGGCATTCCAGTCACTACATGAGTCACGAGTGAAAGGCAAGAAGGGTGTTCAGGTTCTATAGCACTCATGGGCATTCCAGTCACTACATGAGTCACGAGTCAGGTTCTATAGCACTCATGGGCATTCCAGTCACTAAGGCAAGAAGGGTGTTCAGGTTCTATAGCACTCATGGGCATTCCAGTCACTACATGAGTCACGAGTGAAAGGCAAGAAGGGTGTTCAGGTTCTATAGCACTCATGGGCATTCCAGTCACTACATGAGTCACGAGTGAAAGGCAAGAGGGGTGTTCAGGTTCTATAGCACTCATGGGCATTCCAGTCACTACATGAGTCACGAGTGAAAGGCAAGAGGTGTTGTTCTATAGCACTCATGGGCATTCCAGTCACTACATGAGTCACGAGTGAAAGGCAAGAGAGGTGTTCAGGTTCTATAGCACTCATGGGCATTCCAGTCACTACATGAGTCACGAGTGAAAGGCAAGAAGGGTGTTCAGGTTCTATAGCACTCATGGGCATTCCAGTCACTACATGAGTCACGAGTGAAAGGCAAGAAGGGTGTTCAGGTTCTATAGCACTCATGGGCATTCCAGTCACTACATGAGTCACGAGTGAAAGGCAAGAGAGGGTGTTCAGGTTCTATAGCACTCATGGGCATTCCAGTCACTACATGAGTCACGAGTGAAAGGCAAGAAGGGTGTTCAGGTTCTATAACACTCATGGGCATTCCAGTCACTACATGAGTCACGAGTGAAAGGCAAGAAGGGTGTTCAGGTTTTCACTCATGGGCATTCTATCACACTCATGGTGTTCATTCCAGTCAGTCACTACATGAGTCACGAGTGAAAGGCAAGAAGGGTGTTCAGGTTCTATAGCACTCATGGGCATTCCAGTCACTACATGAGTCACGAGTGAAAGGCAAGAGAGGTGTGTTCAGGTTCTATCACTATGGACATTCCAGTCACTACATGAGTCACTCAGAAGGGGTTCATTCCAGTCACTGGGCATTCATGAGTCCAGTCACACGAGTGAAAGGCAAGAAGGGTGTTCAGGTTCTATAGCACACTCATGGGCATTCCAGTCACTACATGAGTCACGAGTGAAAGGCAAGAGGGGTGTTCAGGTTCTATAGCACTCATGGGCATTCCAGTCACTACATGAGTCACGAGTAAGATCCTATGAAACCCACATTGGTAAAATCTGAGGTTAATTGTTCCAAACACTAGTCACAAGAGAGGGTGTTCAGGTTCTATAGCACTCATGGGCATTCCAGTCACTACATGAGTCAATATTCAGTAAAAGGCATAAAATAACTTTTACCAATCAACAAAATGTATTACTGTTGTGAAATAGCATGTAACACTTTATCATTGCATATAGCAAATGCATATACCGCAATACATTACAAGTTAAGATACAAAATTAACAAGATCAGTATATTACCTGTCGTGTACCACAGCTCGGAACAGGATGACCGTCCGAGACGTGCGGATCTATTTATACCTGACAGGAATCAGGATGGGTTTTCTCGAAGGTCTCCTTATCAACGTTTCTTAATATTCTTTTTGCATGGAACTATTAATAGGGCTCCAACAATAAGCCTATGAAAATAGGGTTGTGAAAGGCATAAACCTTATCCGAAGTGATTGTTTGATTAGCATTGTAGAAGTTTGTAAGTCTAAAATGAAGCAAACAACTTTATGGGTGACAACTTCCTGTGTGGTGCATAGAACGATGTCTCGATGTAGATTCGTACACAGTTATCAAGCTTTTTAGAATGAAACATACAACTTTATGTATGATAACATCTTCTTTATTACACAGTGACGTTTCGATGTATATTCTTACTCCGTTATCAAGCTTTAGCTCCATGCAATAAACAAGAAGTTGTCGTCCATAACGTTGTATGCTTCATTCTTATCCGGTTTATTTGTTTGAGCCGCTGCAAATAATAATAATAATAATAATAATTGGCTTGTATAGCGCCTAGTTTCCATCATAGATGCTCAACGGCGCTGCATACATCGTTAAAAACACAATAAGTGTGAAAAGAGTTCTATTCAGAAGCCATCTGGAAGAAGTAGGTTTTGAGCAAGTTCTTGAATTGTGAATGGGACTCAGTTCGTCTGAGGGTGACTGGAAGATTGTTCCACAGAGCTGGTGCTGCTACAGAAAAGGCTCTATCACCCATTGATGTTTTAGTGCTTGGCTGTGTTAGTCTTAACGTATCTTTTGATCTAAGAGCTCTGGTGGGTACATGCAGATGTACAAGCTGGCGAAGGTAGTCACAGGACTGGTCATCGTAGAGGCAGTTATGAGTCAGTAGCAGAATCTTGAAGTAGATCCTGTACTTTACTGGAAGCCAGTGAAGGGATTTCAGAACTGGCGATATATGGTCATGGCGATGGGTTCGAGAGACCACACGAGCTGCTGCGTTTTGAATTTTCTGCAATTTAGAAAGTGTTGAAGATGCCGTGTTGCAAAAGAGTGAGTTGCAATAGTCCAGCTTTGAGATTACAAGTGTTTGCATTAGGAGCTTTGTTGTCTCAGTGTCTAGGAAGTTGCGGATCTTGCCGATGTTGTAGATGTGAAAGAAACATGACTTGCAGAGGGACTTGACATATTCATCTAGGGACATGTTGGACTGGAAGATGATTCCCAGATTTCTGGCTGAGTTTGAGGTCTTCACATCCTCAGTTCCTATCTTGAGTGTGATTCCAGGTGGCATCTTCTGCAGCTGTTGCCGTGAGCCTATGGCAAGGAACTCAGTCTTGCTGTCGTTCAACTTCAAATAGTTGACAGCCATCCATTCCCGGATATCCATTATGCAGCGTTCGATCTTATGAACTCCTTGTGAAACTTCTGATGGTTTGATGGAAATATACAACTGATTATCGTCAGCGTAGAGATGATGACAGTTCAGTGACATCACAGCGGTTTGGCAGTATCACAGGAGCATAAAGTTAAATTGCACGCACGGATAGCTACCGGAACAAATGCCATTTTGATTGTCACGCTGTAATGACACAGTCTGGTCTTGGCAAGTTGTATCCTTTAACCACAAACGGGATTTTGAAACCCTTATAAAACCTTTTATAGTAAATATCAATGTAAGGTAAAACCCGTGTCGAAAACGCATGAATATGCGTGTACATGGGGCTAATTATTCTTGAAATATACTAATAATATAGTTTATATCAGTAATAACGAGGGATTTAATTTCATGATAAATATGCTATGACTAATTACGTCTTTTGCAAACACCAAACATCCCTGTCTGGTCTTGGTGGGTAGCTAAGCCTGAGTTCGATTCCCCTGTCGTCCCTACTGGTGGAATAACACTCACTGACGTACGAACGACATGGGCACTTTTACTTACTCTACTCTAATGGGCTCTAATGTTCAAATTTCATCAAGTATACTTAATTTAATCTGCAAACTTTAAAGAAAGAAAACACATGTAATTCTACCAATCAGTTGTAGCCAAATGTCACAGTATAAAAGATCAAATGTCTGTTAACATGTATCTCTTATAAAACGTTCAATAAGTGAAGGAGGTGGGCGTTGTCTTGAATTTGACCTTGTGGAATTCATGTCCATTCCACTTACAATGCCCGAGAAAGTTAATCTAACGTCTTTGGCACCGGCTGACGTTCAAGTAGGCGTCGGCCGAGGGCATCCCACAAATGCTCGATGGGGTTGATGACGGGCGATTTGGAAGGCCATGGAAGCACTGTAATATGTTCTCATTCTGAAGATACTAAATAGTTGCATGTGAAATCTAACACAAAGTTAGATTTCTGCGTGAAAGATATGGCTCCCCACATCATGACACTCCAAACCACCATATTGGTCCATCTGGGCGACACAATTCTGGGCAAAACGTTCACTTCGACGTCACGGCACTGAAGCAAAAAGCATGATTCGTCATTTAACCATATCGAAAGTCCAACTTCTCGTACACGATTACGAATGGTTTGCGCCGATACTCTCCTCACACCAGGCACTGCAGTTGCAGTTCTAGTTCCTGGGAAAATTCGATTTCGCAAATGAAGTACCCGGATGGACCCAATCCGAGGTCTACCACTTCGAGGCCGATCTTGGGAAGAATTGGTTTGTTGATTTGAAGACTGATGGTACTCTTGTTAACATTGAGGCGACGTGCAACGGCAGAATGAGATTCACCAGCCTCTAGACGTCCAGTTGCAATGTTTTGATTTACAGTAGTGAGTCGTGGCATAACGTTATTCCTTCATTTAGCTAAAAATGGCAGTGACCTTAGCAAGATGGCCCTATGTAGTCAATGTCCCTGCGCACGATTCCTCAAAACTACACGTGTGTATTGCGAACCACTTTCTCCTCATGGCAATTTCATTTCAACGTAAACGAGCAATACTGTTTCGGAAGATTCGTTTTCACGCTATGCATTCGTTCCATTTACACAAACCAGCGTTATCCCGGCGAAATTATAACAATCAAACACTAATTTTGAACAATATTTGATATGTCATTTATCAATATCACCGATGCGTGCCTTTTTGGGAAGTGTATAACTGCGACTTTCTACTGTAACAATACTGAACGACGGCTTTATCATTGCCAAATTCACTACAAACCCTCCTCTTATCTAGGAATACTCACCCTGTGAGACACACGTGTATGTATATTTTAAGTCTTATACAACACTGTCGGGGCATTAGAACACCGATAAGATTACAGAAGAAGCTATACTACATAACATAACATATGGTCATGTACAGTCAATAGGAATGTAACAAAGGGCAACAACGAACACTCTTTATGTGTATCTTTTAGAGAAACTTAGGCCATTGGCCCATGACACAGCAGTTGCACACCATCCACAATACGTATTGTTTACATTAACAGACTTGTCGTCACACGTATAGACTTCTCAACATACATAGCCAAGATCTCTGTTATCAATGGGACATTAAAAGAATAAATTTAAATAATGTTGAAAATACATAGTATTTCCTTGGAATAAGCTGTTCACGTAATTCGCCATATGCCTGGCATACAAACTGGAAGTGGTACTCATCTTCGATATAGTTCATTTTACAAACATTACAAAAATTTCTTTCCTTGGGACATTTGAGTATCTATTCATCTCAATTTTCAGTTGGTGAGAACTGCATCTAAACTTAACTGAAGCGACACGAACTTTCTGAATAGTTATACGCTTAATATACTGCTCATCATATATGTTAGACTTATACAAAGAATAATTATATGTTTTAGAACCTTGTGACAAAGATACATGCCAAACTTATTGATTCGCACGTTTAGCTCTATCCATAGATTCTGATAAAACGACTGAATATTTCTTATGCACTGGTTATCCCAAACATACCCAAATTTTGACTCATATCTAACATCAACACGTTATAACATTTCTTGGGCAAGCGTAAGTATGGCATGGATAACAGTTTATACCATTACTTTATAGAACGTTTATAGGCATGGTTTGACGTTGACGGTTTCACAACAATAAAATATTTACATGCTTGAACATGAACTCCTTCAATAACACTGGTAATCTTACATTCAGGGTCAATGTCTAGTCCCCATATTTCAGAACCATACAATAAAATTGACATCACTTTACTTTCGAAAACCTTTAAAAAAACATCATATGGTAATGGTCTAAGCTTCAACAGACATATCAAAACACCGACTAATGCTTTTCTAGATTGCAACGATGAACTAATAAACTGTTTATTCCAACTTAGATTCCTAGAAAATACCACACCTAAATATCTATAGGATGAGACACATTCAATAAGATTGCCATCAAAATACCATTTTTCGCCCCTCGAAAGAACTCCGCCGTTTTTAAAGACAACAACTTTAGTTTATCTAAATTTACAGTTAAAATATATTGGTGACAATACTGTTGTAACACGTTAATTCGATTTTGTAATCCTCCGATAGTGTCAGATATAATAACACCGTCATCCGCAAACAGTAATATAAATAAATGAGTCAAGTCCGGATGTAAGTGGATGCCAGGATAACATGAACCTTCTATTGAACAACGGAAATAAAAGGGGGCTTAAGACACATCCCTGACGCACTGCCACATTACACTCAAACATATCTGAGACTAAATTATTAAATTTAACACACGATTTTACACTTTCATAGATAGATTTAATACACCCTAACATTTTTGGCGAAACTCCCTTGTGTTGCAAAACTGTCGACACCTTAGAACGATTAACAAAATCGAAAGCTTTTGCAAAATCCACATATAAATCATACACTTTACCTTTCTTTTCCTACAAGAGTCGACCGACAACAGATTGCAAAATGAAGATATTATCCACAGCCAAATAGCCATGCCGAAATCCGGCCTGTGATTCCGAAACGTTTTCATACGCACCGCACCGAAATTTTAATCTGGCATTCAAGACTGCAATACAAATCTTACTAAATATACTCAAGATCGTTATACCTCGATAATTAGGTGTAATATTGAGATCTCCCTTTGTATGTATATCCTATCGACCTTGACTCGGGGAAAACGCAACTATCAATTTAAAAGACCATTTATAAAACAGTAAGAAGAGGTGACAAAACATCACTTGAATGCATAAAGTTCGGCAATAAACCTATCGTGTCCTGGACATTTTGATGTTTTGGGATTATCCAAAGCAACTTTTACCTCCTCCTGGGTAATTGTTGAATCCAAAATGTCAGCAGTGAATGCATCAATGTCAATTATGACATTGTCAACGTCAATATTGCTATCATCCACATCAACCGAACCCATATATATATTTCTAAAATAAGAGTACCATTCCTGCAATGCAATACACGGTCTAGCAGAGAAGAAAGCACCTGAAAAATGCTTACGTGCTGACCAAAAGGAATTGGTATCATTAAGATTATTCATCCATTTACTTCTTAATTTATTCAAATACACACACTTTTTGTCCCGAACAACAGTTACTGTAAATACTGCCTCAGACTATTATCACATTTATTCATTCTAAACACTCTAAGTAACCTATCTCTCTCGCATCGGAGATAGCTACACTCCTGATCATACCATAACTGTTGGGGTGTATGTGCATAACTACCACACTAGCACTACATACAACTCGCAGCCCTACACACTGCATATGTAAACATTTCTATGGCAACATTTATGTTTGTAGACATGGATTGTAAATATTCTTCAATCATGGATCTAATCATATCTGAAAGCAGATTACTTTGTCCTCATCCCAGTTATAACGGTAGTCATCCGATGCCTTATGCGAAGCATGAACATGCACGTGCGGATGTCCATCGTGTCCCAGACATGAAATGAACAAGTTAGTGGAAGATGGTCAGTGTCTGCCCTAGATATACCTTTGAAGTCATTACAAAGTGTAAACAACATGGGCGAACAAATTACATAGCCAGTCACACTTTTACCCAGTTCATGAATGTGTAATCTCCTGAGCGTGCATCAGATCCACAGCGACTGTTCATAATAAACAAGTTTTAACACGGAGCACCACCAAAGTAGGACCCGTGAAGGTCCAGGTTAGAATATTGATCTTCAGTAAGCCATGCGTGTCGTAAGAGGCGACTAACGGGATTGACACATGTCATCGGTTCCCATTTGCGCAGATCGATGCTCATGCTGTTGATTACTGGATTGTCTGGTCCAGACTCGATTATTTACAGACCGCCGCCATATAGGTGGAATATTGCTGAGTGCGGTGTAAAACTAAACTCACTCACTCACTCACCACCAAAGTAGAACTTTTCCGGAGTGATTAACGGTTTTATCAAAGGAGTGTCTCTCCGTGTCCAGCTTGTCAAATAACACTAACTATCAACATATCCTAACATATCAGCAATGCTATCTTCAACGCTGTCAGGGTCCTCACCAGTTCTAACAGTAAGATCACCTCCAATCATAATATACACGTCACCGACACCATGCAAAAAGGTTAATAATTGTTCAAACAACATCGTGATTCCACATTTACATTGTTTTCGGTCATACCCATTTGAACCACTAGGATGCACATTCACCAATGCTGTTACTTCATCTTTAAGGGTTCTTCACACTTATTTCGAGTTAACAGGAATCAAGGAGAATCAGCCAGAAAAAAAATATTTCCAAAATACGGGAGAAAATGTCTAAATAAATAATTTTGTCAAGCTTTGTAAGAATGCTGTTGGAATACTTAGAACCCACTTCGAACCCGCCTCTAATGATTCTTTTTTTCTTTTTCCTTTTTTATTGGTTCCCAGGATTACAATGTCATGATATGTAGAACAGTGATGTACAGACAGATGGATGATGGATTATGTCAATATCATGTTAATACACATATATAAGTCAATAAAAGAGAAATATGACCTCAGGTAAATTGGATACATTTTAAATTCATCAAAGTACTGGGAAGAGAAGACCCCATTTATGATTGAAATCTTCTATTTTATTTTTGCTTTTGCATATATGATTTTCCACAAAGAATATTTCTTTCAAAGTTTTTATAAATAGAGTTATGTTTGGATGCGTATTTTTAATACTGCATACGTAAATGTGTCTTTTTGCTGCAATGATGATGTGATTTAGTAATATGATTCTTATGATTCTTATTCATTCCAAATGTACTAGATCACGAATGCAGCTCGAATGAATAGGCATACAGTAAGAAGTGAGGCGAGGCGAAATTGGGTTTAACGTCGTGCTTGAGAATATTTCGCTCATATGACGACGTGCATGCGTGTGTATGTGTATGTGCGGCTGCTTGTATTAGCCCAGACTGAAGCTGGTTTTATAGTGCTAACCCACTGAGATACCATGCCGCAGTGAAGCACGAATACCCCACTCAGACACATTATACTGACTCCGAACCGACCAGTCCTTGTTGTACCCATTAATGCCGAGCGCCAGGCAGGGACCAACAAGTACCATATTTTAACGTCGTTTGGTATGACGCGGTCGGGGAATACAGTAAGAACAATTAGAAAGGCGTTAGAATACACTACGAATACTTAAAATGAATTTCGACTGCCGTACGAGTCCGGTTCGATTGCTGCATGAATAGCTGTACGAATTTACATAGAATGCATTCAGAACCTTCTTGGAATGACCCCCGAAAATGGATCGAATGTTAAAGAAATAAAACAAAATGCAGCTCGAATATTTCAAATGTCCTTCAAATGCACTTAGAATGTAACACGAATGTCCGGAATGCATCAAGAATGCTGCCGGAATGTTCCACGATGGGGTATAAAAACCTGTTGAATCTGGACTATTCATCAGTCACTGCCCGACTTCCATAGAGTATGGACCACCTGGACCATGTTGCGTTGCTCCAGATTGCTGTACTCCAGCAAGCCCTGATTGAAACAAATGCGGAGAAGAAATAGGAGAAGATCCCAGAGAAGACCCCGGAGATTCCAGACCAGACCATGGCTGACAGAGGAAAGGAGAGGCTGTATGACACAACACAAGACTGATGGAGGAGCTCAGAGTTGAGGACACGCAGTCATTCTTTAACTACCTTAGGATGGAGCCTGCCATGTTTTATGAGTTGGTGCAGACAGTGGGACCAAGAATACAGAAGCAGGATACATATATGAGAAAGGAACTACCTCCAGGCTTGAAGCTAGCCATTACATTGAGGTTCCTGGCTTCAGGCGATAGGTACCCAAGCACCATGTACAGCTTCCGCGTGGCAAGGAACACAATCAGCCTGATCATCCCAGAAGTATGTAAGGTCATTGTGGAGGAATACAAGGATGAGGTTATCATCTGCCCTACCACTCCAGAAGAATGAACAACCATTGAAGATGTATTCAGAAACAGGTGGAATATTCCTTATGCCGTAGGAGCTTTAGATGGCAAACATGTGGCCATCAGGAAACCTACCAAGAGCGGCTCATTGTACCACAACTACAAGGGCTTCTTCTGTGTGGTCCAAATGGCCCTTGTGGATGAAAACTACAAGTTCCTGAGGGTGGACGTTGGATCTTACGGAAGTATGTCTGATGCTCAGATCTTCAACACTAGGATTTGCGAGCTCAAGGATTGGCTTGAAGACGGGAGCATAGGATTTCCTGATCCGTTCTCCTTACCCCAAGATGACTAGCGTATGCCATGCTCTATTCTGGGAGATGATGCCTTTGGAATAAGGGCCTTCTTGATGAAACCGTATGGTCATTGGATTCTCCAGAGAGACGAGAGAATCTACAACTATCAGCCGGGGCCAACGGGTAGTGGAAAATGCATTTGGAATCATGGCCCACAGTTGGCAAATCCATCTCACCACCATGCTGCCAAGGCCTTCCTTGGGAATGTGTGTCTGCCTGCACAACTTGATGAGGACTCGTTATCCTAATCTCTACAATGGAATGGTGGATGAGGAAGATGAAGATGAGCAGCACAACGTGGTGCCTGTAGGCTGGAGACAACTTGCGCAGCTTGAAGATGTGAATGATATCTGAAGTTGCAGTGACGTTTTTATAGGGATTCGGCGGTGTTCTGATGACGCCAGGGCTCTTTTGAAGAGCATTCGAGACGTTGTGACAGTATTCGAGGTGTATTCGATGTACATTCGAGCTGTATTCCAAGTGCAATCGAAATATTCCGATACGTTTGAGGAATATTTCACCTAAATTCCACCAACAATCGAAGTACATTCGAGGCGCATTCGGGACATTCTTGCCTTTTCGATTATCCCTTGAATTCGTTCAGAATAATTAGAATGCAGTTAGAATGCAGTAAGAATACTTAGAATGCAGTTAGAATGCACTTCAAATGCTCTTCGATATTTTTCCACTTCGAATGTACCTCGAAAGTTTTGAAAATGGAGTAAAAAGGTTTTAGAATGCGAATTTCCAGGAATCTCCAGGAATTTTCATCCCGACGGCATTCCGGCTCATTCCGCCTCAAGTGTGAAGGGGGTATTCTTGTCGATTAAACATTGTGAAAATAACATTATCTCAAATGGCCGTTCTTTTCACAAATATTTCGAATAATATTTTCTTAATTAAACCAACAAGACCACCAGAGAGCTTTCCTTTTACAGACGTTTTTATATCATTCAAAGTGATGCAATTATAGTGCAGACCCCGATTTCTCGGGTTTTGACTTTACAGTTTTGACTTTGAATTTACAGTTTTTACTCAAATTTGAGCAAAAGCAGGAAAATACATTTCCCACAATAAACTGAAATGGATATTAAGCTCCAACTTAGTAGACAATTTGCGTTAGGTAGATAAGTTACATGCGTGGTCTCGTCGTTTTGGATTTAGAATTACGACTGAGTTAGAAACTCAGCTGTTTCAAATTGTCAAACTCAGTTTGAAGTTTGAGTAAAAACTTTGGTTTGTTTCGAGAAATCGGGGCCTGGAAACAATGGGTATAATCAAAGTCACGAACCCATGTTTCTGACAGTCACAAAATCGAAGTGCTGGATGAATTGCATTTATATTTTAAAAACCGGCAGTGTTCCAAAATAAATAGCTAACTGTCTTTTGTTCTGATTGGCTGCATATTCGGACTCGACCACGCCCCTATTTACCATTTACAGTTACTTGCGTATCTGCTGCTGGTTAAGAGGACGGTTACAATCACATGATAGATGGTTCGGCAGTATTTGCTGTTGTCCTCGTAAGACAAGAAAACAAAACCTATCTACACCAGCTGAAACAACATTTACGTCATGAAAAATTTGAGTGCAAATACTCCACGTCTGAATACACAGTAAAACGTGAAGCTCATTTTCAACACAAATATTGCAGCGCATCGCGCAAATTGTCTTCAAATGGTTGTATCTTGCAGAAGTCAAAGGTCATTATCAATTGAGGCTAATTAAACCCTTGAAGAACCTTTCCCTGCGGCTGTAATAATGCATGGATATATTCTAGACAACATGCTGCTCTCAGGGGCGTAGCTTCCCTTATAAAGAAAACCCGGGGTTACACATGATTGTTGCTGAAAAGGTTGGGCACTACTATTTAAATATAGAGCTTTGCAACCTATCGGGCTTACACGAAAAGATTGGCTTGCCACGCGCCTGGTTCTACGTCACATACAGTGTTTAACAAGCGGCTAAACAAGACGCCACATAGCACAGAAGACTGCAGAGGCAGCTTTTCGAATATTCTTGACCCCAAGAATAACACGACCAATAACGACGGGTGTTTCATAACTTGTGTTTCATAACTTATGTTTCATAGTTAGTGTTTCATAGTTAGTGTTTCATAACTTGTGTTTCACAACTTTGATTTAATAGTTTGTATTTCATTACTTGTGTTTCATACCTTTCATTTTATAGTTTGTATCTTATTACTTGTGTTTCATAACTTGTGTTTCACAACTTTGATTTAATAGTTTGTATTTCATAACTTGTGTTTCATAACTTTTGTTTCATAGTTAGTGTTTCATAACTTGTGTTTCATAGTTAGTGTTTCATAACTGTGTTTCATAGCTTATGTTTCATAACTTGTGTTTCAGTTGTGTCGGTGGTTCTGACGTCGATTCACTTGGCTTGTGATATCAAGTTTATACAATAAAATATCGTCCATTCACCGCTTCGTGAAACAGATACAGGATATCTGACTCAAGTAACACTTGACGAATAAAGATAAACAAAATATACAATCAATTTATACAGAATCTACAAACTTTATTCAGGCAATGGGTATACCTGCAAAGAAAACAATTTTATCGAATTACAAATTTAAATAAACATTCATTTTAGTCTTTTTACACGTGTTACCCAAGCAAGAATACAAGCACAATAGAAGTTTTTCTTTCCACTAACATCTTACCTCCCCTATATATGTACTCTAATCTAATTACCTATTACCACTTTGATGAATGTAAACATGGATATAGGAGAAGATATTTTCAGTATCACCCATAAGCATGCTATCTGCAGTCATACTGACGTGCCAGTTCGTTCCAATCCAAGGTTAATGACAAGCCCCACTACAGCCTGACGTCATGAGAGCCCATTGTTGTAAGTACTACTAACCACTTTTAGCACTTGGAATTAACAGAAGTTACCCGTAGCCTGTAGGCTGTTCACAACATATACTGCGGACACAGACATATTGAAGGTTACGGGTCGGACAGGTTATCGAACTCGCCGTGTAGATTTACTCTCCTGAGGCAGAAATCTACGATCAGGAGTTCAAATCCCAGATTCGCAAGGAATCTGTTTCTTGGTGCATGCACACACCCTACGGCTGAGCCGGCGTTTCAGTAAGTTCTCAAGGCCTGTATGCTCAACTGACATGCTTTCATATGAGGGGGATAATTTGAGCAGTGATAACCAACCACACTCTCTTATCGAATAATCTTTGGCAATACATACGAACTGTCACACCAAGCGTGAGGTTTTAATGTGGCTGCGCCTTATATATTATTACCGGCAGTTTGGGGATGCCGGCAAACTAAACAGCCGGCTCGTTCAGCCCATGACTGTGCTGGCAACGACTGGAGCAGCGGTGGACATCATTGGAGCAGCGGTGGTCATCACTGGAGCAGCGGTGGACATCATTGGAGCAGGGGTGGTCATCACTGGAGCAGGGGTGCTGACAACGATGGTGCCAACGGTAGTTTGCGACATTGCAGCCTCATGCTCGAGATGCTGAAATACGGCAAAGATGAAAACATCACCCTCAGGCTCTGGGATTATGTTATCCATCAACATAAACTTTTCTTCATTCTCACTGCCAGTGCAATAGAGTCGGAGGAGACACAGAGAATGAACTGTGAAGGCTTTTTGTGGCTCGGCCAAGATTAGCATGTAAAATATTTGATATTATGTTTGACCTCAAAATGCATTGTGATATTTTCAACAGGTATGCGCCGCAAACAGGTAAGATACAAGTTCTCTGCCCCGATTTGGTTTAATTCAAATGTCGTGTAGGTTACACCCAAAAGAAGAAAGAACATGCACAGTAAACAGTCGGGGACCACATTACGGTGCAGTATATTGTCCTGCGTATTTTGGAAGGTGCCTCACTGATTCAAAAACATCAGTAGGTAAATGTCAATTGTAATTATATCTGTGATATTAAAAACGTTTGATATATTTTACCATTATCCGGCACGTATTGTGTAACAGTCAACACATGTTGTATCATTTACAAACAGATAAGGTATCATAATATATCATGTTTAATATAACACGCTTTTAAATTGGTATTTACTGGCAATGTTACAGTGTCTGTTGGCTGACAGGTTGTGCTATACTCATTCCCCGATACCTCTGGACTGCCTGTTTTACATATTCTGTTAGACAATGTACTGCATGTTATTTCAAATTGAACTAAATCTAAATTGAATCTGCTTGCCCGCCCTTACCCTAATGAGCAGCTGATCGAAGCCATGAACCTGATCGTCTTCAATTTCTGCAACAAAAACGTCAAAAATGAGTCTCTTGACAAAGACGTCCCCCTTCATATTCATGATGGTCAACGTGTTTACCCTGAAGAGCGGGTAGCGTATCACGAAAGAACAAGGAGCGGAATGGGGGTAACGAAATGCGGTAAACTGAAGAGCGAACAAGTGGAGCCATTGACTTCTAGTGGTATCAAGAGACGTCAGATGTTCTTAGACCATGACAAGCATGTGGTACATATTTGGTATTCCTGTCCAGTGTATACGGTAGTTGTGGATAAAATGAAACGATACTCATGACCCATCTCTTCAAAGTGCTTTGAGCATGACATTGAACGTGGATATAGCGCTATAGAAATTGACCTTTTGGTTGTTATATTTATTATTTATTATATACATACGTGACATAAGGTCCAGGACGGCTGCGTAGCCCTTCTGGTCAATGTACTGGGTGAGGGTATTGTGTTCAGCAGCGTACAAGATCTCCAAGAAAACCCGCATGTCAGCGTGAGAGAGATCATCCTCAATCTTGTGTGCAAGGTGAAGTTCTCTCAGGAAGCTAAACAGGTCGGAGCCACTCTGTCGCTTCTGATCAAGGAAAGAAAAAACATCTTTCATTGTCTTTAGTTGATCTGAGGAATGTTTTAGCGAATTAGTTAAGTTAATCTACGGCCAAGGCACGAGCAAAATAACAGTGCCATCATTTCTACCACTGCATCTGTCGTGACCTTGGGGGACAGGTTTTAGCAGTATTAGAGATGTATTTTGGCAGGTCAGCTTTATCTGCGAATCCAAAGCGTTAGCCTGTAGTTGTAACATCCAAGTGGATTCTGGCGACTTAATACACCGTGGACTTTGGTTAGTACGAATGAATGACCATTGTTTACGAACAATCCAAAAGCAGGACTGTGTGTGAAGGTGTGCGTTCGTGTGTGTGTGTGTGTGCTGGTGTGATAACACACTATAGCGCAATATATCATAATTGAAGCATTTCTCATTTATAAATATATTTCTTCGTCATCACTTACTGTGTTACATGTAATCTTTGCTGACTGATTAATACCATAAATACTGAAGATTGCTCAAATCTACTCACAACTACGGTTGTTGGGGCTTGCTGCAGATGCTGAAACAGAACCGTATAACATACAAACATGCAATTATTCAGCATACAATGGACACACAGTGCCATCTAGGAAGTGGTCAAATGAAACACATGTTACATCGGGGTAACACTTTCTCAGTAAAGGCTTTCGGCCGTGGGAGCCGCGCCAATTCACAATTATCAGAGGGGTACACAAAGTCCGTGGTCTAGACTACCAGTTGTCAGTTGACTTCCATTTTTGTGGAAGCCGCGGTGGCTGAGCGGGTTAGGCGGCTGACTTTGCGTGCTGACGATTAGGTGCCCGACTCTGAGGGTGTGGGTTCGAATCCCGGATGGGACTCAACCCAACAAAAGTACTAGAATCTGTACTTTACTGAGGCTTACGACTTTAATGAGGTATTGCTGAGTGTTAAACAACAAAACAAACTCTACTGATGGCGAGAGGAACAAGCAGCTTGCTACTTACAGCCTCAAGGTAACCTTCAAAGTGGGGAATGTCGTCCTTGTCCAAATCTGAAGATATATCAAACATATGTGCACTTATCTACTTCATGTGATATTTGAATTATAGAAATACATTTTGTCAAACATATCAAGGGGTCAGTTTCTGTAAAAAATAGAAATAACTATATTAGGGTTATGCAACTAATATCGGTTTATTTTGCGGTTGTGGACACATTTTATTACAGAAATCATAGCACCAACCCGAAAACAATAAAATGGTTGAAAATAGATTCATATAATACTTCGGAAACAATTACAGATGAAAATAAAGCATACGACTTTATGGATAACAAATTCTTGTATATTGTATTTAGATTCTTACACCGTTATCTAAGAGTGAATCTAAGCGGTGTGAGAAACGACACCGAGAAGTCGCTCTGTGCAATAATCAAGAAGCTGTTATCCACATACTTTGATATTGACTCATCAACTTAGAGAATGCCGTTAAAGCAAGTGTTTCGACAGATAATCAAGACTTATTCCCTGGTATTGACAGGCTTTTTCTCATTCTGACAAACACTTCACGGCCAAACAGGACTAAACAGGTCCATCCGTGTGGGAGTATGTGTGTGCGTGTGCGTGCGCGTGTGCAATTAGAGTTTTGTGTCCATATCAGACAGTGTGTGTGTGTGTGTGTGTGTGTGTGTGTGTGTGTGTGTGTGTGTGTGTGTGTGTGTGTGTGTGTGTGTGTGTGTGTGTGTGTGTAACTCGTGTTTTGTGTCCATATCAAACATCTGAAACTTTATATGTGTGTAGTGTTAGGGTCCACCTGAAACGCCGTGTGTGTAGTTAGGGTCCACCTGAAACACCGTGTGTGTAGTTAGGGTCGACCTGAAACACCGTGTGTGTAGTTAGGGTCGACCTGAAACACCGTGTGTGTAATTAGTTATTTGTGTCCATCTGAATCTCGTGTGTGTATTAGGCGATCCATGACATTTTTGTGAGTACTTGGTGATTTGTTTCCGTCTGACATGCACATATACATACGATCAATGAGGCGGATGATGTTAGCGAAAGTCTGAGCTGAGATGAAGGATGTGAGGGAGGCACTGCCCTGCTCGGCAGCCTGGATCAGTTGCTGGTAAAGGGCCTGTTCAGTTGCGTCCATATGGGCAAACTCGTGGCTCTTTCGTATATCCTTCAGGTAGTCGGCGAATTTAGAAGCATCTGTGTAGTCGTGATGACTGTTGGCCATGACGGCCGTCACTGCTACCATCACAACAACTAGTAGTTTCATCATGCTGAAACAAGGAAAGAGTTTCTTAGAGGGCAAGAAGCCCGTTTTGGTATTACAAACTAATGAGTTTAAAGTGGTGAAATTCAGGCAAAAGACCGGGTTCGAATCCCAGTATGGTGAACTCGGTTATTGGTGTGGAAGGACCATAACTCAAACAGACATCAAAGTTTTGGGCAAATGCTATTATTAATGAGAGTATATTCTTGGCAGTGGGTATGCCGGTGTTTTTCACATTTTCTTAGGTTGCTCTTAAGTTGCAGACAAGGGAAAAAACAAACAAAAAGCAAAAAAACAGATACAGAGTTTCGAACAAAGCACCAAATCTATCACATTAACTTTAGATATATCCGATGATCTGTTTTAGTTCAGTTACCATCACCGATTTACCAAACTCAAATTGAAATCTAAAAGACCAACGACCTCGTCTGGTTCCTATTTGGATGTAGGCATAACGACTCAAAGTCAAGTTTCCCCCTATGTCGAGCAATATTCGAGGAACTCCGCCCTTTGGATCCGAAACAGCGTCATACGTCTCTCGCTCAGACGTTTTATCAGTGATATAACATTCCCTGCCTCAGTAGAGGTCTCACAACGTTATGGTTGTCATCAAGAAGACATGTCCCTACTGGACGCATCAGTGACACAACTGATGTCCGTTCGCTGTTTGTACCACATACTCCAGTGTTGTTCCCGATTTGTCAGCTGCACTATTTACTTGCCTCTTCGTGTGTTTGTGAAGGATCCACTGGTAAAGCGGCCTAAGTTTACCTTTTGGCAACATTTTGATTGACAATTATGGTTTTGTCAACACTGGCAATGAAGACAAGTTGAAAAAGTACAACATTCTTATAATCCCAGGGATATACCTGGATGGCTCGCCTTATTCCCTTAAAACATCATCCAGCTAGTCACAATGTAGTACACAAGTCAAACTCGTAGGCTAAATCTACATCCGGACACTGTTAGATCTGGTTGTTCCAGGAAATATCAGTAATGAAAGACCAAGTCTCTGATTCTCAGTTCTCATTATCAGATGCTAAAGCAATTATTCGCCATAAAATGAACTATGGTAAAATGAAAATCGTTATATATAATATACATTTGTAAATTCACATTAATCCCATTATTAAAACATTATTTTCGAAGACGGCTCGATGTACTGTACAATGCATTTATAAAATAAATATAGAATGCAGATTGAATTTTCAAGGAAAGTGAGAGGTAAGAACAGTGAGAAAAACAAAAATATACCTGTCGTGTTTCACTGCTGGCAACACTAAATGTGACTTCTTGTGTCTCACTGACCTTCTTATACTTTGATAAAACACAGGATAGGCTCCTTAGAAGCTCACCTGACCAGTTTACGTCTGTTCATGTCCTGGATATAGGGCAAAGTTTTAGGTTTGATTTTGTGCTTGAACTTCAGTTAATGTAAGCGCTGCTTTACATTGCACCATCAAAACGGCTAGTATTTTATCAAGCATAAGTTAAGGGTTACAGTTAATTGTGACTGTCGCGGTGTAATGACACAAAGTTACTGAGAAGTGGAAACGTTGATTTGGGAACCAAAAAATGTCTTAAAGTTCTTCAAGACTTATGGTAAAATGGCGTGGGTGATCGCGGAAAGTACTTCAAGGCTTATGGCAAAATGGCGCAGGTGAATTTGAGTTTGATATATCCTTTTGCTTAGCACAACTTTTCTGGTCCATTGATCACTTCATTGTTTGGTCTGTCTACTGGTCTCCGTTGCAAGTCAGGGTACTGCCGTGCGGGTCAGGCAATAGATACTTTTCATGCAAATTCTGCGAGTGCCATCGGTAGGGCAGGACACGCTTACCAGTTTCGCGAACACCTGTGCTGACGTGGGGTTTTGGGCGATTTAATCCCGGTCTGTTGGTCTCCATTCGAGTATCTCCATAGAGTACCTCCGTTGAAAGTTTCACATGAAATAACGTCATTGTTATGTTACCAAGGAAGTTTAGCGTAATGAAATGAATGTAAGATACAATGGATAGTCAAGGCTGTCTTTGCCTCAGGCAATGACGGTTATACATGAGGACCTCCTTGGGCTTTGTGCTCTACAGTGTAGCAGTCCGTTTAAATGTACATGTAAAAGTATACGATATCAGTAATGTTACTATATTTTGACAATTTGCAGAGAGTAATACCTCCTGGGTCGTTGGATGTGATACTTAGATATACACTCGAGGTGAGCACCGTTGGTACCGTTGGAAAGCTTGGAATGTACAAACATTTTCCAAAACCAATGTTGCCAGACTTGAAAGTGTCAGGCAATATGTCATTTTTGGGAGTTTCGATAGTAACAATACTAGTTTTCAAAGAACAGGACTGCTATATATAAAGGAATATATCCTCAATATGAATAAACAATAAGGTTAAGGCCACAGTGATCCAATTTGTTTCTACTCTTGCTTGAAATTCTATGTTCTACCTTATCGTTCTTAAAGACTGAGTATGGTATAGGTATAGCACCATGTATTTGGTACCATAAGACACTTCACAGACTCAGCTTTCGCCACGGTGGCAACCGGGATTTTCCGTGGCATTTCATCCAGCTAGTCACAATGTAGTACACAAGTCAAACTCGTAGGCTAAATCTACATCCGGACACTGTTAGATCTGGTTGTTCCAGGAAATATCAGTAATGAAAGACCAAGTCTCTGATTCTCAGTTCTCATTATCAGATGCTAAAGCAATTATTCGCCTTAAAATGAACTATGTTAAAATGAAAATCGTTATATATAATATACATTTGTAAATTCACATTAATCCCATTATTAAAACATTATTTTCGAAGACGGCTCGATGTACTGTACAATGCATTTATAAAATAAATATAGAATGCAGATTGAATTTTCAAGGAAAGTGAGAGGTAAGAACAGTGAGAAAAACAAAAATATACCTGTCGTGTTTCACTGCTGGCAACACTAAATGTGACTTCTTGTGTCTCACTGACCTTCTTATACTTTGATAAAACACAGGATAGGCTCCTTAGAAGCTCACCTGACCAGTTTACGTCTGTTCATGTCCTGGATATAGGGCAAAGTTTTAGGTTTGATTTTGTGCTGGAACTTCAGTTAATGTAAGCGCTGCTTTACATTGCACCATCCAAACGGCTAGTATTTTATCAAGCATAAGTAAAGGGTTACAGTTAATTGTGACTGTCGCGGTGTAATGACACAAAGTTACTGAGAAGTGGAAACGTTGATTTGGGAACCAAAAAATGTCTTAAAGTTCTTCAAGACTTATGGTAAAATGGCGTGGGTGATCGCGGAAAGTACTTCAAGGCTTATGGCAAAATGGCGCAGGTGAATTTGAGTTTGATATATCCTTTTTTGCTTAGCACAACTTTTCTGGTCCATTGATCACTTCATTGTTTGGTCTGTCTACTGGTCTCCGTTGCAAGTCAGGGGTACTGCCGTGCGGGGTCAGGCAATAGATACTTTTCATGCAAATTCTGCGAGTGCCATCGGTAGGGCAGGACACGCTTACCAGTTTCGCGAACACCTGTGCTGACGTGGGGTTTTGGGGCGATTTAATCCCGGTCTGTTGGTCTCCATTCGAGTATCTCCATAGAGTACCTCCGTTGAAAGTTTCACATGAAATAACGTCATTGTTATGTTACCAAGGAAGTTAAGCGTAATGAAATGAATGTAAGATACAATGGATAGTCAAGGCTGTCTTTGCCTCAGGCAATGACGGTTATACATGAGGACCTCCTTGGGCTTTGTGCTCTACAGTGTAGCAGTCCGTTTAAATGTACATGTAAAAGTATACGATATCAGTAATGTTACTATATTTTGACAAAATTTGCAGAGAGTAATACCTCCTGGGTCGTTGGATGTGATACTTAGATATACATTGGAGGTGGGCACCGTTGGTACCGTTGGAAAGCTTGGAATGTACAAACATTTTCCAAAACCAATGTTGCCAGACTTGAAAGTGTCAGGCAATATGTCATTTTTGGGCGTTTCGATAGTAACAATACTAGTTTTCAAAGAACAGGACTGCTATATATCAAGGAATATATCCTCAATATGAATAAACAATAAGGTTAAGGCCACAGTGATCCAATTTGTTTCTACTCGTTCTACCTTATCGTTCTTAAAGACTGAGTATGGTATAGGTATAGCACCATGTATTTGGTACCATAAGACACTTCACAGACTCAGCTTTCGCCACGGTGGCAACCGGGATTTTCCGTGGCATTCTTCATGTGAATAAATCAAAGATAACATCAATATTTTGCCTTATGCATATGTTTTAGTGATTGCTTGTGTCACATGCAACTCAACTGTTTACAACCAGGGACATGAAAATTGTTCAAAGGCCGAGGGCAAGTTCGAGGTCACATGAACAAGAACATGCTTGCTAATTTTAAATACACGTCAGATGTTTAAAACATCACTTCGACATAACGGATAACGTACGTATCGATTGTACTTTTCGGCACTATTCATGCTATATGACGGTGGTCTGTAAATAATCGTCTCTGGACCAGGCAATCCAGTGATCAACTTCATGAGCATCGATCTAAGCAATTGGGATACGATGACAATTGGGATACGATGTGTCAACCAGCCTGACCTCCTCATCCAGTTAGTCACCTCTTTCGACAAACATGGGTTGATGAAGGCCAGTTCATGGGTTTATGTCAGGATGTCCAGACATATAATCCACATCATAAACTGAATATGATACAACAAACATCGGTAAAGCTGAAAACTAATACCACCAGAGTTTCAGAATGAACTTGTAATTGTAGTCCATGTTGACAACATTCTAACCTATCACAATCTACTAACATTCTCCATGCCGTACTTGTAAGACATGCGTTAACATTTTTACGGAATGACCATTATTAAGTACACTAAAATTCTGCAGATCATGTCCTATTCAGCAAGTTGTTTATGGTAAATATGGCTGACTAACATGGCTGTGCTACCAGACATGGTATTGTCATTTCCTGATGTCCATGGGTTGTCAACGAATCTGGCATGTCTGTGGTTGTTGCAATGAACTGTAGTTGTAAAATTGTCTCTGACTTGTCCATTCTATGCTAGGATGTATTTTAAATACCATAGTTTGTGCTGTATCCAAAACATACTGACCAAATATTTAGAAATCATTCAAAAGTTGATAACTTTTCGTGCCTATTGTAAGCAGTTGGGATGCGAGTGCATGTATTCATCGTAGACAAAGAAACATAATTTTACCCAAGATGTGACACATCACTAGTAACTGGTATGATGCATTCATGGTTCACCGTGTCGCCAATGTGTCCAGTGTACAATAGTATGGCAGAAGCACAAGTGCATCAAAGTCATGTCTTGTATGGGGTCCCTTCTGTGTTGAGAAATATTTATCAAAGAAGGTTCAGGTCATTGTCAAGATGTAGGTGGTGTGCTATGTACATGTATCTTGAGATTGTGCCTTCTGTTTTCCGTAAACAGAGAGAGGGCTAGCATGCCAACTCGGTTGTAAGTACAACATCTCTGGTTTTCCATCAAAGGCACTACACTATCTAGAGGGGCTGGAACATTTGAATCAAAATCTTATATTGTACCTTATATTGTATCTCACAAAATTAAAAAATCAGCAGTAGTGGATCACCTAAGTTCATATATTGTTTCTTAAGACAGAATCAAAAGATAAAGAGAGCTTATGGTAGCTAGACGATTCATGGATTGCAAAATTGTCAAATCAACTGGGTCACGAGAGGTTGAAGAAGTCATATATTTATTAATACAGGTGGAAGCAGATATTCGATTAATCTCTAATGTCTTTGAGAATTTTCCTGAAACTTGCACAACTAAGAGATGTGATGACAGTGGTGTCCTGGTGCGCCTCTTGCAGTATTATACACTTGGACGTATCAAAAACAGGCGTTACATGTATTACTGACACACATCCATCACAGTGAACCATTAGCAATTCATAGCAATTCATAGTGGCAACATGACCAAATGCATGTTGCTATACCCCCGGTAGACCTATCTCCTGTATTTTGCTAGACAGCTGGAGATTGCCACTGGTCTAATTGTAAAGTGTTATCTTTGTGGACTCTTCTCGATAAGTGCTTCAGAATTAATCCGAATGTTGTAAATCATATCTTGATTTCCACTTATAAGCAAGATACATACTTACAAAGTTACGGCTTGTTTCTGAGAGATGTAGGATACTGAAAATTAACTATTTATGTATTGTAGATGTATTTCTTTCATGTTGCCATCAATGCATATCGTATTTATTTGTGTAAATACTATAGGGGTGTTTTTACATTGACCGGTCCAGTTATTCACATCGACTGGCGGACAGGCCATCTGATTTGATCCACGAATGCCAGCAAATGCGCAGATCAATTCTGATGATATCAGTCACTGTAGCGTCTGGGGCAAACTCGATTATTTATAGACAGGTGGCTAATAGCTAGGATATTCTTCCGCGCAGCCAAAGTTTACATATGAATATGTCAAGCCATTTCTGCTGTTGCAGGACGGGCCATTGTCCCTTTACACAGGTATGCACATACACAGACATCTCTCTCTCTCTCTCTCTCTCTCTCTCTCTCTCTCTCTCTCTCTCTCTCTCTCTCTCTCTCTCTCTGCAAAAGAGTCTTGCACTCTCTCTCTCTCTTTCTCTCTCTCTCTATATATAATTCTCTCTATATATAACTTCTGTCTCTTCTCTCTCTTTCTCTCTCTCTCTCTATAACTCTCCCCCTCTCTCTCTTTCTCTCTCTCTATCTGCCCCCTCTCTCTTTCTTTCTCTCTCTCTATCTCACATCTCTCTCTCTTCCATTGAATAGGTCAACCATTACAATATATATTCTAAACATATCTTTAAAAATATATCTGTTTACTGGTATCAGCTGCTACAGAGTATATTAAAGTTAACATATGATTAACGTTAGCATATCGGTTATTTACAATTGAGGTACATGCTCAGGGCAAAGGCAGACGTGAACTCCAGTTCATCTGGAACGCCAGATGGCGCATGAGTGAATTACACCAGACAGTGATCTTATCTCCCTTCACTCGTGAACACTAAAGTAGATCAAACTGATTATTATTTTGCTTTGTCACACTAACAACTTTGACTGATTTTGCAGCAGAACGTGGTAAACGTTCAGCCAACAGAAACTAGGCCAACACAAAGGAAAACTAGATCTGACCCAAAACGATTCTAAGGCAAGAAGTAGCTGAATCACGCACACTCCAAGTATAAAACACCCTTAATGACACACACCTACTGGAAAACCTTTTCTTGATTGTTTCCTTTTCACCCACAACATTGCTGTATACTTTCTCTTACCCAGTAAATATATGAATATCACCAATATCGCCAATAAAACTATTATCAAACAATACTAACTGTATAGGTACATTCATTGTCAGACCCTTGGTGTTCAATACACACAATATCTATGTTTTACATTCATGGTTTTACGCAACGCGCAAATGTGCGTCAACGTCATTTTACCATACGCCTTGAAGCACTTTCTGCGATTACCTACGCCATTTTACCATAAGCCTTGAGAATGGACGCAGAAAAGAATTCAGCATTATAGATACTAATTTGGACCCACAAAAGAACTTTCAGCATTATAGATACATAATGATCCCTCAGTCCACATGGATTCATTCCAGGCTTCATTATCGGGAATACCCTTTACTTGTGAGTCCAGGGGAAACCCCGTATTTTACATATCTAAATAGAATGCAGCAAAGAGGGTTCGGGTGATTCTGGCACGGTTTAGCCTTTCATTAGCTCAGAACTCTTGCCCCCTTTTACACACAGCCCAGACAGAAAATGCCACCTTATCGAACCCACCAAGATGTTTTCGGAGACTGTGGAAACCATAAGCGGATCCAGTTGGGGTGTGCAGGGGTGCGCACCGTTTCCCTCTTTTGTCCTGAAAGATTATTAAATGACCATTGAAACTCTCGTGAAAGCGGGTGAAAATGAAGTGTGCACCCCTTTCTGAGGAGTGTGCACCCCCCACCCCACCCCACCCTTCTCAAAAAAGCTGTATCCGCCCCTAGAAACATACCCCATGCTCCAGTTGGAGAAGCCGCGCATACTCCTGATCTGCGCCAAAAGATCAGGAGATACCAAACCATGGACGCCGAGAACAATGGGGATCATGACGACAGTGTACTTGGGATGTGAGCGAGACATTTTGAAAGCTAGGTCTGCATAGCTGCCACGTTTCCCTGGAACTTGTCAATCACACCACCGTCAATAGACATAGGGACATAGAAGAAGAAGAGCTTTATTCAGTATTTATGGCCACATGACCAAAAGTACAATTCAATAAGCAAAATATAGCACATGGTCAGGAGAACAATTTACAATTTATACAGGTAAATATAGTTTAAGATAAATTGCAATATTTTTTAGGAGTTTTACATTCTTTGTTGCAAGCAGCTGGGTAAACTTTGATCTGGTTGGAGATATAATATAAAAATCAGGAATGTACAAAGAGCGTTGTTGTGAATAAAATGGACATACGAGTAAGAAATGATACTCATCTTGTATCAAATTACAATTACATTTATCACATTTAATGGAATCAGCATTTACCTTATTAAAACGGTTGTGTTGAATTTTAAGTTTATGACTCATGCATCTGAATTTAAATAAAACTCGTAAGAGATCTTTATCATAGCAAAACTCTGATATATATTTTTCCGGTTCAAGTACAGATTTATATGACGAGTAATGATTTAAGAATGATGAAGAAGTGATTTTTGCATACCAATTCTGTATATCTATATCTTTACATCTCTGTTTAAAAACACTTATAAAACTTGTTACATCGCCACAATCTTGCGATAACCACACAAAAGAAAACCCAGAGTGAAATAAAAGTAAACGTACATGGGATACCCAATTGCGACCACCATTGTCGTCGTATGTTTTAACATTTCATAGCATGCCTTTGGAATACGATAACTTTCCATATTCAGGAGTCTACACCAGTACTTTATACAACGGGTGAAATACTGTACACAAAGATGGCTTCTACCTGTTTCACCGAGTACAATATTTGAAGATACAGTTTTGCTAACACGAAGATATCTTTTGAAATAATAACTTTGTATTTTTTCAATGTTTGCACGATAGGTAAACCCCATATTTCTGCACCATAAAGCAGAATCGGTGCAATTTTGCTATCAAATATAGTAGATGCCACATTCAAAGAGATATTTTGATAAGTTCTGAAAAGAGAAAATATCGGAAATGAAGCCTTCCTAGCTTGTAAAGCTAATGTTTCACATGCTTTAGACCAGTACAATTTTGATGTGAAAACAATGCCAAGATATTTATAATGAGATAAAACCTTCATGTTTGTACCATCATAAAGCCATTTTTCGTTATTTCGAAGATAGCCACCATTCCTGAAAACAATAATGCAGGATTTATCTAAGTTAACTTCTAGACCCCATTTGATACAAAATGATTTTAATGTATCCAGCTTTTTTTGTAAACCTATTACTGTGTCATCAATGAGAGTGACGTCATCTGCGAATAACAATAAAAGTATATCATTCATACCATTTTTCACAAATATTCCACGTAGGCCACATGCATTCATTTCATCTACTAATTCGTTGATAAAGAAAATGAACAGAACAGGACTGAGAATACATCCTTGTCGTAGTCCAGATGTTGTCGAGAATACTTCTGTTCGTACACTAGATATTTTCACACAAGCAGATACCTTATCATACATGTTTTTGAGGATTCGTATTATTTTCCCATGCATACCTTTGGAGATAAGAGCATATAAAAGCTTGTTTCTGTCTATATAATCAAAGGCCTTCCGAAAGTCAATGAAAGCTGCGTAAAACCGATGTTTACGTTTTCTTAAATACTTTTGGCATAGAGCTTGCAGAACGAACATATTATCAGCTGATGAGTAATCGGGCCTAAACCCTGCTTGACATTCATGTAATATATCGTTTAAATCTAACCAGATACGGATTCTGACTTCGAGGATAGAAGTGAATATTTTCCCCATTACATTCAACAAAGAGATTCCACGATAGTTATTTGGTTCGTGAGTGCTTCCTTTTTTTATAGAGTGGAATGATCAAGCCAACATTCCAGATATCAGGAAAAATGCCGCTGTCCAGTATAGCATTAAACAATATTTCTAGGTAGGGAAGTATGCATTGAGCATGTTTGAAGAATTCGGGTGGTGTTCCATCAATACCTGGGGATTTACCAGATTTTAACACTTTGATTGCATTTTCTATTTCTGTTCTGGTAATTGGTGCAGATAAAAAGTCAGTATTGTTACAGTCCGCACAGTAATCATGCTGTGTCAAAAAATGCGTCAACATTCTCATTGAACTCAACATTTGTTTCCCGACACGTCGGGTTTAACAAGTTCTTAAAATATGTCACCCACTTATCTGCCGTAATTGTGTTATTTTCATTACAATTGCTCAGTAGAGATTTTATCTTATGCCAGAACTTCTTACAGTCACCACTTTTAGCTGCACTCTGAATCTCATCAGCAATACCACCGTTAAACATTCTACTTTTATTTCTGCACAAGAGGCGAAAGTGTCTCTTTGCTTCAATGTATCTGTTTAGATTTTCATTTGATCTGCATTTGCGGAACATATTAAGCCAGTAGAACTTATATTTTTTAAACTTTCGCATTCTTCATCAAACCAATTAGGTTGAATATTCTTTGATTTCGGGATCTGAACATCACGACATTGAAAGTGACTTCCCACAAAGTGGAGAAACTCAACAAGTTTCTCGGTGGCACCATTGATATCAGAATAGACTAGATCAAGAAACTCATCTAATATACAACTCGCTGTACTAGACGCTACAGACTCATTGAACTTGTCTAAACCACCATTATTCCACCTGAACTTTACGAGTTTTTCACACTCTACATGACGAACACTGGTTACTAGCGAGTTATCACCACAATCCTCGACGGATACCTCTACAATGCACGATAGAGGCAGGTGGTCAGAGTCTGACCGCGAGTGGACAAACATATCCTTAATCAAGTAAAAAACAACTGGTCGACGCCAATATAAAATCAACAAGACTTGAACCATTGTGTGTAATACATGTAATAGACCCAGTTTCATCGCCTTTTTTCCTACCGTTAACTATATGTATACCCCATACCTTGCACACTTCTAGCAGAGCCAGGCCATACATATTCACTGTAGTGTCTTGTGTTACTCTAGTTTCACTGAAACTGTCGGGAAGATACAAATCTGATAATGGTAAGAAGTTCAAATCACTATCATCTTCCAACAAATAATCATCGTTTGAGCCCACCCTCGAATTGAAGTCACCTAGCAGTATTATAGGAATAGCATCACCGTAATCTGCTCTAATAGTAGCTATTTTAGAATCAAGCTCATCAATGCCATTAGAATCTGGGTCAACATAAAGTGGGGATCCTTCTGGTAGTATATAAAGGAATCCAACAATGAAATTTCTCTTAAAGTGAAAAAAGACGCTATTCTCCCAGTTGGGATATATTCTTTGGAAAACCTTCTCAAACGATTTTCGGATATAAACAGCCACGCCCCCAGAATAACGACCATATTTCCGTAACCGTTTTGCCGGTGATGCATGACATATAAATTCTGTAAATAGACCATAAAGCGTAGTGGAATCACTTTGCATCGTTTCTAAAAGACCAAAACTGTGCACAGAAATCCATAAATGAATTATCTTTTAGGTGCGAGTGCAGACCATGAATGTTCCACGCACACATGTTCAAGTTCTTGAAGACATCAGTCCCCGAGTCTTGAGGAGTAGATCTTGTGTCCAGCTCAGGGTGTAGGTCACGGCCGAGTTCCTAGGCTGAAACAGACGCCCCCTGGGTGTCCCTGACGCCGCTCCCCCGGGACCCAGGAGGCGTCCCTCCATGGGCCCCGTGAGAACTGCGCAGCGTTGACTCCCGTCGGGCGTTAGTAAATCGTGTACTGATCTTTCTGATATTGTCATTATCATACACATAAACATCGCCATCAATGATTAGCTTATCATACGAGAGAAAAGAATTCTTGTCGTGATTGCGAGCATCAACCATGAATGGAATTAAAGCTGCTCTTGTCTTCCTAACTCTCTCTGTATAATCATCTGCTACTCGGAATTGTTCATTGCCTTTAAGTTTCTGCTTGGCAAGATCAGTTATGCTTACCTTATCCTTGTAGGATAGGAACTTCACAATGATAGGTTTACGGTTTCCTCTGCTTTTAAGTCGGTGAGCTCTCTCGATGTCGATGTTGTCGGCGTTGTCCATACCGAGGTTGTCGTGTAGGAAGTCTCTCACAAGACGTTCAGTCTCTGCCCATTTCTCTCCTACAATGCCTTCCACTCCGTGAATGATGAGATTATTTCTCCTACTGTGTGCTTCGCCTTTATCCACTGCATCCTCGAGTCAGGATAGTCTCTCTTTTAATTCTGAGTTTTCTGTCTTTATTTTCGTAAACTCGTCTGTGATTTCCTTTCTCATCGTGTCGAACTTATTGTTCAGCTTGCTTATGTCAGATCTGATCAGATGAAGGACACTGATGTTATCTTCATCACAGATGTCGGACTCACCATGATCAGAGGTGCCATCACCATTAAACGCTAATGTAGACTGTCTTGTCTTTGACTTTGTTACAGGTGTTCAGCTCTGAGCCCTGATTTTCAAAAGTCCATATTAGCCGATGTTTGTCGTATATATGCGCAGACTGGAGTTTGTCCCTACCCTGTATCCCTGAGTACGTATACACCCGACCTTCCACAAGATTGTCAATGACTCCTCCTCCAAATAAACTGGATGATCCTCCTTCTTGTATGTTGCCACATTTCAGATGAAGAAGGTTGATGCATCTGTTGAGCTTTAAAGGGCATGTCAGTGTCATAGGATTCGACATAAAAATTCTGGATTTTTAGTGTAGAGTCTCTCTTGGCTATAAGTTTAAGGTTATCTAAGTAGGTGAGTTAGTTACGCAAAAGGTTGAACGTATGTAATGACAAAGAAAAGTAAAGCAGTAAGATAACAGCCCTGAATTATTTGTCTTCTGATGGAAATGGGTACTGGGGGCAGCACTTGCCCTTCCATATTCATCTGACGTTGAGTTGACCAGCAATTCATTAAAGACTTGAGTGAACCAAATAATCGCCCAGGGAGGTCAATACAATCTAGTGACACCAAAAACCATTCGTGAAGTTCAGAATCTAAGCTTTTCTGTAGTCAATCCACCACACTGACAGGCTCGGATTAAGTTTCATTATTATTTTTGTTGTGTTGTCATCTCAACACAACGCACAACGTTATATCTTTTCTATCGATAAATATACACAGTGCAGGGTGTTATAAAAGCGAAAAAACATTTTTCATAATTATCCGAAGCAGTAGGTGGATACTAAGGTAAAGTACACCCAGGGAAGTAAACGCTGTATTTTCTGTTCAATTTAATGATCGCTTCATGCCTCGAACAAAGGTAGTGAATCACGTAAACCATTTAGTATAAGATGTGTTCCTATTGATTTGTTGTTTCACCACAGGTTCTTCTTACCGAGTCACTTTCTCAGTTCGATACATAAAGGCAATGTCATTATTTAGCGTTGCTGAATTTCTAACCGTGGGTAACGTGCATTTCTGCCAAGGTTTGGACATAGAAGAACTGAAGTCTAACTTTGGAAGAAATTCATCAAGATTTAAAACAGTTGCTTGTATGTGAAGTGTGCATGATGTCAATAAAGGAAAAGCGCACAGTGAACTTGAATGCAGCTGCAATAAGACCAGATCATAGTGAACTTGGTGTACTTTCAGGTTGGGACAGTAACGTACATTTCATTTTCACATACTCAAAGCCTTATTTCAGAATGACTATTGTACTTGGGAAGCTGAATGTTTTGGTACTAGTTGCCTAGATCAAACCCTTTATTTACCACATACAACATCATGCGAAGTAAGTTTATGATTTACATATGACAGTGAGACATCATTTGGACCTGCTTATTGGGTTTCATTGGCGGCCTGTGCGTCCAACTAGACACGGGCTGATTTAACAAGCTGGAACCCGACACATGCTATGATCGTGATTAAAATACTGTTACAACAACCGTTATCTAATTTTAAACTCCTTTTTAAAAGTTGTTATGGACTGCTGATCAGTGATGTTCTAAACAGGAGGCGTTTCTGTGAGAGTATAACCATATGTGGATTTGTGTATCTGATTTGACTGTTTAGTTTCCTTTTAGATTTGTGGCCACATGTTGTTTGATGTCATTGAGATGTGAAAGTAATGTGTGCCATAGATTGTACTCGAATTATGCTATCACGCGACTGTGAACCATGTCAAGGTGAAACTATGGTTAACCGAATTATTTGGTTGGACCTCTTTAAACAGCATTTCAGTCTGTTTTAGACTGGTTTGTTACTCACAATACAATCAGCATTATTTCCACGGATATGGGATTCGAACCGCAGTTCTGGCTTAAGGACAATCAGATGTGACGCCTTGAACGACCATTCTTGTAGGAACTGAATACCCTCGGAGTTGACTGTATGCCGAGTTTAAAGTAGGCATAGTTTACCAAAGCTCAAATTAACAATTAGCAAATCTCTATAAGAAATATATTTGAGTATATTATTATAAAGAGTAGTATTTTGTTAAGTAAATCTTTTGAACTTATCAAGGGAGCAACAATGTGTTCTGATTGTGAGATTGGTATACACATGTTTAGGGTGTTCTGAATGTGAGATTGGTATACACATGTTTAGGGTGTTCTGAATGTGAGATTGGTATACACATGTTTAGGGTGTTCTGAATGTGAGATCGGTATACACATGTTTAGGGTGTTCTGATTGTGAGATTGGTATACACATGTTTGATTGGGATTGTTCTGATTGATTTGAGATTGGTATACACATGTTTAGGGTGTTCTGATTGTGAGATTGGTATACACATGTTAAGGATGTTCATGTTGATTGTGAGATTGGTATAACACATGTTAAGGGTGTTCTGATTGTGAGATTGGTGAGTTTAGGGTGTTCTGAATTATTGAGATTGGTATACACATGTTTAGGGTGTTCTGATTGTGAGATTGGTATACACATGCTAGGGTGTTCTGAGGGTGTTCTGATTGTGAGATTGGTATACATGTTTAGAGATGTTCTGATTGTGGTATACACATATTTAGGGTGTTCTGATTGTGAGATTGGTATACACATGTTCAGGGTGTTCTGATTGAGTATACACATGAGGGATTGGTATATACACATGTGTTCTGATTGTGGGTGTTAGGGTGTTGATTTGATTGAGATTGGTATACACATGTTTGTTCTGATTGTGAGTGTTCATGTTAAGGATGTTCTGATTGTGAGATTGGTATACACATGTTTAGGGTGTTCTGATTGTGAGATTGGTATACACATGTTTAGGGTGTTCTGATTGTGAGATTGGTATACACATGTTTAGGGTGTTCTGATTGTGAGATTGGTATACACATGTTAAGGGTGTTCTGATTGTGAGTATACACATGTTTGGTATACACATGTTTGGGGTGTTCTGATTGTGAGATTGGTATACACATGTTTGGGGTGTTCTGATTGTGAGACTGGTATACACATGTTTAGGGTGTTCTGATTGTGAGATTGGTATACACATGTTTTGGGGTGTTCTGATTGTGAGATTGGTATACACATGTTTAGGGGTGTTCTGATTGTGAGTGATTGGTATACACATGTTTAGGGTGTTCTGATTGTGAGATTGGTATACACATGTTTAGGGTGTTCTGATTGCATGTTTGGTGTTCTGATTGTGAGATTGGTATGTTCTGATTTGAGATTAGTATACACATGTTTAGGGTGTTCTGATTGTGAGATTGGTATACACATGTTAAGGGTGTTCTGATTGTGAGATTGGGTATGCCCATGTTTATGGGTGTTCTGATTGTGAGATTGTATATACACATGTTTAGGGTGTTCTGATTGTGAGATTGGTATACACATGTGTTAGGGGTGTTCTGATTGTGAGATTGGTATACACATGTTTGGGGTGTTCATGTTTAGGGTGTTCTGATTGTGAGAGACTGGTATACACATGTTCAGGGTGTTCTGATTGTGAGATTGGTATACACATGTTTAGGGGTGTTCTGATTGTGAGATTGGTATACACATGTTTAGGGTGTTCTGATTGTGAGATTGGTATACACATGTTTAGGGTGTTCTGATTGTGAGATTGGACATGTTTAGGGTGTTCTGATTGTGAGATTGGTATACACATGTTTGGGGTGTTCTGATTGTGAGATTGGTATACACATGTTTGGGTGTTCTGATTGTGAGATTGGCATAAACATGTTAAGGATGTTCTGATTGTGAGATTGGTATACACATGTTTAGGGTGTTCTGATTGTGAGATTGGGATACACATATTTAGGGTGTTCTGATTGTGAGATTGTATACACATATTTGGGGTGTTCTGATTGTGAGATTGGTATACACATGTTTGGGTGTTCTGATTGTGAGATTGGCATAAACATGTTAAGGGTGTTCTGATTGTGAGATTGGTATGCACATATTTACGGTGTTCTGTTTGTGAGATTGGTATACACATGTTTAGGGTGTTCTGATTGTGAGATTGGTATACACATGTTTGGGGTGTTCTGATTGTGAGACTTGTATACACATGTTCAGGGTGTTCTGATTGTGAGATTGGTATACACATGTTTAGGAATGTTCTGATTGTGAGATTGGTATACACATGTTTGGGTGTTCTGATTGTGAGATTGGCATAAACATGTTAAGGGTGTTCTGATTGTGAGATTGGTATACACATGTTTAGGGTGTTCTGATTGTGAGATTGGGATACACATATTTAGGGTGTTCTGATTGTGAGATTGTATACACATATTTGGGGTGTTCTGATTGTGAGATTGGTATACACATGTTTTGGATGTTCTGATTGTGAGATTGGCATAAACACATGTTCTGATTGTGAGATTGGTATACACATGTTTAGGATGTTCTGATTGTGAGATTGGTATACACATATTTAGGGTGTTCTGATTGTGAGATTGTATACACATATTTAGGGTGTTCTGATTGTGAGATTGGTATACACATGTTTAGGGTGTTCTGATTGTGAGATTGGTATACACATGTTTAGGGTGTTCTGATTGTGAGACTGGTATACACATGTTTGGGGTGTTCTGATTGTGAGATTGGTATACACATGTTTGGGGTGTTCTGATTGTGAGATTGGTATACACATGTTTAGGGTGTTCTGATTGTGAGACTGGTATACACATGTTTAGGTGTGTTCTGATTGTGAGATTGGTATACACATGTTTAGGGGTGTTCTGATTGTGAGATTGGTATACACATGTTTAGGGTGTTCTGATTGTGAGATTGGTATACACATGTTAAGGGTGTTGTGATAGGGTTTGCCTTGGAATTAAGGGGACAGATAACCTGGTACTAAGTTATCAATCATTTTATAGAACACATACGCTTGTGTCGGAACCTTTGCCTTGGAATTAAGGGGACAGATAACCTGGTACTAAGTTATTAATCATTTTATAGAACACATTCGCTTGTGTCGGAACCTTTGCCTTGGAATTAAGGGGACAGATAACCTGGTACTAAGTTATCAATCATTTTATTGAACACATACAGCTTTGGAAGATATCTCCTTTCTTGGTTTGTGTCTCGGACGGCTGCACAGTTCTAATTGCTTTTGATTGATTTATTTTTCAGTCGTGTACAGTTATCCCAAATATGACAAGATAAATCAAAGGCCGGCAGAAATAATGATTTACACGTTGTCTTCTGTTTTCCTGTTGGGGAGATACTTGTAACTTCTGATACATTTTATCATCGGACTAATCTTTGTAATTGTATTTTTGACTATGCCACAATCAGTCTTGTCGAATATTCCTGTGAGAGAACACTTCTTCAATAATAGCGCTATGAAATTAATTACTCTGGTTTTGCGTAAGGAATTCTTTTACGCGTAAACTGGATTGAAATTTGAGATTGATCTTAAATTGTCATTCTTCAGCCCAGTCTGTTATTTATCATATATCGGTGTTGAGACACTGTGAAGCTGCATTAGGAAATAACAGCAATATCATGACGGGGGACACAAAGCTGCCAATGTGGACAACTGTGTATACCACCGCTTTTAAACCTGTATCAGTTTAGATGACGCAGGTCGCGGTCTACTTGATATTTGGGTGATACAAGAACTTGATGTGTGCTTACACCGCGAGACTTATATACAGATTCGAACTCATGACTGGCGACGGAACCCTGCACAACAACCTCTGTCGACGTCTGTCTCCGTGGTACTAGATAGGGTCTGATATCCCACCAGGAACCACCGGTAACAACTTGTATATACACAGCCAAATGTGAAACCTCCCACGCAGTGGGAATCGTCAGTGTGGTGATAAGTCACGTCCTTTGACGAGATCTCGCGAAATCTGACAAGCTGCGCTACTGACACGTTGTCATTCTTCTTCACAGCTCGCAGTCTTCTGAGCAGCAGGTACCTATAGTTCATTACATGAAACTATACTAATATACACACACTTCAATCCATCAAAGCGGTCATAACGCTCAGACTGTGTATGTTAAGGTATGAGAGTTACGGTGGTCTGAGCGCTATGTTCGCTTGTCATATGGACCCAATAGTGTAGAAGGATTTTGTATGTAGCCTTGATAACGGAATAGCACCACTTTATAACCACTCATATTTCATATAGCAACACGATTGTTAATTGTTAACATGTTCTGTTCGAAACATTGGATTCGTTGCTGAATCTCTGGCATTTTCTTTGCTAGCCCCGTTCATAACTGCGTCAGCTTAACGCGAATTGGCGCCAGGAGTGACGCAGGCAAACCCTACTCAGTCAGATCCATGAAATGTGAGACACATTTAGAGAGCGGTTATATTTTTCAATGTTCTGACATTTCTGATATGACGTCAATGATATGTGGAGTGAAAGCGCCATATGGTGTCTCTGCTGTAAACAGAGTGTACAGTGCCATTTGTATCTCCGGCATACCCCTACCGTTTGAATGAACATTTGAACATTTGAATGTGACCCTCTCACGTGACGATATCTTGCAAACTAGAGTTCTACAATATCCTGTTGTTGACCAAAGGTCAACAATTTTGTCCTTATGCTGTACCAACGTCTTCAATAATGCCTATGAAATACAAGAGGCCAGAAGTAATATTTGTAAGATTAACCTGGAGATAGTTGATCGTGTACCGATGGTGAGACCATGCAGTCTCCCGCTAGTTTGTCTGGCATAGTTACCATAATTAACATACTGCTGTGGTACAACATTGAAGAACATTTATGCAATACAGGTTAATTTCCAACGACTAATGAAATACCTGAAGCTGCTTCACGTGTATGTGTGCTGCATTTGTGCTTCATGTATTCATTTGCGATTCGTCTGTGCTTCATGAGTGTTTCACGTAAGTTTCATGTTTTCTCCTTGAGTGTTTCGCGTGTTTCCAGTCTGCTGCATGAGTGTTTCACGTGTGTTTCATGTTTGTTTCTTGAGTGTTTCATGTGTGCTCCATGTGTGCCCCATGAGTGTTTCACGTGTGTTTCGTGTTTGTTTCTTGAGTGTGTCTTGACTGATTCGCGTGTGCTTCATGAGTGTTTCACGTGTGTTTCGTGTTTGTTTCTTGAGTGTGTCTTGATTGTTTCACGTGTGCTTCATGAGTGTTTCATGTGTGCTTCATGTTTGTTGCTTGAGTGTTTCACGTGTGTTTCATGTGCGCTTCTTGTAATGAGTGTGTCATTTGACCAGATGACCGCTACATAGTCACCAGTTTATCTGCCTACTCCCATCTATGGCTCATCATCAGCAGAGACTGAATGTCTGTAAACACTGACACTCGTGTGAAACAAGCCAACTGCGGACACGACGAACATCTGACCGGGGATCGATTAAAAAATACATAAGACATTATTCCAAATAGATGTGTATGTTGGGCTGATCCAACAATACATCACTGCATGGGGAGAGGGGGAAGTGATAGAAGAAGAAGACAGGAGAGAGAGGGGGAGGATGGAGGGTGCGGTGAAGAGGAAATTGGGAACCAAGGGGAGAGAGAAGGTGAAAAGATAGATTCAGAGAAAAGGGTAGGGAGACAGAGAAGCGAGAAGAGGGAGAGAAATGAGAGAGCGAGACAGGCAGAAAGGGGGAAAGCGAGAGTGTCAGAGAGAGAGAGAGAGAGAAATGAGAGAGAGAGAAAAGGGAGAATGAAAAAAGAGAGACAATGGGGTTGGGGTGTGTATGTGTGAGTGTATACAGGATTACAGGAGATGGGGTGGCGCTACTGAGTCATAGGGACTCAGCTGTATTCTGTCTAGTTCACGACATGTACGTAATCAAGTGTGCACCAAACAATCCAATGATTGCTACATTATGAACATCGCCCACCTGAGAGACTGCGAGACCAAAGTGTGATTTGTTTAGTTGACCTCTTTCCAGAATGAGGCTGAGCGTGATTGTCCTGATCGTCTTCTGTGTTGCCTGCAATGCTACGGAGCTAGAGCATAAGCTGCAGGAGTTTGTACAAGGACATGTGTTGGCTGGGCTGCCTCAGCAGGAGAGGGTCCTGTTGGCGCAGCTGGTGGCTACAGCTGAAAAAAATGAGCTGAAGGAGTTCCTGGACTTGGTGGGGCCATTACCTCTCTTACAGCTCATCTCAGGTAGGGGCCATTACTTCTCCTACAGCTCATAACAGGTAGGGTCGTGACCTCTCTTACAGCTCATCTCAGGTAGGGGCCATTACTTTTCTTACAGCTCATATCAGGTAGGGGCCATTTTCTCCTACAGCTCATAACAGGTAGGGTCGTGACCTCTCTTACAGCTCATATCAGGTAGGGTCGTGACCTCTCTTACAGCTCATATCGGCTAGAGTCGTGACCTCTCCTACAACTCATATCAGGTAGGGGTCGTGACCTCTCCTACAGCTCATATCACGTAGGGTCGTGACCTCTCCTACAACTCATATCATGTAGGGTCGTGACCTCTCCTACAGCTCATATCACGTAGGGTCGTGACCTCTCCTACAACTCATATCAGGTAGGGTCGTGACCTCTCCTACAACTCATATCATGTAGGGTCGTGACCTCTCCTACAACTCATATCATGTAGGGTCGTGACCTCTCCTACAACTCATATCATGTAGGGTCGTGACCTCTCCTACAGCTCATATCACGCTCATATCATGTAGGGTCGTGACCTCTCCTACAACTCATATCATGTAGGGTCGTGACCTCTCCTACAGCTCATATCACGCTCATATCATGTAGGGTCGTGACCTCTCCTACAACTCATATCATGTAGGGTCGTGACCTCTCCTACAGCTCATATCATGTAGGGTCGTGACCTGTCTTAGAGCTCATATCATGTAGGGTCGTGACCTCTCCTACAACTCATATCATGTAGGGTCGTGACCTCTCCTACAACTCATATCAGGTAGAGTCGTGATCTCTCTTACAGCTCATATCGGCTAGAGTCGTGACCTCTCCTACAACTCATATCAGGTAGGGGTCATGACCTCTCTTACAGCTCATATCACGTAGGGTCGTAACCTTTCCTTCAACTCATATCACGTAGGGTCGTGAACTCTCCTTCAACTCATATCACGTAGGGTCGTGAACTCTCCTACAACTCATATCACGTAGGGTTCATTGACTGTTTTCCCGTTCATCTCGGTTAGAGATATTACATGTCTGATAGCTGAAACATGTAGGGGTCATTGACTGTCTCACAGCTCATATCAGGAAGGGGGAGGTTTCATTAGCTGTCGTACAGTTCATCTCGTGTGGGAGCCATGTCGTCTTAAAGCTTACCTTAGCTGACTCGGTTGACACGTGTCATCGGTTCCCAATTGCGTAGATCTACGTTCATGATGTTGGTCACTGGATTGTCTGGTCCAGACTCAGTTATTTACAGACCACCGCCATATCCCTAGAACAAAGACTTTAGCTATTAAGTTTGCATGTTGAATGATATTAACTGATCTTAAAACAAAAGCGACAAACCCTATCAACAAATGAAATATGTGCTCTTGCTCGACATAAAGAGAAAGTGCACTATTTGAAAGTTGAAGTCATCACTTTTATATCACTCGGAATCTTTTACCGATCTATATATAAGATGATTGTGGTTTCATAGATCTCACTCTTTCAAGAGTAAGATATGCCGGTTCCATATTTGCTATGATGACTACATTGTTCAATGTTTTCTCTGCACAGATCTGCCAGTTAGGCACATCCACAACTTGACTCGTTATCTCAGCCAGGTAAGATAACCATTATTTTGTTGACACTGTCAAATGATCTGGCACGAACGTTGCTGTTGTAAAAACAGTACCGACAATCAAACGTTGGTGTTATATATACACTGTACCGACTATCAAACGTTTGTGTTATATACACTGTACCGACTATCAAACGTTGGTGTTATATACACTGTACCGACTATCAAACGTTGGTGTTATATATACACTGTACCGACAATCAAACGGTGGTGTTATATATACTGTACCGACCATCAAACGTTGGTGTTATATACACTGTACCGACAATCAAACGTTGGTGTTATATGTACTGTACCGAGAATCAAACGGTGGTGTTATATATACTGTACCGACAATCAAACGTTGGTGTTATATTCACTATACCGAGAATCAAACGGTGGTGTTATATATACTGTACAGACTATCAAACGTTGCTGTTATATACACTGTACCGAGAATCAAACGGTGGTATTATATACACTGTACCGACTAGAAACACAGCAACATGGTGCTGACAAACCTAGAAACATAAGCGTGACAAACCGTGCGTCTATCCGACGATCACAGGGTTCTGGTGAGCCCAAGGGACGCAACTCTGCCATACGTTACGGTATAGCTTAGGTAAACAATGCCGAGGTCCCATGATTCTTTAAACTGACCGTTGCATCAATGTTTTAACTTGTATATTGTGTTAACCTGGGTAGTACCGCTTCTCGTCATCTGCTGAAGCCATGGCAGTTACATTTCAGCACCTCCGTATCTTGGTGGCGGTATGCAGGATGTGGTTCCTGGTCCAGTTTACACATGATTTCCTGTTTCAGGCCCTGATCGCAGAGGCGTCAAACATTCCACCAGCACTGCTTCACTGGAACCCGTTGTTCGGCATGCTTGGAATTCACGTCAATTGACACCGTGCCGTTATTGACGACGACGTATACACAACAATCCTCTCCCCCTTAAAGTATGTCCATGTATGATTGATTGTTGTAAACTAAACCCTTACACAAACAGAAAATGAAATACATGTATGTTCGTATGGTCACATATAGCAAGATCAGGTAAATATGACTGTTATATATTTTAATGACATTCGAGGTCAATAGTGGACTCCCTTACCACGATAGCCAGAAAATTCAAAGTTCTGAAAGTGCAGAACGTGGTCATTGGTCAGATCACAACTCCCAGGTGACCTTGAGTGATGAGAAACCTACGGTTACAATGTGGGACCTAGCGCGTCATTGTAACCCGATGGAGTGAATCGTTGCTTAGGCTTTCAACCACTGGTTTCTATCCTGCAAACTAGATTCTTTACACGAGTGTCCTACCCAGAGTTCCATGCGGCCAGGGTAGTACCTTCACCACAGGCAGCTGTCATGTTTAGATTCGACACATCTTACACAGTCCGTTCAAGATACTGTCTTGGTTTTTCATCCGTTTCATTTTTGACAAGTGATAGTGATAGAGTGTTTGCGTTCACTGAGTAAATATTCTAAAACGTGAAAATACTATTGCCATCTGTTTTAAAAACACAGCCAAAGGGAGATAATCTGAAGACATTTACGTTACAAAGTGTTTTGACACAGCGACGGTTTACAACGTCCTACCACGTGTTGACTGCTGATGCAACATAACAGATGTGCTGTCAGACATGTATGTGTGGCTCTTCCACCAGCACGGATACAGCTGAACTGCTGCAGCTGTAACACCATGTTGTCACAGGTATGACAGGAACTGGTGAATCCATTGTACTCGTGGTTCCTGGATACGGAGACAACTCTGCTGCCAGGGTATGTATGATCAACATTTTGTGTGAACCAAAAGAAAGTATACACTTCAAAACGGGATTTGACCAAAACTGATAGGGTTATTGGATTGAAACACTGTAAAGTTAAGGTCTAAAATATTACTATGAAACCTGTATCAGCAACCTCACCGTCGAGTAGCGAATGTTTCATTTTTAGCCACCATCAAACATGTTTGTCTACCATTCTCTGGTAGAGAGGAGAAACTCCACAGCCAAAGGGAGATAATCTGAAGACCTTTACGTTACACTCTTCCACATTAGAAGTCAACCTTTATAGTGAGTGAGTTCAGGTGTACGTCGCTTTTAGCAATATTCCTGCAATATCACAGCGTGGGGCACCAGAAATATGCTTCAAACATTGTATACATGTGGGGAATCGAATCCGGGCGAGCGAAAGCTTTAACCACTATAGTCTGTTTGCAGTGAAAACGTACCGATGAATGTCAGTTTAAACCAAAAGGTAAAGCAAATAAAGTGAAATTAAGACTGCGAATCCTCATGATTTTACCTTGCCAATTGAACATTTAAATCTCAGAATTTTATTCGACTTAGGATAAAAGTTGTTTAACAAACGATCATAGTCTCGCATGACTATTATTGGTTTGTATTACAAGGGGGTGTGCACATCAAACGAAACACCGAAAACGACAAGGGTTGTTAAAAGTTAACGCTCTTCGCGTACCGCACGTGCATTTGTTTCACTGTTCCAACTACTGCGCTTACCCCCTTGTAATGCAGACCAGTAATAGCGATTTGAATATATGATCGTTTGTTAAACAACTTTTATCCTAATATGAATAAAATTTTGAGATTTAAATGTTAAATTGGCAAGGTAAAATTATGAGGATTCGCAATCTTACTTTCACTTTATTTGATTTACTTTTTTGTTTAAAGTAAAATTCATTGGTACGTTTTCACTGCAAACAGACTATAGGCTACCCCAGCGCCCCCAACCTTTATAACAGAATTATTAATTCCGTCACAGAGTTTCCTCCAGTGATATACAGTGCACATTTACATATTTCTTCATGCTTACATAACCTTTCTGTCTGACGACTAAAGCAAACTTACGGATGTACGATATATTTAGTAAAGAGCAAATAGCGTCTTTAAGCGTTAAACATACTCGGAATTACAACGATGGGGACACTGGCTGGTATATTTCTATTTTCAAACAACGCACACGCTAAGATAGACAACTCTTCGACATACGAAACTTCTTTTCAATCCCTATTTTGATTATTAATTGGAAAAATAAAGATTGCCAACTCAAATTTAGAAATGTATGCTAACACATTTACCCATATAATTCGCCACACGTGTTTATTCTAGTGAGTGAGTGAGTTTAGTTTTAAGTCCTTTTAGCAATATTCCAGCAATATCACGGTTTGGGTCATCAGAAATGGACTTCACACAGTGTTTATTCTGAAGTCATACTGATGAAGAAACACGACACGCGTTTGTGAAAGTGATGTTTAATTACTATTGCAGACAAAAGCAATAACACAGCTGTCTACAGCAAACTATACCCGGCAACAAGTTCACATGCGATAAATAATCCGCTTTTAATCAAGATTAGCGTTTGATAGTCGTGGTACTGTTTAATGTGTGTGTGTGTGTGTGCGCGCGCGTGCGTGCGTGTGTGTACGTGCGTGCGATCGTGCGAGTGCGTAATATAAGTATTTGGACGTTTCCTAAACCTCTATCGTTGGTATTCAAGTCCGTGGAAGTCATCGGGCTCACATGTCAAAGCTTGACATCACCGACTCTGGCCACTCCGAGCCTCCCTCCCTATTCGTACTGGCACCTTCGTTGAGATGTAACTAATTGAATGAATTCAAAGTTATACTGGATTTTACCTTTTCCTTCTTCAGCATAGAGCAGTAAAATTGAGACATGATTTCAATTAAACAAACGGAACAAATTTGATTCCGGAACTGAATGGGAGCATTTTGGGTCGTTTTTCAAATTTAAATATAGACTTCAGCGAACAGGCTGTCATTAACAGTCTTTTTGCAGAGCAGGATATGCTTATCGTTTTCACTAAGGCCTGGTGTCAATTCTGATTTTCAGTCATCCTGTCAAACATATTTCATAGCTTTCCTATCACGCCGTATTGGAATCCGTTTCTGTGGAGAATAGCGACATGCTAACGACAGGCTATTCTCTGGAGTTTCAGAAACCATTGCACAACAACTGGTATTAAACCGAGGGCATCAGAAACTATAGCTTTTAGGTGATCTCATCACGTTTGAATTTCCAACATATCTTCAATTAGCGATGTATTGAAAACAAAACTGCCTGTACTAGTGTTTAATTCGCACTCGGAGAATGCTTCAACATAATTTGGTTTTACAAAGCTTACAAAGATATAAATCAATAAATAATCGGCACAAATGTACAGAATTTGTATTTTTTCCAAAACTGTTGTAGGAATGAATGTCATGGTATGAATGAACTGATAAAATTTAACAATTCGTCCAAGTTTCATTTACATAAAGCCAAACCCCTATACTTTCTTCTGTTCTTCAGTTTAGTTTCAAGTAGAGATTAACACAAACAATTTAAGAGAAAAAGACTATATATGATTCGACTTATCACTGATTTTCTGTGGTAAATTTCTATGGGATATGTATAGTAAAGATCGCGAAAACCCTGTCAAGAAAACCTGTTGATCCATTATGTTTCGAAATACTGCATGGAAAACTGCCAATACTATATGAATGCTGGTTCTGTACAACCCGACGAAGCTCAACATGAAAAACTTGAATATTGCGTTTCAGCAGAGTGGAAACATTATGCCTTAAAATCAGTTTAGTAAGAAAACACAAGACGAGCCAGATGTGCTTCTCTCTAAAACACCCCGATAAACCTGGGGATGTTCGCTTTAATCAGGCCACCACCAGCTACAGTGTACAATTGGACAAAGGTTTCGCTGAGTTCAACATGCTGTCCAGTCGATTCCACGGATGCAACACAATCTGAAACGAAAAACAATGTATCTTTAAGTAAAATGTCTGGAGAAGAATCCAGTGAGTCAGTAAACTACTAAACTCGTTGTTGCCAATACCAGAGCGACCCGGATCCTAGAAAGTCGCTACAAGATGCGCACATGTATCTGTTTGGTCATGATATTTCTTTTGCTTAATGCCACACATCACAATATATGACGGCGATCTCTAAATAATCGTGTTTCGACCAGGCAATCTTATGACTGCCTCATGAGCATAGATGATATAATATGACATGCATCAGCTAAATTAGATGACCACCCGATCATGTTCGTTGCCTTTTACGATGAGCATTGACTGATGAAGCCCAGCTGCAACCCGGATCTTCGTGGGTTTATGTTTTGATATAAATTGAGGGTTTAGTTTAATGTAGATAATCTGAGTCTGACTCCGTGCATTGCCAGATAGACCAAAACGGACCAGGTTGGTCAATAGTGGTTCAGTTGTAGATATCCGGTAGAGAAGTTCAAATGCAGTATATGCCAAGAAGAAAAACGAAAGTACGAATCACTTAAGTATGTATAATTTGTTCTCTCAAACAAAGATCATAGCAATTTTAATGTTGCATATTTGGTTGTTGCTGTTTTCATAATAAAAAAATAAATACATCCTCTCGGTAATCAAATCGTAGTCATAATTGAAACATATCAATAATGACTTTCTGTACATAACAGTGTTTTAGTACATTACGTGTCATCTAACACCTAGGATCAAAAGATCACCAAAAGAGATGCAGTCATCAAATTTGGGGAAACTGATAAGTAGCGGATACTGGCACATTAAGGGGCGACGAACCGTGCACAGTGCCTTAGGTCGCTAGGGCCATAACTACTCGCTTGTGGAGAAAACACGATCGTAACTATGTTTTAAATGTATGTAAGAGTAAAAGATTTAACACACGCTGACTCACTTGCTCATTGTGCGTTAGTCTGAGTTCCCATGTTCGCTGTGTTCATGTGTTGATCTGAGTACAACATCTCATTCAGCCATGTTACAAAATCCTTTCTGAAAGCAGCCAATTCCGCCATTGTGTCGTTAATGTTCGCTGCATCTCTCTTGTCTTCGACACCACCTGTCTCAGTCTTTAGCAGTTCGTTCTCAAGCACATCCTCAACCTCATGGACGATATCAAGGAAGTCATCTTTCAAACATTCCCAGAACGTCTTCATTGTTTCTGCAATGTCGCGTTTCTCAAACCCTGCTGTTCCAGTGTTTGAAATGACAGCTGAACCTTCAGACATCTGCCCAAACTGATGACCGACGTTTTCGAATTCCTGCTTTTCATTGCTCCAGAAGTCTCGCTTTTTAACGTTGACATCTCGTTTTCGACCAAGAATAGCGGAGGCAGAATTGGCGAGATTAGCAACGACAGCTCCCTCGACAGCGTGTCCGACCTGGTGTGCGACATTTTCTACTTCGTGTTTAAGATGGCTCCAGAAGTCTCGCTTTTCATCGTTGACATCGTTGATTGGCGAGATAGCAACGACAGCTCCCTTTCCGACCTGGTGTGCGACAACTTCGTGAATGGCAGAAGTCTCGCTTTTCATCGTTGGCACGTTTTCGACCAAGAATGGCGGAGGCAGAATTGGCGAGATTAGCAACGACAGCTCCCTCGACAGCGTGTCCGACCTGGTGTGCGACATTTTCTACTTCGTGTTTAAGATGGCTCCAGAAGTCTCGCTTTTCATCGTTGACATCACGTTTTCGACCAAGAATGGCGGAGGCAGAATTGGCGAGATTAGCAACGACAGCTCCCTCGACAGCGTGTCCGACCTGGTGTGCGACATTTTCTACTTCGTGTTTAAGATGGCTCCAGAAGTCTCGCTTTTCATCGTTGACATCACGTTTTCGACCAAGAATGGCGGAGGCAGAATTGGCGAGATTAGCAACGACAGCTCCCTCGACAGCGTGTCCGACCTGGTGTGCGACATTTTCTACTTCGTGTTTAAGATGGCTCCAGAAGTCTCGCTTTTCATCGTTGACATCACGTTTTCGACCAAGAATGGCGGAGGCAGAATTGGCGAGATTAGCAACGACAGCTCCCTCGACAGCGTGTCCGACCTGGTGTGCGGCATTTTCTACTTCGTGTTTAAGATGGCTCCAGAAATCTCGCTTTTCATCGTTGACATCACGTTTTCGACCAAGAATGGCAGAGGCAGAATTGGCGAGATTAGCAACAACAGCTCCCTCGACAGCGTGTCCGACCTGGTGTGCGACATTTTCTACTTCGTGTTTAAGATGGCTCCAGAAGTCACGTGTCATGACAATGCCTTGTTGAAACGGTAGGGCACTGGCAGTGCAGACAAGTACTGTTAGAAGACTGACCATTACTGACATCTTGAATCCTATATGAACGAAACGTAGCCATTAATAATCAGTGAGTGAGTAAATGGGTGTCCTAGCTATATTTTACACAGCGTGTGCCTGGAGACACATATGCATCGTTTTATATATTAAAGGCATTTGTGAATTACGTTGCTACATAAGTGTTATTAAATTTTGACCGAGACGCTTCACTCCATTTCAGTATTTATATAATGGCATGAGTGATTTCTGTGGCAATAGTATTTATGATTTGTCAGCAATATTCAAGCACTATATATCACAGCGGCCTGTAAATAACCAAATCAGGACCTATGAAAACGGTGATAGCCTCGCATGGGGGAAAATACAGTCAGCAGATCATTGATATTATAGCATCGTCCGGAACTTTCACACGTTTGTAGTCTCCCCTTATGATTCGCTTGGATTGCGGGCGGTGGGATAGCCTAGTGGTTAAGGCGTTCGCTTGTCAAGACCCGGGTTCGATTTCCCATATGGGTACAATGTGTGAAGCCCATCTGTATTATCCCCTGCCGTGATATTGCTGGAATATTGCTAAGCACGGCGTCTAACTCACTCGCTCTCTTGGATTGCAGAGCACCATTTCTAGCATATAAATGCCGAGGCCAATTTCATTTGTGGGATTCACTAAACAACTAATTCATTGGGTGAACACAACATTACATTCGACCGAAAAAGCGCAAAGTGATGCAATACTCAAGGTATTGCAATATATACGTAATTGTGATTTTATGACAAATGAAGATCAAATTGGTGTTTCAAACTGGCTATATGTTTGGTTATGATGGAGTGAGTGTGTATGGTTTTAAGCCGCTTTTAGCAATATTCCGGCGGGGAACACCAGAAATGGGGTTCACATATTGTACCCATGTGGGGAATCGAACCCGGATCTTCGGCGTGACGAGCCAATGCTTTAACCACTAGGCTACCCCAACGCCCCTGTTATGATAACGCCCCTTAATGAATAAAAAAATGTCTACTTACCTTTCTCTGAAGCAAAGTGAACGGGTAAATGTACTGTGCTCGTCATTTACTCAGATTATATATCTAGCGGCAGCAGGGACATCTGTTGGAAGGGGAACAGTTCTCAATAACATCCTGTGGACGGTCCCTATCTCTTGCATAACCGACCTGAACTTCACTGCACACATGACCTTGACGTCAACTTGGTTCTTGTAGCTGGACCCCTACATACGTGCTGTCATGGTGCCATGCGTTTGATGAATGAAAGGCGTATAGGAGAAGATCACAACTGTAAAACACGTTAACAGAAACTGATTTCTTTATTGTTTTACAGAAATACAAGAACGGGTTGTAACCATGCATAGGTTCTACAACATTTTAAAATATTTAAACGCGTCGCAACCTGTTATTGAAACAAAACTATCATTATCTTTGAATAGGAATGAGATATATGTGATGTCTGTATCTCGCCCCAGGGACCCAGTTCCAGTACGATGATCGTACTATCACTGTCTATGTTCCTTAAATGAGAGATACATTTGCCAAACAATAACTGCCACAATACTGTGTCATTTCCTTCATATCAGAAATAGATTCGGTGCCTGAGATTTCATTTTACTTTCATTGTTCAAATTTCATTAATCATGTAGACTGTGGCCTCAACGCCATTACTCAATACATAAAACAACTGGTTTGGTCATATTCTGACCTGGATACGTCGTCTAGTTTAGTGGGTAAAGCGTTAGCTCGTCACGCCAAAAACCCGGGTTTGATTCCCAACATGAGTACAGTGTGTGAAGCTCATTTCTGGTGTCCCCGCCGTGATATTGCTGGAATATTGCTAAAAGCGGCGGAAAACTAAACCCACTTACTCTCTCCTTGTTACCTGCTCTTGACCAGAACAGATCTAAGTGCCCGACCTTGACTTCTCATCATTGTATCAGGAGGTCCCACTTTCCTCTCATGACATAATAGCAAGCCAACCAACACACCTGCAAGCCAACCAACACACCTGCACACCTTGCAATCTTGAAGAAGATTGAGAGCATCCATTTCTTCTTGATCTTGTCATCGTAAAGTAAAATGAAGACATCTGACGTCACAGAGTCAATTATGACATACCATCTACTTCTTCAAAAACAACATCATCAAGTCAGTTCAATCGGGCGTTTTACAACTTCGTTTCTCATTCCAGATAATGTGGTAAAGCATTGCGCCCTGGTCCACAACATCTGCCCAGTCTACATTATTAACCTTCTCTCTGTATCAGCAACTGCTAAGCATAGGATCTCACCATCAAGATTTTACATTTTCTCCACTTCTCCGGTTATCTCCCTTCCATCGGTAGTCCGCCAAACATATGTGAGGCATCTGTTACACGGGTGTTACATCGGGACCTGTACGTCATGCAGTAGACGTAAATATAGTTGTTTAATATATATATTAGGTTTACAAATCAAAACAAATCATTCCAAAGTAATAGAATAGCTGCATAAAATTCAATGGCACTATAATTACCATAGCTGTATAAATACAATAACACTACAATTACCATAGAATTATAAAATACAATGACACTACAATTACCACAGCACTATAAATACAATAACACTACAATTACCACAGCACTATAAATACAATGACACTATAATTACAATAGCAGTATAAACACAATGACACTATAATTACAATAGCAGTATGCATAAAATGACACTACAATTAACACAGCAGTATTTATGAATTCTAAGACACTAAAATTACCATAGCAGTATAATACAATGACACTAAAAATACCATAGCAGTATAATACAATGACACAACAGTTACCATAGCATTATGCATAAATGAGCACTGCAATTACCACAGCTGTATAAATACAATGACACTATAATTACCATAGCAGTATAAACACAATAACACTATAACTACCATAGCAGTATAATACAATGACACTATAATTACCATAGCAGTATAATACAATAACACTATAATACCATAACAGTATAATACAATGACACTATAATTACCATAGCAGCATAAATACAATCACACTATAATTACCATAGCAGTATAATACAATGACACTATAATTACCATAACAGTATAAATACAATAACACTATAATTACCATAACAGTATAATACAACGACACTATAATTACCATAGCAGTATGATACAATTACACTATAATTACCATAGTAGTATAAATACAATGACACTATAATTACTATAGCAGTATAATGCAATGACACTATAATTACCATAGCAGTATAAATACAATGACACTATAATTACCATAGCAGTATAATGCAATGACACAATAATTACCATAGCAGTATAATACAATGACACTATAATTACCATAGCAGTATAAATACAATGACACTAAAATTACTATAGCAGTACAATACAATGACACTATAATTACCACAGCAGTATAAATACAACGACACTATAATTACCATAGCAGTATAATACAATGACACTATAATTACCACAGCAGTATAAATACAATGACACTATAATTACTTTAGCAGTATAATACAATGACACTATAATTACCATAGCAGTATAATATAGTGACACTATAATTACCATAGCAGTATAAATACAATGACACTATAATTACCACAGCAGTATAACACAACGACACTATAATTACCACAGCAGTATAATACAACGACACTATAATTACCATAGCAGTATAATACAATGACACTATAATTACCACAGCAGTATAATACAACGACACTATAATTACCACAGCAGTATAATACAACGACACTATAATTACCATAGCAGTATAATACAATGACACTATAATTACCACAGCAGTATAATACAATGACACTATAATTACCATAGCAGTATAATACAATGACACTATAATTACCATAGCAGCGGTATAATACAACGACACTATAATTACCACAGCAGTATAATACAACGACACTATAATTACCATAGCAGTATAATACAATGACACTATAATTACCATAGCAGTATAATACAATGACACTATAATTACCACAGCAGTATAATACAATGACACTATAATTACCACAGCAGTATAATACAACGACACTATAATTACCACAGCAGTATAATACATATGGCAGTATAAATGCAATGACACATTACCATAGCAGTATGCATAAAATGACACTATAATTGTAACACTATAATTACCATAGCAGTATAATACAATGACACTATATATGAATACCATAGCAGAGTAAAACACAACGACAGAACAAGTTTCCAAAATAGGCCTAATCCGGATATCTAGGGTGAAACCATGACCACTGATGGTACATATGTAACATGAGGTTCCTGACTCATTTGCTTGCCTGATTACAGTCAACACATGCCACGACTCTGACTGCACGTGAAGAGTGATGAGGGTCAACACATGCCACGACTCCGACTGTACGTGAAGACTGATGAGGGTCAACACATGCCAGGCCTACCACTATACGTGAGGAGTGATGAGGGCCAACACATGCCTCTCCTACCACTGAACGTGAAGAGTGATGAGGGTCAACACATGCTTCTCCTACCACTGTTCGTGAAGAGTGATGAGGGTCAACACATGCCTCTACTACCACTGTTCGTGAAGAGTGATGAAGGTCAACACATGCCACGACTCCGACTGTACGTGAAGACTGATGAGGGTCAACACATGCTACCACTCCGACTGTACGTGAAGACTGATGAGGGTCAACACATGCCAAGACTCCGACTGTACGTGAAGAGTGATGAAGGTCAACACATGCCACGACTCAGACTGCACATGAAGACTGATGAGGGTCAACACATGCCACGACTCCGACTGTGCGTGAAGAGTGATGAGGGTCACACAACGACTCCGACTGTACGTGAAGACTGATGAGGGTCAACACATGCCACGACTCAGACTGCACGTGAAGACTGATGAGGGTCAACACATGCCACGACTCCGACTGTACGTGAAGAGTGATGAGGGTCAACACATGCCACGACTCAGACTGTACGTGAAGAGTGATGAGGGTCAACACATGCCACCACTCCGACTGTACGTGAAGAGTGATGAGGGTCAACACATGCCAAGACTCAGACTGCACATGAAGAGTGATGAGGGTCAACACATGCCAAGACTCAGACTGCACATGAAGACTGATGAAGGTCAACACATGCCAAGACTCCGACTGTACGTGAAGACTGATGAGGGTCAACACATGCCAAGACTCAGACTGCACATGAAGACTGATGAAGGTCAACACATGCCACGACTCCGACTGTACGTGAAGACTGATGAGGGTCAACACATGCCACGACTCCGACTGTACGTGAAGAGTGATGAGGGTCAACACATGCTACGACTCCGACTGTACGTGAAGACTGATGAGGGTCAACACATGCCACGACTCCGACTGTACGTGAAGAGTGATGAGGGTCAACACATGCTACCACTCCGACTGTACGTGAAGACTGATGAGGGTCAACACATGCCAAGACTCCGACTGTACGTGAAGAGTGATGAAGGTCAACACATGCCACGCCTACCACTGTACGTGAAGAGTGATGAAGGTCAACACATGCCAAGACTCCGACTGTACGTGAAGAGTGATGAAGGTCAACACATGCCAAGACTCCGACTGTACGTGAAGAGTGATGAAGGTCAACACATGCCACGCCTACCACTGTACGTGAAGAGTGATGAAGGTCAACACATGCCAAGACTCCGACTGTACGTGAAGAGTGATGAAGGTCAACACATGCCAAGACTCAGACTGCACATGAAGAGTGATGAAGGTCAACACATGCCACGACTCCGACTGTACGTGAAGAGTGATGAGGGTCAACACATGCCACGACTCCGACTGTGCGTGAAGACTGATGAGGGTCAACACATGCCACGACTCCGACTTCAACACGTGAAGACTGATGAGGGTCAACACATGCCACGACTCCGACTGTACGTGAAGACTGATGAGGGTCAACACATGCCAAGACTCCACTGTGCATGAAGAGTGATGAAGAGTGATGAAGGTCAACACATGCCACGCCTACCACTGTACCACGCCTACCACTGTACGTGAAGAGTGATGAAGGTCAACACATGCCACGACTCCGACTGTACGTGAAGAGTGATGAAGGTCAACACATGCCACGCCTCCCACTGTACGTGAAGAGTGATGAAGGTCAACACATGCCACGCCTACCACTGTACGTGAAGAGTGATGAAGGTCAACACATGCCAAGCCTACCACTGTACGTGAAGAGTGATGAGGGTCAACACATGCCACGCCTACCACTGTACGTGAAGAGTGATGAGGGTCAACACATGCCACGCCTACCACTGTACGTGAAGAGTGATGAGGGTCAACACATGCCACGCCTACCACTGTACGTGAAGAGTGATGAGGGTCAACACATGCCACGACCCGACTGTACTGTGACGTGCTACCACTCGTGATGAGGGTCAAACATGTACGTGAACGTGAAGAGTGATGAAGGTCAACACATGCCACGCCTACCACTGTACGTGAAGAGTGATGAAGGTCAACACATGCCACGCCTACCACTGTACGTGAAGAGTGATGAAGGTCAACACATGCCACGCCTACCACTGTACGTGAAGAGTGATGAAGGTCAACACATGCCACGCCTACCACTGTACGTGAAGAGTGATGAAGGTCAACACATGCCACGACTCCGACTGTACGTGAAGACTGATGAGGGTCAACACATGCCACCCCTACCACTGTACGTGAAGCGTGATGAGGGTCAACACATGCCAAGCATACCACTGTACGTGAAGAGTGATGAGGGTCAACACATGCCACGTCTACGACTATACGTGAAGACTTATGAGGGTCAACATATGCCTCTCCTACCACTATAAGTGAAGCGTGATTACGGTCAACACATGCCACGCCTACCCCTGTACGTGAAGAGTGATGAAGGTCAATACATGCCACGCCTACCACTGTGCGTGAGGTGTGATGAGGGTCAACACATTCCACGACTCTGACTGTACGTGAACAGTGATGAGGGTCAACATATGCCTCTCCTACCACTATAAGTGAAGCGTGATTACGGTCAACACATGCCACCCCTACCACTATTAGTGAAGCGTGATTACGGTCAACACATGTTCAAAGCATGCCACACCTACCACTGTGCCACCCCTACCACTATTAGTGAAGCGTGATTACGGTCAACACATGCCACCCCTACCACTATTAGTGAAGCGTGATTACGGTCAACACATGCCACGCCTACCACTGTACGTGAACAGTGATGAGGGTCAAAACATGCCACGACTCTGACTGTACGTGAAAAGTGATGAAGGTCAACACATGCCACGCCTACCACTGTACGTGAAGAGTGATTAGGGTCAACACATGCCACGCCTACCACTGTACGTGAAGAGTGAGGGTCAACACATGCCACGCCTACCACTGTACGTGAAGAGTGATGAAGGTCAACACATGCCACGCCTACCACTGTACGTGAAGAGTGATGAAGGTCAACACATGCCACGCCTACCACTGTACGTGAAGAGTGATTAGGGTCAACGTCAACGGGAGTACATACAATACAGTACTTGGTGAGAGAGTAGTGTCACCATATGGCACATACTTTACAGTACGTTTTGTTTCTATGTTATCGCATGTCCACAAGTGTATATATGTTAAGTAAAATCAGGGTCAACATTTAGTTACATTTCCGCTACCACACGTGTTTGGTGGTATAAGAATGAATATTCCTGAAAATCTCCTACGATACGTATCCGAGTAAGTAACGGTGAGCCCCAGGTACACGTGGTCCGTTCCACTAAGCTGTCACAAGGCGTAAGGGACCTCAGCTCATCAACGCTAGTGGCGGCCCGATTAATTGAAATAATCGAAGATTGGTCGCAGTGACTAAACGACCAATAATCGAACACAAACAATTCTTTTCACAAGGTTGGTTTTGTGTGTTACATTTCATGAGCACTACAAGCCCATTCCAAAGTCATGATTGAATTTATCTTAAAGAGCCCAAGAACTTTGTGTTCTTAACATACTAGTCATCCTTTAAAGATGTGCAATTTGCAACAACAAAAACACACCAAAGAACTGTATGTTTCTTTCTTTATGTTTTTGTGCAAACAAACACAACCAGGAAAATTTGATAAATGACGCTAACCAATTATTTTCGATGATTGATCGGTTGTAATGAACCAATCATCAATTATGAGATTTTAACCAATTCCCAACACTAATCAACACAGACTGTCATAACGCAGCGATCGTTCTGTGAAACGGGCCCAGGTCTGATAATACAGCAGCGTGGTCTCAGAACAGTATATTTGCTGTTTCACATATATAGTGTCTCCGACTACTGAGCACCCACCACTGGAAACCCATGTTGTGTACTATAGCCACATTCCCATCTTTTAAACTGACATTGGGGCTATGCCAGAATGTCTCAGTTATCTCCCTTCCGTCAATCCAGCGCCATGTCCCGTTGTCCTTGTAACCTCCAAGCCAGTAGTTTTGTTGCTGTACACTGAAATAAACAAAAATGGCAGCGCTGTATGTCGTTTCTCGTAAAGCCCCACGTACAGACAGTTATAACAACTCAAAGATGAAGATGGATACTGATCGGTACGACAGATGCATCGGTCTTTCTTGAATTGTTCGTCATTGTCCGCTCTCGGCACGCACCTGTCAGCTCTATTTTTGCCAAAGAGTTTGAGCATACATTATTATTAACCACAGAAGTCCTGGGTTTGATTCTTAGATGAGTACAATGTGTGAATCCTACTTCTGCTCTCCTTGCTTGAATACTGACTCTTATATTTCGTAATCTGACGATACCTATACATGTATTTTTAACAAGTTTATAAAGTCTCCATTTTTTTACATCAACAGTGTATGCAAGCACCTCGTAGCTTTATAGTCAGTGCCCTGCCAAGCAACGTTAAAAAGGATTGGATAAGAACTCTAATAAGAAGGCCACATACACAGTGGTACTAGTCAAGTCAAGGCTCTATTTCAACACTGAATCCACACCCACACTTTCATCTACCTTTGGACAGTCCTCAGTTGTAATACACAAACAGCTGGAGGTATAACAACAGCGCGGGTTGTTTCCTTTTGTACCTCAGTTTAAATAATGTCAGGGTTTCACGGATGGCACAGTCTCGTCTTAATCGCTCTGTGGAGTTGCGTCCCTTAGGCAGGACCTGTGATCGCTGGTTCTAATCCCGGTCGTAATAGGCATATTACCAGGAGATGACCCATGCAGCCGAGCCCTATGGTGGTGGATCAGTGGTGGTGTCTGACTGCGCGTTGGATCTCATTAAAGTTCCTTGGACACTCCATGGCCAACAATATCAACAGGATAACTGGATCTCGCCGTCGTGCCACATTTTGACAACCATCTATGGGTCTTTATGGATTTGTGGATGACAACACCTGACCTTTACCATTATTATAATCTCACAGGCACTTTTGTTTTCCCTCGATCATAGGATGTCAATCTCAACGGCACTTCGTATTATCAATCTCAACTCCCTGGGGATCATACAACTCTTGCAGCCACTAGGCGCACCGAGTTAATGTGGCTTTCCCATCTTAACGAGGTACCCATTCACTGCTGGGTGGACTGGGACACATAGTCACAGTACATTGTCCAAGTTTACTGCACGTTGTTGTACCCACAACTAGGTGTTGGCACGTATTTATGTGGCCACCATCTGGTCATTTATCAACGGATTCGTGGGTTCTTTTAAGTGCACAGGGTTGTGTACTGTACACTAGGGGTTGTGACAACACTGAAAGAGTCTGCACACAAAGTTGACTCCAAGGCTTTTACACCCGGTCACTGGTGGGCTCGATCCCGGCACCTCAATCTCGCTGGATCACTAGCCTGGCGCCTTCGAAAACTCGCCCACCACGCCCCCTTTACCATTCTCCTGATGCCATCCCCCCTCATTGAAACTGATTGGGGTTGGGGAATGTAGTTGTCAGGATGTTTGATTTCCCGTCCCAACCGTCAGTTTTAAGGAAATATTTCGATTAAACGGATTTAAAAGAGAACTCCATCAAACATTACTCGGACTATCTTATCCGTCAAGTTGGAGCTAGAGATCTTTCTGTTCACAATTTGTAGAAACTGCCGTTGGCACTCCACTAGGAATGGTAGAACATTCCGATGCTTGATTCGGTGCTTAATTGCCGGGGTACCCGATTGTCGGTATGAGGAGGAGACTGGTGCTATCCCTACAGGATTGGTTACATTGGTTGGTTGGTGGCGTAGTCATGGTGACCACACTTCCGGCATCGTTGGTATTATTGTATATTCCTCTCAAATAGTAAGTAATCTGTAAAGACAATTTCAACTTCAGTCCAAGTCCAATATGTTAGAGCTACCATTGTACACGCTTCAAAAAACTAGAAAGGCACAGGCTTTTTCAGCAGTTAATTTCTATATATTTTGACAGCAATCGTCTTCAATCGTTGAATATGTTTGAATCCCATGAATCATGTTGTTGTGGTTGTTGTGTATTACGCGCAAACGCATCCCAAAATGTGTTTGTAAACGTTTGTCATAAATAATGAAAGCGATACATGAAAAGTACCTGAAGTTTTCCACGTAATGCCCGTGCAATGTGTCGGAAGCGTGAGTGGAGACATCGACTATAAGAGGCCTAACCAATTTCATCATTTCAGTGCGAAATTAACGAAGAAGTAAAATGTTGACATTGAATGCTACTGACGGAAATATCGCCATTGGACGTTTGGAAGAAGGGGAGTCCCAGTCTGCCGTTGCAAGACACTTCAACGTCCACCACAGCACCATATTTCGATTATGACATCGATATACCTGCTTCAATTCTACCCAAGAACGTCCCATAAGTGACCACTCCTGCTCAGGACCGATTCAGGCACCTGCCCTGCAAAGGACACTGCAGGACATGTGCCTGGTCTTTAAAGAATTTCCGACCAAACCATCAGAAATCGTCTGAGAGAAGTGGGAATTCGAGCATTTCCACCAGAAGTTGGACCTGTCCTGACACGACTACACCGACAACGACGTGTCCAATGGTGGAACAGGCTAGAGGCATGGGACCTGGGGAACTGGCGACGCGTTTGGTTCAGCGATGAATCGCGTTTCCTCCTACAACGACGGGATCGGTGACAACGCGTCTATCGACGTTGACACGAACGTTTTGCGCCGATCAGGTGGACAGATTTTGACCTCCTCCCACTGTTTAACCGCCAGAGGAAGCAGTTTCAACACGACAACGCTCGACCCCACACAACTCGTGTAACAGGTTCCTATCTCGCCAATGCAAACGTCAGTGTCCTTCCCTGGCCTTCCAAATCGCCTGATCTGAACCCGATCGAACATCTATGGACGTCCTCAGGCACTTGCAGAACTTGCAAATCCGTTTCAGGAGCAATGGCAAAGAATTCGTCAAACAAAAATCCGACGACTTATCCAATAACTCGAGCAGTGACGGCTGCATTGGATGTTGTCACCAGGTACCGACCTGAACGCCCCCTTGTGTCCACACATGTGCAGTGAGTGATCAGAATTAATGCTGACAATGGGAACAATACATATGTCCATCCGTCTGTCGAATTTCCTTCATCTATGTTCAAGCTTAATCGACTTATGTACACTTAAATACGTTCAGTACATTTTCTTATTTGGGCCTGTGGGTTTCTTGTTTTTTGAAGAGTTTAATATGCGGAATATATTTTTCAAAGTATATACAACTTTATCTGGTGTTTTCCTACTGTTATCAATGATTAATGCCCATATGTATTACAGCGATCTTAAACTAAACTACACCTAATGAAGCAATCCACACCTAAAGTGCATAAACTGCCAATATAACTCATAATTGATTAATTATTCTTCAAAAGCAAACGCCACAAATCATTTCTCCAAGTTTCACGAAAAGATAGTGAATGCTGTTTGAGTTCTGATTTGGGAAAGAAACAAGGGCCAGACATAGATAAAGACAGATATAAACAACTGTGTTGTAGAAACAGTGGAAGGGAATTATAGTTTGAACACGTAACCCTGGATCTGTGTGAACACAGATATTATCATTTCTCTCAGTATGAACTAGAGTTACCTTTCAACGTGCGCTCGAATGTATATGATTAGGGAAGAAAACAAATGTAGAAGCGTGTCAGTGATAAAAGGCCACTACAAAGACTACAGGTAGGGGCACTACAGTTTATCACAGCCTCTACGTACACACTTATTAGCAAGTTATTTTGTACACAACATTTGGGTACCTTTGGTACACATGCTTTGTCTCACTAGTTCTGCTTGCTTCTCAGCCGTGTCAATGATCAGAAGCGACGAATTTCTTTCGTTGCACCTCTGTACACATTTCGTCCAGTAATCGGCTCTCCGGTAATGTCGGAAGCACAATTTTGCCACTCTGTTATAGACGTAATTCTTGGGACATTTGTCTGAAATATAATATCACCAATTTTACTTCATATTTGAAGTGATTGAGGTAAATGTGAAGTACAAAGTTAAGATATTATTCCCTTTCAGATCATTAGGAAAATGTGTAATACAACCTTTACCCTGGAGGGCTTCAGGGTCGTTCATTTCAATACATGACTGACATTACGTAACGGTTTGTTTTACTGCAATAATTATTACAATCGAGCATATTACATAAGTTTCAAATTTGTGTTGTATTCCCTGTAATAAAATTAATTTTGTAAGTCATATTTGTCGTCGAACAATATTTGCCATATAATGCAATATATGATACTCCATACTTGTGATCGTGGCTTTCACCAAGATGGTAAACGAGACCAACATCACTTCCACATCCAACTGAGACGCTGTGACTGAAATATTGCTCCAGGCAACATCGAAACGAGCACACTCAATGCACTGAACCTTTGACGTTCCGGCGGACGATCGACACGAACGTTTTGTGCAGGATACTAATTATAGTTAAGAGTGAAATTGTAAATTTAGTTAGTCATAGAAATATACCTGAACTGTAATGCTTCATGTAAGGTTGAACTCACCTGTAAACAGCGTACGGTACCTCCGCCCTTGTTGTGATTCTCCTCTATTCATATTAGGTTCATCTCACCTGTAAACGGCTTGAAGTACCTCCACCCTTGTTTTGATTTACCTCAGAGTATATTCATATTAGCTTCAACTCACCTGTAAACAGCTTGAAGTACCTCCATCCCTCTTGTGATACACCCATATTCATGTTGTAGAAGTGTACGGAGTGGAGGAGACATCTGCCGGTGAGGATGTTGTAGGCGATGGCGACACAGCGAACGTCTTTGTGACAGAAGGAGGCACAGGCTCCCATGTGGGGAAGTCCAGTGAGATCTGTGACGACATAGCGTTCATCAAGCCTATTGTCAAAGCTAACGCTTCGAACCATTTTGACTGTTACACCTTGGACACTGAACACTAAACAAGAACACAACACTGCTACAAGAAGACACATCCTGATCCTGTCTAACATTGAAAGCTTCGTCTGTTCAGTACAAAACAATCCCTTCTTAACTAACTGTGATATCGACTACACCAGCATTGGTTATGGTTACAATCAACAATTGCAGTTAATATTGATTTTACACATGTTTCATGACAAATGAGTTCACGGTCTATGACCAGACAAATCTCCTATTAGTTTGAATACTAAACTAATAAATCCCAGCTTGGTATTGATGCGGTGAACTCAATTACTGCTTACTTGTATTGTTCGCACGAAAGAGATGACGAGTGACTCAGTGCTGTTGTCTGTTGGTGAAGGTGTTTGGTTTGTTGCTTGGTTTGTTGTTTAAACGCCACACCCAACAATATCCCACCTCTGTGAATAATCGAGTCAGGACTACACAATCCAGTGATCATTATGAGCATCGATTGGGATTGGGATACAATGACATGTGTCAACCATGTCAGCGAGCCTGACCACCCGATCCCGTTAGTTACCTCTTACGATTCTAACCCGGATCTTCACAGGTCCCGTTGATGAAGAACAGCAATAACCACAAACGGAAGCCAAGCCAAGAACTCATCGGAGCTCCCCTCTCCTGGGCGTACGTGTCTTGTGATAGTACAATTACTATTGTCATTATATCAACAGAACATGGTACTGTGACCATGCTAAAAGCCATTCTTGTATCAAGCAAATAGAAATATATGTGCACACTAAATTGTTGTTTTTTACAAAGTTATGTGTGCTTTTGTTTAACGACTGAATACAGATCTAGTAGTCAAATACAATCTAATGAAACTTATTACCCGTTATGCACCATGTACGACTACAGAGAGATCAGGGACTCTGTGACCCCTTATTATAATAATAATAATAATAATAATAATAATAATGTCTATTTATATTGCGCTCGGTTCCATCCACAGAGGTGCATGCTCAAGGCGCTACAATAGTCACAGATGAGAAGTTCACGGGAGGAGATAGTTCGTGGGGATAGAACTTTCTAAAGAGAAAGGTTTTTAGGTTGGTTTTGAATGTTTCAAGGGTGGGGGATTCTTTAATGTTCTGAGGTAGTGGGTTCCATAACTGAGGTGCTGCTACTTGAAACGATCTGTTGCCGTAGGATTTTAGTCTTGCGTTTGGTACTGCAAGTAGGCATTGGTTTTCAGAGCTTAGACGTCGTGAAGGCGGGTATGGTGAGATCAGTTCTGATAGATAGCTCGGTGCTGTACCATTCAAACAGTGGTAGGCAAAACACAAGATCTTGAAGTGGATCCGGGCTTCTATTGATAGCCAGTGTAGGGACATCAATACCGGTGTTATGTGGCATCTCTTTGGTGCACGACTCACAATACGAGCTGCCCTATTTTGTACCTTCTGGAGTTTGTTCAGCAGATCCTTACTCAAAACATACAACAGACTGTTGCTGTAGTCAATGCGGGACATCACAAGTTGTTGGACTAGTGTCTTTGTTACGTCTTTGGTAATAAGATGGCGGATATTACCAATACTTCTTAGATGGAAGTAGCAGGTCTGGCACACTTGATTAACTTGGGCTTCCATTGACAAGGGAGAATCAAAGATGACACCCAGGTTCTTTGCTTTGTCGGCGAATGGGTATGAATGAGTCTCCCACAGCCACTGACGTGATATTCAACTGTTTGATGCGCTGTCTGGGTCCACCGAGTAAGGCCTCAGTTTTTCCATCATTCAGTTTTAATCTGTTTGACGCCATCCATGTTTTTATTGATTTAGTGCAATCAGTAGTTCTTGCAAGTGCACCGACTGCTCGCTTGCTTTGAAACCTTGATATAGCTGGGTGTCGTCAGCATATGCATGGTGGTTCAGCCCATACTGTCTGAGGCTGGAGCTGAGACTACTTCTGTACAGCACAAACAGGACTGGACCTAGCACAGATCCTTGGGAACCCCACAGGGTAGCGCGATACTTTCAGATTTAGTAACACCAAGCATAACTGACTGGCGTCTGTTGCTCAAATTAACTGATGTGCAAAAGAAAGTACACAGGTTGTGTTTCTTCCAATAAGATAAATATAACAAAACCTTTTGATGAAATGGAAAATGTATGTTGAAGCACACTGCAATACACGTGTTTTATCAGCAAAATGACATTGTAACAATAAACAGCGATGTAGTGATGACCACTGCAGACGGTTCCTACGATGCTGGAAGGTCAAGGCCATTCCACGCAACGGTCAGTAGGCCCATACATGCCAGCAGGACGAAGTCGTCTTGCCACTGTGAATCGGCTTACGCGATGACCCAATGATGTGGCTGCTGATGACGTCACCGTCAACATCCAGTTTCGTAGGTGAATAACCCACAGATAGCGATCCTCTTGGGGTGTTGTGACTCTGGAACGTCCACTTCTGGGTCGATCACATGTCTGGCCTGTCGTACTGAAACGGTTAAACAGCCGAATTATGGTTTGTCTTGTTCAACCCAATGTCCTTGCAATATCGCTGTTGAAAGCACCCATTTGTGTCATTCCTTTGGCCCGTTCTCGTTGCGCCGACGTCAATCTTGGCATTTCCTCGTGAGATTTCTGTCTAGTGATTGTTCAGTCTTCACGACAAACAGGTTTTATACTCTCTGTCAGAAAAGTGCATGGGACAATAATCACAATTTTGCAAAAATTCGTGCAAAACACGTACAAATGTTTTTGGTTGCTTTTTGGCAAATGAAACATGATGGTTGCGTTCTATACAATCAATGTTTTTCAATAATTTTATTAGTTAGAACGCATATTTGGGATTGCAACAACAATTACACCTGTGTACTTTCTTTTGCTCGTCAGTTTATGAGCGTATCCATAAAGGTGGTATTCCTGATATACCCACTTCCTGTCGTAGTCGTACTGTAAGTATACCGTGGTCAACAGTATCAAAGGCTGCCGACAGATAGAGCAGGATAAGAGATCCAATGGAACCTTGTCCACATAGCTCCGCAGATCATTCGTAACCCTGAGTAGAGCACTCTCTGTGCTATGGTTCGGACGATATGCGGACTGGAACTTGTTCACCAGGTTGTTCTCATAAAGGTGCTTTGCCAGGTGAAGGTCAAAAGCACTCTCCAGAATTTTGGACATGAAGGTGAGGTTTGAGACTGGCCGGTAGTTTGCAAGGCATTGCACATCTAAAGTCTTCTTTTTATTGTGTGGTCTTATCAGTGTCAGTTTATATATATTTGGGAATGTATCAGTGGCTAGACTGATATTCACGATCCTTGTGATCACAGGCAGAAGTACATCTAAATACTTCATAAGTAATTTTGTAGGAATAGGGTCCAGCGCACATGTAGTGGGTTTTGATTTTCCAATATACCTTGACAATGTCTTCCACAGTGACCGGTTGAAGTGTAAATCTGAGATCTCCAGGCAATGTAGAATCTGTTGTGTCGCTAGTTTCACTATCCACATTATCGAATTCCTCTTTGATTTTGTTTATCTTGTCCGTAAAATAGACACAAAAGTTGTGTGCTGTTGCTGTTGGCTGATTAGGCTACTCCTGCTCTCGACCTTATAATCCGGACATCCCGCTTCCAAGCTGCGCGAACCTATTCACTGCGCATGCGCTATGACCGCAGCCGAGCACAGCGCAGACAGCTGTTGTTCCACTTTTCACCCCAAGCTGGGGTGAATTTTGTGAATCGTTTGAACTCCGATTTCGCGGGGTTTTTTCATCGCGTTATTTTTCAACTTTATAAGATGAATTTGCATTTTTGATGATTTGTATCTGTAAGTCCATACCGAAAAGTATCAGAATCTGCACAGTTGTGTTGCATGTGACCTTTAAATCAATGCACTAGGAGCTAATAATGTTGCTAGTCACTTAGAATACAAATATATTTAATGATATACCCGATAAACGTGGTTGAAAACACACTGTTTATCGATAGATATGAAACATTTATAGGTTTGCTTCAGTTTTATTGAAATGATTCACGGGCTGTTTGCACCTCCATCAGCTGGCAGTGTAGATGTGAACTATATACACGAGACATGTGAGTCAATGTAGATGAGAACTATACGCACGAGACATGTGAGTCAATGTAGATGTAAACTATATACACGAAACATGTGTAATGTATATGAGTCAATGTAGATGATGTACACTATATACACGATACATGTGAGTCAATGTAGATGTGAACTATATACACGAGACATGTGAGTCAATGTAGATGTAAATATACACGAGACATGTAGATGTGTCAACACGAGAGTCAATGTAGATGTGAACTATATACACGAGACATGTGAGTCAATGTAGATGTGAACTATATACACGAGACATGTCAATGTAGAGAACTATATACACGAGATATGAGTCAATGTAGATGTGAACTATATACACGAGACATGTAGTCAACTATGAATATACACGAGACATGTGAGTCAATGTAGATGTAAACTATATACACGAGACATGTGAGTCAATGTAGTTCTGTGCAGCGTGAGATGTGAACTATATACACATGTGAGTCAATGTAGATGTAAACTACATACACGAGCTATGTGAGTCAATGTAGATGTAAACTATATATACGAGACATGTGAGTCAATGTAGATGTAAACTATATACACGAGACATGTGAGTCCATGTAGATGTAAACTATATACACGAGACATGTGAGTCAATGTAGATGTAAACTATATACACGAGACATGTGAGTCAGTTTAGATGTAAACTATATACACGAGATATGTGAGTCAATGCGCAGGCATGCTATATACAAGTGAATGTTTTCCCGAATGTTACTTATGGGACAAGGTGTTTGCCAGGTATGTCCAGGAAGGTCAATGTGCACCTTAATTTCAGTGAATACGGAAGAACAACATCCCAACTATCTTAACTTTCCCATAGAAGTGGCTGTTTGTGGTCCTGTGCGTTGAAGTTGGATGGGTGACCGTGTTTGGCAGCTTGTTCACCTAATGACTGAATTTCTAGTGAATTCCACTATATATGTTATATTTGACTCCTAAGAGTTTCTAGGACTTCAGTCCTGGCCCACAGGGAAGCACATGCGATACATGTGGTCTCGCCTAAGGCAAGTGAGTTTTTTTTCAACATTGCCTCTGTTCACCCATCAGAAAATGGTACCCGATGTGATTATAACCTTCTAGCGATACAGGTAGCTTGGGTTATGCTGGATAAAAATGAACTGTCAACTTTGTGACGCGTCGTTGAATAGCTTCGAGTTGGATACCAGGCACCATAGAAATCCATTGTAAATAAAAAAATAAATATCTTATTATGTTGTTGTCCCAAGCGTGAACATGTTGTTCAACACATCAGTATGAGGCGTCAATCTTTGCTGTACACTTAGAATGTTCTGCAACACATGTTCAGACACTAAAATATTCCTAGCATTACTCATCATCTAAAAAGTCTTAACATCAACGGCCCGTGAAGATCCTGCATAGAACTGGTCTTGCCACGCTTGTCACCCACATCAATTACTGCATGTTTCCAGGGTTGTTTGTGCAGATCAATGATACGATGGTGCAATTCGAATGCTCTTGGTATGGTCCAATGTTCGTATGTTTATCAGTAAAACATTCTTGCCGCAGTATTTTGGACCAGGGCCAGCTTAGTAACGAGAAAGTTTGCAACAAGGAAGGTAGCTTATTTAGCTTTCAGGAACATAACAACACTATCAAAACGGGGACCACAAGGGTTTATTTCATATGGACATGGAAAGGGTTTTGTCGCTTCTATTCTTTTCACACCTACTATCAGTTTAGGGATTGAGTCAGTCAAAGATTTTCCTGTCTGCCGCGTTGACACATGAACCACTTTTTACCCGATACGGCAATAAATGGACCTTGTGTCGGTGTCATGTGATCATTCCCACGGTCAGTGGTATGTAAGTTTGAGTATGAAACACGTGCCAGGCCAAAACAGTGCGACTGAATGGGGATTCTTTGTCCGAACTGTTGTTCCTTTATGGCTGAATCTTGTCCTTTAGTGCTGTTCTTTCATGAAGACAATATTTTGCATCAGAGTACCCCTACTCGTTCGTGAAGACTACACCTTGCATCACAGTACCCCTAATGTTTTGTGAAGACAATACCTTGTTCATAGTACCCTAATGTTTCGTGAAGACAATACCTTGTTCATAGTACCCTAATGTTTCGTGAAGACAACACCTTGTTCATAGTACGCCTAATGTTTCGTGAAGACAATACCTTGTTCATAGTACCCCTAATGTTTCGTGAAGACAATGCGTTGTTCATAGTACCCCTAATGTTTCGTGAAGACAATATCTTGTTCATAGTACCCTAATGTTTCGTGAAGACAATATCTTGTTCATAGTACCCTAATGTTTCGTGAAGACAATGCGTTGTTCATAGTACCCTAATGTTTCGTGAAGACAATACCTTGTTCATAGTACCCTAATGTTTCATGAAGACAATATCTTGTTCATAGTACCCTAATGTTTCGTGAAGACAATGCGTTGTTCATAGTACCCTAATGTTTCGTGAAGACAATACCTTGTTCATAGTACCCTAATGTTTCATGAAGACAATATCTTGTTCATAGTACCCTAATGTTTCGTGAAGACAATATCTTGTTCATAGTACCTAATGTTTCTAATGTCATTCGAAGACAATGCCTTGTTCAAGACAATGTTTCGTTGTTCATAGTACCCTAATGTTTCGTGAAGACAATATCCTTGTTCATAGTACCCTAATGTTTCGTGAAGACAATGCGTTGTTCATAGTACCCCTTGTTTCGTCAATGTTCATAGTACCCAATATCTTGTTCATAGTAACCCTAATGTTTCGTGAAGACAATATCTTGTTCATAGTACCCTAATGTTTCGTGAAGACAATATCTTGTTCATAGTACCCCTAATGTTTCGTGAAGACAATACCTTGTTCATAGTACCCTAATGTTTCGTGAAGACAATAGTACCCTTGTTCATGCGTTGTTCATAGTACCCTAATGTTTCTGAAGACAATACCTTGTTCATAGTACCCCTAATGTTTCGTGAAGACAATATCTTGTTCATAGTACCCTAATGTTTCGTGAAGACAATGCGTTGTTCATAGTACCCTAATGTTTCGTGAAGACAATACCTTGTTCATAGTACCCCTAATGTTTCGTGAAGACAATACCTTGTTCATAGTACCCCTAATGTTTCGTGAAGACAATGCGTTGTTCATAGTAACCTAATATTTCGTGAAGATAATGCGTTGTTCATAGTACCCTAATGTTTCGTGAAGGCAATATTTTGCATCACAGTACGCCTACTCGTTCGTGAAGACAATGCGTTGTTCATAGTACCCTAATGTTTCGTGAAGACAATTTTTTGCATCACAGTACCCCTACTCGTTCGTGAAGACAATGCGTTGTTCATAGTACCCTAATGTTTCGGGAAGACAATGCGTTGTTCATAGTCCCCTAATGTTTCGGGAAGACACCTTGTTCGTAGTATCCCTATCGTTTTGTGAAGACCTTGTTCAAGCAGCCTTCATGTCCTTGTCATGTGTATGGGACATCAAGAAACTAAACGGAATTACATACATCCTTACCTCTCCTCTCACGTATCACAGATGAGTATGTCAAGTTTTCAATTTTGTTGAGAATAACGCATCGCATCATCTTGTTGAAACCTTTTTGAAAACATGTGACACTTTGAAGTAACTCCAGCAAGACATAATATGCTGATTCCAGCAATTTGGTGATTTTGCATCACGACAAGTAACAACTCTAAACTTCATGTACATAACAACTTTCTGGAACATCCTGCATATAGAAACCTGGCGCACTATCCTGAGCGTAAGAACTTGACGTGGCATCCTGACAGTAGCAACTGTATGTAACATCCTTAACTTAACACAAGGACCCAACCTCCCGAGTAACATCCCGAATGTAATAAATTTACCTTGGATCCTCACTGGAACAACTTGACCTAGCATTCTGGGACTAAGGACTTAACGTAATATACTCATGCCAATAATGGTTGTCACCATCCTTCCCCCAACCCCAACCCCCACCACACACACCTCACCACCCCATCCCAAATACCCTCTCCAATTAAAGAAATTGAAGGGGGTGACAACCATTATTGGCATGAATATATATTGAACGTGAAAGCATTACCTACTGCCCTGAATGTAACTCGTTCACGTAACATCCTGAATGTAACAACCTGATGTAACACCCAGAACGTTACAACTTGACATTACACGCTGAACGGAACAACTTGACATTACACGCTGAACGTTACAACTTGACATTACACACTGAACGTTACAACTTGACATTACACACTGAACGTGACAACTTGACATTACACGCTGAATGTTTAAACTTGACATTACACGCTGAACGTTACAACTTGACATTACACACTGAACGTTACAACTTGACATTACACGCTGAACGGAACAACTTGACATTACACACTGATAGACAACTTGACATTACACACTGAACGTTACAACTTGACATTACACACTGAACGTTACAACTTGACATTACACGCTGAACGGAACAACTTGACATTACACACTGAACGGAACATCTTGACATTACACACTGAACGTTACAACTTGACATTACACACTGAACGTTACAACTTGACATTACACGCTGAACGGAACAACTTGACATTACACACTGAACGGAACAACTTGACATTACACACTGAACGGAACAACTTGACATTACACACTGAACGTTACAACTTGACATTACACACTGAATGTTACAACTTGACATTACACGCTGAACGTTACAACTTGACATTACACACTGAACGTTACAACTTGACATTACACGCTGAACGGAACATCCTGACTTAACAACCTGAACGTTACAACTTTAGGCAAAGTCACGAAACATTACAATTAAATGCAACCGAATACATGTAACAGGCTGAACAAATTGATGTAACTGCAGACTATCTGTGCTGTTGTTCTCTTTGATATACTACTGGAATGTTGCTGAATTCATAAACGTTCACTCAACCTTTTTCAATTGTGGCTTCGGAAACTTGTGTTCTAGCTGGCAGTTCACGACGCATATAATGATTCTGTTTGACGCTCATGTAACAATGGTCTCTGTTATGTCCAGAACAGGCTGCCATACATTGTTTCGAGCCCTATAAGACTCAGATAAAGAATTTCACCACGCCAGTGTCACATTTATTTGTCGTCGACGATGATGCTGTTGGTTCTTGCCCTAGTTGCCACCGTCACTGCTGACGTCACACATACCACTCTCAAGTCCGGACAGTGCCTCTGTGTCCACGGGGCGGGGGTCAATGCCAGGAACCAACGTAAGACCCACATGCTATCTATAAACTGTTCGTCTTTGGCAGATCTCAATCCATTATCAAGATTACATGTTTCTTATTGTTTATTATTTCTAGAAGAGAAGAGCCCATTTCTGGTGTCCCCCGCCGTGATATTGCTGGAATATTGTTAAAAGCTGCTTAAATCATATTCACTCACTCACTCACTTGAAGAGAAGTGATGAAAGACATAAGGGAATCCATATTGCCAGTATATTTGTGCACGTTAAATTCAAGATACCTTGAGGATTGTTGTTCAAGCAGCAACGAATGGCATGATTCAGAAATCAAGCTTTATTATTTTATCACATGGGAGACACAATTCGTTCATCAAATCAATCCTTTTTGTATAACATAATTGCATTCAGATTCATTCGAATAGAACGGACATGCCTCTTTGATCAGTAACACTGGAACCAAACATTATATATTTATTAAGACTTCATTTGCCTGTGTAACGAACGTTATCAATACGCTCCTTTACTCCACCATCCTTGCACATCACATGCTTTACAATCTGACAAGTGAATGTGGCATAATACCCAACAGGATTAAGGCAAATAGGTTGTAAACCGTCATATCAGTCTGGTTGTACATGCGGATCATTTTTGTATTCTTCATTTGCATGTATAATAAATGTATCTGATTGATTCTTATATAATATGTCAAATGTCTGACAGATGAACACGAATGACTAAAGTGTTAGTCACGAATCTGTTACATATGTACATGAGTGTTTGATGTGTTAACACGTACACGAAGGTCGAATCTGTTACATATGTACATGAGTGTTTAATGTGTTAACACGTACACGAAGGTCGAATCTGTTACATATGTACATGAGTGTTTGATGTGTTAACACGTACACGAAGGTCGAATCTGTTACATATGTACATGAGTGTTTGATGTGTTAACACGTACACGAAGGTCGAGTCTGTTACATATGTACATGAGTGTTTGATGTGTTAACACGTACACGAAGGTCGAATCTGTTACATATGTACATGAGTGTTTGATGTGTTAACACGTACACGAAGGTCGAATCTGTTACATATGTACATGAGTGTTTGATGTGTTAACACGTACACGAAGGTCGAATCTGTTACATATGTACATGAGTGTTTGATGTGTTAACACGTACACGAAGGTCGAATCTGTTACATATGTACATGAGTGTTTGATGTGTTAACACGTACACGAAGGTCGAATCTGTTACATATGTACTTGAGAGTTTGATGTGTTAACACGTCCACGAAGGTCGAATCTGTTACATATGTACTTGAGAGTTTGATGTGTTAACACGTACACGAAGGTCGAATCTGTCATATATGTACATGAGTGTTTGATGTGTTAACACGTACACGAAGGTCGAATCTGTTACATATGTATATGAGTGTTTGATGTGTTAACACGTACACGAAGGTCGAATCTGTTACATATGTACATGAGTGTTTGATGTGTTAACACGTACACGAAGGTCGAATCTGTTACATATGTACTTGAGAGTTTGATGTGTTAACACGTCCACGAAGGTCGAATCTGTTACATATGTACTTGAGAGTTTGATGTGTTAACACGTCCACGAAGGTCGAATCTGTCATATATGTACATGAGTGTTTGATGTGTTAACACGTACACGAAGGTCGAATCTGTTACATATGTATATGAGTGTTTGATGTGTTAACACGTACACGAAGGTCGAATCTGTTACATATGTACATGAGTGTTTGATGTGTTAACACGTACACGAAGGTCGAATCTGTTATATATGTACATGAGTGTTTGATGTGTTAACACGTACACGAAGGTCGAATCTGTTACATATGTACATGAGTGTTTGATGTGTTAACACGTACACGAAGGTCGAATCTGTCATATATGTACATGAGTGTTTGATGTGTTAACACGTACACGAAGGTCGAATCTGTTACATATGTACATGAGTGTCTGACGTTTTATTAATGTCTAGTCCTAAACGGAGACGGGCATTCGAATACACGTGAGGGACTAAACGTTTGACTTTTTCGGTAATTGCAGCGGGAACGTCAGGAACGACTGTGAAGGCGACACTGAACTCTGGGCAATGCTACAAGTTCCACGGCGGGATTCTCACGAAGGGAGCTTATAGGTGGTTCGAGCTTGATGTTAGCGGACAGGTACGGTACAGAGATCCTATCTTTTGTTCACAATGTAAATACAACTAAGTGCGAATATATGTTAAAGCTGGTGATATCAGGGAAGTTGATCACTACGAGGCAAGGGAGTTAACTCACTATACACGTTCGCTTTTCCATCCTGGTTGAACTAAGTGGAAATATAGGAGTTTACATTGGCTGGACTAACGAGACCATGCTCAGTTCCATCAAAATACGCATGACGTAACCGACATCCGGTTCGTAACCAACATGGCGATGGCCATGCGGATGTCAGTCGATTGCAGTATTAACACCTTACTGGCGACTACAGACATTGTCCAAATCTGATTATTTTTATTTTTAAACTATGTGTTCTAGTGATTTGATGCACCTCAGAAGTAGTTTTCAACAGTGTTTGTGACATCGACAACTAGTCTTGAATGAACGTAGCGTAGCAACTATGTTTAAAACAGATGCCGGAGGTATGAGAGATGGATTGATCAGTAGAAGGGACATTGAGGTGGTTTACTCGGAACAGCTCCATGTTACGCGACGATCGAGCCATTGAACGAAACTGGCCTTCTAAGACTTAACTCACTTCCGATAATATGAGGGACATTAGGATAAACTTTAGCAGCACAAGTTTAGCATTGAGGGGGTTTACTAGGAACAGCTCCATGTTACGCGACGATCGAACCATTAAACGACTGAAATAAATGTTTTGGTAATTAAGGTGACTAACTTGTAAGAAAGTAAGATTCTTTATGGATAACAACTTTCTTTATAATATATGATGCGACGTTTCGGTATGATTCTTATACCGTTGCTTGACAACGGTATAAAACGGTATAGTGGCTATTTCTTATACCGTTGCTTGACAACGGTAGAAGAATTCATACCGAAACGTCGCATCATATATAATAAAGAAGTTGTTATCCATGACAAAATCTTACTTTCTTATTACTCACCAACCTAAAATGCCAATCAAACAGATGACTAACATGTAATATAACGTTATTGTGTATACCGGTCTAGATAACAGTCGGCCTCACCTGTATTACGATTCACATATACATACACTGTTTCAGCGCCTGTGGGTGGCTGGGGTGTACTTGAACGTCGGTACAACCACCCAGTGTGGTACGTATCCCTGCATGGCCATTAATATATGTCATTCCACAATATCCTTGCTTTTCAAGGACGTTTCAGAGGCTCCGGCTGAAATTTGGATCACCTATTGGTTTCCCTTTGAATTGTGTATCTGTTCCTAGGACTGGCCATTCGTACAAGCAAGTATTAAACATGGTCTGTCATTTCACAATCCGGGACCTTCATACTGACAGAAAACTACGACACAATACTTTAACGATGCCGTTGCCGATGCCTTTATTGTGACAGAGATACTGTAAATTAATGAATATATTTCGAAGTTTTTTTGTGACACCATGTTCCACAGTGAAGTTATTGGAGGTAACAGGTTGTATTGTGAACTTCCTTGGGGTATTGCGTGGTATTGTGAATCTCTTTAGGGTACATGTTGCATTGTGGAACGCATGGTACACCATTGTGTATTGAGTTGTATTGTGTTGCAATGTGAAGCTGTTAGAGGTACAAGTTTGTATTGTGGAGCGCTTGGTATGTCATGGTTTATTGAATTATATTGGATTGCAATGTGGATCTGTTAGAGGTACAAGGTTGTATTGTTGAGCTCTTGGTATATCGTTGTTTATTGAGTTGCATTGTTTTGCAATGTGAAGCCGTTAGAGGTACAAGGTTGTTTTGTGGAACCCTAGGTACATCATTGTTTATTGAGTTGCATTGGGTTACAATGTGAAGCTGTTAGAGGTACAAGGTTGTATTGTGGAGCTCTTTGAAGTATCTATTTGCATTGCCTGCGTTGTCCAGGTCTATGGGGTACATGATGTTTGAAGCATCATTTGACACTGTGAAGTTCTTTAGGGTGCATCATGCATTCCGTTGTATCGTTAAGCTATTTGTAGTTCATCTTGCGTCGTGAAGCTCTTTGAAGTATCATGTTGCGTCGTGAAGCTCTTTGAAGTATCATGTTGTATCGTGAAGGTTCTTTGGCATACAATGTTGTACTGCGTTGTATTGTTTGGCATAGTATGTTGTACTGCGTTTCCATTGCAAGTAGATCCTTTTCTTTCCATGTTGCAGCGCAAGGTACCAGGTGACACCATGCATTGTGAAGCGCGAGGTTACATATGTTGCATTGTGAAGCTCTTTAATTACATATGTTGCATTGTGAAGCTCTTTAATGTTACATGTTGCATTGTGAAGCTCTTCGAATTTGGTTTGTGTTGTAGCCTCCTCTGGCACCGGCTCAGGGTCGTGCGGAGACACCCAAGTAAAGGCGTGGGCTTGTGAGCTGCTTCAGCTCCACAATTCAGGCAAGATTGAACTGTGGAAAGTTCACCCCTCTGGTGTCCATGACAACGCTTTCTCCTACAACAACATCCGGGACACCTGCAACGGCCATGCTGCAGGCAGATCTAGGTCGGCTTCATATATAGTTATGCAATGCGATCTTTAACCCATGTAAATACATATAATAGTCTGCACTTTCAGTCCTGATATGTCTGTACTGCTATAACAGTCTGTGATCTCTTCCGCATATGCCTGTACTGCTGTAACAGTCTATGGTCTCAGTCATGATATGTCTGTACTGCTGTAACTGTCTGTGGTCTCAGTCCTGATATGTCTGTACTGCTGTAACTGTCTGTGGTCTCAGTCCTGATATGTCTGTACTGCTATAACAGTCTGTGGTCTCAGTCCTGATATGTCTGTACTGCTATAACTGTCTGTGGTCTCAGTCCTGATATGTCTGTACTGCTATAACTGTCTGTGGTCTCAGTCCTGATATGTCTGTACTGCTATAACAGTCTGTGGTCTCTTCCGCATATGCCTGTACTGCTGTAACAGTCTGTGGTCTCAGTCCTGATATGTCTGTACTGCTATAACTGTCTGTGGTCTCAGTCCTGATATGTCTGTACTGCTATAACTGTCTGTGGTCTCAGTCCTGATATGTCTGTACTGCTATAACTGTCTGTGGTCTCAGTCCTGATATGTCTGTACTGCTATAACTGTCTGTGGTCTCAGTCCCTGATATGTCTGTACTGCTATAACAGTCTGTGATCTCAGTCCCTGATATGTCTGTACTGCTATAACAGTCTGTGATCTCTTCCGCATATGTCTGTACTGCTGTAACAGTCTGTGGTCTCAGTCCTGATATGTCTGTACTGCTATAACTGTCTGTGGTCTCAGTCCTGATATGTCTGTACTGCTGTAACTGTCTGTGATCTCTTCCGCATATGTCTGTACTGCTGTAAGTGTCTGTGATCTCTTCCGCATATGTCTGTACTGCTGTAACTGTCTGTAGTCTCAGTCCTGGTATGTCTGTACTGCTATAACAGTCTGTGATCTCTTCCGCATATGTCCGTACTGCTGTAAGTGTCTGTGATCTCTTCCACATATGTCTGTACTGCTGTAAGTGTCTGTGATCTCTTCCGCATATGTCTGTACTGATGTAAGTGTCTGTGATCTCTTCCACATATGTCTGTACTGATGTAACTGTCTGTGATCTGTTCCGCATATGCCCGTACTGCTATAACTGTCTGTGATCTCTTCCGCATATGTCCGTACTGCTATAACTGTCTGTGATCTCTTCCGCATATGTCTGTACTGCTGTAACTCTCTGTGGTCTCTTCTGCATTTGTCTGTACTGCTGTAACTGTCTGTGGTCTCAGTCCTGATATGTCTGTACTGCTAAAACAGTCTATGATCTCTTCCGAATATGTCTGGACCGTATATATGACAATCTTTCAGCTACTCCTGCAATGGCTGCTCAGCTCCTGGTGGCACCATCTGCCTCAACCACGACCTCGTCCACTATCTCATCACTCTGGCGAGGAAAGGATACATACATGTAAGGATACATTGTCTTTCTCAAGCAATATAATAACGTGCTGTCGTGTTGAAACACTTCCCCTCCAACTTTTAGACTTCATACTACTATCATTTTTGTGTAGAGTTGTGTTGTTACAGACAAGCTTGTGCTAACACAGGGATTGTGGTGCGGTTAAATGCCGCTTTCACCAACATTATCAAGAACATCATGTCGTACGTCATGACATCACTATGATACATAATACCTGCTCCAACACCAGTTCTGATAGTTTGTGGCTACATTGGTTCTACAAGAACATCAGGACATCCCACATTACACCACATGCAGCTCGTGGTTCTACGACCACCGGACTCTCAGCATAAACTTAAAACCTATGGCTACAAGGCCTTCAGCACAGTTGGACCTCGACTGTGGAATATCGTAATGCATGTTTGTGTCCCTTAGCCGTGTCAGGATCCGATTTGGCATTGAATAAAAATCGGAACCCGATCTTTATCACGAACCAAGAAATTGCCGCTGATGGTTGGTTTAAAGACGGCGGTAAAAGGTTAAGTTGGTTGGTTTGTTGTTTAACGCCGCACTCATCAATATTCCAGCAATGTGGTTGCGATATGTAAGTAATCAAGTCTGGACCAGACAATCCAGTGATCAACAGCAGGAGCAGTGAGCAGTAATACGATGACGTGTGTCAACCAAGTCAGCGAGCCTGACCACCCGATCCCGTTGGTCGCTTCTTACAAAAGCATGGGTTACTGAAGATCAGTTCGGATCTTGACGGGTTAGATGATTAAGGCCTACGTGCGACTTATTACTCTCACATACCGATGTATAACTGTTCAGCAGAGTGTGTATTCAACCCTCTTCCCCAGTCGCTCCATCTTTAGAGTTTCTGTAGTCTCATGAAGCAAATTGCTAATAAATATTTTTTCGTAATTGTTTTTAATTGAATGAAATATCTTATAGTGTCATCCAGCATATCCCAACCATTCACTGATAATGGCAAAATTGATTTTATATACTGAACCGCAAAAGAAACGTCACCTACCAAACATTTTGCCAGATATGTTTCTTCTGAATGTTAATTAGTTTTTCATTATTTATATTTTAGCTAGACCTGGTTCGTAGCCAATGTTCAAGAAAATTTGGTTTCAGATGCTGTATTTGATACAAAAAATATGTCGTCGAAACGCAGTTACTAAAGTAATGATGGGACGAGGTTTTTGTGCGTATTTCATGAAAATAATGCACGTGCATCCCGAAGTGTCATCCCTATAAGAAGAAGAACCACCGAACATGCACCGAATCATTCCCTGTTCGACAGTAGCGACATGCCACGATTATCAAAGGAACAGAGGTACCAAGCTTTAGGAAGACTTAATGTTGGCCAGACTGCAAGACAGGTTGCAAATCATTTCTCTGTTCATGTATGTAACAATATACCGCCTGCAGCAACGAGTCCAAGCCACTGGAAGCACAGACGACCGTCCTCGCAGTGGAAGACCGCCTGTGACAACGTTGAGGCAAAATCGGCAGATTGTCCGTCATCACCTGCAAAATCGTTTCGCTAGGGCTACGGAAACTGCACAGACAACCATTGGCAATCACCAGAGACCAATCAGCGCCGACACAGTGCGGAGGCGTTCAAGGCAGAGAAACGTCAGATGTAGCAGGCCTTACCGGGGTCCGATCCTCACTGTTCGACATCGTCGTGCTCGTCTCCAGTGGGCCACACATCATCGGAATTGGCGAACTGTAGTCTTCTCCGACGAAAGTGAGAGTGTGGTGACGACGCGGGGAGCGTTTTGCAGATGATTGTGTCCTGGAAATAGACTCGTGGGGAGGTCCGAGCATAATGGTGTGGGGTGCTATTGCTCTCAGTCACAAACTAGGCCCTATGGTGTTCCCGAATATTGGTCCTGGTAGAGGAAATGGTGTAACATCTGCTCGCTACATTGATCAAGCGCTGAGACCCTTCGTCGTGCCACATTTTGGTCGTCATGGAAACCACGTCTTCCAGCATGACAACGCGCGTGCCCATACTGCCAGAGCAACTAGAGACTTTCTCCGTCAACACGGCATACAAGCTCTTCAATGGCCTGCCCTCAGTCCAGACTTAAACTCGATAGAACACTTGTGGGACGAGATTCAGAGGAGGCTCAATGATGTGCGACCAAGGCCGACAACTGCAGCTGAACTCTCTCAGGCGTATCACCGAGTATGGGCGCAAGTTCCTATGGCCTTCATCAACCGCCTCATACACTCCATGTACAGACGATGCAACGCTGTTGTCAACGCTCAAGGAGGCCATATACGTTATTGACTGTCGTGCCACCTGTCGTCATTTTGACTTGTCATTCTCTGAAATTCGTCTTTAAGTATTGATTATCAAACATGTCAATTTTGAAATCTTTCCGACAATTATTATGTTATTTACATGTGTTTGAATTAAACTGATTACCAATTTCAAAATGGGAGTGGCGGGTTTTTTTGCGGTTCAGTATATATAAAATCTATATACACGTCATCGTAACCCCAGTTGAGTAGAACACTGCTCATGATGTTGATCACTGGATTGTCTGGTCCATTTATAGAATAATATATATATTATTCAGAAATGAATGACACTGACATAAGTATTATATTGAATCGGATTATTTGTCTTTGTCATCTTTTTAAAGTTATGTTATATAATATGTAATTGATACCGAATCACGATGATAAGCATGATGATGACCTGATGATGAAAAGTGACGGTTAACCTGATGATAAAATGACTGATAAATATGACCATAAACGTAATGATTAACTTGGTTATAATTTCTGTCTCCGACGAATGTTATAATAAAGTGTATGTTTGCATTTCCAAACTATTACATACATTACAATATCCTATTTATGCATTCTCGTCAACCTGAATACTTTTACAGGTCAATGAGATAGCTGGTGCCTGCCACACCTGTAACTCCCGCCATTACAGAGGTCAAGCCGTTGACCTTCACAACGGGTCAAGGTCGAAGGAATTCCTGGATCTTTGCTTTTCTATGAACGGATGGGGGCAGAATGAAGGAGACCATATCCATTGCCAATTCGGATACTGATTATAACATAAATGCATACTTTTATATGTTAACTTTACTATTATGTTTCAATAGCAACAATAAACTACATATATCTTCAAGTTTCACATTCTTTGTTTTTATTTAAGACTCAGATCAAACATGGAATTGTGCATCCCATGCCTGGGGCTAAAACTTCGATGATTGTCGGACCTTATATAATCCAACGCGGGGTTGTAGAGTGAGTGAGTATGGTTTTACTCCTCTTTTGAAAAATTCCAGCAATATTACGGCGGGGAACACAGGAATGGGCTAAACACATTGTAGCCATGTAGGGAATCGAACCCGGGTCCTCAGCGTGACGAGCGGACGGTTTAACCATTAGGCTACCCTATCGTCCTTACGGGCCCGGGGTGGTAGACACATTAGAAACCGGAACAGTTTAAGCATTAGACAAAATGAGAATATATGGGTCCGCCTCTGTACGTGAAAGCTCAAGGGCCCACCACAGCATGGGAGAACTCATTGGTCCATCCTAGTTCTTGAGAACACAACAGACAAACCTTGCTTCTGAAGAAATCGGGGCACTTCAGTACGTGACAACAAGAACTTTTGTTCTTCTGCCCAGTCGTCACCCTTGATAGTACACCTGGTAGTTCTGTATGCGGTTTATGTAAACTCATGCCAATAATGGTTGTCACCCTCCCAACCCCAACCCTCACCTCCCCTAACCCCCTCTCCAATTAAAAAATTGAAGGGGGTGACAGCCATTATTGGCATGAGTATATTTCACTGTATACGTCGTGAATACACGATGGCATGAGTGAGTGAGTGAGTTTAGTTTACGCACTCACCAATATTCCAGCTATATGGCGCCGGTCTGTGAATAATCGAGTCTGGACCAGACAATCCAGTGACCAATAGCATGAGCATCGATCTGCGCAAATGTGTCAACCAAGTCAGCGAGCCTGACCACCCGATCCCGTTAGTCGCCTCTTGCGACAAGCATGGGTTACTGAAGATCAATATTCTAACCCGGACCGTCACGGGTAGAGACAAGCATGGGTTACTGAAGAAAAATATTCTAACCCGGACCGTCACGGGTAGAGACAAGCATGGGTTACTGAAGATCAATATTCTAACCCGGACCGTCACGGGTAGAGACAAGCATGGGTTACTGAAGATCAATATTCTAACCCGGACCGTCACGGGTAGAGACAAGCATGGGTTACTGAAGAAAATATTCTAACCCGGACCGTCACGGGTAGAGACAAGCATGGGTTACTGAAGAAAATATTCTAACCCGGACCGTCACGGGTAGAGACAAGCATGGGTTACTGAAGATCAATATTCTAACCCGGACCGTCACGGGTAGAGACAAGCATGGGTTACTGAAGATCAATATTCTAACCCGGACCGTCACGGGTTACTGAAGAAAATATTCTAACCCGGACCGTCACGGGTAGAGACAAGCATGGGTTACTGAAGATCAATATTCTAACCCGGACCGTCACGGGTAGAGACAAGCATGGGTTACTGAAGATCAATATTCTAACCCGGACCGTCACGGGCCAATGCCATGAGAGACACACAAGCTGAGACTGAAACGAAGATAATTCAACTCCAGTCATCTGGGAGACTGAGATACAAGAGGACGTACGGCGATCTAGACACGAGAATCCAACATGTGAAGATGTGTCACCGGTCAGACAACCATGAAGCAGTATGCCGATGCTGCATCTAACTGTTTGCATCTCTGAATGCATTGCATGTAGCTTCACGCAACATGATTGATGCATTAAAGAAAATCATGAAAAATGGTGGCTGAAAATGTTAACATGTAAATCAATATTATTTTATCTGAAATGTTGTTTCTTTGCACACACATTGTAGATATAGACCATAGCCCTTAAACAAAGGCTCACGCTTCAGTGGCTAATGCTAATTACCTGGCTCGCATCTCTCACCTAGCCATAGTGCAATGTTGTCTTGACAACACCTTTTTGGTTAGACTCTGGCTAAGTGGGAGTAAACTAGGGCTGCGCAATATAACCGGTTTACCGGTATTTACCGGTTCAGACATGAAAACGATACGTATTGCGATACGCTGATCGAAAACCGGTATTTTGACATGGGTCTACTCCCATTTGTGAGAACTCCCAGTTGTGAGACTCCCAGTTATGAGACAGTGGAGTAGGTAATTAACAACGAAAACACACCATACTCCCCTGTCTGATAGAATGGATTCACCCTAGCTAATTACTGATTTGCTATGTAACTGAATCTTGTGGAGGTAACCTAATGAAACTTTATAAGATAAATTGATTAACATACCCAGGTAAATGTCTTTAATAATTAAACACTTTGTGTAGGTAACTTCGTGATCAAAGAGAAATTAATTTACCTACTCAGATTTACTCCGTCTCCGAAACTACAAGCTATAGTTTAAGAAATAACTCTGAAATTTACAGTCGAAATGCCCATTTATGCCAAACCCTTTCTACCCGACACAATAAATTTATGGAATGCCCTACCAAATTCCAAAGAGTCATGCAGTGTCAAAGAATTTTAAAACCTAATTACAAAAACCGAAAACAAGATTTATATTGATCTTAATTATGGCTCTTGTTTTTGTCAAATCGTTCACTGCTGCCTCAGGCTCGGATGTAGCGACCCAGACGCCGATAAGTATAACAGACATTTAATAGACAGTGCATGTTGCTCTTGTGGATAACAACTACCCGTTATAACCTGGATAATTTTTTGAACGGAAACAAAGAATTCACTCCTTGTGTACACCAGAAAATAGTTGAATCCGTCCATGATTATATCATCAAGACACAACCTTCAAATTTTCACAGGGTAATATGGAAATGAACTCAACAACCTTCTCGTGATTGATTTATATTCCTACAATAGCTTGTTAGACACACACAACTGTAAGTCTCTAATTATGACTACTTAGAAAATAGTTGTATTTGAAGTAATCTGTATATATATATATATATATATATATATATGTACTTAAAAATATATTTCATTAGATATTTTATGTTGCATGGTAGCGGTGTTAACATAAGCAGTAATACTTCACCAATCCCAATTCATTTTCATAAATAATAATAAAATATGTTTAAACCAAAATGACTTTCAAACTTCATAATAGTCAATAAAAATGCGTTATCATAATTACATATTCTTCTGAATAAATAAAATATTCAATGAACTATTTCTTCTGTTTAAATATAATCTTTGATAATCTATTTCATTAATCAACTCATCAATGAACTATGCCTCCTGTGGGTACTGGGCTGGGCTGATCCCACTTTCATTGTAGGGATGTGGAAACACCACCTATGTGCACTGAACCATTAATTAATGTGTCTCACAACTGGGAGTTCTCACAAATGGGAGGACACCTTGACATGCATTCGGAAAACTTCGTAACACTCGGAAATCTTCGGATAATTCCGTTTTTTTTAAATTGTTCCTTTCCTTGTTTCATTTGTGCCAAAAATTATTTACATTTTTATTTTGTCATGATTAAAGGTTTTTATTAACGCCTAATCAAGCATTGTGATTTTTTTATAAATCAAGCATTAACTCGATTATACGTATTTTTTGTTAAGGAAAACTTCTTGCTTTCGCATCGCAATTTATCTCAATATGAAATTCCTTGCAATACCCACCCCTAGAGTTAACCGAATACACACTGCCGTGAATAGACAATGCAACAGTATACATAGTATATGATCTGAGTCTTTGATCGTAGAAGTACATCATCAGTATATATAGGAATTGTATTTGTGTATATCTGAGTTTATGTTATTAGTTGTTTTATACCTGTTATATCGTGCACATGATTGTTTCAAGGTGATTTCATTTGCACACCACATCTACATAAAACCTCTGGCCACAGTAGCGTCTTTAGTTGGTAAGCGACTTACGCAGTCCCGGTACATGTGCGTGCGTGCGCGTACACTCGCGTATGTGTCTGTGTGACAGGCAATACATATTCAGTGGTAGAAGTTGTTCCTGGAGACAATTTATTGGCGTAGGAGGTGAATTAAATGTACAGAGTGACTAAGCCCGTTGTCGTTGATTGTGTCACATCGGTTTGTGGCGTTACTCACAGTATCAACCACTGGTTTGTCTGGTCCAGTCTCGATTATGTACATGATGACGAGATATAGGGGGACATTGTTGAGTACGTGTAGCGGATCAGAACTGCATTTGAGCTTCGTTAAAAACTGAGAGTACCAACGAAACTACAAGGGATAGTTTTAAACATCGTGAATCTTAGATAAGATGCCCCGAAGGTCACAGCACTTCAGACAATCCCTTTTGTCGACAGCGTTTATGTCCGCCATGTTGATTTTGTTGCTTTCCGTCCTGCAGTCATCCATACTGGCCCTGGCTGCAATAGAGGGCGTTCCTCTCCAACACGGCGCGTGTGTGTGCGTTACGGAGGGGCTCGTTGATGCATATTCAACACGTGAGTATAATTAGCTGATTCTGTGAATTTATATGCCATGAGAGATTATATAACTCCAGTTGTTGCCGAGACACGAAGGACGTGGGATCAGGCAGGTGGGTCGTGCAACGTTCTAGATAATGGCACGGGAGTGGTATGTCTCTCCGATAGTAGGCTACCCTCCGTGTGTCCAAACCAGGACAATAATATATATTGATCAACAGTAAAACTGCTATATGTGTAAGGGGCAGATGGCGTCATATGACCACACCTTTATTGCAGAAGTCAAATACTATAAAATGTAAATATATCATCAAAATTCATGTTTTTAAGGTGAAATTACAAATCAGGCTCAATCTTGAAGGTGTGTCTACGTATTTATGGTGTAACATGTGATTGTTACATCGTAGTAATTATTTTAAGAGTTCGTTGAAATGAGAATGTGGCGGAAACCTCAAGTAGTATGAAAATGGTGACAGAGGCCTTCAAAAGGCTGAATCTTGAAGGTGTGTCTACGTATTAATGGAAAGATTGCACTTCCCTTATTGATGTAATCTGACCTGCACAACATATAATTATAAACAGGTGCTTGTTAATATATTTATTTGATCCACATATCCAAAACAACACAATCGACAATCCACTTTATTCCATTCTATGGAAGAGTATTAGTGTCACAGTCTAACATATTTTTAACATCTACGCAGATGTTACTTACATCAACGTAGAAGATACGTTCTGAAGTTTGAAGTTAAACCCCAGCTACAGGGTATATAGTTTGAACAAACGCTTGACATAGTTTATACAAATATGTATATAGTTTTGTTAAATGAACATGTGCAAGTTTCTTTTTGTATTTTAACTCTGATGTTTGGCAGCATGTTGGCCAAGTGGTGAATAAAATCATTTAACAAAATGACGACATATGTACAGGATGATTCGATACTAGATGATACCTTTTCCTAAGTAGATTATTGATATTATATAAGTAGGCTTAAGTATCATTTACGTAGATACATTCACTACCAAAATTTTTCTCACCATCTCAATCTCACTCAGCATGGAATTTCTCTCGCTGTTGGTGTAATTGTTACCCTGTTGGTGTAATTGTTACCCTGTTGGTGAAAGTGTTACCCTGTTGGTGTAAGTGTTACCCTGTTGGTGTAATTGTTACCCTGTTGGTGTAAGTGTTACCCTGTTGGTGAAAGTGTTATCCTGTTGGTGTAGAACCTTGTGACAAAGATGCATGTCCAAGTTCCTGATAAATACATTTAGCTCAATTTTCAGTTGGTAAGAACTATCTATAAATTCTGATATAAACGACTGAATATTATCAATGCACTGGTTATCCAAAACATAGCCAAATCCCATTTTAAATAACACAGTCTCAGTTTTGAAGCCCAATTACATTTACCCGGCTCATATCTAACATTAACATGTTATAACCTTTCTTGGGTAAACGTGAGTTTGGCATGGATAGCAGTTTCTACCAGTATGTTATGCAACGCTTATAGGCAAAGATATATACCGGGTATCTCCCACACTCGCCACGAACAACATGTTTTGAAGTTGACGTTTTCACACCAAGAAAATATTTACATGCTTGAACATGAACATTCAATAGCACTGCTAATCTAACATTCAGAATCAAAGTCTAGTCCCCATATTTCAGAACCATACAATACAATTGACATCACTTTACTACCAAAACCCTTGAAGAAAACATCATATGGTAATGGTCTAAGCTTCGACAGACATTTTAAAACACCAAATAATGCTTTTCTAGATTGCAACGATGAACTTATAAACTGCTTATTCCAATTTAGATTCCTAGAAAATACCACACCTAAATATCTATAGGATGAGACACATTCAATAAGATTGCCATCAAAATACCATTTTTCGCCCCTCGAAAGAACTCCGCCGTTTTTAAAGACAACCACTTAGATTTATCTAAATTTACAGTTAAAATATAATAACAGTGACAATACTGTTGTAACACGTTAATTCGATTTTGTAATCCTCCAATAGTGTCAGATATAAGAACGACGTAATAAGAACAGTAATATGAATAGATGAGTCAAGTCTGGATGTAACTGGATGCCAGGATAACATGAACTTTCTATTTCATCAGCAAGATTATTAATGAACAACGAAAATTGCAGGGTGCTTAAAACACATCCCTGGCGCACTCCAACATTACACTCAAACATATCTGAAACTAACAACATACTGCACGATCGCTGCTACAGAAACTCGTGACTGTTCACTTTGTGGCATGGACAATGCCTTCCAGGCTCCATTTTAGAGAAACTGCGAGAAGAGTTGAAAGGGCTGAAATTTACAGAATCGCGACAGTCGTATATCTAAGTTCGCTTATGTTCCAAAACAAACGCGACCACCTTAATAAAGTTTAAGTTTGGGCTCCATTTCACAAAGCGAGCGTAGCGCCAAGATCGTAACTCCCATACTTTAACATAGAATTACGACAGTCGTAGCGCTACGATCGCTTTGTGAAACGGGCCCCTGGACCCAAATATGCAGGACACACAGGTCTAGGCCAGGTAGCTGGTTCCCCATTGTGTGGCGTATGTTTCATGTGAAATCTGTTTCTTCCAGCTGGTTTCGACAGCGAGAGCATCACTTACCTCAGTTTTGGACAATGTCTACGATCAAACGGCCAGAGTTTGGAGATGAACGGAGACTCCTGGTACAGTGTTATGGTCAAGAATGAGGTCAGTCATACTTTCTGTTCCATGCAAAATTCCAAATATCGAATGCTATGAACTTATATATATCTATGGACATTGCGTCAAACAGTGCTGGGTTTATATCCACTGACAGTGTAAGTTCCTTTCCCTGTCTGTGTTCTTAAAGGAAACCATCAAAGCGCCTGTAAAATACCATTTTCAACAGACTACAGCCTGTAACCTCAGTTGTGAGTAAGTTTGGTTTGACGCCGCTTTTAGCAATACTCCAGCAACAACACGGCGGGGGACATTGGAAATGGCCTTCACATATTGTACCCATGTGGAGAAATCGAACCTGAGTCTTCGGCGTGACGAGTCAACGCTTTAACCACTATAGGCTACCCCCTAACCTCAGTAAAGTGAGTGAGTAAGGCTTACGCCGTCAGTGAGTGAGTAAGTTTAGTTTTTAGCAATATTGTAGCTATATCACGGCGGGGGACATCAGATATGGGCTTCACACATTGTACCCATGTGTGGAATCGAACCCGGGTCTTCGGCTTCGCTTTAATCATTAGGCTACCCCGCCGCCCCTTTACGCCGTCAGTATTATGTCGGGTGACAACATCAGTAGGCTAAAGACATTGCACTCATGTACGGAATCCAATCAGACCGGCGTGACGAGCGAACGCTTGAACCAATACGCTACCCTACCGCCCGCACCTGATTGCCATCATTCAGTATGTTGCTCGACCGGCGGTCAGGGTTAGGAATGACGTGTCCTGGTTTGTTTCAGGAAATCACAACTCCCCTGATGTTATGGGTTGCAGGCAGGTTCCTGAAGCAGGGCAACACCTCACAGTGTTCGTAGAGGTGAGTGAAACTGGGCATCCCCTCACAGTGTTCGTACAGGTGAGTGAAGCAGGGCTTCCCCTCACAGTGTTCGTAGAGGTGAGTGAAGTAGGGCATGCCCTCACAGTGTTCGTAGAGGTGAGTGAAGCAGGGCATCCCCTCACAGTGTTCGTAAAGGTGAGTGAAGCAGGGCATGCCCTCACAGTGTTCGTAAAGGGTGAGTGAATCAGGGCATCCCCTCACAGTGTTCTTAGAGGTGAGTGAATCAGGGCATCCCCTCACAGTGTTCTTAGAGGTGAGTGAAGCAGGGCATCCCCTCACAGTGTTCGTACAGGTGAGTGAATCAGGGCATCCCCTCACAGTGTTCGTAGAGGTGAGTGAAGCAAGGCATGCCCTCACAGTGTTCGTACAGGTGAGTGAAGCAGGGCATCCCCTCACAGTGTTCTTACAGGTGAGTGAAGCAGGGCATCCCCTCACAGTGTTCGTACAGGTGAGTGAAGCAGGGCATCCCCTCACAGTGTTCTTAGAGGTGAGTGAGGCAGGGCATCCCCTCGCTGTGTTCTTAGATGTGAGTGAATCAGGGCATCCCCTCACAGTGTTCTTAGAGGTGAGTGAAGCAGGGCATCCCCTCACAGTGTTCTTACAGGTGAGTGAAGCAGGGCATCCCCTCACAGTGTTCTTACAGGTGAGTAAAGCAGGGCATCCCCTCACAGTGTTCTTAGAGGTGAGTGAGGCAGGGCATCCCTTCACAGTGTTCTTAGAGGTGAATGAATCAGGGCATCCCCTCGCTGTGTTCTTAGATGTGAGTGAATCAGGGCATCCCCCCACAGTGTTCTTAGAGGTGAGTGAGTGAAGGAGGCCATCCCCTTGTAGTGTGGTCAGTAGTGAGTGAGTGAAGCATGACATCCCTTTAAGGTGTGTTTAGTGATGAGTTAGGTAATACATCCCCTTACAGTGTGATTAAAAGCGACTTATGCTGGGTGGGTGAGTGAGTCAATTATTGCCAGATGGTCATGTCACGTGGGTTCAAGCACTGAAATGACACACATGAACCATGTCAACCAGAAGCTGTTCCTTGTAGTTTAATTCTGTACTTCTGTTTCAGGCAGCTTCAAGGTTATTGGCGGAACATCTGTCCAGAGTGGACTGATCTCCTGGTCCGTGGCAGTTGGTACACAATATGTCCATATAATCATCTTCACTGGTCCCATTAAATGTCATCATGTAGCGCCGGGTGTTCTGTTGTGCCACACATCCAGACAGACATGGAACATGCTTAGGTGCCATATATAGTTCAAAACAGGGATATATTCAAAAGCGCTTTTGTCCATATTCCGGTCATGTTTCGGCTTAGGAAACGAAACATGGACGTCACTCAGTGTTTCTCTGTGGCAACTTGGATACCTATTTTTCCATCTGCTTCAAGGGTATCTCTGTGGTCTAGTGGATGCAGTGTCTGCTCAGATCGTTCAAGGTGGATCGTTAGCTCCCTGGCTGTCTCAAACCCAATGACATTAAAAGATGGTACTTGTTGTCACCCCGCCTGGTGGTCGGCATCGATAAGATATCACAAGAACCAATCTGCTCCAGTAACTGTACTGCGTCACAAAAGGAGCATGCATGTTAAACTGCGCATGGTCTGGCAGTGGGATAGCAGACCAGTATGATCTGCCACACACACTCCACATTCACTGGCCCGGCTGGGGTCGTTTTGTAAATTTATCACTTTCTCCGACTTGTTAAGCTATAATACACTTTTAAATGATGATTATGGCCAGATAAAAATGTTCATATTAGCAGCTTAATGATGAAACCCGGGTCATGCCGACAATATCTTATTCTCATCTATTTTTGTAATCTTTTGCTTAGGTTTCAACATACAAATCTCGGGCTAGTCAATTATTTTGTGGGCTAGTAACTTGCAGCCATAGTATGCCCGACTGACTAGCGGGCAGTGGGGTAGCCTAGTGGTTAAAGCGTTGGCTCGTCACGCCGAAGGGTTCGAATCCCCACATGGGTACAATGTGTGAAGCCCATTTCTGGTGTCCCCCCGCCGTGATGTTGCTGGAATATTGCTAAAAGCGGCGTAAAACCAAACTCAGTCAGTCAGTCAGTCTAACTCCTCGCAGCTTTCCGACTGTATCACATTGTGGGTTCGGGAACACATTCTACCCGAGGTCCTAGTAACTAATTACGTGAGCACCGGACATAAGCAATACCCCGGGATCGTGGGATTAACCAAAGTTTACGAACTAATGTACATCAGGCTTCTTCCGACATCAAACTGACACCCTGCGAAACAAACATTTAAATGCCACTCACTCACTCAGACTAGGTTCCTCCAAGGGGTACTGCGTAACAAGGAAGCTGAAGGATGGCCCAAACCTTAGTATCTCATACACCTTTCTTCGGCCTGGGGACTAGCTGACTATGGAAGTCCAGCTTCAACCCTTGCACAACTAGGCTGGAATTATGGCGTTATGTTTTGGCCGAACTATCGAGTATATATGCATCTTCCAATCAAAATGGCGCTACCAAGTCGACATACGGTTCATAACAACATGGTGACAGACGTGGACATTTCACTCAAATGTTGGAGCTGTAGAGAACTTACAGAGCTGTGCCTAGGCAGAATTGTTCCGTTTCTTTTCATGTTTCTAAACAAGGTGCTGAGATGATTTGAAGACCTGTTTCATGAAGGTTTGAATATCGATCTGATTGTCTTGACTGGGTAACGTCATGATATTTGAAGTAAATGCAAGTGATGTGAAAGATAGTGCAATCTGGTTGCTCAATTGGACGAACAAAGAAGGGACATAACTCTCACAATAGCCATAGGTGGCACTACGATCGAGCTTCTAAATTTGAGGCTGTTTGGGTTGAAGCTGAAATTTTCGGTCAGTTAGCTCCCTTGCTGCGGGAAAATGCACCTGCCCAAGCATAGGCACACCACATACCTCGGAATCCAATATAAGAACTCTTAAAACTGTACACAGTTTGGTACAAGTGAATCAGCCCAGAGTTTCATATGAAATGTTAGACCATGCGTGGCCATAAGTTGAGGGCTAACGGTATTTTTATATCACATTTTGCAAGATGTAATAGACGAAAAATGTGTGAAAAGATTCAATACTGGCATCCACATCCCAGATAATCATTTAATGGCATTCAATGTACAGTTGCTGCAGCTCTGCATTGAACCCACGTGAGAATATAATCAACAAATACTATGTACGTGCAATTATTTATTTAACCATCTATTTACATTTTTGTACAAAGAAAATATGTTCCTCTTTATAAAAGTGAAATTTGTTGTCACTTCAAAACAAATATATTATTATGGAGACCAATCAACAGACGAGTTTGCATCACGTGATGCTTGAGCGACTGTATTGTTAGAATATTGCCATTATGCCATTTAATATCCTATACAGACTGGATCCATCACGTTTTATTGTTTACAGTTTCCATCACTGGTATGTATAGCATGTAACGGTATTACTTCAGGGAAACCTCGTTTATCCAGTGTCCAGCCTCGATTATCCAGTGTATTCAATCTCCATGACAACTATCGTGGACTCCGTAGCCATCAGTTATTCGTGTCGGAGGTGACGTCATATGACTTATCTCTGTTTTCACTACAACATTCCCAACCTGCAAGAATTCTCATCATCCTATCGATTTACGTGTTGTGTGAAAATACGACAAACCAATCAGAATGCGCGTATGACTTCAACTACCATCCTTCGGGGATAATTTTTGATTTTACATACTCCTTCTGCTAATATTACATAAGATACAGTTGACAGTATTCAGTCATGCTGTATACCAACTTAATTCTGATGTGTTTAAATAGCACTGTAATGTAATATGAACGAAATTTTAAGTGTATCATTTCGAAATATGTTGTAGGTAGTCACACGTGATAATTCTTTCAGCTGTGCCCGTTTGAGCTTAGACGGAACCCAGTCATTAAACCAGCCACGAGCGGGACATGAGGTGCTTTAGCCTCTGGTTTACGTCATGAAAGAACAGCAACATGAGATTTTACAGTTACGTTTTAGCGTCGCGTTGTTCGACAAGGAAAGGGCATAGGAAGTGGCGCCAGTGTGTCCAGAGATTCACACTGACGAATCAAAGACCACATATAATATTTCTGGTTTCCCTGGATGTCGGGGTGTGTACTAAGATCGGATACCACCACCTTACTCTGAGACAGACAACATGGGCTTATACATACACCACAAGCTAGGGTCACAGATGCCCGGGACACTGCTGCCGGTACAACAAAATGAAACTACGTCCCCGGTTGCAACTACTACATTGGCCGGGCACTGAAAGACATGAGGATAGATTCCTATTGGGCAACGTTTTTCGAGTGGTGTTCGCTTACTGGTTTCATATTTTATAGCTGTTTGTAATTGTGATGATTTAGAAAATAAAAATTGTAAAGAGGAATAGCACAGTTTCACTACGACTTGCCCAAATATTTGCAACAATATTGTCAAATTACTATAATAGTAAATAACTTTTCTTGTGTGTCCTCTACTCCTTACAGCGCCTTGTAGGCTGTTGGCATCCTCCGTGTTGGTATGTAGTACACGGAGTCAAAGCTCTCCCTATCTATGTTGGTGCGAAGAGTTCTTGTGCTGCTGTTGTGCAAGGAGAGACTACCCCCGGAGCCGTTTGACGACGTTGAGTTGCTGTTGGTTGGAGACACCTGTTTAGGAGCGCGACGATTATCCTGCTTGTTGCAACACAACATGTACCACTGATCGCGAACCTGCTTCCTTCTTGCTACCAGCATAACGAAAATAAAGAAACCCTGCAGGGAGCTGAGGAAGGTGAAGATGTATTGAAACACGATCCGAGCATCCTCAATCTGCAGGAACCCGAAGATCCACGTCAATCCTGGAAGTATAGGTAATACATGTACACTCACTGGCAAAGAAACTTTGTTATTAACCAACATATTGTGATTTCCTAAATCTGAAAACTCTTACTTGTTGATTGCAATGTTGAAACATAAAACTGGAAAACAGGCTGTAAGAGAGCTATGAGTGAAAACAGGCTGTAAGAGAGCTATGAGTGAAAACAGGCTGTAAGAGAGCTATGAGTGAAAACAGGCTGTAAGAGAGCTATGAGTGAAAACAGGCTGTAAGAGAGCTATGAGTGAAAACAGGCTGTAAGAGAGCTATGAGTGAAAACAGGCTGTAAGAGAGCTATGAGTGAAAACAACTCATAACAAAGAAAAGTGTTGTAATTAACAATTGAATTCTAGAATTTACTAAGCTGGTCGAATCAATACAGAGGTATCACCATGACAGTAGAACGTGCGTGACAGTAGATATTCAGAGGTACTACAATACAAGAGCAGTGATTATACCAATATAGACACTGATGGTAGGCAGAGTATGGTCATCACACACAAAGCTCATCTTGTAGTGACCTGAGATTTAATTGGAGATGAGAGGCAATATACAGGTACCCCACAAGAATAAGATCATGTCTTTTAGTGGCATTTAGAAGTTGTACGTAGAGATATAGAAGATATTTTTATTGATTTAACTTCTTTTCTATTTCCCTCGCAACGTTTCGGGACCACCTAATGATGATAAATTCATGCTAGATCATCATTATCATGCTAGATAATATCTAGCATGAATTTATCATCATTATGTTATTAACACTTCAAGTTTTCAACTTTACTTATACTGTACCACGTCCTAGTCTCAACTGTCAGTTCACCTGATGAAGGTAAGCTGGACCCCGTCTCGCATATCGCAATATACGTATATACGCGCAAAGGGAGCCGGGGACCAGCTTACTGATGAAGGGACCTGGAATGGTCCCGAAACGTTGTGAGGGAAATAAAAAAGAAGTTTAATCCATAAAAATATCTTGCACAAGAATAAGATACTAGAATATTCTACACTAAGGCAGATCTTTCGATAATATTCTTTAGGTCAGAACACTGTGGAAGCCTCTAGAACTCTGTCTAAATATAGCGCAAATTTAAATATATCACACCACTGCCACTTAGGAATTCTACAGGTTCATTGCATTACAGTTGAAACAAACAATTTGTGGTATTTTTGCATTAGTTATGGTAAGTTAAAAATTTCTAATTTTGCTAAAACGGCAGCAGGTTTTACTTTTTAACGAGTTTGAACAGGAAGAGCACATCCAGGTTGAGTTTCTTTATTGAGCCGAATAGTCATTAAGCTACCCTGGTCTGCCTCGGCGAGCGTCGTACTGTCTATATGCACGTAAATCAAGCCGCGAAGCCATATTGCCCATGTCATTGTCAACAATGGATGCAGCCATTTGGTTTCTGTAAACCCTTCCAGTTTCAACCAAACACACGGTGCAACATGTTTGTGTTTGTTTGTTTGGTTAACGCCACACTCAGCAATATTCCAGCTATGTGGCGGCAGTCTATATATAATCGAGTCTGAACCAGACGACCAGTGATCAACATCATGAGCATCGATATACTGTGTAACATGGGATTGTTACATCGAAGTAACTTTTAAGAGTTCCTTGTAACGAAAATGAGGCGGAAACCTACCAAGCAGTATGAAAATGGTGACAGCGGCCTTTAACTGCATCTTGGCTCGTCGTTGTTTTGACTGGGTGCTCCGAAGACCGTCGGGTCGTCGTACAAGGCTGACGAGGATGATGATGAACATGACGATGTTGACGACAACGATGACGCCGACTGGTACAGCAAACGCGAAATAGAAGGCTTCCATCCCCATCCAGCAGCTAGGAGGTAAAGTTACATTGTAGCAATGTTAGTGTTGAAAAAGGCGTAAAGGCGTATAGGAAATCAGCAATAATATTGTTGTGTTAAGACTTAGGAAAACAGAACCAAATAATTATATTTCATAAAAAAAAATATGTAAAAGTATGTAACAATCTAAATGGCAATATCATGTATTTTGGTCAGTTTTATGGTTTCTCTTTTTTTAATTTTTGGGGGGTTACTAGTATGTTTTTGTCTAAGTTGATAACACAGTATTGAGAGTGGAAACACAATGTCAGAATTGTTGGATGCCCTTTCCATCTGACGCCTACATGTTGTAACCAGTGCCAAGTGTGAAACTAAGTCAAGCAGGGACAGCCACTAGGTTGTAGTGATAATACAAGTTATATGACCTCGGTCTGTATATAATCGACTCTGGACCAGACAATCCAGTGATTGGCATCATGGGCGTCGAACAACGCAGCTAGCCAGACTACATACGGCAAGCACGTAATGCTGAAGACCAATTCCGACCTGTATCCTGGAGCGAATCTTGTGACTCGTTAACAAATGGAGACGATGGGTTGTAACTGGTTGAAACAAACGCCAATCGGCTGCCATGTGACCATGGTCTTGTAAAAACCTGAAGGAACTTACTACGACTGTCGCCCTCTGTACATGTTGTAGTCGATAGCGAGCACTGAGATCACCGGTATCAGAGGCAGGCCTGGATATAGAAAGACAGGTGTATAGAAGATAAGGTTCATATATATTCATATATACATAACAACATCAGACATATACTACCCATCAAAAGTTTAGACTCACTTAAAGCATTCACTGTATGTTATGTATATATATGTGGTTCCATCGAAGATGAATTTCTCCCCTAACTTAGGGAACCAACTGCAAACCTTATGCAGATGAATTGCACGAGGATCATGCATCAAATTGCTGAAAAGCATGTGGAAATATCGTGCATGTGAACAGCTGCGTTTTGGTGAAAGGTTTTGTTAAGAATTCGCTAATTTTCACTGAGTTTCATCATTTATTGAACTCATGACAATAATTTTTTCAACGTTACGAATTTGTTTTACAATACATCAGTTCATGTGTAAACAGTACCTTTAAACAGTATGGAATATTTTGCAAAATCTAGTTTAGAACCGTTGACTGAAGTAAGTGGCTACATTAACACTAGTGAGTCTAAACCTTTGATGGGTAGTATATATCTATAATGCATTTCTTTACATACTAATTAAGGGTAATGGGGACTCTGATTCTTACCCCATGCAGGAATGGCGGTTTTGAGCGCATAACGCGTTACATATGTGCCAAGAATCTTGACGAAGGTCATGTACTGCAAGATGGCCTCTATCAGCATCCACAGGAACGACACCAGGATGAAGTAGTGCAGCAAAACCGCCACGGACAGACAGAAGTACTCGTTGTTGGTCTGCTTGATGCCCACGAGGAAGACGACCTTGGAACACAGCAGGGCTACGGCCATGTGGAACAGTGTCAGCTGGGCGCGACCTTGACGTAGTTTCCTGGACAGACAATAGAGTTAACATCTTTAAAAGATCATCCAGTATGTCATGTCATGGGATTAATCATAGGTAGGTATTGATACATGATACATGGAGGTATCACTATGACCTGTACAACCATAAACGACGAGTTATGTTATAGATGTTTATTGCATTTTTTTATATTTTGCCCTAAAATATCGTAATTAGAGCAAATTAGTATAAGACAAAATAGTATGGATGTCAACTTCTTTTTTAATTGTATACACAATGTGTCACCTAACGAAGGGGCAAAGAATAGCCCAGAAACGTTGTGTATACAATAAAAAAAAGTTGACATCTTATATTTTGTTTTTGAATACCAGCTTCTATGTGCCTCCCAAGAACCTAGAATAAATTATATTCGAACCAACGATAAGCAACTACTTGAAAGGCCGAAGAAAGAGATGTAACTTTGAACAGCACTTCGCGGCGCCCAACACTACAGGATCATTTGCACCCCTGGGTGAAAAGTCAAAGGACAGAGTCCAGCGTTACTGACTTGAAGAAGATGAATGTGATGATGGTGAGGGCGAGGCCGAAGATGGAGAGGCTGAGGCCGACCAGGGAGATGATGCTAAGCGTCAGTTCGTGTTCTGGCTCCACAGGCTTGCTGTGTCCGTAGAAGTCCTGAAGAAATGATTGCAAAGTGAGTGAGTGAGTTGGTTCAATACTGCTTTGAACAATGTTTCTACAAGATTAGGTGTGAGATGAAGGACGAAATAAAGATCAAAGGTCGAGGTTGGTAACTACTTTAGCGAAACGCACCGGGAGCTAACAGACCAAAGACTAGGATTCGAACATACGATAAACAGGTCTTATCAAGCTAAAAGTTGTCGTTAAACTTACTATTAGAGCGACATATTCACCAGAACGCCGGTATTGGACAGGTATGAATATGTACTTGACCTGTGGTTGAATAACACTGGACACCGTCCATTAGTCTAATAAGTCACCATGTTTACAGTCATTGGAACTGTTGATCTATTCTACCCTACGTGTCCCTTGTGGCATCTAAGAAAACAAAATATCCGAAGAAGTAATCTACATGCATACAGCATGTGACAATCAGTATCTAACAGTAACTCTGGCCGTATGTAACGAAGATGAGGCCGTATGATCCTACCAGCAGCACAGCGAAGTTGGTCAGATGGTTACACATGCAGATGTCCAGTCCAAACATCGTCCCGTTGTAGTAACACCCTTCTGTCGACCATCCTCCCATACCGTGGTTGTCAAGGAAGTCCCAGAACGCACACTTCGTCGTCTTCAGGTGGTTCCTCGTGTCCTGCAAGACATTGACGATATATTGCAATGAGGAAAATTCAGATTTCGGTTTATACAGATGTTACGTTTCCTTAATTTGAACTACGTATATCAAGGCTTCGTACGAATTCTATTAATATTACACTTCTACATTAGACTTTACATGTGTTCTCCACGTATACCCGTGACACTGTTAATAATTAACTGAATGATTCCCATACTCAATTTCAAACTTAAGAGAGGGCAAGATGGATTCAACCATTTTGTTTTTTATTACGGCGTGTCAGTATAGGCAGCAGGATTTACTAAAATCCACCAACAAATGGTATTAAGCTGACAGTGCAAGACCATATCGGAACAGAACTTGACAGGGGATGCTGAAGAGGGAAGCAACTCCGAACCGTGTTCCAGCGTGTGATCCCTTCTTTGGGGTTAAACTAATACTTTGGCACAGCAACCATTTCCATCATGATTCGTTATATGCAAGGTTTACCATATCAATGCACTTACAACAAAAGGTCTAAAAGCCATCCGAATCATGTCGTTAAGCCCTTCAATCTTCTTGCCTCCCAGTGTAGCGGAAATGACAGCACTGTTGACGAGACCGAGACTGGAGTTGACGACAGGAGTAAAGAGACCCGTTTTCCGGTAGATGAGCATTGAGAGGCGGGTTGTGTTACTCTCGCCTGTAACACAGTCATACAATGAGAGTAGGGAAAACTATTAAACTAATAATTGACAAAATTTTAACAAAGTCTGTGGAATCTGTCCAAAGTGGACTTCTGTAAGACGAAATTAAGTGATCAGTGAGCTAATAGCAGGAGATATAGGTTATAAAGATAAGGTTGACAGAAATATCACAATGTGTCGGGACCGTAAAGAGCGTCCTTTATTTGCAAGAATCCGGATTAGCCGGGTTCGACAGAATTACGTGCATTATTGTTGATGCAGCGGTTAGCAAACTCACAATCAAAGTATGCCATGGTACTGACATGGTCAGCAGTGCCACCCCTTACGGACAGAAATGCAAAGCTGGGGACCTAGTCTTACCGGTCACTATCTGGTGGGATTACTGGTCAAATTATGGAGTCAATCGATATTCCGATTTACAGATGTGGAGGCCAGTGTAACATGGTAAACCTAAGGTTATTTTCCAGTTTGGATGCGTTTAAGGCGCTGATATATTTCAAGCCATGTCACGACGAGCGGCCGCCTACCATGCATGTTCTTGACGACGAGTTCCCGTGGCAGCTCTATGGCCACGTCAAATTCGGCCAGACTGCTGTCCAAGCGGTCTCGGATGGTCAGTATGCGGGGGTTGGTGAGAGGGGAGCTCCAGCTGCCCCCCACAGTGGCTCCAAGACCGATTACTGGAGCCATCCCGGCGTCCAGGTTCCACACCTCCATGGCAACATTAGGAGTCACCAGGCGCATGTTCTTGGCGGTTCCGATGTCGGTCTTCATGCTGAACTTCTCGAGATTCTCAACGATCCTGATTTCAGAAACAACGAATGCTGAATGGTTCATGTTTTTGCATAAACCTTACATTTAAACACAGATTACTTCCATCAAATGCCAAATGTGACATAATACGACTGACGAATTAGATATATGCGTGGAAATGAGGGTATTTTTATTGGTCACGTTAATTATATTGAGCAGATCATTCCCTTTTTAACAGTTTGAATGAATACATATCCGCTAAATTCCATTTTGTAAGCTTTATTTAGTGTAAAAAATCCAGTTATTGCATCTGTGAAGTTGTTCGGGCAGTCAACATAAATATTAAGACTTTTCATTAATCTATCAGTTTCGTATTTCACCCTGGTTTAACATTACATGATGTATTTCATGACATGAACTATTATTTTAGTTAATGGGATCGGGTGGATCATTGGCAAATACCTGGTGGCAGCCCGAGACTTCAGTTGGGCACTTCTAATGGCGGCAGTGTCAGCGTCCAGGATCCTGTTGACTGTGTGAAGAAGTTGGTGACCCATCTGAAACAACAGCATCGTTATACGGAAAGTTACCTAGACGACATCATTGCCATTTATGCGTCCTTCACGGAATCAGACAATTTCCATAAGTGGAACTTCGACTAATGACACATACATATATATAGTTATATAGTTAATGGAAGGGTAAAACACGGCAATATTAAGGAGGAGTTACCTGGCTAGCCGACGGTGCTGTGACCTTCACTATACGGCCAATGACCTCGGCACATGTGTCAATATCGGAATCGGTTAGGTCTGACGTTTTGTCCAGAATCTGCGCCATTTTGTCCGTGACATCCCGGACGTTGCCATCTTCTATTTCAATCTAGGAAATATTATGATCATGTATGTTGTTGTTGAAATTAATGCTAAAAATATATCCACAAAACTTTGAACCACCAAGTGCCTCCGAAATGATCTAAACAATGTGGTCAGTATCCTGTCGTGAACGTTAAAGTCCCAGTATCCCAGTTATAGTACGCACATTTCACATAATACGACAGACAGGTTGTACCAGCTACGCATTACACACTAAAGATACATTGGAATCTCCTTGAAAATTGGAAATATATATCTACACAATAAATGTAATTGATTATAAATACTAAACCAAAACAGAAAAACTGAGCATTGTGCAGAAGGTTGTCTATGCCGACCAAAAATAGAGCAACAAAGCACAATTAGGCTGATGCAAAAAAATGCTTTTGCTTTCTAAAATTGCTCTCCGAATACACACCTCGTCTAAATGTGCCAGATCTTTTGAAGGCATCAACTGAAAACGGGGTAAATGAGAACCCGGTGTTCTGAAAGGATCCGGTTCACTGATGTTGGGCTTCCGGTTCCGTACAATATCATCAGAATCTGTGACCGGAAGTGTGCTAGCAGAGGACCTGTGACAGTCAGTGTCGATTTGCCAGTTCTCCCAGTAAGCGCCCGTTTCGTAGTTGCCCTGGCAATTCGCATAGCCGACAGCCACGCCATCTGAGGCAAATGGACATCACTTTATACACACTAGTACATCAGTTGTGACATTCGTATGTGTCAAGGAATTCAAATTCTAAATACACTGTCATTATTTTATTCAACGCTGGAGTGGCCAATCTATTTTCAGTAAACATACATAAACCCCTTTCGTCCAAACCTAATAGAGAACACTCGTTTTCCGGAATTCTGTTTAATGAATTTATTACCACATCAAACATGACGATCTGGAACAATTGGTTATCTTTAAATTTCGTATATGGTAAGAACATTATTGAAGATAACTCGTAAAGAAAACGCTGTGTATCGCATGGTAAGTAATCAAAATATGCCAAAGTACGTCACAAGTATAAATACGCGTCGTGATAAAGAGTCCAAACGACGTCGCCTACCACAAAGTTCAATGCTGTCCACGTTGTTTCTTATAGCTGTCTGGGGGAACTGGGCACCAAACCCTGTGCTGCTGTCCTCTAGGTAGGCGGGTGGGCAGAAATCTGGGAATGTAGAATGACTATTATGGATGTGTTGTCTCATGAACTTGGATTTCATGTGACTTCGAATTTTGTGACACTGCCTATATAGGTAATAGCCTTCGAGCTACGTTTCCGAGTTGATATGATGAATGACTTAGTCTTCTTGTTACTCATCGTCTTATGTCTCTGAGGGAATTCTAGTTTCTTGACATGGGTTGGCTGAGTTTGCCCGTTGTTGAAACGACGCCACAAAACATATGTTGTTGTGGACCTCTAAACAAACGGGGGCGGTGGGGTAGCCTGGTGGTTAAAGCGTTGGCTCGTCACGCCGAAGGCCCGGGTTCCATTCCCCACATGGGTACAATTTGTGAAGCCCATTTCTGGTGTCCCCCGCCGTGATATTGCTGGAATATTGCTATAAACGGCGTAAAACCATATTCAGTCAGTCTAAACAAACGATAAACTAAGAATGAACATTTAGCATGGAGCGAAAATGATTGTGTTCAGCAAGGACATATAAAGACAATAAATTACATCTGTGATGTTTTAAGTGATCACGTACGGTGTGTATCTAAAAACATGAAATGTAATTTCACTCGAGTGACAGAATACTCTGTGCCGGAACTACTTTCAGTCTCCACCAAAGACAGATGTCCGTGAAGATCAGTAAGACATTAAATAATATGTTGTCAAAAAGCACAAAGACAACCTAGGCATGTTCCGTCATGGTACCGTCACTCGTGGAAATAGGAACTGACGTGAAGTTGCTTCATCAAATGAACATGTCTGACAAGAATGGACAGATCCTTTAGATACATGGTAGGTCATGGAATACAGTGATGTAGTCACCTGTACGTGTCAAGTTGATCGCATCTGTGACGGGAAGAGACAGGTTCCAGTGTTGGCTGATATCACGTGACAGTGGTACCAAGACGGAGTGAAGAGATGTCAGGTAATGGGAGACAACTCTGTCTTTATAGTTGTCTGGTACGTTTCTCACCAGGGATATCTGGATGAAGAAGTCAATGACCCCTGTGTCTGAACTGAAAGTAATCAACATAGCATCAGGTGACTTGACAAATAAAGCGACAAATATCGCAAACACATATGGCGTCTCCTTGCCCAAGTAGAATTCTTCACATATGGATGTTTACCGAGTCGCGAATGGGTACCCGGTAGGATATGATAACGTGACTAGTAACCTGCCGGCGGCTCAGAAGCAGCATTTGCCTGAAGTGATTTGTAACTACTTTATGGAATGAAGCTCACAATGTCAGTATTTGTATACTGAAGCTGTCAGTAAATTATTCTTGCATTGCTCAATATGCTGCACGACTGTACATGACCTCGACACCGCGTGTGGTTGCAACTGACAATGTGACCCCACAGGAATCTATACTGATTACTGTTTCTGGCTGTGATTGTACACGAGTCTATTTCACTCGAGGGAAGTATGTGGCTGTTCATGCCTGCGATTGACTTGTACATCTATACATGCCGGCTTGAGATTGCGTATCACCACATATGACTACTTGTGACTGTGTATGACTACATGACTATTCCTGCCTGTGAATGACTCTAACAACCTACTCAACATGATCCACGTAACTTGCGATGTCTCTCAGGCCTGGGTCCACCATCCTCATGGATCGGGTGATGTTGTTGTTGATGATTGCCATGTAGTTGGCCACGTTAAGAGGGACGTCGACGGCACGGTCCATGTAGTTGAAGGTGACGGAGGTGTTGGTTGGAACGCCGCGTGTCTGCAGGGTGCCATGGAGGGTAATGACGTCTAGAATACACGATGGCATAGAGGTTACAAATAACAGCCGTATACTCATTTTGTTCTTTAGAGCTACAAGAAGATGAGGTCTCTCGAAAGGGAGATCGAGTCATGGATCGATTCAACCTAAATAGTACTGGAATATTTACTTTGCTAACAAAGTGTAATACCAAATATAACATAGTTTACAAGAAAACATAATTTGTATTTTCGTTGTTGTTATTGCAGTTATGGGTAGTAGTGTGCCATTAATGAGGTTAAAATGGAATAGTTGTACTTATGTCAAAAGTATGCGATTAAAGTATACGTTGTAGAAGTTGTAGCAGCGGGGGGAGCCGGTCGTGAATGCGCTAGTTACCTGTGAAGACGACTAGGAACTTGGGCGACTTCACCTTGAGCAGGGGGTTGAGTTGCCAAACTTCGCACCAGTAGTTGCCTTGGAGACGGGAGGGGTGCATCACTCTCCCCCCGGTCCTCTGACTCAGACGCCGAAGGAGGGGCAGGCCTAGCTGCAGTGACCTGGCTCTCTCTGGAATGTCACAAACGACTTAACAAATATATGTACAAATAGAGTCAACAACTTAGGATTGAACAATAGTCATCGTCTTTATGCAAGAAAAGAAAATTAGTTTGGATATATGTTTCTTGTCATTAAATCCAAAATTGAAGCTGTGAAAACCGGTGAACAATGTTCCAGGAAGAATGAGTTTTACGCCCCTTTCACCAATATTCCAGCACTATCACGGCGGGCGAACCAGAAATGGGCTTTACACATTGTACCCATGTGGGAAATCGGACCCGGGACTTCGGTGTGGCGAGTGAACTCCTTAACCACAACGATACCTCACCGCCCGTTCAAGGAAGAGACTTTGCGCAATGGTGCTTGTAACCTTCATAATATGAAGTTAAGTCACACCTCTGAGATCCCATGCTTAGTACTCGATCAAGAACTGTAGTCAGATAACTTTAAAACGTTATTTGCATCATAGAATAAAGGGACCCGATTGCTAGGAGACGATGCTATACGAAGAGCATCCAATGGGCCTACTGACAAAGGAGGCATTTTCAACATCAGCATCATCTTTGTGTTTCGGAACAGTATTTCTATTAGTTGCATTCTAGAAGCAGTTTAAATAAAACGCCTTACGTTGAATTGGAACATTGTTGAAGGTCTGTTGTAGATGTGCGTCGGAGGAGGTTTGTACACGGACGCCATCTTTGAACCACAGGACGTGCTCTTCTGGAGAGGAGGTTTGGATAGGGCAGATGATTGACTGCGGGCTCGTGGAGAGCATGCGCAATAACTGCTTCTGGTTCGACCGGGCCGGTGATATTGGTCTATCAGCTCCTGCAACCGATACAATGTATATAAAATATAATATCTGTCTGTCTGTCTACAATATATATATGTGTTCTGTTGGTGGCTAAAATGAAACAAACAAAAAAATGGGTATTCGATAGTGACGTATTTTATGCAAGTAGGAAACTTCGGCTTGGACCTCAAGATTAGAGTTTTGGATGACTATTTTCAGCCTAGTAACAGTGAATACTCTCTTTAGCCAGGCAGGCGCGATCGCAGCTACACATGTGGACACCAGGACACACCAGTATGACTGACTGACTGACTGAGTTTGGTTTTACGCCGCTTTTAGCAATATTCCAGCAACATCACGGCGGGGGGGACACCAGAAATGGGCTTCACACATTGTGCCCATGTGGTAAATCGAACCCGGGTCTTCGGCGTGACGAGCCAACGCTTTAACCATTAGGCTACCCCACCGCCCCACACACCAGTATGCCTTAAGAATACACTTGTGACGTCACTGCACATTTCCCCAAGATATATGTCTGTGGTGCCTTGTTAATTACAATATGTTCCATGTTAGATGACAGAACAGTGATTAAGTGATTGTATAGTTTGAATGCAGCGTTCACGCATACAATAGGACATTTTGCAAGTTGGAAACGTTAATCGAGACAGTGTCCGAAAGATTACAAACACAATACTTACACCATTTACAAACACAATACATACACCATTTATAACTGACAACTAACAACACTACAGCTGCCAGGTTACAGTAATACTGTATGACTGATGTTACAGAAATATTGCTGAATACTACCCACAATACAAAGACTAAAGATGAGGGTCTCTACCTCTTGAATTGTTGCAACTTACTTCTGACAGACGCCGTTTTCTCGCATACACTAAACATGAGCTTCTCGCATGCCAGCTGAATGACGTCCATGTGGTGAAGGGCGGGGCAGCCGCCGGTGAGGGTGATCTTGTCACGCCCGTTGACGTCCACCCACACTTTGGGGGGAACTGCAGATACAAACAGCCATGTCATTGGTGAAGCGGATCCAAAGGATGTTAAGATGCTGAAGGGCAGAGCAGGACGGAGGGGAGTCCACCTTTCCCCAGGACCTCCTCTATACGTCCCTTTCCAATGTATACTCCTCATAACAAGTTAAGCAACACAAATATCTAGTCTCATTACATTTTCATTTATTGCAATTGCAAATCATTTAATGATACAGTAGAAAGGTGAAACATATGTACACACGATTAACAAAATGGAATGAAATGGTACTTAGCAATAATAGACTTGCAAATCATCAAAGGCATGTACCCGTGAAACAGTCGTGCAAAATGTGCTGCATTGATCGAGCAAAATGTTAACATTAATGTTCAAGTCAGTTTTGGACAGTGAAGCAGTGTTCAGTAACGCGTATGGCCACCATGAGCACAAATGCAGGCTTCTACACGGCTTTGCATTGACCAAATGAACCTAAAAAGTTGTTGTTGTGGAATGTTCTGCCGTTATCTCTGTAACGCCTGCTCGAGGTCATCCAGAGTCTGGGGGTGAACATGGAGACCGTAAACACGACTTCCAATAATGTCCCAAGCATGTTCAATGGGATTAAGGTCAAGTGACCTTGCAGGCCAGTCCATATGTGTGATGTTGTTGATCTAAGCAACATCGTTAACAACTCTTTCTCGAGCATTATCATCCATAAAAATGAAGTTAGGACCCGCTTGTTGTACCAGAGGAATGATTACAGGTAGGTTTACACCGATCAGGGTGCATGTGTGGAGAGTGGAGCACATTCATGCCACACATTTTGCATGTTGTTTCTGAGAGTGGTTGAGTTCGGGTGATGTTGTCACTGTTATCAGATGAATAAATTTGACAGTCACTAAAGGTTATGTATTCTTTGAATATTTACCTTTAGAGTGTTGGCAAAAATCGGGATTGTTAAAGATTAACACTGAAAATACTTGTTGCTTCATTTTCCTGTATATATTCCGTAGTTTTAATGTTGTATTTAATAGTTGATTGTATGGCCATGCTCCCTTTAACTATCATCAGTCCAGTTCGTCAGACGTATGCCCATATTATACCTGCACCAAAAATCTGATGAATACCGGCAATCGTCCGCCAGTCCAGTCCCGCCATCAATCGTCGCCATAGTCCCGCCCTCATCAATACACCTTGCCTTGGCCCGGAAGTGATTCAGCGGAAAGGTCAGCACCTTGTAGCATTTGTCGACAAAGGGATGTCCGACCCAGCCAAACCCACAGAAAGACACTGAAATAGTTACTCTGTACCATGAATCTCAAAATTAAAATGTAGGGACGTTCCATTTATAGACAGTAATCATTTCAAATACATATAGGAAGAAACTATCACATATTATCCGAAATGCTGTTATGGAAGCATCGATTTAGTTTGTTAAAAATCTGATAATCTTCTTTGTTTCTGGTATTCAAAGATCCGCTGAACATGTTCAGGTGCTACCGATAGAACATGGCGATACCCTCTATCGTGATCTTAAAGAGGTTACGAAATAACGGTAATCCGAGATGACTGAATAATACTGACAGGTAAGGCTTTTTTTTAATGGTCTGCTTAATGATTTGCAAATAACGTGAAATAGGTCTACCTTAATTCCCCTTTCAGGAAAACAGGATCATGTACACCTAACGCCCTTGTAACACATCGACTGTGAGGAACTTGTCGCTGACCTTGTATAGTACACCTGACAATGATAGATACAGCTACATCTTGGTACACCCTTGACCTGTTGTGTAAATATGGATCGTTTGGTTTCATGTACTGACCTTGCCGGAGGGCTGTGATGGGCTCGGAGTAGCACACGGAGGGATGTGGGCGGTCACAGATGTCCATGCTCATGTACTGGACAACCTGACCAGTCGGCGGACGCCCAACACTCGATGTTAATCTTTCAGTGTGACCCATAACTCGAACAAGCGTGTCAGGTGATACGGGAGCACTTGTCGTAGTCGATGTTGCTGTTGTTGATGTCGGGTGAGGCAATGACGAAGGAGGAATGGACGTGGTTGATTCTGTTTTTGACGAAGCGTCAGTGGAGGGCAGTGGGGGGTGCGTTACTTTTTCAGTTAATGTTGACAGGTTTAATTTTAGTGTTGTTGGGGTTGTTGCTGTTGTTGCTGATGTTGCTGTTGTAGTTGATGCAGTTGATGTTGCTGTTGTTGCTGATGGTGTTGCTGTCGTTATTGCTGCCGATGAAGGCAGAGTTACGTCACTCGTGCGGACAGAAAAAGGTGTGCCGGCTTGAACGGAACCCCTAGTTATTTCCATATTTTGCATAGTTTCAAGTGTTGAAGTCGACGGAGTCGAAGTAGTCGATGATGCTGTCGATAGTTTCGAGGATGTAGGAGTTGAAGGTGTCGTGGATGATGTCACAGTTGTTGATGTAGGGAAGGTGGACTTTGGAGCAGATGGTTTAATTGTCGATGTCGTTGGGGTGAAAGTGGGTGAAGTCGCTGATGAAGTTGCCGTTGGCGTTGTGGTGGCGGTTTGTAGCGATGGCGTTTCTTGTGAAGATGAAGTTGTCTTTGACGGTGCTGAAGTGGATAGCGATGGTAACTCAGAAGTCGTAGATGGAGATGTAGGAATAGATGTAGATGCAGTGACGGCTGTTGTTGTGTTGATGGAGTTTGAAACTGACGTTGACCCAGCCATAAGTTCAGTGCTTGTGAGCTGTCTAGGTTCAGTGGTTGTTGTAGAGGGTGTGCTCTGTGTAGTGCTGACTATAAAGGGAGTCGTTGTTGCCACATGCGTTGTGTTCGTTGATGACGGATCTGCACTCGGTTCTGTTGTCGTTGACGTCGTTTCGTCTGCTTGATCATCATCAGAAGAGGGTAGTTCAGTCACATCCATCTTTGTCATTGTACTCCTTTTCACAATCGGAGCATCTTCCAAGTCATTGTTGTCCTCTTCGCTTGAACTGTCCGTGACGGTGGTCAAGCTAGGAGCATCGGTCACCGGGAAATGACCAATCTCGGCGCTGTTCAGGTTGTCCGGGAAGACTGGATACACCTCTTTGCTTCTGGGATGAGTGGCGGGAGGGTAATGAAGGCCGGGAAAACGGAAACCAGATGGCGCTGAATCAGGAAGGTCAAGGTCAACATTATGACGGGCTTGCATGTAATCATCATAATCGCTATTGCTCGCCCTCTTCCGTCTCGACAGTGTGTGGTTAAGGGAGATAACTCCACACTTTCCAGTGACGTCATCAAATGAGTCCGTGTTCCACCTCCATCCCCGTTTGATTTTGCCATAACCTGCATGCGGTCTGGAACATATACATATATAAAATCGAACAGTACTTCAGACATGTACAGGAAAGAGTCCGCCCTATCGCTAACGCTAAAATCAATGTTCATGGCCCAGTTTTCGCTGATTGTCACTGAGCAAAGCCTAATGCTATTGTTGCTGCACAAATTGAATATATGCTGTTTGTTTTCCTTATCCATAGTTTGCATGTCTCTAATGAAGCAGGGGCAGTGGGGTAGCCTCGTGGTTAAAGGGTTCGCTCGTTCCCAAGAGCCTGGTTCGATTCCCCTCATGGGTACAATGTGTGAAACCGATTTCTGGAATGTTGCTAAAGCGGCATAAACTCAACGTCCTCACTCTAATGAAGGAATGTACCTACCCGGCATATGACTCTACCAGAGACGGGTTCAGTTCATCCCAGACGAACTTGGTCTCTTCTTCATGCAGACCTGTCCAGAAGGTGTCCAAATCTGTCCACGGATAATCAATGCACTTTTTATGATCCACACGAAAAATGCATAACTTTCATGTTTGTAAGAAACTAATAGCAGCATTCAATGAGATGGAAAACAGATGCTATGATGAGAGTGATTCTGCTACACTGTAAAACCGGAAGACACTATTTGTGTCCATCATGAAACCGACGTGTCGCAGCCAACTGTTTCTTCCTTTATCCATGTAGATTCCTTTTGATATCCAATCTCAGCACATTGACTATCGAAGCTCTAATTATTCACTGATTTACAAAAGATTTTTGCTAGCGGACACAATTATACAATCAATTTTAAAAAGAAAATATTTTAGATAACAAAATATTTCACATTCAAATCTTTTGATTAACACATATGCTATGACTATTCATATAATTTACAGTTGATAACGTTTACGTACTTTGGTCAGTAATGTATTCTTCCAAAGTCTGGAAGCCAATCTTCACACGCTTGTCAAGTTTTAGCAAAAATGCGTCATTCGCCCTGCAGGTATCAAGTGACTGCTCCCATGGCAACGACTTTATGTTTGTCTGTATGCAAATGTATGTAGAAGGTCCACCGTCTAGATTCTCTGCCACAGCTGGGGTCCACCCATCCCTGCATATAACGGGCACCTGTTGCTGAGCTGCCCGCCTTGGGGGAGGGGGGAATCTCGGCACGGCTTGTAAGTGGGAAATGCTCGCTGGAAACAATCAACACATGCATGGGTGATCATAATGACAATAAACATGCATGTCTGCAGGATAATGTGCAGGTATACAGAGAATGATCCCACATGCATTCCATGCGGCACATACAAATCTAACTTCAAACAATTAAGAAGAATTAAAAGATGCACGTGTACAGTGAAACACTGTTGAGTCGAAGTTTAAGTGATCTTAAGAAATACTTCGAGTTATCCGACGTTCGGCGCAAACACAAACTGATGACGAAACAATGTATACACAGACAATAAACATTTTCTTCGATATAACCAGAAGTTCGACATAGCAAGTTTCAGAACATAGGATGTGGTATATATACGCCCTTGGTAGATTACATTGGCGAAACTATATTCTTCTGATACAAACACAAATCGGTCTTAATACCGATGTCACCAATACACACACCTGTGTGAAACAGGCCAATCATTTATAAAACGTGAAATGTATTTGTAGACTGATTATTTTTGTAAATACTTCGCGAAACATTGGCTATGTAGCGACATCATGAATGTGAAATGAGTTACGCTATATATATATTTTGCTGAAACTGGGATAGGATAATGCATATCAAAGGTCTTAAGGTCTTATCAAAGTAGATACATTATTCATGAAATTAAATGACGGGAACATTAGATAGAGCATCTAAAGATGAGTCACCAGAATATGTTGGATACATTCTGACCTGAATACCGAAGAACATTGTAGGAAAAACATTTGTCAGGCTTTGACAAAACAAACGCCGCCACCTGTCTGAAGATAAAGTGGAAACTCTCCCGAGAGAGTCAATCGGGAGCATTGACTGACGTATCACGTGTGAACTTTCACATTAACATCGTGAGGAGACAGACCCACTACAGTGTGTTAGGACACGTTCATCACGGCGCTGTCATTCCTCCCGTCATGTCGTCGTTTCAAACCTTAGCTGTGTAATACTTCAGAGGAGATCAAACACTGTCAATTTCCTCTTCAACAACCCCGTGTTGTCGGTTTTGTTAAAGTAAAAAGGGGCGATTTGAGTGAATGAGGGGGGTTCACGTGAGAACGGGGGACGGGTAGGGAAAATGGGGCGTCGACGGGTAGGGACGGGTCGTAGGTAGTGCGTAGACAGGGTGGTGATTGGGGTGGAATGAGGTAGTGTATAGAATGGGTAACATATTCAACAGTTTTGTTCAACATATTTTTGCTTGGAGCAGGTCGCAGAAATTCTGCAGCCACCAGCTAATTTGAAAAAACATAGAAATGCAGTAAATGGACATTGTCTCAATTCTACGGAAGCGTAGTAGGGCCACGGTGAAAAATTTTTTGGGTCTTACTATCTCCTACGTAGTACTTGATATCTCCTACGTAGGACTTAGTATCTCCTACGTAGGACTTAATATCTCCTACGTAGGACTTAGTATCTCCTACGTAGGATGTGGCCCTACTACGCTTCCGTACAATTCTGTCTCTGACTTGAATTGTAATTTCATTTGAGAAGATGTAGGCGGCGTCACTATATCACATGTAACAGAGGGGCGTTTACTCATACGCGTATTCAATATAATGTTTGGTGGGTTCGTGGTCCGTAAACTTGCTCTAAATCCCTAACATGAATTCATTATATCAATGCTGTAAAGACTTATATAAAGACTTCCTTTACTACTAATATGACCTCCATAGGATACTTCAATACTGTGACCTCCATGCGGATACTTCAGCACTATGATCTCCACATAGAATACTTCAATACTATGATCTCCATACGGATACTTCAATAATATGACCCCCATACGGATACTTCAATGCTATAACTTCGATATAAAATACTTCAGTACTATGCCCTCCACATGGATAGTTCAATACTATGATCTCCATACGGATACTTGAATACTGTGATCTCCATACGGATACTTCAATACTATGACCTTACCTTACCTTACCTTACCTTACCTCATCTCACCTCACCACACCACACCTCACCACACCTCACCACACCACACCACACCTCACCTCACCACACCTCACCTCACCTCCTCACCTCACCTCACCTCACCTCACAACACCACACCACACCACACCACACCACACCTCACCACACCTCACCACACCACACCTCACCTCACCTCACCCCACCACACCTCATAGTGGTAGTAGTGTCATGGAGTGCACGCGCCAGTGCATGCATCAAAGTCACCGGGTACACCACCACACCGAGGCTGACGGTCAGTCATTAGTCATACATATCAATAGTCACACCTTGTCATACATTAAAACAAGACTCATTCGTCAAAATTCCAGAGTCAACTAATTAATGAGTTTCATTAATCTTGCCTAAAAATACATTTTACACTGCTATCGCATTAGGAAAACCTAGGATTGCTATATTCAATTAATTTTCATTGCAAGAGAACGTTCTACTTATATTTGTGAAATGGAATTTCATAAGGTATCTAAAGTATTACATTCTAGCTGCCATGTTCGTATTTTCTTTCTGTATTAAGTCGAATGAATCAATAACGACTTTGATGAAATGATGTAATTAGCCACATGCAATACGCCCCGGGCTGGTGAGAGGTCTGGCCCCAGCGACGTAGTCGCGCCGACGTACATACACCCGCGGCGGCTGCAGTTCGGGGATTTTTGTGACTGATTTATGCATGATTAATATGCTTGCAACGGCAAAGAGTTGTCGGGACCTATGAAAGAGATTTCTTTATAAAATGTGTTTTTATGGTAATGTGTAATTACTTATAGAGTTTAGTCGTTGAGTATTCTGTCTGCTTTACCATAGGATGTTTGTAGTATGGTTTCCTTGGCCACGCTCAGTTAACACATGATTTAACCGTCCATACAAATCTACAAACATCACCTGACATCTTTGCATATCTACACACATTATCGCCCTATTTATGAATTATATTTAACACATCACCTTATGGCTGTTTCGTAGATGGTATTAACATGTTGGTACAAACACACCTTTCTCTCATTGATTATTCACTCTATTAAACGTTTAACCAAAACACATTTCACAAACATTACCAACACGTCGCTTGTCATGCGTTTGACCACCCGTTGAAGAAAATAAAACCAGCAAATCCGTGCGCGTAAGTTTGCAGCGCACTTCCATGTCACTCCCGTGTTAATATATATCTTCGTCACGGATAGTGTTATGTGCGTATAAGGGGAGACAACTAGACAGGACTGTGGTCACAGACATGTGCACGGAAAAATTATTTTTTTATTACAGTTGGGTTTTGTTTCTTCTCAGAATAGTTCATTTGATGCACAGACACAATGAGATATCCTAGTACCCCTTGTTAAACTCGTCTTGAACATTCAGTTTAATACCAGCGATCATATATTTATCAGCACACCCGTAAGAAAATCTGTAAATATGAAGCGTAAACACCAAAGAATACTGGTTATCTGCCTAAAGGCAAAAACATGAAAAAAAGTATATACAGTGAAACCTGCCAACACCGACACCTGTCTAATCCGGCACATTGTCTAAACCGGCATTTTATTTCGGTCCCTTGGGGTGCCGGTTTAGACAGGTTTCACTGTACATGGATCACTGAAATTTGGTTATGCCACCAGCTGTTGGTCAAAAGGGTAAACATTCTACAGGTGGCACCCGCCTGCAACATATTTGATTACAACAGGTAAATGTTAGCTTGTGTTTATTGTATGGGGCGGTGGGGTAGCCTAATGGTTAAAGCGTTGGCTCGTCACGCCGAAGGCCCGGGTTCGAATCCCCACATGGGTACAATGTGTGAAGCTCATTTCTGGTGTCCCCCGCCGTCATGTTGCTGGAATATTGCTAAAAGCGGCGTAAAACCAAACTCAGTCAGTCAGTCAGTCAGTCAGTTTATTGTATGTGTTGCTGACTCCTGCCATACCACGCAGTCTGGACCAGACAATCCAGTGATCGCGAGTTTAGACAATTCACTGTCACTAGAGCATATGAGGCACTGCCAGCACTGTCCCCCAACATCAGAGTCAACTGATTACCACGTGTACCTTACTGTTCCACATTGCCTCAAGACAGGCTTTATTCTTCTTTAATGTTGACAGTAACAGACGTGATTGTGACAGAGTGATGGTCGGCATCTACAGACATCACCCGAGCAGGGTAAACCCGATCCATCATCGGCACACAGGGACAGATTTACTGCTTATGAAGCATGGGAGTTTTTGGAGCTAAACTCTGTCAGATATCATACTGCGTTGCTGATGTACGATTTTACTGCCTTGAAATACATCATAATTAATGACACGTATGTCAGAAATTTCTTCGGAATAACAAGATTTCTCTATACTTGTTGTGTGTCGGATTCTTGTATCATTTTGTACTATTCGATTTATACTAAACAGGTTTTGTTTGGGTTTTTTTAGTAATCAGGATCAAATGGATTTGATAGAATCTGTTTTGCATGGATTTTAATGTTTGTCTGGATTAACGTGTTTCTACAATTTGTTTGTATTAACACGGCATGCCATATTTCGGTTTCCCAGTATTTGTCTTCCTCTTCGTGTTACACAAAGTTTGCTTGTAATAACACGTTTTCAACACACTTTCGTCTGTCAGTATATAAATATACTCACGTCCAAAAGAAACTTGACCCTTATATTTTCGCTCTAAAGAAACTGTGACTTTTTAAACATTGCAAAATACAATGTCCCGAGTTCTCCCGCGTTCATAGAGACTTGAAATTGTATAGCGGGAACGCAACATTTCCAAAGCATGGTTCACAGGCACGGTTGCTTGTAAAATCGGTTTTCTCGCAGTTGCACGAACCGCACGTGCAATTTTGGGTATAAAATGCCCCCATATAACCCTCTTCCATCAGTGTCATTGGAAAACCACAGCAAGAATGCCGAGACTGACAGCAGAACAGCGTGAACGAGCCATCGGTACCATCCAAATGGGGGCTTCTCGTGATCACGTTGCGAGAACCTTCGCTTGCTCTACCACGGCTATATCAACCTCCTCCAGCGGTTCCAACAGACAGGCCAGACGAGGGACCGGCCCAGATCAGGGAGACCCCGCATCACAACGGCACAGGAAAACCAATACATCCGTAATCTCCACCTACGTAACCGCTTCCTGACGGCAACGTCAACGGCAACAACGGCATTGGGTCGCCACCTCAGTCGACAGACAGTGGCCTGACGTCTCCGTGCCTACGGCATTAGGAACTACAGACCGTACAGAGGAACTTTCCTGACACTTAGACATCACCAGCAGAGATTACAGTGGGAACGTCACGTACGACGCTGGCAGAGACGTGAGTGGCAAAGGGTACTCTTTTCGGACGAGAGCAGGTTCTCTCTGTTCCATAATGACGGAAGGACATGAGTTTACGAACTAATGGCGAGTGGGCGAATTAATGGCGAGTGGGCGAACTAATGGCTCCTTGTTGCATTCAGGAGACGGAGCCTTTGGGTGGAGGGGGTGTAATGATCTGGGGATTAATTTTTGGAGACCGGACCACTAGACTTGTTGTGTTTGACGAGACACTGACTGGTCAACGCTACATCAACCACGTTTTGAGGCCAGTAGTTCTCCCTTTCCTGCAGCAACAGCAGCGAGAGACTCTCTTCCAACATGACAACGCCAGGCCCCATGTTGCTAGAGTTGTACAGGACTTTCTTAATCGCAACAACGTCAACGTTCTACCCTGGCCCCCAAGGTCTCCTGATATGTCACCGATCGATAACCTCGGGGACCACCTCGGGGACCACCTCGATCGCCGTATCAGACAACAACAACCACCTCCACAAACACGTCGGCAGTTGATCCAAGCGCTGAGGGAGGAGTGGCAGAGAATACCCAACAACCTCATCAGACGGCCGACGTCATCAATGCGCAGATGTGTGTTTGCATGCATCCAGGCCCAAGGAGGACACAACCGTTATTTACAAAGCTTTTTGACCACTCTCAAAGTCTATGAAAGTGTAAAGTCTTTATCTTTTGGCTATGTAAATTTCAAATTTCACCCCTTCTGTAAATGGCACGTCAATACTTCATTAATGTTCAACAAATCTTGATTAAAGTTTGTGATGTGCTTCTCAATAGATTTATGTGTTTTAGGTTTAGGTTTTAATGACATGGGACTGAAATTCTGCACACAGTCAGTACTTTGTCAGGTGTCAAGTTTCTTTTGGACGGGAGTATAGTATAACAATGCTTTGTTTTTTCGTGGGAACAGCGTTTGCCTTGTCTTACAGGTGTTTACTATGCTTAATTAATGATACTTGTTATAAGTACTGTTTTACAGAATCTGCTTGCATTATTAAGGTTCCCTGTATCGAGGTTTCCTATAGTTGGATTAAAGGGGTTTCAGTATACTTGACTGGCGTCAGATTAATCTAATATGAATTGCAGTGTCTGGCTTTATAACGGGGATACAATCTCGTTCTTCTGTTTCCCCACCATACCGTGACACTGACACGGCAGACTATATTTAATGTTAATGCCAGCTACAGTTGTATATGCTTATTGTCTTTTTATTGCAAGATGGACCATTTTTGGTTGGTCTCACATAAACCCTCGTGACTGGGTTAAGGGTGTTCACCTACATGTCATACAGGACGCTGCTGAGTACTGAGGCGCCCCCCTTTCCCCACCTCGACACCTAACAAGAGGCCATTTCTATTAGGCCGCTTCATATATTCTTGTTTAGTTTAACCTATGAAAATGGTAGATGGATAGAATTTTATCGTAGTTTAAACAAATGTTATATTTTGTGATACACTTTCTTAGTCAAAGTACAACTTGTACTGTTTTGGGTTGAGCCCATCTCACACTGAGAGTGAGGCACCAAATCGCCTCACACAGTCAGAGATCTAACCCACTCAGCCACCACGGTGGCTTCGCATAAATTCCTTGAACTGTTAAGTCACATTACTCCAACCTAACTTGCTTCACATGTACGTTTCCATAGAATTTCATGTATCAAACATAATCCAGATCAAATCAAATCCAGATTTGAGTACACTCACTAACTACTACTACGAGAGCTTTTGACATGGCCTGTGCTTGTAAAATAACCGTTAATCACTTTCAGTGAGGTGGAAACGTTGACACTGAATCTACATCTGTAACATGCTGATATGTATGTACTCATCCCAATGCATGTAAAACAGAGTAGGTATCATCGTCATGCAGTACATGCAATGTCGTCCCATCGTTCTGCTCCAGGCAACTGTTTAACATACTTCCGCCATTGCAACATGTTAGTGGGGTACGGTAATGCCTCATGGCTCTGATCTGAGAATGAATGATTGACAATATGCGCATAACGTCAAACTATTTTATTCCTGGTATCCAGGAAGGGCCTCGCTATTTGACTATACGAACGTGTTAGACCTATTCTCAGCAATGTCAGCTTGATTTAGCGGTGTCGTTACAAGTAATTACAACCTAAACTATTTTGACAGGTCAGTGATATCCAGTGACCGATTATGTCTGAATCATCGTTGAAAAATATGAGAGGAATGAAAGTTACTTTATAAAGTCAATATGTAATATTAATCATGAAATAGAATAATCAGTTTTGATCAGACAGCCTAGCCCCAGGGAGTACCCGACTGACTTCTTGTATTAACTAAGAACCCTGATGTATACAGGACCGTCCTTGAGGTATCACACTGACGTATTGTATTAACTAAGGACCCTGTCTCATTATGATCACTATCGGGATTCAGGCTAAAGTCAAATATTGGACACATGAAAATATATGTATATAAAATCAATTTTGCCATTATCAGTGAATGGTTGGGATACGCTGTATGACACTATAAGATATTTCATTCAATTAAAAACAATTACGAAAAAAATATTTATTAGCAACGTGTATCCTTTATTTCAATGTTATGGACAACTTATGGTACAGGGCAAAAACCAAAATATGCACTGTAGAATGAGATTCAGTTATAGTCACCTACAAAACAGAGGTTGGATCGTTTTGTTGCTATTGGTCCGAAGTGCAGTCCTGATCAATATTACGAAGATAATCTACATGATCTTTTTCGGTATAAAAAATATTTTATTTACGGATAAAGATAAAATTGTTTCTTTTACGTAACATTTTATGATATTCAACCCGCTCTGTTTTGAAATACAACCCTGAAGCAAATATCAGTGAGATAAGAGTTAGTGTGTTTTACGTCTAATGCCTATATCACAGTGACCTGTAGGCCATACAGTCTGGGTCAGTAACTACTATAAACCAGTAGCAGTGGTCCACTCGGTCGGCCAAGATGACACAGCCTGGTCACAAGGTATGACTGCGTCACACTAATGGAGCCGGTTTGCGACAAGCATGAGTTTCTGGGGTACAAACCACGAGCAAGACAATTATTTCACTTGTATTTGCTACAGAGCACGTTACAGTCTGCATCAACAGCATGGTTCTGCCTGAAGGAAGTTCATAGTGGAATGTTTATAGCTGTTGTTTCTTACAGACTCTGTACCTCGTCTACCTGACCTCATGTCGCGCAAATATGGAGCCATCAAATTAAAGTTGAAAATATGAGGTGGTTTATTTGTATTCCTGTCAAGGTGATGTGTCTACCATCACTCACCTAGGATGTGCAGGAGAAGAGCCGCGGTGTCTAGCGCTCTACAGTGTAGCATGCCTTCTTGGGGAGGTCAACCATGTCACTCACCTGCAGCATAGACGTGTACAATGTAAACAAGAAGACATCTGCATACCCCCATGTAAACAATAAAGATATATACATACCCCATGTAAACAATAAAGATATATACATACCCCATGTAAACAATAAAGATATATACATACCCCATGTAAACAATAAAGATATATGCATACCCCATGTAAACAATAAAGATATATGCATACCCCATGTAAACAATAAAGATATATACATACCCCATGTAAACAATAAAGATATATACATACCCCATGTAAACAATAAAGATATATACATACCCCATGTAAACAATAAAGATATATACATACCCCATGTAAACAATAAAGATATATACATACCCCATGTAAACAATAAAGATATATGCATACCTCATGTAAACAATAAAGATATATACACACCCCATATAAATAATAAAGATATATGTATACCCCATGTAAACAATAAAGATATATGTATACCCCATGTAAACAATAAAGATATATACATACCCCATGTAAACAATAAAGATATATGCATACCCCATGTGAAACAATAAAGATATATACATACCCCATGTAAACAATAAAGATATATGCATACCCCCATGTAAACAATAAAGATATATGCATACCCCATGTAAAACAATAAAGATATATACATACCCCATGTAAACAATAAAGATATATACATACCCCATGTAAACAATAAAGATATATGCATACCCCATGTAAACAATAAAGATATATGCATACCCCATGTAAACAATAAAGATATATGCATACCCCATGTAAACAATAAAGATATATACATACCCCATGTAAACAATAAAGATATATGCATACCCCATGTAAACAATAAAGATATATACATACCCCATGTAAACAATAAAGATATATGCATACCCCATGTAAACAATAAAGATATATACATACCCCATGTAAACAATAAAGATATATGCATACCCCATGTAAACAATAAAGATATATGCATACCCCATGTAAACAATAAAGATATATACATACCCCATGTAAACAATAAAGATATATACATACCCCATGTAAACAATAAAGATATATGCATACCCCATGTAAACAATAAAGATATATACATACCCCATGTAAACAATAAAGATATATGCATACCCCATGTAAACAATAAAGATATATGCATACCCCATGTAAACAATAAAGATATATGTATACCCCATGTAAACAATAAAGATATATGCATACCCCATGTAAACAATAAAGATATATGCATACCCCATGTAAACAATAAAGATATATACACACCCCATGTAAACAATAAAGATATATGTATACCCCATGTAAACAATAAAGATATATGTATACCCCATGTAAACAATAAAGATATATGCATACCCCATGTAAACAATAAAGATATATGCATACCCCATGTAAACAATAAAGATATATGCATACCCCATGTAAACAATAAAGATATATGCATACCCCATGTAAACAATAAAGATATATGCATACCCCATGTAAAAATAAAGATATATAAAGTAAAACAATAAATATATGTGCATACCCCATGTAAACAATAAAGATATATGCATACCCCATGTAAACAATAAAGATATATGCATACCCCATGTAAACAATAAAGATATATGCATACCCCATGTAAACAATAAAGATATATGCATACCCCATGTAAACAATAAAGATATATACACACCCCATGTAAACAATAAAAGATATATGCATACCTCATGTAAACAATAAAGATATATACATACCCCATGTAAACAATAAAGATATATGTATGCCCCATGTAAAACAATAAAGATATATGCATACCCCATGTAAACAATAAAGATATATACATACCCCATGTAAACAATAAAGATATATGCATACCCCATGTAAACAATAAAGATATATGCATACCCCATGTAAACAATAAAGATATATGCATACCCCATGTAAACAATAAAGATATATGCATACCCCATGTAAACAATAAAGATATATACATACCCCATGTAAAGCAATAAGAGATATATGTATACCCCATGTAAACAATAAAGATATATACATACCCCATGTAAAACAATAAAGATATATGCATACCCCATGTAAACAATAAAGATATATGCATACCCCATGTAAACAATAAAGATATATGCATACCCCCATGTAAACAATAAAGATATATGTATACCCCATGTAAAATAATAAAGATATATGTATAACCCATGTAAACAATAAAGATATATGTATGCCCATGTAAACAATAAAGATATATGCATACCCCATGTAAATAATAAAGATATATGCATACCCCATGTAAATAACAAAAGATATATGTATACCCCATGTAAACAATAAAGATATATGTATACCCCATGTAAACAATAAAGATATATGCATACCCCATGTAAACAATAAAGATATATGTATACCCCATGTAAACAATAAAGATATATGTATAACCCATGTAAACAATTAAAAGATATATGCATACCTCATGTAAATAATAAAGATATATGCATACCTCATGTAAACAATAAAGATATATGTATAACCCATGTAAACAATAAAGATATATGCATACCCCATGTAAACAATAAAGATATATGCATACCCCATGTAAACAATAAGAGATATATATACCCCATGTAAACAATAAAGATATATGCATACCCCATGTAAACAATAAAGATATATGCATACCTCATGTAAACAATAAAGATATATGCATACCCCATGTAAACAATAAAGATATATGCATACCCCATGTAAACAATAAAGATATATGCATACCCCATGTAAACAATAAAGATATATGCATACCCCATGTAAACAATAAAGATATATGCATACCCCATGTAAACAATAAAGATATATGCATACCCGATGTAAACAATAAAGATAATATTATATACATACTCCATGCAAACAACATATACATACATACATACATACAAACATACAAACATACATACATACATACATACAAACATACAAACATACATACATACATACATACATACATACATACATACATACATACATACATACATACATACATACATACATACATACATACATACATAAACGTTTTTCTCAGCGTTTCAATACAGGAACTCAGCATGTAAACTGCAAATAGTCAATGAAAAAGGCTTATGAAGGCTTTGAAGGCTTAAAATGGAATATGAAGACTGGGGTCCAGGCAGTCTCAGTTATCCGCCGAGACGACTTCCACAGAGCGTAAAAGTGAAATAGTGGTCCAAACGATGTAAACTGATCACTGAAATTCAGTGATGAAGCTGTGCATTCACGGAAGTGGCTATTATTAACATATTTAAGTTTTTTCCAAAGGTGAAATCAATACCTGCTGTTATTCCTAGCATCTGTATTAACTAGAAGCCAGCACAGTAACGTTCCATATATACCGCCCCTGAGATGTAGCGTTGTGACCGTCCATGAAGATGAGCCTTTCGATCGCTCTTGGTAAACACCCACAGCTCGCCGAGTCACTTCTAAAGGACCGACGTCTGTGATGTCATAGCAGCTCTGTGCAAGTGTCGCGTATGATAGGTTGGATGCTCTATGTCACCGGGCCGTCCGTATCAACCCTTCTGGGACTTGGTTACCAATGAAGGGATTTCTCTACAAGACTCTACAATCTCTACTTGAGATTACTATGTCTTCATGGTGGTCCGATTAATTGAATGTCATCGGTTCCCAATACCGCAGATCGATGCTCATGCTGTTGATCACTGGATTGTCTGGTCCAGACTCGATGTTTTACAGACCGCCGCCATATAGCTGGAATATTACTGAGTGCGGCGTAAAAGTAAACTCACTCACTCACTCCGATTAATTGAAATAATCGAAGATTGGTCGCAGTGACTAAACAACCAAGCAATTGATCATGTTTTCTCATAATCGAACACAAACAATTTTGGAACACTTGTTTGTATCAACAACATTTTTTCTGGTTTTGTCTGTGTCATAAAATATACATTTCATAAGTACTACGAACTCGTTCCTGGTCATGATTGAATATATATACACGCACTACTCAGACTATATGACTATAGTTAATGTGTCATAGTATATAAATGTTCTTTGTATTCTTTTGGATAGAATATATGGAACTAATTTAAAATACTAAACGTATTTTATATGCTATGAAATATTAACTATGGAAGAAAATATCCAAAATGTCTAGTAGTGCACTTGAAGAGTAAGACGAATGTAACAATGAAATAACATTTCAGTTAGTGATATATGTTGTTTAGTGGGGAAATACGACCTTAAAGCCAAAGATTTGACTGATATTTAATTCGAGTGAAGCAACACTACCTGCTGGAAGTACTGCCGACCCACTCAACATTGTTCTATATGATAAATAGGCGTGGAGACATAAGGCGACGTTGTCTGAACACACGATAAGATACACAAAGACATACACAGTGGACGACTTTGGCTTAACGTCGCTTTCAGCAGTATTCCTGTTACGTTAAAACGTGTGTCGTCTTGATGTGGGAGCAAAGCCTAAAGTGATGCGGGGCTTTCACGTTTACCACTTCCACGGTATTGTGCTATCATACCTAAAATCCTGACCGGGAAGAACCGGAATTCGAACCCAGATAGTGTTGATGAAACAGGTGTCGTCATGTACTATCTCCACACACCCACGGTGGCCATCATTATAGTTGTCTGTGTCCTCCAGGATTTACAGTTCTGCTGTCACGGCGAGACTGTAATGTCTACGATCAGTCGCCTTTAATTTTCAGACACATAAACAACTTTTAAAAATAAATATATAAATCATCTTTTTAAAAAGAAAAGATTGTGTCGTATTTTCTTTGTTGAAGAGCTTTCCTCTGTAGCCAGACTTGTATCAACTAAGCATGTAGGGACGAGGGAGATATTCGTGTGCGTCATCTCAGTGTTAGCACCTTGCAGGACAGGACATAAATCAGCGTAGGGTGGACTGACTGTCTCCCGCACCAGCTAGCGTACATCACACACTCCCGGCAGGGGACAGTTGGGTGGACTGTAGCTATACTGGCAGATATATGCAGCACATGACACTATGTACGTCAGGTGTGTATAGCATCCTATGTCACAATGTACGTCAGGTGTATATAGCATCCTATGACACAATGTACGTCAGGTGTGTGTGGCATCCTATGTCACAATGAACATCAGGTATGTATAGCATCCTATGACACAATGTACGTCAGGTGTGTGTGGCATCCTATATCACAATGAACATCAGGTATGTATAGCATCCTATGACACAATGTACGTCAGGTGTGTATAGCATCCTATGTCACAATGAACGCCAGGTGTGTATAGCATCCTATGTCACAATGTACGTCATCAGGTGTGTGTGGCATCCTATGTCACAATGAACATCAGGTATGTATAGCATCCTATGACACAATGTACGTCAGGTGTGTGTGGCATCCTATGTGACAATGAACGCCAGGTGTGTATAACATCCTATGTCACAATGAACGCCTGGTGTGTATAGCATCCTATGACACAATGAACGCCAGGGCCCTTATTCTCGAAACGTTCGTAGCCTTAAGAATTCTTAACTTTGATCGTAGCCAATGTGTTAAGAATGGGCTTAAGAAGTTCGTAAGGCTACGAACGTTTCGAGAATAGCTAGCCAGGTGTGTATAGCATCTTATGACACAATAAACGCCAGGTGTGTATAGCATCCTATGTCACAATGAACGCCAGGTGTGTATAGCATCCTATGTCACAATGTACGTCAGGTGTGTATAGCATCCTATGACACAATGTACGTCAGGTGTGTATAGCATCCTATGACACAATGTACGTCAGGTGTGTAAAGCATCCTATGACACAATGTACGTCAGGTGTGTATAGCATCCTATGTCACAATGTACGTCAGGTGTGTATAGCATCCTATGACACAATGTACGTCAGGTGTGTAATGTAGCATCCTATGACACAATGTACGTCAGGTGTGTAGCATCCTAGCAATCCAGGTGCGTATGATGTCACAATGTACGTCGAAAGATTGTGTATAGCATCCTATGTCACAATGTACGTCAGGGTATATGCATCCTATGCATCCGATGTCACAATGTACGTCAGGTGTGTATAGCATCCTATGTCGCAATGTACGTCAGGGTTGTATGTATGGCATCCTATGTCACAATGTACGTCAGGGTGTATATAGCATCCTATGACACAATGTACGTCAGGTGTGTATAGCATCCTATGTCACAATGTACGTCAGGTGTGTATAGCATCCTATGTCACAATGTACGTCAGGTGTGTATAGCATCCCATGACACAATGTACGTCAGGTGTATATAGCATCCTATGACACAATCACACAATGTACGTCAGGTGTGTATAGCATCCTATGTCACAATGTACGTCAGGTGTATATAGCATCCTATGTCACAATGTACGTCAGGTGTGTATAGCATCCTATGTCACAATGTACGTCAGGTGTGTATAGCATCCCATGACACAATGTACGTCAGGTGTGTATGACACAATGTAAGTCAGGTGTGTATAGCATCCTATGACACAATGTACGTCAGGTGTGTATAGCATCCTATGTCACAATGTACGTCAGGGTGTATAGCATCCTATGTCACAATGTACGTCAGGTGTGTATATTGCATCTATGTCACAATGTACGTCAGGTGTATGTTAACATAGCATCCTATGACACAATGTACGTCAGGTGTGTATAGCATCCTATGACACAATGTACGTCAGGTGTGTATAGCATCCTATGTCACAATGTACGTCAGGTGTGTATAGCATCCTATGTCACAATGTACGTCAGGTGTGTATAGCATCCTATGACACAATGTACGTCAGGTGTGTATAGCATCCTATGACACAATGAACATCAGGTGTATGTGGCATCCTATGTCACAATGTACGTCAGGTGTGTATAGCATCCTATGACACAATGTACGTCAGGTGTGTATAGCATCCTATGTCACAATGTACGTCAGGTGTGTATAGCATCCTATGTCACAATGTACGTCAGGTGTGTATAGCATCCTATGACACAATGTACGTCAGGTGTGTATAGCATCCTATGACACAATGAACATCAGGTGTTTGTGGCATCCTATGACACAATGTACGTCAGGTGTGTATAGCATCCTATGACACAATGTACGTCAGGTGTGTATAGCATCCTATGTCACAATGTACGTCAGGTGTGTATGGCATCCTATGACACAATGTACGTCAGGTGTGTATAGCATCCTATGACACAATGTACGTCAGGTGTATATAGCATCCTATGTCACAATGTACGTCAGGTGTGTATAGCATCCTATGTCACAATGTACGTCAGGTGTGTATAGCATCCTATGTCACAATGTACGTCAGGTGTGTATAGCATCCTATGTCACAATGTACGTCAGGGTGTATAGCATCCTATGTCACAATGTACGTCAGGTGTGTATAGCATCCTATGTCACAATGTACGTCAGGTGTGTATAGCATCCTATGTCACAATGTACGTCAGGTGTGTATAGCATCCTATGTCACAATGTACGTCAGGTGTGTATAGCATCCTATGTCACAATGTACGTCAGGTGTGTATAGCATCCTATGTCACAATGTACGTCAGGTGTGTATAGCATCCGATGTCACAATGTACGTCAGGTGTGTATAGCATCCTATGACACAATGTACGTCAGGTGTATATAGCATCCTATGTCACAATGTACGTCAGGTGTATATAGCATCCTATGACACAATGTACGTCAGGTGTGTATAGCATCCTATGTCACAATGTACGTCAGGTGTGTATAGCATCCTATGACACAATGTACGTCAGGTGTGTATAGCATCCCATGTCACAATGTACGTCAGGTGTGTATAGCATCCTATGTCACAATGTACGTCAGGTGTGTATAGCATCCTATGTCACAATGTACGTCAGGTGTGTATAGCATCCTATGTCACAATGTACGTCAGGTGTGTATAGCATCCTATGTCACAATGTACGTCAGGTGTGTATAGCATCCTATGTCACAATGTACGCCAGGTGTGTATAGCATCCTATGACACAATGTACGTCAGGTGTATATAGCATCCTATGACACAATGTACGTCAGGTGTGTATAGCATCCTATGTCACAATGTACGTCAGGTGTGTATAGCATCCTATGTCACAATGTACGTCAGGGTGTGTATAGCATCCTATGTCACAATGTACGTCAGGTGTGTATAGCATCCTATATGTCACAATGTACGTCAGGTGTGTATAGCATCCTATGTCACAATGTACGTCAGGTGTATGTGGCATCCTATGTCACAATGTACGTCAGGTGTGTATAGCATCCTATGTCACAATGTGTCAGGTGTGTATAGCATCCATGTCACAATGTACGTCAGGTGTATGTGGCATCCTATGTCACAATGTACGTCAGGTGTGTGCATCCTATGTCACAATGTACGTCATCCTATGTCACAATGTACGTCAGGTGTGTATAGCATCCTATGTCACAATGTACGTCAGGTGTATGTGGCATCCTATGTCACAATGTACGGGTGTTATAGCATCCCTGATATGACACAGGTGTGTGTCATCTATATGTGTACGTCATCGGGTGTGTATAGCAGCATCCTATGTCACAATGTACGTCAGGTGTATGTGGCATCCTATGTCACAATGTACGTCAGGTGTGTATAGCATCCTATGTCACAATGTACGTCAGGTGTGTATAGCATCCTATGTCACAATGTACGTCAGGTGTGTATAGCATCCTATGTCACAATGTACGTCAGGTGTGTATAGCATCCTATGTCACAATGTACGTCAGGTGTGTATAGCATCCTATGTCACAATGTACGTCATGTACGGTGTATAGCATCCTATGTCACAATGTACGTCAGGTGTGTATAGCATCCTATGTCACAATGTACGTGTGTATAGCATCCTATGTCAAGGTACGTGTATAGCATCCTATGTCACAATGTACGTCAGGTATGTATAGCATCCTATGTCACAATGTACGTCAGGTGTGTATAGCATCCTATGTCACAATGTACGTCAGGTGTGTATAGCATCCTATGTCACAATGTACGTCAGCATCCTATGTCACAATGTGTATAGCATCCTATGTCACAATGTACGTCAGGTGTGTGTGGCATCCTATGTCACAATGTACGTCAGGTGTGTATAGCATCCTATGTCACAATGTACGTCAGGTGTGTATAGCATCCTATGTCACAATGTACGTCAGGTGTCAGGTGTGTATAGCATCCTATGTCACAATGTATGCGTCAGGTGTGTATAGCATCCTATGTCACAATGTACGTCAGGTGTGTATATAGCATCCTATGTCACAATGTACGTCAGGTGTATGTAGCATCCTATGTCACAATGTACGTCGTGGGTGTATGTATAGCATCCTATGTCACAATGTACGTCAGGTGTGTATAGCATCCTATGTCACAATGTACGTCAGGTGTGTATAGCATCCTATGACACAATGTACGTCAGGTGTGTATAGCATCCTATGTCACAATGTACGTCAGGTGTGTATAGCATCCTATGTCACAATGTACGTCAGGTGTGTATAGCATCCTATGTCACAATGTACGTCAGGTGTGTATAGCATCCTATGTCACAATGTACGTCAGGTGTGTATAGCATCCTATGACACAATGTACGTCAGGTGTGTATAGCATCCTATGTCACAATGTACGTCAGGTGTGTATAGCATCCTATGTCACAATGTACGTCAGGTGTGTATAGCATCCTATGTCACAATGTACGTCAGGTGTGTATAGCATCCTATGTCACAATGTACGTCAGGTGTGTATAGCATCCTATGTCACAATGTACGTCAGGTGTGTATAGCATCCTATGTCACAATGTACGTCAGGTGTGTATAGCATCCTATGTCACAATGTACGTCAGGTGTGTATAGCATCCTATGTCACAATGTACGTCAGGTGTGTATAGCATCCTATGTCACAATGTACGTCAGGTGTATGTGGCATCCTATGTCACAATGTACGTCAGGTGTGTATAGCATCCTATGTCACAATGTACGTCAGGTGTGTATAGCATCCTATGTCACAATGTACGTCAGGTGTGTATAGCATCCTATGCATCCTATGTCACAATGTACGTCAGGTGTATATGGCATCCTATGTCACAATGTATAGCATCCCGTCAGGTGTACGTAGGTGGCATCCTATGACACAATGTACGTCAGGTGTGTATAGCATCCTATGTCACAATGTACGTCAGGTGTATATGGCATCCTATGTCACAATGTACGTCAGGTGTATATAGCATCCTATGTCACAATGTACGTCAGGTGTGTATAGCATCCTATGTCACAATGTACGTCAGGTGTGTATAGCATCCTATGACACAATGTACGTCAGGTGTGTATAGCATCCTATGTCACAATGTACGTCAGGTATGTATGGCACCCAATGACACAGTGAACGTCAGGTTATATGGCACCATATATATGTATCACTATGTAGGTCAGGTGGCATCCTATGACACAATATAGGTCAGATGTACGTGACATTGTATAGCACTATTTGATGTGTGTTGAGACTATGTGACATTATGTTACACAACACGCGTATATTCTATATGGCATCTTATGACACAAATCTGCGTGTTTTGGAGATGGTGTTCTGTGACACAGTGTGGGCCTGATGTCAATGGCGTCCTGTGACTCAATGACCGTCCGTTGTACTTGGCATCATGTAACAAACTGCGCCATGTCTATACAGCATGACGTCATGAGTGTGGTATACAGATGTGTGTACATGGCATATTATAATATGCGCATGCGTATAAAGTATTTTTGGCATCCGATTGTATATGGCAAATAATGATCCTAATTGATAATGCAATTAAAGTATCATATCCATATGGTTTGGAAGCTAATGTCGTTAGGCTAGGTTCTCCACAACGTGTTATGTATCTGTGGATGCAGGCGCAACTTGTTTTCACACGACAATAACGAAAACTATTTCGGTATTTTAATATGGTAGATCAAACAAAACAAAGACTTCATTTTGTGTTTATACTATCAACGCATTCTTCCTTCAAACATAAGATGTTTAGTTGTCCAGAAAATACAATTTGATGTGTAAGTTTACATACTGACAGTGCCCTGTTCAAGCAGTGTTTGTTAAATGCGCCCAGCTACCGTAAACATGGGACAAGACAAGGTCACATAATAAATCAGTGCACGGAGAGGAAAACGTGAACAGCTATGTGCTGCTAGACATGTCATTAATGTTTTCCGGAAATGATAATGACCTCTAAATTTTATCCGCTTATTGTGGCAACAAGGGACATAACCCGAGCAGTTTACTTCAGTTTAGCTAAATAATTATTTCTTTGAGAGGCATTTTAGAATGATGAAGGGAAACCAAGCTCTATGGATAGTCAACTGCTTTATTGTAATGAGTGCGACGTTTCGGTGTACGTACTAACACCGTTAAGCGCTTGCTTGATAACGGTGTTAGTACCGAAGCCGACACGTCGCACTCACTGCAATAGAGAAGTTGACTATCCATAGAACTTGGCTTTCCTAAATATTTATTCCAGAATGTTTTGTTCGTATAAATCATGTACATAAATATTGATTATTTATTTGCCTTTTATACTGCTGCATGATTGTTTTTTTTATTCATTTTTTGTTTTAAAAAAGGAAATGCATACGCGATAATGCGAATAATGATTTTGTGTATTTATCAAACATTCAATACAAATTCAGTCTCTGTAATCGGACGATATCAGTCACAAGTCCATCAACTGTTGCAGTTCTCAAATGAAAAATGATTAAATTGTAATCGGTATATCGGTATACTCGCCAGTTTAAACCCAAGATCGTCCGAGAAGTCAGCAACCTTGTACAAGAAGGCTGCGGGTCTTCCATACGACTTGGACATGCTACTGCCCCTGAAGACTGCAGGATATGTACCTGGTGTCAGGGAGTCTTGGACCAAACTATCAGGAATCGTCTGCGAGAGGTGTGAATTGGACCCAGAAGATCGGTGTTTGTCACTGTAATGATACGTTTGCATCGACAACAACATGTCCGATGGGGCAACACCATACAGGCATGGTCTCTAATACACACTCGGCGATTCTGCCTCAGCGATGAATCCTGATTGTGTCCCCAGCGTGGAAATTGAAGACGTCCACGTGGACCCATTTCCTACACATGGAGATTTGCTGGGTGATGTCTCAGGGGAAGCTGACAGCAAATCGGTGGGTCGACCATAGTTGTCAAACGTCACCTTCGTCCGATTGTCACACGAAAAGGAGAGTTGTTTTAAACTGACGACACCATTCATAGCTGCGTCATTGTTCTTTCAGTGTCTTGCCTTTAGGCCTCCGAAATGTTCGAATCTGAACCTGATAGAGCTGTGTCAAGGCCAGCATACACCACAGACATTTCCACAACTGGCCACCGCGTTACACGAGGAGTCGAGAGGAGTGCGAGCGCACGCACGCACACACGCACATGCGCGCTCGCGCACGCGCGCACACATACACTGTCGCTTAATACGAAGGTGAACTTATGGACATGCAGAACATTGAACTCCGTCTTTCGTGCAAAAATACTTTTCTCTAAAATAATTGAACATCATTAAAAACCTGTGAACCTCATCAGTGCCTCTTAAAGTCACCGCCTTGCTCTTGACAGACCAATGTAGGCAACCAAAAGAACTGTTTTGTTTGTTGTGTGTCAGCATGACATGACATTAGTACTGACAGCTCTGGCCCTGGAAGACTTGTGACTTATTGGTGATACAACTAAATCAAAGTTACGGTGTTAATCAAATATGCAGAGCTTGCAACTTACTATTCTTCTTCGCTTTCATCGTGGTGAAATATGCGATCATAAATTTCCCAACTTGATTCAACTGTCATTTCAATGCTCACTATTTAACCGCTTAATGTCAGCGATGGCGTCCCCTAAATGTTATATTGGTATTAAGATATTAACTAGGACAGACATCGCTCCAGCTTAAAAGAGTTTAAAAGAGTACAAAAGAGGTTTTACAGTGTTTGGGCGGTATGTGTGTGCTTGCGCACGTGTGTGTATTTATTTATATCAATCATTGTAATATGTGTATTTACTGTTGTGATAATGAGAGTCATAAGTACAAACATATTTTCTCCTTTTCACTTTTGAATTTGTACAAGAAATGTTGAGAGCGAAGATATGCGTCGACTGCGTACATGGCACGTGTTAAATCTTGTCCAACATGGAAAGGTGTATGGACAGATGATACATGTACACGTGATACACTTGTATTGGGTTTCTGATATCGGTCACGGAATGTTTGACTGCGGTTTTCAGTGTTTGTTGGGCTGCACCTGCCTCCTTGCTACCAGTATTAACTACATAGACACACACATACATGTACCCGCACACGTGCAGTCACATACACGGATACGTGTACCCACAAACGTGCAGTCACATACATAGACACGTGTACACACACACGTGCAGTCACATACATAGACACGTGTACACACACGTGCAGTCACATACCCAGATACGTGTACCAACACACGTCCACTCACATACATAGATAAGTGTACACACACACGTGGAGTAATATACACAGATATGTGTACCCACACAGGTGCAGTCACATACACATATACGTGTACACACACACGTGAAATCGCATACACAGATACGTGTACCCACACACGTGCAGTCACATTCACAAACAAGTGTACCCACACACGCTCACACCCATACACAGATACGTGTACCCACACACGTGCAGTAATATACACAGATACGTGTACCCACACTCGTGCAGTAATATACATAAACACGTGTACCCACACAAGTGCAGTCACATTCACAAACAAGTGTACCCACACACGTGCAGTCACATACATAGACACGTGTACACACACACGTGCAGTCACATACACAGACACATGTACACACACACGTGCAGTCACATACACAGATACGTGTACCCACACAAGTGCACTCACATACACAGATACGTGTACCAACACACGTGCAGTCACCTACACAGATAGGTGTACCCACAAAAGTGCACTCACATACACAGATACGTGTACCAACACACGTGCAGTCACCTACACAGATACATGTACACACACGTGCAGTCACCTACACAGATACGTGTATCCACACACGTGCAGTCATATACACAAATACGTGTACCCACACACATGCAGTCACATACACAGATACGTGTACACACACACGTGCAGTCACATACACAGATACGTGTACCCACACACGTGCAGTCATATACCCACACACGTGCAGTCACATACACAGATACGTGTACCCACAAGTGCAGTCATATACGCAGATACGTGTACCCACACATGTGCAGTCATATACGCAGATACGTGTACCCACACGTGTGCAGTCATATACACAGATACGTGTACCCACGCACGTGCAGTCACATACACAGATACATGTACACACAAGTGCAGTCACATACACAGATACGTGTACCCACACACGTGCAGTCATACACACAGATAGATGTGTGTACGTGCACACACACGTGCAGTAATATACACAGATAGGTGTACACACACACGTGCAGTCACATACACAGATACGTGTACCCACACACGTGCAGTCACATACACGGATACGTGTACCAACACGCGTGCAGTAATATGCACAGATACGTGTACCCACACACGTGCAGTCATGTACAGAAACACGTGTACACACGAAGGTGCAGTCATATACACAGATAGGTGTACACACACACCTGCAGTCATATACACAAACACGTGTACCCACACACGTGCAGTCATATACATAAACAAGTGTACCCACACACGTGCATCACATACAGATACGTGTACCCACACACGTGCAGAAAGATACAGTTTACGACCAACCGAACACGTGCAGTCGCATGCATAGGCATGTGCAGTCATATACGTATATGTGTACTCACACACGTGGCATCAGATACATATGCACATACTTATTCTATTGAGCTATAAGAGCCATGCAATACTTTTAATAACACAGCTGGTCAACACAGTGTGAAGCAACAAGGAGCCTGGATATCATGGCAGGGACACCTGCAGGCAGACACAACTGTTTCCTCCTATACCTTGTTACACAACCTCGCCCCACTCAACCCCTCGTCCTGTCCCCACAGGCGAGGTCCCTGTGATGAATTGTCCCCGCGGCGTCATTGTTTTATGACCTATATTTCAACTCTCAACTCTTTTTCTTCTTATATATACTCATTAGTGTCTTTCATATTTGTATGAAGTGCCAAGTGAACGGTCAAGTCATGACTTCCACGCAAAATGAGATACGAGTGAGAGAGAGAGAGAGGGGAAGAGGGGGAGAGAGAGAGAGAGAGAGAGAGAGAGAGAGAGAGAGAGAGAGAGAGAGAGAGAGAGAGAGAGAGAGAGAGAGAGAGAGAGAGAGAGAGAGAGAGAGAGAGATTACCTCTCAGGGAATCAGACCCGAGACGAGCGAATTGTTTAACGTATTATACTGTTATAAAACGTCATTAAAACATGCTCGTCATATGACATATATAATCGGGTAACCCCACCAAGCAAATATCAAAATCTGATTGGGATTCACAAATCCTGACCCCGAGCCCAATCCAAGTCGGATCTTACGACATGCATTCCGGATAGCATAATTCCGAGGTGGATTTCCCGCTGGGTTACCAATGCCTGTCAACTGTCACACTTCAGAAGGGCCATGAAGGGTCACACTCCGACGTCTGACATTTGGAGTTCAAAACGCAGGTCATCACCGAGAAGGTTCTGAAATTAGTACCAAACCAAGGCTCCCCGACATCGCTTAATGCCTCGGACATTGATAAAAGTTAAGCCCCACGTGGTGGCTTTTGGCAAGTTTACGACGTCAGATTGAGGACGGAATGAGAAACCTGTCTCCGACTTGTCCAGTGAGATGATATATTTGATGGTCTATGTTTCAAACGATGTCCTATGGAAAAGAGATTTGTTTTTTTTGTTCTGGCAACCTTTTTTATTACTCATGGACAAAGGATCTGTTGTTATGACAGTAGTAAACTCAGACGTAATGGAGTGGTGTCAAGCGTTGACACTGGGTCACAGCGGCAGTTACTTCGTGTAAGCCGTCAGATAGACACGTGTTGTCCAGAGAGTCAACAGTGCCATCACTTCCACATACTGAAGTGTCATGAAGCAACATCCGGTCTCTCCGTTGGAAAGGATGTGGGGATCCTTCTTAAACCACATAAAATACAACTGGACAGTTTTATTTAAATTCAACCTTAATGAAGGCTGGAGAATAACACTGAAAGTAGAAGACCGGACGTACGGTAGATCTGTATTTGTACCACTTGATTTGTAGGTGTGTGGTACACTACTTCAGACAAGGTTTTATACACACTGTGTATACATCCATCCAAACTAAGCGTCATCCGAAACTTGCATAACAACAAGCGGTGTCGACCACTGCAGGTACTATTAATATTCGTCACATATTATCTTTGACTTCCTCCAACAGTCACTATAAACATAAAGAAATTAAATTGACATGCTTCATACGTATCTGATATTTTCTCAAGGTTAGTGTAGGCGCTCCTCAACACTGAAGCCGTCCACCATTACGCCATCTGGTGACAGGCACCAGCACTCTACCGGTCAGTATAGGCGCTCCTCAACACTGAAGCCGTCTACCATTACGCCATCTGGTGACAGACACCAGCACTCTACCAGTCAGTATAGACCCTCAACACTGAAGTCGTCTACCATCACGCCATCTGGTGACAGGCACCAGCACTCTACCGGTCAGTATAGGCACTCCTCAACACTGAAGCCGTCTACCATCACGCCATCTGGTGACAGACACCAGCACTCTACCGGTCAGTATAGACCCTCAACACTGGAAGGCGTCTACCATCACGCCTCACCAGCACACTGGAATAGACGTCTGAAGCCGTCCATCACGCCATCTGGTGACAGGCACCAGCACTCTACCAGTCAGTATAGACCCTCAACACTGAAGCCGTCTACCATCACGCCATCTGGTGACAGACACCAGCACTCTACCGGTCAGTATAGACCCTCAACACTGAAGCCGTACCATCACCATCTGGTGACGCCATCTGGTGACAGACACCAGCACTCTACCAGTCATTATAGACCCTCAACACTGAAGCCGTCTACCATGAAGCTCGTCTACCATCACGCCATCTGGTGACAGACACCAGCACTCTACCGGTCATTATAGACGCTCCTCGACACTGAAGCCGTCACCATCACGCCATCTGGTGACAGGCACCAGCACTCTACCAGTCAGTATAGACCCTCAACACTGAAGCCGTCTACCATCACGCCATCTGGTGACAGGCACCAGCACTCTACCGGTCAGTATAGACCCTCAACACTGAAGCCGTCTACCATCACGCCATCTGGTGACGCCATCTACCGGGTATAGACCCTCAACAGAAGCCGTCTACCATCACGCCATCTGGTGACAGACACCGGCACTCTACCGGTCAGTATAGACCCTCAACACTGAAGCCGTCTACCATCACGCCATCTGGTGACAGGACACCTGCACTCTACCGGTCAGTATAGACCCTCAACACTGAAGTCGTCTACCATCACGCCATCTGGTGACAGACACCTGCACTCTACCGGTCAGTATAGACCCTCAACACTGAAGCCGTCTACCATCACGCCATCTGGTGACAGGCACCTGCACTCTACCGGTCAGTATAGGCACTCCTCAACACTGAAGCCGTCTACCATCACGCCACCTGGTGACAGACACCAACACTCTACCGGTCAGTATAGGCGCTCCTCAACACTGAAGCCGTCTACCATCACGCCATCTGGTGACAGACACCAGCACTCTACCGGTCAGTATAGGCGCTCCTCAACACTGAAGCCGTCTACCATCACGCCATCTGGTGACAGGCACCAGCACTCTACCGGTCAGTATAGGCGCTCCTCAACACTGAAGCCGTCTACCATCACGCCATCTGGTGACAGACACCAGCACTCTACCGGTCAGTATAGGCGCTCCTCAACACTGAAGCCGTCTACCATCACGCCATCTGGTGACAGACACCAGCACTCTACCGGTCAGTATAGGCGCTCCTCAACACTGAAGCCGTCTACCATCACGCCATCTGGTGACAGACACCAGCACTCTACCGGTCAGTATAGGCGCTCCTCAACACTGAAGCCGTCTACCATCACGCCATCTGGTGACAGGCACCTGCACTCTTCCGGTCAGTATAGACGCTCCTCGTCTACTATCCCGCCACCCGGTGACAAACACCATCACTCTACCGGTCAGTATAGGAGACTTTGAGGAACATTATTGTGGGACAAAAGCCCAAAATGATGCACGATGCAGACATTTATCACTTTTCAGAAGCTGACAAACCAACAATCAGTGAGATTCAGGGAATTAAATGCACTCCCATGAGATCCACTTGGCCTCTCGAGGTCACTGCTTGTTGAGAGGGGGAAAAGATACCAAGACGGAGAAATGAGGTTACTAGATGGATGAGTCTGGTTTTCTATAGCTGATACATCTAATCTGGTCAGAACGGTATTTCAGTATTATCGCAATGTGTCCGTTTGATGTGTGGGGAATGCCCCAAGTCTTGACGGTTGTAGGCCACACGCCCAGGTTACCCTCTAACATGCAAGGTAAAGTATTGCTTATTTATCAATTCGGAAGTGGATTTCTCGCTTGAATTTATTAACGAATAGTTCACTTGCATATATTAACAGAGATGTATACAACTCGCGTATGTATCAATAACGACAGATAGATAGTTAGATAGGTAGACAGACAGACATATAGATAGATTAATATCTCTAGGTGTTGAATGTATTAAGGGAGATAAGGATTCCTTGCGTGTATTTATCAACAGAGCCTCCGGTGTGAGCATTAACAGGGGCATTATGGATCATACCAGTCACACACTCTATAGCAAGCATGATCCTGGCACTTGTGTTCCAACGTCATTATGCTAATGTCCCGAAATGTTGTTATTCCGCACTGTTTCAAACACTACCCACATGAACGGATCTAATTATTTGAATGTAGATATAGTTGAAGTCTACATTTACGTCGTTGAATCTGAACTCATCATCTGGTCACAATGAAATTTCACATGATGCAAGACCAGCTAGTGACACTAACGACACTAGTCACCAGCTAGTGACACTAACGATCACTAGCTAACGGAGATACTACACGTGTAAAGATGCTTCCGAAACGCTATCTCATATGTACAGACAAAATGGAGAATCTGGGGTTCGATGGAGGAGAAGGAGTGTTTGTGGTGAGGAACGTCAAAAATCGCAGTTGCTCGACTCTTGGGTAAATATTTTTACTGTGGGGCAAGCACTGCCCAACGGCTGGGTTGCGGTGACCTCGGGCTGGCAGACCAAGCCCAAACCTCAACAGATTCAAACCTTCGCCGGTTGTCAACAGACGTCCTGTGAATTGTGTGACCCTAACAGCGTAACAAAGGTGTCAAAGATAAGGGTCGTCTCGGTAACACTAGGGACATTATGTGTACCAGTGACGCCACAACATGTCTACAGACGAATCAGAGATGGCAGAACCAGTTGTAGGCAGCGTTAACCCAGGGTAACAATTCTCGAACACAACCATTGGTCAGTAGAGTCGTGTTGCGTCCTGCTGTTTTATTCGCAAGATTTTTCTGCAAAACGTTTGAACAGCCAGATGGCAATGCCAGACCTCATCCTGTCCAGGTCGTCACTATTATCTCCGACCATATACAGACACTGGACTGGTCTGTTAAATCCCCTGACATGCCGTAAACAGAGGAGGAGAGTGCAGACAATCCCAGTAGCATGCCTACTGTATCGCCAAACATGGTGGACACACCAATATTGATCCTCAACACACATACGCTCGCACAAGCATGAACGTTCACGCAAGCACTTATACACGCATACTTGTCCAGACATAACAACGCACGAGGATGGATATTCAGACACTGACAGGCATTGGCGTACACAAACATGAAGGCAGCGTTAGACTGGTGCACGTGCATGAACGTGCAGGTTCTTGCATGAATAAATGCGCACATGATATTTATACCACACCCACCAGTGCACGCTTTCAAGGATATCAGATGTTCAAACACGCATACGCATATGCATACACACATGCATGCGCACACACATATACACACAATGCAGTACGCATGAGACAATCGACAGCATTAACGTAGAGCATGTTTAATGTTTATATCGCACCATGGAACGTCCCTGAAAGTGTTGGTATTGGGAGCATTAACTTCAGCATGAAGATAGGATGAGCTCAGGCCAGCCATGCTGCACCCTGACGTTGATGAATTAAAAGGAAGACACACTCTAAATTCAAGCGAGTTCACAAAAAGTTTTACATAACGACGTTTCACTAAACACAGTAATGGAATCCCGGAAGGCAAGAATCAGAGACTGTTCTACTCTTCATTCTTCAAATACATCATCCAACTATTGCTAATGTTGAGTGTCCATTCTAGCGTGTTGTGATGGATGTCGTTTTGCACGTCCAAAACACAACAACACCCATCAGTGCCCTTGATTAACAACCTGTTTGAATACGGACACACGTATACCGTTATTCTCATCTACCATGTCCCGTCGCTCTCGACCGGAGACAGAAGGGGACGAGGAGTTGAGAGAAACCCCAATCGTTCTAATTAAACATACATTGGATTATTGAATGACATATCTGTACTTACATTAGTTGGTTTATGTCAGTGTGGAATCCCAGTATTTGCCTACATGTGTCAATGTTCCATCCAAGGTAACTCTCCACTGCTAACACGGTACAGAGTAATGGCAGTCGACACGCTGGTAGGGCTAACCCAACTGGTTATGCCTCAGTGGTTTAATGCGATGACACACTGTGACAAATGGCTGTCAAGGAAGCCTTGACGCTCTCACCAAGACTCTCGCCCCTCTCCAGTAATTACCGGGCTTACAACAGTTATATATCTTTCTTACATCCCTGAATCACCTGGACCTTCAAGACGGCTTCGTCACAGATGGTCTTCCGCCATGGTGATAAAGGTTCTTAATTGGCGATGGGGAGTTGTAAATAGGGTATGTTAGGTATTTGTAAGTAGGTAATGTGATTCAATCATTGCCACTATCACCCACGTACATGACTCATTATACCTAGGTGTAAATTATGCTAGGATTTTCTGTTAAGTAATATTGGATCACTAATTATATATTCACACATCAATTGGTTATTCTGTCATACGCGTGCACGTTGATGCATATGCGTCATCATTGGTCGGTGAGTGTGACTGATTTTAGTATGATGAGGATATAATTGGACATTACAATCAGCATTTGATATATAAATTCGCATCATGTAAATTTATAAGTGTACTTATTACCCTTGGTTTCATCGTCATACCTGTGTTCGTGCGTTAGAACCGAAACATTAAAACTACTGAACTGTATTGTGTTGTAAGACAAATCTATTTCCAAAACGTATTTCTTCACTTGTAACGGCGGAGTTTCCTGCACAGTTTAACAAAATTAACAACTGGATTTTCAGGTTCATCGTTGCAACTTGATTGCATGTTTTGTTTACAGGCCGCTGTTGGATGGTAGAAGCACGGCTGTGTGGTGTTGGACTGCCAATATCTACTGTTTCAGGCACATTGTGTGAATCCTACCGGTAGCACATGCCTAACCTTTTGCGAAACCTCCTGTCATCACTGAATTTTCGGTGGTTCATTCCTATAATGTTTCAGCTATTTTGCTCTTTACACCAAATTAAATCTGTTTCTTACGATAGTAAGGACTAACTACATATATTTCCATCAAAGTCGCAACTGTGTGCCACCTGAATGTCTCCGGATTTCCATCCAACATTGTACCGACTGAGTGAGTGAGTGTGTGAGGTTTTACGCCGCTTTTATCAATATTGCAGAAATATCACGGCGAGGGACACCAGAAATGGGTTTCACCCATTGTACCCATGTAGGCATTCGAACCCGGGATTAACGCTTTAACTATTGACTCCTCCTTCGCCCCCTTATACCGACTGAACATGTTATAACACAATCATTGTATGGAGCGTCGTTTAAGCACAAAACAAATTTCCGAATCAGTTATCGAGAATGTTTGAAATGTTAACATGGTGTACAATGAACGTTGTGGCACGTAGCTATATCTATGTAGGATGACGCAGACTAGGGTTAAAGCACTGGCTTGGTGGACTCCCAACATTAGTTCTGCGTGTTAACATCATTAGCAGGGTCCTGTATGCTGGCGGTAAATGCGGCGTAAAACACTACTCACTCATGGTCCGCTATGGAAGAAATATTGAATTTTTAAATTTTATTTTATTTAGATTTTTGGGGGGTTGTGGGGTGACATAAACTTTAGATACACTCTTAAGGAAAAGATTAGTACTTATTATCAGTAATAAATGTTTTACAGGTAATGAAGTAAAATGTTCTCGGTATGTCTGAAATATTGAACAAATTAAAACAAATTATCACTTTTATAGTATTTACGTATGTTTTATTCAGTTAAAAGCGTAAAGCCATACTAGAGTGGTGTAAACATGAGTATATGTTTCTATAATCTATAGACTGTCTGGTTAAATATTAGCTGTAAAGCATGCGATGGACTAGACGTGTTACATTGATACAGAGTGTCCATTAAATGACCAGCAGCGCAGACATGATACATAACGAACACGCTAAGACTGACTTGAGCTTGAGACAGACTAAACCAGATGCTGGTTTGGAACACACTAACACATGGTACTGTTTGGTTAAAACGTTCATATGTAATGACAAACGCATACAATACTGTATAGTACAACTGACATTCAGTTACTAGTAAGCTTTACAAATACAAATGTAGTCTGCCTGATTCTTTAAATTAGTTTCTATTAAAATGCGTCAGTGTTCGATGTAAATATTTTGAAAAGCTGTGTTGTGCTGAAAGTGAGTTTGTCTAACAGAATGGCCTGGAGACTGTCCTCTTGGTGATTCTGCCGTCACAGCACAGGTCAAACACAAAGTCAAAAACCTGTCGCCCACAGCAGGCTGGGCGCATACCCTGGCGGCGCTTCACCGTGCCCCCGCAGCAGATATGGGTCCGCCCGGCGTAACGCTGACCACCGCAGGAAGCTGGAAGACAGAATCAATGGATTGTCAATACGAGTGAGTGAGGGATGGGTGGGTGTGTGTGTGGGTGAACGAGTGAGTGAGGGGATGGATGGGTGGGTGAAGGAGTCAATGAGTGAGAGTTGTAAAGTCGGATTTTGAAGCTTTTGTGTTCATGAAGACAGTGCATCACCATAACGTTAAGTAGCATTTAGTAGCTGTAGTATCAATGAAGCAGCAGTATCAATGAAGGCACTACATCGGCATATCGTTCAGTAGCATGTTAGATGCCGTTTTACGGTGACTAACGGGATCAGGTGTTCAGGCTCGCTGGACTTGGTTGACACATGTCATCATATCCCAATTGCGTAGATCGATGCTCATGCTGTTGATCACTGGACTGTGTCATCCAGACTCGATTATTTACAGACCGCCGCCATATAGCTGGAATATTGCTGAGTGCGGCGTAAAACAACAAACCAACTGAAACTGTAGTATTCATGAAAACATTATATCAGTGAGTGAGGGAGTGAGGGAGTATGGTTTTACGCCGCTTTTAGCAATATTCCAGCAATATCACGGCGGGGTACACCAGAAATGAGCTTCACACAGTGTGCCCATGTGAGGAATCGAACACATTATATCAGCATATCGTTAAGTAGCATTTAGAAGCTGTAGTATTCATGAAGACAGTACAACAGCATGTTATTGGTCAGCATTTTATAAGCTGTAACATCAATGAAAGAGGTACAACAGCATATTATTCAGTAGCATTTTAGAAGCTGTAACATCAATGAAAGAGGTACAACAGCATATTATTCAGTAGCACTTGAGAAGCTGTAGTATTCATGACGATGGTACAACAGCATATATTGAGCAGCATTTAAGAAGTGGGGTATTAATGAAGACAGTACAACAGTATAGTATTGATTCAGACCAGCATAGGTTGCTAGTGACCATTTCTGACCTGGCTTCCCTCGGGATAAGACGAACAAAATAGTCAATGAGATCCGTGCTAATCAGCTATCAAATGCGAAACAGCTACTCAATATTTGATCAACATTTATACAGCAGATGTCCTCCTGTACTATATATCTTCTAAGGAAACCAGTGCGGAGGGAGTCCGAGACATATCTGATACATCATAAACGAGAACCACTTAAACTGACAGACAAAAGAAACTAGACAGCGATGTTTATACAACGTTTGTAATTCTTTGGTCATATGCAGTTTTCAAGTGTATTTCCCCTTGCGGTTTGTAAAGACACATGGTGAATACTGATGTTCCGTCAACAATGGGCATTACGGGAACAGGTCAAAATGGCCACACGAAAAAATGGCCACACTGACCCAAGTCAGGGTTTGACACGGTCTCACGGACATTTATACCATTTTAATTGTTATTTTGCCTGTTACACCAAATTGAATCTCTTTCGAGAGATAATTGAGACTTGTTATTCTCTCTGAGGATCTATATCCAGGTGTCATATTGTTAACTTCAGTCCAGTTTAGTATCCTCTAAAATCCTCTAAAGTTTTTACCAATGACATTGAAATAATCTGCAAATTCACTACGACGAAAAGGTAGATTTAGTTCTTAAAACCAAGTGGAATGGTACTTAAAATAATAGAATCTTTTCTTAAAACCAAGTGGAACTCCTTCTATACAGGTAATTTTCTTAAAATCAAGTGGAACTCCGTCTATACAGGTACTTTTCATTACTTTTAGGTCCTGACCTAACATCATCAGTAATGAATTCAAAAACTAATCTCTGTTTTGAATATCGCAGAATCATATTGAATATGTTTTACAATGAAGTGTTGGATAACTCTGTCTGTATAAACAATAGACTATTTAGTTATATATGCAGCTGTATAACATGCGTTGTTGTACAGCATGCAAAATACTGAGAAATAAGGTACTTTGATAGTGTCCATTAAATCCAGCAGTGAAGATGACATGACGAACACGCCAAGACTGACGTGAGACATCACAGACAACTAGCTGTTGCGCAGCTTTGACATGTCACAAAGTATTAGAGTAGATGTTGTTATGAAGGATTCGATTCACAAAGTATTAGAGTAGGTGTTGCTTTTAAGGATTCGTTTCACAAAGTATTAGAGTAGGTGTTGCTTTTAAGGATTCGTTTCACAAAGTATTAGAGTAGGTGTTGCTTTTAAGGATTCGTTTCACAAAGTATTAGAGTAGGTGTTGCTTTTAAGGATTCGTTTCACAAAGTATTAGAGTAGATGTTGCTTTTAAGGATTCGTTTCACAAAATATTAGAGTAGATGTTGCTTTTAAGGATTTGTTTCAGCAATAAAAACAGGCACGTTCCTTAAGTGCACATGTAACTTCCTCAACGACAGAGAGGTTTTAACACGTATTGTTTTATTATAGTTTCTTTACTTCATTATTCGCTTCTGCATTTTATCCGTATCTAAACTTTCCTCGAACATTTCGGCACGTATGTTTCATTGTTTTATCACTTGCACATGTGGAGTAAAACCAAGTAGGTTGAGATGTGGTCTATACGGGCAATGAAATAATCACAAGAGTATTAAGGACACCCGCCAATGAATACAGTGGCTGCGTTAACATACGTGTGTAGACAGCATCCGGGCAGCTATTCACTATCTCACTTGTAGTTTCAGATCTAAATCAGACTCATCTTTACCATTAAGTCTTTAAGTCATGCAATATTTACCTGAGCAGTGATTCATTATTTCATTCAGTTTGTGAGGCTACCCATCAGGTGTCATCACTATTGGTTACCGATTCATTAACATATGCTTATAATTTTCTCATACATGTAGTTGTTCTTTCAGATGAACTCTTGGCATTTCGTTGTCTGCGTTTGTGACGGGTGTCATTGACGGGACAGGATAAGCTCACCTTTTCGCGAACCCACTACTTCAGAGTGTACCATTACACATATCCGTGCTATAGTCGAAATCGCGAAGCGGTTTTTAATAAGAGATATCTTAGGATTATGGAGAGGGTTTTTATTATTTATGTTTATGCCATGCTTGATAGGTATAAATGTCTATTGAACGTTGTAAAGAGTTGAATACCATACCTCCTACACCTCTGCCGTTACCACGTGGCATCTTTATCCCCAGAATATGTTTATGTCCATTGTCGTTGTGGTCGTGGTTGTCACTGTGTCCGTCGACGTGGTCGCTGCCGGAGCCAGGCCATTGGTTCCATTTGGCGTTGTTGTTGTTGTTGTTGTTGTTGTTGTTGTTGTTGTTGTTGTTGTCGTCGTGATTAGTCTGCGGATGGTCACGGCGTTTGCCCCCTTTCAGAAAAGGACTCTGTGGAAAGTTGCCATTATTGTTGGTGCCCCATTGACACTCAGCAACAACGACGAAGCACAGGAACAGGGCAACGATCTTGACTGGAACCATGTCTGCAGGCGTCTACTCCACCAACTCGAGTCTCCTGTGCCTGGTAAAATGTCCTTCTTGACTGACGTCGGCGAGCCTGGTCTAAACCGGGAACAAAACAAATGTTTTCCGAAGATGTGGAACGAGTTAACGTCCCTGAAGAATCGGGGCTTCGTGTTTGTAGAAGCATCATGTTGTTTGTCCTCGCTCATGTCTGTTAAAATTCCTTGTGCTGGAATCAAACAGGACCGTTGTTTGGTGCTGGTCGTAATGTGTTGCTCACTAGATTGCTATAATGTTAACACATAGCATGAGTAGTGATACACAATCGACGCCACTGTATGCCCGCCTTCTCACAAGCCATTCTTCAGGATGCGCCTCGAATGCAAAAATGTTCGCTCTCTGCGTCCGAACAAAAATACGTCGTTTTGTTTAATTTAGGAATAGTTGTGTGGAAACTAGATTCACGTTAAATTTGTAAACGGGAAAATAATTCTGTATTATGGCGATAGTGAAATAGAAGAAAGCTCAAGGAATGCAGTCCCAGATAGATTGACATCCGTACACAAACTTTATAATTTTCGCGTAAACACTCAAAGAAGTATGATTTGGATGACAGAAAATCCATGTAAGTTGCGTTTTGTCTAACATAATACATTCCAGACTTATCAGAAAACAATCAGTGAGAACCAGCCGCAAACATGCACGTGGCTTTATTAGATTTGAAAAATAGTCAGGGGCGGTAGACGGATTTCCAGTTATTTTTCGGCAAACAAAATGAAATCCTATCTTTGCGCTAGAGTTACGTGTTCAACTGATGGTTAAAGTTTCGATTTAGGAAATTACATCGTTAGTTTATTGATGAAACATTCATAATCAGAACTGAAAATGGCAGGGCGTTGATAGTGGTGGTAGCGATGACACGCTAGGTTCGTTCTGAGGGCGTTGATAGTGGTGGTAGTGACGACAGGGATTTGTGAGGGCGTTGATAGTGGTGGTAGTGACGACACACACGGTTTGTTGTGAGGGCGTTGATAGTGGTGGTAGTGACGACAGGAATCGTTGTGAGGGCGTTGATAGTGGTGGTAGTGACGACAGGAATCGTTGTGAGGGCGTTGATAGTGGTGGTAGTGACGACAGGAATCGTTGTGAGGGCGTTGATAGTGGTGGTAGTGACGACAGGGATTTGTTGTGAGGGCGTTGATAGTGGTGGTAGTGACGACAGGAATCGTTGTGAGGGCGTTGATAGTGGTGGTAGTGACGACACGGTGACGACGGGGATCGTTGTAAGGGCGTTGATAGTGGTGGTAGTGAGGGCGTTGATAGTGGTGGTAGTGATAGTTACGACGGGGAACACGGTTGTGGTTGTGAGGGCGTTGATAGTGGTGGTAGTGACGACAGGAATCGTTGTGAGTGCGTTGATAGTGGTGGTAGTGACGACAGGAATCGTTGTGAGGGCGTTGATAGTGGTGGTAGTGACGACAGGAATCGTTGTGAGGGCGTTGATAGTGGTGGTAGTGACGACAGGAAGGATCGTTGTGAGGGCGTTGATAGTGGTGGTAGTGATGACAGGAATCGTTGTGAGGGCGTTGATAGTGGTGGTAGTGATGACACACACGGTTTGTTGTGAGGGCGTTGATAGTGGTGTAGTGACGACAGGAATCGTTGTGAGGGCGTTGATAGTGGTGGTAGTGATGACACACGGTTCGTTGTAAGGGCGTTGATAGTGGTGGTAGTGACGACAGGAATAGTGAGGGCGTTGATAGTGGTGGTAGTGATGACACACACGGTTCGTTGTAAACCATCCTTTAAAGCGTTGAAATGTTCGAGAATAAATGCACCGAATAAATACACCGGTTTCTGGACTTGCCATGTGCGGCCAAGATGTTGTTCCCTGGCTACATACGTGCTGGTAAACAATCCGGGCCGTTCGAAGACAGCAGTAAACAAAGATTGAACACTTCATACGGTGTGCATTATCGTCATATACTACTGGCGTTAAGAACGCCGTACGTACATTATTCCAGATACTGAAGCAATAATTTCAAGGCTTAATCAGAAAATTACGAGTAGGTATTTCAAGGGATACTCTATCTTTGGCAAACATTATAGGTATAAAAATACAGATACGATGCTTATGTATGTTCCAGCCGATGGAGGTTGGAAGAGAATGTTTATAGTCTGTATGATGACACATCGGAGGTATCAACAAACGGTCCCCTCTTTCCCCCATTCTTACTGAAATCTACATGACCCATTTTGAAGAAGAAACCCTGGCCTCCTCCCCGATCCAACCTGTGTGCTGGTATAGGAAGGTGGTGACACCTTTGTCGCCCTCAGAAAAGACCAAGATCCCACCTCACTACTCCAGCACCTCAACACCCAACATTCCAGGATCAAGTTCACCATGGAGACAAAGAACGACAACAAACTCCCTTCTTAGATGTCCTTGTTTCCAGAGACCCCTGCAACAAGATCCAAACCACGGGCTACAGAAAACCCACCCATTCCGACCAGTACATTCATTTCAACTCTAACCACCCCCCTAAAACCAAGTCTGGTGTCATCTCAACCCTGACAAGGCGCGCCAAGAAGATTTGCTCCGGCAGCGATGACCTAGAGCATGAACTTACCCACCTACAACGTGTCTTCACCAACATCAACCAGTATCCCACCAACCTAGTCAAGAGGACCATCTCCATCACGCTCCAGGGCAAACCCAAAATGACGAAGCATGAAGCCGCCCCCATTAGAATTACCCTTCCTTATATTGGCAAGACCTCCCCCCAACTCAGCAGACTTCTCAAGCACCAAGCAGGTATCGACACCATCTTCTCTGGCTCTCCAACCCTCAGGAACATTGCCGCCTCCGTGATGTAGTGGTTAGAGCGTCCGCCCGGAGAGCGGAAGGTCGGGTTCGATGCCCGACCGCGTCATACCAAAAGACGTTAAAATATGGTACTTGTTGGTCCCTGCCTGGCGATCGGCATTAATGGGTACAACAAGGACTGGTCTGCGGGAGTTAGTATAATGTGTCTGAGTGGGGTATTCATGCTTCACTGCGGCATGGTATCTCAGTGGGCAAGCACTATAAAACCTGCTTCAGTCTGGGCTAGTACAAGCAGCCGCACATACACATACACACGCATGCACGTCGTCATATGAGCGAAATATTCTCCAGCACGACGTAAAACCCAATTTCACCTCACCCACCTCAGGACCATTCTCCAGGCCAATGGCCGTAATCCACCCTCCACTAAGCAACCCCCAAAGGGTGATTTACAAGATTAACTGTGAATGTGGTGATTCTTATATAGGTGAAACCTCCCGTCCCGTTGACGCCCGCATAAAAGAACACAAAACCTCTACAGCTAAGGCAGACAGCAAATCAGCCCTCTCAGATCACCAGCAAAGTTCCCTACCCATCAAATCAAGTTTGACGAATTCGAAGTCCTATCAACCAATAATCAGGACTTCACAAAAAGAAAACTGTTGGAAGCCATCGAAATCCGCCGCCACAAACCTTTGATCAACCGTGACCAAGGATACTACATCCCATCAGCCTATGAAGAACTAATCAAACTATAGACCATCAATAGCACCCTGTCTATTTGTTGTTACTACTTAATTCCCCTGTTTATTGGCTTCATCACTAGTGCTATTTGTTGTTTTTAGTTCCCTACTGGCCTCTTCCAATTATGTACCACTTGTCATTTCTATTACATGCTGTTGTTAATGTTACTCTGCTGCTTGTCACAACATACCATGTATATATGCTCCTCACCATTTGGTTGTACTCACTTTTAGCTTGATAAACGATGTAAGAATCTACATCGAAACGTCGCTCAACGCAAATAAACAGAAGTTGTCATCCATAAAGTTGTATGTTTCATTTGTTGACCCACCAACTTCTAGAATGCCGCTCAAACAAGTGAGGTATTGTTTACTCAGCTGGATAAAGGAAGGTGAAGCGGGTTTTACCCAGCGGGATAAGGGTAGATGAAGTGGGGTTTAGTCAGCGAGATAAAGGTAGATGAAGTGGGGTTTAGTCAGCGAGATAAAGGTAGATGAAGTTGGGTGTACTTAGCGAGATAAAGGTAGATGAGATGGGGTTTAGTCAGCGAGATAAGGGTAGATGATGTGGGGTTTAGTCAGCGAGATAAGGGTAGATGATGTGGGGTTTAGTCAGCGAGATAAACGTAGATGAAGTTGGGTGTACTTAGCGAGATAAAGGTAGATGAGATGGGGTTTAGTCAGCGAGATAAGGGTAGATGATGTGGGGTGTAGTCAGCGAGATAAAGGTAGATGATGTGGGGTTTAGTCAGCGAGATAAAGGTAGATGAAGTTGGGTGTACTTAGCGAGATAAAGGTAGATGAGATGGGGTTTAGTCAGCGAGATAAAGGTAGATGGTACTTAGCGAGATAAAGGTAGATGAAATGGGGTTTAGTCAGCGAGATAAAGGTAGATGAAGTTTGGTGTACTTAGCGAGATAAAGGTAGAGATGAAGGGGTTTGGTCAGGTAGATGATGAAGTGGGGTTTAGTCAGCGAGATAAAGGTAGATGAAGTTGGGTGTACTTAGCGAGATAAAGGTAGATGAGATGGGGTTTAGTCAGCGAGATAAAGGTAGATGAAGTTGGGTGTACTTAGCGAGATAAAGGTAGATGAGATGGGGTTTAGTCAGCGAGATAAAGGTAGATGAAGGTTGGATTTCTCATAGGGATAATGTCATCTGAAATGGGTCATCTGCGCAGTGCAAAGCGAGGTTTATTTATTTCTAAGACAGAACTTAGGTAGAAGTTATAAAATGAGCAGGTACAAGTTACGATTGATCCAAGTAAACTATTCATTTTCCCACCCTTGTGCTGTTCCTTCTTTTAACAATTGACGTCTTATAACCTGCTTCTCACACAACAATATCGTCATTTGTCCTCTCAAATGAAACAGGTGTTAAAAAATGTCTCATGATTACCTGCCTTTGATGTCCCAAATACAGATCTCGCCGGCATGGCTAGAAAACACACATAAACCTTATATATTGCCATTATTTGACAACCCATGTCATATCTGAGGCAACTGCACCTGAGATGAAGCACCTGTTAAAATACTAAATCTATACTTTTTATCGGTCCGCAAGACAAAAGCCATGAATACCTGAATAAATGTCAAGACATAAATCTTTTTTTTTTAAAGAAGAGAATATGTCAGTGTGTATATAACTGTTAATCAGCTGTCACAATAATGCCTTTGTGAGTTGTTTTTCCAAATTCGGTTTCAGATGTCAGAAGACTGACCTTAAGCAAACCATTAAATGTTCGTCAAACTCTCATTGAAAATCGTTCTTGCTCACACAATGCACTTGTGAACCATTCATCACCTGACCACGTGGCGCACATTGGGTACAGGAAACTACAGCTTGTATCTTTAATTCTGGACCTATAATTTTTGCAAAATATTCCATTTATGCCTCAGATGATTTAGAAAGTTAATTTTTCAAGAAAGTGCAACCTTCGAGAACTTATAACACGCACCGCGTCATAGATCCCCATTGTGGTCGGCTTAAACAACCAGCGTGCACGAGGGTCTGAGACCGACCAGGGAAAACCCACAGATAATGTTTACTGGTGCTATAACGGTAGCCTCTCAGTTCCGTAACAGGGCAAGCATCCGTGTGATGATGATGCTTTCCAGGACTAATGGATACAACCCTGAGTGTGATTATCAGGGGTTTAATATAATTATATACGCACACATCTACATACGCACGCACACGTACATACGAGGGGCGTTCAAAAAGTAGTCCGCCTCACCTAGAAAATGATACAAATGCAGCTGTTTTTATGTTTTATTTTTCTACATATTATCTGTTAACCTCAAGCAATTTTGGTTTTGCTATGTTCCAGCCTCATGATCGCAATTTTGTTTGACTTTATATCTTGGTACCCCCCAAAACATAAAATCTGCAATAAATGCATCACAAACTTCAGGAAACAAAATATGCAAGAAGCATTTTGTGTGTTTGAGATAGGCAGAAGTCCGCTAGAATCAAACTTAGATATTAAAGTGCATAAAAAGCAATTTGAAACTATGTACAATCGCTTGTTAAAGTGTCTTCCACTCCCCACCCCACCCCTTCATGTTTACTGAAAGAACTTCTTTTGGAGACACTACCCACCAACCTTTCAGATGGCGTAATCATAAGGACACAACGTATTCTAATGTTTTGACTTATTCATACATGATGACAAGGGTTCAAACTTAATACTGAATGGTCACACAAGTGTCATCCAATACTATACTGAACATATTTTATATGATATTATCTGAGGGCATACCATTATCCAAGAGGTACAAAATGACAGATCGTTTTTCATTTTCTTCAATTTATAAGAAATATTATACCCCAGTGTGTTGTGATGACTAATATCTCGTTAACCACATGACCCACATATGTGAAATTTTGGATATGGCTTTGTTAATGATTCCTTCAAAACCAGATGGAAGCTTTTCAAACATTGGACATCGAGAATATAGCTAGGCTGACTACTTTTGAACGCCTATACATACACACACGCTTACATACCCACGTACACATACATATACATACAAACATGCTTACACACGCACGCACACACGCACGCACGCACGCAGCACATCTGTCACAGTCAAATGCTTTTCATTGTTTTATTTACATAGTTTAAGTAAGTTTTTGGTTTTAGCCTGTATGATATTTTTTCTAATACGCATATTTTGAAGACTGGAGGTGAAGGTAGAACGAAAACCATAAATTTCAACATATTTTTGCCTTTCAGTTCTCATCCCAAAAGGTATTTTGCATAATGAAAATAAACATTCGGTGTGAAACAAGAAACATATGCGCATATATGTCTGTCTGCAATCTTATATGCAGATATGTGCACCTCCATAGACCAAACCTCAATGTTTCTCGGGGTCGTGTTTAATGTTTCTCGAATGTCCTATTTAAGGCTTATGCAGCAAGTTGGTTTGGTGTGAGTGTACCATGAGTTATTTTGCATAACAAAGGTGTGACAACCAGCCCCATACAGCAGGCTACAGCGTGTCCACGTGGCCGGTGTACATGTGATGCCTGTGTCAAGCGACGTACGTTGTTTGGTGATGTATTTCAGGATTGACCCAGCTTAGAGGAGTCACGTGATTTCCTGTGTCATCTCGAGGTGCCACAACTTTTTTTACACAACGAGGCTATATGTTCGTTACACAACATCGGGCAGATGAATATAATGTTTTTCTAAAAAAAGATTTTCTAAAACGTGCACGTAGTGTACAGAATGAATCTGATATACGTGCGCTGAAAGATCCAAGAATCCAAAGGTCCAACACTGCGGTTTATTAGGACCATAGATGTGCAGACCTATGGATCTCCAAAACGAAGAAACATCTAGTTCTGTATCCGGCAATGACAATAGGTTTTAGGTTATGGATTCTGATGGTGAAAAAGCTGATAGGTGGATCGAAGTCAATGAATGAAATTATGCATTTTTTAAATTTTTGTTTTCGTCTTAAACTTTATTTTGATAGTTATGATACTAAAAATAATAATGTCTATTTAAATTTTGACATGTTTCTGTTTACGTTTTATTGAGATTTGATTATTGGATCAACGCGATCTTAGCTTCATAAAAAGAACCATGTTCTGATGTTATGTATTTTATGAATTTTCCTATTTAGTGAGTTTGGTGGATCCGTACATGAAACAAATAAAGAAAGAAATAAGCCTTGTAAATTAACAGTCTACACTAAATCAATAGTGTTAGTTTCAGATCACTTTACCAGTGTCATGCTAAATGAAGCCGTAGATATAGCTTCAACAACTCCACTGCCTAGCATATACAGAGACTGCGTGAACCTGCGAGAAAATCGTTATCTATCATGTCATGCTTTACAAAATACATTTTTTTCCTGAGACAGTCTCACCTGAGTAGCGTTACGTAAATACAGATTGCAGGCTGTTTGACCTCAGCGTGTTTACGTTGTACATAGAACGAGCGTAAGGCGTTCCACATTTGGGCTGAATATGTGAAAAACTGCTAAATATTTTCTTAAGAATACCTGATGTTCGTTGTGCTGTTTTATAGGAAACAGCAGGTATTTTTAAAAATATTTCCTCATGAGATCGCGTGTTTCCCGTTGCTAATTTATTTAAACTGCTTGTTAATTCTGTCGAAATAATCTTGCCCTGAACATATACGACATCGACGCTATTGAATAACAATTATCCAGCTTCCGTTGGGCGTAAAAAGCAAAACATGCTCTGAAATTTATGTGACTGGATCAGAGAAAATCAACGATGACGCGAAGTGTTTGTGTATTTTAACGTGTAAATAGGATAACTTACTTTCAGCATATTGGAAACGTATCATTTAAGGTACAGAATACAATGATGATACAAAATATATTAATTAAAAAACATTCCAAGTCTTCATTTTCTTCCATTTTTTAAAGCTGGAAATTTTGATGATTAACATATGTTATATTTGGGATTACACTTTCTTAGATAAAGTACAGATTCTAGTACTTTTGGGGGGTTGAGCAGGGCCGTTGTTAACATTTCTTTATAGGGAGGGGCACTGTAGCATCTGAAGCATCCGAGGATCTAGGGGGGCCCAGGAAATTTTATTAAAATTAGATGCTCTCAGATGCAATTCTGAAGGTAAAATGACTCTATTTATGTCATTTCCAATTTTATATAAACTATTTCTTTCCTGCTATGTTTGACCATTTTTTCATGTTTCTTTGTTCAAATTTGTAGCATCTGTACTTAATGTTCTGAACTAAACTTTTTAAATATGTTTAGACATATCTGTATATATGCAAAACAACTGTTTTGTTCAGTTTAAGTATCAGTACAATAGTTGTATTTTTTAAATCAGTTGACAGTCCAGAAATTGCACGTGAAATTTACATCATATACATGATATTTTCAGGTTTGTTCAATATTACTCACTCACTCAGTTTACTCATTGCAACTTAACAAGATACGTCAGCCAGAAAGATTGTTTCATCTATGATCAACCATGAAATTAACACATTTACAGTTCCAAGGGAATATAAAATGACTATACACTTTTAGCTGTATTTGAATTTCCTCCAGTTTGTCTTCCTAGAGTAGATAGTGCATGGACTTAGTATCAAAGGTGTGCAGTTAGATGCTCTGTGCTCATTGTTGCACGTGTCCACAGCTTGTGCCTAGAAGAGAGGAGATCGAAAGACCTTTCACAAGCCATGCTGCCGACTGGTATGGTCATGAACACTGTCAGATCAAGTTACCACATGATCATGGAGATGAGGGAATGGTTCATGATATAGCAAAGGTTCATTCGGTTCATAGTTCCAAAATTAAAACAAAGTCGATAGTTTATATAATACTATTTATAGTTTAATTTTTCACTAATCAATGTTTGATTGTGTATTGATTGTTTTGTATGTTATTCTCTATTTTGTCTATCCTGTCTGGAGTCTAACGTATCCTGGAGTCGTGTGGATTGAATGCACGCCTTCTTCTAATTATCTTTTGTTCGTTAATTGTCGTTAGGTATTGCACAATATGCCTTCAGTTCATAGTTCCGGGTAGTCTCTATGTCATTGCCCTGGATTCCTTATTTTATCTATTAATGGTTATTGTAATCATATGTAATTAGGTGTATCATTCTGGTACCGATCATCTCTCAGACTGGCTGCCCGCAATCTTTGTGTCATTAAATTGAGGTGTGGATTTCGGGGCTGCGGTGAGGGTATGTCACTCATTCTCAATAACGAGGTGCAAATGCTGCCGCCGCCATACTTCTCTTAAACTTAATTAGCAAATGTTATTGTCAGTATGGTTGGATAATGGTACCAACCTGCCCAACATACATCAAGCATAAACAGTATAATATTTGTTACAGCTCAGGTAATATGTCATTTTGAAATGTTTGTTTCTGTCGCCTGTAGCAAAACCTTACTTTGCAGTTAACTTAACGCAGTTATTATATCAATACTTTGATGTACAAAAAAATCTGTAAAACAAATTTGTGTGTGTGTGTGTGTGGGGGGTCTCTTTCTTCTCAACACACACACACATGCACACACGCACACGCACGGGTCTACCTACTTCCCTGTTGAGTCCCATCCGGGTGGCTGAGCGGGTTAGGCGGCTGACTTTGTGTGCTGGCGATTAGGTGCCTGACTCTGAGGGTGTGGGTTCGAGTTCCGGAGACTCAACCCCAAAAAAGTACTAGAATCTCTACTTTACTAAGAAAGTGTAATCCAAATATAAGATATGTTACATTTGACTACTTTCTACATGGCATTGTGTATTCTGATAATTGTTGTCTTACATAAATTTTTCATCGGGATCATGAATATTATTATATAATTTCTACTGGAAATGCATGGTCATATTAATAGTATGCGTTCTTATATGTGCAGTACGGAATATTCACTGATAGATTCCGGTCTGAATTGGAGACACCTATGTAACCAAACATGTACCCTGTAATTAGGAAATAACTAAATTTCAGTGTTTCAAGGGGCACTGATAAACCATTAATCAACATTTACCTTCGAGAGAAACAGCATGTTTCACGCAATATTTATAAATAATGTGAACAAAACAAACTAAAAGTCGGCGTAAAACACTGCATTGTGTGTTTATGTCAAGTATTGAACAATGCGTAAACTCTTCTTCCCTGTCACACTAAGTAAAGGTGAATTATCTCCCTTTCGGAACTCTTTATGGTCGGCGGGATATTTTTCCTTACTTCCGTTTAATGCCGAAGCTATGAAAAACAACAATTATTCCTAAATATTTGCGCAAAAATGAACAAAGGGTGGTTGGAACTGGAAAGTGACCCAGGTAATGTGTTTCTGGAAGTAGATAAGAAAATTATCGATGAAGTTTATCATGCATAAATAACTGTAAAGTAAACACTGAGCGCTTACTGCCGCTTGATGAGATGCAGAGAAACAGTGTAACTGTGTATTGTTTTAATTTAACTTGTTTCAAGAAGCTTAAATCTTATGTAGATGTTAGCTAGATTATTTAAAAAGGCCTATTATTCCAACTGTACTTCGTAGATTACGGCTGACATTCTTCTTCCAGATCATGTTTACAACCTAGTTCATATGAATAAACTCGTATTCCAGCCAAGGCCTACACCGAGCACACCTTGGTATAGTGCAAAGTCGTCTAGTTATATGCTGGACTAGTTTACAACCTTACTAGTACTGCTTCTCAGGTTCTGACTCTTTACTCGTCCTTTTGTTCTCCACCTTTACTACTGTCCTTAGCTTAACTAACTGAAGTTGTGTGTTATTGTCAGGATTTGTAGAACGATCCATCGAGTGCCCAATGAGTCAGATCATATTACTGTTTTTAAACACCTGCTCAAAGTGATGTATTATGCCCCAATTATGGTCAAGAGCAGTAGCCCCCACCAATTTTTCCGATGACAGGATGGAAATATCTTTATATCTTTGCAAATGGCTCATAAAAGTCGAAAAAGTGATAAAAGATCTGGTATAGATTTGGTCTTCAGCAACCTATGCTTGTCGTAAGTCGGGTGGACAGGCTCACTGACAGGGTTGATGCATGCCATCTATCCCAGTTGTATAGAATGATGTTCAGGATGTCAGTCAGTGGATGGCCTGGTCAAGAGTCGTTTACTGACAGACCACCATTATATACCAGTTGCTAAAAATTGCTGAGTACATCATTAATTATGAACCCAAAATAAGCAAAGTGAGTTTGGGGTTGAAAGTATGACCAACATTATACTCTAGTTTTGAGTAACATGTATATGTTGAGGTCCAATATTCGATATACAGTGGAAGCCCTCTAAACCAGCATTCGTTGGGACCGACAAAAAATGCCGGTTTAGATAACTTTTTCTTTTTCTGATCTTCCTATGCAGTAAAATACGACTGAACAACGCGTGTTGATAGTCATCATATTATTGTCTCTCACTTTGAACTGTTTGATGTTGTATCGACATTGTCTTCTGAAGCAAGCGTGCAAGCCAACCATCTGATGCCTTAAACTCGTTGACATTTAATTCTGAAGCAAACTGAACAGCTTTCTCTTCAAAATAGGGCCAGAAATGGGCATGTTTTTACTAACAGGCAGTCAAAAAAGAATCATGCATCAGTGTGTTAATTTTGTCAAATTTACTGTTTACACAACAATTAATTTGTTATACAAGTGACACGTGTCACTCACCAATTTACCTCACCTACTTAGGCCAAATCCTTATCCATACTCCTTTTATCAGGCAACATCAATGAGCTTAATGCCGATGGTAATCCACTAAGTTGTCAATACACGTTCAGCCAATCCACCAATCAACAGGAGAGCCGAGATACAGGATGCCGGTTTAGAGAGCGTTAATTACTGTACAAACAGTCAATTGGGCAGTCTTTGTTGTGCCGAAATACGGAATAGACTGACGCCGGATTAGAGGGCGTGTATATGATCATAAATTAACTAGCTTCTGCCGGGACCAAATTCTAGTGCCGATATTGAGAGCATGCCGGATTGGAGGGCTGTCGGTTTAGAGGGCTTCCACTGTACATGAAGTATTTTGGTATTCAATTTCAGTGTTTCATCATGATACAAATGCAAGTGGAGTGCTTTTTAATTGCTCATATTTAGGTTAATTGCTCTTTTATTCTATTCAATCTGATCATGCTGATAGCAGTACTGTCGTGGGCAGCAGAATTAATGTAAACACAGTGGTAAAATGCATGTGTCCCTGTTATATTTTGGGGGGGTGGGGTAGCCTAGTGGTTAAAAGCATTCGCTCGTCAAGCCGAAGACCCGGGTTCGATTCCTCACATGGGTACAATGTGTGAAGCCCATTTCTGGTGTCCCCCGCCGTGATATTGCTGGAATATTGCTACAAGCGGCGTAAACCCATACTCACTCATGTTATATTCTGGTGATACTACTAGTTCAAGTAAATCTAACTGATTCATAATAGTGAAACAATTCTGTATTTCAGGTTTATTCACCCTGTTACTGGAGGACTTTGGTGAGCAGATTTCATTATCACAGAACTGCTAAATGCACTCTTGTCCATATTTTCATATTTGAGTTATTTGAATAAACTAACATGATAATAGTTTCCTGCAACAAAATATTCTTGCTGGTAAAATTGATCTGGTCCTTTGCTCTCCATAGCTTTCTAAAATGATTTAGAATGGATTAGCAGACACTTAAATATGATGGTCATCCATTTGCAAAAGTAAAAAGTTGTTCACATTTTTAAAACGTCTGACTGACATGCAATTTTAAGGATGCAAGAATATAGCTGCTATGATTGGTTATGTTACAGTACAGTTATTGTATCACTATCAGCCAAATATTGTTTCTTGCAACATACCTACATTCTAATTTCTAACATCTAGATTGTTTCTAAACTGTTATTGTTTTCTTATCAGGGGTGAAGGGAATTCAAGTGGAGGAAATCTATGACCTGCAGAAGCCTATCGATGGGTAATGTAGACAGGCAGACACAGTCATCCTCTTTAGTGTACTGAGTTTAACATTTTGTAATATTCTTCAACATGTTCATTCCCAAGCTGGAACTAAACAGGTCACTGTGCATCAGTTCATGAAAGAACTGGGTGTGAAAAAAACATTTCACAAACAGATGTGCTGTAATCACCTGTTGTATTCTAAAATGAACTAAGTTCACAAATCAACACAGAGGTATCACTGTGGCACTACAAATTCAAAATCATATCGGGCAAGAGTAGTGATACATTCAATTTTTAAAGAAAGTGTGTTTTTATGAAATGTAAAATGGTTTCTTGAACTTTGATGATATTTCCACACACTGAAAATATATTATTTAGATGCTGAAACTGAAACGAAAAGGCCTATTACATTTGATTATGTCATTGGTTCACCGTAGACCTATGCATATCATGTCTGAAGTGGTCACAAAACGAAATAGTAGAGTAATATTTTATTTCGTTTTCAGGACTGTGTATGGATTTATCTTCCTGTTTCGCTGGATCGAGGAGCGTAGATGTCGCAGGAAGACAACTACAGAAGATGAATCCTGTGTTATGGATGATAACGCTGTCAACAGCATCTTCTTTGCCAAACAGGTGATGACCTTGTGTTGTATTATATAGGTAGTATTTTTCCTGTACCACAATTGGTAGATATTGATTTATTCACGCCAATAATAACCGATATCGACCTCTACAAGAGTCTGTAATTGTATAGTATTATTTCATCAACATGCATGCATTCTGTCCTTGTTGTGTCTGCAACTCTGAATTGGCCTCGCCATAGCTTGTTGTGGGAGGTGATAAAATGAGCATCTGGTTGGTACAGGACATGGCTGCTACAGGTGGAGCAACATGCTCCAACAGCACAGATGGTGTCTCATTCAGTGTTTGTTTGTCTGACCCAGACTTGATTAATTACAGGTTTTCTTGATGTAGATGATATGCTACTTGCTGGCTGTGGCATGAAATTATATTTGCTTCACTTCACATCCTTATAATGTTTAAACTTCTAGTTCTAACAATGATGTACATGTTCATGATTAATGAAGATCCAGGTAAGAATTGGCTTTCAACAACCCATGCTTGTTGTGAGAGGTGACTAATGGGATCGTGGGATCAGGTGGTTGTTCTTGCTGACTTGTTTGATGCATGCCATCATATCCCAGCTGACAGATAAATGTGCGGAACTATACAACCCACAAGAGGTTATGAGTATGATTGTATACTGTCTTCTGATAAGGGTTGAATTGGACGTTGTAAAGTTGTCCTTTTGAAAGAAGTATGTGTATTTCAGAATATATTACCATTCTGTCTCTTTTGTCAGAAAGTTGGTATGTTTTGTTACTGTTGCTAAAATCCTTTAGGATGTGTGGTGCATGTAGCTGTAATGACAGGGATGTGACTCTGGTCTATAATCTTTCAGATCATCCCCAACTCCTGTGCCACTCATGCCTTGCTGAGTGTACTACTCAACTCGGGGAAGGTCAAGCTGGGAGAAACCTTGGACAAGTTCAAGGAATTCACAAGCAACATGAGTCCAGAGGTTTGTACAGCAGCAAGCCATGTCTTTTTGTTACTATGGTTACAAGAGAAATTCCAGCCATGTTTGGAAGATTCTGATCATGCTGATGGTAGAATCTCCTCCTGTGGTCTATGATTATGAAATACAGTTTTTATTGCCACAACAGGTTATTAGTGATGTGTACTTCATTGTTTACAGGATAAAGGCTTCGCAATAGGAAATATGCCAGAGCTGGCTCGGGCTCACAACAGTCATGCAAGGTAACTACAGACCAGAAATATATATCCTTTGGCAGTGTTGCAATCAGTTATTGTCAGTTGGTGCTTTTGAATTATGGCAGGGAGTCTTGTCAGATGTGGATAAACTTTAGACGGGACTTTGATCCAGATTCTTGTTTCTGTATCCTGAGCTGGTCTAGACAGAGTCCTGAATGCGAGGCGAAACAGTGTTCCACTCTCACTAGAGTACTCTAATTGTGGGAACTTGATATGAATCATAAAAGTTTGTTCTCTAGACTTCTTAAGTTGAAATTAATGTATGATGTATAAAATACTGATCTTGCACCATTAGTGTCATGTATTAATGTGTTTCTCTTTATCCTTCTCGGGTTCGAATCCCCACATGGGCACAATGTGTGAAGCCCATTTCTGGTGTCCCCCGCCGTGATGTTGCTGGAATATTGCTAAAAGCGGCTTAAAACCAAACTCAGTCAGTCAGTCAGTCTTTATGCTTCTTCTAATTCCCATAGCCTGCAGTGGCAAAAGCAATGGTTTTCATGCAGAGGACCAGATGCAATGTGTACACTGGTGTCCCACTGTTGTCATATAGGTGAAATAGCAATACTTACTAATCTCCCCTGTCAAGCGTGTTCTGTTAAGCATGTGTAGCCAGTGTTGACTGTGTCTGTAGGTCAGGTAGAATCATGACATTGCTTGACCTTCAACTGTTCTTCTGTCAGACCTGAGCCGAGACATCTCCCTGAGAAGCAGCCTGGGATCTCCACAACAAAGACCATGGAGGCTTTCCACTTTGTCAGCTATGTCCCCATCAATGGTCGATTGTTTGAACTTGACGGCCTCAAGCCATATCCCATTGATCATGGTTGGTAGTTCTAACTTTTATAAAAAATCTGTTGTCTGTGTGATTCAAGATTTCCTGTGATCAAATGTACACCCAAACACAGGAAAACAATATTAGCCGCCATCACAGTTATGAATATCAAATTATTTGGTTTTCTATGCTTGAAAGAAAAGGAAAGTGATGTACATGTATTTGTTCTTTGGGTGCAGGGTGTGTCATGTAGTCATGAAGGTAAAGCTCCAGTGTCTGTGTTGTGTATAGGGCCGTGTGAGTCGAACCAGTACTGGACAGAGAAGTTCCGCTCGGTCATCATCGACAGACTGGGCATGGCAACCGGCGGGTGAGTTGTTTGTATAATAGGTTCTTCTCAATTGTTTTGTACATGATGAATTGATTGAGCACAAATGGAGGTTATTAAAGTACTATCGGAAATAGAAGAAAAATGATTTTGGCTGTTACTCTGTATCCCTAAAATTTACACAATTGCAAATAGCATATGTCGAAATAACCCAAATGGGCCTAACTGGGTGTTCAGGGGATGCGTAATAGGATATCCAGAAAAGCATGTTTACTCGTAAACTCGGGCAAAACTTAGAAAAAATATGAATAGCTGCTTAAAACAATAGATCAGACTATAGATGACAGTTAGGTCTCTCGGCTAGGTGTGATGACGGACCGTCGACACACCGAGCATGGAATGCACGTGCTGCCTACAGGCACAAGGGGTCATCTCAAAGATATTCTATGCATTTTCTTGTGTGTTGAATATGTCTCAAATATTGATTAACATCTAACGTGTCTTTTTTTCATAAAGTTTATGTTGAGATATGTAAAACAGTATGATACCCACAGAAAGGCTTAAATCAGCCATCTTATTAAATGTCTCAAAATATATAGGTAGCATGGCAACCCTAAGATCAACAGGACTGGATATTATTTGTAAATTGTTACTTCCCCAGTTTAATTTCCCTAAAGGATTATCTTATCTTAGCTGATATCTCTATATCCCAGCCCGACCCCAACCATCGTCTGCGACATCCGACCTGGTTTTGCTTTTGAGACGACCCCCCATGTCTGTTTGTTTTTATAGTGGTAGTGAGACTCCATGGTAGCTACATCCTTAAGTGTTTCACAAATAAAAATATTATTTTGTACGTCAGTTATCATTTCTAATGAAGCTAATTCTAATTTCTAAATAGGCATTTAAGAAGTGTCCTTTGTAATACAATATCATCGCACACTAATTAGCATAAAGCCAAGGTCTGTTCCAAATAAGTCGTTTCCTATCTCCCTACCACCGAGGCTGTAGTTAGGCCGAACTTAGTTTAACAGATATTTCACACTTTCACATATTAACTTCATAAATTGTGGATCTAAATGTGAAAAAAACATTTTTTTTCTATTTCCGACAGTACTTTAATCATATATTTTTTCCAGCTTTATTTAAACAAGGGCAAACAACTTATGTTCAAATTCAATTCAATGAAAGTGTTAAGAATTTGTATGCCTAAATAACAGTGTTATCTCGGGAAGTGCCAGGTGATACAGAACCATGTTGTGTTGACAGGGAGCCATACCACGACATCCGCTTCAACCTGATGGCTGTAGTGCCATGTAAACGTCAGCTGTACGAACACAAGCTGCAAACTCTGAAGACAAACAGACAGATTGTGTTGGAAGCCCTGCAGCAGGTGAGACAACGTGGGGAAGGGGGAACGGATTGGTGGAGGACTCACTGGTGAAACTAGGTAGGGGAAGGGGAAAACTAGTCAGTAGAGGATGAACAGGTGAAGGATGGGGGACTGATGGGTGGAGGGCAGACAGGTGAGACTAGGTAGGGGAAGGGGAAACTAGTCAGTAGACGACTTACAGGTGAGGGATGGGGGACTGATGGGTGGAGGGCAGACAGGTGAGACTAGGTAGGGGAAGGGGAAACTAGTCGGTAGACGACTTACAGGTGAGGGATGGGGGACTGATGGGTGGAGGGCAGACAGGTGAGACTAGGTAGGGGAAGGGGAAACTAGTCGGTAGACGACTTACAGGTGAGGGATGGGGTAAACTCATGGGGAAGACGACTTACAAGTGAGAATAGGTTGTGGTTGGATAAACTAATGGGTAGAGGACTCACAGGGCTGGGACAGGGGAGGTAACTGGAGGGTAGAAGATTCCTAGGTGAAGACCAGGTTGTGTAGCAATCAGGGATGAGCTGGGAGAGGGATAGACCATCACAGTGAGGAGGGATTTCAAGTGTTTCAACCAGCTGATTGTCGCAACTTTGCCAGTGAATGACCAAATATTCTGTGGACTGACCATGTAGTTTGTTTCTGTTCCAAAGCTGCTGGACACCAAGGTAGGTTGTTGGATGTTGTCAGCTTCTTCTGCCCTGTCGGCCGTGACACCAAGACAACTTACCCTGCCTAGTTGTAGAGTTCTTTTGTTTTTCTCTGTTCGTAAACAGACTATTTTGTGTTATGTTTAGCAAACCAACTGTTTAACTGATCAGTGTCATTGCAATCAGGTTGTTTACTCTAATTTGATACTTCTCTCCGTCAATACCTGACAAACTCATAGTGGTTTGGGGCCCGATCCACAAAGAGATCTTTGCACTAAAGCAGAGGCTTATGATATTGGTACCGCCTCCGTGGTGTAGTGGTTAGAGCGTCCGCCCGGAGAGCGGAAGGTCGCGGGTTCGATCCCCGACTGCGTCATACCAAAAGACGTTAAAATATGGTACTTGTTGGTCCCTGCCTGGCGCTCTGCATTAATGGGTACAACAAGGACTGGTTGGCTCGGAGTCAGTATAATGTGTCTGAGTGGGGTATTCATGGTTCACTGCGGCTTGGTATCTCAGTGGGCTAGCTCTATAAAACCAGCTTCAGTCTGGGCTAGTACAAGCAGCCGCACCTACACATACACACGCATGCACGTCATCATATGAGCGAAATATTCTCCAGCGCAGTGTTAAACCCAATTTCACCTCACCTATGATAGTGGTAATGCTAAGATGGCTTTGTGGATCAAGGACAGGTCAGGCAACTCTGAGAAATCAAAATGTATTGTAAGTGGGTTTTTGAGAGCAGGCACTTTCTACTTGGTAAATATGCAATTTAAAATGTTCACAAACTTGTTACATGTTTCTAGATATTGTTACTTGGTTTCTGTAGATTTCAAGACATAGTTCCATGGTAACATAGATTGTATTGGACCAAAGAGGGGTATCAAATCTGAGTAAACAACCTTATGATGAGATTGTATAACTGATATGCTTGATACCTCGTAGATTAGACTATCCCTCCTGTCATGTGAATCCACAGCATTGAGGATTATGTGTTGTGATACATCAGTCTGTGTAGTGTTCTGTGCCTTGTGGGAATAGACTGCCACGGGTAACTACCCGTAGTTATGTTACATGAAGTTTGCTCTGCATTGTCTCCTTCAATGGTCTTGTGTACACCAACAGAGACCATATGCTGAGTATACGTTCTCTGACACTGACCTGACAAATTGACCCACTGGCTGGGTACAGCCAGAGGGAAACTAGCAACTGAGCAGACAATGGAATACTCACATTACATCACACAAGAGGTTTTATTTATAACTCGCCCATGGAAGATACTGCATAAGATCTTGCTTGACTCGCGGAAAGCTGAAAGTCATCACAATGTAGGCAATTTCTATCAATTTATGTTTGAGAGTAATAAACAGAATACTAAACTCGCTTCCGAGAAATACCATTTTTATTAAACTCGTTAAAGAATTGGTATCAAACTCGCTTTTGCTCATTTTGAAAAATGTCCGTTTGGTATCCTCTATATATTATGCAGCATGTGCCAGTCTTCTGCCCAGCTGCTGAACACTTTGCTGCTGACTCACAAAATGGTGTGAATCTCATTACAATACATTCATTTATTAAGTAGAGCGGTGGGGTAGCCTAGTGGTTAAAGCGTTGGCTGGAATCGTCACACCGAAGACCTGGGTTTGAATCCCCACATGGGTACAATGTGTGAAGCCCATTTCTGGTGTCTCCCCTACCGTGATGTTGCTGGAATATTGCTGAAAGCGGCGTAAAACCAAACTCAGTCAGTCAGTCATTTTATTAAGTAGGTGTTATGTGTTCTCCTTGAGTTACTTACGCCCCTCACTTTATCAGTTAAGAATGTGGGTAGAATGTGAGAAGCCCATCTCTAGTGCCCCTCGTTGTGGCATTGCTGGACTACTGCTAAAAGAGGCGTAAAACTATACTCACTCACTTTATCAGTTAAGAATGTGGGTAGAATGTGAGAAGCCCATCTCTAGTGCCCCTCGTTGTGGCATTGCTGGACTACTGCTCAAAGTTAAGAATGTGGGTAGAATGTAAACTATACTCACTCACTCACTTTATCAGTTAAGAATGTGGGTAGAATGTGAGAAGCCCATCTCTAGTGCCCCTCGTTGTGGCATTGCTGGACTACTGCTAAAAGAGGCGTAAAACTATACTCACTCACTTTATCAGTTAAGAATGTAGGTAGAATGTGAGAAGCCCATCTCTAGTGCCCCTCGTTGTGGCATTGCTGGACTACTGCTAAAAGAGGCGTAAAACTATACTCACTCACGTCATCGGTTGACACTCATCCCCCACTACTCCACAAAGAGGGCCTATGCATGTATGGGTGGTTTTGAGAAACTGGTGTATGTAAGACGATGAAGAACTGGAGATGTTTATACTACATCGGGTTGTTGTTTGGAAACAGACTGATCTATGCGATGTGTAACATAACAAAACAGTCAAATAGTAAATGTTCATATATTTATGTTTCCCCATCAAATGTATAGAGATTATGAAACAAACATGTCATACTGATTTTATCATGTTTATGAAACAAGTGTCCAAAATCATCAACTTCCCATGTGAGAGCTAGGTTAAAACATGAATTCTTGCACAAATTTAATAAATTCTGTATGATACACATGGGAGTGCAATAATTACAAAGAGATCTTAGTGCAATGGCTATCCTAGCCTATGTTAAAGTATGGGAGTTTTGATAAACATTAGTGCTAAGATCACTTCTTGAAACGGGGCCCAGGTTGTGAAACATGTCACATCTGTGTTGCTGATTGTTGGTCACAGTTGGACCCATCCTAATGTGGTTGCATAGCAACACAAGCAAAATAACTGTCATGATAGGTGTGTATCATTGTTGCCATGGTTACATCAGGTTATAACTTTCAACACATACCTTTTCTGGTCTGTTCATTAACAATGTATGAGCACAGATTGTTTTCGTGTTCCTGTTCTTGACAGTTTTGTGTTGCACCAGTTTTGTTACACTTTTTCACATTTACTCTCAGATTTTGTTTTGAATAGATGAACATTCGTACTGAGCCAGCACTAACACAGTAACCTCCCCTGCTCATGTACACAGACAGTGTTATACATGTCATGCTGGGTTATCTGCACTTGAGTATTCTATTACACTCTGATAGATTAACCTTGAACTGCATGTGTACATTTAACGGTCCTTGTGTTAGCATGATTGTGTGTGCCATGCATATTGTTTATTTCTCACACAAAATCTTATATCTTACTGAGATTTTGATTCACTGTGTTTACAGGACAAGTCACAAGGCATAATCGTAACGTGAAAACTGCATCATCCCTCACAGGTTGATTTTGTGATCTTTCCTGAAGGCAGATCAGTGTATGTCTTGCCGTATTGGTCTTGAGTGGAAGACAAGCTAGAATAAGGGTCCTTTTTCACCCACCAGGGTGCCATTGTACAAAGTGATCTTAGTGCTAAGGTGATGCCATGCCATAACATAGACTTATGACTGGTGTAGGACTAAGGCTGCTTTGTACATTGGCACCCTGTAAAGCTACAGAAAGTGTTAAAACATTAACATGAACATATGAAGATGTTCAAACTGTTAACAACAAGCCTTGTTTTTTATACATGGCAGTTTTGGACCTCTGTCATGATTAAGTTCATGACACATTAGCATAAGTATAGCTAAAGTAAATGAAAGTGTTGTTTTTTTAGCTCTGAGTAAATCCATGGATCTGAGATGAGTGTTTCCCATGTGTTTAGACAGCCTTGAAACATTGGAATGTAAAACTCCAAGAAATCTGAAACTTAGTTGTAGTGCCTTTACTCTTCAACGAGGCAGATCAAGGATGTGAGCCGTCTTCCTTGTCCTCTGCAGAAGCAAAAGAAATATGTTTCCCTTGATAAATGATGTTTATATTTTCAAGCAGATATCGTTCTGACCAAATTAATCTCAGATCCAACATAAGAACATTTAGGAAGGATAACAATAACTGGATGAACAACTCTTTATTACAGTTCTAACACCATTGTCAAGCAAGTGATGGTGATCTTGATTACAATCTTAGAACCTACACATCGTTCTCACTGGAATGAGCATCCGCCCGGAGTGCAGAAGGTCGATGGGGTTCGATCCCGATCACGCCATACCAAACATTAAAATATGGTACTTGTTGGTCCCTGTCTGGCTTCGGATTAATGGGTACAACAAGGACTGGTCGGCTCGGAGTCAGTATAATGTGTCTGAGTGGGGTATTCATGCTTCACTGCGGCATGGTATCTCAGTGGGCTAGCACTATAAAACCAGCTTAAGTCTGGGCTAGTACAAGCAGCCACACATACACATACACGCACATGCACATGCACGTCATCATATGAGCGAAATATTCTCAAGCACGACGTTAAACCCAATTTCACCTCACTCACCTCACTGGAATGAAGAAGTTGTTCATTCATCTATTGTTATCCTTCCTTACTGCTCCAACTTCTAAATGCCTCAAAGAAGTTACAACAACATTTGTTGAAGTTTTCATTTAGCTGTGTATACAACCGGATATTCAGCTGGTCTGCCCTCAGCGCCATGTCTCTCCTCAGTGCATGTCTGTCAGGGCTGTTGACAACAGTACTTATGGTTTATAGCTGCATACCTTGAATGTATACGAATGCAAAGGTAGTCTTGGCTCACGCATGCTCCTTTTTTTCACTAGGTAAATTAATTCATTATCTTGAAGACAAAAGATATTAATGCAAGACAAATCTTATGGATAACAACTTCTTGATTTATATCTCACAACGTTTCTTGGCTGGTTCTTGCCCCTTCGTCAGGTGGATAATGATCATAGTGAACAATACAGTATCTATATATTGATGTACAGGAAGCCAGATATGTAAATTAAGAACAAGAGTATGATTTCTTGGTGATGCACCAAATGCTAGGGAGGCTTATAGTTTGGCATGAAATGCATGTGGACCCGTTTTTTTGTAAATATCTCTTCATCCAATGACCCAATCGATCTCAAACTGTGCAAGTGGATGTTTTGTCAGACAACCTAATTACATTGTAAATCACCGATTTTATGCATTTGTATTAAAGAATCTGTCTATGTAACTGTCAACAAAATAAACAGCAGACCGCAGACTGCTTGCAGAGGGAGGAGCCAATGACCTGTAACAGCGGCAGTGTTGGGTCATAAAGGTCAACGTCTCGTCAATGTAGGTCAGCTATGCACGTGACAGGTATGAAGAGGTGTTCATTTCTAGCAAATAGCCGCTAATGACATCTCTGATGACCCTGATGTCAAAAGAATCTAACTGTGGATGCCTACCTTCTTGTACAAGGTTTTGTTTATTGGTTGTTGGTTATTTTTCACAATTTTTAGCACGATGTTCTTTTCATGCCAAGAGCAAAAGTTGTAACGTTTCATGTCATCTGACACCTCATAAATCGGGTTTGCTCACGCTTTGCTCTCTTTTAAAAAAAAAAATTCAACACATTTCTAATTAAACGCTTAGCATCATCTGAATAAGCTTTCATGATGACAGCTAGAAGTATCAAACCGCCTATCACTGTGCAATGCACAGGTAACTATCATGAACTGCACGTGCATTTACCTTTATGACCCACCACTGCCGCTGTTACAGGTCATTGGCTCACTCCCTCTGCAAGCAGTCTGCGGTCTGCTGTTTATTTTGTTGACAGTTACATAGACAGATTCTTTAATACAAATGCATAAAATTGGTGATTTACAATGTGATTTCCGGTAGGTTGTCTGACAAAACATCCACTTGCACAGTTTGAGATCGATTGGGTCATTGGATGAAGAGATATTTACAAAACCCGGTTCCACATGCATTTCATGCCAAATGCTAGGGAGGAAAACCTCTTGATCCCTGTTGATCTCAGGCACTAATCTTCTTATGTTGATTGGTTCAAGAAGTTTTCTTTTGTGCCATATTGCTGATGTTGGAAGCCAGGATTTCAGTGTGTTGCCAGTTGATAGAGTGATTTGAATTTTTTATAATGTGTTCTGAGAGGGCAGATCTGAGATAAGATTTTTCAACTAAAGTTTTATGTTCTTGTAGTCTTATATTGAAGGGCTGGCAAGTTTCTCCAATATAACTGCTTCCACAATCACAACAATTTTTGTAGATGCATCCTCTGGGATTGGGTTTGGTCTGGTTGCTGCAACCTCTTCCATTTGCTCTCAAGATGGATTTCAAAGTTTTATCAGAATAAAACGTCACATCAACACCGGCAGTTTTTCTAAGAAGTCGGCTGATGTGATGGCTAATCTGGCCTTGGTAGGGAATGTTGATCCGGATGGGAGCTGGTTCGGGTTTAGGTGGACGGTCATTTTGTTGATGGAGGATGGTGGCTACGGTCTGCTCTACAAGTTGTTTGGGGTATCCGTTGAGGGTGATGAAGGTTGTTTTGAGGTGGTCGAATCTCATCTTGGAGTTGGGCTGGGTCGCAGATAGCCTTGGTGCGTCTGGTTAGGGTTGAAACTATGGGTCGTTCTATTTGTGGATGGTGGAACTATTTCCACTATTTGTGCCAGGTTTGGAACTTAGAACTATTTCCACTGTTTGTGCCAGGTTTAGGAACTTAGAACTATTTCCACTGTTTGTACCAGGTTTAGGAACTTAGAACTATTTCCACTATTTGTGCCAGGTTTAGGAACTTAGAACTATTTCCACTGTTTGTAGCCAGGTTTAGGAACTTAGAACTATTTCCCGGGTTTAGGAACTTAGAACTATTTCCACTGTTTGTACCAGGTTTTAGGAACTTTGAACTATTTGTACCAGGTTTTCCACTATTTTGTACCAGGTCTAGGAACTCAGAACTATTTCCACTGTTTGTGTTTAGGAACTTAGAACTATTTCCACTGTTTGTGCCAGGTCTAGGAACTTAGAACTATTTCCACTGTTTGTACAAGGTTTAGGAACTTAGAACTATTTCCACTGTTTGTGCAAGGTTTAGGAACTTTGAACTATTTCCACTGTTTGTGCCAGGTATAGGAACTTATTTGTGCCACTATTTTAGGGAACTCAGAACTATTTCCACTATTTGTGCCAGGTTTAGGAACTTAGAACTATTTCTTGTGGAAGTTACTGCAGAGTTTGCCGCTTAAAAAAAAAATTCTCCTGAATACAGGAAACTGGCCACATGTGAGTCAGGTTCAGTGAGTTTCATTTTTCAGCTGTTACCAGTGTCAGTGGTTTCACAGCATAGCAGAACAGGTACACCAATCTTGTAAGAGCTGGCTGAAATGAACATCATGTAGTCACAATGTATGACCTAAGTGCATGTCATTGTGAGGGAACTCACTGAATTGTTGTAAGATGATAACTTGCCAAACAGTGTATACTTAATGAAGTTAAAGATCAACCGATTCTTACCTACCGGTATAGTAATATGATAACTTGCCAAACAGTGTATACTTAATGAAGTTAAAGATCAACCGATCCTTACCTACCTGTATAGTAATATGATAACTTGCCAAACAGTGTATACTTAATGAAGTTAAAGATCAACCGATCCTTACCTACCGGTATAGTAATATAATAACTTGCCAAACAGTGTATACTTAATGAATTTTAAGGTCAATCAATTCTTACCTAAAGTAATATGATAGAATCAATGTTCTTTATGTTCATATGTGTAGTGTACATGGACAGCTCTGGGCTGGAGAGTAGTGACACACTTTGTAATTAAAACAAACTGAAAGATTATGCAAATAATAGCACAAATAAGCTGACCAGCCAAACATTCACCTGTTTCTTCTTAACAGACTCAATGTGACATGCCCTGCAGGCTTTGGAAACCACTGAGTGAGTATTTGTTGAATTGCTGTCAGGGCTGCATTCCACAAAACGATCATAGAACTATGCAGCAGTCAAAGCACTGTGATCACTTTGTGGGCCCTGAACTGCTGTGGTATCTGATCATGTTTCCACCACCGGTGCTGTTGTGTGTTGTAGATGGTGAAGGTGACCACACCAGGGCTGACAGCGGTGGAGAGGGGAAGTAGTTACAATCACATGGACACTGTCGAAGCCAAAGATTCCAAAGCTACTGTTGAAAATGCAAGAGATAAGTTATTTGAATCAACAGACTCTGAAATGCCCGAGTGTTCCAAGCAAGCAGTCTCCTTAACAAATCACAAGGAGTCAAATGACATTACCAGCGTGGACCTGAAGGACGAACATGAGGAGAAACATTCTGAAAGTGCTGACTCAGCAGTGAGGGATAAGAACGTCAAGATTCAGATTTCCATGAAGGAGGGGAAGGATGGGAGCATAACGATCCCACGAACCGTGTCGCTAACGGATGTCACCAAGCCACTGACTATAGAGACAAAGTTTGGCGGTTCACCGGGTCCGAGTAGTGAGAGTACAGACACAGCGTCGGAGGTGGGGAGCGTGTTCTCCTCCCCCGGCAGTTTCACCATCCCTTCTTGTCAGAGTAGTCCACAGTTCCTCAACGACGGTGAGTGTGGCAGGTGTCTCGGGCAGACTTTAACTTTTCCTGCCTTGCATCATGGTATATTAACATGGTTGTTTTGTTAAAATATACTTTTGTACAATTAGAAATGTGGTATGAATACACAGTGTCAAATCTATGAAGAGCATTTAGAAGTGGAATACATAAGAAAAGCAAGATTTATGGATGTCAACCTCTTTTTTGTGAATAACACGGCGGTTTTGTGTGTGTATGCTTACTCCTCCATCACCTGATGAAGAAGCAAGCTTACACACCTGATGAAGGAGCCATCACACCTGATGAAGAAGCAAGCATACACACCTGATGAAGGAGCAAGCATATACACCTGATGAAGAAGCAAGCATACACACCTGATGAAGAAGCAAGCATACACACCTGATGAAGGAGCAAGCATACACACCTGATGAAGAAGCAAGCATACACACCTGATGAAGGAGCAAGCATACACACCTGATGAAGGAGCAAGCATACACACCTGATGAAGGAGCAAGCATACACACCTGATGAAGGAGCAAGCATACACACCTGATGAAGGAGCAAGCATACACACCTGATGAAGGAGCAAGCATACACACCTGATGAAGGAGCAAGCTTACACACCTGATGAAGGAGCAAGTTTACACACCAAGCACCTGATAGCACACCTGATGAAGGAGCAAGCATACACACCTGATGAAGGAGCAAGCTTAGCATACACACCTGATGAAGGAGCAAGCATACACACCTGATGAAGGAGCAAGCTGATGAAGGAGCAAGTTTATACACACCTACACACCTGATGAAGGAGCAAGCACCTGATAGCAGCTTACACACCTGATGAAGGAGCAAGCATACACACCTGAAGGAGCAATGATGAAGGAGCAAGCATACACACCTGATGAAGGAGCAAGCATACACACCTGATGAAGGAGCAAGCATACACACCTGATGAAGGAGCAAGCTTACCACCTGATGGAGCAAGCATACACACCTGATGAAGGAGCAAGCATACACACCTGATGAAGGAGCAAGCATATGGACACCTGATGAAGGAGCAAGCATACACACCTGATGAAGGAGCAAGCATACACACAGCACATACACACCTGATGAAGGAGCAAGCATATACACCTGATGAAGCAAGCATACACACCTGATGAAGGAGAGCATACACAAGCATAGCAGCTTACACACCTGATGAAGGAGCAAGCATACACACCTGATGAAGGAGCAAGCATACACACCTGATGAACCTGATGAAGGAGCAAGCATACACACCTGATGAAGGAGCAAGCATTTATACACCTGATGAAGGATACACACCTGATGAAGGAGCAACCTACACACCTGATGAAAGCAAGCAAGCATACACACCTGATGAAGGAGCAAGCATACACACCTGATGAAGGAGCAAGCATAGCACACCTGATGAAGGAGCAAGCATATACACCTGATGAACCTGATGAAGAAGCAAGCATACACACCTGATGAAGGGAGCAGCATACACACCTGATGAAGGAGCAAGCTTACACACCTGATGGAGCAAGCATACACAGCAATAGCATACACACCTGATGAAGGAGCTGATGAAAGCATACACACCTGATGAAGGTAAGCAAGCATACACACCTGATGAAGGAGCAAGCATACACACCTGATGAAGGAGCAAGCATACACACCTGATGAAGGAGCAAGCATACACACCTGATGAAGAAGCAAGCATACACACCTGATGAAGGAGCAAGCATACACACCTGATGAAGGAGCAAGCATACACACCTGATGAAGGAGCAAGCATACACACCTGATGAAGGGACCTGCAGGAGTTATACACACCACACCTGATGAAGGAGCAAGCTTACACACCTGATGACATACACACCTGATGAAGGAGCAAGCATACACACCTGATGAAGGCAAGCTTTACACACCTGATGAAGGAGCAAGCATACACACCTGATGAAGGAGCAAGCATACACTACGAAACGTCGTGTTATTCACAATAAAGAAGTTGACATCCATAAATCTTGCTTTTCTTAGTACACAGTGTCCTTTAGAAACTGGCCATGTGTAACAAATGTTATATCAGCTGTATGGTAGTCGCACATCTGTGACAGTACCTGCTGATGACCTGGAGTTGTTAGTTATATTATATCATATTTAATCATATGGGATTAACTGACCAAGTTCTCTAACCATGGTCACTCTATAAAAGCATTCATCATGTTGTTACAATTCTTAATTTTAAAGATGATTTTCCTCAATGATCTATCTGAGCATCGCACAGCATGATCTGTTTTGACATTGGACTCTGGACAAACCTATGTGTCAACTCACAGGAAAAATAGTCTCCAACATTTGTCATGTCCTTCATGTGTAACCTTCACAGGATTGATTCACTAGTGGAAACTTTACGTTCTTACCATAAATAATAGCTGTGATTGGACTAGTACATGATGAGTTGTCCAGAACTGTATATAGTACATCTGTGTTATTCTCTAGGTGAAATGAAGCTAGAAGGAGACGAGACTCTTGGGTCAAGGTCAGATGGGTCGGAGATCAAGTCCAAGTCAAAACATCGTTTCAGCAGCTCACAAGGGTTTTCTCCCAAGGTAGTAGAGTGTCACATGGACATGGTCATTTTGTATTATTGATTTCATTTCACTTTTCTTTGCCATTATCTACAGTTTCATTCATGGATAGTGCTGTTACACAGCATGTCTTCATGTAGACCAGGAGGGCAGGGATGGCCCAGGCTAGCTATTCTATGTAGCTATTCTATCCTCGTAGCCATATGAACTTCTTAAACCCATTCTTAACACATTGGCTATGGTCAAAGCTAAGAATTCTTAGGGCTACAAATGTTTCAAGAATAAGGGCCCTGTTGTGTAAGGTCACCAGAGACCATATAATTATATCTATTATATGGTCTCTAGTGTCACATTCTCTGCCCCTTGGGCATGACACTAAACCTATGGTCATGGATACGAATCGTCATTCTCTCTGATTAAGTTTTTAGGTCTATCAGCATTATATCTGTGCTCATGGGCCTTGCTCGGAGGCTTGCTTCGCAGCAGGCTCTCTTGTCACATTAAGGTCTCACTCACTCACTGACTATCTCACTATCTCACTCACTCACTCACACACTCACTCATGTTGACAGGATCTGCTGGACCTTCTAAAGAATGTGGAGAATGAGATCGAGACATGTGAGGCCAACCTCAAGGATGAGAATGAGAAACGGAAGAAGTACAAGGTAAGTTGTATCTCAAGTGTCCCTGGCCTTGTATCAGTTCCTGTATGTCAGTTATCACCAGTAAATTCTCTATAAAATATCGACACCTGCAATTTTCAGATTAATTTCATGCTTCCATTATCCTGATGTACATTATGAGCTAAATATTGGAGTCATCACTGATTAATCGTCAAGTCATAACTAATCCAGTCCTATTCAAGACCTACCTGACATACATTGACATATCTGATCTTAAAGGTGGTATTATATACTTAGCTGGATATCCAACTCACTCAGTCCAATTGATTCTATCTGCCATGAAACTGTCTTTCCCCATCCAGATTGATGACTGCCGCCGCACCCATAACTATGATCAGTTTCTGATGACGTTCCTGTCGATGCTGGCAGAACAGGGTCATCTAGCCAATCTGGTCGAACAGAATGTTAATGTCAAGAAGCGTCAGGGATCCAACATCGGGCGCCTACAACCCAAGCCCCTTTCCCGTAATGATAAGCGGAGACGAGCTCGCACAAGACGCAGGAGATGAACGATGTGCCTCGTCCTTCTGCAGCATTATCTGCCTGAATACTGGGCAAAACAGGACAGTGAGAGAGGAAATATTTGGTGCTGAAAGAGAGCTTTACTACATCCTGATATCCAGTGATAAAATGATGATGTTGTGCAATGCCATTATTCATCACATTCTCTGGGGGTGGGGGGTGTCACTCAGTGCTTCATTATCCCTCAACCAGATTCATCCTAAGAGATTCATCAACCACCGGTTTTCCTGTCCTAGATTCAATTACATACCATAAGGCTTGAATATTACCGAGTGTGGCAAGAAACACGATCACTCTTACATGAGGGTGGTAAGGATGCCCAGTTTTCATTGATTCATCAGTGAAGCTCAAGGCTCTGGTTCAAATAGCAGGTACAGTTCAGTGCTTAATGCATGTAGCTTGTCCTTCCTGTTGTTCTACAGTGTTGCTAAGGGAGGTAATCAACTATTGTGTCTCTGTCTTCCTCATGCCTTTAGTTTTAATACTTCAGCTAAAACTGTAAATTGATAGAGCTGTGTCATATTGGACAGATTTTGAATTATGATGTATTAATCTGTTGCAAAATATCTTATACATTACACTGGTTTTTCACTACAGTGTATGTTTAGGATCATGTCATCACATTTTTGTGTTTGACTACTGTTAAATATGCAGAGAAACTTCCTGCTTCAGGGTGATCAGTACAATGTGTGAAGCCCATCTGTGGTGTCCCCCGCCGTGATATTGCTGAAATATTGCTAGAAGCGGCATAAAGCTACACTCACTCACTCATTCAGGGCGATCACTGACGGAAACAGAGCCACCCCGGAGGATAAAATATGATGTTGATACTTGACATCACACCGACATTGTCTTGTTATACACACTTTGTCTCTACTAGCTACAAGAGGTGTTTCTGCTAATAGACTAAGCCGAACAATCTATTGATTCAAAGGTTTATTACAAAATTAGTTTCTGGAGTTTAGTATGTATTAAAATCTTGCCACATGACTACCTCCACTTGCCACTTGTTAACATCGTTAGTGAAGTGGAGGAATCATCCACCCTCACATCAGAATTCGGACATTATATAGCCAATACGCTGGCTCTCAAAGTAAGACCGAAGTGTGTTCATATTAGTCTGAGCAGTATTACTTGTACCCTTGTCTTAAGGACCTGTACCCTTGTGCCTTGACTGGGCAAGAAATTGTAGCTGAAATCTCAAATTATGCGCTGAGGGATTATTGGGGCTAAAATATTATTTCTATAGGTCATTTGTTCGATGCCAATATCCATACTAAAGGTGCGAACCCCCTCCCATGAATTCTGAATAACATCTAATGTATACCTTGAGTCTTGCTGAACACTAAATACTGCTTAAAACACATAAAAAAACGTAAAATATGTAGGAAGAGTTCTTTGTGTCTACAGTTATTGTATTTACATAAGGAATCTGCATGCCAAAAACAATTGCATCCTGAGTAGCACATTGCTGAGACCCAAATAGAACCCCCAAATTCCGTGTTCCAAAAGGGGGTCGGCAACAGCATTACTGTTCCTGGCATAGAATCACAGACTTGTTGTCTCAGATTGGATAACATGAATACCAGGAACCCAATCTCTGCTTTGACATTTGAAGTGCATGTTGTATGTATCTGTACATTGTCCAGTGAAGGTTCGTGTTGTGGATTATGCAAGTCAGTAATGGGTGACATTGATAGACAGATTCATTTGTTACATGTGTTGTCATCATCTCCACATCACAATCGTCACATCTCTGCTTATACAGAAAAATAAACATATATCAAAATATATATCAATTTGGACGTTTTTTTGTTTGAAGAAGGTGCATTTGACATTTTCATTTAGTTTGTGTATTTCTGCATTACTCAAACAACAGTGATAAAGTCATGATCTGTTAGCTGAAAGCCAAATTGCCAAGGATAGGACAATAAGTATCATTCCCAATAAGAATTTATTCCCATTCTGTATCAGGCTCCGTTTCGTTCAGCACTGCGATGTTCATTGATATACTTGGACTGCATAGTTACCTTGATCAGTGATGACAGCCATGTATTGTCATAAATATTGAATCCAATAAAAAAACTGCTCATTTAATGCAGATGCCTAGAACTTAGCACATTTACTTGTAGAAATATATTTTAAACATTTGATCAGTATGTGGTTTAAACCTGTTAAAATGCGAGGTTGTAAGGTATGGAGTTTATCCATCATATTCCCACTATCCCTCTTCCTTCTCAGTTGTCACTGGATGGCTAAAATAATGCCACCGAGATCATAAATTATAACTCATTCAGCCTCTCCAGCTGTAAAATTAGGATTCTATATTTTAAAAACAATACTCTTACATTGACAGTGGTCTTAGTACTGTGTGATACACAGCTTGTCATACTACTGACAATCCACCTCAGGTTATAAGAACACAACATGGCAGAGAATTTTGCAGAACAGGTGAGTTTTGAATAATCTTACACATTCTAGAACATCTGTTTTCTCCCTACCAAGTTGACCTTAAAGGGTGGTCAGTGGTGGAAGGGAGGTAACTCTTGGACTGGCAATTCAACCTCAACACAAGCTGTTTCTTGAGAGGCATTGCATTTTACTAAGCTGTTTCTTCATCACATTATAAGAATGGAGGCTTCTTGTATTTAATCACACACAAAATATATATATTGCAATTTGATTTTTAAGAAAAATATGTTTCTCAGTGAAAAGAGACTGTATACCAAGCAAGCTTTTCCACAAACTGATCGTAGCATTACAGCTGTCATAAGTCTGTGTTAAAGTATGTAATGTATGTTCTTAATAACACTGATCGTGTTTTAGGCCCTACCTAAAATTAAACAATAATAGAGTGATATATTTCTTTTCACGTTGTTTACACAAACATTAATATGTTATTTGTTTGTTGTTTAATGCCACACTCAGCAATATTCCAGCTATATGTCAGTGGTCTGTAAATATTTGAATCTGAACCAGACAATCCAGTGATCAACAACATGAGCACAATTGAGATATGATGACATGTGTCAACCAAGTCAGAGAGCCAGACCACCCAATCCCATTAGTCAGCCTCTTTCAACAAGCATTGGTTGCTGAAGACCAGTTCTTAACCGGATCTTCACAGGTCACATTTATTAAATATATAATACTAAAATTGTAGTTCATAACTAGAAAGACGCAAAAACTAAATGCATAGAAAAAGATTTTATTGCAAGTGTAAATGATTGACAGTAACAAAACTTGTTTCAAGAGCAACATGAATATTGCGTAGAGACATGATTGGTTATCACATAGATACAAACATACAACAGTATCACTGTTTGTGATATCAATGGTTATCACATGTTTATACAAACATCCAATGATGATCACATTATTTATCACATGCAGTCACAGATCACAGCAGCGTTATCACAGATCAGTTAGTCCTGAGTGAGACGATATACAATCAGACAGTGATCCTATGTAAATAAAACATACTACCGAGTACCTATGTACATATTTCACTACATCTTACAGCAGTCTCAGGTATTAGCTAATGTTCTTGTGTAATAATTGTTCTATCACTACTTGAAACTAGCGCCCAGCAATGATTGTAGTTAGTCTTCGGGTTCACTATAGTCTAAGATTATGCCTTGGGTAAATACAAAGGAGTTATCTCCCTTATTGAACAGTACCCATACAGTTGAAATAGTGCAGTGTTGAGTCACTGTCATATGGAAATACTGAACATTATACAGTGCAGCTGCTCATGTTTCACCTTCTGCTGCATCATCAATATTTATCTGTTTGATGACATTTATTAAAACTTTGAGAAAAACTAATTTGGAAGACCCAAAATATTTGGGTTGGTCAGTTTGTACACTGATAATTATCTCCCAAACTTGTTTCTGCAGGAGAGATCACTTGGGTGAGATCACTAGTTGATAAAATTCAACAAATTCTCTTTACTTGTACTGATATACTTGCTAAGAGGACACTTGGATATTCTGTATATATCTACTGTTCATCCATTAATATTTTAACAAGAAACATTCTATATATTATGTCTAAACAGTTTGGTAAATACTTGAACAACAGGAAGGTTCAATCATGATACACAGATTATATCATGTTGTCTTGTTGCATACAACAATTTGAATGATAAGGTATTGTATTTCTAAGCTGAACCTAGATATACTGAGAACATAATGCACTAAGCAAAGCACTTTCAATACTCATATGTGTGAAAATCACAGATGTGGATCCAGGGTTTTGAATACAGGGAATTACATAATATATACAAGTATAAAGTGACTTGACCAAGGGTACAGTGGACGTTTGTTGTGTCTGGTAAAGAGGTGTGGACATCCCCTGCATCCAGCATCTCGGCCCTGCATCTCGGCCCTCCAGTGTACCGAGAACAGATACACAGGGCAGTATATATTTACATGGTATTTGTTGTGTGGCATGAAATGACTATGATACATATGTACACAAATGTTTATATTTGTGAGTAGACTTAACAAATGCGTAAAGGCACATATATTGCTGAATCAGCACAAAGACTGCTTTACCTAATACAAGCAATGGAACAAATACTGATGAAGCAATGCGTCTTATTAACTATAGGTGGAGCAGATAGGATTCATCAATACATTATACTGCATTTACTGGTCTACATAAGTCAATGACCAAGGTTTATCATGTCTATCAAAGCTTGACATAGAAAGAATGGGTACTATATAACAGACATATATTTACATGCTAACAATAGATAAATAATTTACCACAAACAGTAAGTGAGATTTTACTTCATAACAGGGAATACCCCAAAAGGGGTCACCAATAATAACTACAGTGGCATCAACCCAGGGCTTCAGGATGGTAAGTGCTTTATCTACTGAGCCACCTCAGGGGCCCATTAGGCAAGTTTTATATAGAAGCTGGTTTCTTATAATGGTTCATACTGTGAAGTTTTTAGATCCAGCACTTGTTGACTGTGAAATATCTTGATACCTGGTTGAAACTGAAATCTGTACATTTCAGTACATGTAACATTCATAAATATATTTACAGTTATTTATTTACTATGTAACTCGAGTCCAACCACCCTGCGAAACAACATTTGAATATTACAAGAATCACATGAATGAAAAGAAATGAATGCATGCGCACAAAGGTTTATGTTATAATCCACGAAAGAAAACAGGACATAAAAGAAGCATCTTTGTGTTGAAGAAATTATGAAATGAAACAAACAATATTAGAAAAGATTTTGTAATGCGTTTTTTGTGTGAAATCATTAATGAATATCAAAATTCACCGAAAATATGAGGTAGTACATTTGGTATTTGATTAATCATGGACTTTTTATATCTTGCTAACAGAATCTATTTGTTTTTTAACTGTCAGTGATAATTTTTGATTATTATTGTAACACCTGTGGTACTAATAAGATCCATTACATTCCCTTTCCAACACTGACAAATATCAGAATTTCAGTTTAGCTTTACTGAAAAATATTTTGAAAAACATCAGTGAGGTTTCGTCTCACCTGCTAGGTGTACAATCACCTGTGCTGGGAGATATATAGATCACATAAAACAGTTGGTGACTACACATATATGACATAACCAAAATTATATACCAGTGGACGGTAAGATCATAATATGCTAAAGGAAAGCTTTTCCTACTAATTAACATTTGCAAATCTTGATAAAACAAAACACCCTTATTCCATACCCTGTTACTATGGAAACTCAACATATATATTTACATAGGAATAATACACTGTAACCATGAATTGTTATTCTGGAACACTTGTTAATATTTTGGAGTTCCATCCAGAATAACAGGGTTTCACTGTATGATGGGAACATAGGACTTGGGTCAGCAGTAGACAGGGTTTTATAATGTAATACTGAATGGGACAACACCCCCTTGTTCTGTGTTGTAAATACTGTGCTTCCTGTCAGCTTATATGAGTAAAGGAAGAATCATTTATTGACCTAAATCTTGTATCATATGAAGCCTATATTATATGTCATAAGGATAGAATGATGGTGTGTAATAACCTTTGGATAAGTTTCACATTTAGTGATAAGTTCACATTTAGTGATTCCCAGTGCTTGTTGACAACTGAAGCTGTTTAGCCTCTCATTGTTGACAATTTGTCTTCAATATGACAATAGGCTGTTCATGACATCACAACATGTCTTGTGAACAATAGGCTGCCCTCTGTGAACAAGGGGCATGACATCACCTCTTGTCTTCTTCTCATGTTGAACAAGGCCCTCTGTGAAGTAAGGGGTCAACATTTCATACAGCCTCTGTTCATGACATCACAACTTGTCATCTTCTCATGTGAACATTAGGCTGCCCTCTGAAGTAAGACATTTCATACATTCTTTGCTTCATTGTTTATCTTTAAACGTCTGTGACATAGAACAAACTAATCAAAACTCAAAACTACCAGTATTCTGTCCCTTATCAATAAATACCATACGTCCATCACCAAAAACACAGGACTGACACTAATCATTCACTTAGGACAGATAAACCGTAATTCCTTATGGCGTATTGGTTACTCTCTATGTTCTGTTTAAAACATGAATACATCAAAAGCTCTTTTTCCCATACTCCATTGTCTCATTATTTCATTATCTCTTATTTCATTCAAAGACAGTACAACATACAAAGTTAGCAGAATCCTTATGAGCACTATGGACCTTCTCTTGGAGATGATTCATGGTCCCCACCTGAGCAGCACATAATGCTCTGAATCAGGTCCCCACGGTGGCAAGCAGGTCACTACAATATATTACTGATTCAGGTACGGTGGCGCAAAGCAGGTCACTACAATATACTTTCATAATGCCTGATTCAGGTCCCCACGGTGGCAAGCAGGTCACTACAATATACTTCATAATGCCTGAATCAGGTCCCCACGGTGGCAAGCAGGTCACTACAATATACTTCATAATGCCTGATTCAGGTCCCCACGGTGGCGAGCAGGTCACTACAATATACTTCATAATGCCTGATTCAGGTCCCCACGGTGGTGAGCAGGTCACTACAATATACTTCTTATAATAATGTCCCCCTGATGAGCAGGTCCCCACGGTGGCGAGCAGGTCACTACAATATACTTCATAATGCCTGATTCAGGTCCCCACGGTGGCGAGCAGGTCACTACAATATACTTCATAATGCCTGAATCAGGTCCCCACGGTGGCGAGCAGGTCACTACAATATACTTCATAATGCCTGAATTCAGGTCCCCACGGTGGCGAGCAGGTCACTACAATATACTTCATAATGCCTGAATCAGGTCCCCACGGTGGCGAGCAGGTCACTACAATATACTTCATAATGCCTGTAGGGGATCATTATGTTTACAAAGATGTGGCATAACAAAAAATATCATCATAACTAACATAACAGTGTAAAATCTAATAAAAGTGTCATTAAAATGAAATGACAACATATATACTTAATCAAGAGTTGTGTAAAATTGTCAGCACAAACCATGGATACCAGAATACTCCTTGCAGTATGACTTTGGCATAATAAATACATACCTCTTGCAGCATCAACTTGCCAATATGTACATTATGTGTTGGAATAATAATTTAACATTATATGTACATAACAACTCAGTATTTACTGAAAACAATTTACAAATTGCATCTTGTAGTACTCATTTGACATAGGATAATACTCCAGTATTCAAATAATTACATAATACTTCTTGCAGTATTCATTTGACATAGTAATTACATAATACTACCTTCCTCTGTCCATGTATTCTGTCATAAACATAACCTTTATATTTCCTGCAGTATTAATTGGAAATAATATCATTTTCATATTTATAGTCACAAGGTATTTCATGAACATTTTCAACAGTAACTAAACATACAATATACATCCATTCCACAACGTGAATCCTTGTGATGCTACTCTCCAAGAAACTGCAACTTGGCCATAAGGCAGCTGACTGGGTGGAGGAAACACCACATGCTGAGAGCCCACAAAATGGCCCTGAAAGAATCCAAAATGGCTGCTGTAAATAACCTTTGGTTGAGCAAGATGTCCCCTGTACGTCAGCAGCTAGATTTAGTCCTGAGGTTAGCACATTAAGCATCACACAAGCCTGTGGTGCAGGAGTTGGTAGCCTGTTACACTTCCAGCACTTTAGTCTCTTGCAGTAGTCTGCTGTGTCCATACTGGGAGGGGTCGCCATCATTGTGGTTCCAGCAAGATGATGCTTCAGGATTTCCAGAGAACATTTGAAAAAGCTTCTGTTGCGGCATCGAGCACTATACCCTGCTGAGGATATTCAGTACATAGATAATCGTCGGGTGACATCCTCCTGTTGATCCAGTGACTCTGTATGTTCAGTACATAGCTAGTCGTCAAGCTGACACAGCAAGGCTACCCCCCTGTTGATCCAGTGACTCTCTGGTTTGTCTGTGGCCAGCTGGATGGTCAATACGTAGTTGGTGGAATGACCGGTAGTGGACAGCACCCCACGCCTGGCGCTAGTCTTGTACACTGGAATCAGACACATCATTTGTAATGTCCTACAATTCCAGTTCCCTGTGATCCATGAAACTGTTCTACAAAACCATCTTACTGCCATAACTTTGTAATTAATCTGAATATGGGTGGTATGATTCTCATAGTGCTGAACCCGTGAAGATCCGGGTTGGAATTGATCTTCAGTAACCCATGCTTGTCGTAAGAGGCAACTAACGGGATCGGGTGGTCAGGCTTGCTCTCTGGGTTGACACATGTCATCATATCCCAATTGCATAGATTGATGTTCATGCTGTTGATTCCTGGATTGTCTGATTATTTACAGACCGCCGCCATATAGCTGGAATATTGCTGAGTACGGTGCACAACTAAACTCACTCACTCATAGTGCTGAGGTTTTCTAAATCCAAAGCCATGGTTTTAATTGAGTGAGTAAGTATGGTTCTAGGCCACCTTTAGCAATATTCTGGGAATATCAGTTGGAACACTACAAATGGGCTTCACACATTGTACCCATGTGCGGAATCAAACCCGGGTCTTCAGCTTGACGAGCCAACACTTTAACCACCTTTTTTTTAAGTGAGTGGAAGTTGCACTGCACACTAGGAAAAATGTGTGGTACAGTGTAAAGGAATGAACAAGAAATATACCTAGTTCACCAAACTTATTTCTGATAATCTCTCTATGAAATGTGTATGACAGATGTGTTCAGGACAGTCTCATCCACTGATGTAAAGGTATATATTTCTCCATGTCCTATGACTCTGATACACCAAACTCATTTCTTATTATTTTGAAGTTTCTGGTCCAAATCTGCTTGAAATGTTTATCTTTATCAAAAGATGTGCAGTATGACAGAATTTCTCAAGGTTGTGGATTTCATGAAGCAATGAAATATAACACCTTCTAGACATGATTGTGCAGCCATGAACAGGATGGAAAGTTAGGTCTCAGAATGTCTTTTTCTATTTCTGATGTGTTTTTTTCAAATTGATGATGAGCAATATTGTATTGATGCATATTTTCTGATGTTAACATTGAAATACTTTTTGAAAGTATACTAACCCTACACTGATTGATCAAGTAACGGACACAGATTTTTGGTTTTGTATTCCAAACATTGAAGGTTATGTTTCGAGAACTAGATGAGATGTTATCAGCCACCACTGCGCTAGGCCACCACTCACCAGGACAGGAATATGTTAGTTCATCTGCAAACTGGGACTTCTCTCCTGGCTTTAACCAGATCTGAATCACTTAAGGAATTCAACTGTGATGTACAGTACATAAAATATAGCTAGTACAGCATATACAGCTTGTTCAGCTTGACCTGAGCTACTCTACATATGCATGACCCAGGAGGTCAAATGTCACAAACGGCATGTCGAGTTAACCTCGTTAAATAGGGGAGCAGAGAATGTTAATGACCTTGTCTGGGCTGTTCGGACATGTTTACAATTAACTGACAGAGGTGCACCCCTTCACAATAATAGACCCAACCTGTTGTGACACGGTCCGGTCACGCAAAAAAATTAGTATGCACTTGATCAGGTTAAGCTGAACAAGCTGTAGGTATTCATTACCTCATTTGTTACATGCTTATTTCAAATCAGTGTACTTACTTTACTGATCCAAAGAGGACTTTTATGTAAGTTACACCCAAATAAAATAGGTAAACAGTGAAGCAAGGTAAATATTTAGCAAGTTTACCCTGGTGAAGCTGACAATTGGCTGGTCCCCAGGAATACAATCAGTGTGACCCTCACGGTGACCCTCCCCTCATTCCCCTCACCCACAGTAACCAACAACCGTTCTGCAGTCAACACACATTAGAAGGATACAATTGGTGTGGGGTCATACAGGATCTTGGGCTGTGACTCTGCTATCACTCGTGTCTGTCGACACCATCGAGCTCCTTCCATGAACAAACCCTTGATGTAGGCACCGTTTTTCTGAAACATTAATGCTATGTACACAACACAAGAGTATATCACTCTGTATGAAGCGATCGGTAATGACTTCAAACAGGCTTTGGGTCCACATCTATGTAGGCACCGTTTTTCTGAAACATTAATGCTATGTACACAACACAAGAGTATATCCCTCTGTGTGAAGAGATCGGTAATGACTTCAAACAGGCTTTGGGTCCACATCTATGCTATATTCCACACTTAGGTATGATAAGGTCTAGTATTGGTACCAATCATGTTACATACCTAAAACAAAAATGATCATGCATTGTACTGCAGCCTTACTTGCAAGATACATATTGTATCATGGTATGTATACCAACTTTAGTGGCAAGATACATGTTGTATCATGTATACCGACTTTAATGTCAAGATATGTTGTATCGTGTACAGCAACTTTAGTGTCAAGATACATGTTGTATCATGTACAGCAACTTTAGTGTCAAGATACATGTTGTATCGTGTACAGCAACTTTAGTGTCAAGATACAAGTTGTATCGTGTACAGCGACTTTAGTGTCAAGATACATGTTGTATCGTGTACAGCGACTTTAGTGTCAAGATACATGTTGTATTGTGTACAGCGACTTTGGTGTCAAGATACATGTTGTATCGTGTACAGCGACTTTAGTGTCAAGATACATTTTGTATGATAGTATGTATACCAACTTTAGTGTCAAGATACATGTTGTATCGTGTACAGTAACTTTAGTGTCAAGATACATGTTGTATCGTGTACAGCGACTTTAGTGTCAAGATACATGTCAAAGTATAGTGTACAGTGACTTTAGTGTCAAGATACATGTTGTATAGTGTACAGTGACTTTAGTGTCAAGATACATGTTGTATCATGTACAGCGACTTTAGTGTCAAGATACATGTTGTATCGTGTACAGTGACTTTAGTGTCAAGATACATGTTGTATCGTGTACAGCGACTTTAGTGTCAAGATACATGTTGTATAGTGTACAGTGACTTTAGTGTCAAGATACATGTTGTATCATGTACAGTGACTTTAGTGTCAAGATACATGTTGTATAGCGTACAGCGACTTTAGTGTCAAGATACATGTTGTATCATGTACAGTGACTTTAGTGCCAAGATACATGTTGTATCATGTACAGCGACTTTAGTGTCAAGATACATGTTGTATCATGTATACCGACTTTAGTGTCAAGATACATGTTGTATCGTGTACAGCGACTTTAGTGTCAAGATACATGTTGTATAGTGTACAGTGACTTTAGTGTCAAGATACATGTTGTATCATGTACAGTGACTTTAGTGTCAAGATACATGTTGTATAGTGTACAGCGACTTTGGTGTCAAGATACATGTTGTATCGTGAACAGCGACTTTAGTGTCAAGATACATGTTGTATCATGTACAGCGACTTTAGTGTCAAGATACATGTTGTATCGTGAACAGCGACTTTGGTGTCAAGATACATGTTGTATCGTGAACAGCGACTTTGGTGTCAAGATACATGTTGTATCGTGAACAGCGACTTTAGTGTCAAGATACATGTTGTATCGTGAACAGCGACTTTGGTGTCAAGATACATGTTGTATCGTGTACAGCGACTTTGGTGTCAAGATACATGTTGTATCGTGAACAGCGACTTTGGTGTCAAGATACATGTTGTATCATGTATACCGACTTTAGTGTCAAGATACATGTTGTATCGTGAACAGCGACTTTGGTGTCAAGATACATGTTGTATCATGTATACCGACTTTAGTGTTAAGATACATGTTGTCTCATGTATTTTCACAATCCTACTCATAAACAGAACCAGCTATTTCATTTCACTGTACACTGTTGGGATTGGTCCCCCAACCTATGCTGGTTGTCAGAGGTGACATAATGGATCACTTTGTCATGCTCAGTCACTTAATTGGTCACAATATCAATCACTGGATTGTCTAGTCCAGATAATGTTCTTTACAGGCAGCCTCTGGATTACTGCTGAGTACAGACAAACAAGCTTCTGTTAACACATGTTCTCCACAAAGAGACTCCATAGTACTCTCACATCATACATGGTTCTGGCAGGACAAGAACCCACGTCTTTGGCATGATGCTGCAGTCATTGTACTACCTCCCTGAAGAACGATTGAATCCGTTCCAAATATATGTTTTCTTCACACGTTCAGAACAGATCTTACTGGTTTTGCTTGGATGAGATTCTCATGAGTGGTGACTTCAAACTCAAATCCAAGATGGTCGATGGGTATCTTGTAGCGTCGGGCATAGTTTTGCAGCACACCAGTGAGGAAGGATTGAGTGAAGTAGAACCCTGAGATCCAGAACACGGTTGGTATGCCACTGAATATCCAGTCCTGGAACACATTGTAACATATAAATACAGCTTGTTTGATATATTTGAGTTCCAGCACCACAGACAAGTGGTTGACAGCAGCCAGGTATATATAAACATACACAGGCCATCTTAGCGTAACAATGATCATAAGTCTATGTTACAGTTGACATAATAACTGTCATAGTTAAGATTGCTTTGTGCAAGTGGGATCACCACCAGTCTGTACCAGTAGCTAATGGGTCCACAATACATCATAGTTAAATATATTTAAAATGTTTCATTAGTTTATGGTGATATTCAATTGGGTTGTACAAAGCCATCATTCAACCATCATTAATGAAACCTTTATGATTTCCATATGTTGCCAGTGATTAATGGCATTCTTACTAATTCTCCCACCATTCCAATGTATCAATTAGTACTTTCTCCTTCCTGTCATCTGGCAAGTAGTATGGAATTCTTTCAAATCAAACGTATGGTAAACATAGTTTATCATTGTATTTAGCTCATATTACCTATTAGGCATGTTTGTTTCCAGCATGTTAATGACCCATTGATATAAGGATGTTGTCATCAAAGTTAGAAACAACTGGTTCCAGTACAGTACCTCACTCAATCAAGTACTTAATAATCAGTTCTTGTAATCAATCACAAATGTGTCCTGTGATCAGAGCATCCTGCGATGTGAAGGGGGCATAATTCTGCAGAGTGAATTATGTGCTGTACACTAATTGGTGCTGTGTTGAATGCCTAATATTGTCACAGAGTTGCCTGCCAGCTGACTGCTCTGAAGACTTATTGACAGACATTCTGACAAGAGAGACCATGATTTACCTTAAAGAACTGAAGCCTAGCCAGAAGATCTGTGATGTAGCTGCCCAGGGGCTTCAGTGAAGGGTAGGACTTGGCGGCCCACATGCCGGGTACCTTCCCTACCATCATGCTATCAAACACATCCTCCAGCTCGGCCGACATCACCACCATCCCCTTGATGGCCTTGCGGATGTCCTGCAGGCTCTGCCTCACCACCCTGATGAGGCGGTTGAAGCGGATCAGCTCCTGCACCAGGACTGTGTTCATGGACTCCGTAGCGCACAGGGTATTTGTTCTAGGAGAAGACGGGAAACTCATCACACTGTGTCTCTCAGAGAAACTTGGTCATTGCCAATCTTACAGAGGTTGATGTAAAAGCTGTTTCATTGGTGACACCCGAGTCCCGCAATTTCCAGTAGTATAGGTCCATCTCCTATTCTCGCGGGTTTCCTATTCTCGCAGTAAACACGTTTTCTGCCGAAATCGCCGATGCCCGGACACTTAATGGTTGTTTAGATCACCGACTGGTAACTAGGAAGTGGACCAAGTCTGTGAGTGATCAAAATCTTGCAGTGTCACGAATATTGGGGAGTTTATACCAACTTGGACATATCATTACTTTTTCCCACCCTTTCCAGAAGGATTGCTCTTACATACACTCATTAGCGTTAATTCCTGGTAATACCGCTAGAATGGGAGAAGCCTTGTTTCGTCAATGGTGGATGGTATTGTTTATCACCGGGCTAACGAGTGGTAATTCACCTGATGGATCTAGCAGCTGATAGATGTAGTTGTTAGAGGAGAAGGCCCTTTATTTAAAAACAACAAGCATTCATACGATAAGAATTGTTTGTGTTATTTTTTCAGCCGATATCCGTAAGTACCGCGAGGATAGGAAACGCCTTCCTACTTACCACAAAACACAAATAACAGAAACATTTCAAAAGCAGAAATATGTAAAGATGTCTTTTTTGTACACTATTATCCTTTTCTAACTGTTAAATCTGAAACCAAATACAATTCTATTTGTGACCCAAACTGCTAAATCATGAACACCTACACAGTAATTATGTCAAACAGTATACACACCTGCACATTGGGTATTATAACCTGTATACACACCTGCACATTGGGTATTATAAACTGTATACACACCTGCACATTGGGTATTATAACCTTTATACACACCTGCACATCGGTTATTATAACCAATATAGCACATTGGCTATTATAACCAATATACACACCTGCACGTCCTCCAGGTTGAAGTCGGGTGGTATCTTGGACAGGATGTCACTTGCAAGGTCCTCAATGATCTCCTGGGCTGAGTTTCCTCCCCCTGATGTCTGGCAAACATCAACATCAGTACGAATGAACAATTGATCTTCCAGTGTCCCTTCAGTACCTCTAATTACAGTGGGTGACTGTTTCCGAATCTCTTTGTGGAATAGACTTTTGCATTTACAACTAAGATTTTGGACGCATCATCAATGTAGCCACAAAAACTTGAACTGGGTGATGTGAGAGATTTCAGAAAGAAGCTATCATATTTCTTTATCATTACTGGACACACGCTAAAACATTGGCTCTCACACGCATTTTCTTTTCCTCAGTGGGAAACACACATCAGCAACTGAGGATCAGTTCCGATCCACAATCTCAGTGTTGGAGGACATACATAAAGACACGGAGCATTCGTATCATCTGGAATCTCACAATGGGGACATATATGGAACAGTCAAGGTATTTCCCTAGGTACCAGAGTTACTGGCATTTATACAACACTGGTGTCCCTCTGTCCTTCAGTGTTTGTGCAGCAAGTGCGTGACAGAGTGGTTAGTACAGTACACCAGAACACATACAACACTGGTGTCCCTCTGTCCTTCAGTGTTTGTACAGCAAGTGCGTGACAGAGTGGTTAGTACAGTACACCAGAACACATGCAACACTGCAGAATATGAAACATTAATAGTTGTTAGAAGATCAGGAAACAACATGAAGAGTTAGACACACAGACATTGTTGCACTGTTGAGAAAAAGAATTAAATACAAACTAATGGGTTGATATTGAGATGAAAAGTGAGTGAGTGAATTGAGTTTGAACACCACTTTGAACAGTGAGATGAAGAGAGTTTCTATCTAACATCAGTTGTACCTCATCCTGATACGAGCCAACAAATGATAAAACACAGTCGTTATGACCACACCTGGAGCCGTCTTGGTTACATGTATGTGCACAAATTTATACAATAATAACTGGTTTTCTATTTCACTAATAATAGGAAAATAAAATGTCCTAATACTGATTTGTAATTACCTTCATCTGAAGAAACAGTCACACAAGTAGTTACTTAGAAATAACTTTTTGTCCATTTAGTAATAATAAATAATATGATTCAAAATTATTATACTGCCCTATATGATTTGGAAAGTAAAACACTCTGATTCACTTATTGTTCTTGTCAGGAATAAAGTATGCTTTTAAGGTGTCAATATGCTTAAACACTGAAATGTGTTTTTCATATGCTTTGTTTTAAAAAAAAGTTATTTAGATTTGGTAGTAAAAAGTTGTGTTTAGTGATCAGGGAAGCATGATGTTAGTTTAAAGATGGCCGCCTACCTGTCTTGGGAGGGTGAGGAGAATCCCTTCAAACATCTGATGTGTTTCATGTTGATCTTTGGAGATGTCTGCATTCTCATGTAGACCAAACACCTGCAAACAAGGAAGACCAGGTAAATTGATATTCTCTGACCACAACACCATCATTGCTGACCAAATTGTCAAATCTCTGAACTAATCATTAACTGAGTTCAAGACACAAAGACAGAACACTGGCTGGCATGCTCACATGATGACACCTAATCAACCAAGTCACCAAACCTGACCACTCGATCCAGTTACAAGAAAGGTTACAGAACTCTAACAGGACAAAACACCCAACTGACCTCTGGGTGAGGGATGAGGGGCAGGCTCCGGATATACTCCACATAGCTCTCATAGCTGCCCTTGGGGGGCGCGTAGTACAGGTCGCTAGAGGAGAAGCAGTAGCTGTCATCATCGATGACCTCAATGCAGTAGAAGATCTCCAGGATGCTGATGATGAGGCGTCTGTCCTGGTCGTCAGTGACACGCCCACCATAGTTGCACTCCCCTGTCAAGTAGGTGAGGGCCTCGAGGGGGGGCTCCTCGTAGTCGCTAATAAACATCTACAACAAGTAAACACAAACAGCTCATATTTGTTGTGGGTTGATTTAAGTTTTGCGGGGCCAGAGCATGTGTCCAGGGGTAAAGACTCCATGGCTCAGTACTCTAGCATAGTGAGATATACAGTCTGAAAACAAATAAATAAAAGCAAAGTTTAACATAATTAGTTTTACAAGTCTGTGTGTTGTTTTATCCAATTTTTACTTGAATAAACCCTTTAATGAACTTATTGTTTAATTTTGTTACACCATATACTGGTACAAGTATTTGGTTATGAGGCCCAGAAATACCTCATGTGAAGACTTGCGATGTTATGACCTGATACAGTGTCTTCAACTTTCTGAATATCTCTTGATGAAATGTGTCTTACTGGCCATGTTCAGCACTGTGACTTACCTCCAGCTGTCTCACAGAGATACGGAGATCTGATTCGTTAAACTCATATGGTATGTTCCAGCCAAGGGGTCCAAACTTCCGTCTCTCCTGAACGAAGAGCAAGTGGAAGAAACACAGTATATATACCCCGAAGAACCAGCAGCTTCTCAAACACCTACATGGAGGTGCAGAACCACACATGAACTTGTATATATACCCTACATGGAGGTGCAGAACCACACATGAACTTGTATATATCCCCTACATGGAGGTGCAGAACCACACATGAACTTGTATATATACTGGAGGTGGATGAACTTGTATATATACCCTACATGGAGGTCAGAACCACACATGAACTTGTATATATTAGATGGATGCAGAACCACACATTAGTATATATCCCCTACATGGAGAGTATTATCCCCCATGGAGGTCTTAAAAGTCTAACATGCTATCATCCCAAAGGAGGTGCAGAACCATCATAATCCATATTATAACGTAATAATTTGATATCCCCTACAAGGAGGTAACATACTTGTATATACAAGAGGAGGTGCAGAACCACACATGAACTTATAGGCTCCCCTACAAGGAGGTGCAGAACCACACATAACTTGTATATAGTGGCAGCACATGAGTGAACCACACATGAACTTGTATATATCCCCAATGGTGGTAAAAATGTTCTAGTGACAGTGAACCTTGTCTGTACCTTTGTGATTTGTCTCCCAGCAAAAGATACTGTAAATTATATATATAGATTAGAGATGTTAGATAATTAGAGATTACCTCTTAAAAGTCTAACAAGGTCTGACGTTTTGATGGGGGCATAGATAACATTGCAGGTAAAGGCTCTATGCTTCTGCCAGGCACATGAGTGAAGAGCAAGTAAAATGTTCTGCAGTTGTCTTACCTTTGGTTTGTTGGTGAAGAAGCCAGGGGTTCATTGAGGGATCTGAGGATAGCTTGACCCGTTCTGGTCATCTTGAGCGGACACTGGGAAGACTGGTGATGGGTAGCTCGTCAGCCAGAGTCGGGAATGTCGGTTTAGTTCTACTGGGGTCAGTGATAACCTACAATAGGTAAAGTGGCAGAAATGTACTTAGATTTAGTACCATTTGTCAAAATGATGACACACTACCACACAAGCTGATATACTCACAACTCCTGATATACTCACAAACTCTCTAATATATTAGCAAAGACTCTGATATACTCACAAACCCTCACAAACACTCCCTGATATACTCACAAACACTCCTGATATATACAAACACTCCCAAACACTCCCTGATATACTCACAAACACTCCTGATATGCTCCGAGAACACATACTCACACTCCCTGATATACTCACAAACAGACCAAAATATACTCACTGTCTCACAGATCCTCTCCAGCTCCCCAAGCCAGGAGGCCAGCCAGGTGACAGTTCTGCAGCGACAGACCAATACGTCCCGCTGATATGCTCACACTGCCTGATATACTCACAAACAACATACACTGTCTCACAGACACACATTGGAACATACACACTGCACCCATACTGGGAACTGGTCCTGGGCTTTCGGTGTGACAAGCAAAGGCTTTTACTACTAGACTTCTGCCACAAACACTGAGGAAAAGTTGCTCACATGGTAAATTACTCAGCCATGAAATGTGTAATCTGCTAGTCTAGATCTAATTGACAATCTTGTAAACAATATATATTTTAGAGTTATGCTCTTTTGACACTAGGCATTTCATTTTATATTGGATGGTATACAATAAAAAAATGTTCCCTCTTAAGCATCGATACTAACTAGTTACGAAGGAATCAAAACCAAACTTCTCTGTCATGGTGACAAAATCTCCTGTCAGCCCTATATTTTTCATGGCAAAACTCACGTTATTTTGTTTCTATTATTAAATGTTTTTGTCAGTCAGTTATAAAAATACATTTAATAAATATATAGGACCATTGGACAAATTTATTTGTATAAATTTCAAACTGCAAAATAATAGGAACACTTGTATGTGACTGCAGTGACCCCAGACAAACATGGCGTTGCCTCACTACCTCACTGATCATCTTCTCAGCAATAGGACCTTGACCTTGGCCCAAGGATATCGTGGCAAGGCCTTTGTTGCCGGATCCTGTAAGGAAAACACACTGACTGGTCAGACAACATGATTCTGTGCCATTACTTTACAACTTCTCGACTTACACATACATTGCGCAGATCAAGATTGAAAAAAAAGACAATCTGTTCATTGGACTCTGTGAAGCTTCTTCAGCAAGCATTCAAGAAATGATTGTAAAACATTTTGATAATTAGAATGAGACCAATTTCTTCAATCATAGTAGTGTAGCAATTCATTACAACAAGGATTTAGAATGATTACAGTGAATAGAATCATGTCTGAAAATATATTAATATTTCAAGACTACCATATCATTAATAATATTCCATAAACCAATACATTAAATTGATCTGGCCTTATCTGAAAAAAATATAATCAATATTTTTCACTAAGTGAAATTAACTTTACACTAGAACTGCTTTCAGTTTGATTCAATCAAATAGTTGTTACCAGATCAGATACATTATAATTACTTGTCTTGTTAGCTAACATGTTTATCTCAAAGCAACACTCCTCAGCTTGATTCAACATGGAGATATAACCCTAGAAAGGTTGAGTGCTGTAGATGTACCGATACCATCATTACCGAGGATCCTGGAATAGCATCAAGAAGCTGAGTGGTCTTTACACTGGCTAGATAAGACTCATCATACATGATACTAGAACTAAACAACAGCATACACAGGATGATGCTTAATTAATAAACAAATCTGTACATGGCAACATAGTCACACAACAGAATTTGTAACAATTTATTTTTTTCTCCAACTTACAAATTAGGATTTATCATCAACTCATAAAAAGTGACCAAAATAACTTCATAATTATAAGTCATTAATACATTGCTGAAAAGAAGAGTGCAGACTACATGTGGTGGAATGCATTAAGCGAAGTCTGTGTGACAAGGTACATAGATGTGTGTAGAGACAACATACAGGAGATGGGAGGTAATACAAGCAGACAGGATACAGGTAGGAATATTACTGGTTCTCAGGAAAACAGTTTTCACATATAAGAGCAGGACAGTGGCTCACCTTTATCTGTAATAGCATGCAATTATGAGCTAAGACCATGTATCATAATTTTATTGTTAAATCAGTAAATGAATTTAAACTAAGTGTTTTATTGAAAATATGTTTATTTAAAACATCTTCAAAAGAAAACATACTCCATTGTATATTAACTTGGCGCGTGAAGGTGACTAAACCTTTAATTTAAGGACCAAAATAATCCTTGATAACTAAACTGCTTTTTCATTTTAGTGTTGCCCTAATATCTAATAACCAAAAATATATTCATCCTGTTTATTATAAATTTTATAAAAATCAATATATTGTGCACCAATAAAAGTGTTTAGAGTGCATGTGTTGTCATGGAAACCTTGGTTTGGATGGAAACTACTGGTATTTTAGAGCATAAAATCAGTAATACCAGTAGGCAGGACTGCCAACACAAGGACTGATGCTTTCTATATAGAAAGGAAATACAGCTGAAGCAAGTAGGTAGCATGAGACTTGTGTGAGATGAATCCGACAGTTGTTGACATGCTGTCATGCACATGGATATCAGTCTATACATGATGACGGTGATATCCTTGTTGATACTTCTAATAGTTGTTTTCCATATTGGTACTATAGTTCTCACCGATCATCAATGCTGAAATAATTCCTTTACCATTTTTGCCATGAAAACCTTAGACAACTTGACAATATATACCAATAAACTAATGACATGGTTAAACAAAGAACCAAGGACTAGTTGTGTGGGAAGCACCATCATGCAAACATGCTGTTATATAGACAATGAAATATAAAATAAAGATATTGATAAATATTTTGTGTAATCAACTGGAAAACTTTACTTTAATTATAGCTAATTGTTTTAATGTAACTAAAATTTCTAAAGTAAAGGAAATTTTAATGGTTCTGGGTGAATGACAAAATTACTCTACTGTGATCACAAGACATTAATGTATTTTTTCTCCCTAAGAAATGTTTTCATTACATTTGAAGTGGCAGAATATTTTCCATTATATTAGATCTGAGTAGGTTTTAGTTTGACCTTTCTTGAAGATAAATAACAAAACTACTTAAAACATAACAAACTACACCAAAGACCAAACAAAAAGAAACAACAGAAAATTATTAAAAAAGAAAAATATTAAAAGAACTGGAATCCTGACACCGCATATTAGACACAGACCAGAACATGACAAGGCAGGATATTTAGGAAAGTAGTATGTCTACAATATGTAGTGTTCCTGGAAATATTTCTCCTTAACATACTGGAGTATGAATCTTCGGCTGAAATTCTCCCAATCACGGACATTTTGAGCCTATATTCATCCGCCTTTGCCTGCACTGGGCCACTTGGCCCCCGGCTACTTGTCGACGGAACTATTCCTGATAGACGCAGGCAAAGAATTATATCAAAGATTAGAAACACTGAAACAAGCATCACCCAGTTAGTTCAAAAGTAAACCTTGATCATTGTTAATAGCATGTTAAATTCAAACTTGGAAGGTTTTCATTCATGGAGGGATGAAAGCCACACATGGATGGAATCAACAGCTGTTATTACTTACACCTGCTATCTTATTAGTGCACAAAATAAATAAAAGTTATTGGTCAACAAAATTTGCAAGTGAGTCACATCTCCAACACCTATGTATTTAGGAACTTTCAACATGGACATTGTCAGCTAAATTGTTTTTTCTAATCACTAATTCACTTAGTTTGAAACAAATATACTTCACCCCAGAATGCAAAACTTGTTGCTTATTTTCAATCGGTAGATATCCCCACAATGAAACTGCCTTTATGACATCATCGATTCCCATGATATCACAAGACACTGGTGAACTTTGCATACATCAGTATAAATACTAACATGGTAACTGAAAGTAATTAATACTAGTAATATGTTATTTACTAGTTCTGGTTTCTGCGTTCTATGATTATCATACTTTGAGCAGGAAAACGTTGAAAGGCCTTCCTAGATCTGTACATAATTTTAAAACACATTGCTTCAAAAGTTAATAATGCTGAAAGCTACTTTTCTCCAAGTTTTAAATTTATTAATTAGTTAACGTTTGAAATTCCCTTAAAACCTGTAAGAAACAACATGTACAATGTATGAAAGTGTAAAGAATGAAGGTGAAGTCCACACAGCAAGTGACCACTAATGAATAGGTTCTAATTCAGCCACAGCAATCCAAACACATGACAACACTACTTGATAAACACTCTACACTATTAGAAAGCTGTGAGAGATATGGTATGGGGCAGTCTCACTGAAATCAGGTCTCAATGATCACTAATGTTAAACAAGGATCTGAGGCCATCAATTTAAAGATCACAAACAATCAACTTTTCATCCAATTAAAGCATTGCTTATCAGATTGGGAAATTGACAATAGTTTACAAGGGGCAGTCTGAAAGGCCCTTGTAGTCTGTACAATGGATTCTGTGGTAATCATCATCTGTCTGATGCTTCAGTGAGATAAACATTTGAAATGGGTGAGACTCCCCTGAGAGTACCTTCCAGACACCATACACCAGTCATGGAATGGGCAGCCTTAGCTCTTGCTGCACATCCTACCAGCTTAACTTCCTTCAAACATGTTACTTACATGTTACAATGCTGTTCTAGAGAGCACTTGGAAAAAATCTTTAGCTAAATTCTATATAGTATTATTGTAATGACACATAGCTATTTAAAATATAAATGTTTGGAGTGTACACTTAATTGCCAGTCCCCTACTGACTATGCTAGAGCAGTCTCACGGCACACCACACATAGATGTTCAAAGGGCATCATGGAGAACTCATTTACCCTTTTCCTCGGCAAAGCGATACAGTCCAGCCATGGGATCTGCTCCGGGGGGAGATAGGACGAAGATCAGCGGAGAGAAGTAGTTGGAGTCCGCATAGCAGAGAGACAGGTCAAAGGTCGGGGGCTCTATGTAGATCGCACCCATCCTCTCCTGGATGTATGTCTGGACAGCTGGCACAATCTGGGGGTCATATGTCAACCATGAGGATGATGTAGAGAAGGAAGGAGGAAGTTGACAGAGGTGAAAGAAGACTGCAGAGGAAGAGAGGAGGAAGAAAGTTTGAGAAGAAGAGAGTTGACAACAAAGAGAGAAAGGTTGTAAGAGAGATGTGTGAGAAAATGGAACAGACAGAAAGAGAGCAAAGGGCTGAAAGAGGAGGAGATGAAAGTAGAGGAGGAGATGAAAGTAGAGAAGGTACAGGAGAGGAGACTTCACTTTTCAAGAAATAGGTGAGGAGAAGTCTTGTGAAATATGTTGTGTATGTGTATAACATAATTAAATTGGGTACGGGAAATATTTAAAGATAACTTCCATGGTTTGAGAAGTAGAATGCGATGCGATTGAACTTACTTTGTCAGGTCGCAGACAGCGGAGAGCTATGAGTTCTTGTAGCCGGGAGAGATTATCTCCCCATGGTTGTGGAAGCTGCTCTGTGTGGGGCGTTGTGGAGTCATAGACACACTTCCATTCCGTGATCTGGGGAACACATCACAATTAAACATTGACCTGCAAACTACTCTTCTGACACTTAGCATCAAGTTTCAAGAATTTTTTAAGGAATCGTAAGAATATAGTATCTAGTCCTGTTTTAATACTAAGGAACTGTTCTATTATTGTGAGTATGAAAATATAAAACGAAAATTCATTAGAGAAAAATGATATGAACTAACATTCTTCTGGAAATGATCCATGAATCCCTGGAAGGCTGGTAGGTAGGAACATCTAACAATCTCAGACCATGACTTCTCCGGCAGCCACTCTTGGGCAGGGTTGGGAAATGGGTTCTCCAGCGCCACGCCTCCAGTCAACAGGAAGCGCCACTCCTGGTCATCCACAAGACCTCTGTACAAGGAAACACGACACACTCAAGCACATGTGGTGAAGGACCACCAGACCAACAAACTGTTCCACAAAACATCTATACAGGACATATTTATATTTTGTGAGACCTTAGTTGAAACAGTATTTATTTCTTGCTATGGATCAACAGGCTTGTTTTGGCTTGACTATTAGTACTGGTATTTTGTTTTCTAACAGTCATCAGAGAGAGTGGCACCCACCTCCCCTTCTCCAGCCCAATACACAGGAGAAATGAGAAGAGCAACTTGTCCTTCTCAAACAGGGAGCGACAGACGTTCTTGTAGATGCTGTAGGTGAAGTGGTCATTCAGGTTGTAGATCCTCACATTCAGCTGCTCAGATGGCTCGCTGTTCATGATAGACTGAAACATATATAGAGTTTGAGGTCATCTACAGGATCTAGAGCCATCTGAACTAGGATACATTGTAATTAGATATGGCAGATGGAGGGGCTTTGCCTGTAGAGTGCATGTTACCTGTAGGTAGGACATTACCTGCAGATTGTATGTTACCTGCAGATAGAACATTACCTGCAGATTGCATGTTACCTGTAGATAGGACATTACCTGCAGATTGCATGTTACCTGTAGATAGGACATTACCTGCAGATTGCATGTTACCTGTAGATAGGACATTACCTGAAGATTGCATGTTACCTGTAGATTGGACATTACCTGCAGATTGCATGTTACCTGTAGATAGGACATTACCTGAAGATTGCTTCGTTACCTGTAGATTGCACATTACCTGTAAACAGAGCATTACCTGTAGATATAGGTTGATGAACCAGGTGAGAGAGTACTGATACATGGGGTCAATGTTGGCCAGGTCGGAGATGGTGAAGAACAGCATGCTGCCATGTTTAGCTACCTGAAACGAAGATAGACACGCAAACTACAGATATGATCTTTTCACCTTAGTACTGACAGATGTGGGCACACAAATCACAGATGTGATCTGTTCACCTTCCTGTTGATAGATATGACTATTATATGTATATTTACATCTGGCTGTACCTCCACATCATGGCTGAAGCCTGTTAACCACACAGGAACCATCATTCAAGGTGTTAGGCAAATATAAGACTATCATGAACATAAAATACTCACTGGCTTGTAGCCGTTTCTGACTTGGTCAATCTCTGCCTCGGTCTGTGAAGCGATCTGCTGTTTCTCTGAAATCTCCTCAGACAGAACCTTGCTTGATGACAATATTTCAATGGCTGTCTCATCTTCAAGAATGTTTCCCTAAATGATATATATATATAATTAGGGGCTGTCCAAGAAATTGACTGGAAAGAGAACATGATAACATGTTCCACATCCTCATCCATCAGACAAACTCTGGAACTACCATGTGAAGATTGGTGACATTAGCAAAACGTGTATGTTACATATGCTGGATGCTTCTGGAATGTCCATTTTAAGACACAGAATGAAGTCCACTTCAGATATCAAGACAAGTTAGCTTTCACTGGACACAATCATTGACCAATTTGTAAATCAACCATATAAAGAACTGAAACCAGGGATGTTGACAGGACCTCCCAGATCTAGGATGTTGACCTTTAAGATCTACTCACCTGGGATGTTGACAAGACTTCCAGGATCTTGTCCTCAATCTCCTTCAGCTGGCGTTTGTTCTTGGCACTCTCCACAATCAGCTGGTTCTTTGTTTCCTCCAGCTCCGGCTTCTCCTTGGCGGCCACAATCCCCAGCAGCTGGTCCTCCAGACCCAGCGGGGTGATCATGAAGTTCAGGAGAGTCACCTGCAATTAAGATATCTGGATGAACCTAGCTGTGTTGGACTAGGTCTGAGCATCTCTAGCTTCTTGTGTCACCCTGTATTTGCTGATTAAACATTGGCTGATGCAACTATTATGATTCCTGACCTGGGACTGGTAGAGATGCTGGATCAGCCAGGGAGGGCAGTTTGATGTGTTTGACAGACCCTGAACCTGAGACAAAATCTAGACTTGCTCTATTAAGGGCTTCTGTATTCCAGAAAGGGTTGGGTCACAGAGAATATAATATGGTTTAGGGACTATGATGTAGGCTACTGTGAAGCTGAAATTTCACACACTTGTTCCCAAAAATGATTATGTGTATTCCCTTATTAATCTACAGCATTCTGGTGTTCCCCGCCGTGATATTGCTGGAATATTGCTAAAAGCGGCATAAAACCAAACTCACTCACTCACGAATCTACAGCAAGAAGGATATATAAAAGGTGAGTCCCAAAGAACAAAATTAAAATACTTTAACATCTTTGTGAATGTATCATATCTAGATGAAAGTGAATTCTGTTGTCTCACCTTCACAGACACCTCAGGCAGGTAGTGTGGGTTTGTTCACTCACCTTCACAGACACCTCAGGCAGGTAGTGTGGGTTTGTTCACTCACCTTCACAGACACCTCAGGCAGGTAGTGTGGGTCTGTTCACTCACCTTCACAGACACCTCAGGCAGGTAGTGTGGGTCTGTTCACTCACCTTCACAGACACCTCAGGCAGGTAGTGTGGGTCTGTTCACTCACCTTCAAAGACACCTCAGGCAGGTAGTGTGGGTCTGTTCACTCACCTTCACAGAGACACCTCAGGCAGGTGTCTGTTCACCTTCACAGACACCTCAGGCAGGTAGTAGTGTGGGTCTGTTCACTCACCTTCACAGGCAGGTGTGGGTCTGTTCACTCACCTTCACAGACACCTCAGGCAGGTAGTGTGGGTCTGTTCACTCACCTTCACAGACACCTCAGGCAGGTAGTGTGGGTCTGTTCACTCACCTTCACAGACACCTCAGGCAGGTAGTGTGGGTCTGTTCACTCACCTTCACAGACACCTTCTCACAGGCAGGTAGTGTGGGACACCTCAGGCAGGTAGTGTGGGTCTGTTCACTCACCTTCATGGACACCTCAGGCAGGTAGTGTGGGTCTGTTCACTCACCTTCATGGACACCTCAGGCAGGTAGTGTGGGTCTGTTCACTCACCTTCATGGACACCTCAGGCAGGTAGTGTGGGTCTGTTCGGACACCTCACCTTCATGGACACCTCAGGCAGGTAGTGTGGGTCTGTTCACTCACCTTCACAGACACTCAGGCAGGTAGTGTGGGTCTGTTCACTCACCTTCACAGACACCTCAGGCAGGTAGTGTGGGTCTGTTCACTCACCTTCACAGACACCTCAGGCAGGTAGTGTGGGTCTGTTCACTCACCTTCACAGACACCTCAGGCAGGTAGTGTGGGTCTGTTCACTCACCTCACAGACACCTCAGGCAGGTAGTGTGGGTCTGTTCACTCACCTTCAGGACACCTCAGGCAGGTAGTGTGGGTCTGTTCACTCACCTTCACAGACACCTCAGGCAGGTAGTGTGGGTCTGTTCACTCACCTTCACAGACACCTCAGGCAGGTAGTGTGGGTCTGTTCACTCACCTTCACAGACACCTCAGGCAGGTAGTGTGGGTCTGTTCACTCACCTTCACAGACACCTCAGGCAGGTAGTGTGGGTCTGTTCACTCACCTTCACAGACACCTCAGGCAGGTAGTGTGGGTCTGTTCACTCACCGTCACAGACACTTCAGGCAGGTAGTGTGGGTTCCTCATGCAGGTTGTGATGTAGAACTTGAAGTCTTTGCTGTACTCCACTATGTGTTCTCCAATCCGGATGTAGTCCAGGCCGTTCTGATGGAAACAGAGGAGAGAGCGATAAATCTTGATAGTTCACACGCCATAACCAACATTTACAACAGACAGTATAAAACATTTCAAAATGTTATTTGACTCATAATGTCTCCTCTTTTTAATCTAAACATGGGAAATTATTTCTTTTTCTAAACACACCAGTGTTATCCCTTAAGAACAAGTACTGGTTGATAACAAAAATTGGCTTTAAACTTAAAACTGTTTCAAAACCTCCAAATAGGATATTTGTTTATGCTGTCAACATATTAACCAAGCAACATCAGGTAGAACCTTACAAAAGTAATAGAATTATCAGTTATGAACTACTTAGAGTACAAAATATACCAAATACATATTTTTGTCTTAGTATCATCTCCTTTATTAGCATCACTGTCTATTATAAAAGAAAGATCTACAACAGCAATAAATTGTCTATATTGTCACACATTACATTTACAAACATACATATCAGAGGGACACACACTGGAGATAAACCGGCATATCCTTAGTATACAGACACTCTCTGGAAATAAACATGCACATCCTACAGACTCACACTGGAGATAAACATACATATTCTACAGACAGGCCCTGGAGATAGAAATGCCTATCCTACAGACTCACACGGAAATAAACACGTATATTCCACAGACACCCCCGAGATAAACATGCATATTCTATAGACAGGCACTGGAGATAAAAATACATATACCGTAGACACACTGCTGATAAACATGCATATTCTACAGACACACACTGAAGATATACATGCATACACTGGAGATAAACATGAAGATATACAAGCATATCCTACAGACACATGCACACTGAGATATACATGCATATCCTACAGACACACACTGGTGATAAACATGCATATCGTACAGACACACTGGAGATAAACATGACTGGAGATAAACATGCATATCCCACAAACACACACTGGAGATAAACATGCATTATCCCACAGACACACACTGGAGATAAACATGGAGATAAACATGTTTATCCCACAGACACACACTGGAGATAAACATGCTTATCCTGCAGACACACACTGGAGATAAAATACATATCCCGTAGACACACTGGAGATAAACATGCATATCCCACAGACACACACTGGAGATAAACATGCATATCCCACAGACACACACTGGAGATAAACATGCATATCCTACAGACACACACTGGAGATAAACATGCATATCCCACAGACACACACTGGAGATAAACATGCATTATCCTACAGACACACACTGGAGATAAACATGCATATCCCACAGACACACACTGGAGATAAACATGCTTATCCTACAGACCCACTGGAGATAAACATGCATATCCCACAGACACACACTGGAGATAAACATGCTTATCCTACATACACACACTGGAGATAAACATGCATATCCTACAGACACACTGGAGATAAACATGCATATTATCCACACTGGAGATAAACATGATACACACTGGAGATAAACATGCATATCCCACAGACACACACTGGAGATAAACATGCATATCCCACAGACACACACTGGAGATAAACATGCTTATCCTACAGACACACACTGGAGATAAACATGCATATCCCACAGACACACACTGGAGATAAACATGCATATCCTACAGACACACACTGGAGATAAACATGCATATCCCACAGACACACTGGAGATAAACATGCATATCCTACAGACACACACTGGAGATAAACATGCTTATCCCACAGACACACACACACTGGAGATAAACATGCTTATCCCATATCCACAGACACACACAGACAGACACACTGGAGATAAACATGCTTATCCTACAGACACACTGGAGATAAACATGCTTATTCTACAGACAGGCACTGGTGATAAACATGCATAACACACCTATCCTACACATACTGGAGATTAACATGCATATCTCATAGAAAAACACTAGTGATAAACATACATATCCCACGGACACTAGTATTATACATGCAAAGTCAGAAGTAACAATTTACTTACATCCTTGAAACAAGCAGGAAATAAGAAATCAGAGATTTAAAACATACTGAACTAGCTTCCCTTGCAAATATTGGAAACTACTTTCACATCAGCCACAGAGCTGTTACGATAAAATAAGATTGTTGACACTACTCTTCAGTACATATGGGTGTGTTAAATCTGATGATTCAATCTTTTAAAGCAACACTGCCAACAGTGATCCTACATGTCTAGAGCAGAGGTGAATAAGTGAGTGAGTTTTACACTGCTGTCAGATCTGTTCTATCCTGGAATGTCTTCAATTATGGTGTGATTACCATGGTAATGAATTATCATGATATTCCAGCTGGAATGAGTTCTATTACCAGTTACTGATATTCTCCTGACCTGTTTAAATGTCTGTTTCAGCAGGATGGGTTCCAGGATGGGGTCCAGCTCCTCCCCAATGTTCTCCAGTAGACAGGGGTTGCCGAACTGTACAACATACAATACACGAATGTCAGCAAACATCATACCTGCTTCACTTGAAACAAAGGAACTTGATTCAAACACATTAACTTTAATCATGAAATTTGATTACATCACAATAACTGAACATATGTCATAATAAATAACTTTGTAGTTGAAGTTACATACACAGCAAACCTGTGCAATAAAATTTAGTTCTGTGTGCCCTAGATTAATCAAGTACCTGTGTTATGGCTATTTCTAATGTCTGAACCTTTTGATGACTTCACATCTCTCCACTCAGGAGACTTCAGGACTCAATGCCTAAAACAAAATGAGGATCCAGGTGGCTCCCTGGGAAAACAAAGAATGTCAAGACCAGAGTGTGCAGAGACATCTGCCCTCTGACTGAGTTCCAGGAGTCTTACCTGAAGACAGTTCTCAAGTCCTCGCGTGTAGTTGGGGTCAGACAGTTTGACCACCTCCAGTTTATTGGCCTTCTCCATGTTCTTGATCCACTTGTTGGCCTGACCTTGAGGGTCAATCATTAGTGGCCATCGGTTGGCTGACGTCACAATGATGGCATTGTCCACAGAGTAGCTGAAGGGAGACATAAGAGGCAAGTCACAATGATGGCATTGTCCACAGAGTAGCTGAAGGGAGACATAAGAGGTCACAAGAGTCACAATGATAGCATTGTCCACAGAGTAGCTGAAGGGAGACATAAGAGGCAAGTCACAATGATGGCATTGTCCACAGAGTAGCTGAAGGGAGACATAAGAGGCAAGTCACAATGATGAGTGGCATTGTCCACAGAGTAGCTGAAGGGAGACATAAGAGGCAAGTCACAATGATGGCATTGTCCACAGAGTAGCTGAAGGGAGACATAAGAGACAAGAGACAATGATGGCATTGTCCACAGAGTAGCTGAAGGGAGACATAAGAGACAAGTCACAATGATAGCACAGAGTAGCTGAAGGGAGACATAGAAAGAGGCAAGTCACAATGATGGCATTGTCCACAGAGTAGCTGAAGGGAGGGAGACATATGATAGCTGAAGGGAGACATAAGAGGCAGAGTCACAAGCAATGATGGCATTGTCCACAGAGTAGCTGAAGGGAGACATAAGAGGCAAGTCACTGAAGAGAGCTGAAGGGAGACAATGATAGCATTGTCCACAGAGTAGCTGAAGGGAGACATAAGAGGCAAGTCACAATGATGGCATTGTCCACAGAGTAGCTGAAGGGAGACATCAGAGACAAGTCACAATGATGGCATTGTCCACTGAAGGGAGACATAAGAGCAATATTCCAGCAATGATCACGCAGTAGCTGGGGACACCAATGAGAAATGGGCTTAACACATTGTCCACAGAGAATCGAACCCGGTCTTGGCGTGCGACATAAGAGACAAGTCACAAGCATTTGTCCACTTTTAACCACTAGGCTAGCTTAAGAGACAACCGCATTGTCCACAGAGCAGCTGAAGGGAGACATAAGAGGCAAGTCACAATGATAGCATTGTCCACAGAGCAGCTGACTGACTGACTGACTGAGCATTTAGTTTAAGAGACAACGCTTTTAGCAATATTCCAGCAATGTCCACCAGAGTAACAGACAGCCCATGTGAAGGAAGACTTATGTAGCTGAAGGGAAGAGCAAGTCACAATGATGGCATTGTCCACAGAGTAGTATGATAGCATTGTCCACAGAGTAGCTGAAGGGAGACATAAGAGGAAACTAAACAACTGGGAGAGCTACACAAGCTGGTTCAGTTTGCTTGACTTTGAGATACAGGTATGACAAGTACAAGGCAAATTCTCGGTATGGAAATTTCATTTTTCACATACAAACTAATTTCTTTTAAAAAGTATTCAGCAAAGTTCTATATCCCTGAGAAACAAATATGAAATACAAACAGTATGATTTCTGATAAGGGGCAACTAAATTCACAACCCATGGTGAGTGTGAGTTAGAATTGGCCCTAGCAACCTACGCTGGTCGTAAGAGGAGACTGAATTGAAAAGTGGTTCAGGCTTAATGACACAGCTGATGGTGTGTCCAGATACACTGACAATGTTGATCGTTACTAAAAATACCAATCACTGGATTGTCTGGTCCAGACTCAATCAAATCCAGACCTTCATACAGATGCAATGCAGCTGCATGTGGCATTGAATAAAGAACACACACACAATAGTTCATATATTTGGATAACTGTTACTGAATGTGTTTTGTTCAGATACAATGACAGCTTACTTATGCAGTCAAAGATACAAGACAAGACTCACTTCTACTTACAGAGGTTGTAGAGTCAAGGATACTTTCACACTATGATACTTACTTGTCCACTGGGAGACCAGCTATTTGCCAGTCTCGGATCTTGACCGGATCTCCAAGAGTGCTTGACAGAGAGAAGGTCTCAGATACTGGAATCCCCTTGTCTTTACACATGTCATACCACTCCTTCAGACACTCCTGCAACACAGATGACACACATGACACAGATGACACAGACAACACACAGATGCTACGGATGTCTCACAGATGTCAAAGATGTCACAGATGACACATAGACATTACAGATGTCTCACAGATGACACACAGACATCACAGATGTGTCCCAGATGATAGACAGGTGCCATACAGAGATCACAGATGACACAGACAACACACAGATGTTACGGATGTCTCACAGAAGTAAAAAATGTCACAGATGACACATAGACATTACAGATCTGTCACAGATGACATACAGAGATCACAGATGACAACACATCTGACTCACAGACATTATTATTGTTGTGTTAATCTGGAACCATGTTCATCAACACAATGTTAGTGGAGAGGCCACTGTTGGGATTATGAGGTAGCACTGTACATCAAGCTTTTCTCACCAGCCTATAATCCAGAATAAAAGGTCCCAGATAGGCTACTACACTGGCGGAGAGAAGGACATCACCCACGATGTTGTCATACGTCTCGCTGAGCTCATGGACATTCTGCGTCCACCGTGACCTCTCCCCACCCAGGCCGCTGATCAGCTTGTTGGCCCTCTCTATCTTCACCTTCGTCAACTCGATGTTGTCCTCCAAGTTCTGTAATGTGGATATACGTCAGATTCTAACATTGATATTTAAAAGTAGTTGTGAAGATGTATGAAATTGTAATGACTTCAAACAGATAAAGAACAGAAGAAGAGCAACTTGTATCTCTGTTATATTTTAGGTTGTTTACTAAACCATTATGACAATATTTGGGAGAGCATTTCTGGAGGCTTTGTCATACCTGTCAACTCTCACGCATTTGGCGTGAGTCTCACGCTTTATTGACAAATGTCACGCTCTCACGCCTCCAAATAATAATCTCACGCATATCTGGTAGCCAAAAATAATTTCAAAATTAATACGCATTTTCGTTCGTTTTTGCGTAAAGTTGAACATTGAAAGAACGCCTGAATGAACGAAGTACTAAAACGATGTTTATGCGAATGATTCGGCTTATTATTATTTATTAGCATGCATCTTTTAGTGTCAAAATAATGCCACCAGAAGGCTCCAAATGCTCCTGAAAATCACTAAACTTCATTTTCGGGGGCGGAGGGCCTCGCCCCCCCAAGAGACCCCCCACCAGGGCGTCGCCCTCGACATGACCCCAGCTGGACCCTGGCTTATTTTTTTCAGTCTCACTCCAAACCATCTTTAGGGGTTGACAGCTCTGCTTTGTTGAAGCAGCATCTTTGATACTGAAAGAAATCTGCCCTGACCTTTTTCTCGGTCTGCTTCTGGTTGAGATGGTCATTTAGGTTGGCCAGCTTGTCACGGACAGTCTTCAGTTCTGCCTGCTTCTCCTTCAGCTTGGCCATCTGGTCCTCAAGGACTCCTTCTGCCATTGCCAGACTCTGCTGCTTGGGAGCCACCACCTACAGGTCATCAGTGAGTGAGCCAGTTGGGTTTAATTCAGTTATATCACAGCATATCAGGTGAGGTGAGGTGAAATTGGGTTTTACGTCGTGCTTGAGAATATTTCGCTCATATGACGACGTGCATGCGTGTGTATGTGTATGTGCGGCTGCTTGTACTAGCCCAGACTGAAGCTGGTTTTATAGTGCTAGCCCACTGAGATACCATGCCGCAGTGAAGCATCAATACCCCACTCAGACACATTATACTGACTCCGAGCCGACCAGTCCTTGTTGTACCCATTAATGCCGAGCGCCAGGCAGGGACCAACAAGTACCATATTTTAACGTCTTTTGGTTTGACGCGGTCGGGGAACACAGCATATCAAGACATTGTGGGTGGAAAACCCAAAGTGATGCAGGTCTTACAAGTGCATTACTTAGGTGAAATCCAGGAGCACCGGTAAGATGTCCGTATCTCGGACAAAACATCATATCACACCTGGGTCCAACAGCCTTAAAGGAGTTTAGTGACTACCCTGGTAGACTCTGTGACAAAATGAACACATCTCACCCTCACTATCTCCATGATCAGATGCCACTCACCTTGATGACACCATCATAAACATCCATGGCCCGGACCCACTTGCACAGGCCCTCACAGGCTGATGACACGTTCTTGATGATGGCCGGGTCGAAGTCGGGGTTGTTGATGTACTTGTCCCGGATCTTCTTGATGGTTGCTGCCGGAATGTTGTCCTTGTCATACTCCTTCAGTGACTCCAGAAACTTCATGTCTCCCAACATCTGCGCAGCACACACAAGTGAGGGAAGGCGTTACCGACATATGTCACATGAGGAATACTCAAATTTGTCCTACAGGCTTGCTTGGTCAAAAGTTTACATGTCAGCATTGAGGTTATTTTTCTTAAGGACTAACTTCCAGAAAAGATTTTTTTTTTAAAACAGTTTTAGCATGGTCATCTTATTATGTTTGTGTTTACAGGCTCACACATAAATTAAAAGGGTTCAGCAAAAAGCTTAAAGTATTGTGTTTCTTTCCTGTCACACCAGGTGCCTCCCCAAACATATAGTTCCAGCAAAATATTCACTGACCCTGTGGTAGGGTAATCCATACTTTCTATATTATTACAGAGAATAATTACATGGTTAATATGTACAACAACCTACTTGCAACTCAGACATGTGATACTCCAGTTGATTGCTGCTGGTAGTCTTCCACTCACATCTATATTTACCAAGTTACTTACCTTCCTGGCAGGGGCCCAGTAGTCTTCTCCAGCCTTGCCGTTTGGGTCCAGCTTCCTCTCAGGTTTGATTCCCTGAAACATGCACACAACCACTTACAAATGTGAACAATATAGTCACAACAAAAACACCATCATCAACATTTCAAGAACTTCACTTATAGCACACTGAATTAACAATATAACATCAATGCCTCAGCCCAGCCAAATGTTGGTGCAGTGTCATGTTCAAGTGATTCTGGAAATCCAGCGTCTGCCTACCTTCATGATGCAGACAGCCTCCATCACCAGCTTCACCCCTGACGGAGGGTTCTGGAGGTTCTTCACAATGGAGATGTCGTTCTGCTTCAGAGTGTTGAGAGCGGCAACAGCAGCGTTCAAGGCAGGTAGAGCTACAGCAAGCTTGGCCTCACATTCATCCTTTGAAGAAGAAACTTACATGTGTCAAGAAAAGTAACACAGTAAACATTTACCCATCTGTTTACATGGAAAATATGCAAACATATAGAATAACATATTATACCTAAAGGAAATGCATTAGTCAACAATATACACTCAGCCTTTTTCACAATGCAAGTAATAACATTAGCCAAGTTCAAAATAGTTTACATGAATAATCTCAATGCCATCAATCCATGTGACTCACCATGATCTCAATGTTCCATGCAACTTAGCTTTACACCAACAGTGTATGTAACAATAAAGGTGTATGTGATTTACCTTGACACCAATGGTCCATGTGAATAACATAACTCATTAGTACCTCCAACAGTCCAAGTAACTCCAACAGTCCAAGTACCTCCAACAGTCCAAGTAACTCCAACAGTCCAAGTAACTCCAACAGTCCAAGTAACTCCAACAGTCCAAGTAACTCCAACAGTCCAAGTAACTCCAACAGTCCAAGTAACTCCAACAGTCCAAGTAACTCACTTTGACACCCTTATTGACTACAATGGTCTATGTGACTCACCTTGATACCCTTTGCCTCCATGGCAGCATTGTTGGCCCTAGCCTCATCTGCTTCGACAAGTCCTTTCTTCTCCTCCACCTCCACCGTTTCCTCCTCAATAATCTTGATGAGCTCTTCAGTCTCCTTGCTTGTCTCAATCAACTTCGGCTGCAGGTCGATGAGTTCCTCTTGCATCACGTTGATCTACAGGGCAAGAAGAGATGCCATGATCTGCAGCTACCCAGAATCCTGTGAGATGTCACATGACCTAGCTTATAGTGGGTTATCATGCGCAACTAGTCACCATTGTTTTGTCTGGTCCACACCCCACTGACGTAGCTGAAACCTTAGCAACTGTAGCAGTTATAGACAATATCACCCAGTGTGTCTTGATACCAAAATACATCAACATGAGCTAATACAAGTTTAAATCTTTAAAGCTTGTGATGATGTATTTGATTGATTATAAAGGACAAAAGAGTTAGATTCATTTTATCATTACAAATAAGTTTTCAAACTGTTTCAGTTTGTAATTAGTGAAAACAATGACTTGAGAGTACAAAATACAGCTAACCAGCGTCAGCTGCAGAGAAACTAGTGATGTCCTTTGATATCATCTTCACCCAACCAACATCTCCTGGGGAAGCCACTTTTGAAATAACAAAACAAGGTTCACTCTCTCATTTCAGAAGAAAGGTGTGCCTCCCTGGATAAGGTGTGCAGGACACTATACATGGTAGAGTTCCTCACCTGAGACTCGGAGAACTCCAGCTTCTCCAGGCCCACCATGTACCTGTTCTTCAGGGTCAGGATCTCCAATCTCTTCTTGTTCAGGAGGTTCTTGAATGTCTTGATCAACTCCAAGTAGGAAGTCGGAGTCACATAGTTCCTTCGCCGCATCGTTTCATAGTACCTGCGTTAAATAGCTGATTATGCTTTGAGATATTCCAGCACTGATGGACACTAGCAATGGGGTTCACACATTGTAATCATGGAAAGTCGAACCTAGGCACTCAATATATGGAATGAGATTTGTGGCAACTGCCACCATTAACTCTGGTCAGCAGTCTCCACAGTGGTAATGCTATTGGTTTGGAAAATGTCAGTTGTTCTGCACACATAAACTACTGTGGTACTGACCTGGTTGAGAGAGCTCGGACACTCTCATGGAAGTGTTTGCACATGACTATAGTCCGTTTGGCTCAAAAGGGACAGCCAGGTGTACGAGAAACACGAGCACAAGTGCCGACAAAGTTATTGATTCATTCACCTGTGCTGTGCTGTCCCCATCCTTTCTCGCACACCTGGCTGTTCCTCTCTTTGCACTCCTCCCTTGTAACAAATAGTGAACTGTGTAAATATTTTAATGATAGTTTGTTAAACAACTTTATTATTATTAGGACATAAATTCTGCAACAAACTCACGGAGTTGGTCTGATGTTTTGATTATGATCAGCGTTTCATTGAGTATTATATGTTTATTAGTTTTTGAGTTAGACTGCAATTCATCGGTCTGCTTTTGAGCCAAACGGACTATACTGTGGTACTGACCTGGTTGAGAGAGCTCGGACACTCTCGTGGAAGTGTTTGCACATGACTACTGTGTTGTCTCTGACATCCTGAGACATCTCCACCTCATCCAGGAACTTGTTGGCCACCAGCTCCAGGGCATCCTCCGGCCACGCCTACACCAACACAGGCTACTTTAATGCATGCATTAGCATTACCGATATTGTGTTACACAGGGTAGCAGTGATATATGGATTTATACACTCAGGATCTAAGCCCAGAGTCAGAAAACCTTAATCAATATACTCCCAGAAAAATGTCAGTAAACAGGAAGGTATACGTAGTACTTCAGACTAACATCTCTGTTCGGTACTTCAAACGAACAAAAGTAAAGGTGTTAGGTGCATAACTACCATACCACGATACATCTTCCGCTGTACTGAGGCTGGGTACAGGATGTACTCCTCTATTCTCTTCTATCCCCTCCCCTATTCATTTCTGTCAGTACATTTTGCAATTTTTTCACCTAAGTTTTAAAGAGGATGACCTGACCTTGAACCAGTCTATGGTGCAGCAGTTGATGAGGGACGGGAACATTCGGAGTCTGTTCCGGAAGGTGTCTCCAATGGGACTGAATGCCAGCACCACATGCAGGTTACGTCGGATCCGCTCAATGAACTTGTTGTACATGTTCAGGGGAGTGAACTCTATCTGGAGGTTTTCCACCTGACACACAACCTGCATCTGCAAGACAACAGTGATTGTGATCCTCACCAAGATGACAATAGTGATTGTGATCCTCACCAAGATGACAACAGTGATTGTGATCCTCACCAAGATGACAACAGTGATTGTGATCCTCACCAAGATGACAACAGTGATTGTGATCCTCACCAAGATGACAACAGTGATTGTGATCCTCACCAAGATGACAACAGTGATTGTGATCCTCACCAAGATGACAACAGTGATTGTGATCCTCACCAAGATGACAACAGTGATTGTGATCCTCACCAAGATGACAACAGTGATTGTGATCCTCACCAAGATGACAACAGTGATTGTGATCCTCACCAAGATGACAACAGTGATTGTGATCCTCACCAAGATGACAATAGTGATTGACAGTCACTGTGCTGACCAAGATGGCATTTACAGTTCTCAATAATGTCCACCTATCTTACCAATAATCTCCAGTCTATCTACCTACCTTCTCAATAATCTCCAGGCGTTCCTCATTGTCATACAGGTTTGGGATGTCACCAGTGTTCAGGATCATGTTCACGTCCTCCAGGAATGATTCATCCTGTAACAGTTACCATAGTTACATTTTATCTATATATCAATTACCTCATCAAAATTGTCTTTATGCAGAACTTCTGCAATCAAGTTGCCATAACATTCTTGAGTACATGATGATAGCTTGGTGAAGAATGTTTGTTCGGTTTTTTACTCTGCAACAATCCAGCTACAAGACAGGAATCTATAAATAATTCAATCAGAGCCAGATGATCCAGTGATTGACATCATGAACATTGATCCATGCAACTGGGAAGCATCAACTAGGACAGTCAGCCTGACTGATCACCTCTTATGACAAGCATGACAATTCCAACTAAGATCTTCAATGTTGAAGAGTTATCTATTACACATCACTTGTTGGGATGCTTGCCTTGATCTGATGGTCCCCAAACAGGAAGACCGTGGACACTCCCTCATCTCCAGCTCTCCGCATCATCCGCTTCAGATCATCTCTCCACTCCACGGTAGTATAGTTCTTGGTGATCTCAATTTGGAACAGCTCAAAGTCAGACATAAATGCTGCCAGTCTGGTGACACTCTGACGACCACTGCCCCCAATACCTGGTCAAACAAACCATCACATGATTGACCATACCCTTGCTACCTTGATGTTCTTCTTTGCAGGAGTAATGTGTTATGTCACATTCAGCAGTATTACATCTAAACCAGTGGTCAAGAAGATGAGCAACTATCCATGCTGTCAGCAAACTATGACATACAGTTAACTAAGCAACATATTGATCCACACCTCAGTCAGCTCTTATGCAAAGCAGGCGTTATAGGGAACCATGACTACCTCCGTTCAGCCAGTTTCTTAACAAGACACAATTTACTGTACAGAGTTGCATACCTTGAACATGACCATGCAGGTGGTATTTATCAAACTTGTAAGTCACTAAAACCTACATCACTTCTGGGACTCATTCAGCACTGAGAATTTTGCTAAAATGGTGTATTGTCATCTTATATATTTAGAACTTTATGCTGGTTGTGAGATATTTATTCATGAATAACACATCTGAACATGAAAACAAACTCACCCACAAGGAGACAGTGACCATTTGGCTGCTTGAGAACTCGGCTAATTCTGGAGATGTGTTCGATGGCGAACCTGAACATCACCAGCTCCATGGGGGCCTTGCTCATCATGTTGTACTCCTCCAGGTTGTGCTCTATTGTCTGAAGCAGGCAGTTAATTGGTGTGACAGATTCATGTCCAAATATCAAACACCCTTGGGTATTTGTTATCAGCATCACTCTACATAATTAATATTGGTGTGATTTGGCATTTCAGATGGAATCACTGGTAATGTGTCTTGTGTAGGAATATTCATCTATACAAACATCTGTCAGTCATTTATATGTAACAGTTGATCAGCATTGTCACAAACAATATGCAAAATGTCATCAATACTACAAACATTATTAAAGCCTTTCCTTTACTGCTAGCTATCTCACAACTATATTTCCAGTTTTTCAAATGTTTAGTAATGATAACGATCATACCCAGTAAATGTAGAACGTAAGTTAGCTAAGGGTTTGTAGTTAAGGTCATACATTGTTGTCATTGAGGGTGTCAATATTCAGTGAATGGCACTGTTGTTCTTACCTCCCTTAGCTCATCCAGATTGAGGATTTCATCGTACAGCTTGTCCTCCCCTTTCTTCGTGAGATAGTCCCCAAACATCAGGCTGCGGATGGTGTCATCACGGATGGACTTGCCAGGCTCCAGAAGGTGGGTGAACAGGTTGTTCATCTTGTCCTTGAACTGTGACTCAACCACTGACTGCAAGGATACACTGGATGAGTATCTGTGGGATGTTACCATGCCCAAAGAGGTTCAGTTCCTTCTCAAGCAAGATCCCTTGCCCTCTTAACAAAGATATGCTATCTCCTGATCTGATCCCTTGATCCCACAGACCTAGGATGTTTAGCACTGCCCACCAGCAACCTGAGGTCCAAGGTCTGCCCCAGTGTCCTGGACATGAATTACTCAAGCATTCCCAGGACCCGTGAAGATCCGGGGTAGAATAGGTCTTCAGCAACCCATGCTTGCCACAAAAGGCGGCTATGCTTGTCGTAAAAGAAGGCTACTGGGATCGGGTGGTCAGGCTCGCTGACTTGGTTGACACATGTCATCGGTTCCCAATTGTGCAGATCGATGCTCATGCTGTTGATCACTGGATTGTCTGGTCCAGACTCAATTATTTACAGACCGCCGCCATATAGCTGGAATATTGCTGAGTGTGGCGTAAAACTAAACTCACTCACTCACTCACTCCCCAGTGTCCACATGCCCCAGGAGGTAAAGCCAATCATCTGATCCATGGCCAGACCCATAACCCACGTTTCCAAACAGGTAACATCTGCCACCTACATTCTTATCTGAGGTGCTACTGATGCTGCGTATATCGCTGTGCTGTGAGTCCTCCCATAGATGACATCTTTCCTTGTCACCTTGCTGTTAACCTCACTGGTCATATGGACAAGCCATGTTACCAGGGATCACATGGTCAAATCCCAGCACAGGAATTGGATCCTTTATGGCCACAACACATCCATTCAGCTTCACCATGATTTAAACATAAGCAATTTTGGGTTTCAGCTCTACAAGAAGTCAAGACCATGTTAAATCACTCAACCTGATGGTTATCATGGAACAATGTTCCATGATAACACTCAGCAGGCAGTGTTCATGTATAGTTTGAATGTAACTGCTGTTGGTTAAAACTATTTACCTTGACCATTTTGAAGAAAGTGTTGCGATCCTGGTCATCCACAAGTCTGTCATAGAACACCCGGTACACCTCGTGCACCCACAGACGTGCGATCTTCTGCCCTGCAGCAGTGCCAACAGCCGGCATCACCGACGCTTTTATCAACAGGATACCCTGACAAAACAGGAGGGCAAACTATACCAGTAGCTTTGACTTGTGGTCATCAATATTTGCATTTCTTAGATAATTAGGATAAAGGATCTAGGGTATATAAGACCTGGGGTATATAGAATCTAGGATACACAAGCACACAGTTATCTTACCTGTACAACTCTGGCAAAGTCTCGAAGGTTGAACAGATAGTGGGACTTGGATGGTGTTGGGAGGAAGTTGGTGATGGCCATCTGGTAAATCTCCAGTGTGGATCCCAGTAGAATCTACACACAGAGACAGAACTAACAGTAAACCTTATATTCATCAACAGTCTACTGACAGTCAGCAACACATATCTAAATTTACAACATGCCACATTCCGATATTTCCCTCAATCATGCCTTGAAAATACAAGAAACTAAAGTGTATTTGCTGTGGAAACATTCATGAGTGAAGTGAGTGAGTATAGGTGCCTACTGGTTTAGATGTAGTAGTAGAGGGAATGATTGTACGGGACCAGGTCCAACAAAAGCCTCTGCAAAGCCTTATTCCCCAAATAAGGCTTTGGTCGGACCCTTAGCTCTTGCTACCATTACCCCTACTATAAAAAAGTTTGGGACGCTAGCGGGATACGAACTCCCGCGGCTGAAGTGTGTGGGATTGCGTATATGACATAGAAAGATAGAAAGGTTCTAAAAAGTAGTAAAATGTCCCCGGCAGCCACAATTCCCCAAGGGTGAAATCGAAAGATGATGTTGCGCTTCCTCCCCTTGGGAATTGTGCCGGCTGCCTTTCTCTCACCATGAGAGTGCCCCTCTCAGCTAAGTGCTTTAAGCGACCCAACTGATATGATCTTGATTCCTTACGAAACACCTCACATCACACAAAGCTGCAAAGGAATCTCCTGAGGCAAAGGCGGGATCACGAACCCACATGTATAGCTCGGCGCCAAACTATACATAATGGGCGCACCACTCAACCGATTGAGCTACGGGGACATAGCTGAATCATCTCGGTTTAACGGGTCTATCCTGAACTAGCACTTTCCTGATCCGTGACACTATCGCGGTAACACTGTGCCGTGCAGTGCGATCAATAATTCTTCTCTTACAAAACCTCTGCCCGGCCCATCCCTCAAGTAGTACAAGTTAGGCTCGTCTGCTTTAATATCCACTTTATCTATGTTGTAAGTTTTGACTGACCATATAGGATCGGTGGCTGCAAACTACGGCTATCACCCTCGTGTTCCCCGGCTGGTATAGATACCTCACTAGGACCCTGTCTGGTATCTGTTTCTCCTTCCCCGCATAAAGGAAGGCGGCCGACTGTGCAACTATTGATTTTAGTTTGATAAGCGTCTGCCCGGCTTTTACGGTGAGGCGGGTGACTTCATGGTTGATTGCCGACACCACCTTAGGTAACCTCGTGACCCATTCAGTCGATCGCTTCCCGGGGTGGCCATCTCTCGCATACTGATGTCGAATAAGCGCTCAGCCAAAGTCCTATTAAATCTCTCAACTATGAAAGCGGCTGCGATGGGCTCTGGCCGTACCCATCTGACCTTTGTATCGTGTTTGGCTAGCAGTTGTGACCACGGCACCCATGAACTCCGCCCTGGGTCAACTTGCAGCTCTGTTATTGCGTCAGCGGACTGCGTTTGTATATACGTTCGAATCCTCTGGCTACCTGGACCGAATCTTTCGTGGTCAAGGGTTCGGCTTCCTTGTAGCGACTGGCTACATCCACGACTGTTAAGGCATACTTGTACCTTTTATCGTGGGGTAGGAACAGTAGGTCTGCCTGGTGAGCGCTATTAGGTATGTTAATACCGAACTTCCTTCTAGGCGCGTGGCGTGGTGGTGGCAAATAGATCTGCCACAGGGCTTGTTTTCAAGCCACGCTTTGGCTTCCTCGGCGGTACTTTCGCCATTTTAGCCAGCTCTATCTGGCGCTAGCTCCTTTCCAGTACCCACGCGGGCTATAGTAAATAGCCTCAAACTTTTCTGGTTCCGTGACATATATATATATCTATGTTCTTGGTTCAATTTTCTCATGCCCGTGCAGCGTGCGTGTTTATCCATCAATAGCTATCCAGCGTTTAGTATCCATAGGCGACAGGGGCGTCTTGTTTATAGTCAGTCCATTATATCCTATGGCCATCACTTCTAAGTGTGTTCATTTTATGTCTAAAAGTGCGGGTCTTGAACAGGGCTTCCTTGAATCTGGCGTGTTTGATGTGTTGTTTAACCACGTGCTTCTTAACACCCTTAGCCTTCGGATCTCACTATTGTCGGCTTTCAGTATGGAGTACATCTTAGGCCTCAACCCTATGTACTCAGCTATGGTGCGTGCCAGCACACTCGTCCTTCATCTTACCTAGGACCTTTTTATTCACCGTGCTGTGTATGGTATGGTCCTTGGGGTAGTCGCTGGTGTCATTACAAATCGAGGTGTTTTTCATGTCCTCATTACCGTCCTCGGTTTGAATCTCCATCAGCAGGGAATCCGTGTCAGTGTACAACACTTCACACCTGTCATCGTACTGTTTCTTAAGCTCGTTGTAGTAAAGTCGTACATCAGGTGTTTGGATAAATCGAGGATGCTCATCCCCGTAAACAGGCGGTTGAATTTTATGTGGCTTTTCTTCATGTGTAGGGCAACTAGGTCATCGGTGAATATCTTGCTACGGTTGAATGCGGACTGGCTATCAGTCTCCTGAGCTTGTCTTCCTCATTCGACCGAACCAGCTTCCGCGGTCGCAGCGTTTCCTCAGGTTCTCCATAGTCTTACCGAACACCGAGTTGTTCATGAGCTTGTAGAGATTTTTCTCAAAGTCACTGGTGGCAAGCTTTTCGGAGGTCTGTGTTCATTCTGATGTAGGGCTCCATCCATGGGCTCTGGTCGAACACGAGCACCCTGTGTATTTTGGTCAGCCTCATACCCAGCGACAGGTACAGCTGTAGGTTGCGATAGTGAAGCGATGTACTTGGTCTTATTCATTAAGTTAGGCCGCGAGTTTTTCAACGTCTGTCACCCGCCCACCTAACAAGTTATGTTGGTACTCAGACATCCAGTCTGGGTTAACCCTCATCGTTCGGGGCCAGGGGTAGCTGTTGTGTGATGTGTGTAATGCAGCAGGGTATTCTAAGTCAACCTCGAGGATATAACCTTTGTTTGAATCTGGTGCGATGCTCATAACATCGACCTCCTGTGGCACCCATTCGAATCCCCTGTGGGTAGATACTGACTCATAGCCCAGCCGTACAGGTTGTTGGCGTCGAGGTAGAAGAATGTGATTGGTTGGCTTGCTAGGGTCGTAACCCTTCGCGTATTGATTATTTGCTTTGGCGTATCGTTTGGTTGCCATGGAGATCCCACCTGCAAACCTTTCTCAATGAATAGGTGCATGTCATAATCTGTAAGCAATTCCAACTTAACTCCGGTCTTTTTAAGCAAGGCATCCCACGACAGACCTGGGCTGGTGTAATACCACCATGCGGGGTCGAGTTTATACTGCTTGAAACATGTCGCCTAAGCGTCTCAAACCGTCGGCTAACAGCAGTACATCTGTCCTCAAGTACAGGTAGAGTGATAATCCCCAGGTTCTTACAACCCAGTTCATTCCATACGTTAATCGGCGTGCGGTAATCGTCTTGGGATATTTCGAGTCGGTCAGATTGCTGTAAAATTCTCTGATGGGAGGTAGTCTGGTCTCGGCGAACTTGGACCAACTATCCATGTACTCATAGGGGTACACACCCTTCCTCATAAGCAGGGGTCTAGTCTCGGCGTCTGTGTATCGGTCAGTGATAGGGAAGGTATCGTTGGCCTTAACCAGACTGTCTAATGAAGACAATAGAAATTGTACTGAATCTATAAACCTAAGGCCGTTTAAGCTGAAGGAGATGTATCTCTCCATGTTGTTGGGTATGCGTTATATTACCATCGATTTTCGCGATGGCCTGCATGATCAAATGAAAGTCGTACCCTCTCAAGTTGTGAAGACAAGCGGGGATGTTTATTATCTTAGGGTTGATTCTAAGCTTGAGGTTACCGCAGCTGTGAGTGGCGCCTCTATACTTACGGTTGCGTGACAGTGATCTCTCACGGAATCACCATTCAGTGGTGAAGTCGCTGCGTGACAATTAGTGCTACAGGCGTGAGCTAGTCGATTCGGCTCGGGTCATCGCATGGGGCGACTCTATACAGTGCATTCCTAATAATTTTTCTTCCTCCTGCAAACACTTTAGAAACCTTTCAGCGTCGGGACCCTGTACACTACCGGGCTTTTCGTTTCCCCATCACAGCGGACGACCACGTATCCAAACCCACAGGCTTCATGCTCCTGTGTTTTGAGTGTGGTTGGGGTATCTAACAACCTTAATAGGTTTGACCAAGGCTTCAAAGTCGGTATATGATATAAGGCACAGACATTTGGTTCTTGTGGTTGTCGAATTTTAGGATATTGTCACCTTCCTTGGGCGTAATAAGCCGATATGGCCGTCTGCCCCACACCTTGGCAATCCTCCGGTGGGATTCTAATAAATCAGCTCGGCTGAAACCCGTGTAGGCATCGCACACAAAGTGTTTTTCCCAGCGTGTTTAGACTGGTCGTGCAACAACCGGCTGAGATGTTTTATCCGCGTGTAGTGATACTTTTCACCTCGTTGGATCATGAATATATTGATAACTTGGTGGGGGTTTCCCCAGCGATGGGCTGACCCTGTGTACTATTGTTGTGTTACCTTTGCCCAAAGACATTTATAGCTAGATTATTCTGTTTTCTACTTTAGTGATCTGGGATATGGGGGTTGGTTCATCTATACCATCCCAGTTAGGCCCATCATCTTGGGGATAGCTAGAAAGCCTGTCTGAATGAGTGTCAGCTGGAAACAAGGCTGACCTGATAGCTACCCTCAGGCAATCGTCTCCTCTATTCTTGGCGTTTACCATGGCCTGTTTTTCCTATAGTAGGGGGCAAGTCTAGGTATGACCCGCCTCTGAGCGACGCGTAGTTAGCTATGTCTAGATAGACATTATCGATTTTATCTACAGCCCACCGGACCCCAAGTGTGTGTAGCGTTCTAGGTATTCCGGTATCTGCTGAAAACTGGTATCGATCGATCGTCTATGGTCTCTGTATGCGTGACAACCTCTTGCCTACCTCTGAAGTAAGGCTGAGCGTGCTCAGTGACCCCTCCCCAACTTGCTTATCGGTGACATTTTAACTGTGATCTGAAACTTGATGCTTCCCAGACTGGTTAGTTCTGATTTATTTTATCAGCTATCAGTGGCTTAATATCTGTAATGTCTATGTTCCTATCAACATGCATCGCCAGCCTCTTAAATAATTACCTACAGCTGGCAGCTCAGTGGGTATGAACTGTAGGTCAATAGCTCTATTCTGCCGTAACAGTTCTACAAGCTGTGGTTTTGTCATATGGGAATACCCACCTAACCCCAAATCCAGCGAACCTGGGTTTTAATTGTTTTACAGTGGGAGGTTTTGCTCTGGGGGCATGTGATAACAATGCGATTAACCGGCTCTCCCCAGGTTTGAATAACCCGTGAACCCAAGCTGTTTTGCTTGAGCTTTTAATTGTTTTACCGTGGGAGGGGTTTCTAAACCTAGTAATCTCAACAAGGCTGGCTTCCGCATTCTAGAATACCCTATCACACCTCTCTGTCTGGCGATTTGCTTAAGCTTCGAGTATAGTAGTCATAATTGCGTACACACCTAAGAGAATTAATGTCTAATTGGACCACAGTAAAGGGAGGTAACTCATAAAAATATAGTGGGGTTGTTTCAATCCAGTACTCACTACACTGTTATCTTTAGAAGCCGCCTACGTTCTTTTATGTAGGCCTTTTATTCGTAGATGAGGTGATGTCTGACTCACGTTAAGCTCCGTGAGCTTTACATAAACAGTAGTGCCCTTTGACCCCTATGCCACACACAGAACGCGTGTAGTTCGGGCTTCCCATAATGGAAACAACAGTACCCTGAGTCCTGCATCTCCTATCACAGGCTTCTTTCTTCCCCATAAGTATGTATTCGCGCATCGGTATGGAGCAGGTCTCATGTTTAGCATACTTATATGAGTATTTAGTCTAATTGTTTTATAACCAAGCGCAGTAAGCTGCAATACCCAGCTATGAATACCAGTTCGCGGTCCATTTGCCCTTGGATGGTGTGTAGTACTGGCGAGTGTGGGTTTATTCAGTGGTTCCAATTGTTTACCAGTTAATAAGTAGTATTCTTTCGGCTGCATCGTCGACATCATGGAATGTTTGAGCGGCATGGTTTTCAGCGCCTGAGTTGTTGCGTTAATGTAATCGATCCTCTGGGCGTTTTTTAAGCGTACTCAGTCTGTGCTGTTTGTAATTTCTCAATAGCGAGATCGTGCGGCTTCCTTTCTTCCTGTATTTCAGCCGCGTGTGACTCTCGTAGTTTTGAGAAGAGGAAATTACTCCGGAAAATGCCAGGGCATTCACTAGCACGCCCACCAACCATCATGGCAATCATTAGCCATCCTATATTTACTTCATAATATTTTCAGGTAGTATCCCTTGTTTTACTAGGATGTCTTTTGTAGCCATCGCCATACCAAGGTTCATTATGAGCATACCCATATCCTGCAGGTTGAAATCTAGCTTGATAGTCGGTTGTTTAAGCACCATTTTAGTCAACCGGTATATCCTCACGAGCTAGACTGGCGACCACTGTGGCGTGGTATCGTCGTTGTTGAAACGTTTTCCCCTCAGACATTATGTATATGATATAAAAATATTAAATTATAACATGATATCTTGGGTTGACCTCTAATTGTGGGGAGGGTTTCTCTCCCTGGGATCCCTATTAATAGTGTGTATATAACCGCGAGATAGCCACGGCAGCAGTTCGCATACAACTAACAAAAGTCGCTCGGGTGAGTCACCCTGATAATTTTATGTTGGTTACACCACCGTTTTTACCGGCAGCTACTCTCTTAGGATTCTTCTGCCTGGTTACTGTGGGAGGGGTCACCTCAGTTGGGGTTTTCTAGCGTGGGGGTTTCCTCCAGTTGTTGGGGTGGGGTCTCCTCTGAAGGGTCTCTCCTCCTTGGGGTCTCCTGTGCAGCATCCATCTATACTATTATTATTATTTTTTCCTCTCAAATTGACAATGCTTTGCGTAATAATCGCCGCCCGTCACGGGGCTAACAACATACCGTATTTTGTGGTACAGCTCGCAGCTAATAGAGCTCAAAGTGTTCGATAAAGGGGTCTTTCTCAAGGTCTTCCCACAGGTAAAGTCGAGCTCGGGGGATGGGAAGAAAGTATGGCCTTAATACCAGTGTATATCTGGGTCATAGCCGATCCTATTGTTTTGTCATTTCTGAACCTAGTCTAGCCTCATTATCTAGCGTACAGTTTTATCGATTTCTTCAGCTGACATTTTGTGAATTTTATCTGGAGTGTACTCCCCAAAGTAATGTTTGGCTTTGCCACCAGCAATAGCGCCACCAGTTTCTCTAAACATCATCGTCCACCTGTGGTGATTGGGGTACCAACAATTGTTCGAGCAGTTCATCACACTCCATCTTATAATGTAACAAGTAAGTTTTAGTTTTAATAATATAATACCCGATGCAGGCAAAACACAGGAAATGAAGGTTAAGTTGCACCCGACGAACACTTCAAATACCATAGCTATAACTAAATGCTAAGTATTTATACTAAGCATTGCTAAGCATTGCTAAAGCATTTACTAAGCATTTGCTAAGCATTGCTAAGCTAAAACACCCTATATGCTACTGGTTGGTGGGTCTTGAGCCGCAGGCTTAAGCGTGTTTAGTTTCAGCGAGCTGTTTCTTCACCCGTTCCGTTCTAATTTACTCATCACATCGTTCTCTCTCAAACACTCCTCGAGCGAATCCCTGTCCTTGCAGTGAAATAAGGCCACCCATCGCGTCTGCTCCTTAGGTCTTTCAACACCGAGTTGAACTTCTGCGTCAGTACCCAGGCGGCTGTGATTTCGCGATGTCGGCCAGAGAAGGCCAGATGCGATAGCATGTCTCTCTTTTTGTTATCTCACGATTAAGCTGCAGTCATCCGAGTATGAACAAGCGTCGACTCCCCTTTAAATTTCATATGGTAAGCTTTCAACCAGTCCTGCAGGCGTGGTCCGAATTCGACTCTGTGTAATACGTCGGGTCGATCATCACCCAAGGTCTTTCCGTTAATGCGTTTTATTCATGCTCAGAGTAGGGCACATGATAGCGATGTGGTCGACACATCCCTGTAGTACCCTCAACATATCCAACGCAGCGGTCTTCCCACAGCCAGTCTGCCCGCACACTATGGGCAGTGTGGGCGGTAAATGAGTGAGGCAGTTGCCTACTGAGGGCTTAAATCAGTAGATGGCCGCGAATCTCCCATTGTCTATATTAAGTTCTTGGCGTCCATAATCGCGTGCAGATATAATTTCAACTTGCCAGCGGGTTGAGCCTTCTTAGTAATCTGGATAGTAATCCCTTAAGCTGCCATTGTCTATCGCGGCGTCCGCTACCGTGCAGTTTATCGTCATCCGTGGATCGCATGTCCAACCACAGCAGCGTACTTGGTGGCCAGGTATTCACCGATTTACGCACGGAGGATAGGTCCAGGTCCTTGGTTATGTATGGGTGTTGTTTGATGACCCGGTAGCTTTTTATCTCATCCACTGCTGGTATGGCCTCATACCATGACTGAACAACTGGTTGGGCACGCCCTCTATGGTCACTTCCACCTTTTCAATCTCGGGGTTGAAAAACTTCGCTGTCCCTCGGAGCGGCTCGTAATCCTCCACGGGGGCGACCAGGATGCCTTTCATCGATCGGCGCGGCGCGTTCAGGTTGATATTCCACACAGTGTCGCTCTTATCTCGCACGACTGATCTATGCCTCAGTATCGCGGTCGTACAGGATGGCCATCTTCCCAGAGTACTGGCTTCGAACCTGCCTGGCCAGCTCGGGCTAGTGACCATGTCGAACTCCAGAGATGTTGTCTGTGGCGTAACTGGCCTCATCACCGTTCGGCGTCGCGCTACTTTGCTGTAGTCGTTAAGCGTTAGCTTTCGTATTCAAAGCCTATCACCCAGCGGCCTGGTAAAGCGGTAGCGTGTCCGTGTGAGCAACTTCGAAGTCGGCGGCACGCAGAACCTGTTCCCGTGCGGCAGGCGATGGCCTTTCACCGTCCGTGATCTTGGATAACTGGTCTGCCGTGAAGGCATACCCAATGCGCGACCGGTCGATTTGCTGATACCCTGGTACCGTCATTGACCAGCGTTCTCCCTCGCTTTTCCAGAGATCCCGTAGCAGTGAAACACGTCGCTGTCGTCGATGCTCAGCACCTCATTACCGCTGATCTTGATGGTGGTTTTCTTGATAATGGCTCGACCCTCGTTCGCACTAGCTCGCGTTTGTCGTTGTCGGAGGTCAGCGTGATGTTGAGCGCCAGTCGAACTGCCGTGCCTGGTACAATGAGGTCATTTCGCCAAGGTTTGGAAATCTAACCATCAGAGTTTGGTTCTGGTCTATCTTGCTGGGATTGTTGGTGATGGTCACCGACTGGCATACGGCTCTGGGCCTAGAGGCTCTCTTGATCTTCTGAAAGGATCTAGTTTTCTACCGTACATTGTTATATAAATGAAATATATAAGTTTTAATACTAAATAATGGCTGAAGGCGGTCATGAAGACATACCTATGGATAATATGTGGGATAATACCCAGGCATTAGAGGATGATGAAACCTCATTTCGCCAAGGCGAACTTAGTGCAACGCAGGCCGTCAGCGGGTTTTATGATGGTTTAAAAAGGATAGAAATTTACGATAGAGCCGTTGGGCGAGACTATTCCAAGTTTTTGTTGATGGCAATGGCGCTGCGACTGAGGGAATTAAGGAGATTGATCTCATGAATAAGCGCGAGAGAGCCGCTTGCTTTATCAACACTCACCAGTCGCCATGGGGTGACTTTATTAGCGATGAACTAGGCTTCATAGATTATGCGTAGCGACCTAAAGCCCTTCCCCTTCAAGATCTGCAAGACATCAGGAAACCACATCGGATCAAGATATGACTGATAACATTGAAAAGCTGTTGACCACATACCATAACAAACCCTTACCGGGTTGAATTTACCGCTTCGGGAACTACGGGGGCTGGACAAAGGCCATGCAAACCATTAAGCGGACATAAGTGAACAACACGGCCAAACTGGGCGCGATAGGCGACCACATCGCCCATGAAAGGCCAAACTTCGGTGAAGCGGAGGACGAGTCTCTGAAAGCCACCATCGAGGAGCGAATCATCGTAGTTTGGAAGATGAAAAGAAGACCCGGCTAGAAGCGGCATCCTCCTTCGAGACCAGCGATCCCAGGTCAGCCGTGTCGCGAGAAACCGTTGATCGAGTCCTCCACCAAGACACCACGTTAGCTGACAGGATTAGGATCCTGTTCCGAGCAAAGGGATCACCATCGCCAGCATTCTGACGCATTGGGGTTCATCATATCAACCCTGGTAGTGTCATTGGTGGGGTACCCCACACCCCAAGTGGCGGCACACCACCAAGTGGTGGGAACTGGATAAAAACTTCGGGGAGGCCCTGGCTAAACTGGCTGGTAAGGCTGCCGAAGCCCTGCCCTGCCTGGCATCCTGGGTAGCATCGTCCTCGTGGTTGTTGGGCTCTGGCTAAAACTGCCACGTGGCTCAGTCAAAACCTGTGGGCAGCCATCGTCGCGTGCGTGGTGGGTCTGGTTAATGCGTAGCGGCTAAGGAATTTTTAACCAAATAAGCCCCAAAGCTACCCCACCAACCACCAGGGCTGTTTTGTACGATCGATGTGCTGTGAACCCACAGTGGGTGACCCCACAGGGGTGTGTGTTGAACCCTAGGCTCGGGGGTGGCTACTATACCCGTTTCACCGATTCGTGGGTGGTGGGGCGTGGGGGGGCGTTGACATCGAGGTTGGCGTAACTTTTGACCGCCCGTGGCTATGACTATTTCGTTGTTGTAGCCCACCACTTTTTACTCTCAGTTGCATATCGCTTTCCGGAGCCATGCTTACAACCCCTACGTCGAAGGCGTAGTCGACTTTCGACCTGGCATATTCCAACACGTTTTGGCAGCGTTTGATGGCTTTCGGGAGATCAACTGGAGCATTGATAGCATCCTCAGCGTTGACAACGAACTGTTTCTGGCGTCGTAAGCAGTCCCCTTACCGAGGATATTGGAGCAGCGTTTGCGTCTGCGCGCAACAGCGCCACCGCGTGCGTTCGGTCGAGTCGTTTAACCTGATTACCCGGCGCGAGTAAACCCTTTCGATGTGTCCAGCATGAACTTTTCCAGTCATCCGCTGCCCCTGCTCAAACCTCCAGACTCTGTAATCCTTGCTGTTGTCGAAAGCCATGTAACGGTCATCCCACTTTCGTTGGTTGTGAGGTGATGATACGACTCGTAATCCCATTCTTTCAACTTCGCTGGCTTCCACGAGGGGCATATTGTGAGCGATGGGGATACCCAACCCATGGTTCGGGTCGCAAGCGCCAATCCGTCTTCGTGTTTAGTTGAATTCGTTGCAAATCGTTCGTAGGCCCGTCTATCGTATTGGTTGTTTACTGCATTCACGCCTTTTCCTGTGGGAATGCGCTGATCTCTTTGAGGATCGCCTGACCTGGTAGTACCGTGAAAGCGTGAACACAGACTGACTCAGCGATCCACGCCGAGTGTCGGTCAATGTCACACCACACCCCGTTGTAGCGCACCACACGGCGAAGTTGAGTTGATTCTGCCAGAACTGCATCGGTTTGTTGAACCAGCGTGAACTACCTTAGAGTTAGTCACGAAAACTTATACTTATCAAACACATCTATGAACTGGGCGAAATACAACCCGGCAGCGACCACGATCTTCATGTGGGGAAATCTCGTCCAGTTTAGGTAAAAACACTCCAGGGAGTACATTTTAAAACTATTATATAATGAGTATATATACTCTAACATGTACATAACACTTCCAGGAATAGCGGCGGTGAGGCCGTTCAGCTGGCGCCGCGATCGATAACACTCGTCGGGTCAACTTCGAAGTAGCTATGCGATATAACCTACCTACGCGATGGACTAACATCAAGCTAGCAACAATAAACTGTTCGTAGGTGGTGCTGCAACCAGATAACTCGCCGGCTACTACAGCGTGTGTTCTCTAGCGGCGAGGTCTTCAAACCCCTAGGAGCCGAACTCAAGATGAGCGACTCAAAAGCGGCACAGTGGTGTTAATCAACAACGGGAGAAACTCCTTGAGACTTGGCCGACCATTGGCGAGGACACTTTCGGTATGCAGCCTGATGAGATAAAACCAGCGACTACCACCACAGGCACTAAGTTACCCGACCTAGTACCGTGTCGAGAGCTGTGCATTCATCTCAGCCAGGTTAGCACAACTGACAACATTCAAGGGGTCACCCTTCCACTATACTGAGAGCTGTACCGGTGAAAGCGGAGAAATACAACGGCGGTAGAACTGAATCGTTTTCACCTGCGGCGGTATAAGAGGTTAACCCAGGGCAACATCCCCTGAGCTGATAATATCGATGTTAGATATAAATCATAGTCCGTGAATATAGGATACCTTAGCATAGCGCTGCACATAAAATGACCAGCGCACAAGGTCGGAATGAAGTTGAAAAAATGCATCAATGTGGGGATCTCCGACCTCGGGGACACAGCGGATTCGACGACCCGGGTAGATGGTAAATTATGCGCTTGCAACTGAAAACAGCATTTACAAAAGCGTTGAAGTCCCCTCCGGTGGTACTAGCAACCTAAGTGATATAGTAGATACCACAAAGGCGGCAATCAACACTAAATACACCCTTGTCAACACCGGCGATAACTGGATAATATACCCATCGTTCGAGGCAAACTGTTCGACTTAACGATGTTGAGAGCAGCGTGGCGGCTATCACCAAAAATAAGCCATATACTTTCGTCTTCACCGATGATGACAAGTGGGTGTTATTACCCGATAAAGCCGACTGGTTTCTCAATATTAAGCTCGGCTCCCCATGCGTGTTCACGGATAATAAAGACAACCACCTAAACAAAAGTAAGTGAACAACGGAACCCTGCTCGTGGCTTACATCCCGACTCAGAGGCGTGGCGTAGTCATCAGCCCACTTCGCCAGTATGGCAGCCCACATGCTATCGGGTAAACCGGGATGCAAAGCGTGGTATTACAGTTGGTGTCTGAATCGAAGGCGTGGTCAAGATCCTAGAAGAGTCTACCGGGCGAACTCAACACTTATCATCCAAGTCTACCTAGGGGAACCATCGGCGGGATGATGTCGAAATCGTAAGGGGTCAAACTCGGTGGGGAAACAACAACAGTATCCGCGTTTGCAGCGTTTACGTCGCGGTGGAGTGTCGACTCAAAACCAGTCTGCAGGGTGTCACCGTGATCGTGGAAGACACGATATCACTAACCAAGATCTTCCTACCCGACAACATACACTTCATGGGGGTGAAGTGCACCCTGAACTATTATCAGAAAACCAGTTGGAAATTATATCGTAATAGTATTATAGCAATGTCTTGGGCCGTCCCAACACTACACTTAGCGATCTAGGGGACGCGGAGGGATTCGACCAGCCTGGTGAGAACACCTTATACATCCTGCACTTGAAAGACAACGTGTATAGGCGGTGTCGTTATCAGATTTTAAAGAGCCTGAATGGTTACTAAACTTAACTCTCACCGCACCTTATATCTCCTGAAACAAAATAATACTATCTCCGAGATTAGGAACAACGGCATGATTATAGGATCGTTAAGTTCGAATCTAGTATACAAGTCATACCAATACCAGGCCACTTTCGGGCAACATGTTAGCTTCCAGTGGGAGGGTAAAGACAGAGATAAAATACTTTCGATCACCAAGAGGTCTTTAGAAATGTCGCGGAAAACTTCACATTCATCATAGGCGTCTATCTCGGAGATGTAAGTTTGACTCGCGAGTTATATTAACATTATAGATGATATGATGATAGGTTGGGAAGCCAGGTGTAATAACCAACGTTGTTGTATTATTAAGGTATCGGGGAAACGACCCTGTACCAACCCTTGATGGGGTTCGTCTCTTTAATGGCCGTGAGCTAAGACCCCGCTTTTTACATACGTTAATCTAAGTATTATCGGCTTTAAGTACGTGTCGAAGGTTAAATACAACCCAATTAAAATATATTATGGGATTGAGCTATATCCCTGAACTAGTACCAGAACGCTAGATAGGCTATTAACTGAAACCCAATTAAAATATCTTTTGTAATATATATTATAGGCACACAGGATGGGGCTGTACCCAGTCGAGGAAGTAGCGAAGACCCTGGAAACCGTGAAGCGGGTTCCGGCTTGAGAGCAGTTATGTGATGTAAAAGCGCCAAGCTAGAACAAGACACCGCGACAAAGCGGAAAGCACTATATAAGAAGTACCATAGAGCTTTCAATGCCGTGGGCGGGACTGATACTACCCTTATGGTAGCCAGCATGGGCCTAGGGGTGGCAGGTGTTGGGTTGTTAGCTACCATCGTGGCGCACCTATAGTGATGGGGCTCGAAATAACAGCTGGGGTGACAGGGGTGTTTGGGATGGTGCTTAAGCTTGTATCCCGCAGGCTGCATCGTAAAGCATTGAAGCATAATGAGATCGGGGTTCTAGCTGAAGCAAAGCTTAACACCATAAGCGATCTTATTTCCACCGCACTCACTGACAGTAAGATCTCAGAGGAGGAGTTTCGTTTAGTCCTCTCTGAACTCATAAAAATATCATAGAATGAAACAAGAGATTCGATCCAAGTCTCGTAAGTCTGCTATAAGCGAGGATGAGAAAAAAAAGTACATAGAACAAAAGGGGTGAAAAAAGCCCAGCAAGCCTTTATTACAAACACCAAAGAGATCATAGATGCTTTTCTTTGTTGAGACTAAGTTCTTGAGACAAGCACGTCTGCCAGCATTGGACATTAATACCAGGCACTATCTTTGAAACAGAATATGATACAGTATTTTTGTCTCCTACCCTAGAGAACCTTCTGAGGGATGTCTCAAAACTCTTGAAGTGCCAGTCCATTATGGGGGAGAAAATGTTCTTCATCGTCTCTTCATCAAATGTCTCAATGCCTATAACATTGAAGTGTCGCAGGAAGCGCTGCGTGACGTTGTTCCTGCCACCACCAGGGGGACCCATCGCCGCCAGCATCACAATGTCCACCAACTGCAACACTGACGTATCCTTCCTGCAACAGGGTCATATTTATCCTTGTCTCATTACGATGCTGTTGCTGGATGAAATAAGAACATCTTTTTTTATTATGTGCCACTTCCCAAATTCATGATGGAACACTACGTTATTACTCAAGTCAGTGGAGCAGTGTGATCTGGTCTTCATTCTCAGCTCCCTTTTAAGTATGTGGGAATCAAACACTGACACACACACAGCTCTTTTTAAAAGAAGGGTTTCATTCCATTAGGTCTCATACAAGTGTGAAGTGAGTATGGATAAATCTTGAAGGAGTCTGTTTTCAAATTATTTTGGTGAAAACTCACTAACAGTCAACAACATCTATAAATCTTACAAATCTACAGCTGCTTACAATTCTCAAGAAATGGTGTGTGTGGGCCCATCCATAGATGGAAAGATTACATGGATAGAGGAACAATGCAGTAATAATCTATGTTATGTACCACCATGCAGGGTACATTAAGGATGTCAGGAGCTGAAAAGCTAGGAATAGCATGAGTAATCATTCTACAGCTGACATTTTACAGTATGTAATCAGAATTTGCACCAAGAACAGACCACGGGGAACCCCCACATACTGGTTGTACTACATACCTGTCATACCAGAAGCCATGGTCTATCCATTGTCGCAGGATCTCTATAGGAGGCTGGGCACCATACCTCTCCTTGGCCGGCATGTTCAGGTCATCCACAAACACACACAGCTTCTTGCCCAGGGTCGGTCCATAAACTCCCTTCTTCCTTCTGGAAACAAACATATCAGCACCAGTTGATTGTAACATACTTCCAGCATGTATTATGTTCAGTTCTTGACTTCGGTACCGGGAAACCCCCAACACCACCACATTTCACCCAGTGACCAAATGACCAAGCAATCGATCACATTTTCTCATAATCGAACACAAACGATTTTTGAAGTACTGTTTTTAAACATTTGACGATGGAACATATCTTAGAAGTTGTCAGGGCCTGAAAATGTGTTTAATTCTTAGAAAACTCACTTCACTTACAGAAACCTCATGACTGAATATTTCTTGAAGACACCAGGAAGTTTATGTTCATGATATATTAGTCATCACTTTAAAGTAGCCAGTTGTATCATGTTATACTTATCTGCAATATCAGCCTGAATAGGAAAATCTGAAAAATGTCGCTAACCAATATTTTTCAATGATTGTTTGTTGGTAATGAACCAGTCATCAATTGTGACATATCAACCAATTCCCAACACTAACTTCACCCCAACTGAACCAGCCCCACCCTAACTCTACTTCACTGACCTAACTCCACTTCACTGACCTAACACTGACCTACTTCTTCACTGACCTAACTCTACTGACCTAACTCTACTTCACTGAACTCTACTTCACTGACCTAACTCCACTAATAATAATAAGTCCATTTGTATAGGTAGCTTGTGACTACTTCACTGGTTAACTGAACCAGCCCCACCCTAACTCTACTTCACTGACCTAACTCCACTTCAACCTAACTCCACTTCACTGACCTAACTCCACTTCTAACTCCACTTCACTGCACACTCCACTTCTTCACTGACCTAACTCCACTTCACTGACCTAACTCCTTCACTGACCTAACTCCACTTCACTGACCTAACTCCACTTCACTCCACTTCACTGACCTTACTCCACTTCACTGACCTAACTCCACTTCACTGACTCCACTTCACTGACCTAACTCCACTTCACTGACCTAACTCTACTTCACTGACCTAACTCTACTTCACTGACCTAACTCTACTTCACTGAACTCTACTTCACTGACCTAACAAATAATAATAATAAGTCCATTTGTATAGCGCCCTATATCCAATCACCAAGTGGTTGCTCATGGCACTAACCTTCACTTTACTTCACTTCACTGACCTAACTCCACTCTCATCTCTATGACATCCCAATGGCTGAATGAACACAAAATGTTGACAGGTATTTGTATTTAAAACTACAGTAGGGTTGTAACATCACAGAGAATGGTAGTTGCCATTGCTCACTGATTTGGACAACTTAGGTTTTGGTCAGGCAGCTGTATAGCAATGCAGTGTTGCATAGCAACAGTTTCAGAGCAGCTGTAGTTGCATAGTGTTAATCTTAGCTCCCATTCTGCAGTCCACTAGTACCTCCACAGAATGGATCATTAAGTCCTGATTCTTGTCTTTAACATGGCTCAAGTTCCCTGCCCAGCAATACTACATGTATTAAAGTAACAGGGCCTTGTTCCAGGAGTGATCTCAGCACTAGTATGATAACTACCCCTTATGTTAAAACAGACTTGTAAAAGTCCAACTAAGAAGATCACTTTGTGGAACAGGATCTAGATCCTGTAATAAACACAACGGTGTATCACCACAAATAGTAGATATTCAAGCAAAAAATTAAAACACATGTACCGGTCGAGTTTTGAAAAGATGATATCTTGTGTTTGATTGGCTGATGTCTGAGCAGAGAAGTTGATGTTGTTGATGATGTATTGGTCTTTTGGAAGCTGAAGTAGGAAGTTGTTGGTGATGGCGCTTTTCCCTGTGCCTGTAGGACCGACAAACAGCACAGGCTTGTCCTTGCTGAGGAACCGTTCCAGGAAGTACCGCTGTCGCTCGGTCTCCACCGTGTTGATGATCAGGGCATTAATCTACAAGGGAGATAATCACAATTAGCGGAAAGTCTTTTTGTGTTTCATCTCCTGTTTCATGATCAAATACAGATGCATTTACCTGATATTAGACTTTCAGTCATATTTCAATCTTGATTGCCGAGGTAAATATTACATGTAAACTTAAGATGTCTCATGAAAAATAAAAAATAATATCACCAGTTATATTTTACTGCTTATTATATCAGTTATTTTGGGATTAATATTGTACATGTATAAGCCAATGAGGATAAAATGTTACATCATTAAATAGCCATCACATGAAAACATGTGTGAAATATGATACTCACCAATGTGAATTATAGCTTACCAGTATCTATATAATTCTAACCGAAAATATTTAGTTATGTAGCTAAAAACATTTATACATTTATATCTGAAAAGGAAAGATGATGCTTCATTCTTGAAAACAATATCTTCATTGTTCCTGTGAAGAATGCTGATAAGCTCATATACCAATTGTCACTGTTATGATGAACAGTGGCATATCTTACCTTATTTCCATCATTTTGTTAATTTTCAAAATAATTAATCATAATTATAATCTTTCTACTAAACACAAAACCATGGGATTCTGTGATGACAACGTTACAACAAAACAGGTGTTCCACTAGCTGTGTCTCACACCTGTAATTAAGCACAAGAATGATATTGTATGACTTGACTGTCACAAGCCAGGTACAGGGTTACCTTAACCAAACCGATACACAAGCAGTCTAACCATCTCGTGTTAGAGGGAAGAAATCTAGGATGGCTATGTCATACTGAAGGTTTTCAGGATAAGGCATAAAGCATTGTGGCTCCAAGGGTGGTGACTGAGAAAAGGATGTTTTCATTGCCCACATCACCTTATATAGACAAATAGCTGTACAATTTTAATAAAAAACATTTTCATTCAAGAGTATGACCTAGACACAAATTGTTCTTGAAAACCAATGAACATTTTGAGAGGTCATTTAATGTAATATATGTACAGCGAGATCCACAACAGTATTAGGCCCTCCTGAGTGGGATTCATTACATATACTCTAACATATGAACGGAAAACAAATATTCTTCTTGTTACTTGACTGAAGATATTTACTGTAAGTATTTGTCAAAATATTGTGGAAACTTTTACATTGTAAAACACACTAAAGATATCAAATTTTATAGTTTTAATGTAAGAAATCTTTCAATTTCCTCATATCATATTTTAAAAAGCACATAATTTTGAAAAACATGTGTAATTACTTCACAATTATTGAAAATTTGAATATGTTCTGATCAACAGGTACAAAATTCCTTTAAGACCCAAGGCTATTCTGATAGATCATAATGTTTTAAATATATGCAAATATACAATAATAATAATAATAAATAATATTTTACATATTACCATCCTATATTATTAATGATGATTTACTGATACATGGCATTACCATGTGTAGGACGTCTCAACTATTCTGGTATAGAAACACACATAAAATAGACCTGACGCACAGATGGACGGACGATGGACGCAGACAACGGACCTCCACATTGAGAGAGATACATGCACTAATGGGGTTTATTAACAGGGGAACATATACCTCTCTAGGACAGCAACATGATGGGCGCAGGAGGTTGTTAGTAGCTGAAATGAGCGACTAGCTTACCATGATACGAAGATCTCTATCTCGCTGTCAAAATCAATGTCACATTGAAATGTTAATTGCAACTAGATAAATTCAAATGAATAAAGAAAGTATTAATCTAAAGTGTTAAGTTTGTGATAAAAGTATGACTGATATAAGCATTTTGACTTCAGTGTTTACCAATACATTCTGTTTGGCCAGTCCAAGTATACTACTCAAAACAAGATAAGGACCACCAAAACTCTTTCATGTAACTACAGTTAAATACCATGACAGATTATAATGAACAAGATAGAATTCAGTGGTCCTTTCTGTAGCAGTATATTACAGAGAATTGTGAGACGGAGAAAACTAGGTTGGTTCTGATGCAGAGTTTTGACAAACTCATCCACAATGGTTTATGGTAAACACAAAAGAAAATGACCAATAGAAATGTTAATACAGGATAATGGTACTGCAATGTTTCATGGATTAACACAACATGTCAAATCTCTTGTTTACCTTTCTTGTAGAAAGCATTAGAAATAAGCATGACAGAAGTTGTGAGATTTCATGTTGCAAAATGCTGTGGAGATTGTTACCAGCTGGGGTAGTAGTTTCAGAGAAACATCGGAACTACACGAGAGTTTACTGAGGGCAGCGTGAGGCCCTTGACTACAGGCCCATGATGTCCTCATGTGTTGCACGAGATTAGAAACATCGGAACTACACGAGAGTTTACTGAGGGCAACGTGAGGCCCTTGACTACAGGCCCACGATGTCCTCATGTATTGCACGAGATGAGAAACATCGGAACTACACGAGAGTTTACTGAGGGCAGCATGAGGCCCTTGACTACAGGCCCATGATGTCCTCATGTGTTGCACGAGATTAGAAACATCAGAACTACACGAGAGTTTACTGAGGGCAGCGTGATGCCCTTGACTATAGGCCCACGATGTCCTCATGTGTTGCACAAGATGAGAAACATCGGAACTACACGAGAGTTTACTGAGGGCAGCGTGAGGCCCTTGACTACAGGCCCACGATGTCCTCATGTGTTGCACGAGATTAGAAACATCGGAACTACACGAGAGTTTACTGAGGGCAACGTGAGGCCCTTGACTACAGGCCCACGATGTCCTCATGTGTTGCACGAGATTAGAAACATCAGAACTACACGAGAGTTTACTGAGGGCAACGTGAGGCCCTTGACTACAGGCCCACAATGTCCTCATGTGTTGCACGAGATTAGAAACATCAGAACTACGAGAGTTTACTGAGGGCAGCGTGATGCCCTTGACTATAGGCCCACAATGTCCTCATGTGTTGCCGCGAGATGAGAAACATCGAACTACGAGAACTGAGGGCACGTGAGTTTACAATGAGGGCAGCGTGAGACCCTTGACTGACTACAGGCCCACAATGTCCTCATGTGCACGAGATTTGAACTACAGAGAGTTTACTGAGGGACGGATTAGGAAACATGTGTTGGAAATTAGAAACATCAGAACGAGAGTTTACTGAGGGCAGCGTGAGGCCCTTGACTACAGGCCCACAATGTCCTCATGTATTGCACGAGATGAGAAACATTGGAACTACACGAGAGTTTACTGAGGGCAACGTGAGGCCCTTGACTACAGGCCCACAATGTCCTCATGTGTTGCATGAGATGAGAAACATCGGAACTACACGAGAGTTTACTGAGGGCAACGTGAGGCCCTTGACTACAGGCCCACAATGTCCTCATGTGTTGCACGAGATTAGAAACATCGGAACTACACGAGAGTTTACTGAGGGCAGCGTGAGGCCCTTGACTACAGACCCACAATGTCCTCATGTGTTGCACGAGATTAGAAACATCGGAACTACACGAGAGTTTACTGACGGCAGCGTGAGGCCCTTGACTACAGGCCCACAATGTCCTTATGTATTGCATGAGATGAGAAACAAGTATTTAATGAAAGCGACACGATAATTACAAACTGAAGAAAACCAATAATCCACTTCTGTGTGGGCAGTGTCAGTATTGTAGGTGATAACCTAATCAAAGTGACTGCAAAGTTTATCCACTGGCTTGTTATCCTGAATGTACAGACACCCTTTCAGACTTTATTGTGGTTCTTCCACTGGCTTGTCACGCTCACATGATACAGACACCCTTTTAGACCTGGTTCCAGAAAGCTGCTTACTACACTATAGACACAGATATCATCCCAGACATAGTGTGAAGCCTTCTCCTTGTGGGATCCAGTACTACATGGCTGGGAGGTAGTGTAGCATGACAGACTGAAGGGTTCAGTCACTACACCAATGGTGATTTTCACAACGTAATGATTACATAATTTCTTTCTGAAATAATCTCATCTGAGTGATCACAAATGATTTTGTGATTTGAAAAGAAAGTTAATGATCAATGCATTTCAAATTTTATTAGTAGTTAGTAGTCCAAGAAAATAGAGCTGTTTTAGTGGCAGCTATAGCTACAGAGCAGAAGTTTTGTCAGAGGGTTTTGGAAGTGTGTAAATAGACAAACTATAGCCATTGCAAAGCAAGTGATATTATATGTCTTTTCGGAGCATTTGCATTTTGCTCAAATTACCTTTTTGTTCCGTCAATTCAAAGAATAACATGGAAAAATGACTGGATATTTTAACACATTAATGTTTCCATTTGTCAGAAGCCAACAAAATAACAGTAAAGTGATGCTGGCTGGTTATTTAACCATAGATAAACAGACTATTGTCACAGCTTCATCTGAATGTATTATGTTGTCTACTGATATGTTCACAGCATCCCGGCATATCATGACGGCATTGGGAGTTTCACTCAACTGGGAACTGTATTCAGCTCTTGTTTCTCTTGAAACATAAAGACAACAAACTTCCCCCATACATAACACAAACAAGGTGTGGATGTAATTTTACACAAGACAGCATCATAATAGGAACAATGAAGTAATAATGAAATGATGGATTATATTTTATTTTAAAATGATTTTAGGGGGTTTATTATCATATCTTTAGGTATATTTCTTTAAAAATATATAATATGCAAGTTACAAAATTGATCTCGACTTCAAAATTCTTTCTTGAACAAATAAAATGTTACACATCTGATTAATGACAATTTCTCTGGTATTATGTAGGACACCTCTGAAGAAAATGTGTACAGATGTGTAGAAGGAAGACAACTAACACCTCATTGTTAACACCAGGTACCATAGCAACAGCCGACATACTACCAGATGTATGTTTCATCCCCAAACAACAGAAGGTAAATGTTGGATAAAGGCAAATGAAAGTATTAGTACGACTGTAAGAGTTAAAGATATGAAATGTCAGGGCAGTCTCTTGTATTTTAAAACTTATCACAATCATATAATTGTTCATATTTTCTAAATGAAATAATACAGGACCTTCATATTTCAGAACAACAAAAATAGACAAATTGACATCTGTTATGCGAGACTGTTATCATGTTGCTGGAAGATTATGATCCTCCAGGATTTAGGTGTAAGGATCTTATCCTGCAGAGAGGTCTCGCGTAGTGCACAGTGTAGTCAAGGTGACAAGGTATATTGTGTGCAGACTCTCAGTGGTAAAGGTAAATAACACGCAATCAGCATAGAGAACAAGTTCTTTATTTAAAAGGTATAAATTAAAAACCTGTCATCCTATACATTGCTTGTTATTATTGCATAAGTGCAGCATAATCAGATTTGTGTGATATATGAGCATGTGGGCTTGGAGAACTTAGATCCTACTTCCCTGAAGACAACTATTCTAAACATATCTATACTCTAATTCTGACAATTTTACTTCCTGTCGAACAATATGTAAAAAGTGACATTTTGCTCAAATATATTCAACACGCTGATCATATATGCGTACAGTACACGACTGTCTGCGAGGAATGATTATTTCGAATAAAACATTTAATTCCTCTGTTGGCATGCTGATCATTTGTCAGGGAAGTAGGATGCCAAGGTGCATGCATGGAGAGGATGGAATGATATAATACAGGATGTCTTACCGAATCATCAGAAGCAAACACGCTTTGTGGTTTTGTCTTTGTTAAACAAAAATAACACAAGTCATTAAACAAAGATATTAAACACCCTCTATATTGTTAGGTAAACCATTATTGACTAATTTATTTTCATAGTGCTATATGTATCTACCCATGTAAACTCGATGAAGACTGTTGCAATTACGTACATAAACAGAATAATTATGTCAACTAAGAGACAACTGATGATGAGACGTTCAAAGATTTCACTTATTGAATGGGAGTCAGGTCCTGCATGACACAATACTAAGAACAGGAATATGTAGTTGTAAATAAAATATTAATTTTCATAATTTATATTCTACCAGGATGAGGAAAGAACCTTGTGAAATTTACACCCATACTATTACTATACACTACTCAACTGTTGAAAGGGAAAGTACATAATGTAATCAGAACTAATTAAATATACACTTGCCATATGAGTTTGTGTATGATGGAAATATGAAAATATCCCTAAGATAACTGGAGTTATCAACCAGATTTATTGCCAACACAGATATTGACAGAAAATATAATCTTACTACATGTAATACAATGTTCTCACACAAAGAATATCAGAGGAGAGTCTTGTTGCTCTTATAAGATTCCTAATGGCCAGTCAATATTTTAAATTGATGCAGTCAAGGGGTGAATTAAATTCTGGCAGGGTAGAACCCAGCGGTATGTTTAGCTGGATATGGCAACACCCAGATGTGCTTTGAGGCATTGGGTAACTAGAAGAATTAACGTGACATTGAGTATATACCTCAGGATGAAATGATTGTTTGCTACAATGTAATACCTTAGCAAGGAAATAATTTACAATGTATAAAACTAAGGATGAAATGATAGACTGTTTACAACAATCCATAGATATTTACATGAAATGACTGACTGTTCATTAAAATGCATATCTCTCAGGATGATTGACTGTTTATTAATTGATCTCTCAAGATGAGAAACTGTATATTACAATGCATATCTCTCAGGATGAAATAATTGACTCTCAACTAAAATGCATAAGACATATCTCTCAAGATGAGACGATTAACTGTTTATTACAATGCATATTTCTCTGGATGAAATGATTTGACTGATTATTACAATGCACTGTTTATTACAATGCATATCTCTCAAGATGAGATGCTCGATTGTTTATTACAATACATATTTCTCTGGATGAAATGATTGACTGTTTATTACAATGCATATCTCTCAAGATGAAATGATTGACTGTTTATTACAATGCATATTTCTCAAGATGAAATGATTGACTGTTTACTACAATGCATACGACATACAAGTTAAGATATTGACATTCTAGCTAAGACACTGACATGCACACAAATGCCCACAGGTACATTGTCACAAAACACACATGCAGTTTTTGTACATGTTAGCCCATCACCTTTTGTTGAACAAATTAATTAAATATTGTAAATGCAAACATAAAAATAGTTGTTTCCTTTTTGATTTAAGAAAAAGCCCATCACCTTTACTTGATGACACTAAGAGAATAAAATGTTTATTTATTTTCAGTTAGTACTTCTTGCTAAAGTTGATAATTAACCTACATCAATTCATTCTGACCAACACTTTATATTGCAGACACATTGCCAACAAACACATAGGACATATCTTTGAATCCCCTTCCCTGGAGACACATCATATAGCTTCACATTCACAGGTAGACATTGTACAATTATTAACTACAATAAACAGTATTTTCACTCTAGTGTTGGTATTTTTATCTGCCAAGAGTTGTTATTGTCACAACCTAATTTGAATGGTCATTGCTACATAATATTAATTTGTTTAATGTCAGCTAGTTGTTACACAAACATGATCACATTGAGTGATCTTTGCTTACCGTGGTAACTTCCTCCTAGCAAGGGAGCAATAACAGGTTATATTGACATGAAGAACACAACTGTGGTGAAGAAGAGCACAAATACCCTGCAGCTCGTCTACCTCAAAAACCTTCCTCATGTTTCTACTATAACACTCTGAAATACCAATAGAGGATGGCCTCCAGTGAAGACAAATTATGGATTAAGCCAAAAATAATATAAAAAGCTAAAACTGTTTTGAAATGATCTTACCCATTGTTATATTAAAAAGAAACTGCATAAAATTAGTTAAAGAACACCTGATTTGTTTTATATCAACCAGATTAATATGAAAGAATTTCATGTATTTTTTCAACTTCTTTTCAGGTGTATTTTTTATAAAAACTATAATCCTTCTTTGGGTTGTTGGTTTTGTTGAGTACAATTTACAGCATATTATGGCAGCCTGGCTATGAAACCAGATCAGCAAATGATTCATAGTTTGAGCAAAGTCTCACTGTGTCAGTAAAATACACAATAAAACAGGCTTATTATCCACTGCCTCTTGTGACAAGCACAGGTTGGTGGAGACCCATTTCAACCCTAAATAACACAGGCTGCTGGAGACCCATTTCAACCATAGATAGCACAGGTTGCTGGAGACCCATTTCAACCCTAAATAACACAGGCTGCTGGAGACCCATTTCAACCATAGATAGCACAGGCTGCTGGAGACCCATTTCAACCCTTCATAGCACAGGTTGCTGGAGACCCATTTCAACCCTTCATAGCACAGGCTGCTGGAGACCCATTTCAACCCTTCATAGCACAGGTTGCTGGAGACCCATTTCAACCCTAGATAGCACAGGTTGCTGGAGACCCATTTCAACCCTTCTTCATAGCACAGGCTGCTGGAGACCCATTTCAACCCTTCATAGCACAGGCTGCTGGAGACCCATTTCAACCCTAGATAGCACAGGCTGCTGGAGACCCATTTCAACCCTTCATAGCACAGGTTGCTGGAGACCCATTTCAACCCTAGATAACACAGGTTGCTGGAGACCCATTTCAACCCTTCATAGCACAGGCTGCTGGAGACCCATTTCAACCCTTCATAGCACAGGTTGCTGGAGACCCATTTCAACCCTTCATAGCACAGGTTGCTGGAGACCCATTTCAACCCTTCATAGCATAGGTTGCTGGAGACCCATTTCAACCCTTCATAGCACAGGTTGCTGGAGACCCATTTCAACCCTTCATAGCATAGGTTGCTGGAGACCCATTTCAACCCTTCATAGCATAGGTTGCTGGAGACCCATTTCAACCCTTCATAGCACAGGCTGCTGGAGACCCATTTCAACCCTTCATAGCACAGGCTGCTGGAGACCCATTTCAACCCTTCATAGCATAGGTTGCTGGAGACCCATTTCACCCCTTCATAGCACAGGCTGCTGGAGACCCATTTCAACCCTTCATAGCACAGGTTGATGGAGACCCATTTCAACCCTTCATAGCACAGGCTGCTGGAGACCCATTTCAACCCTTATCTTATTCAACCACACAGTACCTATAGGCATGATCTGATATACGGATCAAGTGGTTTTGTTGAACAAACTATGCATTTATAATGGGTACAAGAAAATACTAGCAACAGCAGCAAGCATAGTCTGACAACGGCACGTGTTGGTCATCATGCAAGTTCACTTTTATCCACTTGCAAAATTGACATGACATGCAGAGATTTAACAACATGGCGATACTACAGCTTTGTATGATTCTTGTAAACAATGTGTACCTTAACATGCTCAGCATGCAAACATTTGATGTTTACAGTCAGACATGCCTCTAGTCTCTTATCACTGATACATTTCTGGCTATTTAACTATGACCTTTAAACAAATTTGATTTTTGGTAGGTTTTTAGGTTTTGAATTCATATGGGTTTTTTTTGTTAAGATTTATATGAAAATGACAGAAATAATTATACAAACATCAAGGGTACAATAATCAACAGGACGGACAGACACACAATACAACACAAACAATGGCAGCAAACTACAGGTCTCAGCTGAACAGAAGATGAACTGAACTGTTATTGAACTAAACTATGAAGTCATGTAAACAATTTCAGCAAAAATGATGCATATCCCGATATTATCTATCATTTCCTCATATACCATTTACTTTTAGACAAGAAAACATACAGGAGAACACAGAATTATACTTTCACTGCCAAGCTGAGCCACAGTTATCTCCCCTGACTAGCACATCTACTGGCCACCAGGACAAGACACAGATTACACACAACATGGTTACCTGAATTTCCTGCAGGCAAAAGCAAAGTGAAGTCTTTAGTCAATTTATGAAAGAAAACACTCTTAATTGGACAGTCTTCTCAAAGACAAAAGTGTCCAGAACACTACTTTGAGATGTGTTAAAAGTCAATGAAATGAAAACAGGTCATGTGTGCGTCACTTTGGCCTTTGTCCACACACATTTTTAATTTTTGTACCGGTACACTGTGTGATATAACACTCACTCACTCACTCACACTCGACCGATCAATCAATCATCTTCATTACCATGATCTATCAGCACCAACAGCATAATGTCATCTTTGCCATGAAGGATTTCATTGAATGTTTGAATGTCAGTATTGCTGCCGATACACAGATACTTCTTTCAGTGTAGGTGGGGTGTATATCACTGATGTATAGCATATACTGGAGTTATGAGGCATGACTGACTAATGCATGGAAGTATGCATGAGGGGCAAGGACTGGGGACTGAACCTGTCTGGATGATAATCAAGATCATATAATGCCTGACAGAATACAAGATCAGTTGACACAACAGAATTTTAAGTCGGAAATATCTTTATTCACAAAAGAATCTTTAAATACTCTGGAACTTAAATACCATTTGACTAGGGGGTCATAAATTTTGTATGTAAAAATATGTTTAAAATTACGCTTAGAAATTGTGGGAAGGGGAGGGGGGTCATTGATTTTGTACATGACATGCAAGGGGGGTAACTTATTTTGTACATATATTCTAGGGGGCATTCACATTGTACATGCTTCTCCGTAAAAATCATCATCACCCCACCCCCACCCCATCCATAAATTATGAATGGTCCCTAACAATGACAAAAATAAGTTTTTCACTACATGGAAATCAATAACATTATGTGTGAGATAGGCAATGTTTATGCACAAGCATCAGCTAAATGGATTTGTTAGAAACACACTCAAAAAGCAAGTTTTATAAAAGTGAGAACATTATGCATACTTGCATGATCTCTCTACCTACAACCTTTCCTGATAGAACTATTCAGATAATTCCTCAAGATAGATATCCAGTAACAGAAGTAATACCTACTGACCATTAATACAAGTAAAGAAGTCTAGGATCACACAACACACCCACTCTGACATGCTGACTATAGTGTAGATAGTGTATACGTGCAATGCAAACTCATGCGTGAAGAGGACGTGTTTCACTTGTACTGCATAACAGGGGGAAGGCTGCATATTGACCTGAAAAATCCCTGTCATATTTCACACCCGAGAAGCTGACAGTAGATATCAATTTCAAAAACAACTGGAAATAGATTTGTATTGTTAATGAAAACAGCTGATTTGTCGAAATACTTCACTTTCCAAAAACTGAATTTTATATTTCTTCAGTAAAGAGTCCACTTGAATTTTTATACAAAAGCAACAAAATATCATAGGAAATGTCCGTTATAGTAGAATTCATTGTATGGTACAAGCAGAGCTATGAACACACTGGTAGACACAGTGTCCAAAAGACATTATTTCCTGCCTGTTCTATACTGGATGGAACAGCCTCTCTATTAATGCAGTCAAGCTAGGGAGGTCATTGTGCATCTTAGTATCAGTAAATTCATTTATCAATACCACTCAATATCAATATTCAATTAATAATTCAATGCCTAGTTCATAATTTGATTTAAATCGCAGGTAATTTTTATCGATATGCATACAGAATAATTAGTAATTAAGTTATACATGAATATCAATATTAATATTTGTGATCAATGACATCCCTAGTAGCAACACTCCTTGAAACGGGTCTGACATCCCACACACGTCCACTACACCACTCTCACTTCACACCACATGCTGTATGGCCAGAGTCAGTTGTCTACCTTTGCTTTGCTGTCGATGTTGAAGGATGTCACGAGGCTGCTCCAAGAGTGCCAGGAACCGTACTGGCGGCGGATATACACGTGGTCAAACACTGAACCCTTCTTTGGGATCATCAGCCCTCGTGCAAACTTCAGGTTCTTTGGTCTGGAAACACAGGGTTTAATGAGGTGAAACATCTGCATTGTTACAGCAATATCATGGCATCGTTCCAAAATATTTTCATTTTTGACAGGGACAGTTGGGTAGCATAGAGGTTAAACTTTATTTCTTTAATAGGCCAACGGCCAACATGAAAAATACATTTAACATACTTTCAAACGCGCATTGCCAACATCCGCCTCCCCCCTCCCCTCACCCAACCCCCTTACAAAGACCTTTCGTGACAAAAGATAGCACTAGAAAGAAGATACACATTCACGGATAATTCAGATTATAGTTTTGCTTTACCTGACATATATGATAAACAAATTTGGCTAAGTTGAAGGTTAATACTTCAACTTTGGTTTGTAAAAGACTTATAAACTTCATCATGTTTGGAGACTTGTATACGTCCAGAGGTAGGTAGCGACGTCTAAATGTCAAATACTTAGTACAAACCATGATAACATGATATTCATCCTCCATGTCATTTTTGCAAAAAGGACATAATCAGTTTTCTAAAGCTAATTTTGGTAGAGCCCATCTTCCTTTCTCAATCATAAGTGAATGAGAAGATAATCGTAGTCGTGTCAAGGCTACCCTGTAGTTTATAATATCAATTTGAGATAAATACTTTTCCATGGTAAGTGATGATTTGATAAGCAAATATATTCTTGTTTCACTAAGTGAACTTAGATTATTTTTCCACATTTGTGAATGTATATCAATAACTCTTTGTCTAAAAGCACTTATAAATCCTGTACAATTTAGAGTCAATTTCTGCTGTAACCAAATATAACCATATCCATACTGAAACAACAAGTCTCTAATGAGAGTAACCCATGTTGTATATGTTGGATTCTGCCAAGCGTTGTCGACTAAAGCCCTATATATAATGCTTATATATCGGTTTTCGTCACAGGTGATAATCTTAAAGCATTTGCACCTCATGCTGACCATACAGGTTAACAAAGGTCTTGTGTAGATCACTACCACTCAATGAACCTTAAAGAGTCTGGTGCTTTACATACCTTGGATATTTGCCTGTGGCCTCCATCTCACACAGAGTTCTGAAGAACTCGTCAAACTTGAGCCGTGAGTTGGCGTCCAACGTGGCACCGATGGACCAGACAACGGAGAAGAAGAAGTAGGAGATGATCATGTTGGTTCTCTCCTCAATGATTTTCTGGTCCGTCAGTGAGGTGGGCACCGGCTCCTCCTCTTCCTCCTCCCCTTCCTCGGGGATGTACGACTCCTCATCTTCGTCCTCCTGGCCCAGCCGTCTGTGTCCACAACAGAACATGTATTACGTATAGTTTGGTTTATTTCTTTCCTAATTTGCTTTGAAAAATCTCAGTTTAGCGACAGAATCCTGCCACAGAAGACAAGCATACCCTTGGTTGATAGTGCACCCACTCATGGTGCTCATAACTGACAAGGTGTTTTAACTGCAAAAGGAACTCACCAAAATTATAATACTTTTCAAGATACAGAAGAGCTTCATTCTCAACATGAATTAATAGCCTTGACATTGACTGACTGAGTAGATACTTTAATGGCGGTCCCTCTGATGTATATGGAGATATGTATGATGAGGTCTATTCTGACGAAGATTAGCGAGCTAGAGGCAAAGAGTGTTTGTTCATGGTCACCAGAAAGTACCTTGAAGATGCCTTAAGTGAAGGTAGACAAAATGTACAATACAATATGTCCATACAGCCCCCTGCCTACCTAACATCGTCCATGAGACAGCTGTACAGCTTCAGCATGCTGGACGTCAGATGCATGGCGTGACATGGCAGGATGTGGCGGCAGTACTTGGTCACGAAGTTCAGGCTCGGCGGCAGGATCCACTCAAACAACATCTGCAAATCAAACAACTTCACTGACCCAGTGGATATGTAGTCCTACTTTAGTAACATTTATCCTTTACATTTTATTTGGTATTTTTTAATATTTACAAATTACCGGTAATCATTCCAAAGCCAAACTGTACCATGGTAGTGAGACTGAAATCATTACCACACCTTTATTGTTTCCCTTTGCTCTGGTGTCAAATTCTCTGGTAAGCTCTTGAGCATCCAGGATTTGATGAGAGGCTCCCAGCTGAGCTGCAGGGGGTCCATGTAGATCATACCACACCTGGCAGGTACAGGAACAATCACATACAGGTGTGCCAGACAGGAACTACTACTGAATCAACTTCAGACAAAATATCACAGATCTTTTATGTTACATGATGACTTTTCAGGAACTGTAATTAAGTAAGTGATGATCTGCATGAAATAAATTCATGCAATATCATAAAATTTGGTGATCCATGATATCTATTCAAATCTCATGTTATAGATGCTGTTGAAAGATCCAGCTACCATTAGTGAAAACTCAGTTCCAAGATATTGGATACTGAAAAGACAAATGCTTGATGAATCTGTTCAGATCTGTAACCAGCTTTCAAAGACAGACTAGACTTGGGCTTAGTTTACTCCATGCAATATAAATAAGTAATTTTGTCTGCTTACACATGCCTAGCTGAGACATTATGAAGATTACGAACTAGACTGTGCACAGTCCCCACTACATGACACAGTCCCCCACCCTGCATCTTGTCTCACCTGCTGACGGTGGCGGGGGAAGCCTGCTCCAGGTCCTGCGGCTCGAAGATCATGTTCTGTTTGTTGCTCATCTGAATGATCTCACCACTCATCAGGCAGAGCTGCAGACAAAGTTAGTGTGGTGTTGACATGAAGTACACACATTCAGATGGAGGTCAAAACAGACTTTAAGCCATGAACAATTCTTTGTTACAGTTATGCCAGAGAAATGAATATCCGAAGATATCTATACATAAATTCATCTTAGCAAGAGTTGAATTATCAGTGAAGCTGTTGATAGTGCCTGCGTGCCTTCAAAACATTGTTACAGATATGATTATCAATGAAGAGATTTTTCCTATTATTTAAGCAACATTATTTTTTGCTCAATTGTGAAAAAACTATGGTGATAATACTCCAGTCAGGCCCAGCTCACTTTCTTGTTGTCATCCAGCACCGTGTTCATGTTCTCTATCCACACAGCATCAACTGGGCCATCAAAGATGATCCATCTACGATCCTGGGAAGTACTCGATGCATGCTCTCGGAATGTGTTGGCTAGTATACCTGAGCATAAAAACTGTTACCATGACAACACTTTAAGGTATTGTGGTGCATGACGATCTGCTTTAGTTACAAACTAATCTACTGAAAGGTTGATGTACAGTTTTACATTAGTACCTATCATCTAGAGTCTTCTATTAAATCAGGGATACTCTACAACAGGGATAGGTCACTCGCTTGTTTCTTTACCATTTGTACTAATTAACGTGTGCCTCGTCATGCTCCAACGCACACAGTGACTTGGTTCGGTCCCTAGCTTAAATGAATGAATGAATGAATGAATTAAGAGCAAGAATTTTATGTGAATGAATGAAAGAAATTAAGAAAAAGAACAAAAGAAAAAGAACATATGTGAATGAATGAAAGAATAAATGATACACCACGGCCATCCCTCCCCAAACATGTTAAAGAACATAAAACTATCGGGTAGAACACAAATGTTAACATCAGCTGTCCTTTTCAAAAAAAAAAAAATTACTTTGAGACATGTTTTACATTAGTAACTAATTCAAATATCTTATTGCATGTGTGGAATGACATGGGCATTGACAGAATGTTAATTGACACTGTCACAGACCCCTCAAGGTGTATGTGAAAGATGTTTTAGAACAATAACTAGAAACACTCAAACAACGCCTGTAGTATTGCAATGGCAGATCGGGCGATATGTCATATTTTTCACACGCCTCAAATACACACTAACAATTTTTTTAAATTATAAAACTATTACTATTACTTGCAGACACCTTTCACGTGATGGTATATTCCCTCATTAAAATTAAAGGTATATGTGAAAGATGTTTTGAACACTAACTAGAAACACTCAAACAACGCCTCTGTAGTATTTCAATGGCAGATCGGGTGATATGTCATATTTTCACACACCTCAAATACACTAACAATGTTTTTAAATTATAAAACTATCACTATTACTTGCAAACACCTTTCACCTGATGGTATATTCCCTCATAAAAATTGAAGGTGTATGTGAAAGATGTTTTTGAACACTAACTAGAAACACTCAAACAACGCTCTGCAGTATTTCAACGCAGATCGTGATATGTCATATTTTTCACACACCTCAAATACACACTAACAATTTTTTTTTAAATTATAAAACTATTACTATTACTTGCAAACACCTTTCACCTGATGGTATATTCCCCTCATAAAAATTGAAGGTGTATGTGAAAGATGTTTTTGAACACTAACTAGAAACACTCAAACAACGCCCTGTAGTATTTCAATGGCAGATCGGCGATATGTCATATTTTTCACACACCTCAAATACACCCTAGCAAAATTTTTTAGTTATAAAACTATCACTATTACTTGCAAACACCTTTCAACTAAAGGTATATTTCCCTTCTAAAAATTAAACGAATATGTGAAAGAAGTTTTTAGCGATATAATTTAGTCTTTCTTCGCTGTGTACTGAGAATTGAAGCCAGTGAGCTACAACATGCCCACTTGAAACTTTACTACAAAGCTACTGTACTTATACTGACACTAATAACAATTATTTGACTTGAAATGAAGTGACAGAATAGGTAACTTATCTTCTACATGTAGGTTTTCAGTTGTCACAACACTCAGCATTATGTAATCAGCTGTTGAAAATAAACCGGGCTCAATCTTAAAACTACGCTGCCGCCATATTGGCTACACTTAGAGTCTTCTATTAAATTAGCAAAAGGAAACATAAGAGACAGATCAAGGAAAATTATCAATAATGATGCAATTAATCATAGCATGACCCTCTGTCTGTTCGTATGCCAGAGAGAGGCAGGGGCACCTGTCACTGCTTACCGTCTGTCCACTCATGTGACACGGGGTCAAAGCGGCCGTACAGCTGACCCATGGTGACAGCCTTGGGGTTGATGACACTGTGCTGAACCTACCCAACATACAACACTGGACATCACCACACTGGACATCACCACTGAATCTTCAAATCTTCAAACTGATTAAACAGTGACGCATGAAAAGAATTATTGGCAACCTTTTTCTTTCTTGAAAGTTTATTTAATTATATTGTGATAAAGGAAACACCAAAGACTCACTTCCCATTGCCTTTGAAAGAAACACATGTTTTTCAATTTTCCAGATCTGCTGCTAATGGTATTCATCACTATGTTACAAGACATAATAGTATCATATCAATTTGTATCATAATAGTAAGATATAAAGAGAGACTGACAGCATTAATCAGCAGACCAAGATTCCACAAGACGGGGATGTTACTTCATCATCAAGATGCACCACTCACCCTGTCCTCCTCCATAAGCCCCTGGTCGTGAAGGTCTCCAAGGCTGTCTGCCAGAGTTTTGAATGCTGATGTCTTGCCCCCAATCGGGTCTCCCACAATCATCAGGCCATGCCGCACTAGGATCATGTCGTAGATCTGGGCAGTAAGAATATACATTCACATACATGTACAAAGTACAAGGAAATGGGATGATATTTATGCTTCTGTGAACATTACCTCCCTCATATCATTAGCCGCCATACTACCAGTACCATCTATACTATCAGATTCACTGCTGATATTGGTCTGTCCTCGGATCCTTTTCTACTGAAGTGTTTGGGACATGGTTGGACATAAACAAGTCACTGATCTTGACCACCCAATCCACTAAATAAGCAATATTAAACTGGAGTAATAGATTATATTTTACTTTGGGTGCCTCCAACCATAAGGAGAGAAAACAGAAACCAACTGACCTGGATGATCTTCTCCACAAACCAAGGCACAGGCTGCAGGTTCCGCTTCTCCATGTTGCTGATCAGGGCTTCCTCCAGGTTCTGGTAGTCAGGCTTCGGAAGCTGCACACCGGGGAACAGGTCTGAGATGATCCCCTCGAACAGGGGGATGTCATGTGACAGGAACTGCAACAGAGGGTTACAGGTAAATACTGACCTTTGACGGCAAACATCCATCAGCGAATTAATTCAGTGAGGGTTGTAACAGGGTTCATTGATTTGATTTCATACCAAGTGTCCCAGCAGTAACAAAGGATACTTCCAAACGTTAAACATTCATTCAAACAGTTTCTAACTACAGTTATAAGATACTTCTAAAACCTACTGGAAGCAATCTGAAAAATCTGATCCAGCATGTTGTGTCACAGAAGACTACTATATATTCACATTGACTTGATTCTGTTCTACTTTGTCCCTTCTGATATCAGTAACTAAACAACTTTACATTATGAATGCTACAAGGTTCAGAAGCATTGTTTTATCAGTCTTACAAAGACCGACAGAATGTTGGATCTCACCTTTGGCAGGTTAACATCATTGATGGATCGGAGCACCAGCACGTCCTCCCTTTGGTCCGGGTACTTCAGCTTCAAGTTTCCAGCCGCGGTCAGCACCGACTTGACCGCTCTCATACCGTAGTCATAGTGGTGCTGGGAAGACAACTGAGCAAACACAGAGTGAGTGAGTGGGTTGCAGTGGGTTAATAAAGCTGTTCTTGTCATCTGGAGGTCAGTGGAAAATTTGAACAAACTTCCTTACTACATCAATAGCATAATATATGAAATATGTTTGCTATGTCATGGAACAGAAGATGGCCACCAAAATTTGAGCAGTTCAACAATATATCAGTGAAGAAAACCTTGTGGACAACTTTGCCAGCTTTGAACTTTGAGTCCACTGTTTGACCTACCTGTTCTGAACACAGCCTATATGTTGCTACAATCTTGGTGGCCAGACTCCGTGCCTCCACAAAGCCCATGGAGTAGAGAGAGATCTCGCCAATCATGCCGTAGTCTGGCACCATCATGGCTACTGTTCGAAATAGCACCTGCAAGACAAGCAACAAACATCTTACTCCTGAGAACAAGAAGACTGAACTGTGAATTGTACAAACCCAGCCTTATAGTATCTGAAGCCAACTGGAGTTTGTCTGGAAACTTGTACCGCCCACTCACCCTGGGACTCACCATGAGGTTCTCGGGATACTCTACTTTGCCTGGGGAACCTAGAACTCACCTTGAGGTTATCTGGAAGCTCTGCTCTGCCTGCATACCCTGGGTTCATAGTGATGAAGATGGTACATGTTGGGTCCAGGGAGATCTCTGTACCCTCAAACACAAACATCTTCTTCTGTTCTGCTATTGCACGCTGAATCGTCTGTACTTGTTGGGCTATCACTGACAGTACCTATACAACAGTGGCTCGTTAATGACTGACAACAGTTTAACTTCTAGGTTCACATATCAGCATCAGTCAAAAAGAATAACCTTCAAACTCAAACCAACCCCTACTTTAGAAAGGTTTTATCAATACCTAACGTGGTCCATGCCTCCAACCACTACCTTATGACAGGCTTACATTTCTCTTGATCAATGAATACATCTTTAACATAATCCCCAAGGACTCATACGTATTAACTGTAATCAATCACCATGTCCTACAAACATTTATTGTGAGATTTTATGGTTGCTTCAACTGGATGACTTTACCTCCAGTTCAATTCTGTTGAATTCATCAAAACAGGCCCATGCTCCTGACTGTGCCAGACCCTTGAAGAATTTGCCCATAGCCTTGTAGTCCAGCCCATCGGAACAGTTGAACACCACACACTGTGAAGATAGGACATACATGTGCACTCACACCACTACAGTGTGTGTCTACAGTCTCATTAACATCAGACACGCTCATACAGCTTTAATGTGATGTCACCTTGGCGAAGGTAAGGGCAGGTGAACCCTGAGCTAGCTTTGTGAAGTGAAGTTTTCATGTTGCTCAGTCCCAAAACAAAACTATGTACAACAATATAATGGTAAGGCGTCATTACCTTGACTTCAGATCCCTGCATTTACTTAACCTTACTTTACATTACACAAAAATCAGATAAGCTTGTCTGAATGCTTTGCTCCCTAATATTGAGGATTCAGAGCATCACCACTGACTGGCTGATTGGAAAATTCCACTGATGCTGCATATATGAAGGCATCGTCAAATCAACATGCATGAGCTATTGTATCAGAGTAAAACATTGGATCATAATGGGCTGATCTGCAAAAAGAAATCAACTCAACACATTCGTTACTGATTGACCAGTGCAACATGATTGTATCAATTACCATATCAGGCTTTACAAACTTCATAATACAGTGCACTCTGTCTAATTCGGACCGGCTTGAGATCGACTAAAATGTCCGAGTTGGACAGCAGTCCGAGGTACACAGATTTTAATAATTTTAATGAAGTTATCTCCCTTTGACGAGCATACGATTGTGCATGAAACACATATTACATGAATACGTATAAAGACGAAACACTGACAAAGTACAAAATAGATATAGATTGATTGCTTATTTGGTATTTGTCGGCCAAGTCTTTCTGTAAAATCTTTGGAATAGCTTCAGAATCATTGATTAGATTTATCTTGGTTACAAGTGACATTTCAGTACGAGGGCGTTTTCGTGGTCGCTCAGACATTTTGACCTGATTTGATATCACACTGAATCTGAAGACCTCTTAAATGCATAGTTACATTGACTCTGAGTTTACATGATCATCAATTAGTGTTAATTGCATCACAGGTAAATAAGCGTTTACAGCTAGACCAAGCGGTCTTGGCCAAGCGGACTTCCTGCTAAGTAAATAAGACAAAATACACAAACCAATCAACGGATTGTTTATGCAAGGTTTATTGGCCTAGCGGACTTCCTGCTCAGTCCGAATTATAAAGCAATGTTTTTACGTGTAACTACCTGATCGGGCTGACACTTTGGTCCGAAATCCAAAATAATGAGAGTCCGAGATACAGAGCTTTTTCATTATGACAACAAAGAAGGATTACGTCGGGACTGTAAGTTCAGTCCTGTTTATACAGCAATCCGAGAAAGACAGTCCGAGTTTGACAGAGTGCACAACAAAAAGGAGAACTATCAACTGGAAACAGCTCCTTCTAGCTACCTGTTTAGCGACAGCCTTTGCGAGGTCTTTCGAGGTCTCTGTCTTCCCTGTGCCAGCAGGACCTTCAGGAGCACCCCCCAGGTTCAGCAGCAGCGCCCCCATCAGAGTCCTGGACCACAACCACATGTCAGGGTGGGGACACAACCATTACACAAGGGGTCACATCCTCCACTTACAGTGATAGAAGTTGTGGATGTTATTCTTTCTTATTTGAGAAATATAAATACTGAGTTTTCAATGTCAAGCTTGCCAGTAATTTAATAATTTGTAAGGCCTCATATTTTAAATTTAGCAGTTAATCTACAGGAAACCTAGCTCTTCATGTAAACACAGAATGTGTATCAGTTTTAATTTGGTACCATTGATCAACCAATCTGAATTAAGTAACTTCTAACTGTAGAATTGTGGTTAATCTTTTGGACATTTTTTACAGTCAGAGGCCATAGGTACGCTTGATGTCCAGATAAATTTTGTTAATTCACGTTGCAGAGTACATTTTCCATTTATATGGAATACATTCACAGTTTTGGCTTGTTTATAAACATATTTTTGTAGCTTGAAAGTAAAGATGTTTATGTCTCACCTGTAGCACCTGTCTGTAAGAGGAGTGATAACGAGGCGACCTGAGTTACCCAGGTACTCATAGGCGTAGGCCACGGTCGTTGTGATCATCCTCACCATGGCAACCCGATCCTCATAGTAGTAGCGGAGCTGGCTGATCCAGGAGAAGTCCTGGTGACTCTGGGTGTTGATCTCGTACAGTTTCGCAACAGTGTCTCGAGCTGCCGTAGTTTATAGTATTTATATGAGCTGAGAGGTCAACACGACATGGGGAACACTAAGGTAATCACTGCCTGTATCAATGTGGGTTTGAACATGGGTCTGTGGAAATCCTAGCCAAAACCTTAGCCACTGGGATACCCTACTGACACTCATTAAACAATGTCAGGCAGTATATTTCTGGGTATGCAAGTATTTTGTAAAAATGCTGTTGGAAAACTAATGTAAATCACTTTTTGTTGTGTTTCAAAAGGTAAAATTGTTCTTACTCCTCTATCTGAGAACTTACATAGTTTTAGCTGGAGGGATCAGAGACTGGCACAATTTGTTAAAATGAGTTTTCACTTTCCATAAGTAAATACATTTTCTTAAATCTCTAAATTAACTTCGTATATTGTTTTCGAGATGAAATGATCTTACCGTGCACATCAATAACGATGAGTGCTCCCAGAGTGATCCGAGCCATCTTTGACAGTTTACCTCCGGACCATCTGGACAATCTCATCCACCTGCTTGTTGCTCTTGTCCAGGTACTCCTTGAGGTGGTTGTCCTGGATAGCCTGGAGGAAGAACTCACATGCTCAGCAGTCTAATACTTCTTAAAACATTCTGGTTTTCTTGATAATATTTACTTGTGTTTTGTATGCTATGAATATTTGACTCACCTTAGTCACCTCCGCTGTCCAGTGAACTTGTCCAGCAGCCAGTACAATCTGTCCAGGATACTGGAGAACCCATTCCTTCCTAGGGATGTTGGGGTATGACAGAACAGCTTTAGTCATCTCTTCCTTGAGACTGAGTTTCATTACCTCCTCCACCTGTTTGGACATTGTGTGTTAGTGAGTGAGTGAGTTTAACACAGCTTTGAACTGTTTTATCAAATGTGTCTGTTTGATGTGTGAGATAAGAACTGAGTCGGATGTGATGGAGCTCTTAGAACGTTAACAGTTTGATGTAACTCACAAACAAGGTATGATCATTTCAAACCCAGAAACAGAATCCGCTATTTGAACCTAATAAGACAATTGTGCCCCTTCAGACAAAACCTAAAAGATCATATCGATGTTACTATGAAGCAAATTGGAAAGTTTAACTGACTGACTATTCACTTTGGTGTCCCTGCTTGCCAGCACATGGAACCAACACTAAGAAATGATAACTAGCGTGCCTCAAGACACCATCTGGGATGTCCAAACAAAACAAAGGGAGATAACCTGTAACAGCCATCGCTCCACCAGACCGTGTGCATCGGCAGGGATAATCTTGCGAGGGAAGTCCACTTTCTCCTTCTCTGCAGACTCCATGGCAACAATGACCTTCTCAAGGTTGAAGGTCAGTTGAGCAATACCCTCAAAGCACTTCTTGAGATGAGGCTGAACACGAAGAGGATCTTTGGTTTCAGACAAAATTTCCAGGAGCTCATCATTTGATAGGAAGAAGAATCTGTAATTATCAGGAATACAGTGGAGTTAGATTGAATATATAAAGTGAGTACACTGTGGTTGGGGCCTTCACTGAACCAATATACATAAGATAACATGTGGTAAGGTCCTAGATCACATTACATTTTGATGAACTTTTCATCCATCTTGTACAAGGCATATAATATATATTTCAATTCCAGATCTTTTTAGGGTCTTTGTAGGAACTTGGGGACAATTTACTTATGCCTTAATACCTTTCAATAAGCACTAAGATCAATTAAATAGCTGTATCCTTTAAAGTATCTTCAAATAGCTCCCAGATAAGGGTTGGAATCAAGCAAATATAAACTTAAGCTGGTTTCTTTCGTGTCAGATACAAAACCATTGAACTACTAGTTGGGAACCTGTTTTAGACCTGTGTTTGACAGTTCCTACCTTGGGAAGAACAGTCTCTTTTTCTCCAAATAGTCATTGAGACCTTTCTGGATGTCATCAAGCATGGACTGGAAAACAGGGATCTTGTAATCACTGGAGTGCATACCACAATGTCATACCATACAATGTTATCCAATAGGTGTCAATATTCCCAGTATATTTCCCACCTTAATCATCAGATTACTTGTATCACACAAGCCTTTTCACAAATATTTTCAAATTATTTGATGCAAAGTTCATCAGGTTATCATTATCAAAACAGATGTTTGTTTTCAAAAACAGTTATCAAAAATTAATTAGATAGAGATAGGTTTCACTGGCCATAGCCTGAAATATATTAACAGTAAGAAGCTGAAAGGTGTTACCTCCTTGGAGACCTAAATATCACACCATTTCAGGCCCCAGGATGTTGTTGACTCACCTCCGAGTGCTGCAGTTTCTCCAGCATCTGGTCCTGCGACACGACCACTAGTGCCCGAGTGTTCTTGACTGCATTTGCCATGATGGTTTGCCTGTTGAGGCATCAATGTAAACAAGGTCAAATACCCGCTTGTGTGCATTTAATGTGTGCATTAATTTTTTCTTACTTTCATCGCTTCATGACACTGATGAATGATCGAATTTCATTGGTAAATGTTACTGAATTTGAACCAGTAAATGAGCAATATGATTTTAGAACCATTTAAAGAATAATTCACACATGCTGACCATGGCAGTAAAAATGAAAGCAGAATAGATTTATCTCTTCACTTGTCGGATTTTCATTCATCCATTTGTTCATTCATTCATTCAGCATTTTCATCATTACCCAGCAACTATACCCACCTCTCATAGAGGCAGAAGGCACATGTTTTACATTTATTGTGTTGTCTACATTGTTGAAGTTGTCGTCAAGTAGAAACAACACAACACCAAATACAGCAAACAGTGAAAACATCCTGACTACAGGGCCTCTGCAAGAACACACATGATGTTGGATGTAAGTTCACAGTTCAAGCAGACTGTCCACCCTCCTTCTACACCTGGTCACCTACCAGTGGTCATCCACCTCCTCAAACATCTTGCCCTCCACTGGAATCTGGTTCCGGATATCCTGGGAGCCAAATATTGGTTCCAGGTACAGCCATGCTGACTGAACCTTCAGCCATGAATCCCAATATGTCTCGCATTCGATGCTAAAATGACACAAAATATTCACATTTGAGCACTTCTAACTGTTACAGTTATGTCAAATATCCATAGAGATCTCTCTGATACTATTTTCAGCTTTTTTACAGATTAAACCATGAGATCCATTACATGTCTAACAGTCTGTCAACATGTGATAAGTATCTTGACAGTCACTGGATACATTATCATAATCTTAATGACTGACAGTTGAAAGTTGCCCAAACAGCCATTAAAGCCTCCGTTTTAATTCTTGATTACGTAAGTGGTATTGTTTTAAATATTTAACTCTGTGAAAAATGGAGATTAAATGAGTGTCTGTCAGATATCATTTACCTTGCCACTTGTTTCAAAACACTTATGTTTTTTTAAATGAGTTGATAGTTGAAATGTGTTGAGTTACGTGACAGGTACAAGTGTATGTACACACAAGTGTGATATATCATATATCTGCCTACCAGTTTGTGGTCCCACTCGTTCACCTCCAACTCGAATGGACCAATGAATGGTGATCCCTTCATGGTGGTTGTCTTGACGATATGGTCATCAAGAAGCACCTGGATCTCATCAAAGGCAGACAGGATGCTGATGCCGGTGTCCTTGTACGCCACAAAGTTGAAGTGGACGGCCTCCCACTCGGTCTTCATCTTAGACAGAGCCTAGGGACAAAGTCACACAGTGAGTAAATGAGTGAGTCATTTGGGTACCATACCACTATTGATGTACTTGGAGACAACATTATTTATGATCACAACTATTGTTTGATTTATAGCCTTGACTCAACAATATTTCAGATATATGACTGTGCTGTGTAATTGGACCAGACAAAGCAGTGATTGAGCGAGTGAGTGAGTTTAGATTTACGTAGGTTTTGGCAATATTCCAGTAATATCATGGCAGATGGCACCAGAAAAGTGCTTCACACATTGTAATATAGGATATGATATTTAATATAGGATATTTATATAGCGCACATATCCAGGCAACTAGTGCATGCTCAAGGCGCTGGTATTTTTTCCCTTGATTATTGGATGTCAATCTCAATGGCACATCGTATTATCAATCTCAACACCCTGGGGAGTATACAACTCTTGCAGCCACTAGGAGCACCGAGTTATTGTGGCTTTCTCATCCTAACGAGGTACCCATTCACAGCTGGGTGGACTGGGACACATAGTCACAGTACTTTGTCCAAGTTCACTGCACGTTGCTGTACCCACAACTAGGTGTTTGCATGTATTCATGTGGCCACCATCTGGTCATATACCAACGGATTCGTGGGTTCTTTTAAGTGCACAAGGTTATGTACTGTACACTAGGGGTTGTGACAACACTGAAAGAGTTGACACAAAGTTGACTCCAAGGTTTTTACACCCGGTCAAAGATGGGCTCGATCCGGACACCTCAACTTCACTGGATCACTAGCCTGGTGCCTTAGCCAGCTCGCCCACCGCGCCCCCATGTACCCATGTGGGGAATTGAACCCGGGCATTCGGTGTAACAAGCGAACGGATGTTTGAGTGCCACCCATGAGAGATCAGTTTATATCATTGTATATATAATACTTGCATATTTACACCCTCCACCCACTCTGCCAAGCGAGGGTTGATGCTACCCACCTTCTCCAGTGCGAACTCCTTGCTGGCCTGTGAACTGATGTCCATCAACTCATCCAGGTACTTCTCCAGCCCCATCTGCAGCACCTCCAGGAGCGGGGTCTGCTCATTCGGGGTCATGTTGAACCCAACCTGCAACACGGAGATATATGGAATCTGTTCATGTACATAGGGACAAAACAGTGGACAAAATATTTCCACATCAGGTTTTGTTTACAAAACATTATTGGTCACTAGTACAAATAATACAAGATTATCTCACCTTCTCATTCATCATGTCACAGTGTCTCTCCTTTACAAGACAATCTCACCTTCTCATTCATTACATCCCAGTGTCTCTCTTTTACAAGACAATGTCACTTTCTCATTCATCACGCCCAAGTGTCTCTCCTTCAGAAGACCATCTCATATCTTCTCATTCATCATGGCTCAAAGTCTCTCCTTTACAAGACAATCTCACTTTCTCATTCATCACATCCCAGTGTCTCTCCTTTACAAGACAATCTCACTTTCTCATTCATCACATCCCAGTGTCTCTCCTTTACAAGACTATCTCACCTTCTCATCCATCACATCCCAGTGTCTCTCCTTTACAAGACTATCTCACCTTCTCATTCATCATGTCCCAGTGTCTGGCCTTGATGCCAGGATTACACAGAGCATTGATGAGAGGCATGTTGATCTTGAACTTCTCTAGTTTGGCCTTGATGGTGGCAGATGCCTTGAGGCAGCTGCGGCGGTACTCGGGACTGGAGAACGTCTTGGTCAGCTTGTAGGCCGTACGACACAGGTTCTGAACCTATACAGCAAGATTCAAGTACAGTTTCTGTAGGTTGTATACTGAATCACAATTGTGATTGAAAAAGATTCAGTCTCTTGCATGCGTTCATCCATTTTTACAGTTGTTTAAATGTTTTAATGCTTAAAGCAGAATCTAAAAGTTGAATATTTTTAAGCTTGTTGTAATATGTAAAGAACATGTAAGTTATTTTAAAATTAATTATTATGATCTTTCAAACTACTAAAAAAGTCATCAAAATGCCAGAATAGCTCTTCTCTTTAACTTCTGTGGGTACCTTCATCCCTTAAGTATGAGAATGGTAATGTTCAGTTTAAAGTTAACTGTAATTAATCCGTGTCACATGGTTTCAGTCTCCAACAGCCATACCTCTTCCTCCACGACCTCAGCATTGACCTCCAGGATCGGCCCATTCATCCACTTGTCGTGTTCACCATGGAAGGTCACGGCAGTGGACCACAGCTTGTCAAACGGTTCCTTGGCTGTGGAGATCTCCAGGATCTCATCATATTGTGTCTGATGCTCAAACCCTAGCATCACTTCCTCACGATTTATGTTTAGTTTCTGAAAATAGCGTAAACAATGAAAATTTATAATACGCTATCAGAAAACACATCTGGAAACAAAAGGAACTCTACACGCCGACTGTCGTCAATTTTGTGCGAAGGTATTGAAGTTACTGGGACTGTTAACGTTACCATGGTGATACACATGCATATGGTTGTAGGGTTGACATATGAAGAATTATTGTCAGGTCTTTGCATGTGAAGAATCGAATCTTTTTATATTAGGAGTACAACTCTTGGTATGCAAAGAATAATACTCCTGCTATGTGAAAAATAAAACTCTTTGTATGTGAGGAATACAATTCTTTGCATGTGAGTCACATGAGACCCACTTATGATCAAACTGAAGTACTGACACACGGGCACTGTGTGGCAGACATTCATATATGTCCCTACCGTCTGTTTGAAAGTCTCCAGTCGGATGGCGATCTCGTCCAGCTCTGCCTTGTACTGCTTGGCTTCAGACATCCGGTCTCGGGTGGAGAAGGCTCCGACCTTGCGGGCCACGTCTGCCAACTCGACAGCGAACTTCTTCTTCTTGTCCCTGAGTTTGGACACAGCCATGTCATGTTCCCTCTGCAGCTTGTTCTCTCTGGCAGACAAACAAAGGTGGGTCAGTCAGTAGGGGGGTTGTTGGGTGGGTGGCGGGGAGGATGGGTGTGATGATATATGGTGTTGTTGTTAGATGGGTGTGGTGTTGATTGGAGGTTGGATTGGTGAGCGTGTTTGTTTGTGTGGTGGGACTGTTGTTGGGTGAGAGGATGGGTGTGTTGTTGCATGGAGTGGGTGTGGTGTTGTTTGGAGGATGGATGTGTCAATGTGTTCATTTGTGTGGTGGGGCTGTTCTTGGGTTGGTGGGTTTGTTCTTTGTTAAGTGGGTGTATTGATGGGTGGATGGGTTGAATGGTGGGTGGGTGAGTGAGTGAGTGAGAGGGGATGTTGTTGGATGTGTTTGTTCAGTGTGAGGATGGGTGAATGTGTTGTTGTTTGGGTGTGATGTTACGTGAATGTGTTGTTGTGTGGGTGTGATGTTAGGTGGATGTGTTCTGTCCTTGTTGGCTGTTGGTGTTTTGGGCAGGTGAACTGAAATAAATTCTTGTTATAACTACTGTTTCTTACGTGTTTCTCACAATGGGCATGATTCTGTCTGGCCAAGTGAACGTGTTGTTATTGATGATGATGTCATTGGAAGGGATCATCCCATATTCCATCAGAAACATCAGGTTACCAGCAGCAACCTCAAGTTTGTCCTGAAATAGAAGAAGCATTCTATTATGTTCAATAAACAGTTTCCCCTATTCTGCAACATCTGTCAATGTTAATATTTACTAAAATAAGGCTCTCAAAGTACGTCTGACAGGTTCCTCTGAGAGAGACCCACCTTGAGCTCTAATAGTTCCCCAACTTTGAGGTTCTCCACATAGTCTATGAGTCTGACAAGCTCCTCTGTGTTGGTGGCCTGCTGGGCGCTGCTTTTTTTGACGATCTGGTCGTATTGTTTACAGATTCCACGGTTGAAGTTAAGGCTGGTTGTGATTATTTTATTCACCATAATGTCAATCAAAGAGCGAGCACGGTCAATCAGCCACTGAAAAATGTGAAATAAGTGAGTTACTGAGTTTTAATGTAAAGACACATTGACATTATCATTAGTGATAGCGGTAATGATATGAGCTCTGCATTTTCACACATTAGGTGCAGCAAATAAGTCCTACTCCAAATATTGGGAATACGATAAAACATTGATTTTATCAAGAGTAATTACTTGCTCCATATATCCCCCATTCTGACATACATGTGGAGGGTTTTATCTGGTGTCAGTAGTGAGTATAGCATCATGTTGGTTAAGCTACACTACAGCATTATCAAAGCAGGGGGGGAAAGGCTTCACACATTGTACACATATTGGGAGTGTGAATGAGTACAGTTCTATGCCACTTCTAGCAATATTCCTACAATATCATGGCGGGGAACACCAGAAACAGTCTTCATCATATTGTATGCATGAGAGGCCTTTGGCATAACCACTATTGGGAACTTAACACCTGATTTACAGCTGATTGAGTGAATGCTGTAACCACAATTCTAACATACTACCAGGTTGTATGCAAGTTCTTACTGGTTGTACCTAGCTATTTCCTTATTGGTATAATGCTGTCTGGTATAATGACAATCTAAAGGTCAAGGCCATCCTTGACATACGTCCCTACCAACAGTCAGGACAACTTATTGCCAGATGATGCAACAAGTCAAGTTTTTGATACACATGTTAAGTTGAAAGAAAATGTAGATTAAACATTTAAGTATTGTTTTCTTTCCTGTAAATTCCATAACCTTCCTAGCCAGATTGTTATCTTTATATACTTATCCTACCATTTTTAAACAGGTAAGAGAGTGAGTAAGTATGGTTAGCAATATTCCAGCAATATCACAGTGGAGGACACCAGAAATGGGCTTCACACATTGTACCCATGTGCATGACGAGCGAACACTTTATTAGGCAACTCCACAACCCCTTAAACATGTAAGTACCAATGTATACTTCGCAATAAAAGGACATATCCTTTCGTATAGCTGTAGACAACCTCTCAGGACAAATTATTCAATAACAGGAAAGAAGGGACAGCAAGTAGCCCGGAAATGTTGTCTCGAACACTTGATTGTCATCTGTAAAAGTTTCACACATTCGTTCTACTGTCAGGTTCCTGTAAAGTAGACCACTGTGTCCGTCTGCTCCAGCTTACCTTGTTGATGTGGGTGCAGTTGAGGAGGAAGAGGTGCATTGGGATAAGGACTGGCAGCGACCCAATCTCAGACGCCATCTTCTTGAGCTTCTCTATCTCCCGCACGTACTCACGCAGTGAGTGGTCACGACTCACAAACTTGTTGGTGAAAGTGTTGGCATTGGTCGAGAGAAGGTACTTGTACGGCTCATATGTGGACTTGTACCTTGGAAACATACAATGAGTTTCATTGAACATGACTTTGAAGGAAATCCTTAGATGTTAAAATCAACAGCACTGGTACTGTTCTGAAAAGTCAAGCAACATAACCAGGCTAAAGATGGGATGTAAAACCTGCCTGAAGGGATACAATAGTGAAACCAGTTAATCTGCCATAATGGATTCTCTGTTATGTGTGTTAGCTGCAAAGGTTTTTTTGGTTGCAAACCTGAGTCCCATTTTTATACTACTGGAGATCCAATAGCACAAAGACTAGCACTCTTCATACATGATAAATTGTGACACAGTTGTACAGCCCAGATTACATTGTGGTATGGAGTACTGTGCTTGTGGATCTGACGTTTTTCAGAAAGAGTGAGTGAAGGAGTTGGGCTTAACGCCACTTTTAACAGTATTCAAATTTTATTATAATTATTAGGTCATGGCATGTGGGTGTAATGTGGGAGGAACTCCTGAAGTGACACAGGTCTGTTATGAGTTTGGGATTCTGAAGCAACTCTGCAGAGCTCAGGTTTAACAGGGCCACCCAACTGTTCTTCCAGATAATATCATTATACTCAGCACCATTCTCCAGACCAGGCAAGTGTTGTGAGATGTACCCCAGGTCAGTGTGTGCCAACAGGTTCATCATTTATCACAGAATCATTCTTGACTTACTTAATCGGACCATGACTATTTGCCATGACCACCTTGCGGATTCGAGCTTTGGCAGCTTCAACCAATTCCTCGCCATCTTTTACAGTACTAATGAACTTGACTTCAAGGTCGTCCACTGCATGGAAGAGCAGATGTTCGATGTGTTTCAGGTCGGTGACGCTGGCCACCATGGTGTCAATAATGAAGCAGAAAAAGTCACAGATGTTGGGAAAGACAGGCTTAAAAGACAGTTCCCCTGCCTCCAAGCTCTCTTCCTGCAAGAGAAATTCAAAGGCATTAGAAATATTCCAAGACAACTTTTGTGAAAGAAAAACTGTCATATTTCATATTTACTGTTGAGAAACAGTTTCTCTGCATACAAAACATTCTCCAACAAACAGGGGCCGGAATTCTCATGTGAGCTTGGTGTTGCAAGAATTCAAGTGTTTTAGACAACCGGGTACCCATGTCCCTATGTTTTCCTATGATTTACAAAAGACTTATAGGTACGGATGGTTTCTTTACATGGCATTACTTTCAAGTATTACTAACATTTATTTCCTAACTAGTTTTCTCACATGATGAATAGTAATAACGTCACATTGTGCAATTTTTTTCCATATCCGTGAAATTCATTAAAACAATTAGATACTTCACAGTTTTTGACAATAATTTCTCTTTTTGTTTTACAGTTAAGCCTATTCTAATTCTCGAAATATTTTGAAAGCAAACTGTTTATTGTGTAGTTTTATTAAAATTCTAAAATTCATTTTTGCATATGGAAAGTACATAAATATCAACTACAACTGACTTATGAAGACAGTTGCCAATGTGTTTCAGTCAGCTGCAACCAATGATGTTCCTTCAGCATGCAGACAGCAAACAGATGCAAACCTCCTGATTGTGCTGAGGCTTAGTGTAAGGCTAAACTTCTCCCATTCAGTCTTGATTGACAATGTAAGTCCAGGGCCACGACAGTCGTAAGCCTATGTTAAATTATGGGAGTTACAATCATCTTAGCGCTACGATCGCTTTGAGGAACAGGGCCCAGGCTAAGCCTGGGATACTGGGGAGGGATGCCTCAATTTCCCTCTGACCAGGGTAACATTCTCAGTCAAGACCATGAACAAAATTTCAGTCCAACGTAAAAACCAACTTTCTGGAATGCACATTATAAATTGATCTACACTGAGTTCCATACAGCTGTAAACTGAACTGACCATGAAGAATGTGACTGGGTGTAGTTTCTGTGGGAGTGCTAGCCCCTTGAAGATGCTGTAGACGCCGTCATAGATGTTGCCATCGGCGTACTCTTCAACAAGGTCGACAAGGTCAGAGATCGAGTTGGCGACACAGCTGCGCAACAAGTTGGACATCAGGGAAGCCACGCTGCCGAAAAAATGGTCCATCTTTTCCATCCTCTCCTCCTGGAACATGATAGACTGCACCATGGACACTGAGAATACAGTACTTTACTGAAATATCAAACAGAGTTAATGTTCTTCTGAATCATCATGTTTCTACACAAGTTGGCATTGTACAGAGCATCTGATACCTCATCCTGATGTGTCACATCAACCAACTGAATCCCCCCAGCATTCTGATGTGTACGGACATTGTCACAACCACCTACCAAATCCTCTGGCATCCAGCCCTCCACCTCATCTCGGTGTGCATCAACGATGTCACAGCACTCCATCAGCCACTCAGCCTTCAGTCTGTTGGCCCCATTTTTACTTGATGTCTGCACGTGCTTCAAGAATCTTTCCATGGTTACAGGCATACACTTCCGCAAACCAGGAATATCTAGGAGTCGGAAATTACCATATCTGTGGACAGAAATATCAAGTAAGAAAATAAATCAAAAACTTGGAAATGCTTAACACCTTCATGTATCATGCTAAAAAATTATGAATTTGCTTGTTATATCGTTTCTAAGACACATTCATCACAAGGAAAGGATACAGTATTGTCCTGGTTATGGCATTAAGAAGATAGTGGAAGGGTGGTCACATGAAGTTTGGTATTGATTACCTCTTCTTACTGTTCCACTGAGGAAACCAGATAAAGGGAAAACGAGTTCAAACTTAACTTAGACACGGTAAAGAAGTTGTTGTCCATGATAGTTTCAATTCTTTGGACTTACAAAACCTTTTTTCCCACAGACTTATTTTGTGTAGAACAGTGTAATATTTTCCTACAAATCTATTAAGTGTGGAAGTGGTGTTATATTTTACTGCAGACTAATCATTTGGATGGGAATGGTATAATCTAATCCTATTTTGGATGCACCTGACATTTTTGCTTTCTTATAGACTTCTTTGAAAGATAACTGTATAGAATTTTCCTTTCCATTCTACTTTGTGGAAGTGTTGTTTTCCAACATAATTGGAAACGGAAACCTATTTTGCTATGGACTTGCTTTATGTGGAAATGGTGTGGTATTTTTCCTGTATATATTCTATGTGGAAATGGTATAGCTTTTCCTACATACTTGAAATTGGAAATGATTTTCATGCTTACCTACTTTGGGAATAATCAAATGGTATTTTCCTAAGTACTTACTTTGTGTGGAAATGGTACAGTATTTTCCTCATGACAGGATGTGTGACGTAGAGTTCATTGCACATGAAGTCCCTCATGGAGTTGACTGTATCGTGCCAGGGGAACCCGTCTCTCCCGGCCAGGTTGGAAGGCTGGAACAGATACAGATACATATATGTACCGTCACTGTCATGATACATAGGTTCTGCTAAGTAAAACAACTAAAACTTGTTCCATGAGGCAATCCCATAATGTCTTCATGTTCTCTCACTGGTTGAGTCCAAGAGAACTTACAGATTGTATGCTGAAAGTGAAACGTCCTTGCAATACACTGTCATTCCAAAGTCAGTACGTTTGGTCTACTTGTCAGTATTTTCAAAGATTACATCTATATATATGAGAATTGTGTTACATACAAGATGTGTTGGTGGACATAACTACCTTGGCAGGCATGGGCACCCCCAGTCTCTCTTGTTCAGTGGCGTCAATGAGTACATAGTCCAGGATGGCTTTCCTAACGGCCAGGCGGTACTCCCCGTCCATCTCCTGTACACAGAATCAGTATCATCTCCTATCAGGGCCCCAGATAAGGGCCGTATCGGCGTATGTATGGATAGAAAATATGCACGATACGGTAGGAAATAACGTAGAAAACGTAGCAGATACGCACCACGGCAATGGTGTACTCTCTTTGAATCATTTACAGATGAATTTATCTGAAAGAGTATTGTTTCATTTTTGTTCATTGACCTGTGTACACAAGAGTAGCAATGTTGTGGTGCATATATGAAATGAAACACATAACTGATACTCCATTAATTTCCATTCAGTACTCTAAATGTACACTTAAGGTTTTCCAGTACTCCTATATTGAACAAATAAGGAGTACATACTCCTGATGTTGAAACATTATCTGGAGCCCTGCTTATGTTACCAAAGTGGGAGGTCTCCAGGATACACAAAACTTGATCTTATAATTTCAGGTGAGCTATCTTCAGCTACTGTTGTATACCATATCACAGTTTGAAACTTGTGACACTGTAGAAGAAACCAAACCTGTGATACAGCATGACCATCATGTACCTAGTCTCTTACAATACCTGATGAACAAAGCACTGATGCCTTTACCTGAGATTTTGTCCTTCTATGCTCATAACTGTATGATCTGAGATTAGTTTGGTCACTAACTGTTGGAATGGAATTCTGAAAGTTTGTGAGTAAATATAACAAGAGTCATGGAATCTGAAACCATGTATGTTAAGTTTCAGCAAGAAATATTCAACAGTTTGGGGAGTTCTGCTGTAGAAATGAGCACTACACTACACCAACTTGTCATCAAGAAAACAAAACTCATCATTAGATATCCCAGTGATAAAAGTTTACCAGTAGACTAATCTCCGCACTCTTCTACCCAGACTTCCATGCGGCAAGCCAGCATAGTATCTCTGCCACAGGCCAGAAAAATGTGACGATTCGTCACATCTTGCACCGTCCATTCAATATAATTTACAAATTTCTCAACTCTTTTATTTTTGACGAGTCTACACAACTAATTAAACATCTTTGATAGAATGGTTTAGTTTCATTGAGAAAATATCCTAAAACATGTAACACTATTTCGATTTGCGTAGCGATCCTTTGTTTACATAGGTTGTATGGCTCCACGTGCTGTCATCGAAGCTGATGGAGAGCAAACGATGCAGCCAGTTTGATATCTAAATATGTACTGTCATAGACCTTACTGTCGCAGTTGTGGAAGAATATATATGTAACAATGTAAAACATTATGAAGAGAGAGCCGACAAGCTTTCGTGAGTCCAGTCTCTTCTTATTATGAATATGCGCGTTTGATTACAAACAAGAGAAAAGTCCGGTCATGTGATATGCAAATTAGCCTGTGGCAGTGATGTTATGTTAAGTCATCGCTGTGCCGGAGTGTGTAATCTGCGTAGTAAGTTTCATCTTTCAATATTCAATGGTTTTGAAGTTTTCTTTGATGGGCATTTTAGTAATGGGGTTTTAAGTTATGCTTTGTTTTCTGGAACTGAGTACTACCCTCATTTTCAGTGTAAGCCTATCTTGTTGTCATGGAAACATCCTCAAACAAGGCTTAAACAGTAACATCTTTAAGGCCAACAACTTCTACTTCATTGTTAACATTATCGTTAAAGTGTGATGTAGATACTCCGGCACTCCTGCTACTCCACTTGCTAAATACAGTAAACCAGAAGTTGTGATCCAGTTGTAAGTTATCTGTCTTTAGTTCTGACAATCTGGAGACAGTGTTCTACAGGTAAAGTCTCACTTGTCTAAACTCCCTTGTGGCTGCAGGTAGGTCTGTCCTCAGTTTGTGGGGTACAAAGCGGTTGACTCCGTCCATGGTTGATTTAGTAATGGGCCCCACCATGGAAGGCTCGATAGCTTTCTCGATCAGCTGGTAGTACCTGGCCACAGACAGGCATGTGTTTTATACACCATGTAACAAACATTTCACTTTATATTATGGGCCTGTAAGCTAATAAACTTATGTAGATACATTATTGTACACATAGCAGGGCACGGAGTCATCCAGTATATGGAATCCTTAATGTGTCTTGTTGCTGATGGATTTTAACCTGTTTGGTCATGTGGACTTCGTGGAGATCCTCAGATCAGAAGGCTATGGGTTCTCAACCAATCATAGTACAATATTCACAATGGTCATAACACAAATCTGTCCCATAAGGAACCTGGAGTTGAGAATGTCTCCAGTAGATCAATCCTGGTGTTGACCTGACAGAAATTTTGATACCCATTCAGCGTGAACAATTGCTCTGGCTATCAACCACTGGTTTGGATCACTGTCTACCTTGTTGACCAGCAGTTCATCTGAATCAAGTACTTTTTGCAGGGTAATGCAGTATAGCTAGCTATGCAGTTACAGTACAGAACATCCAGATGCCCATCCAGTTGGTATTCAAAGTTCCTAACTGTGTTATAGTTAGAGTGTAAATCATTTGGGAGGAAACCCCATAGCGATGCAGGTCATAGATCTATACCAGATTGGATCAATTCCACAGACATACATATCACCATGGTGACCTACCTCTTTCTGTCTTCTGGTTCTGGAGTGCTAGGACGACTCAGTCCATGGGTGGAGTAGAAATATGGTGGGAATTCAACTTCTAGAACATCTGCTTCTTCCTGAGTGTGCTCACAAGTGGGTCTCCAGTTACCATCAACGTCCATGCCAGTGCTACTGAGTGTCCGATCATGATCTGCAGTTTCAGGATTAAACAATTAGACACACACTCTGGGAGGCTTGTTGTGTTTAGTTGGTGGCTAGGTGTAAGTGTCTGGTGGGTGGTTTGTTGCATTTAATGGGTGGCTTGCTGTAAGTGTGTAGTGGGTGGCTGGTAGATATCTCACCTTCTGCGGCTGTCTCGGGCACAGTTGGCATGTCATGGATGTAGACGGACGGTGGACGACCACTGTCCACACTTCCCTCAAAACTAATTGAGCTGTGTCTGGGGCTGATGACACATGTCTGCTGATTGGTTGTGTCCAGGTCAGGTGATGTCTCCTCAGCTGCCACTGTCTGGCTCTGATCTGTTGAACCTGGTAGTAAGACATTGGCTATCGTACCTGGTCATGTCAAAAGTCAAAAGGAGTTTATTTGTAACGAGGCCAAGGGCCCATATACAACATATAACTATACATACAAGTGAAGTCTAAAGTGTTTAATAAGGCACTAAGAATGTTGAACTGAAAACATACAAAGCCTATCAAAAAACACAACCAATGTCAGAAGACATATGCCATATTTCCTCTAACAAGCTCTGGGTCTTTAATAAGTGCCGGGTATGAAGTCCGTTGAAAAAGCAAGCACCTAGGTGCTTATAAGAGGAAATATGGTAGGTCAGAATGGGTCCCCACTACCAATTGCTTGTCTCTCCATGACAATCCCAGAGTAGGATAGGTCTGCATTACCGTCTGCTTGGCTCCCAATGGATTATTCCAGACCATAATTGGTCCCCATTACCCAAAGCTTGTCACTCCATGACAAGCAGAATATGTTCCCAGTAGCCCATGATTGTCTGCCCATGACTATTCCTGAGCAGAATATGTCCCCAGTAGCTCATGATTGTCTGCCCATGACTATTCCTGAGTAGAATATGTTCCCAGTAGCCCATGATTGTCTGCCCATGACTATTCCTGTTCAGAATGTTCCCAGTAGCCCATGATTGTCTGCCCATGACTATTCCTGTTCAGAATGTTCCCAGTAGCCCATGATTGTCTGCCCATGACTATTCCTGTTAGTAATATTAAAATATTATGCTTAAAAAATATGGGAAGGTAGGGGGGTCATTGATTTTGTACATGACATGCAAGGAGGGTCACTTACTTAGTACATAAATTTTAGGGGCGGTCATTCACATTGTACATGCTTCTCCATGAAAATCATCACCCCCCACTGGCCATTAATTATGAACAGTCCCTTAGGCCTGTCCCTCAGTATGTGGTATCGGGTATAACATATTGTGTCATAGGAAAAAAATAAATTAGTTTGAAAAACCTTGTAAATACTTGAATATGGCATCTTTCAATAAACATTCTTTTCAAAATTCTGTTCATGATATGAGTGTCACATTAAAATAGAGAAATCAATGTGCCACATAATCTCCACTTCCATGAGAGTGATCACTTTCATATCTATGTCTTATATACCCAGCTATCATCTGTAAGCCCTTGTTTACACAAACCTGTCTTCAGTTGAAACAGATCAATACAGCAATACAACCCACATATAGCTGATATGTATGAACAAACGTTTTCTTGTCAAGTAATTGATTTTTGTGATATGGTGAGCACTTTGTTGTCTCATGGCAGATCGAATTATGCCTTTGTGTAAACTGTGATCTTAACTGACGGAGAGGTTTTGTCTTGCACCATGGTAGCAGAGGGTTTGGTGGGATAATGTTGACTCTAGCCAAGAGACGCTACTCATCCGGGTTGATCAGGCAGTTTAATCGGGGTATCTCTTATGGCAGTGTCCCCAAGGGCAGAATGTGTCCCCCAGTTCCCTCTCAATACAAGGCTACTGGTGACTGTGTACAACCATCAAGTGATAAGAAGGAGTAGCACTCAGTTAGGCTGACAGAGGACCACCTAGATGGAGGGACAAAGGACCACCTAGGTAGACTGAAGGGGACCACCTAGATGGAGGGACAAAGGACCACCTAGGTAGACTGACGGGGACCAGCTTGATGGAGGGACAAAGGACCACCTAGGTTTTGTGGAGGACCACCTAGGTAGACTGATGGGGACCACCTAGATGGAGGGACATAGGACCACCTAGGTAGACTGACGGGGACCAGCTAGATAGGGGGACAAAAGACCACCTAGGTTGTGTGGGGGACCACCTAGGTGGAGTGATGAGGACCAGCTAGATAGGGAACAAATGACCACCTAGGTTGTGTGTGGAGGACCACCCAGATGGGCTGACAGAGGACCACCTAGGCTGGGTGTGGAGGACCACCTAGATGGGCGGACACAGAGGACCACCTAGGTTGGGTGTGGAGGAACACCTAGATGGGCTGACAGAGAACCACCTTAGTTGGATTGATGGGGACAACCTAGATGGGGAAGACAAAGAACCACCTAGGTTGTGTGATGAAGGACCACCTAGATGGGCTGACAAAGGGCCACCTAGGTTGTGTGATGGAGGACCAAGTAGGTAGACTGACAGGGCACCACCCAGATAGACTGATAGAGGACCACCTTACGGAACTGGTGGGGACCATCTGGGTGGACAAATGAGGGACCACATAGTAAAACAGATGAAATATATGGAAGTCAACTTCTGTTATATTAGGGACTATTAGATAATGTTAAGTAAAAAAAATGTATTTCTTTCCTCACCATTCTGCATGCTACCAATGTAATCCACTTCACTTGGGGGTACAGCAGAAAAACCATTGATAGGTGGCAACACTGTTTGACCTTTGAACTCTTTGTGGTGGTTGATGGGAAGACGATCAGTTTGGGTGCCATCTTGGTGTATATTGTAAGGAGGCAAACTAACATCAAGAAGGCCTGCAGAACTGAAATGGAAAATTTTGCAAATGAACTTCAAAGCCACAATATATTTATCTCAACAAGGCATTTTAAAATCTGTAACATCAATAACGTCAACTTTTGTATTCTTACTATGTGACCTTTCAGTTAATGACAGGTGCTAGTACCTGTATCAAGTACCTTTACCACACCATTTCCTGAGAAAATTCTCTTTCAATACTGATGTAAACATCATCAGTCATAACTTGGCAAATAAATAATAACACAGTTCCTTAAATAATCAGTATGAATATGACTGGGTAGGTGAATGGGTGAGTGAGTGGGTGGCTGTCAGACTCACTTTCTCCGGTAGTCTAGTCCACAGAGGGCTTCTTCTGGGCTAGGGGATTTAGTTGCAGCTGGTTTCCGTGGTGATAGAAAATAGGTTTCCTCTACAGAATAAGCTGAAAGCATACAGATAATGTAGGATGTTAGGAAATGTAGATTTTTACAGGTGATTTAGAATATGTAACACAGAATCATGACTGATCTGCCTGTGTTGGGAGACCTAGTACACCACCATACGATTGGTGTTGGGTTTAATGCCGCTTTTAGCAATATTCCAGCAACATCACGGAGGGGGACACCAGAAATGGGCTTCTCACATTGTGCCCATATGCATGTGGGGAATCGAACCCAGGCATTCGACGTGACTAGTAAACACATTAACCACCACCCCTGAATGAATATGTGTCACACTTTGTAGGGACACAAAGATAGAGACACCCTAGGTTGTGTGTGGAGGACCACCCAGATGGGCTGACAGAGAGGGGGTAAGGCTGACAGAGGACCACCTAGGTTGGGTGCAGGAGGACCACCTAGATGGGCTGACAGAGGACCACCTAGGTTGGGTGTGGAGGAGACCACCTAGATGGAAGCTGACAGAGGACAGCCACCTAGGTTGGAGTGCGGGAGGACCACCTAGATGGGCTGACAGAGGACCACCCTAGGTTGGAGTGTGGAGGACCACCTAGATGTAGGGCTGACAGAGGGACCACCTAGGTTGGAGTGACAGGAGGACCACCTAGATGGGACAGCTAGAGGACAGATGGGCTGACAGAAGAGGACCACCTAGGTTGGGTGTGGAGGACCACCTAGATGGGCTGACAGAGGACCACCTAGGTTGGGTGTGGAGGACCACCTAGATGGGCTGACAGAGAGGACCCACCTAGGTTGTAGGTGTGGAGGGACCACCTAGATGGGCTGACAGAGGGACCACCTAGGTTGGGTGTGGAGGGACCACCTAGATGGGCTGACAGAGAGGACCACCTAGGTTGGATACTAGTGTGGAGGACCACCTAGATGGGCTGACAGAGGGACCACCTAGGTTGGAGTGTGGAGGGACCACCTAGATGGGCTGACAGAGGACCACCTAGGTGGGTGTGGAGGACCCACCTAGATGGGCTAAGAGGACCACCTAGGTTGGGTGTGGAGGACCACCTAGATGGGCTGACAGAGGACCACCTAGGTTGTGTGTGGAGGACCACCTAGATGGGTACTGCAGAGGCCCACCTAGGTTGGGTGTGGAGGACCACCTAGATGGGCTGACAGAAAGGACCACCCTAGGTTGGTGTGTGGAGGACCACCTAGATGGGCTGACAGAGGGACCACCCTAGATTTGGTTGTGGAGGACCACCTAGATGGAGCTGACAGAGGACCACCTAGGTTGGTTGTGGAGGACCACCTAGATGGGCTGACAGAGAGGACCACCTAGGTTGGAGGGTGTGGGGAAGGGACCACCCACAGATGGGCTGACAGAGAGGACCACCCTAGGTGTGGGTGTGCTGAGAGGACCACCTAGATGGGCTGACAGAGAGGGACCACCTAGTTGTAGTTGAGGAGGACCACCTAGATGGGCTGACAGAGGGACCACCTAGGTTGGGTGTGGAGGGACCACCCTAGATGGGCTGACAGAGGGGACCACCTAGATGGGCTGACCTTGGGGGACCCACCTGTTGGGTGTGGAGGACCACCTAGATGGGCTGACAGAGGGACCACACCTAGGTTGGGTGTGGAGGACCACCTAGATGGGCTGACAAGTGGGGACCACCTAGGTGGGGTGTGGAGGACCACCTAGATGGGCTGACTGGGACCACAGATTACTGGGGTGACCACCTAGGTTGACAGAGGTGTGGAGGACCACCTAAGATGGGCTGACAGAGGACCACCTAGTTGGTTGTGGAGGACCACCTAGATGGGCTGACAGAGGACCACCTAGGTTGGGTGTGGAGGACCACACCTAGATGGGCTGACAGAGAGACCACCCTAGGTTGGGTGTGGAGAGGACCACCTAGATGGGCCTGACAGAGGACCACCTAGGTTGGGTGTGGAAGGACCACCTAGATGGGCTGACTGAGGAACTTCCTAGGGGTGGTGTGGAGAGACCACCAAGATGGGGCTGACAAGAGAACCACGCCTTGGATTGGATTCGATGGGGACAGCAACCCTAGATGGGAGAGACAAAGGAACCACCCTAAGGTTGTGTGGCCATGAAGGACCACTAAGATGGGCTGACAAAGGGCCAACTTCAAGGTTGTGTGATGGAGGGACCAAGTGCGGTAGACTGACAGGGCTGCACTAGATGGACGATGATAGAGGACCTGCTCTACGGAACTGGTGGGGACCATCTGGAGTGGACTACCAGAAATGGGCTTCTCACATTGTGCCCATATGCATGTGGGGAATCGAACCCAGGCATTCGGCGTGACTAGTAAACACATTAACCACCACCCCTGAATGAATATGTGTCACACTTTGTAGGGACACAAAGATAGAGACACATCTATATGAAGCAGGTATGTACTACTGTTAATCACCAAATTAATGACATTTAGCATTATTTGCTAAATGGGTTGATAGGCAGCATTTATAACACTTCTCTGGCGATTCAATTGCACAGTTATAACACTTCTCTGGCGAGTGTAATACACTCGTGTATGTAACGTTAAACTACAATTCTAATTATGTCATTTCTATTCACCTTCGTTTGTCACTGCAGCCAACACGGTATGCAGTGTATTTCATTAAGCATCTGTCTCAACTTCGGGTAATAAGGCAGCATATTTCGCTAATTTTGTTGTGGGTAGCATTTACAATTACTTGGCATAGCTTCAAGCACTTAGCTTACAGTAAGTATCCAGTGTAGCAATGCACGCGGCAGTGTATTATTACCGCATTCCATAATAGCAGCTACATCACTTCCGGAGTGATGTCACATCCGCAGTCATACTTCACGGCCGTTTCCTTTGCTGCTCCTGGCAGGTTATCCATTTTGCTTCATCTCAAATAAGTTTCCACCCACCCTTCCCTTCTACAGTGCAATATCCAGGTGGGGGGTGCTGGGCGCTGAGGTTGTTAAATGTACGGCTTATATTAAGTCTTCACTGTACAGTCCACAGTAAGTATAACCTGTACCATAACCTCTGTATTTTGCACCTTTCTTAATAAAAAGGCGGAGTGTGCATGGTGCCGACGGGACTTAACACCAAATCAGCTTATAAAATGGATACTTGGCTTCTCCTTTCACAGTGGCAGCCCAAACCTTCCTGCCTGCTGGCTCCGCGGGAAGAAGTACAAAAGTTTCCAATGCCTTAGCAGCCTGCTTTTCCTGCCTGCTGTCTCCGCGGGAGGAAGTACAAAAGTTTCCAATGCCTTAGCAGCCTGCTTTTCCTGCCTGCTGTCTCCGTGGGAGGAAGCAAACACTTGCCTATGCCTTGCCCGTCTGCTTTTCCACGGCGGAGGGCTGCAAACTGCTAAAATATATATCCGGTCCCGTCGGCGCCATCCACACTGCGCTCATTGTAATCCACACATCTGCGTTGTGTAGTCTTTCATCTGGTATATGCATTACACGCTTAAGGCCATCCCTCATCAGCCTCATCTTATCTTTATTACAAGCTAACGGTCTGCATATAATGAGTTATAAACTATTATCTGGACATTTTGGACTTTCTTTTCATGTCTAGTTCAACGCTCATCCTGAAGACAATGACATAAATTAATAACAATGTATTTGAGCACTGGATTTACGGCTTTCTCACAAAGTACCATCCTTGTCTTAAGTGTAGTCAGTTTCATGTAGAGAATATCCTGGAACAGCAATCGGGGGACTGAGTGCCTTTGTAGGAGGGTAGAACACCCAAACATCCTAAGGTAACAGAATCCATAACATCATCATGTTCAGAGGATTCCTGTAACAACACTTGTAACCTTTTACAATCTATGTTGGTTGACCTGATCTCAATGCTTTGACATGATGAGAAGTTGCTGACTTTGCAAACGGTGAACAAAATGGAACTATTAAATAGACAATGTCCTCGGGAATTCTCAAGCACTGTACCTAGTTTTGTTGTTTCATAGATGACCGATGCTGTGAGGTGACGGGCGCTGGGGCTGTAGTTGTTGGCGATGGAGTCGCTCACTTTTCGGAAATGCCTTTTCTCTTTGATTGGTGCAGCCTTTGTGAATGAGCCTCTTTCTAGAATCTTTGGTCGTTCACTAAAGGCAGGCTGTAAACAAAACAAGAAGTAGCGTATGCGCAATGGCCTTGTATATTTTGTAAAAACGATGACCAAAATAATTATATGTGACACATGTCTATTGTTTTGCTTTCACAGGATGACCCCTAGTCTATCAAGTGTCCTCTAGCTAGGTTTAGGGGTGTTGGAGTAGCCTAGTGGGTACAGTGTTAGCTTGTCACGACAAAGATACGGGTTATATTCCTGACATGGGTACAGTGTGTGGAGCCCCTTTCTGGTGTCCATCGCCATGATATTGCTGGAATTCGCTAGAAGCAACATAAAATCTCACTAAATCACTCACTCACTCAGAATGCAAATGGGAGTATCAAGTCAGATGGTGTTCAATTGGGGATGTAAACCTGAGGTAGAAAGGAGGGAAAACAGAGGGTGCATCCTCAATTCTGATGCATTACCTGTTCCAATAACTGCAAAACCCAGTCGTATAACATTTGGATTTCTATTGTCACTAATATATTGCACTAGTTGGACCAATAACTGCAAAACCCGAAGCATATCAACAGGGACTTTACTATCACTATTCTATTGCAATGGCTTGACTAATAATTGTATGCACTGTAGTATATCAACAGTCATTCTTTACCAGAGCTGATCTTCTAAGCATTCCAAAAATATGTAATAGATTATCTGACACTTTATTTGCATCATGACTTTATATGCATCATGACTATATTTGCACCCACAATCTTCAACACTGTTTCCATAACACACCTGATTCGCAAATGTCAGTGAACAAATTTGTGATGCTTTGACACCATGTCAACTGACATTTAGATTTAAATGTGATGGCAGTCTTATCCTTTGCAGAGAGTCTTTCACAATCCAAAATCATCGGCCACCATTTTCATGTTTATGATTAGCTATGATGTCGCTAAAATCCGACATCACTGCTTGGTCACATGACTGCACTAACTGTACCCATAATGCAATACTCGGTAACATAACAATAGACATTTTGACTATCACTACTGTATTACATTAGCTGTAAATGTTTGAAGAATGAATATGGAAAGTGTTTTTGACACTAATTACATTTGTTATCACTCTTCTGTACCTGCAGTAACTGTAGCTATCTTCCTGTAACTGTCATATAATAATAGCATATTTTATGTAATTTTATACTGAAGTCATAAAATACCCTTAATGGTGACGCCTGATGGGGAAGAATGGATTCCTGTAGTGTAAGGTCAAATCCACTTACTCCAGTTTTATGGAACCACAAGTTTGTGAAATTGTTCAAACAGTAAACATGCCATTAAACCAGCAGATAAAGTCACTGAAGACATTAAATGAAACATCGTGGAACAAATTAATCGCTGATAATAAATCAGGAAACGTAATTCAACATAATCAAAATATCCAGTTTCATTTTGAGCATAATGGACCAGGGTATTTTTACGTTGGTTATGCATATATCGCATGACACAAGGCACTAAATACCTTGCTCCAACAACCACAACACAGCCACCAGCTTTACAGGCACCGATCGGCAGGACGTACTGAATGGCACCAAGGTGATCAGGACCTTGAGTCTAACATAAACCCTAGTTCAGAATTAGTTTCCAATGCGATCAACTCACATTAAAAGGGGAAGTCAGGCAGCTAAATTGTTTGCTGTTGTTTGTGGCTGTGATATGGCCGTGATGTGGCTGTGATAGGGCTGTGATAGAGCTGTACTGGCAGCCATTAGTTGGTCATTTGATAGTGACACAGGTATATGGAGCTCGGAGTGGCATTAGGTGCTCTCAGCATTATACACATGGGAATACATTAGCAATAATGTTGTTAAACGTTACCATAGAATTCATAAAACGTGTTCTTTCCCTTGAAAGAACTGAAGTGTCACAAGTAAATTAATCTACAGCATCCAACATAAATGTCTCTGTTTGTGAGTATTTTCTATCATTGTATTTTTTTATTGTATTACAGTTTGGTCAAACTAATTTTCCTTTCATTTAAAAAAATAATAATATGAAACAAGTATTAATTCACCAAGAACATTAAAACAACAATTTATATGCTGGTGTGTATCTGCCATTCAAATCACTTTATTTTCACATTGTGGTTGCTAAAAGGGTGTCACGTCAAGGTCACTAGCAGTTTACGACTTTGTGATGATGAAAGTGCCAGTTTTTCACAAAGTCAGCAAAGTACTTCAGGCCTGCTATCTCATTGAAATCTTCAGTGACATCAAATGTCATGTGTGGTGCCATTAACAATGGATAATGTCATTATGAATTGTCCATGACAATACCCTCTGTGCTAATGGATGCTCTGCTGACAAAAAATGGAACCCGAACATGTGAACCAGTCAAAAGTTATACTTCTTATCATATTGAGTTTGTACTGTAATCTGATTGGTTGTAATATGAAGGGGAGTGTGTACTGTAATCTGATTGGTTGAAAATATGAAGTACTTTGCCTATTTAAACAGCCAGGATGGGGTGTTGTGCATCTCCGTCGGCGACATTGGCTACAGCCAGAAGCCGACGTTAAACCTCAAATCATCATGTTGTGTATCTGATCTCATGTTTTCAGAGGGTCTGAGTATAAGTGTGGAGGGGGTATTACTGTTTATGACCTTCCCCAAATTGTCAGTGCCAATGTGACTGTACGTTAATAAAATGACCTTCCCCAAAAAGTAAAAACACAAAACCACCTTATACTTTATGTTATAAAATCACCATTTCTTTATGACCTTCAAAAAATTATGTGTAATATTTTTTATGACCTTCCCCTAAAGACTCGTATTTTTGGATGAACCCCCAACCCTGTTCTTCTGCAATCTCCACTCTCCGATACTGAAAGGCCCCTAACAAGCTGACTTCATGCTTCCTTAAGTTGCTGATACCTTGCCCTGCATGACACCTTTAACTGTTGTACCAATTCAGTTTTATGCTGAATCAACAGAAGACAATAGAAGCCATTCAGGTTGAAGCATGTCTGTCAGAGCCGGATCTCCTATTCTGAACAAGGAAGTTACCTATAGCATGCTGGATTCTACTTTCAGTCGCAATTTATCAATAAAGAAAAATTTCCTTTTACAAATAAATGAATTTCATAATTGAAATATGAATACCTGTGACAATTAGTTAAGGATTACATATATAGAGAGACAATAATGTCCAGCCAAGTGTGCCAGTAAGTCTTGAAATCAATGTGCTTCATATTATACTTCTGAGAATGTATTGAATCGACACTGACATGGTTAGGTGGAATAATTTAATTACCAGTATTAATAAGCTGAAAATATTCCCCAAGAGTCGGATATTGCCTCCCACATGGTATTTTCCTAACAACACATAACTGGATCATGCTTATTTCCACACCACCGCTCACAATATTGATGCAAGTAACAAAAGAAGATGTTTCCCTACAACAATCATTGTTATCCAGTATTGCCTGTGATATTTTCAGAATACATTTGATAGATCACATAATCATGATATTCAGTGTCAGCACGAAGAGACTAACGATGGATCTGAATCAGCTAGCCCATAAATATTTGTAGATTTGCATCTTTTGATCAGACATATTTAAGCTGTACTTTTCCTGAACTAGACTATGTCCAAGGTTTGAGCATGTATTGTTAAATGAATTAATGTCTTTCATGCATACCAGTGACAGTGTGGGTTGTTTGTGACATTAAGGCCTTAATACTGTTTTAGTTGGTTTATGGCACACTGACTAAAAACACCGGAATAAGATTTGGTTAGGTTTGTTTGTTACTAGCCACAATCAGCAATATTCCAGCTATATGGTGGTGTTCTGTAAATATACCAGACAATCCTGTCATCAACATCATGAGCATGGATCTACCAAACTGGGATATGGGACATGTGACAACCAAGTCAGGTAGCAAGGCTGCCTCTTACAGCATGGATCTACCCAACTGGGATATGGGACATGGGACAACCAAGTCAGGTGGCAAGGCTGCCTCTTACAGCATGGATCTACCCAACTGGGATATGGGACATGGGACAACCAAGTCGGGTGGCAAGGCTGCCTCTTACAGCATGGATCTACCCAACTGGGATATGGGACATGGGACAACCAAGTCGGGGTGGCAAGGCTGCCTCTTACAGCATGGATCTACCCAACTGGGATATGGGACATGGGACAACCAAGTCGGGTGGCAAGGCTGCCTCTTACAGCATGGATCTACCCAACTGGGATATGGGACATGGGACAACCAAGTCGGGTGGCAAGGCTGTCTCTTACAGCATGGATCTACCCAACTGGGATATGGGACATGGGACAACCAAGTCGGGTGGCAAGGCTGTCTCTTACAGCATGGATCTACTCAACTGGGATATGGGACATGGGACAACCAAGTCAGGTGGCAAGGCTGCCTCTTACAGCATGGATCTACCCAACTGGGATATGGGACATGGGACAACCAAGTCAGGTGGCAAGGCTGTCTCTTACAGCATGGATCTACCCAACTGGGATGGGACATGGGACATGGGACAACCAAGTCAGGTGGCAAGGCTGTCTCTTACAGGTTATACTACACTAAATGAGAATCGCTTGCTCACTGAGCGAGATGCGTATGTAAACAAATGAAGAGATAAAGACATGTGACAGCTGTGATTGGATGAAATAGTGTAAGATGTTTATGTTTTTTAAAAGCATATCCAACCAGTAATTAAAACTGACTACAATTTTAAGTATTCAGTGCTGTGATTTTCATCACCATGACTTATGCTTATTGTGTGTACAGATATTTTCCAGTAGGTGACATTTGGTGCGGATCTGGGGTTGATGTGTTCCGCTTCCTGTGCTCGCAAAACGAGCCGGACAAGTTGGCCAGATAGTGTGTTTTTATGGTAGTTTAAAGGCCAGAGTGTACCCATGTGCACATGGAATGGCTGTTGATAGCCAGGATTATTTTAAAAAAAATATAAGGCTACTATAGAAGTCTATGGGAAAACATTTGGTGTTGTGTAACCTACAGCATGGATCTAACCAACTGGGATATGGGACATGGGACAACCAAGTCAGGTGGCAAGGCTGTCTCTTACAGCATGGATCTACCCAACTGGGATATGGGACATGGGACAACCAAGTCAGGTGGCAAGGCTGTCTCTTACAGCATGGATCTACCCAACTGGGATATGGGACATGGGACAACCAAGTCAGGTGGCAAGGCTGTCTCTTACAGCATGGATCTACCCAACTGGGATATGGGACATGGGACAACCAAGTCAGGTGGCAAGGCTGTCTCTTACAGCATGGATCTACCCAACTGGGATATGGGACATGGGACAACCAAGTCAGGTGGCAAGGCTGTCTCTTACAGCATGGATCTACCCAACTGGGATATGGGACATGGGACAACCAAGTCAGGTGGCAAGGCTGCCTCTACAGCATGGATCTACCCAACTGGGATATGGGACATGGGACAACCAAGTCAGGTGGCAAGGCTGTCTCTTACAGCATGGATCTACCCAACTGGGATATGGGACATGGGACAAATCCAAGTCAGGTGGCAAGGCTGTCTCTTACAGCATGGATCTACCCAACTGGGATATGGGACATGGGACAACCAAGTCAGGTGGCAAGGCTGTCTCTTACAGCATGGATCTACCCAACTGGGATATGGGACATGGCACAACCAAGTCAGGTGGCAAGGCTGCCTCTTACAGCATGGATCTACCCAACTGGGATATGGGACATGGGACAACCAAGTCAGGTGGCAAGGCTGCCTCTTACAGCATGGATCTACCCAACTGGGATATGGGACATGGGACAACCAAGTCGGGTGGCAAGGCTGTCTCTTACAGCATGGATCTACCCAACTGGGATATGGGACATGGGACAACCAAGTCGGGTGGCAAGGCTGCCTCTTACAGCATGGATCTACCCAACTGGGATATGGGACATGGGACAACCAAGTCAGGTGGCAAGGCTGCCTCTTACAGCATGGATCTACCCAACTGGGATATGGGACATGGGACAACCAAGTCAGGTGGCAAGGCTGCCTCTTACAGCATGGATCTACCCAACTGGGATATGGGACATGGGACAACCAAGTCAGGTGGCAAGGCTGTCTCTTACAGCATGGATCTACCCAACTGGGATATGGGACATGGGACAACCAAGTCGGGTGGCAAGGCTGTCTCTTACAGCATGGATCTACCCAACTGGGATATGGGACATGGGACAACCAAGTCGGGTGGCAAGGCTGCCTCTTACAGCATGGATCTACCCAACTGGGATATGGGACATGGGACAACCAAGTCGGGTGGCATGCCTCTTACAGCATTGATCTACCCAACTGGGATATGGGACATGGGACAACCAAGTCGGGTGGCAAGGCTGCCTCTTACAGCATGGATCTACCCAACTGGGATATGGGACATGGGACAACCAAGTCAGGTGGCAAGGCTGCCTCTTACAGCATGGATCTACCCAACTGGGATATGTGACATGGGACAACCAAGTCAGGTGGCAAGGCTGCCTCTTACAGCATGGATTCTAAACTGCATCTCTATGGGTACCTGAACTAAACATTACAATAAAGCCCCTTTGACAAATCTGCAGTTGGGGAGTTTAGGGGTTTGGGATTGTTTTTTTCCTGAAATATGAAATACAATAAAATTCAATTAACAATTTTGTTTGGTTCCACTCTTTACAATTAAGTGAAATAGAAAAACCCACAAGATTGTCCCTGTGAATTATTATGAACCAAATAAATAATGTTTATGTGTTTTTTTTTCATCCATGGAAACCTTTCGATTAAAGAAATAAGAAGTTTTATCTCCAACGTTGAAAATGATAACTATTACCCAATCAGAAACTTCTTTAAGAGACTAAACCATAACCAGATATCTTTATGACATCATGCCACTATTCCAGGGTGGGGAACTGTGAGATATTGCTGACCGACCCCCATATTTCTTTAACAAACTATATATATACATCCCCTACTTCCTAATGTCTAATTTTTGTCTTCTGGGAAAAACCCCAGAATGGAGTAGAACTGTGTACACCCCTGCCCATTTCTTAGTGTCCTTTCTGCATTTCTCCTCCCTCCTGTATCATTTCTGGTGTCCCCTGGCATGATATTGCTGGAATATTGCTGAAAGTGGTGTAAAATCTCACTCACTCACTCACTCACTCACTCACTCACCAGTCTTCAGATACAAATATCCCATGAAGATCCAAAGATAGACATTATTTCCAAAAGTAGAACATTTGAAAAGAAGGTGTCACCAACTAATGCAATCACAGCATACAGGTAAGTCAGTCAACACCTTAATAATACCTAATTACACAGGTGTGAGAAAATCACAGGTTAACAGGAGTTATTTATAAACATGTACCAGATTTGATCTTAATTATCAACTGACCAAGCAAGCCAAATATTGAAAGGCGCACCCCTAGTGGAGAAGCACCGAAACACCTGCAGTGAGATCAGCGTAACATTAATCATCAACACCAAGGTAAATGCAAGGTATCTACAGACAAAAACATAATTGCTTCAGAAAAATTCCCCTGACATTGATTGAAGGGTATTTGCAACTAACAGGCCATTACTCTTGTATGTGGCAATAGACAGATCTAATTATACTGTCAAGCTAATCTGCAACATACCTATATACCTATATACAAGGAGGTGGGACATGCTTAAAGGGGCAGTAGTATCACAAGGTGCTCCATGGACGTGTTACGAAGTCCTTCATTTAAACAACAAATAACACAGCAAGTGAGGAAACAGATAATTTCCCTTCTGAACTGTGACCGCACATGGTAGATTGGTTTAGCATCCAAGGTCCAGATGCCAATATAACATCCACCATCTCATACAATTCTGAGCACTGAGCATACCAACACTATACCTATATACCGACCGGGGAAACTTAGGTAAAGCCAGTTTCTTCAGCTCACTAGTTTAATGTTGGAACAAAGCAAACCAACACTTCCTCCTCTGATAAGTATTACATACAGCTCTAAATAAACAACAACAACCCCAGAACACTGGTAATATGCTGATAACATGAGGATCATAGTCAGGGATGTCTAGGATTTAAACCCAAATCAGCAGATCCTGGCAGCTAGGGGATGTAACTCTGCACAGTATATTGCAGCACCTGGACCCACTATAGTCTGTTTACAGTGAAAACGAACCGATGAATTTCACTTTTAACAAAAAGGTAAATCGAATAAAGTGAAATTAAGATTGCGAATCCTCATAATTTTACCTTGCCAGTTGAACATTTAAATCTCAGAATTTTATTCAACTTAGAATAAAAGTTGGTTAATAAACGATCATAGTTTCAAATCGCTATTATTGGTTTGTATTACACGGGCGTTTACACATTAAATGAAACACCGAGAAAAAGCAGGGTCGGTCTAAGTTAATGCTCATCACATACCGACGTGCATTTGTTTCACTGTTCCAACTACTGCTCTTACCCCCTTGTAATACAAACCAATAATAGCGCTTTGAAACTATGATCGCTTGTTGAACGACTTTTATTGTAAGTTGAATGAAATTCTGAGATTTAAACTGGCAAGGTAAAATTATGAGGATTCGTTATCTTAATTTCACTTTATTCGATTTACCTTTTTGTTAAATGTGAAATTCGTCGGTATGTTTTCACTGCAAACAGACTAAAACAAATACATCTACATCATATTTGGCAGTACCATTGGTACCATTTTCCAATAACAATCTCTGTTATTACGTAAATACTGAAAGGCCCCTGTGATACAGATAAGGATAGCGTATGTTACAAATTGTATGAAGATGATTTATAGTTCTTGTTACTTCAAAGTTTCAATATATGAAGGCTTCATATAAGATGCTTCAAAACATTTACAAAACGACATGGGGCACAAAGTTAGTTAAATACTGTATATATACAGGCCTCAGGTTATCATTACAGATCTGGCAACAAGTAATTTTAACCTGCCACATAATGCCAGGAACGTCAAATGCGTGCAATAGTTAACTGCATACAGGTATATGTATCTAGACAAATGTATCAATAATCAATATTCTGTTACTTCCACAGTCACAGCAAAAGCTGATGCTGTGGATCTGGCATACATGAACACACAGCTATTGATCACATATGTGATAGGGAATATCGCTCATATCAACACACTAGAGTAGGGAATATCATTTATATCAGAATGCTAAAATAGGATATGTGTCAGTCAGGAGATAGGCACATTGTTTTGTGAATCCCTTTACATGATATCCAGGTACAGTGGAAGCTTGCGGATTACTGTAGAATCTGTGGCCATAATTCCACTGATCCCAATCTGGGGTTGTTCATGGGCCACAACTGATATTTCACAATGGAAAGATATTTTGTTAACTTGTTAGTTGAGTTAGGTAAAGAAAATACAAATAAATAAGTGTCAGTACTTACTTTCTGCATACAGCTGTTTAGGTAGGTAATTCTTGTTAAAGGTAAGGCATATGTGTCTAATGCAACAATTTAAGCACAGTAGAAAATTCAGAGAAGTGATCACGGTGTGTGTGATGAATCTCTGGTCAGCTTGCCGGGATTCTGTAGTGAAGTGACTTTTGTGAGTGATAACTGAGTGGTCATCTTTTCACAAATGTACAGTAAAGATACTTTCATGTCTTATGATATACTGGTGAAACTCCGGGCTATGAATGTACACTATCTCAACTAAAGATGTATTGGTGAAAATCAAGGCCATGAATGTACATTTAAGCTACTTTCATAACTAATAATATACTGGTGAAACTCCAGGCTATGAATGTACACTAAAGTTACTTTCATAACTATTAAGATATATTGGTGAAACTCAAGGCCATGAATGTATATTAAAGTTCCTTTCATGACTAAAGATATATTGGTTAAAAACTCCAGACCATGGATTTACACTAAAGTTACTTTCACAACTACCGGTAATAATATACTGGTGTTCTGGAGGGCACATACTGTATGAGGTGTGATTCATCCCATATCTTGTGTCACCTGGCATGTTGGCCGATACAGTAAGCTTACTTGTATTGTTACAAAGGTAATATACTATGATTATGAGACTCCCCGGGTGTTGACACATCTTCCATTAGGGACATCCAGATTGAAATACTTCTGTTATTCTGTCCAACATGTTTGTGTTTCTAGTCTTGAGCCTACCATGCTGGAGTTTATTGCAGAAGATCTAAAGGGTGTCGTAGCTCCTCGCCTTATTTGTTCCCAATTTGTCATTTGAGTTTAACACGAGGACAATGTGATACAGGTGCACAGATAACATCTCGAATTTCTTACTCTCCCTGTTGAATATGTTGGATATAAGCAAACTGAAGATGTCTCTTGGATTAAAATATACATTCATCAGATAATGTTGTAGTCATTACGCTGTTGAACTTGTGAAGCGACAAATGTATTGCCAAGAACCAGTCTGTGTTAGCAGATCTCCACTGCAGATTGTGGCACATTATATAATGGCATGTTGCAGTACACAACCTTGGGAAACATTACACCCCCACAAAAAAAGTAACATGTGACACAGAATATTTTATACGTGTAAAGTGTTTTGGAATAATTAAAATATAATGTGTAGGCAAAATACAGCTTGTATCGGAGAATAATCCATAAAACTACAATGTGAAAAGTCAGCTCTCCCCACTTGCCATTTTAGCCACCTGATATACGCTTAAGACACTTTCATACGGGTGTATTCCAATTGTGTCTGTGTGTGGCAACCTGATACACATTTTAGACACTTTCTGGCTATCATTTCAAATGTAATATTGTGAGTATTATACCCAATTGTTTCATGCCTAATCTGAAAGAATCAGATGTCATGTACCTTCATTTGTAAGGATCAGTTATTGATTATGGTTTAATGCCAATATCAGCAATATTTCAGATAGATCGTATCAAAGAAAATTCCAAAGAGATGCACGCTATAGATGTTTGTCCCTATTTCAAAACCACGACCATGCTAGAGTACTGGCAGACTCTACAAGGATAAAATCAATGTTAAATTCAGGATTCAAACTCTCAACTGAACCCAGCAGTTCCTGGTAGCTAAGGGAGGCAACTCTGTACAGAACATCTTTGATTGTTTGGCTTATTATTCCTTCCAGAATCAGGAAATAAGGTTTCAGTGATTGCTCATTACCAGATTCCAGGCATATTGTGATGTGTTGTGTAAAAAATGGCAACTACCTGTGTTATAAACACAGCTTCATAAGTTATGGTGATCACCACACAATTTATAGTGATAAACTATGTTCTGAAGTATAGCGCTTAATCACTCCTCTGTAGCAAACCCGTGAAGATCCGGGCTACAACTGGTCTTCAGTAACCCATGCTTGTCGTAAAAGGCGACTAACGGGATTGGGTGGTCAGGCTCGCTGACTTGGTTGACACATGTCATTGTTTCCCAGTTGCATAGATCGATGGTCATGCTGTTGATCACTGTATTGTTTGGTCCAGACTCGATTATTTACACACTGCCACCATATAGCTGGAATATTGCTGAGTGCTGCATTAAACAACAAAACAACCAACCAACCAACTGTAGCAGAGGTTGGGAAATAATGGGCTCGGTGGGCAGTGGTGGAGAAGGATGGGTTTGTTGGCTGTGGTTGGTGGAAGTGGGTGTCCGTTGTAAGCTGGTAAAGAAATACAAGCCAGCAAATCACACCCACACCCCCTGTAGGGGCAAGGAAATTATAGGATTTGGCGAGGTGGGAGAGGGTTGGAGTTATGGGGTTTTAATGACTTCCCCACAGCAGGTGAATCAGAGAGATTACACACGCATGTATTTAGATGCCCATTAGATTTACATTTATTGAGCAGTACAGACCTCATTAAGAAACATGCTTTGTGTCCTTATATCCTCCATTGATCAGCCTGTGGAATATTCATATCTCCCATGCTATCCATTACCTACAGGACTTGCAGATACCGGGCTGCCAAGTGTAGGGACAGTATGGCACTTACAGTACAGGACATTTATAATCTTGTGTTTCATTGCATATTGTATATTGGAAATACCATAATATTTCTTCGTCTGCTCTGCCTACTTACACCAATCCAAGCAAATATGGTGTTACATGCAATGCAGGAAAAACTCTGATCACTGAATTAAATAAAATTCTATTTCAATATGTTTTCCCCTATTTTCATGTATTTATGTGATTAGTATCTGTAAAAGAAATAACCAGACGTCTCGCCTTGCATAATAGACAACAAACTAACAGTAAAACTACATCTATTTACAAATGAATAAACATGCATAAAATATATGGCTATATGGCAAAATGAATAAAATGTCAGTATTGTAGTATAAACATTGTTTTTCCCTCTATATTGAAGTAAGATTGCAGTTTAAATATTTTCATTTTGCTTTGCTTGTACAGTAGTATTGTATGTGTGCTCAAGTTATGGAGCTATATATTTTACTGTTGAAATATTTATTCCACTGGCAGTAAATCAATACAGCGTATATACTATCTCCCACACAAATGTGTCACTAACATCACACGTTCTAAGACATGGCTTGTTCTGTCTGTAATATCTCACATGGTAGTTTAATGTTCTGCAGGCTATGCTTGAGTTATTAGTGTGTACCTTGTGATGCTTGATAACCCTTCAACAGTGCCAACACCAAGTTCATATTATATAAGTTTATTACAAACTATGACCAGCGATCAATCAAACATTCTCCTTCTGCCCTTCAAAGAAGTTCTATACTTCAATTTACATCTCCCACTCCAGGGGTAGTCATGCGTGAAAATGTGATCGAATTGAACCCTTCACTTTGAGTAAACAACTCGACGTAACTGATATGACATTTGTTTGTTGATTTCAATATGAGTGCAGTCATTCCTGATCAAACCTGGATACGGTGTACACTGCTACACTTGTACCCCTATATGGAATCTCAGGTGCTGGATGACAACAGCTGACCTGCTGTGTCCTGTAGGTTGTGAGGGTGTAGTCAAGCTTAGATTCCGACTGATCAATTTATGTTCATTTCAAACTGGTTTGTAAAGTCCCTTACTGTATGCAGTATATCATTAAGTCATATGTCTTGTGTAACATGTCATTTACAAAGCTGGTCTGTCAGTCAGTTCAAATCAAGGTTCAAATAACCAAGAATGTACAGCAGGATACAATATTGTAGGCTTACAGCTCTTGAGGTGCATGGCCCTATGGTTGAGGTGCATGGTTCTATGGTTGAGGTGCATGGTCCTATGGTTGAGGTGCATGGCCCTATGGTTGAGGGGCATGGTTCTATGGTTGAGGTGCATGGCCCTATGGTTAAGGTGCATGACCCTATGGTTGAGGTGCATGGTTCTATGGTTGAGGTGTCTGGTCTTATGGTTGAGGTGCATGGCCCTATGGTTGAGGTGCATGGTTCTATGGTTAAGGTGCATGGCCCTATGGTTAAGGTGCATGGCCCTATGGTTGAGGTGCATGGCCCTATGGTTGAGGTGCATGGCCCTATGGTTAAGGTGCATGGCCCTATGGTTGAAGTGCATGGCCTTATGGTCAAGGTGCATGGCCCTATGGTTGAGATGCATGGCCCTATGGTTAAGGTGCATGGTTCTATGGTTGAGGTCCATGGCCCTATGGCTAAGGTGCATGGTTCTATGGTTGAGGTGCATGGCCCTATGGTTAAGGTGCATGGCCCTATGGTTGAGGTGCATGGCCCTATGGTTAAGGTGCATGGCCCTATGGTTAAGGTGCATGGCCCTATGGTTGAGGTGCATGGTTCTATGGTTGAGGTGCATGGCCCTATGGTTGAGGTGCATGGTTCTATGGTTGAGGTGCATGGCCCTATGGTTGAGATGCATGGCCCTATGGTTGAGGTGCATGGCCCTATGGTTGAGGTGCATGGTTCTATGGTTGAGGTGCATGGCCCTATGGTTGAGGTGCATGGCCCTATGGTTGAGGTGCATGGTTCTATGGTTGAGGTGCATGGCCCTATGGTTGAGGTGCATGGTTCTATGGTTGAGGTGCATGGTTCTATGGTTGAGGTGGCCCTATGGTTGAGGTGCATGGCCCTATGGTTGAGGTGCATGGCCCTATGGTTAAGTGCATGGTGCATGGCCCTATGGTTGAGGTGCATGGCCTATGGTTGAGGTGCATGGCCCTATGGTTGAGGGAGGTGCATGGTTCTATGGTTGAGGTGCATGGCCCTATGGTTGAGGTGCATGGCCCTATGGTTAAGGTGCATGGCCCTATGGTTGAGGAGTGCATGGCCCTATGGTTGAGGTGCATGGTTCTATGGTTGAGGTGCATGGCCCTATGGTTAAGGTGCATGCATGGCCCTATGGTTGAGGTGCATGGTTCTATGGTTGAGGTGCATGGCCCTATGGTTAAGGTGCATGACCCTATGGTTGAGGTGCATGGTTCTATGGTTGAGGTGTCTGGTCCTATGATTAAGGTGCATGGCCCTATGGTTGAGGTGCATGGTATGATGGTTGTGGTGTCTGGTCCTATGGTTAAGGTGCATGGCCCTATGGTTGAGGTGCATGGTTCTATGGTTGAGGTGTCTGGTTCTATGGTTGAGGTGCATGGTTCTATGGTTGAGGTGCATGGTTCTATGGTTGAGGTGCATGGTTCTATGGTTGAGGTGCATGGCCCTATGGTTGAGGTGTCTAGTTCTATGGTTGAGGTGCATGGCCCTATGGTTGAGGTGCATGGCCCTATGGTTGAGTGCATGGTTTTATGGTTGAGGTGCATGGCCCTATGGTTGAGGTGCATGGCCCAATAGTTGAGGTGTCTGGCCCTATGGTTGAGGTGCATGGTTCTATGGTTGAGGTGCATGGCCCTATGGTTAAGGTGCATGGTTCTATGGTTGAGGTGCATGGCCCTATGGTTGAGGTGCATGGTTCTATGGTTGAGGTGCATGGTTCTATGGTTGAGGTGCATGGCCCTATGGTTGAGGTGCAGCCCTATGGATGAGGACCATGGCCCTATGATTGACCTTAAAGGCCTGAGTTTGACTCTATACATGGCACAGTTTATAAGTGCTTTTTGGCGAATTCCTTGCCATCAGTTAGCTTCAGTCTTTGGTAAAATCCCTCAAGATGTTTCACTCTGAATGTGATGTTGTTTACTAGGAATGCATCTTTCATAGTGACTGCTCATCTTTTCCTGTGTTTGGGGCAGTAGTCATCAGTTCGTGGTAGTTTGCCATAACACCAGACCAATCTATTTTCTCAAAAATACATATCTTCAAGTAACAAATAAGCTATAATTATTTTACACTTATATTCTGATGTTGAAACATTGACAAAGTAAATCCCAAACACCAGCACTAGTGTGGACTTACAAACTCCCGATTCTTTTTCGCATTGTCGCATTCCAATCTTGTGGCAGTTAGTATCACCTGGACTTCAGAATTGATTTTTCACAACAAATTAGAACTAAAAATAACATAAATAGGGTTCTATTTGTTCAGCTAAGACCCCTCTGACCTTGAATGCACATGCACTGCCCTTACCCCCTGCCTCCTTGACCCGAGGTTAAACCCTCAACTCCGGGTGATATATATATGTGTATGTATTGAGAGGGTTTATCAGACATAGATAACCCAGGCAGGCACTCTGTAGGGGGTGCTGACATTGCCTGATAACACAGGTAAAACACTGACAACATGGACTTCTGTAAGTCCCTCTAATACAATTTTGTACCCACTAATGACATGGACCACTCAATGTACCTTCTAATGATATGAGCCACCCACTGTGCCCACTAATGACATGGACCACCAACTGTACCCACTAATGACATGGACAACCCACTGTGCCCACTAATGACATGGGCTACTCACTGTACCCACTAATGACATGGACCACCAACTGTACCCACTAATGACATGGACCACCAAGTGTACCCACTTATGACATGGGCCACCCACTGTACCCACTAATGACATGGGTCACCCACTGTACCCACTAATGACATGGACCACCAACTGTACCCTCTAATGACATGGGTCACCCACTGTACCCACTAATGACATGGACCACCAACTGTACCCACTAATGACATGGACCACCAACTGTACCCACTAATGACATGGGTCACCCACTGTGCCCTCTAATGACATGGGTCACCCACTGTACCCACTAATGACATGGGCTACTCACTGTACCCACTAATGACATGGACCACCAACTGTACCCACTAATGACATGGGCCACCAACTGTACCCACTAATGACATGGACCACCAACTGTACCCTCTAATGACATGGACCACCAACTGTACCCACTAATGACATGGGCCACCCACTGTACCCACTAATGACATGGACCACCCACTGTACCCACTAATGACATGGACCACCCACTGTACCCACTAATGACATGGACCACCCACTGTGCCCACTAATGACAAGGACCACCCACTGTACCCACTAATGACATGGGCCACCCACTGTTCCCACTAATGACATGAGCACTCAATGTACCCTCTAATGACATGGACCACCCACTGTGCCCACTAATGACATGGACCACCCAATGTACCCTCTAATGACATGGGCCACCCACTGTACCCACTAATGACATGGGTCACCCACTGTTCCCAGTAATGACATGGCCACCCACTGTACCCACTAATGACATGGGCCACCAACTGTACCCACTAATGACAAGGACCACCCACTGTACCCACTAATGACAAGGAACACCCACTGTTCCCACTAATGACAAGGACCACCCACTGTACCCACTAATGACATGGGCCACCCACTGTTCCCACTAATGACATGAGCACTCAATGTACCCTCTAATGACATGGACCACCCACTGTGCCCACTAATGACATGGACCACCCAATGTACCCTCTAATGACATGGGCCACCCACTGTACCCACTAATGACATGGGTCACCCACTGTTCCCAGTAATGACATGGCCACCCACTGTACCCACTAATGACATGGGCCACCAACTGTACCCACTAATGACAAGGACCACCCACTGTACCCACTAATGACAAGGAACACCCACTGTTCCCACTCATGACAAGGACCACCCAGTGTACCCACTAATGACATGGGGCACCCACTGTTCCCATTAATGACATGGACCACCCACTGTACCCACTAATGACATGGGCACCCACTGTACCCACTAATGACATGGGCCACCCTGTACCCACTAATGACATGGACCACCCATGAGTCTTGTTTTCTCCCCAATGACAATTCTCCCATCACAATTGTCACCTCCTGAACATTCACACATCCACACCTCCCCACGTTCTCCTGTCCCCTAACTTCACATCCAGACTATTGGGGTTCCAACAATTAAAACATAAAGGTCTGTGCACAAATGTGCAGTGCTACTACCCCTGGTCGTGAGTTGTGTACTGCTACTACCCCTGGTCGTGAGTTGTGCACTGCTACTATCCCTGGTAGTGAGTTGTGTACTGCTACTATCCCTGGTCGTGAGTTGTGCACTGCTACTACCCCTGGTCGTGAGATGTGCACTGCTACTACCCCTGGTCGTGAGTTGTGCACTGCTACTACCCCTGGTCGTGAGTTGTGCAGTGCTACTACCCCTGGTCGTGAGTTGTGCACTGCTACTACCCCTGGTCGTGAGTTATGCAGTGCTACTACCCCTGGTCGTGAGTTGTGTACTGCTACTATCCCTGGTCATGAGTTGTGCACTGCTACTACCCCTGGTCGTGAGTTGTGTGCTACACCCTGGTCGTGAGTTGTGCACTGCTACTACCCCTGGTCGTGAGTTGTGCACTGCTACTACCCCTGGTCGTGAGTTGTGCACTGCTACTATCCCTGGTCGTGAGTTGTGCACTGCTACTATCCCTGGTCGTGAGTTGTGCACTGCTACTATCCCTGGTCGTGAAGCTGTGCACTTGTGAGTTGTACCTGCTACTACTCCCTGGTCGTGAGTTGTGCACTGCTACTACCCCTGGTCGTGAGTTGTGCACTGCTACTACCCCTGGTCGTGAGTTGTGCACTGCTACTACCCCTACTGCCCCCTGGTCGTGAGTTGTGCACTGCTACTACTTACCCTGGTCGTGAGTTTGTGCACTGCTACTACTACCCTGGTCGTGAGTTGTGCACTGCTACTACCCCTGGTCGTGAGTTGTGCTGCTACTACCCCTGGTCGTGGTGGTCGTGAGTTGTGCACTGCTACTACCCTGGTCGTGAGTTGTGCACTGCTACTACCCCTGGTCGTGAGTTATGCACTGCTGCTACTACCCTGGTCGTGAGTTGTGCTGCTGCTGCTACCCCTGGTCGTGAGTTGTGCACTGCTACCCCTGGTCGTGAGTTGTGCACTGCTACTACCCCTGGTCGTGAGTTGTGCACTGCTACTACCCCTGGTCGTGAGTTGTGCACTGCTACTACCCCTGGTCGTGAGTTGTGCACTGCTACTACCCCTGGTCGTGAGTTGTGCACTGCTACTACCCCTGGTCGTGAGTTGTGCACTGCTACTACCCCTGGTCGTGAGTTGTGCACTGCTACTACCCTGGTCGTGAGTTGTGCACTGCGCTACTACCCTACCCTGGTGCGTGAGTTGTGCACTGCTACTACCCCTGGTCGTGAGTTGTGCACTGCTACTACCCCTGGTCGTGAGTTGTGCACTGCTACTACCCCTGGTCGTGAGAGTTGTGCACTGCTACTACCCTGGTCGTGAGCTGTGCACTGCTGTGCACTGCTACTACCCTGGTCGTGAGTTGTGCACTGCTACTACCCCTGGTCGTGAGTTGTGCACTGCTACTACCCTGGTCGTGTGAGTTGTGCACTGCTACTACCCCTGGTCGTGAGTTGTGCACTGCTACTATCCCTGGTCGTGAGTTGTGCACTGCTACTACCCCTGGTCGTGAGTTGTACACTGCTACTACCCCTGGTCGTGAGTTGTGCACTGCTACTACCCCTGGTCGTGAGTTGTGCACTGCTACTACCCTTGGTCGTGAGTTGTGCACTGCTACTAAACCTGGTCGTGAGTTGTGCACTGCTACTACCCCTGGTCGTGAGTTGTGCACTGCTACTATCCCTGGTCGTGATTTGTGCACTGCTACTACCCCTGGTCGTGAGATGAACGATATGAGTACTTCAAAGCAGGGCTGTAACAATACTCAAGGTCGTGAAACATATCGTGACAGCAAGGCCACGACACATGACACCATGCACTTGACACGATGTTAATCAAGCTGTGTTCCAACTGCAAAGGAACCTGTAACATACAGCACTATACCGTGCTTCTTGTAGTATATTAGTTGGTTTACAAAGTCTGGGCATGTATTCAATGAAGGTAAAAAAACGAAAATTTTATGCAACATACTTATAGAACTGTGATTGAAAAACTATATGAAAGCTCCTTTATTGGGGTGTTTTGGTCAGGATAGATGAATCATAGACCCTCTAATTCATAGAAACAAATAATCTCATGACCAAAGAGTAAAGCCTATTAGCAAGGTGATGTAGTAAGACTATCTACTGTTGGATGACTCAACACAGTGCTATTGATGCACATATACTGTAATATAAAGTCTGATATGCTGCATCTCATTTCTCTCCATCACTTCAAACTTATTTCAAAAGGTATTTTCACATTGTGGATAATGACAGAGAATTTTGACAAATATTTTATATGATGTACTGAATACACTTAATTGGGCTATAGCATGTCATATTGACAATATAAATGCTGGTACATTTTAGCCAGGCACTAACACAGAGTATATAAACACACCGTTGTGATGCTATCACCATCCCTGCTCTAACTACTATCATGATAATCTGCATATCACAGAGACACAAAGCTGCAAGGGCAGGAATGCATTGTGTTTCAGATAAACTAGCCTGTTATGCATGGATTTGTCTCTATCCCATACACACTGTGTACTAACAATTGACTATTGTGTTTTCAAAAGGAATGATCCTCAAAGCTGACAACATTGGCTGCACTGGCATTAGTACAGTACTGTCTGTTTTGTAAAACAATCTGTGAGAAATCTGAGTGGTAAATGGGTGGCGATGCTTACCTCATGGGCGCGCTAAGCGGTGGTAGATGGGTGATGATGCTAGGGCGATGTCTCACTTCGAACTCATTGGGCTGGGCCACCGTCACCCCGTGGTGGAGCCCCTGTGGAAACAGGGAAGCACAGGATCAAGAATGTGAACATGATAGATACATATTCTTTATTTCCTCCAATTCAATGAAGATTACAATATGCAGTGATAATATATTTTATGGCAAATGATTAACATGGATTAGTGACATAGTCAAGAATGTTCATATACATATGTTTTTTAGCCGATGTCGCCATTTCCTTCTAAAATGGCTTACATTAATTATTACATCTCTTTCTAGTTCCATGATACACTCTATTGGACATCCACCAAGTAAAAATGCAAAAATAACATCATCATCTTGATCCCAGATCTTAACAAAAGAGTTCATATTGATCATACATGATATAAGCACATGCTTTACAATATCATTGGTGACAGTTTTACAATAACATTCTCTCGAAACAATTTCAGCTGATCCATACAAAATAAGTCTTGCAATATCAGTTAACTGGTCATTCTTCCCTGCGGCTAGCATCCAGAGATAGTGTTCATTACTGGAACTTATACTGACATATGTTGACAGACTAATAAATAATAAATAAACTTGAATATGCTGAAGAAGTTCCCATTTGATGATGGAGTTCTTCGTGGTCTTGTCATCCTTGATCCTGGGAGGCGAGCTGACACTGATTACTCAAGCAGTAAGATTATTATTCTGCCTGATTTACTTCTTAATGTATTGTTTCAGAGAGAATCAACCATTTCTTGAACAAACTATATTTCATTGAAAGGTAACAAGTTAAAAACTATCAGTGTAAGAATATATGTGTATAATATGTTCTAAGAATATAACTGTCTGTTTTTCTTCTTGATGTATTGTTTTACAGAGTTTCAACTTTTACTTGATTGTTGGTTGTCAAGCTAAAAACTATCAGTATAAGAATGTGATAAAAAAAAATTAAATTAGTTATTATGTTTACAGAAACACAAGCACTGAATTGACTGTTTCAAACTTTTGTTTTATTTATATGTTTACAGTTTTTGCATTTGTGTATTTCAGTTGTCAGCCTTGCCAACAAGTTCTGCCCCAATGTGAACCTAGAGGAACTGAAGGAAGAGTATGAGGACTACCAGCTGCTGGAGGACTGCCACATTCCCCTTCAAGATGAATCTGGGAGCAGAAAGGCCATCGACAAAGTTTGGAGCAACATTCTTCAAATGAAACCCCCCATGGGACAAGTGAGATTTCCTGTATTGAGGAAAGTCATGCATGCCCTGCTTTGTCTTCCTCACAGTAATGCTGACTGTGAAAGGGTGTTCAGTCAGGTGAGGAAGATACACACAGACTGCAGGAAGAACCTGAACAGCGACACCCTGACTGCCCTTCTTCAGTGCAAGTTGAACTCAGATGCCTGTTGTGACATTCAGCCTTCAGGCCCGCAAGTTGACCTGGCCAAGAATGCAACCTATGCCTATAATAGTGAACACAAGTGAATAGACTAATTGTCAGACTCACTGACCTGGCCAAGAAGGCAACCTGTGCCTATAATAGTGAACACCAGTGAATAGACTTATTGTAAGACTCACTGACCTGGCCAAGAAGGCAACCTGTGCCTATAATAGTGAACACCAGTGAATAGACTTATTGTCAGACTCGCTGACCTGGCCAAGAAGGCAACCAGTGCCTATAATAGTGAACACCAGTGAATAGACTTATTGTCAGACTCACTGACCTGGCCAAGAAGGCAACCTGTGCCTATAATAGTGAACACCAGTGAATAGACTTATTGTAAGACTCACTGACCTGGCCAAGAAGGCAACCTGTGCCTATAATAGTGAACACCAGTGAATAGACTTATTGTCAGACTCGCTGACCTGGCCAAGAAGGCAACCAGTGCCTATAATAGTGAACACCAGTGAATAGACTTATTGTCAGACTCACTGACCTGGCCAAGAAGGCAACCTGTGCCTATAATAGTAAACGCCAGTGAATAAATTATTGTCAGACTCACTCATTTTATTATGTTTTTAATCAATAAGTATCTGAAGGACATTTTAAGTATTTTGTGGAAATCCTCTACAGATTTGCTGTACATTGTGTTGACATGTATGAATATGTCACTAAACTGTTCATGAATAGTTTTGTTCTCATTCAAAATCTGCACACAAACACTCGGTGTTAGCTACACCACATTCAAAACATTATGACCTTGTTTCTGTAATTCAACATTGTGACCTTGTTTCTGTAATTCAATATTGTGACCTAATTCAACATTGTGACCTTGTTTCTGTAATTCAACATTGTGACCTTGTTTCTGTAATTCAACATTGTGACCTTGTTTCTGTAATTCAACATTGTGACCTTGTTTCTGTAATTCAACATTGTGACCTTGTTTCTGTAATTCAACATTATGACCTTGTTTCTGCAATTCAACATTATGACCTTGTTTCTGTAATTCAACATTGTGACCTTGTTTCTGTAATTCAACATTGTGACCTTGTTTCTGTAATTCAACATTATGGCCTTTTCTGTAATTCAACAATGTGACCTTGTTTCTGTAATTCAACATTATGACCTTGTTTCTGTAATTCAACATTGTGACCTTGTTTCTGTAATTCAACATTGTGACCTTGTATAACATTATGACCTTGTTTCTGTAATTCAACATTGTGCCCTTGTTTCTGTAATTCAACATTGTGACCTTGTTTCTGTAATTCAACATTGTGACCTTGTTTCTGTAATTCAACATTATGACCTTGTATAACATATGACCTTGTTTCTGTAATTCAACATTGTGACCTTGTTTCTGTAATTCAACATTGTGACCTTGTTTCTGTAATTCAACATTGTGACCTTGTATAAGTAATATTCAAGACCATGACCTTATTTCAATAAGTTTTAAAGTTGGGGTTACCACTGGAGTCTTTAAGTTTTGGGCCTATGGTATTTGAATCTAGGGATCACATAAATTAACAACTTCTGACAACAGGGTCATGGCATGGATGGCTGAGCAGATACCATCTCAATATGCATATCCAACACAATCAGTCACCTGATCTGCAACAAGACCTTGTGTCATAAAACAGGTGTGTTATTAAATTATATACTTCATTATTTGTTCCTTAATGCCAGATTTGAATGCCATGTTAAATGCCAATGATTCTCTGATTCCACATAATCTGTAACAGATTAACTTCTAAAATCACAAAACAATATACACAAAGGTCTTGAGGCATAATTAATTCACATTTCAAGCTGACAAAGGAATGAGGTGTATATTTTGCCTCACAGCTCCTGACTGACTACCTACGTCATGTACAGTGCCATATAGACAAATACCAGTCCCCACCATAACATAGGACTTGTGGCATACTTATCAGCACAAGATAACAGAAATGTACCTTGGAGTGATATATTCCTGTTCAATAGCCAATACTGGGCAATAAAGTCTTTGCAGAGAGTTAATAAACACCCCGAACATGTTGAAACAAATTCCAGTTATAAAACAGATTTCATTGAACTACATTTTCAATAAAAGCTCTCGAAGTACTGGCTACCTGCGATAGCAGTCCAATTATAAACCTCTTCCAGAAGGAATACCCAGCCAACCATTTAGTCAGGCAAATGACCCAGCTATTTCACCGATCAATAACCGTTTGGCAACCCTCTAGAAATTGATTTACAGCAGTAACCAACTGTAAGCAAAAAGTAATGTGAAAATGAAATATAACTTGTATAAATGTATTCTCATTAGGCCAGACCAATTTAATTTCTTGTTTTACGGATTTTTGTCCTCAGAAAACCTAAAGGCAGGAGGGAAAAGAAATAAAAATAAAATCACAAGTCAAAGTAATATTTCTTCCAAATACTCAAAGTATTTTACTTTTGGCAATTTATGATGTGTATATAGGGCAACAACAAAAAAAATCTAAAAAAGGTTTTGGTAAGTTTACATTTTTGGCTAATAAAAACATTAGGAATTTATTTTTTGAGGGGAAAGATAACTTTTATTTTTTTTCTTATTCTTGAAAAAATATGACCGGCAGATCCGTAAACAGTAATAAGAAATAAAATTGGTCTGGCCTTACCAGGAAATTTTTAATACAGAAAATTAAAAAACATAACTACAAAAGCACACAAAATTGCAAAAGTAACAATTAACTTTTCAAACTATTGATGATTTGATTTTAAATCTATACAACCTCAAGGCAACAGCAAAACCTTTTCAGACATGAATACATACATACATCCTTCACTTTACACATAACGCTTATTAATGTTTTTCAACTTTTCTGACCAAATTAGCTTTGGCCAAGTAAAAGAAGATAACCTGTTCACTTATTCTTATTTTGACCAGCCCAAGTTAATTGGTAAACAAAAAGCTATCAGTATGAACAGAAAAAAAATTAATGTGCTTTTAATGTTAAAGCATTCCAAGTGTTTGACATAACTGTGATCTCAGATCCGGTATATGTTATCACAGTAGGAGTGGACTCTATGTTACTTGTCTTATACAGCATACAATCCTAGTTCACTCAATTAGCAAAAGTCACGTAGAATCGAACATGACGATTAATTCCGCATGGAGACTGAGACATTCAACTGAATGTGCTACGTCCACTCAGAGGGAAGTATTGGCTGTATCAGCCTGGGCATATACTCAGTGTGGAATATACAAGCAACCACACGCCCCGATTTAAGTGGGCACACACGACAATAGGGTTTGTATACACAGTCATCCGACCAGTAAGTTGATGGTGTAATTGTAGACAGCAATAAGTTGAAAGACAAACAAGGTTTGGTTTCTGAAATGTCTGCCATGTAATGTCAAATGCTACCTAGTAAATGTTGCATAACGCAATACAATACTGTATAGGACAGTTTAAGTGTTATGATATATACACACACTTCTTGCACACCCAGTGTACCCTGAGTGATCCTTGAATGAGTTGACGCTGAAAGAAATATGTTCTTTAGTACTCCCTGGCATTTCTACTGGACAGATTGTGTTTTGCCCCAAATACACTTAATAAATTGCCAAAAGTAAAATACTTTTAGTTTTGGTTGTTTTTTTGTCCCCCTCCTGCCTTTAGGTTTTCTGAGTACAAACATCCATAAAACAACATATAAAATTGGTCTGGCCTAAGTAAACATAGTATTTGTGAAACATGCTTGCTAATATAACATTTGTTTTTTACCATATTTTTTGTATAGAACAAAAAATGATTGTACTTTTAAATACCATTTACGTGTCATAAAGTATTATGCATGTGCCACAAGGTACAATGGATGTACCATATAGTACCATAGCAGTACTCATCTCTACCATATATGTGCTGCAAAGTACCATGCATATAACTGTAGAATACCACATACATACCACTTATGTACCATAAAGTACCATGTTTACACCATGTAGTACCATGGTTGTGTACAAGGACCCACAGACTAGTCTCTTCCGGAATATCATATTTCTCCTGTGAGATTGGACAGTCACGGGCAGCACATGGCCCCGACACGACATGCACATACATATTCAACAATGGGCCAAGGGACTGTTCATAATTTATGGCTAGGGGGGGTGATGATGATTCTTATGGAGAAGCATGTACAATGTGGATGCCCCCCCCAAATTTATGTACAAAATAACCTCCCACCCCCCGCATTTCATGTACAAAATCAATGACCCCCTCCCCTTCCCATAATTTCTAAGCATAATTTTAAACATATTTTTATGTACAAAATTGCTGAAACCCAAATCCCCATCCCCACCCCCACCCCAGTGCGTGTGTACAAAATTGCTTTCCCCCCCTAGCTCCCCAGAACAAAATGGGTGACTCCCCTTTAAAATCATCATCAACCCCCTTATGAACAGTCCCACTGTGTTGATGACACAACCTGGGGAGACATATCCATATGGCCAGTTTAGTGAACAATGAGACCCAATAGCTGACAGGTTCATAATAAAGTATTTAAATGGAGTCATTCGTGGGAGGTCAACATGTTGCGACCTATCTGATAGATTGAGATGGAAATCAGTTAAAAGTTGATTCCTAGAGTCTCCTTATATCTCTTAAGTGGCAAAATAGTATTTCTCTAAAATTGTTGTTTATATTGACACTTGGCATAAATCAAGACCAGTGATCAAATAACTATTTATACAGAATATTGACTGCTCATATGATCAACATTGAATGCATCAGAGGATGAGAAATGGTTTTCTATCAACCATTCACTGTCCAATATTGTACTTTCATGAGCTTGCAGAAATATTTGCTGTTTGAATGAAGATGTCCTTGATCTTTATCAAGTATAAAACTTCATGGCCAGAGATTTGATTGGCTAACCAAGTAATATGTTTCATAAACAAGTAGCTAGCCCATGACCATCAGCGTACAATTGTTTCCCAGTTGGCTGGTCTCAGACTGGGCTGGCTAGTGACCACCGTCCAAGTCTTTGGTGTGCTGAGCTTAAATAAGCATTCTGATTTTAATGCTGATATATTCATTTGTCATGATTGACTACAAAAGGGTTTTTTACATGGATTTACACTGTTTGCAATTTTATTTTACACTAAGGCCAGACCAATATTATTTTTTGTTTTATGAATTTTTGTCCTCAGAAAACCTAAAGGCAGGAGGGAAAAAAATAAAAAGGAAAAATCACCAGCCAAAGTAATATTCCTTTCAAATACTAAAAGTATTTTATTTTTTGGCAATTTATGATGTGTATATGGGGCCAAAAACAATCAAAAATTATTTTTTTGTTAGTTTACATTTTTGGCGAATAAAAACATAACGATTTTATTTTTGAGCAGGGAAAATTAATTAATTTTTTTTCTTATTCTTGAAAAAATACGACCGATGGATCCATAAAACAAGAAATAAAATTGGTCAGGCTTAACAAAATAATGAAGTTCTTAATCACATTACTGTGAAAATGCTGAACATGTTCACAAATTTACATATTGACGAAGGAAATCTTTAGAATTAGGATGGTAACTCATGGTCCTTTCACCACCGGCTTACAGAATTGGTTTCCTCATAGCAAAGGGTCTGTAGTCAAAATAAGAACAATTTTAAAATAAACACCTTCTTTAAGTGATCTTTCATATTGTCCGTAATGCATTTTGTTCGCAAATGAAATAGCTTAAGATTCAGTAGGAATAATAATAATTTATTACATATATTTCCTTTGCGTAATTTGGCAGGGACAGCTCCGTAAATCAAGTATGAAAAGAAACCATCTCAGATGGTTAAATCTGACCATCAATCAGCCTGTCAGAGGAACTGCAGCTATATCTATTAATCATTATCACTACATGTACAGTCTCTACATGTGCATTTAGATAATAGCAGCCAGGTTTGAAGAAATAAAATTCTGGACCTTTGTCCATATAAGCTTAAATCATAGCAAGGGTTCCCATTACACTTGACAGCATGGCAGTGCTAGAATTACAGACACTTCATCATGAACAGATCTCAAATGGCCTCATAAATTTTATTCTTTAGTTCAGTTAAGATCAGTTTTGACACTACTATAAATCATATTGAAATATGCTGACTTGATTTGAATGAACATTTGTTTATTGGTCATAGAAAAAAGACTTCAGATAATTGAAATGCAAACCTGTTCCTATCTGGGGCTTCCAGTAGGTTGAACTGACACTGGAGGACATGGTACTTGTTGGTTTGGGTGGGGCTATAAGACCTATTTTTGTCATACCTGTGGCTTGTACTGACAAACTACATATACTATGATATACTACTCACAAGATCTTAAAGAACATCCAGTCGTTTCATATAACCATATTTAATTTGCCGTCATAAGATAATCGTTCTTTCATTTCTTTTCAGTTGTATATATTTGCCAACACTACAACAGCAGCGACAGAAATGCAATTTCATTAAGTGACCATGTCTGTTAAATTTATCAACTATAATACTTATTTCACCTGTTTAAATCATTAGGCTGAAAATAATTCATTATTTATTTTATGAAATCTATGCATCCTATCCCCTCAGTAAGCTGATGCTGACAATATATCTGGAATATCTAGTTGTGTTTCCTTTGTTTTCTTTCAGAAAAGGATTTAAGGTGATAAATCATGTGCATGTACTTGGCTAACTAGTCAAACCAAATACAGCAAACTATGCATGTATCAAATTTAAACATGCTTACAAGTAACTGTCATCAAATATATGGTGTCTCAGAGCTCCAGATAAGATTTAGCTCATGTCGGTACTGTACCCACTGTATTTTTTTGGAGTGGGTATTATGAATGTTGAGTGGGTATTTCATTTTCCGTTACCCACTGCTTTCAAATATGTGAGTATTTCAGTCATATTACTCACCTAAGTATTATGTCATTGAGTAAGTTTACTAAGCAGGTATGTTCTGCCTTATGTCATACCTAATCAAAACCAACTTAAATATAATGGAAATGATTTCATAAAAAATCACTCATCCTATACTGACAGTACAACACTTGTCCTATACTAACAGAACAACTTGATAGCAATCGATGTCTTTTTCATTACGCAAGCGATTTTTATAAATATATTCCGTACGCATTTGTTTTAAACTTTTTGCGTATCTACCATTTTAAATGCGTAATTGGTACGCAACAATTATTTTTCAATGTATAATTGGAAATTTTCTATGCGTATTTTACCCGGATACGCAGCTTATCTGGTCCTCTGGTTTCTTATCTGTTTGTGAGAGCTCAAAATTAAATACATATCATACAAACTGCCCTTCACACCATCAATCAAGTTTTAGGAAACATATCAAGTCAGAACAAATCATCAGTTTCATATGTCCCTAAAACAACATCTGTTGTGGTAGCATATGGAAATCAAGATAAACTCTGGCTTTCTTATCAGAATAGAACCAAAATTCCCTGCTATGTATTTACAGAAGGGGCTATATCGCTTACAGAGGTAATACAGCTATTAATGCCCCGCCCAGCTGATACACAGGGCTAGTTGAGACACATATCACAATTGCCCTCTTTTGCTGATCTTACACAGAATACTATGAGAAATACACATGCTTTATATGGCAAAATATAGCAATGACTTAAACATTAATTTGGTCATGTTATATGAAAACTGCAGTATTTCACCTTTCATTTGACAATTCAAATCAACTTTCTGTATCCGATTTGCGGTAATACATTCTTAGACCAGACCAATTTTATTTCTTGTTTTACGGATCCGCCGGATTATTTTTTCAAGAATAAGAGAAATATAAAAATGAATTTTTCCCACTCAAAGCTATAAATCATTATGTTTTTATTGGCTAAAAATGTAAACTAACAAGAAAATTTTATTTTAGATTGTTTTTTGCCCCAAAAGTAAAATACTTTGAGTATTTAGAAGGAATATAACTCTGACTGGTGATTTTTATTTTCATTTTTGTTCTCCTCCTGGCTTTAGGTTTTCTGAAGACAAAAATCCATAAAACAAGAAATAAAATTGGTCTGGCCTTATGAAAGTTTAGCAAATCCGGCTTTATAATGATGCATGTACCAGTTATTCTAATATTTCTACGAGGTACATCAACACATATGAGTGAGTTATTCCTATATATTGTCTGGGCCCTTAGTGGTTGTGTTACTATGCAACCAGGCTTGATTTCAGTTTTCGTGTCAGGGTTGGTGCTCTTACTCTCAACCATTGTTTTGTCTGCTTGAAATGTAACAATAATTATTGATATATGCAGCTGGATAGTTTCTGATTGTGAGATTAAATCAAAGGCTGAGATAAATAAAACGACTGGCATTGCAATGAATTATTCATGAAGACTTCATAAATTCTTCACGAAGAATTCATGAACATTAAATGAGACATCTACTTCATGAAGAGTTCATGAAGATAATTCATGAAGAGTTAATGAACACTTCATGAAGACTTCACGAAGAATGAAGACTTTACGAAGATTTCCTGAAGAGTTCACGAATGTAGTTTACTCTGGAAATTTACAGTGAATAAGATTAGTCTTAGTTCATGAACAAAACTTCATGAAGTAAAATATAACTTCATGAAGTATAAAATAACTTCATGAAGTTGATGAAGTCTTCATGAAGTGTGTCTTCATGAAGAAGGTTCATGAAGATTTTAGCTGAAGTTGATGAACATTTAATGAACTCTTCGTGAACTGTTCATGAAGTTCATGAAGACTTCATGAACTGAGTTTCGCATATTAAAAAAAAACCTGTGAGATTATCTCACAGTTTTCTTTTTAATAGGAAAATCTTTGAAGATTGCCTACTCATGGTTGCATCTGCCTATAAATATTACATACCATCAAACAACCTACCTGCCAATAATCTCTTCCCATCTGTCCGTATACCCTACCCTCAAACCATAATGCAGTGCCAATCTTCCTTACCCTCAAATCATAAGCACACTAAACTTCTTTACTCACAAACCATATGTACACCAATTCTACTTACCCTCAAACCATCATGCACACCAGTCTTCCTTACCCTCTAACCATGTGCACACCAATTTTCGTTACCCACAAATCATATGCATACTAATCTTTCTTACACTCTTACTATCGGAACACCAATATTCTTTACTCTCAAACCTAGACTAACAGCTAGTCTCTGAAATGAACATATTTTAAAGAAAATAAAAGTTTTTAAATTAAGATTGTAAATAAAATAAAAAGGAGCCCAGGGACTTTCTTCATTTTCATTTTCAGCCTGATGCTGTGGAAATCTAGACTTGCCACATTTTCTAGACTTGCGTGGGCTTTCTTGGATATATTTGCTTCAGGGTCTGTACAAGAGACTACTCTCAAACCATGAACACCAATCTTCCTTGTAACATATGCTACATTTGGGATTACACTTTCTTAGTGAAGTACAAATTCTAGTACTTTTTTTTGAGTTGAGTCTCATCCGGTATTCGAACCCACACACTCAGAGTCAGGCAACAAATCACCAGCACACAAAGTTGCGGCGGCTGAGCGGGTTAGGTGGTTGACTTTGTGTGCTGGCGATTAGGTGCCTGACTCTGAGGGTGTGGGTTTGAATCCCAGATGGGACTCAACCCAAAAAAAGTACTCGAATTTGTACTTTACTAAGAGACTGTAATCCCAAATATAACATATGTTACATTTGACCACTTTCTAAATGGCATTGTGTAATCATACCAATCTTCCTACCACCAGACCAATATTACCTACCACCAGACCAATATTACCTACCATCAGACCAATATTACCTACCACCAGACCAATATTACCTACCACCAGACCAATATTACCTTCTACCCGACCAGCTACCTACCAATATTCCTCCCCATCAAACCATCTACCAATAATCTCTTCCACACAAATACATGTCTATCAATATTCACTCCTACCCAAGCAAATGTCACCAAATGTTCACCATCACCAACCCACTTGTCTACCAACATCTTCAACCAACAAGAACCATTCCTATCAATATCTACTACCCACTATACCAAAATTCCCTTCAACTCATACCTCCTGCCTAGCAATACTCACTACCCCTCACCCAACCTGTAATTTCCCCACTACCCACCCTTCCCCATCAAAAATATTCCCCCACACCCCATCTGTCCTCAATATCCCCTTCTATATCTACCATTGTTTCTACCATTATACTACTGGCCCTCTTTAGTTTCCTGTCCACCAAATATACAAACATATATACCAGCATGACAAACAACATATCTCTATGCCTGTTTAATCAAGAAACTATTAAAGGCCCAGATCATCATTACAGAAACAGAGGATTAAACACAAGAAATAAACAACTCATGCGTCAACCCAATCAATCAATCATTCAATCAATTCTCACTCAAAGCAAGTGTTAGCCATTTTCCATTTCCATTGTCTACACCAAAAGCTTACCTGGGCTTTGCAAATCAATGGTTTCTTTTGGTCCATTAGAAAGGCAAGCTGGTTCAGTTCCACATGACCCCTCATGGCACCTCCAGGTATTCAATGTACCCTAGCACTTCAAGAACTATACAGCCATACATGCCTTGAGGAGCTCATTCTATTACACTAGCCACCCAATATGTCATCTACCTTGCATGGGTATCCCATGGGAGTAACAAAACCATTAGTTAACTTGATCACAAAACTGTTCCTGTCACACAACCTTTGGTTTACATTAGTAGTCCTTCTCCTGAAGACAGGTTCCAGAAAAGTATTTCAAATATTCGATGTCACTGACAATATTACTTCTATCCAAACACAGTATTCACTATTACGTCACTCTCTATTTAACAGCTATGTCCACGCAATTAATACTGTTAGAATAATGTTCAAATTACCTTGTATTGTTTTATCAAACTACATTCTTTTATGAATTGACACATTTTTATTTAAGCATGAAATCACACAACTGCGTACCGTTGGTAAATGGAAGCGTTACAAGCATTATCTTCTCGTAACTTTGACAAGTTATACCCAGTGCCGTGGGCTTGACATGCAGTAACTGTCATATCACCCGACCCCCTACGACAGTTAAAATAGCTCATATTTACCTGTTTATTTGCCATCCTCCAACTTTCACTTTTCCCGATGTAATTTAATTTTCTGTGTCCATATCCAAATTGAAATCCCCCGGTATTAATGCACAGACACTGTCATTTCCACATTGTGAGTGAATCGCTCTCCCGCGAGCATGGTAACTCTCACCTCCAATTCGTATGCAAATTAGTTGCTCTGGAGACTATTCACAACACGGTCCTGTATAGGTGTTTGGGCCAACTATCAACATAAATACGATCGCGGGCACGGAGCACTTATAACTTCAGTGACACTCGTGCGTCTTACTGAGATAAGACATTGTCAACACCGAATGTAAAAGTATTGGTGTGGAAAATTCCCCCAGTGTGTGCGATATGCCGTGTGTCCAGCCGCCACAATACCCTGACAGCGCTGGATGTGTGGAGAAGGAGAAAGAACCGCAATAGAAATGAATACAAGTCCATATAATTTGTCTACTGTCTATTCAAACGCAGTCTTCGGGTTGCCTGTTCAGTCAATGTTTGTTGTGATTTAATGTTGTTCGGGTCAAGAATTGCCGACCGTGTTTTTCAAATTCGATAAAAAGCCACGCCCCTGCTTTTAGCAGAAGGAGGAATCGGATTTGAATTTTCTTTTAAACAGATTCGGCAAGTGTTAGACATAAAACACGCGCTACAGGGACAAGGCCCTGATTCGTGTTGACAAATACATTGATTAATCTATGGAAGCGTGTGTGTTTTTTTCTGCTTCCTTTATGCCCCATGTTAAAAACTGTATTTTGTAAGTGTTCCTTCGGTTGCGTATACATATGCTGTCGACCGGGAACGTCCCTCAATACGTGATATAGCATTCAGTCTCTATAGATTGGCTTTTCAGTAATAAGATAGAATTGAGAATAAATATTTGAAAAAAATCACTTTTGTCATTGAATTGTGTCATTCTCTACTGACAAACCTCTAAATGCAATAAGGGGCGTTCAATAGGCACAACTCTGGTATTACTGCATTCGCTTCACTGGCTGTGTGAAATATACACTGTTATCGTATACAATATCTTATGTTTTCACAACATTAATGACACATTAACATTTTATACTCATAAAATCAGCATCAACGTGAATAATGATACATGTAAAGGACGCCTACAAAGATGTGTTTAATTTTTATAAACGTATAAGGGTTTATACACCCGAGATACCTGTTGTTTGGACAAATGTCAGCCCAGCAGTAAACACGATCTCTCCTCGGGGTATGATGCATGGGAAAACTGGTAGCAATTTCAGCAACAGTTTCGGCGTCAATATTAGCACTTAATCACGCGAGTCTGTCAATAACTTAATAACATTATTTAATCAAGGCGACTTCAGTATTCAGGAACTCGTGGGCTCCCGACCGCCTACATAATCAATGGGTTAGGAGGGATTTCATATACAAAGCCCAGGTATGACTCCGATCATCTGATAAGGTAGGAAGACTAATGTTATTGTTGACGAATCCAATCCGATTTAGAGCCACGGGTATATTGTTCTGTTGGAGCTGTCCGGATTCAGTAAATGGGATACATACATGAATGTAGTATTGTTGGTTTAGTCGGTTTGCAAAAGTGCAAATGCCTGCACGTGCCGATTTGTTGGTTACCAGAGATTGGTGTTTACAAAATGTCTCGGATTTGCATACGTTTTGGAAACGAAAGAAAACAGATGCCTTACCTAGGCTTTTAAAAAGGAATGATTGCACTGTCTGCATATGAATCAGACTGCAAATTCGTAGTTAAGGGATGAGCACGTATGGAACCAATATGGGGAATGAGCTTGACGAGCGAAGTCTTTAATCATTTCACCCTTCAAGTATGAATGACAAGTCTTTATTGATGATCAGCTTCTTTATTGTGCTATAGCGACGTTTCGGTATAGATACTCATACCGTTTTCTCATACTTGAAACATCGCTATTGCACAGTTGATCATCAATAAAGACTTGTCATTCCTATCACAACTTCTAGAATGCCTCTGAAACAGTTCACCCGCCAAGTGTAGCTGACTGGTTAGATTTGCTATCCACCATGTTTTAATTTAAACTGTGCTAGGCGAATGCGTGATTTAAGCTGTCAGATTCAGGTGATGATGATCGGAGACCATCGGATCCTGACACGCCTGAGGGGCGCAACTCGTGCAAATTATAACGGGGGCTTTGTGTCCCTTTTCTATGCATATAAGAAGTGAAAACTTGTTTTGGTCGGATGAAACAAACTGCCCCGAGCGTAAAGAATTGTAAACACTCATTGCTTTGCATAAATATCGATTATTCATCATACTCGCTTACAACCAGCAGTAGGAATGTTTAGCGCACAGATTGTACTTTGTCCGTGAACAATAGCTGAAAATAATCCAGGCAACTACAGTGTATTTCCTTCTTCGACAGACCAGGACCAGTGGTAACTGAAAAGGAAACTATTTGAGACTCACATTCTTACAAATTCCTGTTGAAATGAGTTATAAGGGGAAGTGACAGACACAGTCCAAGCATTTGTTCATGCACACAAATCCCGGATGGGACTCAACCAAAAAGTACTAGAATCTGTACTTTACTAAGAAAGTGTAATCCCAAAATATATCATATGTTACATTTGACCACTTTCTAAAATGGCATTGTGTATTTCATAGCTTTCGGCCGTGGGAGCCGTGCCAGTTAACACTTATCAAAGGGGGTACACAAAGTCCGCAGTCTAGACTACCAGTTGTCCGACTTCCATTTTTGTGGAAGCTGCGTTGGCTGAGCGGTCTAGGCGTCTGACTTTGTGTGCTGGCGATTAGGTGCCTGATTCTGAGGGTGTGGGTTCGAATCCCGGATGGGACTGAACCCAAAAAGTACTAGAATCTGTACTTTACTATTAAAGTGTAATTCCAAATATAACATATGTTACACAAAAAGAAAGTTAAACATTATTTCAGGGCAGGTCACATTACAAAACATATATACTCTCCCAAAAAAAGAAACACATAGGAATTTCAACTGTATTATTATGTATATTTTGAAACATCTTGCAGGCTTTATGAGTCAATGAAATATAGCGAAATTGCACACTGGGAATGCAGACTTATCCGTCTTTGGCACCAACTCGAGGAAAGTCAGTTTGAGTGTCACATGGAGACGTGTGGTGGCGCTGAAGTCAATACCTCTTGTGACCACCGTGGGCATCCAGAACTGCACGGCATCGCCTCGGCATCGAACGAATAAGTCTCAGAATCTCGTGTTGCCCAATCGCAGCCCACTCTGCCTGTAGTGCCTGTGCGAGTTGCTGAAGTGTCTGGGGCTGAGGGTTACGGCGTCGCACGCGTAAGTCCAGGGCATCCCACAGATGTTCGATCGGGTTTAAATCCGGTGATCTTGAGGGCCAGTGGAGCACATTGATGTTGTGTTTCTGGAGGAAGTCTCTAGTGTGACGTGCTGTGTGGGGCCTGGCATTGTCCTGTTGAAACAACTCCCTCTGGCGATCAATGCTTGGAAGGAGGTGTGGGCGTAGGATTTCGTCACAGTACCGTTAAGCTGTCAGGTTGCCCTGGATCATCACCAAATCACTTCTACGGCAGGTGATCGCTCCCCACATCATAACACTGTCCCTGCCGAATCTGTCCACCTGGGGAACGCAAGCGTCGGCGAAACGTTCACGTCGACGTCTGTACACCCGCATTCTTCCATTGCGTTGTTCCAATAGAAATCGTGATTCATCACTGAACCAGATTCTACGCCAATTCGGTAGGTTCCAGGCCTGAACGTTGGTGCACCATTGAACTCGATGTCGACGATGTTGTTGTCGAAGCACAGGGCCAAAATAAGGTCTTCTGGCAACCTGTTCCTGACGGTCTGTGCAGAAAGCCTCCTCAATCCGGGTATTAGTCGAGCGATACTGGTCGCCGTAGCTGTTCGATGACGCAGGTGATGTACCCGGATGTAGCGATCGTGCGCCGCAGTGGTCGCTTGAGGTCGCCCACTACGAGGGGCATCTGCTACCACATTCTGCCTGCGATATCTCTCCCAGAGCCGTGAAATGGTGCTTTGGTGAACATTCATGCGTCGGGCAACTGCACGTTGAGACTGGCCAGCTTCAAGCGAACCAATGGCGACATGACGGTTGGCTTCACTTAGACGTGGCATTTTGCGTTCGTCAACAATATTCCAAATAAAGTGAATAATCGACAGACAGCGATCAACCTTTTATACCCATCATTGAGACTATCTGATCCCCAACTTTCACGTGCATTACATGTGAATTGTGTATTCTGTGACACTACACGCCGAAATAGAAAATCATGCTGTGAAATACGGGTATTTTACGGATGGTGCGTTTTGCTGTGATGTTTCAAAACATAAACACCATAGGACTCATAAACAGAGCAAAACCTTTTGTAAAATGAATCACGTTTTAATACGTTGCTACATGAAATTGCTATTTTCATGATGCGATTCTTTTTTGGGAGAGTATATAAGGATTTACATTTTGTTTAGAAACTGCAATTTCACTGGCTAATCACCTTTCAGTCTGATTCTTGACGGATTACGTGGGCTGAATAGTTGTGCATGGGTTGGGTATATTTTACGACTGCTTCGTTCATCTAAATGTCTATGGAGACAGTAACTGTTTGATTCAATTTAAAAATAGAAAATATAACACACCTATCCTTTCCTGTAGGCAAGGTCATATTTTAACCTGTATATCGATTTAATAATAGATGAATAATTTCATAAAACAAAAAACAATGTCTAAGTTTCTCCCAAAACATTAAATTAATAGCAGCGGCATGACGGGCAAAAATATGCACTGGGATTAGAACACTCAACGGCTTCTGATCACTGATAGACCATTTCACGATAACATATGTTAATCGGCGATACCCGTGAAGCTCCGGGTCTTCAGCAACCCTCATAATTGTCGTAAAATGCGGCTAACGGGATCGGATGTCAGACTCACTGGATGATGCCAGTCAAAGCGTGCCATTCTACATTTAGACACGGGCTGTATCCCAGATACGGGAACTAGACAGTCACTACCCACGGACTTTATGTATAGAGTGGCGGAAACACATGTTGGACAAATCCTAAATGTCTAATGAATTGGACGAATCAAAAAACTTAAAATCACTCAGGGCTTCTTATGTGGGACACCTAACTTGCTGGCTGATGCTTATATAGCGAAAGTGACAATCACTAGTCAGTGTAATGAGTGAAATGTGAATTGAATGCTTGAAATGTATAATGATTGATTGAATGTGGTTTATTGTTCAGCATTTAAAGCCCTCAAAATGTTGGAAAGGGTACAAATAGTGCTCTAAATAATTTGGTAATGATGTCTAAGGAACTGTCTATGAAGGTTTATTAATTTAAAAGTTTCACAAAAACATTCCAGAAAATGTGAATTTAGCGTAGTACTTAAGTATAAAATTATGAATAACAAGAAATTGCATTGTTTTTGCTTTTTATGCTGCAAATAAACGCAAGTCGGTTTCGGACATTTTGCTTTAATAGCTACTTGTCACAAACACATTCTAATATGAAAATAAATGGGTACTGACACTCAAAAAAGTTTGTTCTCAAAATTGTTTTACTTGTTTTAACGACACATATATTCCAACTGCTTTTCTTATTGGACGCTTTCTGATGTATATCTCTAGACATTTGCATATAGTAATACATGCCCAAGTAAACTCAACCTGTTAAAAGCTTGTCATGATTTACTGGTCAGTCAGTGGATTGTTATTAAACAGTTGTAAACCTATTGAAAAAAGATTACCCGGAAGGCGGACCAATCAAGGGCAGATAACTCGAAAAAATCAAGCAAGATGGCTGACAAGGAGAGTACCGACGTGTCAACATCTTCAGCTCAAGCTAATAACCCGCTGTCACGGAAGTTGAATAAAATACTAGAATCCAGACTTGACAATGACAAGGTAAAATATCTTTCCTTACAGTATTGTAACGAGACAAGCGAAGAACGCTAAAGTTTCATGACACAGACTCCTGTTCGGTTTTCGATCAAAGCGAGTTTTTGTAAATATGTAAATAGTAATTCCAGTTTACAGTATTGCCATGACCACGTGTTATTTCTTAGTGTTACTTCATAGTATAGGAAATCAAAGTAACTGTGCCAATTATTTTGACTTGTGTGACAGTACAAACACTTGAGCATATTTTAGTCAGAGTTACGTCCAAGTTTTGTCATAGATTTGAAATGAAGAATTATTCTTTGGAAAGAGTTCCTTACGTACCCCCAGTCTATTATATGGTCTCTATTACCCCCGCCTATATTTGTGATGAGCAAATACTATAGTTTAGTCTATAGTTTATAGTTAAAAATTAGGTGGGGAATACGTAAAGAACTCTTACCGAGAAGTGAAACAGGTCCTAATATTCATATATTATAATGATGATAATAGGGTGTTGGCAGTAATCACTTTTCAGCTATAACTGGTAGTAAGAAATATTTATTCTCATGGTTATTTTTGCAGGATATGCTGGAGGCTCTCAAAGCACTGTCAGTGTTTTTCTCTGAGAACAGCCTGAGAACACGAAGAAATCTTCGCAGTGATATTGAAAAAAGAAGTCTTGCAATAAATGAGGAGTTTCTGGATGCATTTCAAGTTGTCAAAGAGGTGAACATACTGAACGTTAGAGTAAATGGTTATTTGTATCGGGGAATCTATTTGCATGTTATCAGACTTGAAGATAGATTAATATATATACTTCCTGATTGTATACTAACGGAAAAAAGGAACTATGCATGGCATAAAATTGCATGAAATAAAGGTTATTTGTAAAGCTATAAAAATAATCTTAAATAAACATGTAGCAAAGCACTTTGCATGATATTTGCTGTCATATATTGCATGTGACACATGCACTTAGTGCACAATGAACTTACTTGCTTTTGAATAATGGTTGATTATTCTCTAGCCACTGACTGTTGAGGAAAACACATTAATTTGAACCTAAAATGCATGTACGTCATGCCATGGCTTACAGAAAATCATCGTCTCTGTGCTGTGGGTATGCTGGAGACTGAAATGACCCAAAATGAAGTGGCCAGACATGTTAGTGTCCATTGAGACATGATCTCATCTCTGTGGAGATGTTTTCTACATAACAGGAACACGAGAGATTTGCCTCGGACTGGCCGTCCACATGTGATATCAAGTCAGTAAGACAACTACATGCGCCTGACCCATCTAAGGAATCAATTCCGGACTACGACTTTGACTGTTGAACGATTCTTGGCTTATGTCTAATCAGTTCCAGGACTGTACGGAACCGACAGAAGGAGCACAACATCCAGCCTTGATGGTCTGAAATATGTCCAATTTTGCTCCAATGTCCCATACAGGCACGTCTAAGGAGCAGGGCAAATTCCTGACCCTTGTCTATAAACTAGGTGACCCTTGCCTGTTTTTAACTTTAGAATATCCTCTTGTAAGTCCTCAAACAGTTAAAAAATAATTTCATCCATTTTGTTGCCGTTATTCTTCAGCAACTGGACAGTGTGTACGCTGATGTGAAGGGCATGAATGACTGCTGCCAAGACATGACAAACAGACTCAAGGTGTGTAGCGTCAGTTCTATTATCCTGCTGGTTCATGTTTTAAATACATGATATTATATGAACTTATAATTCAGTAATCAAATGTCTGAAGAAGTTTTAAAAATATTTCATAAATGCCATTAATCTGTAGTCATTGTAAATGATGGTGTGACATATAAACACTGATCAGTGTGCTGTGTAAGGTTACAGTCCCCTAACCTTTACATCTGAAATCAAACCATGAAGATCCATGCTTGTGGAAAGACTAACGTGATCGGGTGTTCAGACTCGCTGACTTGGTTGACACGTCATCGTATCCCAATTGTGTAGATCAGTGCTCATACTGTTGATCACTGGATTGTCTGGTCCAGACTCAATTATTTACAGTCTGCCACCATCTAGCTGAAATATTGTCAAGTGCAGCATTAAACAACAAACCAACCAACCAACATCTAAAATCAGGGAGCCAAAAGCATGTTACCTCTTCATGGAGTACTAAAACAAAGAAAAATGCTGATCATATGACATACATAAAGTGAAAACAGCTAGAGTTCTGGATTTGCTCCATTTTTAATGTCTGAATACAGTCCCCACATTTGATTCCAGGCAGCAAAGGAACAGACTCATGACCTGATTAACCAGACCACCACCCTGCAGGCCGAGAGGTAATCCATGTCACTTTAACAATAGCAGTCGTGAAAGTCATGCACACATTCCTGGTGTCACTCCCAGCACTCGCTGATCCAGGCAGTGATGTATGAAACACATAGGATTTCGGAAAGGTCGAGTTGTCCCTTGTTTGCATCAGATTATGATATGTGAAGCCTGTCATAAGTGTCAGCGAGTTCCGTATGTAAAGGCCATTGTTAGTGTCAGAGAGAAACATCATTGTTAAGAAACATCATTGTTAGTGTCAGAGAGCATCATTGTTAGTGTCAGAGAAACATCATTGTTAGTGAGAGAAACATCATTGTTAGTGTCAGAGAGAAACATCATTGTTAGTGTCAGAGAAACATCATTGTTAGTGTCAGAGAAACATCATTGTTAGTGTCAGAGAGAGAAACATCATTGTTAGTGTCAGAGAGAAACATCATTGTTAGTGTCAGAGAGAAACATCATTGTTAGTGTCAGAGAGAAACATCATTGTTAGTGTGTTAGTGAAACATCAGAGAGAGAAACATCATTGTTAGTGTCAGAGAGAAACATCATTGTTAGTGTCAGAGAGAAACATCATTGTTAGTGTCAGAGAGAAACATCATTGTTAGTGTGTCATTGTTAGTGTCAGAGAGAAACATCATTGTTAGTGTCAGAGAGAAACATCATTGTTAGTGTCAGAGAGAAACATCATTGTTAGTGTCAGAGAGAAACATCATTGTTAGTGTCAGAGAGCTCAAACTGTTAATCCAACATTGTTGTTCAGAGCTGTCAGAGTGTCAGAGAGATACATCATTGTTAGTGGAGGCCCACTGATAGTTTTAAAGAGTATATGTGACATGACTTCAACTGGTATCCACTCTCTCCCTTAGTAACTTGCCACTTGCCAGAGTTCTGCTTGTACCTTACCCATGAAGGTCGGGTTAGAATTGATCTTCAGCAACCCATGCTTGTCGTAAAGGCGACTGGCCGGGATCAGGTGGTCAGACTCGCTGACTTGGTTGACACATGTCATCAATTCCCCAATCGGCGCAGATCCATGCTCATGCTATTGATCACTGGATTGTCTGGTCCAGACTCGATTATTTACAGACCGCCACCATATAGCTGGAATATTGCAGAGTGCGGCATAAAACTAAACTCACTCACTCACTCTGCTTGTACCTGTGTGTTGTTGTTGATGTTGCCAGTCAGAAGGTGCAGATGAAGTCCCAGGTTGCTGACGCTTTCCTCAGCAAGTTCCAGCTGAAGACAGAGGAGGTGAAGATCCTCCGAGGAACACGTGATGGTCATTTACATCCGGTAGGTTCTTAACGTAACAAAGAAATACGGGAAGTAAACTTCATTGTTATCAGATTTATTCTATGGCCCGAGTTAAGACCTTCATGTTTAGAACTAAAGGTTACACTTGATGCTTTCGGATGGGTCCAAGGCTTGTTTTAATGAGATGATACTGTGATCTTTTTGCAATGAAAAGTGATATAAGTGATACAAAATATGTGGCATATCTTGATGAGGAGGACATGCTTTATTCCCAGAGATACTTCTTGTCAGCAGACACTCATGCACTTTGTTCTTTGTGCAGGATTTCTTCAGTGCTCTGTCCCGTGTCAAGCAAATCCACACAGACTGCAAGTATCTCCTCCGCACAAACCAGCAAACAGCAGGGTAACACAGCCATCTTGATATTCTTGGCACTTTTCTGTTACTGGTTGTATCATCTATTGTTACGGGAATGCTATCAAGCTCAAGGGTATTTTAGTCTTTATCCAACATTTGTTCTTCTCATGAAACTCTGCTACTAATGGCGTTCACACTTACTGTGTCAACACCCATGAAGATCCGGTTTAGAATTGATCTTCAGTAACCCATGCTTGTTGTAAGAGGCGACTAAAGGGATCAGGTGGTCAGGCTCGCTGACTTGGTTGACACATCATCAGTTCCGAATTGCGTAGATCGATGCTCATGATGTTGATCACTGGATTGTCTGGTCCAGACTCGATTATTTTGAGATCGCAACCATATAGCTGGAATATTGCTGAGTGTGGCGTAGAACTAAACTCACTCACTCAACGGCTGTCATGTATGTTGGCAGGAATAGATAGAACCCTGGTGAGATTTAACACAGAACCCTGTTGTGAATTACAGTTGCCATGCTACTTATTGTCAATGATGTTTCCTCGACTAGCTCTAGGTGTTGGTATTATTACAGTGTTTGTCCTGGTATATTCCAGACTGGAGATCATGGAGTCCATGGCTCTACACCAGGAATCTGCTTATGAGAGACTCTATCGATGGACTCAGAGTAAGGAACTACACGCCTCAAGCCTGATTTGTTTCATTTTTAATTTCCTTTGGCCATTCCATCAAAGAATAGGGTCCCAGCACCCATACTTGTTGGAAGGCCCGGTTGAGTTGTGGGACTTGGTTGATTGTGTATCGTTGAACTGTAATGGCATGTATTATTACCTTTGCTACACCATGTAGCAGTCGTTGTAATGTTGCTGAAATATTCCAGTGACATACATCTCTCTCTATCTGCCATGACAACACATTCCAGTATCAGCCTGGTGGAATGGGTGATGACTAGTTGGGAAGGGGGATCTGAATCAATGATTTGGTTGTGGGATGTCATCAAGTTCTATGTGCTGTATGTTGATGCTCTTGTCAATCACTGGGGATTGTCTGCTCCAGGCTTATTTACTGACCACTGTCATACAACTGAAATATTGCTGAGTGGGGCTTTTTAGGGCAAACAAACATGCACTCTCAGCTAGCCCAAAGCTAGTGTTTATAGGCAATGGCATGTTCCCACGATTGGATGTAGATTTGCCTATGTAGTGATAACCTTTTGATAAAATTATTCCAGATGAGTCAGTACACTTGACATGTTTCAGATGAATGTCGAACCCTGACAGGAGACTCTCCTGACATTCAGCCTGTGCTGTGCCAGGCCATGGGTGCTCTCAAGGATAGACCTGTCTTGTTCAAGTAAGTTTGACAAGGTGTTTGGAACGACTGAGGCACATCAAGTTGCTTTGCAGAGTTACATCCCTTAACCAGAGGAGGATCTGCTGATCATTGGTTCAGTTGTCTTATTGAAGTGTTCTTGGCAGATGCACAACATGTGCATGCATTGTAGCTTTACATCAATCTGTATCACGCTGATATCCACGAATAAGATTGAAATACCAATTAAAGCATTGATATAGCCAATCAAAACACTCACTTCTTAAAGAATTGTGTTTCAACTAATAATGTCCACATGTAATTTTTCATAGGCTCTATCCACAGAAAACTTCTTATAACTAGGCCTTGGCCATCTCAGAAATAAATATGTCTGCATGTTTCTGACAAAACAGGTGGCACTTCAAACAGTATTGTCATCAATGACAGACCCAAACAATTTCATGCTATATAAACATTTGATATTTTGAGCTACATTTTTTAAGTACAGTCAGGCCGCGGTAATCCGGTCCTCGTTAATCCAAATCCACCGACTTCCGAACGCTACTCACTGGGCACCAAATCATCTCCCTATATATTGTATATAATGGACACCTCGTTAGTCCGATGATTCAGTTTCCGCCTCCGAACGCTGGTCAGTCGGAACGGATTGGACTAATTAAGTTGTAAACAGCTGCGTTAATCGGAACGATTGAAGTTGACCGAGCTGCTGACTTGTCCACCCAAAGTGACACGTTGTTTGTTTAGCGACTTAGCAACTCATCCCTTTGATCCCTTTATCATAAGTGATAGGGAATTCTTTTTCAGAAGAAGTCCTCCTTGGGGTACATATAAGCATTAAAATGTCCAATTTTTCCTTATCCTGACTCATGCTCTTTTGCTTGTCTTCTTCTTCTTGCGAACATAGTGGAACACTTGTATCTCCTTATTTGAAGCTCCCTTCAAAATAAAATCACTAATTGGTACTCACCACGAGTTGCTCCCCTTTGTCTCCCCTGGCGGGAAAAGGTGTCGCCACCCTCTGGCCATGTGCTTCACTCTCTCCTTCTTCGCCCAGTGAGCAGGATGTGAGAGCGCCTTGTGTCTCCTTACACACATATCCTTTGATAATCTCTTAGTTTTTACCTCTCATAGGTTACTATAGAGGTATAGCTAGTATCCTTTACTATTTGTATTGATTAATTATCATTATTTCTACTGTTTATTCCGTGTATTAAGTGATTGTTCAGCTAACTACGTTCATGAAAATCTATGCGATTTGTAGATTCGTTTTTCTGCCTCCGATCCACATGTAATATGCCCTAGTTGTTCTCGCCGGTAATGCGTTTAATTCCGTTGCAGTTACTGCATTAATTTATCTCATTCTGCATTTAATAAATATCATCTTTTCGTCTTAAGGCGTGCTGCAGATAGATCCATGCAAACAAAGGGCAAAACATGGCAGAAGTCCAGATATTCCTTCCAGTCAGCTGCTAGCGATCGACCCTCTCCGTCTGGTGTTCTGCTAGAGACCCTGCGGCAGAGGCGATGGGGCCATGATCCGTTACCTCGAAGAAAGCGACCGGCCTCCCCAGACATCCGTCATTGCAGACTAAGTCTAAGAGGGCCTCATCGTCGTCTCAAGCGCAGATTGAGGACACCCAGGGCAGCGCCAGACTTCCAAAGGAAATCACGAAGACAGCAAGAACTTTCTCAGCGAGATCGTTCCAGCAGCAGAGTTGGGCCTCTCACGATGATCAGCCGATAATCATCCCGACTTACGGCAGAAGAAGCGACCGGTGTCAGCGACTGTGACTTCTGCAGAGATCTCCATGCAGCCTGATGCCTCTACACCGGCGTCAGGCGTCATTGATGTGAACCCCATCGCAGAAAAGAGCGCCGGCGACCGTCTAGATCATCCCAGAAGACATGATGCGGCAGATTATGAACATCATGGAGGACCACTACAAACCGCGCAAGCGAGTCCGAGCAGCCGAAGGCTCCAGCGTGAACAACACCCCAGAGGCACCCCGTCAGCGTAGCAGCCAAGGCGATGTCACCTTCGCGAAGGAAGTCCGCACCACCTTGACGAAGGACCTAGATGTACAGCCAGCGAAGGCCTTCAGCGGCGGAGAGATCATCACCATCTTCGATTTCATCTCTAGATATGGACTCAGACCATCAGACATCACGGAAGCCTTCGCGAAGGTCATATCATCGATCCCGGACGGGACGTTAAATGAAGCTTCGCGAAGGCATTCGCGAAGGACATATGATTCAGATCTTCATCGTCTAGAAGAACATCGAGGGACTGCCGAAGAGCAGCGAAGCTATCAACATTCACCTCACAAGTCTCGAGAAGATCATCCATAGGCGATCTCCACTCCGTTCATCACCAGGTGATCACCCATCAGATCTCCACATAGAGCGGCGCACAAGTCAACTAGATCGCCACAAACCTCATCAGATATACAGACAGCTACCGCGGTCGAAGAGCATCTACAATTTATTAATGATGATGGTTTTGAGGATGATGGAGGAATCATATTTTCTGATGCAGAATCACGGTATTGGATGGTCAATAACCTAGATCTCACATCACCATCTAAAAGTGGCAATACAGCTCAGGCGTATTTGATGAAGGAAGATGATCCAGATGCAATCACTCTACCCCGATCGACCCGATTGCGGCAGTGCCACAGAATCTAGATGCAGCTTTCCAGAAAGCTCACGAAAGTTCAGATACCACATCTACCCAACTTTCAAGCCAAGAAGTTCTCCACGCATAACATGGACTCCTTCTACAAGGCCCAGGACATCGATGAGAACTATAAGATCATCAGCGATGTAAAGAACAAGATTTACAAGATGGATGATCGCAAAGTTGGCTCATATAGAAACCATGGCGAGGCGTATGTTCTTTGGGTTAAATAGATCTAGGGCGATCAATGAGACTCTTATTACTAGATTCGGGATTCCACGGCCGGAAGATGATAGAATGATTTATTCTGCCTTACTTATGCAAAGAAAGATCAGCAGTTTTAGCGGATCATCTTACATCTGTTTCAGCAGCACTGACCTTAGCTCGTCGTCAAGGCCTCCTCGCCTCCTGTAATTGGGGAGAACTTTACAGCCCCACTTTATACAGCCCCGTGGTCGACAACATCCATCTTTGGCGGAGAAATCGACAAGGTCGTAAGGAAGTCTCTAAGGATTCCAGGGAAGTCCTTATGATTAGATCGATGGACACACTAGCCAGCGTCATTCGTCAGACTTCACAAAGATACTCAGGCAGATCTAAGTTCACGGGCCTACAAAGAGCAAGAGACAGGAAGATAGCCAGCTCTAGAGGTAAAGATTCTTTTCGTAAGCCCATATGGCAACTATAGAGGAGGATCAGGAAGAGGCAGGACACCCAGAGGTTCCGCAATTATAGGCAGCTGAAACACAGGTTCGAGCGACTGGAGTCTTCCACCCCAGCCGTTCCAGTACAACCAGCTCAAGTGGGTGGGCCTCCAACTACACTGGGAAAACTGGGGAATACTGCAAGATCCTTACGTCTCCAACATTATTCAACACGGATTTCGTATCCCTCTACAGGACAAGCCTCCGCTGACAATCAAACCCCCCAAGTTCGATTTACAAGCGCAACAACTACCAAAGATAAAAGAGGCTGTCTCATCACTCCTATCCAAACAGGCCATAGAAGTAATAGACCAAGCAAACGTCGAACCAGGTTTCTACTCCCCAGTTTTCCTAGTTCCCAAGAAAAACTCCACGGAGAAATACAGACTCATCTACAACATGAGCTTTTCAACAAGAACTATCTACGCCAAACCACCGAAGTTTAGCATGATACATTTACCTCAGTTACGCCAGATGATTAGATCCTATGGACTACATGGGCAGCATAGATCTACAGGATGCCTACTTGCACATCCCCATTCATCCCGATTCCAGGAAATACCTACGATTTACTCTAGAAGGGCTACATTACCAGTGGAAAGTACTCCCCATTGAATATCATCAGCCCCTGGCTATTCACGAGGATACTTAAACCGATTATCAAATTTCTACATCGTCAAGGGCTACATGAGTCGCGTTTTACCTCGACGACGGGATACAAGTAGATCAAGATCCTGCGTCTCAAACTACAGTTAAATTACATCATAAAGCTACTAACACAACTAGGTTGGTTAGTAAACTTACATAAGTCGGACCTAGTACCATCGCCAAGACCTACAGTTCCTAGGTATTCGATTCATCACAAATCGTAACCAGTATTATGGTACCAGAAGACCGTTGGCTCAAGATACAACAGACCATTCCACCAGCTCTACTCTCTCCGTTACCACTCGCGACAATGGCAGAGCCTACTAGGTCTTCTCACATCAGCCCAAGACATGACTGTCACAGGCAGATTACAGTTTCGTCCCCTACAGGTCCTCATCAAGCACATCTCAACGATGTACAACCATTCAGTCTACCGAAACATCTCAGACCACATCTACTATGGTGGACCAAGAAATCGAATGTCTCGAAGGAAGGATTTGTTTAGCAGAGCAGGAATACAAAACCCATCTGTATGTAGACGCGTCACTCCAAGGTTGGGGAGCTCATCTCACCAACCACCACGATATCAGGGTTATGGAATCAGCAAGAATGCAAACTCCATATAAACAGTCTAGAAATGAAAGCTGTAATCAACGCCCATTCTACATTGGAGCACATTTCTACAAAATGCCTAATGATCCATACAGACAATTCGACAGTGGCGTTCTACATAAACAAGCAAGGCTCAACGAGATCGATGAACCTTTTGAACCTAAGCTTTCAACTGTTCGATTTAATACAAGATCTAAATCTACATGTCAGAGCAGTGCACATTCCGGAGCCAGAAATATACTAGCAGGCGGCTCTCTCGGCCTCATCTACCATCACCGACAGAGTGGATGATCAACCGGAAATTTTGCACAGATAATCAAGCAATTAGGGCGTAGCTAATAGACCTATTAAGCCCGCAGCGATTCAACAATCAGCTACCGACATTCGTGTCACCAGTCCCAGACCCCCAAGCGGGCAGCGGACGACTCTAAGTCTATCATGGGAAGGCCTCAATGCGTCGCAGCGTTTGCTCCGCCAGCAATAATACCTCAAGTATTACAGAAAATCAGACAAACACAGAGCCTACAACTCACTTTGGTGCGCCCTACTGGCGGCCAGAGCGTGGTTTCCATACTAATTCAAGAAATCGGTCAACCAACACTGGAGCTACCCAAGCGCGCCAAACCTGTTAATTCATCCTCACACCAAACAAGTGCACGGAAACCCAGCAATGTTCCAACTACACGTATGGACTGTATACAAATGTGTTTAAACAAGAGAGGATATTCTGCCAGGGCGGCAAAAGCAGTCACGCTTGCCTTACGTTACTCAACTCGTGGCAATGCGGCGACAAAGTGGCACAGTTTCGAAAATTATGCAACAAAGAAAGGGTTTACAGCAAGAGGCTTCACAACCTCAAGTGGCAGACTATTTGTGTTACCTACGCCAAAACAAACATTTAAAAGGTTCAACGATATCAACATATCTTGCAGCTTAGCTCTGTAATCACCATGAGAGCGGGTGTCAAATTGACAAGATCTCCAGAGTTACTGGCCTTACTACGAGCTTTCGATTGGAGGACCAAAAGCGGAAGTTCCACACCCAGCTTGGGATCTGAATGTAGTGTTACAACACCTCACGAAAGTGAGGTCTATGAACCCTTGGAATCGACAAACTTTGAATTTCTCTCACAGAAAACATTGTTTCTGCTATCGCTAGCCACAGCAGCAAGAATATCTGAAATTCACGCTCTGGATTCTGAGAGGATACAGTTTGATGACAATCATAACACAGCGCACCTCGGATTAAGATGGGATTTCATTGCAAAGAATCAACTGCCAGGTCAACCAGACAGATTATTCCACATCCGGCTATCCTCTATTCTCGGATCACAAGATACACAAGACCTATCACTGTGTCCGGTAAGAGCGCTCAAAGTTTATTTTACTGACGATCCAAAACAAGGAGAAGATTTCTCAAGCGTTTATTCATCCCATTATAAGCCTCTGAATCAAACAGAAGTGTCACGGACCACAATATCTATTTGGATAAGGACTGTCATTCTCCGTGCCTACAAGGCAGCAGGCTTGGACCCACCAACAGCATCAAATCCACATGAGATCAGGGCACTGGCCTCTACCCTCGCCCTACGGTAACTGTTCCTTGAACACGATTATGGAAGGATGCTATTGGAAATCTAACATGGTATTTGCTAATCACTACCTAAGAGACATCACTACAGAAGATGTCTCTGGCATTCACCATTTGGGACCACTGGTCCTCGGCTCAGCAACTGACAGTCCCTCGTATTGGCGTTAAAATATTAGCCTCACAAGATTAATATGTATTTTATACATACTCATCTAGCTTATAACTCTAAGGAGTTTTAGGGCTATGTATATATGTTCAGCTTAAGTATTCTACCTTAAGCATATACTTGGATATAGTCAATTTCAGTGCCTCTATCAGAGTCACCTATATATATATATATATAATTTATATGTATTGTTCAATATATTCATAATGTAATTCCCCTTTAATGGCTTTATATAACCTATGGTTTTCTTTATACAGGAAACATCCTAAATCTAAGGCTTCATGAAGTTCCGTAGAGGGATATTACAGTATATCTATACAAAATCACTAATTATAAATCCAAAGTATTCTGTTACCCACCTCCGTTCATTAGGATGCTACAAGCAAAAGAGCATGAGTCAGGATAAGGAAAAATATGTAATTTTTAGAGTAAAATTGATATTTTATACTTATCCTGACTCATGAGGTTAGCCCTCCCATCCTCCCCACATAACACTTTGGATTTCCCTGTAAATTCAAGTGTTGGGCTCGCTAAATCAGGAGAGAGTGGAGCACATGGCCAGAGGGTGGCGACACCTTTTCCCGCCAGGGGAGACAAAGGGGAGCAACTCGTGGTGAGTACCAATTAGTGATTTTATTTTGAAGGGAGCTTCAAATAAGGAGATACAAGTGTTCCACTATGTTCGCAAGAAGAAGAAGACAAGCAAAAGAGCATGAGTCAGGATAAGTATAAAATATCAATTTTACTCTAAAAATTACATTTTTAAAAGCCTACGACAGTTGTAACAATATTTCAATAAAATATTTTACCAAACAAAAAACTCGTTATGTGTGGTGAGACCACACTTACAGGGCCCCGTAGAGGGCCCCCTACAGCCAAGAGCAGGTAACTCTGGCTGTGTACCTCGTACCTCACTTTTCATGCTGTCGTCGGCCGTGTAGGTCGATTGCATGGTCCAAGAAGCTACGAATAAGAGAGCGATGAGTGAGATAGAGTCAAATCCTGTATGTATGGTTCCTTTTTTATTTCGAGCTAGCTGGAATCTTTGTATGACTTTTTTCATTCATGATTTGTTGTAACTTTACGGTAGCGTTAGCTGTCTCCAGCCACGTGGCAGGGCAAGATGGCGGACCGCGGGGTCCCGCTTTGCTTTCCTTCTCCTGGCTTTAGAAAAGCCTTGTAGTCGGTCGTAAGTAAAGGGGCTGATATTTCATTTTGTAGATTATGCTTGCCTAAATTCCTCTTTTCCAGGCTTTAGGTAAGTTTTGCTTTGAGTGTTTTCGCGGATTGTGGCGTTTACATGTAAGCTCACACATGTTGCTCTTTGTCACCTATATGCGCAATTGCAGCAGCTATTATGGCTTGGTGCTAGTATTTAATAGCTTTGCTGTAACAGTTAAAATATCGCCCGGGCGTTGTATTTTGTTCTGTTTTGTTGTGTGCATATTATATTATATATATCGTACAGTCCTTGCTATTGTCATAGCGTGGTTCTGTTTTTTGCAGCCCAAGGGGTGTGTCACCTGTAGCGGCAGTTTGTCGCCTCAGGATCGCCACCTGGTTTGCTTACGTTGTTTAGCGGAGGAAGCCCATGACGAACAAGGTTGTTCTATGTGTCAGGCTTTCTCCCCCCGCACCATCAAGTCCAGACGTGCTGATTACATGTTCTACACGTCCTTACTTCAGGCGGGGGGGGACATTTGGGGTCAGGAGCCTCCTAAAGACAAAGATAAAAAAGCAAAGAAAAAGAAGGCTTCGGCTTCCTCTCTTTTGGGGGATGCTGCTCCTAAACGGGCGAAGGGTGCGGGGCCTCCGGCTCCTTCACCTGCCATCCCCTCAACATCACAGGCACCTTCCCCCCCTCCTGTCCCTGTTTCTAACCAGCTAACAATTGATTTACTTTCTGATATATTGCAGAAGCAGATGGATTCGGTCCACACTCTAGTGGCCGACGCGATGGCTGGCCTCCGTCGGGAGATCGGGCGATCCGCCAGGTTCGGGTGTGTGTTCCGGGTCTATGGCGGGCAGTGCTCCCAACCTTAGCTTAGGCTCTGGTGTGGGGGTTTCTGTCGAGGGTGCGTCGGCTCCGAGTCTCGTCTCGGTTGCTGGCCACCCCTCCGCTGTAGTAACTACTACCGGCCCGAGCCTTGGCTCGGGTCTGGTCCAGTAGTTAGTGCCGGGTTGGCAGGCTCAGCCCCTGTAGTTGCCGCTACTTCGCATTTGGTCCCACCGCTTGCGCCGGCTTGGCCGGGCCATTTGGTGTCGGGATCATTTTGTCTACCATTGAGGAATCCCAGCACGGGCTCTTCCTCGTCACGCCACCGCGACTCAGTGTCGAGTCTTGGGTCAGGTGTGCCGGGCAACCCGGCTCTGCTCGAGCCTTTGTCCCTCTCTGTAGACCCCTCGGATGATCCCTCAGAGCTCTCTCTGGTTCTTAGACCTCACTCATTGAGGATCGATTCGAGGAGGCTATGGAGGAGGATGAGGGTCGGGAGGAGTTGGGTACGCCTTTGGTTTCGCTCGGTGCGTCCCTGAGGCAGGTACGGGAGCGTATTGCCTCTGTCCTGCCCCAGGTAGTGGTCAGTACTGGCGCACCCGACCCTCAGGAGTTTGGGGGACACAAGGCTGCGTATATTACCCTCAGTCTTGTCTGAGGTAATCAACCCCCTCCTCTGTGGTACCAGGTCCAGGTTCGATTTGCCAGAACTTGACCGTCGGTACCTCATGGGGGAGGCTTGCTTTTACAATCCCCCAGTGGTTGACGATTGTGTTTACGCATCCGTCGCCCTGGGGGGTTCGTCAGGTAATTCTATGGCTTCAGCCAAGCAAGGTCGCCGGCTTCCGCCGTTCACGACTAACGCTACAGCGCTTAAATCCGCCTATCGATCCTTTGAAGAGCAATACCGCAATGCGGTTCAATGCCTCAAAGTGACGATCCATTCCGCTTACATCTCGGGTGTTGCAGAGGCAACTACTGGGTGTGGGTGGGGTGGAGGAAGATCGTCTCCCTCCACCTTGGCTAAGCAATTAACGGAGGTACAGTCACATCTGGGCGCGATTCTATCAGGTCGTCGGCTTGCCAAATGATGTCGGGCGGTGATGGGCCTCCATTAAGCCGTGGCTTTCCGTGGCGAGGTATTAGCCTGCCACACAACAGGCTCTGCTGGGCTGCCATTCGGGATGGGTTCTACCCTGTTCCCCGGGGCAGCTACAGTAGTCCGGGAGGCCGGAGGCTGTCTCAACCTTCAAGGACTCTAAGCCCTTGCTGGAACAGCCTCACATGTCTCGCTCGCGGCCCCCGGTTGTCTCCTCCGCATATCCTTCTGCCGCGGCGAAGGAATCTGTTAAATGGGCTCAGCCCTTGCAGTCGCGGAGGGGTAAGGGCAGAGGCAAGGGCAAGGGCAAGGCCACGGCGCCCCACCAGCCTTTTCAGAGGAAGGGGAAGTCAGCCCCGGCTTCCCAGCTATAATTCCTCCGGAGCCCTTGTTGGTACCAGACCAAGCAGTCGGAGTACTGCCGAAGTCAGGTATTCAATGTCTCATGCCACATATCCCTGTGGGTGGTCGACTTTTCCTCTTCCTGTCGGAATGGGAAAAGTCACGCCCAATCCCTGGGTCCTGTCCACACTCAGGGAAGGCCACATGCCACAGTGGAAGCGAGACCCACCCCCCTTCTCCGGGATCCGTTGCACTCCAGTGCCGGCTGCCCTAGAGAAGGCGGCAGTGCTCCGTGCCGAGGTCCAGTCGTTGCTGGACAAGGCAGCCATAGAGGTGGTTCCTGTGGGACAAGAAATGTTGGGTTTTACTCAACTTATTTCCTTGTCACCAAAAAAGAACGGAGGGTTCAGACCTATTCTAAACCTCAAAGGTCTGAACGACATGTTAGAGGTACCGTCCTTCAAGATGGAAACACTGCGTTCGGTGATTTCGTCTGTGGAGAAGGGAGATTGGCTCACGCCAATCGACCTAAAAAGACGCTGCACTTCCATGTCCCTATGCACCCGAGTTCAGGAAATACCTAAGGTTTTCCTTCGACGGGAGAGTGCTATCAGTTTCGGGTACTCCCTTCGCATCTCCACAGCCGGGTGTTCACCAAACTCATGCTAATTCCAGCTCAGGTAGCCAGGTCACAGGGCAGGTGCTGTCACCCGTACCTAGACGATTGGCTCCTTCGATGCGCTTGCCACTCACTTGAGTCGAGATTGCGACACTTTCTGTGATGAGTATTCTCACCAAGTTGGGCTGGATTATCAACCTCAAGAAATCAGAACTGGTTCCCACCCAGGATCTGGTGTTCTTGGGGCGAGATTCGAGACAGCGCTGCCGAGGGATAGTCTCCCCTGTCTCGACCGCATCACCAAAGTCCAGAGAGTTGTGTTACAATTTCTCGAGTTCCCCAGGGCCTCAGCTCGGACTTGGCTCCAGTTGCTAGGCAACATGGCGGCAACGGTGGACATAGTTTGGCGAGAGCGGTTGAGGATGCGACCCATTCAGCAGGCTCTAGCTCGAATGTGGGTCCACACCCAGGGTGACGAGTTGATTCTCCACACTCCAGGGTGGCTAATTCCTCCTTTACGGTGGTGGACACTGGCAGGGAATTTATCCAGGGGGCTCCCTTTGGACATCCCATCGCCAGATCTCTCAATTCAGATGGACGCTTCCCTCACAGGGTGGGAAGTGCTGGGCGCTTCTGTCGGTCTCAGGCCTGTGGTCACAGAGCGAAGCGCAACTGCACATCAATGTGCTAGAATTGAGAGCAGTCAGGTTGGTGTTCAAACGACTTCGAGCAGGTTCAAGGTCGTGTGGTCCGCCTCGAGATGGACAACCAGACGGCAATGACCTACATCCTGAAGCAGGCGGCACGGTTTCCCCGCCTCTTCTGCAGGAGGCATGGCAGTTTCTGCTCTGGTGCGACCAGTTCGACATACGGGTAATGCCTGTTTATCTCCGGGCGACAACGTTCGAGCAGATGCACTCTCGTCGTATCCTGGCCCCACACGCAGTGGATGCTCCATCGGGGATATTCGGGCTATCTCCCAGTTGTTCGGTCGTTTCCAGGTGGATCTGTTTGCATCTGGGGGACGAACCAGATTCGGTGTTTTGCTCTCGGATACCGGATCCGAGCCATCGCTTCAAGACGCTTTCCAGCTCGATTGGACGGACAGGGTTCTGTGGGCGTTCTCGCCACTACCCTGGATTCCCAAAGTCCTCTTGCAGCTTGCCACCCAACCAGCTCGACTTCTTGTGCTCCTTGCACCCTTTGGTCGGCTCAAAGCTGGTTTCCGGTACTACTCAGGTTTCTGGCTCAGCCTCCTGTACTATTACCCTTTCGACCGGACTTACTATCCCAGAACGGAGCGCCGCACCGAATCCCAGGATTCAGTGGGTGGCCTGGCCTCTGTCCGAATCGCCTTCCACGCAGAAGGAATTCCTGCACCAGTTGCAGACACAATTCTGGCTTTCAAGCGGAGGGATTCGACAGACGCTCAGTATGAGGATAGATGGGCCTGTTATGCGCCAGCTGGTGTGTCGGCAGAGGGATTCTTGATCCCTTTTCTTCAACTGTAATTGAAGTACTGGAGTTCTTGCAGTCTCGTTAGAAGCCGGTTTAGCAGCGCCTACCATCGGGGCTACTCCACGGCAATCTCTGCCTTCCATATCCCTGCCGACGGTGCTCTCTTGGGGCAGCACCCTCTACAGCGCTTTTAGCAGGCGTGGACAGAATCCGTCCGACTGTCCGGGCGGATTAGTCCCCGTGGGACTTGTCAATCGCTCTTGATTGGATGTCCGGTCCTCTCTTTCACGCGATCTGTCGTCTCTTTCACTCCAGCTGTTAAGTTGGAAGGCTGCCTTTCTTGTGGCGGTAACGCCTGGCAGGCGAGTAGGTGATATCCATGCGATGTCAGCGGATCCTGCTCTGACTGTCTTTCACAAAGACAGAGTCAGTATTCGGTTGCCAGACTCCTACCGTCCCTAAGGTCGCAGCCTTTCATATAACGGGCCTATCGAACTGCCAGCTTTCACTCAGCCTCCATCGTCCGGTACCTATCTTCGGTGCTTCGCGCCTTAGATGTCCGTAAGACTCTCAAGGCTTATATCAAACTTAACGGCGGCTATCAGGAAAGATAAGCAGCTGTTCTGTTGTTATGGCGGTGGCAAGGCTGGTCTTCCGGCCAACAAGCAGACCATTTCTAGGTGGCTTGTCTCTGCCATTTGTTGAAAGTTACTCTTACAAAGGATTAACCATCCCTCAGGGTTTAAAGGCTCATTCGGTTAGGGCAGTGGCGACATCAAAAGCATACCGCAGCACTGCCCATTGAGGAGATCTGCTCAGCGGCTATCTGGAGCCAACCGAAAATGCGCTCATCCGCCACTATCAGCTGGACAAACATTCACGGAGGCGCGTTCGGTTTGGCCAGACAGTTCTCACCAGTGGACAGTGTCAGTGATTCTCTAACCGAATGAGCCTTAGAAATCCGCTTGCTTTTCTCATGGTGTAGGTGTTAATAAATTCCTCAATTTTTATCGGTGGTGGTATCACTTTGGTGGTGGTTTTACCGCATGTAGCGCATTATCATTTCGCTACAGTCACTGTGTTCATCCCTGCACCACGCCGCAGGTTTGGGTTGCTGAGGGATATATATTGGACTCGCCCATACTTTCCTCCCATTTTGATGGTTGGGGGTGGGACTTTCGTCAGTCTTTCTAAATTCCACCAATAGCCTATCGGCTAGGCTCCTTTCCCCGGCCTTGCGCCCCGCCTGATTGACATCAGCGGTCAGGTGACTAGGTGAGTGTATTTTCTCTCTCTGTCGCTGCCTCGGGCTGTGCCTCCGACTGAACTAGGGGTATGTTAGGCAGACAGAATACCGCTCCGACTCAACATCGCTGGGAGTCTGTCTTATGTTTATATGTACCCCAAAGAGGACTTCTTCTGAAAAAGAATTTTACAAACCTGGAGAGGTTATGAATTCTTTGAAGAAAGTCCTCCTTGGGGGTATCGCCACACGCCACCTCCCTCATTCTGTCTGACACGCTCAGCATGAAAAGTGAGGTACGAGGTACACAGCCAGAGTTACCTGCTCTTGGCTGTAGGGGCCCCTCACGGGCCCTGTAAGTGGTCTCACCACATAACGAAGTTTTTGTTTGGTAAAATATTTTATTGAAATATTGTTACAACTGTCGTAGGCTTTTAAAATGGACATTTTAATGCTTATATGTACCCCAAGGAGGACTTTTCTTCAAAGAATTCATAACCTCTCCAGGTTTGTAAAAATTTCGACGACCTGCGCTGTTTTGGGAAAGACTTCAATCCAGAAATATATGCTCGGTACCGTTTCAACATGAATTAAAATTATAAACTATTTTTCGCAATGTTATTGAAAACACCCATTCTCGGACACATGCTTCGCCGGCGGGGTCCACAATAACATTGTCAAAGAGCAAAGTAACGATGTTTCGAGGAATTCATTAAATAAATTGAATAAACTAATGAATAAAATCAACAAAATATATACATGAAGCATTTTGTCACAGGTCATAACCCAGCACGATACGTCCAATAAGTTCCATGATTCACATTATAGGTAGCGATCTTTGCTTCATATGTTCAAAATAGCATTATTTTACCCAAAACTTTCGTCTAAATCTAAAAGTTTTAAGATTTACGAGGACGGGTATCCATTGCCGTAATATGACTGGCTGCCTTAGGTCAACGGTCTGATTTTGACCAATCACGACCCTTATAGCAGACTGTAGCTTAAAAGCGTCATTAGAAACCAATTGTTATCCAATAAAATCGCTTCTTACAACTGAAAATACTCTAGGCAAGGGTTCAGTGATGTTGTTGATGTTCATAGCTTTCGAGCGATACCCGACATCAAACGATTAAGCCTCCCATGTTATTCATAATGACGCTCGAAACGGAGGTATTTTTGTTGTTATGTCATGTTACCGGAGCCGAAAGCCACAGATATCGGGAAATAGGCAACCATACATATTATTTAAGAAATCTTTTTATAATAATTTTCTGATGGCGTAAAATGAAAATATAAAAGAAAAGGCACAGACATGTTATGACATGTCACAAATGGAAAAAAAATCGCCATAGTTTTGCTTCTTTTCAGTGGTTTATCTGGGACGTTATAATTTCCTTCATAAACATAGGCTTCATCTATGACCTCAGAGTCTCGATAGTAAGGAAAAATATCAAGGGGAAGTAACTCGGTTCATTTACTGTGGTTTCAGCAGTACGAACGTTTCACTATCCGAACGTTTTCTTTAAAAAACCAAAGTGTTCGTATTAACGAGGTCTGACTGTATATTGTTTTGCATTAAACTTATTGGTTAACCATCGTCATGTGTGTGCTTTGCAGGTATTCTCTAGATGAGTTCGGTACTGCCAGACGAAGTGCTGTTGTCAGAGGCTTCATTGATGCTCTTACCAGGGGAGGTAGGTCACAACAATAACCCCATCTCTACCACTATAAAATATATTAGGTGCACAGTGTGAACCAAATCACTTATACTAACACCACTATTACCTCCCTTTGTGACGTTTCTGTCAGGTTTGATGCAAATATTATCATACTCTCTTTTGCAAAATTAATATTCTTCTTTATGCAAGTATGTTTTGGTATTTCAAAATATTGTTTGAATATGCACCTGTTGAAAAAATAGACTGGTAGTGTCTCATGTTCATTTTCAAGAGGAATGTTGAAGATCAATGTTTTTAGCTGTTACAGATAGTGTGAGAAAATTTCTTGTGCAAAGTTTGAAGTTTTCTTTTAAACTTATCTTTAATTTTATCTCTCTGCTTGCACCTCTCTCTCTTCCTTCGATACTGAGTGGAACGACTGTAAACATTTTCCCTTGGCCTCTCTTGTTTTACTGCGCCCATGTATCTCGTGTGCGGCTCGTTAATGGACAACTTACCACAATCCATGCAAGGCATGCGACACACTCCTCAGCTACCCACATGACTACTGCTCACTCATCATTCTCTTTCTCGTCGTGTCCCTGGTTGGACGTACTTGTAAATGTTGAATACTTCAAAGTTCCTTCCTGATTTTTTCCACTATGGGGGGAATCGCCAAGATAATCGTAAAGCGCAACTTTTAGCTCAATGTAGAAGACGTTTTGAGATTTGATCCGCACAGTTCGTGCGTGGACTGTGTAGGGTTATGCGAGGCTGATAATCAATGCAAAATATGTTCCCGACTGTCAGATGAAGATTTTAAACCATACCAACGGGTATGTTCACGTCGTTTAGCCGACCGGGCAGGGAATGCTTCCTGTGAATGAAGCCCATCGTCTGCAAAGAAAATTCGCATTCAGCGACCAACTTAACCCCGAAGCGGTTACTATCGCCTCCCTCGGGAGTGGAGGATTTCTTGGCCATTTTCGAGATTGGATCCACACAGTTCGTGTGTGGACTGTGTAGGGTTATGCGAAGCTGATAATCGATGCAAAATATGTTCCCGGCTGTCAGATGAAGATTTTAAAGCATACCAACGGGTATGTTCACGTCGTTTAGCCGACCGGGCAAGGAATGCTTCCTGTGAATGTAGCCCATCGTCTGCAAAGAAAATTCGCATTCAGCGACCAACTTTAACCCCGAGGCGGTTACTATCGCCTCCCTCGGGAGTGGAAGATTTCTTGGCCATTTCGTCTGACTCATACTTATCTGAAGACTTGAAGAAGTTGCTTGGCTCACATTCGGCTCCTCCGGAGTCTGTGTCCTCTAGAGTGGTGGTGATTGATCGACCAAATCTGCCTGAAACTATTACCAACCCTACGGATCTTTGGATGACACTTTCTGCGTCACTCATTTCGCCCTACTGTATCGTTACCCGTGCCGGGGAGGAATGGACAGCCGTGGTAGAGCAGCCGTTCCCCCTCTGTGAGGAGATTGAAGTCGGTTGTTATCCCAGCCATGCAGAGTACTTCTCGTCGTTCTGGGACTCCAAAGCGTTCGTCGCACAGTTTATCACTTCCAAGTTCATCTGACCATGCGAAACGGCCTCACCCCAAGCATTCTCATAAGCCTCGGAAGAATGGGAAGAAGAAAGCGTCCCCATGTCAGCTCGTCGATCGAATTGACCAAGTCATGCTTCACCCGAGCGGTTCACTGTCTCATCACCGAAGTGGTTCGGCTGTGAACTGGTTCACTGCAGTATGATCACCGTTATGGACTCACCTCAGGTTGCTGTCTCTCCCGCGTTTGAGTCCTGTCAAAAGAACTAATTCACGGCAGTGATCTGGTTCACCTCAACCTTCCAGTGCCAGTTCGATGGGGCCGAGCGGGTTCACGAATCCTCGCCGAACTATTTCGTCTGCCGATCTAGATCACAGCATCAACAACGAACTAGTTCATCTTGCCGAACTGATTCAACTTCATAAGCGCCCGATCCAGTTCTCTGAACCAATCTGTTTTCACCTAGGTCTATCGAACCAAATTCGCCCGAACTGGTTCAGCTAGCCCGATCTGGTTCACTTTTTCGTACTGGTTCAGCTGGGTGGCTCTGTCAAGCCGAACTGGTTCATCAGATCAAAGCGAGTTCACATCAGCGTCATCGAACTGTTTCATCCAGGAGGGATTCACCCAAAGCGCCATCATGCAAAGTGTCCCCATCGATGCGGCAGTACCTCGTTCTGATTCCCTGGTTATCATCATCGTTCCAGTTCATCTGGCAGAAGCACTTCACCACATCCGAGTGGTTCAAGTTTCGCGAACTCAGAGGCCCAGATAAGCTCGCATTATCCGGGTAAAATCGCATAAGTGCGCGATTGAAAAATAATTGTTGCGTACCAATTCACGCATTTAAAATGTTAGATCCACAAAAGTTTAAAACAAATGCGTCGGAATATATTCATAAAAATCGGCTTGCGTAATGAAAAGACATCGATTGCTATCAAGTTGTACTGTTAGTATAGGACAAGTGTTGTAATGTCAGTATAGGATGAGTGATTTTTAATTAAATAATTTCCATTATATTTAAGTTGGTTTTGATTAGGTATGACATAAGGCAGAACATACCTGCTTAGTAAACTTACTCAATGACGTAATACTTAGGTGAGTAAAGTGACTGAAATACGCACATATTTGAAAGCAGTGGGTAACGGAAAATGACATACCCACTCAACATTCATAATACCCACTCCAAAAAAATACAGTGGGTACAGTACCCACATGAGCTAATTCTTATCTGGAGCTCTGCGAACTGTTGTATCTCAGAATACGTCTTCAGTTCACACTGATTCTCATTACCGAACTAGTTCTTTTGATGCCCCTAGGACTCGGATCCCTAAGGGAATCCTACATCAAACTGGATCGTCTGGACGAACTGCTTCTTATCCACCCACTACTTCGCCGAACCCGCTCAGAGCATTATGGGACCCGGCCGCCTCACCATGATGTTTATCATTCGCCTCATACAGTGGGTACCAGGGTGCGTACTGACTCTAGCAGGTTGATTGGGTCTCGGCCCTCAGTTCGTCTTCACTCACCACCTGCGTCTCCCACGAGACGTTGTTACAGTTCGTTAGATAGACGTTCCCCCCCTCACCGTTCGACTGTTTCTGATTCATCGGCAAATCTTCTCCAATGGGCAATGAGGTTCTTCTCACCTCATAGACACTCTCAACATCGTCACCCGAGCAAGACACATTCCAGGAGCAAAAAATGTGATCGCCGATGCCCTGTCCCTCTCAAACCGCCGTCACTGAGCAAGTGGAAATTACATGCCCAGGTCTTTCAGACAAAAGATCTACCCACTATCCACGGCCCCTAGTAGCCTGTTAAGCCGCAGCGATTCAACAAGAGGCTCCCAAGGTTTGTGTCTCCAATTCCGGACCCCCTTGCATTGGATATAGGCGGCTCTAGCAATCTCTTGGGAGGGTCTAAGCGTGTATCGTTCCCCCTCCAGCTCAGCTTCCCAACATAGTGTAGAAGTTGGGCATCACCAGAAAGATTCATCTGATTTTTGGTGGCACCTTATTGGCCAGCGAGAATTTGGTTCAGTGACCTCAGAAGTCTGGCAGAACTAAATCCGGTTCCACTTCACATGCTGAAAGCGACCTACTGCTTCATCCATCCACACTCGGGGGCTTCTTCCGCGGGTCCCCAGACCCTATCTCTTCATGTCTGGCACATCTACAGAAGTCTCTCATAGCCAAGGGTTACTCTCGTCGAGTTGCTACAGCTATTACTGCTGCTCATCGGACGTCCACTCGTCATTGTATGATGAAAAGTGGTAGAAATTTGAAGACTATTGCAGGACTAGAGGGATAAAGAGTCTTTGAAGGGCATTTAGAAGTGTTCTGTTTTAGCTACCACCACAGGTACCAAGGTATCCACGGTGCCAGAGTTACAGTACTTGCTCCGTTCTTACAAAGCTTGCAGACCAGTCTAGAAGTTTTAGACCTCTGGCTTGGGATCTGTAAATAGTCGCCGTCACCTAGTCTCTGGAGACTATGAGCCTTTAGAGGACAAGGACTTGAGCATATTACTTTCAAGACTTTCTTCCTGGTAGCGACAGCTACCGCAGCTCGCTATATCCGGGCTTCGTAAACGGCGTCAGCGGAATACAGTTTGAGAGGAAGAAATACGGCAAAGGTCTTCTTGGGTCTCCGCTGAGATTTCATTCGCGAAGAACCAATTAATATAAATAAGATGTTCACTATTCCACCGCTGTCCACCATACTTGGGCCTCATAACACTGACGATCTAACACTGTGTCCAGTTAGGGCACTACACATTTTCCTCACCGCATCTCAGTATCGGCGACGTTTGCGGAAAAGCCTCTTTATACCGCTATCGACCACCTCTAAGGCAGGGGTGTCTCAAACTTCTTTGTCGCTTTGGATGAGATCTACTATTCTTCGAGCATACACCTTTGCAGGCTTGCCCCCTCCTACCTCATCCAACCCGCACGAGACTCGTGCGCTAGCATCGACTATGGCATTACACAACAATTGCTCCCTGTCTTCGATCACGGAGGGTTGTTTTTGGCGTTCAGACAGTGTCTTCTCATCTCACTACCTACGGGATGTTTCAGTGACCGACGTCCGGGGGTTGCACCAGTTCGGACCACTTTCGTTTTGGCACAACAGCTTTCGCTCCGGCTCATCAGCGCTGATAAAGGAAGTCCGTGATGATGGCTGTTTCCCTGTAATTACTGAATAAAAGATCAACTTATGTTTCTCTTTTGTTCTCTTTGGTATGGGTTTAAGAACTACCTCACTTGGTTGGATACTAAGGCATTAAGATACCGCCACCAATTTATTTAGTGGTTGATTTACTTGTGTCGCGATGCAGAGGTGTTCAACATTCTAAACTACTGACCTCTACTCTACAGAGCAATTCGTCATTGAAGTGGGTCCTTCACGAACCTGTGGAATTTGTTGTGTTCTGACTCCTAAGTTGCCAGACTCATCCTTTGACTAAGTTAATGTAAAGGAGCGAGGGTCAATTTGATGTTGTTTGGAACTGAACGTTAAAACTTGGAGTTTTCCGATTCAATTTGCTTGTCACCCTCTAATCGATGGTGGCTGATGGGTTGTCTCGAAGCAGGGGCTGTTCCGATTACTGGTTGCAAAACTGTAATTCCGGAGGTACCTTGAAAATCATGGTGGCCGAGGTCTACTTGCTGAGCTCGTCTCTTCAATTCACAGATTAGCGTCGAACACCACATTGCTCGGGAGCACCCATCTCCCCTGGGTCGTTGTGCTTAGTAAGCCAAGGGGTCAGGAGACCCATCACAAGCATAGGAGTTGTGTGCATCGCGTAACAGAAGCGTCCTTGTGCATCGCTATCTACGGTTGTCTTCAGGGTATACAACTCTTGTTGTTCTTTTCTGTACACACTTAAGGTAATCTGCGACCCGCCGTCCAACCGTGGGATAAGTGCAAGCCGTGAGATAAGATAAGTTTAAAAATTTGGCAATTTGAACTATAAATTGTATATTTATATACTTATCTTATCTCCGGCGTGATAGTCCGCCAACCTCCCTCTACTCAGATTACGGTGACGGCTCCGAGAATGAGAATGATGAGTGAGCAGTAGTCATGTGGGTAGCTGAGGAGCGTGTCGCATGCCTCGCATGGATTGTGGTAAGTTGTCCATTAACGAGAGTGGCACGAGATACATGGGCGAGTGAACAAGAGAGGCCAAGGGGAAAAGTTTACAGTCGTTCCACTCAGTGTCGAAGGAAGAGAGAGAGGTGCAAGCCGTGAGATAAGATAAGTATAAATATACAATTTATAGTTAAAATTTCCAATATCAAGGTATTGGCCATTTTAGTAAATACTTGCATGTCGGTTGTTTTGTATTGGATTACAGGACCTGGTGGTACACCCAGACCTATTGAGTTACATTCCCATGATCCTCTCGTTGCTTAGGCTTACATGTTGGCATGGCTTCACCAGGCCGTGGCTTCGAGAAGGAACACCTCCAAACACTGCTGAAAGATTGTGAAAGTAGGTCATACTATTAATGAAAGTGAATCAATACATGAATTAAAAACTGAATAAATGTACAATAAGAAAGTAAGATTCTTTAAGGATAACAACTTCTTTATTATATATGATGCGACTTTTCGGTATGGATTCTTATACCGTTGTCAAGCAAGAGTGAAGTACTACAGCACAGAACAGAATAATGTACATGTAAAAATAATAAATGTTCATTTGGACATGCATCAAGACAACTGTATTAGATCCTAATGTTTGATGGCTACTCCTGAACAGAAAGACCTTGTACTGAGATCATTACCCTTGAAATGTCTTCAACATGCATGTGGACTTCCCTGCTACAGGAAGTGCTGCTTCATTACTGAACTGAAATACTATTCAAATCATCATCAATCCTTGCCCATACCCACATGAAGCTGATCAGGTGTGATCACTGTTGTTTGTGTTAGTATCACCATGGTGTGTGTTTCAGCCCCCAGCACTCTAATAGAAGACATCCTGGGCCATGTGTCGGAGGGCATCTGCAGACCATTCAAGGTGCGTGTCCCAGGGGAGATAACTGATATTTCTGTATCCTAGGAACCATTATTACAACTCACTTCCTGAGACATCTTGGGGTTGACTGCCATCCAGGGAAGTACTATGTCTTATCTTGACTTGTGTTGGTCAGAAATATGATTGAGATGCTGTCAAAGTAGGTTATGCCAGTGATAATAGTGTTCACTTGTCACTCCGTTTGCCTGTGTTTGATTTCTCACATGAGTATGTTGTGTAATGCCTGGTGTTCCCCGTCTGTGGTAGTGATCGAATATTGCCCACAGTGGCGTTAAACCCAATTTACTCTGCCTCAGAGTCATCGAGCCTGTCTTTGGATCACCCCAACTGTGTTAGAGTTTGTCTAGAAGGATCATGACAACAATCCTACTGGACTGGTAGGCTTGTGTATACCATCATTATCTGATGTATATCTGACAGGAAGTTCTGGTTTCCAGGTGCGTGTGGAGCAGGTGTTGCTTTCAGAACAGGATGCCGTCACCCTGTACAAGCTTGATAACCTTCTCAAGTTCTACCATTACACCATAGGGTAGGCAGTATTGATTATTTCTGGCACTGCAACGTTCTCCACTTCACATGCTTGTCATTAGCGGTTGCTTTGTGTGACAAAGGCCGTCTTTTTCCTTATCCTGACTCATGCTTATTGCTTGTCTTCTTCTTGCGAACCTAGTGGAACACGTGTATCTCCCAATTGAAGTTCCCTTCAATAAAGAAATCACTAATTAGTACTCACCACGAGTTACCTCCCCTGCCCAAGCGCGGGAACGAGGGCGCCACCTCAACCCATGTGCCTCACTCTCTCCTTCTTCGCCCAGCGAGCTGGTCGTGAGAGCACCTGTGTCTCCCGACACACTATATCCTTTATTTATATTTAAGTTAGTACCTCTTATATTCATTTATAGAGGTGTTACTAGTATCTTTATTCAGCTTGCATTGATTATTAGTCGTGTTTCTGCTGTTTTATTCACGGTTCGCCGTGTTTGTTCAGCAGTTTACGTTAATGAGAATCAGGTTGTAAACTACGTTATTCAGCTACCGATCCACATTTAAAATGCCCTAGTTGCATTACTCCATGTTCTATTGTTTCTAGTTGTAAATTATGTATTAATTTACCAATTTCTGCCTTTGATAAATATCTATGTTCCGTTTTGAGACGGAAGGCAGATAAATCTCGCAAACAATCTTCAGTCATGGCTAATAGATCGGAAGCTAATATACCCTGTCAACTGTTGACTGATCGATTCTACGCCACCGGCTGGTGGCATGCCTGAGTTTCCCTCAGGGGATAAGCGTGGGACGCAGTCCGCTATGTCCAAGAAGCGACCTGCATCTCAAGATCTGCCGCCTTCTCAGTCTAAGACTAGCAAGCGTCCATATCATCTCTCGCACGCCAGACACCCAGGTCTACAACTTCGCCAAAGGGAAATCTACAAAATCTAATAATTTTGCCTCTGATATTTTACCAGTCACAGAATTAGCCTTATATGATGATGACATTCCGATTATTATTCCAGATGTTCGTCACAAGAAATGTCCTGTATCTGCGACTGTCACCTCAGCGCAGATTAGCACACAACCGGAGATGCCAACGCTGTCACCAGAAATTTTGACTGAGGGTCCCGTCACCTTCACGCAGAGAGACAATCCTCATCATCAGCGAGACCGCGCCAGGACGACCTGGTCAACCAAATCATGAGGCTGATGGAAGACCGTTACGGTTTACAGAGGCCCCAGAGCCATGGGCCCCAGAGCCCAACCCATATTAAGTCATATAGGGCCCCAGAGCCGCCTTTGCAGCTTCAGCGGGGCCCCAGAGCCCACAGACGCAGCCTCTGGAAGGGCATCCCAGCCCGAGCGAGCTCTTGCATAGGAAGTCTCAGGCCACCTCCGCGAAGGAGCTAGAGCCTCACCTATTGCGCGTAGAGGCTTTCGCTGAGAAGGAGCGGCGGCCGAGCACGCACCTTGTAATTCACAGAGGTCGCTAAGCGAAGCAAAGCGCCATATGTCGATTCGGACACTGACTCGAGACATTAGCGAAGGACACGACAGCTAAGTGGTTCCATTTCTACCTGCGCCTAGAAGAGCCGCGAAGGCCCCAGCGCTCGCAGCGGCCCCAGTGTTCGAGAATCCCACAGTGTTCGAGAAGCCCACAGCGCTTATGGCCCCCTCACCGTATCGAAGCCCCAGCCTTCGCGAAGGATGTCTTCTCGAAGGTCTCCGTACACTAGCCACTCGTCAGTCCGTTCTCCACAGTCCTCTCATAGATCTTCCTATAGATCTAGGACTCCGACATATGACCATACGTCAGAAGAGGAGGATGGTATCATTTTCTCAGATGCTGAGATAAGATATATCCCCGGCGTTCGCCGAGGAAGTCTCCTCCAAGGTCTCCATATACTAGCCACTCGTCATATATAGCCTCTCGTCAGTCCGTTCAAGACATCGCATGAGTTGTCTATCAACTGTATACCATATCCTGTCTACAAGCCTACGCGAAGACAATTGCACAGGCTATTTACAACACAGAACGTCGCTGTATTAATTTATCAACAGATGAAGAGCCTAATTAAGGATCTTCAAGCCGACTACCTACATCAAGGGCATCAACGACGTTTCGTAGATCTTCACAGGAATCAACATTTTCGTATAGATTGCTAGGTATGCAATCCCGGACTACGATACGATTATCTACATGCGTGACCATTACGCAGATCTACAGACAATTCAATAACGAAATTGTACAGCAGCCTTGTTACAGCGAGTAAAACTCATAATCGTCAACAATTTCCTGAGAAGAAATATGTACAACAAGTTCAGCTTTAACAGTCTACAAGCTGACAACTTGCAATTCTTTTTCACAGAGATCGTCCTTGGGGTACATATTATGCATTTTCCGGCTGAAAAATGTCCTGTGACAGTTGTATCAATGTTTTTTGAATAAAAAGATTGAACAATAAATAAACTCTTTTATTTATTATACGGCCCCTACCTCACGGAGTTACCTCCCTTAGCGCATGCGCTCCAACTGGATAGGCTCCTAGACCCGTATCATCATTCCTTCTGCTGTCACTGCCGTGAACAGACGTGTTTATAATAGAACGCACTTCATGAGCCGGACAGCGCTGAAAGCTACTAAGAAAGCTATGTCTGAGACACCACCTGTATGTATGGTCTTTATTTGCCTAAAACAAGGAACAGTAAAGCTTTACAGTTGGTTGTTTCATAATTGTGACTTTGTATTAATACAAATTACTGTGAACTTTCCGTGGTTTCACGACGTGTTGCTCTGCCATGCGGGAAGTTTAGCGTGCCATGTGGTCGTAATATTGCGTATATTAAAACCAACTATTACTTTCCGTGGTAACCTTCACGATTTTTCAATGTTTTCACGTGTTTATATGCTGCTGGCGCTGTTAGCTACATGCTTGCGTGTTTGCTTTCAGGCCTTTTCATCCTGTTCGGTCTGTGGTCAGAGAGAAATTACACGGGCGACAGGCATGAGCTATCGTTGCCTGTCTTGAGAAGACGGGCCACGCGGCTGAGTCCTGCCCTATTTGTCTGGCCTTTTCCCCCGGGCCCAGAAGAGGCGGGCGCGATCACGTTGTTTTATCGTGAGATGCGCGAGGCGGAGGGACCTGGACGCAGGTCCCCGTCTAAAACAAAAGCGTCACGTCAAAAAGGGAAAAATCCCGAGGCCCTCTCCTACCACTCCCAGTGGTTTTGACATGTCGGTAATGGACTCTATGTTTCAGCAGCATATGGACTCCGTGAAGTCCTTCGTTCTGGGAGTCGGGTTGGAGGTCTCCGGCAGGGAGTTCTCGCCCACTCCGGACGGGAGAGAGTCCGGGTGGGATCGCCGGGCTCGCTCGATCCCTCAGCCTTGAAGGCGTCTGTAGATCCGTTGCCTCTGGCCGGGATCCGGCCTCGGGCTGCCGAGGAGAGGAGGTGCTCCCAGTCCCCTCTCTCGGAGTTAAGCGCAGGGACCGTTGAGTATTCCTGGTATTCGGTCCTTGCGCACCCCCGCCCCTTGAGAGCGGAGGCACCAGTTCTGCCTGGCCTGCCTCCAGCGTCTCGGGACCGGGGTCCACGCACGCCGGCTGGCGCTGACGTGGAGCCGTCTGTCTGTTCTTCCCTTCCTGTGGTTCCTAGCGCTAGGCAGTCCACCGGGTCGGGGTTCGGGTCCTCTTACGGAGGAGACCCAGCCTCTGACTCGGGCTCGGGTGCCGAGGCAATGGAGCTTGGGGAGGTTGAGGAGCAGGACGGAGGCTTCCGTTTTGTTCGGCCTTGCGGGAGGTCCGGCAGAGAATTGCCAAGGGCCTACCCCAGGCCGCGGTGCCTGCTGGTTGCGTGGACTCGACTGAGTTCCGCTTGCCAGGCGAGGCGTTTGCCCCTAGGCAACCCTCGCAGACGCAGCTCCGCATTCTGCCTTCGTTGGTCTCGGACGTGGTCGATCCCTCTTGTCTGGTGCCCGATGCGGTTTGACTTACCGGATCTCGCGGCGGCGGCTACCAGCTTGGGGAGGATTCCTGTTCGTTGTGCCAATTGGTAGAGCGAATGTTTCACTTCCGTCGCCCTGGGGAGGCTCGGCTTCCTCGGAGCAGCTCGGCTGCTCGGCAAAAGCGCCTGACTCCACCTTTGCCCTCGCGGTGCCCCTCGCGACAGCGTACCGGACCTACGAGGAGGTCTACCGGAACAGCGATGCAGCAGGTGCGGATGGTGGTCCATGAGGCCTACCTCTCCTCGGTTCAGAGGTCGGCCCTGAGGCGGAGGGCATGCTGGCGGCGATGTCGCCGCATGTCGTGCTGCTCCGTCAGCTTTCGGAAGTGCAGGCTCACCTGCGGCGACTCTTTGCGGTCTGCTGCGTCGAATGCGGTGATGTGTCGCGCAGTCATGGGGATCGCAGGCTGTGGCTGTCGGCGTCTAGGTACCGGCAGCAACACAGCAGAACCTTGCTGGCCCTCCCTTTCCGTCTGGGGCGACCCTCTTTCCAGGGGCCCAGCAGGTCATCACGAGGCTGCCGCTGCAGCTACCTCCTTCAAGGACTCTAAGGCCTTGTTGGAGCACCAGCGGGTGTCTCGCCCGGCGGCTCCGTGCCACCTTCCTCCGCCGGGTGCAGCCTACACCCGAGGTCTGCCGGCTGGCCGCCGCTTGGTAGGTAGTAGGGTGGAGGAACAGGTCCGCCAAGGGTAGGGGGCAAGGAGCAGTCCTCGACTAGCTCCCAGCCTTTCGCTTGGTGGCGGAGGTCTGCCCGACCTCCGTTAACCCATCAGGCTGCCGCTCAAGCCGTGTGTCACGCCCAGTCAGCTCCGCTACCGGGTCTACACCGCAGCTCCTACCCCATATCCCAGTGGGAGGCCGCCTCTCTATTCCTGCCGGAATGGGAGAAGGCTACCAACAACGCTTGGGTGCTGGCCACGGTCAGCATAGGCCATCTCCCACTGTGGAGGCGAGGTCCGCCCGACTTCACGGCGGCATCGTCGCACTCGGTGCCGTCATGTCAAGCCAAGGCGGACATATTGTAATGCGAAGTTCAGGCTCTGCTGGACAAGTCCGCAATCGGCGCATTCCACCGGAGAGGAACAGGTGGGATTTTATTCCCGTACTTCCTCGTCCCGAAGAAAGGCGGGTTCCGTCCGATTCTCAACCTCAAAGGGGTTGAATCGCATGCTCGAAGTACCATCCTTCAAGATGGAGACACTGCGCACTTTCGGTGATCTCATCTGTTCAGCCGGCGATTGGCTCCGCGTCAATCGACCTAAAGGATGCGTATCTGCATGTACCCATACATCCATCGTTCAAGCAGTACCGCCGGTTCTCTTACGGCCGGGATGTATTACCAATTCAGGGTGCTCCCCGCCGGCATATCGACTGCCCCAAGGGTGTTCACCAAGCTCATGTTAGTCCCAGCTACCCTAGCTGCGGCTAAGGAAGGCGTTGTTACCCTTACCTAGGCGACTGGTTGCTCGGAGCACTAACACAGCCAGCGAAGTCAAGATGCTACTCACACAGTGATAGACATTCTAACTTCGACTGGGGTGGATCATCAACCTCAAGAAATCCGACCTGGTACCCACCCAGGACTTGGTTTCTTGGCGAGCGATTCAAGCGAACAAGGATCGTTTCCTTGTAAGCCCGACCCGGGTCACCAGAGTTCGGGGAGATGGTATCTTCATTCCTCTCCCAGCCCCAGGCACCAGCAACGGACTTGGCTCCGTCTACTGGAGCCATATGGCGGCGGCGATCTCTGTAGTGTGGCGGGCGGTTGAGGATCGTCCCATACAGCAAACTTTGGCTCCGGCTGTGGACTCACCACGGAGGATCTGGGCGCAGTCTCACAGTCCCCGAGTGGTTGACACCTCACCTTCAGTGGTGGACAAATGTCGGGAATCTCACCAGGGGGTTCCCCTTGGAAATCCCGACGCCAGCTCTCACAGTTCAGACCGATGCGTCCCTCACGGGCTGGGGGGGTGTTCTGGGCAGTCTGTCGGCTTCCGGACTCTGGTCCGAAGCCGAAGCCCACCTTCACATCAACGTGTTGGAACTGAGAGCTGTGCGGTTGGTATTCGGCGCTTCAGAGCATGTCGTGGCCAGGTAGTCCGTCTTCAGTTAGACAACCAGGCGGTTATGTCGTACATCCTGAAGCAGGGAGGCACGGTGTCCCCAGCTCCTCCGGAAGCGTGGGACTTTCTCCTCTGAATGCGACCAGTGCGATTGTCAGGTACTCCCTGTTTATCTCCGGGGCTGGAGAGCGTGTGAGCAGATCGCGGCTCTCGCGCCGGATCCTGGCCCCGCCTGCAGTGGATGCTCGACAGGCAGATATTCACAGTAATCTCCCAGTTGTGCGAGGTGCGTTCGAGGTGGATCTGTTTGCGTCCGGCGGGGCGCATCAGACACCGTGTTCTGCTCGGATACCGGACCCAGGCGTTGGCTGCCGGCGCCTTCCTGCTGGATTGGGACGGGCAAAGTGCTCTGGCGTTCCGCCGTTACCACTCATTCCCGTGTCCTTTCACAGCTGTCCACCCAGCCAGCTCGGCTACTTGTGCTACTGGCACCGCTTTGGCCGTCACAGAGCTGGTTTCGGTAATTCTCAGGTTTCTGGCTCAGCCTCCTGTTCTATTACCTTTCGCGACCGGACATTCTCACTCAGAGCGGGCCCCACCCAAATCCACGGATTCAGTGGGTGGCTTGGCCTCTGTCAGGTCTAACCTCGAGGCACGCGGAATTCCTGCAGCAGTTGCAGACACAATTCTGGCTTCGTAGGGATTAGACAAGCGTTCAATATGAGGATAGGTGGTCGCTATCTTGGCGCTGGTGTTCAGATAGGGATTGCAGATCCCTTTTCTGGAGATTTAGTCCAGTATTGGAGTTTTTGCAAGCTCGTTTGGAAGAAGGCCTGGCGGCCCGACCATTAAGCGGCTTCTCCACCGCTATTTCCACTTTTCACACCTGTCGATGGTGCTCTTCTGGGCAGCACCCTCTCGTCAAGCAGCTTTTCGCTGGGCGTGAGCGGATTCGACCTGCTCTCAAGCGAACCAGTCCACCGCAGGATTTGTCAATGCGTGCTCGATTGGCTGTCCGTCCCACTTTCTCACACCTATCGGCTATTTCCATTCAGTTGTTGACCTGGAAAGCTGTTTTCTGGTGGCGGTAACATCTGGTCGTAGAGATTGGCGATTTACATGCTATGTCGTCGACCGGCGCTGACTGTGTTTCACACGGATCGTGTCAGTATTCGCCTCGGAGATACTTACCACCGAAGGTCGATCCGCTTTCCATGTGACAGCTCCTATCGAACTTCCTACTCTTACCCAGCCTTCCACATCGGGGACCACTCCTGAGCACTCACCCGTTGGATGTCCGTAAGGCGCTCAAAGTCTATATCAAAGCGAAGCGCAGGGAATCCGTCACGGGTACCCAGCTGTTCTGTTGTTACGGTGGCCCGGGAAGGCTGGTCTGCCAGCGAGCAAGCAGACTTTGTCTCGCTGGCTAGTCTCGTATTTGTGCGCTTATCAGGCTAAGGGCAAGCCTCCCCTGAGGGTTGAAGGCTCCTTTCGGTCAGGGCAGTAGCCGCATCAAAGCTTTTGCATCGGCACTCCCCATTGAAGAGATCTGCTGCCCGCTATTTGGAGCGGCCAAGCACGCGTTTATCGCCATTATCAGCTCGTCGCATTCCCGTGTCGTGCGAGCTTTGGCCAGACTGTTCTCTCCAGTGGACAGTGTCCTGCCACCCTGACCGAGTGAGTCTTGGTTTATTGGTTTGTTTTGACTCTACTGTACAATAATTCCATTATTGACATGTCTGCTACTGTGGGCTCACTCAGAGAACCTGTACCCCTTCGATTCTGCGGAGTTACTATATCGTTAGTGAGTGGTATTTTGCATTCCCCACGGTGCTCTTATGTAAAAGCCACTTAGTGGGTGGGGATTCATTGACATTAAGCACTCATTGCAATGTCTCATTATGCTAGTGAGGTCGCGTCTTTGAGCACAATTCCTCCCTGTCAGTTCCCCTCCCATAATGCCTCTCGTGAGGCGAAACTGGGACAAGTGACAGGTGAGTGTTATGGCGTCTGTTCAATTTTTCCATGATAGCGATCGCTATATTTGTGTGCTTGGACAGAATTCCCTCCTCCTGGCCTCCGGTCTTTGGGAGTCTGTGTTTATGCATTATATGTACCCCAAGGGCGATCTCTCTGAAAAGAATTAACCAAACCTGCAGAGGTTTTCAATTCTTTGAAGAGAGTCGTCCTTGAGGTAGAACCTCCGCCTCCCCGCAATTCTGTTCACTGATATATTCAGCAGAAGGAATGATGATACGGGTCTAGGAGCCTACCCAGTTGGTGCGCATGCGCTAAGGGAGGTAACTCCGTGAGGTAGGGGCCGTATAATAAATAAAAGAGTTTATTTATTGTTCAATCTTTTTATTCAAAAAACATTGATACAACTGTCACAGTACATTTTTCAGCCGGAAAATGCATAATATGTACCCCAAGGACGACTCTCTTCAAAGAATTGAAAACCTCTGCAGGTTTGGTTAAGTTTTATTGAACCTTATATAAGGAAGTCGGAATTATCTTCAAGACTGAAGTTATTTTCACGACAGCCTGGAAAATAACCTACCCAGCATTAATATTACAGAGCGAGGTATTTCGCGCCGGAGGTTTCGCGCGTTTACCATTAACTCTCGAAACACGTGGTCACTCGGCTTACTTCGGGAAGCTACGGTGAAGACCGACGATTGTTCTAATATCAACGACGGCACTATATTATACAAGGTTCCTTTTCCTGCTACACCGGTGACATCACAGCGCGGGTACTCTACAGAATCAAAATGCCTTGTTCTGATTGGACCGAGATGGACAACGCCCTACGCAGAGGTCGATCATAGTTCACAGTTCAAGACATAGGTTGCAAGTGACAACAATATATCAGTGAACGAGCAAGCCTCCTTACAGTCCAGCTAATCTGAACCTTTATGATTGGGCTGCCTTCTTGAGGTTAGGGACCTCCCCTGTCAAGTAAGGACGAGGGCACGGCAGTCAGGCGATTTTTTACATAAAGTTCAACGATGGCAGTCACCCCTGGTTGTGCACCTACATCGTCAAGGACTTCGCAGCGAATTTAACTCGACGGGATACAAATGGATCCAAATCCATAGCGTCTCAGTCTACAGTTGAATTCATCATCAAGCTACTAACACAACTAGATGGTTAGTAAACCTACTTAAGTTGGACCTAGAACCTTCGCAAGTTCTGCTATTCTAGGTTTTTGATTTGTAACGGCGCAGAATTGTATAATTGTACCGGAGGACCATGGATCAAGATCCAACAGTCATTCCACAAGCCTTACTATCTCCGCTACCACTACGACAGTGACAGAGCCTGTTGGGGTTACGCACTTCAGCTCAAGATATGACAGGCAGAGGCAGACTACTATTACATCCGTTACAAGTCATCATCAATTCGCATCTAGACGAATCTCTACCGTTCAATTTACCGGTTCAGGTCAAACCTCATCTACTATGGTGGACCAAGAGATCGAATGTTTGAATAGGCGTCTCGTTAATAGAGCTGGAATCGATAACACTTCTCTACGTAGATGTGTCACTACAAGGTTGGGGAGCCCATCTTGCCAACAGGACGGCATCAGGGCTATGAGCAATCAAGAGAGCATATTACACATAAATCTGCTAGAGATGCAAGCAGTAATAAACGCCTTAATGCACTGGAGCAACTTACTACAGTATACCCAGTGGATGATTCACACAGTCAATTCGACAGTGGCGTTTTATGTGAACAAACTAAGCTCAACCAGGTCCCCGAACCTATCGACTCTATGTTTTCAATTGTTCGATTTAATCGACAATCTCAACATACATGTCAGAGCATATCACATTCCAGGAGCAAAGAATGTGATAGCAGACGCTCTCTCTCAGCCACACATACCATCGCCGACAGAATGAATGCTCCATACGGAGATATTCACTCTAATTATCAAGGAAATAGGAACTACACTAATAGACCTATTTGCCACTCGATTCAACAAACAACTGACAGCATTCGTATCGCCAGTTCCAGACCCACTAGCTTTGGCTACAGAAGCACTAAGCATATCGTGGGAAGGACTCAACGCGTACGCTGTTCCGCCACCAGCGTTAATCTCACAAGTTTACTCTAAATCAGTCAAACGCAGAGCCTCCATCTGAATTTGGTCGCGGCCTACTGACCAGCGAGAGCGTGGTTTCCAACTCTTATTCAAGAAATCGGACAACCAATACTACATCTTACAGAGTGCTCGAATCTGTTAATACATCCGCACACCAAACAAGCGCACGGAAAGCCAGATATATTCCAACTTCACGTATGGATTGTATCAAGGCGTGTCTGAATAACAAGTTATTCAGCCAGAGCAGCAAAGCAGTCTAGCTTGCCCTGCGTAACTCAACTTGCAACTTATACGATGACAAATGGCACAGTTTGGCAATTATGCTGCAAAGGAAGGATTTACAGCTAGATATGCTACTCATCCTCAAGTGGCTGACTACTTATGTTATCTACGTCAGACTAAGATTTTATAAGGCTCAACTTGTCCACCTATCTTGCAGCAATAGCTCTGTCATAACTGAGAACTGGCGTCAAGTTAACCTAAACCCAGTTACTCGCCTTGCTACGAGCTTTCCGATTGGAGGTTTTAAACGGAAGTTTCACGCTCCAACTTGGGATCTGATTATAGTGTTCCAACACCTCACAAGTGAGGTTTATGAACACGCTTTGCTGATATACTTGGACCCCATGATACAATGAATCTATCACGATGGTCAGTAGAGCACTGAAAATATATCTCCACCGAGCCAAACAGGAGAGGAAAAATTCAAGAGATTTATTTCCTCTATCAACAAGCTTTCATGACTGAAGTCTCAATGCGTACTACTATCTCCTTTTGGATCAGAACTGTCATACTACGTGCCTACAAGACTGCAGGACTCGACCCTCCAAGAGCTTCTAATCCTCATGATATTAGAGCGCTAACATCTACACTTGCTCTACTCGACAAGTGCAATTGAAATAACATAATGGAGGGTTAATTCTGGAGATCCGATATGGTGTTTGCCAACCACTATCTGAGAGATATCACCACCGAGGACGTCTCAGGTATCCACCAATTCGGTCCCATGGTCCTCGCACAACAGTTGATAGTTCCTCGGAGAAGATAAGTCAATCTTACAGATTTCTACTTATCTTATAACAGTACTAAATAGCTACATGCTATATATATTTTGCTTAAGTTCTTTTATTATCTTAAGCTCAGTACTATGGTTATTATATCATACAATATATAAGGTAACAACTCTACAGAGTTTGTTATTATATATTTAGCTTAAGTTAATCATATCTTAAGCTCAGTACTATGGTTACATTATAAATGTATTAGCTAACAAACTCTACAGAGTTTTTGCTATTATATATGTAGCTTAAGTTAATTATATCTTAAGCACAGTACTATACTCATATCATAAAAATATATTAGCTAACAAACTCTACAGAGTTTTTGCTATTATATATGTAGCTTAAGTTTATTCATATCTTAAGCTCAGTACTATGTTTATATCATATAAGTATATTAGCTAACAAACTCTAAAGAGTTTTTGCTATTATATATTTAGCTTAAGTTTCATCATATCTTAAGCATTATGGTTACATTATAACATGTATTAGCTAACAAACTCTACAGAGTTTTTGCTATTATATATGTAGCTTAAGTTTATTCATATCTTAAGCTCAGTACTATGTTTATATCATAAAAGTATATTAGCTAACAAACTCTAAAGAGTTTTTTGCTATTATATATTTAGCTTAAGTTTCATCATATCTTAAGCATTATGGTTACATTATAAAATGTAATAGCTAACAAACTCTCTATATTGGAGTTTTTGGCTATTTAGGTAGCTTAAGTTAATTATATCTTAAGCACAGTACTATACTCATATCATAAAATATATTAGCTAACAAACTCTACCAAGTTTTGCTATTATATATATAGCTTAAGTTTTATTCATATCTTAAGCTTAGTACTATGTTTACTTCATAAAAGTATATTAGCTAATAAACTCTAAGGAGTTTTTGCTATTATATATTTAGCTTAAGTTTAATCATATCTTAAGCTCAGTACTATGTTTATTTCATAAAAGTATTTTAGCTAACAAACTCTAAGGAGTTTATGCTATCATATTAACAAGCTTAAGTCTATTAGTCTTAAGCATTGTATTAATGTTATATATACTTTTATCATAATAAGTACATTGTAATAACCTTTATATGGCAGCTGATAAGTTAGCAGCAGGAATTCATCAGTTCAGTGCCTTTATGAAGTTCCCATAGGGTTATTACAATCATCACAGTTCAAATCACTAATTATTAAAATCCAAAGTATTATATATTCCCACCTCCTTTTCCGTCGGATTCTACAAGCAATAAGCATGAGTCAGGATAAGGAAAATATGTAATTTTTAGAGTAAAATTGATATTTTATACTTATCCTGACTCATGAGGTAAGCCTCCCATCCATCCCCACATAACACTTTGGATTTCCCTGGAAATTCAAGTGTTGGGCTCAGTATATGAGGAGAGAGTGAGGCACATGGGTTGAGGTGGAGCCCTCGTTCCCGCGCTTGGGCAGGGGAGGTAACTCGTGGTGAGTACTAATTAGTGATTTCTTTATTGAAGGGAACTTCAATTGGGAGATACACGTGTTCCACTAGGTTCGCAAGAAGAAGAACACAAGCAATAAGCATGAGTCAAGATAAGTATAAAATATCAATTTTACTCTAAAAATTACATTTTCTACTTATGGCTATTGTAGGCTTGTGTTTGTGTATTGGTGACACGACAGCTGTAGTGTGATAATATGATTGTTGCTCATGCTTTTACGTACTGGTTTAGATGACCAAGGGAAGATTGGGCAGCCTAGTGGTTAAAGCGTTCGCTCGTCACACTGCAGACCATTCACATTGGTACAATGTGTGAAGCCATTTCTAGTGTCCCCTGCCATGATATTGCTGGAATATTGCTGAAAGCGGCATAAAACTCAACTCACTCACTCATTTGTTCAGGTTTCCAAGTTTACACCATGATATGACGTGTGTAATGCTGTGTAACATGCTCCGTTCTGTTGCAGGCAGATTATCACAAGTGAGGCAGCACTTCTCTCCACCATCGTGGACATCCAGGATCTCAGTCACAGAATGTTCTTCAACAGTCTCACCTGCAACGCCAACAAACTGCTGGACAAGGTAGCAGCATATGCATGTATCATGCTTTGTGAAGTTACTGCTCTGACATGTGATCACATTATTGTAACTGGTTACTCGACAATGGGTAAACAATGCCTCTGCTACCAGTGCTTTTCATGAAAGCCCAGAGGAGATCTTTAACATTTAATTATTATGTCTCGTTATAAATCCCAGGACAGAGTAGGAACTAAACATCCCTTGATTATCTCCCCTTTAAAGGTTTAGATACACCACAGTACATCTAATTCAATGTTCTCCCTGTGAACGTAACATGCCCAAAGTGATACCCCCATGATTGATGTATATGATAGAAATCCCAGTGTAGAGTGGATATCACAAGCATATTTCCTAATTTACCTCTCGGTAGTACCAAATAGGGAATTTGGTGTGTTTCAATCCTCTGATGATAAAAGATAGAACCAGCTAAGCAGATAGGTGTGATGTATTTTTGTCATGTTCAAGAGCATCGACTTTCTGTGTTCTCCAGGTAGAGTTACCTCCCTCTGACCTGGGTCCGACGGGTTCCCTGACACAGACCCTACAGCTACTGCGGGATGTCCTGGCCTGCCATGATGCCTCGGTTGTTCCCATTGATGACAAGAAGCAGGACTTTAAACAGGTCTGCACGCTTAGAATTAGTTTTGTTCCAGGGTGAATCAGGTGCCCTGCGTCCATTGTTTGTCTCTACCTAGGAATCCCAACATTAACAACATCTGAGATATGCTGCAGATTAAAGTATGGCATTTATGTATATTTCATTTCCTTTTAATTATTGCTTGTTAAATGCCTCTGAATTGAGTAGAAGTCATCGAGAACAGATTGGTTTTATTGTTCTGATTAGGGGATACACCTAGTTTCAGACATCTTCAAATAATAATATCAAAATAGCATATGCATGTCTATATAAGTGTAACAAGCAGGCTCTTCAATATAACGAAATAAACCATTTCCCCTGGACTCCTTCCAATTGATTTACCAGTATAAGTCTTTAATAAGATGATTCATTTCAGTCAGTGTCAGTTTATTATGGTTCTTTTACGTGTCATTAAACAGGTATAACCATTTGCAAAATGTTAAACTTTGACAATTTGACAATTGCAGATTTTGTCGTGTGTTGTGGACCCGCTGATACAGATGTGTTCCGTGTCGGCCAGTCGTCTCAACACAGTGGACATGGCTGCGTACATGATCAACTGTATCTACCTGATGCAGTCCAACGCTTGCTCTGTACGAGTTCACAGACACACGCTTGGAGATGCTGCAGGCCCAGGTAACACAGTCTTGTGAAAGTGTTGGTATTCCAGATTAGATGGTATAGTCCTCAGATCAGCCTTATTTGTGCTTTGCTTCTTTGTAAATGAGTCTTCTCACCACTGTGTCAGTTTGTTGTGGAGTCTTCCACTTGTAATTGTTGTGGAGTCTTCCACTTGTAATTGCCGTGAGTTTGCTGTGGACCCTTGAGCCTGCTGAGTTGGTTTGTTGTGGGGTCTTTTTAGGTGCTTTGTTGATTTGTCATGGACAAAATTCATGGCTGTGTTGGTTTCTTGTAGGTCGATGCCCATGTGGACACACTTATCAGTGAGCAGGCTTCCTTTGTGCTGGGAAGGGTTGGACTGTCTCCCATCTACAGCTCCGTGCAGCAGCACCAGCCCAGCCAGGTAATGTCACGTTTACCTGTAGCATCTAGGATTTGTATCTTGTTTGGCTATATGTATTCATGTATAATTGTACAGTAGAACACGGATATAACGAACTCCAAGGGACCAAGAAATTTAGTTCGCTATATCCGTTGTTCGTTATTCACATTTGACCGCCATCTTGGATTGTAGAGATGTAGACATTCACAGACATTACCTATATCATGTTGATAAATATGAAGTTTATATTTTTAAACTTATCCTATCTCACGACTTGCACCTCTCTCTCTTCATTCGACCATGAGTGGAAACGATTTAAAACTTTGCTCCAGGCCTACCTTGTCCCTGTCCTCGTGCTGTGCGTGCCTTCCTGCCTCAGTCATGCTCACTAGTCCATGACAGCACGAGGCATGCGCAGTCCTCACCCACGTGATCACCTCACATACTCATTCTCTTTCTTGTCGCTCCACAGAGTGGACGTGAATTTTTGTTTTCGTCTGATAATTGCTCAATCTGGTTAAGCCTGTTCAAGCCAGTAACGAAGTTTTGCGCTCAGCGTAATAAAGTTTTTTCAGCTTGGGACCCACACACATCGTGTGTTGATTTTGTGGGTTGTTGTGATTAGGACAAACGTTGTCCTAAGTGTTCAGGACTTGTCTAATGAGGATTTTAAAGCTTACAAACGTGCTTGTGCCAGACGTTTGGCAGATAGGGCCAGGAATGCTTATGCGTGTTCTGGTCCATTTCCTGCTAAAAACAATGTTTACATCGCCCCACCCTACCTGCTCACCGTTCTAAAATCTCCCGTCTCTCCTAACGAAGATTTTATGGACGCTTCGGTCTGATTCCTATTTGTCTGAGACTGTTAAAAGGCGTTTGGGACGGGAAGTGTCGTTCTAGATCTCGTTCACGCTCGAGCTCTCGTCGTCCTTCCAGTGTACCAGTCCGAAACGATTCACCACCTTGATTCATTTCACCAATCAGAATTGGGTCTAATGCTAGTGTTGGTGCACTAGAACGGAACCATTCACCTAGCCGTGTCATTGCCAAGGGTCGAACTAGTTCACTCAGCCGAGCCGGCTCACCAGACCGTAATCGAATGGGTTCACCTGACTGAACTGATTCACGTAATCGAATGGTCTTACCTGACCGAACTGATTCACGTAATTGAATGGGTTCACCTGACAGAACTGATTCACGTAATCGAAGGGGTTCACCAGGACGAACGGGTTCACATTCCCGACTCAGTTCACCTCAACATAGGTTTCAGTTCGACGCACCATCTCATAGTCGAATCAATTCACCACAGCGTTTTGATTCACTTAGTCGTTCAGTCTCACCTGGTCGAGGTGGTTGGCCATTTCGATCCGGTTCACCTAGCCGTACAGTGTGTTTTCATCAGAGTGATTCTCGTAGTCGGTCTCATTCGCCTCAGGTGAATCAGGATATCCCGTCTTGTCAGTTTAGACTAAGTAGCGTAATTTTGCGCACACTGTAACAATATTTACTTCCTCGGATCCCCAATCGTCATGTTCCTGGAGCAAACGTTGTCGGGAATGTGCTCCCTTATCAAGGACGTTTTTAGAGCATGTAGACATGCTTGCTCCCGATGGCTGGCAGACAGAGCTCGTTACACTTCAACAGTTGATCATCCGACAAACCCCCGCTTTTAACGACCGGTATTAACTGCTCGTCGTCCGCAGATTCCCATGTCGGACGGTGATAATTTTATTGGCGCATCATTAGATGTCTTCTCGTGGTTCCCCCTCATCAAAACGCTCTGTGTTGCCAGCTGACTCACACATCCGATCTACATCGTCAAATCGCCGAACCGATTCACCACACCGAATCGGTTCGCCATACCGAATGGATTCACCAGACCGAACCGTTTTTACCGAATGGATTCACCACACCCAATCGGTTCGCCATACCGAATGGATTCACCACACCGAATCGGTTCGCCATACCGAATGGATTCACCACACTGAATCGGCTCGCCATACCGAATGGATTCACCAGACCGAACCGTTTCGCCACGGCGTATGTGGATTACGACATGGACTCAGTTTCCTATCGCCGAAACGGTTCACATCATCGATTCAATTCACAGCACCGAAACGATTCACCTCGGCCGGAACATTTCACCTCGCCTCACCGGTTCATCTGAGCGTTCTAGATCTCTCCATCAGCTGAGATCATTTAAACGTTTCGGATTACCGAACCGATCCAGATCACAGTCACGATCCAGATCATAATGCTGATCCAGGTCACGGACTGATTCAGATCACGTCAACATTCCGGTTCACCACCCTGAACCCATTTACCAGCCCGACTCGTACCGTTTCACCAGGCCGAAAAGCTCCTTATCGTCGAACCAGTTCACCTGGCCGTCAAGTTCACTGAATTGTCAGCATTTATCGAACTGTCAGCATTCGTCAATAATTCGTTCTTCTGACCTTGCCAGCAATTGAGCTTATTCATGAATTGGGCGATTCACCACTCGTGTTATTTCCAACACGGCGCATCTTACCAGCCTATCAGAGCCTATGCCAAATGTGTCTGGGATGCCTCCCAAGACACTTAATCCACATCGAACCTCGTCTTTGTTTTCATAGTACGGGCTACGCCAGTCGCCTATAAGAGGCAGGAATGGTTTTGGTTGATTTGACAAACATGATCGCATGGTTCGCCGACCACGTACAGCTGCCTAGAGCAAGATACCAGATGTTCAGTTGATTGCATTCAACATGAAGGATCGGGACTTGTCAACACTGGTTTTCCACATCCTCAACGAGGTTCGTGAACTTGCATCTGGATTGGGCCAAATTTGTCGAACTCTGCTAGTTTTCAACACGAACATAGCTCAGCCCGGAATTGATGGGTTGCGACTCGCCCGGTTAACCGAAGACCATGTTGTCCGTTTTTTTGTCACTCGTGTGTAACTTTTGCAAATGGCGGACTACTGTTTGTTTACCGGAATTTTGATGATTAGAGTGACTATGAAGTGCCCTTGCAGACTTGTCTTGGTCCCACGAATCGGATACCAAGTCCAGCCTTTAAATGTTAGTAACAATGAACGCTGCCATTCCCCTTTAAGAGTGAATGTGTCAGGATTTTGACAGCCAGTCGAGAGAGAGACTGCTTATCGAGGGTGACAGACAGAAATACCCGTGAACGGTTTGACTAGTTCAAGCACTGAGTTCAGAGGTCACTGCAGTTATGCAAGGACTGTCACCAGGCAGCGATCTACTACCTTTATCACTCCACTTGGCGCACCATTATTTTGTTCCGCCAACCGAAACGTTCCTGAGGTCACCGATCGCGTGCAATTTCTACAATTTGTTTACAATGTGAACGTTCCTGTAGATTGACTGACAATCTCCTTTCGCCGAACATACTACATTGAACACTCCGTCAGAACTGACGTAGTTGCTCGACTTATTGAACGTTCTTATAACAGGAGATATCTTTTTGTCAGAGGCAAGAGTGGTTAGACCTCTCATTTCCCTCGACCTGCGAGGGCCGTGGGGTAGACTAGTGGTTAAAGCGTTGGCTCGTCATGCCGAAGACCCCGGTTCGATCCCCACATGGGCACAATGTGCTAAGCCCATTTCTGGTGTCCCCCGCCGTGATGTTGCTGGATTATTGCTAAAAGCGGTGTAAAACTCATCTCAGTCAGTCAGTCAGTCAGTCAGTCCCTCGACCTGTGAGACGCCTACCTTCACATCCGGATACATCCAGACTATCGGAAGTATCTTCGATTTACTTTTAAGGGGCGTCATTGATACCAATGGAGGATCCTGCTGTATGGGCATATGTGCAGCCCCGTGGCTTTTTACTCAGATACCCATTCTGATAACAAGCTACCTGCATTGTCGGCGTGACATTTGACAACAATATCGACAAACTGTGTTCAGAAGCCCAGCAGGATCCAGTCGTCCTTCCTCTCCACAGACAGTTCATCATCAAGTTGCTCTCGCGCAATTAGGATGGCTGCTAAATTGAGCAATCAGGGGTAACACACCGACCGATGATTTCTTTTATTGGGACAATATTCAACACCACGACAGGTCATGATGTTTGTGCCCCAGGAGAGGTGGGACAAGATTCAGTGCAACGCACCACTAGTGTTGGTCCAACCCACACCTTTTGCCAGTGGCAGAAGTTACTAGGGTGGTGGCGTCGGCAAGCGCTGACTGGCGGGCCAGCTGCAGCTTGCCCTCTTCAGATGGTTCTGTGCCCAAACATCGGGGGCGACAACCCCAGGGAGTTGATTCGTCTTCCCGCACAACTACATTCAGTCTTTCGTTGGTGGCTCAACAAGTGGAATGTTTGTGTTGGAGTCTCTAGGGTGCCCTTCATACCGACTCAACACCTATTCGTTGGCACATCTTGCAAGCTGGGGCTCACTTTCTCCATCAAGTGGCCTAGCAGTGGTCATCAGGAGAAAGGGCCCTTCATCACAACGCTAATTGGAATTCAGCACTGTCATTATCGCCTGTTCGGCATTTTCGGGACAACCATCAGCTTCAGCGCAGATGATCACCAGTTCGCGAACGTTTCTGCTTTTGTGTACAATCTGAATAAAATTCAGAATTTTATTTCTGATTTGTGTCTTCGATTCTTCTGGGACTTGTGAGTTTTCCGATTCAATTACCCTTTCACCCTCCACTGGACGGTGTCTGTGGGGGTTGTTTCAAAGCAGGGGCTGGCCCGATACTGGTCGTCAGACCTTGGAAATCGTGGTAATGTGACTGATTACACTCGCTAAGCTGCGTCCTTTCACTTTCGTGAAGGTAGTGACTGAACACCACATTGCTCGTGAATCCCGGTCTCTGGAGCACTTGTGTTTAGTAAGTCAATGGGTTCGAACTGACAATAGTAGGTCTCGCTTTTGAGACGCTGGAGGGTCGCCACCTCACTTACTGTCCTCTGCTCCACGGAGTAATTACGTCAGTGAAGTGAGTCATTCCCGAAGTGTTACACTTCATAGCGTTACCTTAAACCATCGCGAAGAGCGCCCGTCTGCGTAAAGAGACTGTTTATACCCTTGTCTACTGCTTCCAAGGCGGAAGTCTCGCACAACACTCTCATATTGGCTACGAGCTACAATACTACGAGCCTCCACTTTTGCCGGTTTGCCACCACCTACGGCAGTCAACCCTCATGAAACCAGGGCATTGGCTTCTACTATGGCGTTGCATAGCAACTGCTCGTTAACTGCCATAATGGAGGGTTGTTTTTGGCGATCTGACACGGTATTTTCGTCTCATTACCTCAGAGATGTGTCGGTGACGGATATTCAAGGCCTTCATCAGTTTGGACCATTCGTCCTTGCCTAGCAGTTATCAGCAGCACAACATCGGAGATAATGAACTTCCTTGTGCTACGATGCTATATGGATCCCATTTGTGCAGTTGATCCCAAGTCGTAATCGTTTCTGCTTGTGTACAATCTGAAAAAATCTGAAAAAACCTTTTTCTGATTTGCGTCTTTGTTTTTTTCCGGGATTTAGATTTCTCCTCTCATTTGTTTGAGACTATAGAGAGTCGCCACCTCACTTACTGTCCTCTGCTCCACGGAGTAATTAAGTCAGTGAAGTGAGTCCTTCCCAAAGTGTTACACTTCGTAGCGTTCATGCTCCTAAGTGCCTATACACATCTATGTGATCTTTCTGTGGTAAGTAGTGGAAGTCATTAGATGATGTTGTGGTACTGAACGTTAAAATTGTGAGTTTTACCGATTCAATTACCCTTTCACCCTCCTCGGGACGGTGTCTGTGGGGATTGTTTCGAAGCAGGGGCTGGCCCGATACTAGTCGTTAGACTTTTATTACGGGGGTACCTTGGAAATCGTGGTGATGCGACTGATTACACTCGCTAAGCTACGTCCTTTCACTTTGTGAAGGTAGTGACTGAACACCACATTGCTCGGGAATCCCGGTCCCTGGGAGCACTTGTGCTTAGTAAGTCAATGGGTTCGCACTAACCCTCGCACGTAGTAACTTGGTAGTTATTGGCCTACCTTGTAGTTGCTTCCTCACGGTTGTTTGGGCATAACGCTTAGCTGTTATCGCTTGAACTTCGGGTAATCTATGACCCACCTTCCTACCGTGGGATAAGTGCAAGTCGTGAGATAGGATAAGTTTAAAAATTTGGAAATTTTAACTATAAATTGTATATTTATATACTTATCCTATCTCACGCGATAAAGTCCCTCCCTACCTCCCCACTACATAGATACCACCGTTCCGGTTTTGTCCTTTTATGGCTCCAAGATCGAGAATGAGTATGTGAGGTGATCACGTGGGTGAGGACTGCGCATGCCTCGTGCTGTCATGGACTAGTGAGCATGACTGAGGCAGGAAGGCACGCACAGCACGGGGACAGGGACAAGGTAGGCCTGGAGCAAAGTTTTAATTCGTTTCCACTCATGGTCGAATGAAGAGAGAGAGGTGCAAGTCGTGAGATAGGATAAGTATATAAATATACAATTTATAGTTAAAATTTCCAATTTTATAATAAAATTGAAATAATACAACTACAACTTAAATAAATTTATTTTTTAATGAAAATGCAAGCTTACATTTATAATGTCCAGATAAACCACGAAAGAAGCAAAAACTGTAGCGATTTTTTTTCCATTTGTGACATGTCATAACATGCCCGTGCCTTTTTCTTTTATATTTTCATTTTTATGTAATCAGGCTTTCCGTTCGTTAACAAGACACAACAACGGGAAATACCTCCGTTTTCGAAGCTTTGTATGAATAACATGCGAGGCTAATCGTGTGGTGTCTGGTATCGTTCAACAGCTCTGGAACATCAACAATATCACTGTACCCTCGCCGAGAGTATTTTCACAGTTGTAAAAAGCGATTTTATTGGATAAAGATTGGTTTCTAATGACGCTTTTTCGCCACAGTCTGCTATAAGGATCGTGATTGGTCAAAATCAGACACGTGACCTAAGGCAGCCAATCATACTACGGCAATGGATACCGTCCTCGTCGAGGAAAACGGTTGTTGAATGGGTTAATTAATTAATGACCATCAATCAATGTTGATTCACCGCCAACAAGATTGATGTATACTGTACCGCTAAGTGGCTGAGCTGACACTGAGTGAGTTCGCTAATCACGTCGTTAATTGGGTCTTGGGGGTAGTTAATCAGTTCGCTATAGCCGTTAATTCGCTACTCACGAGTTCGTTATTCACGTATAATTTTAATGATATTATAAAGGACTGTTGAAATTTGTTCGCTATATCCGTTTGTACACTATATCTGTGTTCGCTATAACCATGTTCTACTGTATTATCAATTTAGTATGAATACAAACATGATTTTTGATACAAAATAGCGAAGTCATTATTTCTTAATTATTTCCATGGTTAAGATAGGCAAGGAGAACATTTTGCAGTTAACAGGTTCATTCTAGTTCCTGTTTAGCATAATGCTGAGTAATTGCATATCTACATAGGTACTGTTATCTACATGACCCTGACCTACTTTCCTTCACTGTTTCCCACAGGGGCCTCTCTCAGTCATGCAGGGGATGGATACACTGACCGTCAAGTCGGGCATGGTGAGGAATATCCCATCCTTGATTATCCATTACATCTCTATTCTGTTGTGACTTGCTGTTACCCTACCATTACATCTCCATTCTATTGTGACTTGCCGTTACCCTACCATTACATCTCCACTCTGTTGTGACTTTCTGTTCCCCTACCATTACAACTCTATTCTGTTGTGACTTGCCGTTACCCTACCATTACATCTCTATTCTGTTGTGACTTGCCGTTACCCTACCATTGCATCTTTATTCTGTTGTGACTTGCCGTTACCATACCATTACATCTCCACTCTGTTGTGACTTGCCGTTACCATACCATTACATCTCCACTCTGTTGTGACTTGCTGTTACCCTACCATTACATCTTTATTCTGTTGTGACTTGCTGTTACCCTACTATTACATCCCTATTCTGTTGTGACTTGCCGTTACCCTACCATTACATCTCTATTCTGTTGTGACTTGCCGTTACCCTACCATTACATCTCTATTCTGTTGTGACTTGCTGTTACCCTATCATTACATCTCCATTCTGTTGTGACTTGCTGTTACCCTACCATTACATCTCTATTCTGTTGTGACTTGCTGTTACCCTACCATTACATCTCTATTCTGTTGTGACTTGCCGTTACCATACCATTACATCTCCACTCTGTTGTGACTTGCCGTTACCCTACCATTACATCTTTATTCTGTTGTGACTTGCCGTTACCCTACCATTACATCTCCACTCTGTTGTGACTTGCTGTTACCCTACCATTACATCTCCACTCTGTTGTGACTTGCTGTTACCCTATCATTACATCTCTATTCTGTTGTGACTTGCTGTTACCCTACCAATTCATCTCCATTCTGTTGTGACTTACCGTTACCCTACCATTACATCTCCACTCTGTTGTGACTTGCTGTTACCCTACCATTACATCTTTATTCTGTTGACTTGCTGTTACCCTACCATTACATCCCTATTCTGTTGTGACTTGCCGTTACCCTACCATTACATCTCTATTCTGTTGTGACTTGCCGTTACCCTACCATTACATCTCTATTCTGTTGTGACTTGCTGTTACCCTATCATTACATCTCCATTCTGTTGTGACTTGCTGTTACCCTACCATTACATCTCTATTCTGTTGTGACTTGCTGTTACCCTACCATTACATCTCTATTCTGTTGTGACTTGCCGTTACCATACCATTACATCTCCACTCTGTTGTGACTTGCCGTTACCCTACCATTACATCTCCAATCTGTTGTGACTTGCTGTTACCCTACCATTACATCTTTATTCTGTTGTGACTTGCTGTTACCCTACCATTACATCTCCACTCTGTTGTGACTTGCCGTTACCCTACCATTACATCTCCACTCTGTTGTGACTTGCTGTTACCCTATCATTACATCTCTATTCTGTTGTGACTTGCTGTTACCCTACCAATTCATCTCCATTCTGTTGTGACTTACCATTACCCTACCATTACATCTCCACTCTGTTGTGACTTGCTGTTACCCTACCATTACATCTCCACTCTGTGGTGACTTGCTGTTACCCTACCTGGCAGCCACAGGGGTAACAAGGAGTGTCTAGTAAGTGTGGTATTCCTAGTAAAACTGTGTGTAGAATCTTAGTGACCTGGAACTATAAAACTGGCTTGACTAAAACAAACAGCCACACACACACAAGCTATATATAAGAGGGAATGACCTTGAATGAGACAGTAATCCCTATTTCCCCTCACCTTAGTCTATAATGATGATAGTCCTGGACCTGTTCACTATCATTGCTCGTTGGAAAAATAACATCGCTGTCTCCATATCTCCACAGATTTGTCTCACCCACTGGTGTTATTTGATTGGACAGCTGTTTGTAACTTTGTGTTTTGTAAAGAGGGCTCAATATTTTAAAACTTGCTTTGCCTTCATAAAAATATTGAAATGTGAAAGAATAAAATGAAACACTGTGTTTTTCTTAATTCACTTATCAGAAAGAGGCAAAAAAGATATTAAATACTTGATTAAGACATGTTGAGGTTTTATGTTAGAAACTACTTAACATTTTGAGGAAACAACATATCTACCCAATTCTACTAGAGGTGGGACAATACAGAAATTTGACGATACAATACGTATCGCGATATATCTTGAAACGATACGATTCGATTCTAAGCATATCACGATATGCTTTCTTTAGTTATTTTCTTTAAAAAATTATATGTTAATAGCAAGAAATTTTGACATAACCGTCAATATCTGATGAACATTAACAATTTGAAGGTCAGCAATACATATCACGATACGAAAAAATGTATCGATATATTTATCGTCAGATAAAGTATCATGATTATCGATACTACGATACATCGTCACAGCTCTAAATTCTACTTTGTTGTATGAATCACTATAGAATAGAATCTGGTACACTGTCGATGATGTACATGTTGCATTATCAGTTTATGTCAGATTATAACAAACATGTTAGGTCTGTTTCGGTAGTTCAATATCAATACAAAATTTCAGTTCCTCATTACCCATGGTCAAGCAGGGCCAGATACATCTTTTTGAGAAAGGGGTGGGGTGCACACTTCATTTTCACGAGAGTTTCAATTGTCATTTAAAAACCTTTCAGGACAAAGGGGGTGCACCCCCACCACCCCCACCTCCATCCGCCTATGGTCAAGCGTTATTTGATGGTAATTTAGGTCGATTTTCTGTTCCATTCCAGAACAAGTTTGACAGTTACCTTGCCAGTCCTGATGCTCTGATCTTGCCCCAGTGTAGTCTACTGTTGAGTGCCTTGGTCAGGTGAGCTATTTCCTTTATTGATCATCACACTTACAGACGAGCAAGTGTCTTGGGCAGGTGAACTATTCATTCACTGATCATCATATGAAACGTTCAGCTGGTGCCTTGTCCAGGTGAGCTATACATTTTGCTGAGCATCATGTTGACAGACCAACAAGTGCCTTGGTCAGGTGAGCTATATATTTTACTGAGCGTCATGTTGACAGACCAACAAGTGCCTTGGTCAGTCATGTTGACAGACCAACAAGTGAGCAGGTGAGCTATATTTTACTGAGCGTCATGTTGACAGACCAACAAGTGCCTTGGTCAGGTGAACCTAGTGGGGTAGCCTAGTGGTTAAAGCGTTCACTCGTCATGCCAAAGATCCGGGTTCGATTCCCCACATGGGTACAATGTGTGAAGCACATTTCTGGTGTCCTCCGCCGTGATGTTCCTGGAATATTGCTAAGAGCAGCGTAAAACTAAACTCACTCACTCACTCCATAGACCTTTATGATGGGTGAATATTTATGCAGGACTAATGAGTCACTCTGAAGGTCATCGGAGCAGATGGATGTCATTTAAATAGGTCAAAAGTTATGTGAAATCTAGAATGTTTCAGACTCCCTGATAATGTGTTTCAGATCATCTGAGTAACCTGATAGCAAGAATTGTTCAGACGCCCGAAGCGGAAGGGCATCTGGTAACAAAATATATTTTCAAGGTACTCTGCTTAAGTCTGGGAGTAACAACGCATGCACGCGTCGTCATATGAGTAGGAATTTTACCCAATTTTACAGCATGTCTTCCACTGTAATAATATGGTCTCTGTCATGCTCTGTGTGTTTCAGTCTGTGAGATAATATATTTGTGATGACTAGTTTGAAATCGCTGATTTATGATAAAAATCGTCCTGTTCACTGTTTACCTCATTACATGTTCTGGTGTTGCCAGGGAGAACGTGAAGCAGAAGTCTGCCCAGCTCATCTGTGAAGCATACAAGCTGATGTACAGCGCCATCTACATCCCTTCCAACGAGTACAAGGAACCACAAGGCATTGTCCCCAGAACACCAGACCAAGTCCTCAAGCTGCTGTCATAGTAACACACCTGAAGTTGAAGACTGCATGAGAAGTACCTTATCATCCAAAATGAGAAACATGGAATCTCACACTGGCTCTCTGTGTTGTGCTGTACAGACAGTCTGGACTTTCCACAACAGTGCAGGACAATAGAATATGTCATTCTATGGGCTAAAGTTTCATAAACAAAATAAAATTTTTTTATGTCTTTTCCCAAAATATTTGTAACCAATTTCACCTTGCTTCCACTCAGTCTAGATGATAATTTTAAGGTTATGTTATCATGAAATATAGGAAAGTATTTGGAATGCAATCAGCCCATATTTCATGTTAAAAGGGAAGACCCAACCCAAACATTTCCTTTTGTAAACTGGAGCCAGCTGATCAAAAGGATGAACAGGTAGTTGTGTGAATTGTCACTGTCTGAGGACAGACAGCAGGGATTTACCAGGGTTGTATATTTGGAAAGCCTGGGGGCCTGAGGTCGTGACATGGGGTCCTGAGCTTACTGTGGCCAGGTGATGGAGATATGTTTGGGTGTACAGAGTGGGAAGCTGACCTTTTGTGTATGCAAACATGCTGATGTAGTAATTGCCATACGATGCACTAACATGTGTTGTATGTAATATACATATGTAACAGTATTTATATGGTGTATATAGTGATTCTTGTGTGAAGAATGGAACCATAATAAACATATGGAAACCTGATATATGTTGTTATGATTGACATGTTGGACGACAAAGATGTACATCCACAGGATGCTGTGGTGAATTTCTTTCCGAATGCTCTATACAGAAATATTGAATCTGTATTAAAACACCCTGTAAAATATCCGGACTAGACAAACCTGTCATTGATATTATGAGAACCCAACCACACTGTCGAAATATCTTGTTTTTTCTCCCCTAGGGAACAACACTGTTGTTCTTTCCACCACGACTCTCCATTAATCTTAAGTTTGGGGCAGACACTGCAGTTCTATTCACCTGTCCATAAAAGGAACCAACGTTCTTCCTCAAACCTTGGCTGAAATAATGCTGATGTGACATAAACTTTTAACTCACTCACTCACTCACTTCTGTGACATGAAATTAAGATTACCAGAAGTGTGAAGCTGAGAATAGGTGTGCTCTTCCATCAGAACAATACCAGTCCACAAATAAATAATTGTCATGACTAATATCCCACCGTTGTTTTGAAATCCTTCTGATATGGCCCCGACAGACTTATTTCTGTTCCCAAACAGAAACTCGAAACCCATGTCGTTTCCAACGATGACGTCAGAGCAGATGAGATGAACGCTTTTGACTGCCAAGAGAAAGTCTTCTTGGAAATATGGATAAAGTCCCCTGAACACCGTTAGCAAAGTGGAAGCTGTGACATTTATAACTCATTTATCAGTTTTTCGGTTACGTCTATGTAACACTCAGAACTTATCAATTACCTTTCCCAGTTATGGTGTCTTATTAGAACGATTTATCATCTTAGATAGAATCTACTAACTCATTTTCTGTCATTTCAAAGTAGTGGTGTTCCGATTAGTTGAAATAATCGAAGATTGGTCGCAGTGACCAAACGACCAAGCTATCGATCACATTTTCTCATAATCGAACACAAACGATTTGCAATTACTGTTTTAGTGTTTGAAACACTTGAAGATGGAACATATCCTAGAAGTTGTCAGGGCTTGAAAACTTGTTTAATTCTTAGAAAACTCACTTCATTAACTGAAAAGTCATGACTGAATATTTCTTGAAGACTCCAGAAAGATAATGTTCATGATATATTACTCATCACTTTCAAGTAGCAAGTTGCATCATGTTATACATATCTACAATAACAACGTTGATAGGAAAATCTGAAAAATGACGCTGACCAATTTGTTTCGATGATTGTTCATTGGTAATGAAGCAATCATCAATTGTGAGATTTCAACCAATTCCCAACAATATTTCAAAGACGCGACTGACGTGATGAAAACAGTAATCTAATCAGTAGTCAAAACTTTCAATTTTTACTTATCCTGACTCATGATCTTTTGCTTATCTCCCTTTCCTTTTCGAATGTTAGTGGAACACTTGAATCCCTTGAAGTTCCCGAAGCGGACGTAAAAATACACTCACCCACGAGTTACCTCCCTTTTGCCCTTTTCCTGCGCAAACAGTCATGTGACCAGCCTTACTTGTCACTCTCTCCCTTTTTGCCCAAGCAGATGGTTGGGCGAGCACTGGAGTCCCTTATACGGCATTATATCCTTTTTATTTAGGTTCTATTTTTTAAAATTACGCTGTAGATGGATTTGGCAATAACTACTATGTATTATATGTAAAAAATTGTAGAAATTATTTGTATTTGTGTCTTTATTTCATCGTTATGTAACTTTGTTTACATTTCATGAAATCTTGCAGTGTTTGCAGGCACAGGTTATCCGTGGCTGATCCTCACCCCCAGTGCCCTTCGTGCATAAAACCATGTTCTTCCAGCTTGCGCTGTACTTATTGTGTTGATTTATCAAATCTTCAGGGGGCAGTCTGCTGGTAAGGGGGCAAGAAGAGATCGACTTCAACGCAGTTGACTCCGTCTCAGGCTAAGAAAAAGACGTCATCTTCTTCTACATTGCAGAAGAAAACATCTGTTACCAGATCGAAGGGTAAATCTACGCGTGCTAGTAAATCAATGCAGCAGAAATCCTTCAACGAAGAGATATTACCTCCACATGAAGTAGACGTTTTTGATGACCCCCCGTTACTTCTACCCGAAGTACCTATGAGATCAGCAACTCAATTGTCTTCTACAACTACTAGATCGTCCCCAGCAACGGTCACAGCAGGCCAGCTGTTTGATGAACTACCACCTACTTCTCAACGGAGTGAAGTTGAGGCGCAGAACTCATCAGCATTCACGAACGCTTCGTCTGCACCGCAGCAGCTTCAACCAATGCAGAACCATTTATTCGGGCGAATTTATGAGCCAATTCACCAACCAGATGATGTCCATGATGGAACGTAGGTTCGAGGAAGAAGCGAAGGCTCGGCGAAGCTTCTCATCTACCGACAGTTTGCGCAAACCTACGGACCTGTGCGAACCTACACCTCATAGAACTACGTCTCAAGACTACGTTGGCGAAAGTACACCTTTGCGAAGGTCTCCATAGTCGGACGACTCTGTCATCTTGGAAGAGGATAGAAGAGATGAGATGCCTACTCACAGTTCTACATCTGCGAACCCTCAACGTTCGAGAACATTGAAAGATCTATCTCCTACACCTAGCAGCTCTAGATCGAGATATCATATCTCTCACAGACGTTCGCGAAGTCACTCATCACGAGACAGCTCACATCTCAGAAGTTCGTGAAAGGATACATCCGGCGACAGACGTTCGCGAAGGGATAGCTCACATCACAGAGGTTCGCAAAGAGATGTATCTACAGATAGAGGTTCGCAAAGAGAGCACCCTCAAGATAGACGTTTGCATAGGGAGGAATCTTCAGATAGAGGTTCGTGAAAGGATGATGAAGGTTCGAGAAGGGATACAGGTTAGCAGATGGATGAGTCGCAGAGACCTAGCACTAATATTCAGGAGACTTTGGATCAGCAAGCAGACTTCGTCTTCCCAGACTCAGAGGTTACAGCATGGATTGCCAACGGGTTGAACTTGGAGTCTCCTAAGGATAAAGATGAAGTCTACACTTATAGGATTCGTAATGACGACTTCGACTCCGTCACTATCCCTCCGATTGAACCTTTATCCAAGGTACCCTCTAACTTACGTACAGCTTTAGCGAAAGCATCCAAGTACCAGAGTCAACATCTACTATCATTTAATGAGAAGAGATTCCCCTTACATCATATGGATCCATTTACAAAGGCGCCTGAATGGGATGATAACATCAAGTTAGTCAATGACTCCCGAAACAAGATGTATAAAGTGGAAGACAAAAAGTTATCTCAACTTGATACTGCTACAAGGAGATCCTTCTTCAGGTTGGCCAGGTCCAGAGCCATCAATGAAGCATTGATCAATAAATTCCAGAACTCAAGTTCGGAAGAGGATAGAATGATATATTCGGCCCTCATAACACAGAAGAAGGACCAATACTATTTATCAGACCATCTGGCATCTATATCTGCAGGTCTCACTTTACTACGCAGACAAGGGCTACTTGCATCCTGTTCATGGAGTGATAGATTCACCCAACCACTACTGAGAGCTCCATGGGAGGCGCCTACTATCTTTGGAGGACAAATAGAGGATGCAGCTAAGGAAGCTACGCACGACTCTAGAGAAGTTATGATTATAAAATCCATAGTTACTCTGGCCAACTTCATTCGTCATACTTCTCAAAAGTATAACAGCAAGTCCAAATATTCCGGCATACAGAAGGCAAAGGAGAAGAAGTACCCCAGCTTCAGAGGCGGCAAAGGATCTTTTCGTCGCCCATGCGGAAATTACAGAGGAAACTCAGGGAGAGGCCGCATTCCCAGAGGATCCAGAGGAATTAGACGTTGATATCAAGGTTTGGAATGACTGGAGTCTTCCACCCCCAGCCGTTCCTGTAAAACTGTCGACAGTGGGTGGACGTCTACAAAGGTACTGGAAGAATTGGTTAATACTAGAGGACGACTACGTCTCCCAAGTACTAAGAGAAGGATACAGAGTACAACTCAAAGCCACACCTCCGCTAACCCTCAGCCCAATGGTCTTCAACTATGCAGAGGAACAGGCAGACAAACTACAAGAAGCCATCGACTCACTACTTATGAGGGAGGCTTTAGAGATAATAGATCAGCATCATCTCACTCCAGGCTTCTATTCCCCAATTAATCTAGTACTCAAGAAGAACTCCAAGGAGAAGTTCAGACTGATTTACAACATGCACAAATTCAACAAAGACTATCTACTGAAACCAGAGAGGTTCAGAATGATCCACCTACCTCAACTCAGACTACTCGTCTGTCCAGCAGATTACATGGCCAGCATAGACCTGCAGGATGCGTATCTACACATCTCCATAATCCGAATCTAGAAAGTATCTACGATTCCTATTCAGAGAGCAGCACTTCCAATGGAACGTCCTACCGTTTGGAATATCTTCGACTCTGTGGCTATTCACACGAGTACCCAAGCCTATAGTCGCATATCTACATCATCGAGGTCTACGCAATGCCTTCTACTTGGATGACGGAATTCAGGTTCACCAAGATGCCAGTCAACTCAGACTATAGCTTAACTTCACAATCAAGTTGCTCACTCAACTAGGATGGCTGGTGAACCTTATGAAGTCAGAGTTGGAACCAAAACAAGATCTGCAATTTCTGGGGATAAGGTTTATCACAACACAGAATCGTATTGTCGTCCCAGAAGATCGTTGGGTCAAGATACAAGCCATGATTCCACCAGCAGTCATCTCTCCGTTAACACTACGATCATGGCAAGTTCTACTCGGTCTACTAACCTCAGCGCAGGACTTGACTCGCACAGGACGGTTACAAACTAAGACCGCTGCAACGGTTCCTGACAAAACATCTAGACAGCGTCGACCCTATCTTGCTGCCAGACAACCTCAAGAAATATCTACTGTGGTGAACGCACAGGTCGAACGTTTGCAGAGGGACCTATTTACAAGAGCCAGCCTCGACACACATCTCTATGCTGACGCCTCGATGCAAGGATGGGGTGCGCATCTCAACAATCAAGTTGCATCAGGAAGGTGGTCCAAAATAGAGCAGCATCTTCACATCAATCTGCTGGAGATGAAAGCTGTGATCAATGCCTTACAACCATGGTCGAGCTCGTTGAACAACAGAATGCTGATGGTCCAAACGGACAACTCTACAGTGGCATTCTCCATAAATCGGCAAGGATCCACAAGGTCTCCAAGCCTGCTACAGCTCACATTCCAGTTGTTCCACATCACGCAGGAAGCAAACATCTGGATAAAGGCGTGTCACATACCCGGAGCCAAGAACGTACTTGCAGACGCTCTCTCCCGACCACTGCACCCGTCACCTATGGAATGGATGCTCCATCCAGAAGCGTTCTGGCTCATCATAAGGGAAATAGGATCCCCTTGCATAGACCTGTTTGCCACGAGGTTCAACAAACAACTACAGACGTTTGTCTCACCAGTTCCAGATCCTCAAGCCTGGGCAACAGATGCACTGAGCATATCTTGGGAAGGACTAAACGCCTACGCGTTTCCACCCCCGATATTACTTCCAGAAGTACTGTTGAAGATCAAACAGACTCAGGCGCTACAACTGACTTTGGTCGCGCCCTACTGGCCAGCGAGAGTATGGTCCCTAGACCTAATAGAAGATCTCCTAAGTCCAGCAATCAAGTTACCAGATTTGCCGAACCTACTCATACATCCGCACACCAAGCAAGTCCACGGGAACCCGACAATGTTCCAGCTACACGTGTGGACCTTATCAAAACATGTTTGAAGAAAAGAGGATACTCCGCCAGGGCAGCCAAGGCAGTAACACTAGTGTTATGCAGATCTTCTCGTAACCTGTATGATGACAAATGGCTGAAGTTTGAGACTTATGCAAGGTGGAAGGGCTTCACTGCGATGAAAGCTACTCATCCTCAAGTGGCGGAATATCTGTGTCATCTTAGACAGACCAGACATCTGAAAGGTTGACATTATCTACATACCTTGCCGCCATCAGTACAGTGATTACCATGAAAACAGGCATCAAGTTGACGAAAGTACCAGAATTACTTGCTCTGCTGAGATCTTTTAAACTGGAGGACCAGCAAAAGAAGTTCAGAGCTCCAGCCTGGGATCTGAATGTAATTCTACGTCATCTTACGAGTGATGCCTACGAACCTCTAAACCAGACTACCCTCGAGCTGCTGACACAGAAGACTCTGTTCTTGCTTGCGCTAGACACGGCAGCTCGAATATCAGAGATACATGCGCTGGACTTTGGTCGAACCACATTCGACAGGGGGCAACATGCTGCAGTTCATGTAGGACTTAGAAGGGACTTCATTGCCAAGAACCAACTACATGTACCTGGTCAGCCAGATAGTCAGTTCCACGTACCAGCGCTATCTACAATCCTCGACCCAGAGGAAATAGAAGACCTATCCTTATGTCCGGTCAGAGCCCTGAAGATATATCTTCAAAAGACTGACTGACTGAGTTTAGTTTTACGCCGCTTTTAGCAATATTCCAGCAATATCACGGCGGGGGACACCAGAAATGGGCTTAACACATTGTGCCCATGTGGGGAATCGAACCCGGGTCTTCGGCGTGACGAGCCAACGCTTTAACCACTAGGCTACCCCACCGCCCCTTCAAAAGACTGAGACAAGGAGACAAAAAATCAAGCGCCTATTCATCCCATTATTAAGAGACATCAGCAGAAGTCTCAAGAACGACCATATCGTTCTGGATGAGAGCCGTCATATTGAGAGCCTATAAAGCAGCAGGACTAGAACCTCCTAGAGCTTCCAACCAACACGAAGTCAGAGCACTTGCGTCAACACTGGCTCTGCACGGAAATTGCTCTATACCAACAATTATGGAGGGCTGCTTTTGGAAGTCGGACACGGTGTTTGCCAACCACTAACTCCAAGACATAGCCACTGAAGACGTCTCAGGCATTCACCAATTTCGGCCTCTCGTTGTAGCACAGCAACTAACGGTTCATCAAAGGCGCTGAGTTTGAAAATATCACCCTTTATCACGTTGACTTCTACTAGGAAAAATTATTAGTTTGAAAGTCCATCAGCACAGTCTAGCACAGGCTAGCACGAGTGATTAAAGATCCTGTACGGGTAAAGATCTTACCTGTACGTGAAGGGGTCGCAACTCATTTATGATAAAGATCTTATCATAATCTATTGGTTGTTATAAGATATCTTGTAATAGGAAGATGCTAGTTTATCTGTAGCCACATGAATCAACATGATTCAACTTGTCTGAGATTGAAGTAAGACAAGAAAGTGGTCCCCCCCGAGTTATAACGGAAGTTGGAAAAATAGGATCACGGAAATGCCGTTTCGCAGTTCCCATGTGGGGGGGGGATACAGGAGGTATCTAAGGACAGCTGATGAATCCACGAAGTGGCTTGACCCACCACCTATCCGTCGGATTCTACAAGCAAAAGATCATGAGTCAGGATAGGTAAAAATATGTAATTTTTAAAGTAAAATTGACATTTTTATACTTATCCTGACTCATGGCGAGAAGCCCCCACTTCAGTTCGTGTGATGATGCTTCAGTATCGATTTTGTTTTGAAATATATTGGTTACCCGTGAAGAGGGCGACACGGAAATAGTGAGTGAGTTTAGTTTTACGCCTCTTTTAGCAATTTTCCAGCAGTATCACGGCGGGGACATCAGAAATGGACTTCATACATTTAAGACAGCTTTTCTTTTTGTGTCCGTTAGGACGACCTTTAGCGCTATGTGTGCTAAAGGTGCTGTCAGGCCTCGATTTGGGGAATTAGCTATAGGGAGCAAGCCTTGAAACCTTGAAACAAGAAAGGAGGCAGAGCTGTGAGATCCAGGGTTTATTCAAGCAAGTGTCCTTGCATGACATTCAATATACATCAGTTCATACATAATAATCACATACAATAATAGAAATAGTAATTAATGATATCCTAATACAGTTTATATCTAAGTCAGGTAATATAAGCAATGTGTGGTACAACAGGGTAGGTACGGTAACTGCTTACAGAAACATAATACAAATAACACAACCTATCCTTGAGTAACTACGGTACTGATAAATAACATAACCTGACGGATAAATTAATCATCAACAATAATTGCAAAGAACAAGTACTGAGTGGAGCGCCCAACAGTTTAATTACAGCATGTAGTGCCTATAGTTCATTAACTGCTGTGCGGAACGGAACGTTTAATACATCATTATTCAAATACTTATGTAAGTGAAATATCAAAATACAATGTTGGCTGTTGTAACCTATACTGTGAGCGCGTATATTATTTGATCGGCGGACTATTGTAAAATACAGAGTAACTGACCTACATATAAATTCATCTTTGCTGGAAATGATTGTATAAACTCGCGAAACTGTTTTTGTGACTAAGCTACTAGAATCTAGGCTACTGAACGGGAATCTAACCTGCATATACAGATCTAACACGCAAACATGAATGAAACTAGACAAGGACTGGGAATACACATATGTGTATCGAAACATAGAAAAGAAATATTCGTCTGTACATGAAAAACATAAAACTTGAGGAGCCCACGACGCAATGTGCATAAATAAATATCCCTGGATAGTGCCTAAGAATTATCGGTTATCTAGAACTAGCATTTACAATGATAGGTATTTAAAAAGTGCTACAATATCGTAGGAATGTTTGAAACCTAACTCTAACATATTCTAGACGATAATTACAAAGAAATAACAAGTGAAACATAAACAAGAATAAAGTTTAAATGTTTCTTACCTTGAAACAAGAAAGGAGGCAGAGCTGTGAGTTCCTGAGTTTATTCAAGCAAGTGTGCCTGAGATGGAAGAACCCAGGATTTTATACCCCACAGCTCTACTTGTTTGTCATTATCAAGTTTCTATAAAGTTGAAGTTTCCATATGCGTTATCTACCCTATGCTGACAAAGTATACTACACGGGGTAGGTGGTAAGAAGATGATTACTAGTACCTAACAAGGTTTGATTTTCTTTATGGTGTAGCCACAGTCAGTTTGCGCCAGCTGCTTAACAAAATATCTGACCATGGCATTTACGACAGGACAAAGAGGATGGCATGATGGTAATCTCGATCATGTTCAACAAAAGTTGATTTTCGATTACGACTAAGTTGGTGGTAGACATGCTCCTGCTGGGATGGGACTACTTATCTGTGCTTGACCAAGGGATGTACCCGAGAAGAAAGGCCGGAGCCGACACAGCTCAATAGCTTCATCTTTGATTAATTAGTTTAAGGTTGACATGCGGGGCTATAAACAAGATACACTATGCACTGCGACTTGCACGTATACGGATTTTCTTTGTTATGAATAATTTGTGAAAAATATAAAAATGTATGAAGAAATATATGCACTGTAATACATTGTACCCATGTGGGGAATCAAACCCGGGTCTTCGGCGAGACGAGCGAATGCTTTACCCACTTGGTTAACTCATGCAATTAAGTTGTCGTTATCCACAGCAAATTCTCAATCAGAAAGTCGAGTTACAATGGCCTAGTTCTGATCATAACATATTCACGCCCACGTTTCCCGAAACTCCCATATCGAATGCATAATGTTATACAAAACACACACATCCTTTTGATATCTATATTTGTCGTTCAGGTACTGGGCAGTATTTTGGTAGTTCACATTTTCTGCAAGGTTGGTATATATAAAAGTCCGTTTGGCTCAAAAGCGGACCGATGGATTGCAATCTAACTCGAAAACTACTAAACATATGATACTCAATGAAACGCTGATCATAATCAAAACGTCAAGTCCGTTTGGTCAACTCTGTGATTTGTTTGCTAGAATTTATGTCCTAATCAAAATTAAAAGTTGTTGCAGAATTTATGTCCTATCATTAAAATTTTGACACAGTTCACTATTTGTTACGAGGGAGGAGTGCAGAGAAAGGGACAGTCAGGTGTTAGAGAAGCACGTGCACAAGTGCCGACAAAGTTATTGATCCATTAACCTGTGCTGTGCCGTCTCCATCCTTTCTCGCACACTTGACTGTCCCTTTCTCTGCACTCCTCCCCCGTAACAAATAGTGAACTGTGTCAATATTTTAATGATAGTTTGTTAAACAACTTTATTATTTTTAGGACATAAATTCTGCAAAAACCTCACAGAGTTGGTCTGACGTTTTGATTATGATCAGTGTTTCATTGAGTATTTTATGTTTATTAGTTTTCGAGTTAGATTGCAATTCATCGGTCCGCTATTGAGCCAAACGGACTATAGAAACATTTATCGCACTGTACTGTATCAGTTTAAAGAATTTGCGAATGTGTGAAAGCATTACAAAATTTGGGACAACACAAGCCACTGTCTACTGTTCAAAGCAATATATTCAGCTGTTGACTGACGTCGGTTCTGGAATAGATTGTTTGAAAATACACCGTAGATAACATATAATACTCTCCTGCATGACATTCATTACACGTTCTGAAGCAATAACGTTTTGTTGTTGCTTTTTTAAAAAAAAAATCCTGTTGTATATGTTGTTAATCCAAGTCTGTAACTGCTCGTGTTGGTAATTATATATTCTGAATCTGATTTATTATCTATGAATAGGGAGATGAGAAACATCACTCTTTCCATGTGTTCTGTATATGCTTCAACACTGCCACTGGTCATCCACTGCAAACCTCTTCAAAACAAAGTGTTCTACGTGCATGGAAACATAGATGACACTGCAATGATGTGTGAATGAGTATGGTTTTACCCCGCTTTAGCAATATTCCAGCAATATCACGGCGGGGAACACCAGAAATGGTACCCATGTGGGGAATCGAACCCGGATCTTCGCCGTGTCGACCGAACGCCTTAACCACTAGGCTACCCCACCGCCACACACTGCAATGGTGGTAAACATTGACTTTCATTGATATCTTCGGCAAAAATACAATTAAATAAATGCACCTTTGAATCATTTATAAACACCTGCAGTTGTTTAAGAGAATAGTGCCTTGGGGTTCACACGCACGTGGTATTTGTTTAATTCAGAGCGGAATGTTCCTGTGCGTGCTGATCTTATTTCGTAGTGGTGTGCAAACAATTGTTCTCTGTGAGTTGCTTCCCTTCCCAAACCGGAAGTTTCAGAGGTCACAAGTGCTCCGAAGTCGTCAACCCAGTTCCAATAATACTCCGTTTTGATGGATAAACTTGAGACACTGGATTATATGTACACGTGGTAAGATTTATAAGGACTTTTAACAAGTAGTTTTAAAACCATTAAAAGTTATATCCATTATTAATCGCCTGCCAGTTGCGACAATTTGTAACCAGATTTTCGCTTTGTTTACTTATTTACTTCTTCGTTGACGTCTTCGTTTACACTTTTTACCGAGACAGAAAATCGAGATTTATCTGCTAGTCACCGTAGTCACCAAGAGGGAATTATTATGCACATTAGGCATCTACTCAGACGTGATAGGTTTTCAAGCGTAACAGGTCCGACTGAATTGCAGACTTGAGTCACAGGAGGCACTCTTCCACCTCTGTGTCACTGTCAAATCTGTATACAAAACTGTGATCCTTATTTGAACCATGTTGGTATCTTATGGCAACATAAATAGTCAAAGTCAGCAGTATTCCAGGTATATATTTGTTGTCTGTGAACACATCTAGACCAGGGCATCATGACAGAAAGCATAATTGCAACATACAATCAATACCATCGCATCACCATGGTATGTTATCAGCCAACTCACAAAATTTGACCAACCAGGTCCCGTTTAGTAGGCATAGCACAGTGTATTAGCTACTTGTTCTGCCTCTAAAACAAACACATCTGCCAAATCTCACCCATGACAAGAGCCTATATACTATATGGCCTATAGGCAGGGGCACTTGTTTATCTTTGTAGCCGCTAACATTCGTTACTGCATAGTACACACCCACTTCAATTTGTAATGATCTTCACATGCCTGTGGAATGATATCTTACTTTAGTGTAGTATTCTTGTATTGTATTTATCATGTTTATAGGCAACAAGAGTGTTGTCATCTTTAGTACTTGTCAGTGTGACTGTTCAAAATGAGAAAATGATGCCATGCAGTATTTGACCAACAGTTGACATGCTGCCTGTTTCAGCAGCTGATTGTAAGAACATAATCTGTGGGGATGTCTATGTCTCTCAGACAGAGAAGTAAATGCCCTATCCCCAAACTTGAAGATGTTTAGAAAAGTGATAGAAATGGTAACAATCCTTAAGTTACGCAAGCTAACATTACACAAGGTGTTAAGCTGTCTGTGAAAGGGATTTGAAATTCACACTGTCATAGCTGATGATTTGGTACCTGACTCTGAAAGTCTGTGTTTGAATCCCGGAGGGGACTCAACCCCCCAAAGTACTAGAATCTGTACTTTATGGAGAAAGTCTAATCCAAAGTTTTACATATATAACATCAGAGTTTCCAACTGGCATTGTGTATTCACGCAACAATACACATGTAATACATGTGGTGTCACCTTAGGCAAGTGAGTTTGGTCAAAATGTTCAAACTTGCCTCTGTTCACCCAGCAGAAAATGGGTACCCAGTGGGATAAGTCATGTGACTATTAACATGATTAACCTTCTAGCGCCTTACAGGCAGCTTAGGTAATCCCGTATCCAGGGTAATAATAGTCAGATTTTGTGTTAGCGCTTTGAGTATGTGCCTTGTACATGGAAAAGGCACATTATGAATTCACAATTATTATGGTTATATTACTCATGTTTGTACTTTTAATGTTGTTTAGACTTGATATCAGTGTTAAACTTAGTATGTATATCACATGTGAAGAACATTATGGTGGCAATACATTCTGCAATATGACTGATCAGTGCATAGAGATCATGACCTACTTGCCTGCATCCATGGCTAATCTCAGCCAATTCTTGACCATTGGCTGAATAGCCAGTGCCCCAAGATAAGGATAATATGCTGAAGTGATCTTAAAATGGTTAAACTTAATTGTGTTCAGTAATTATGATAATATTTTGATGGGTTAGCCTCGTGCACGAAATGATTTTGGCCATGTAAACGTACATGTTAAATTTTTACATGTTTTCTGGGATTTTCTGGGAGGAGGGTGGGGTGGGGGGAAAGAGGAGTGTGAATCTGTGATTTCATGATGATATCAGATGTCAGTTTTGAGTTTTGAATTTCATTCATCATATGCAGGCACACCTTGACACTGATTAACATGGCTAAAACACAAACATTTGCTGTTTTCAGTTGAATGTTGGACATAGATGATATATATAGGATTCCAATGTAAATGCCTTTGACAGGCAATTTGGGGGACATCATCCATGTTAAAATTTGTATTTTTAAAGGTTTCTGTATTTTACTACTTCAGAGGAGTTTTAACAGTAAAGCATTCAGTGCACTCGTGTTATTGTAACTATGGTAACACTTAATAACAATTAACCGTACCTCATGCTATTTGAGAGGAACTGTTAACCAAGTCTCCTAAGGGCACTGCAGAGCTGTATCCGTTGAGCATTCGGTGACACATATTATTATGATTATGGGTAAAACCAAACCCAGTATGCACTGCAGAGCTGTATCCTTGCTCTTATGGTTTGACCAAATTGACCAAATTGGCAAATGTCTGACACCTGTTTTGCCTTGTGTTTTGCTCCAGCATTAAGCTGAGAGTGAGACACCATGATGTGAGTGGAATGCTGTTCAAAGCAGCATTAAACCCATTCACTCATTCTGGTGATGGTGACAGTTGTTTGTTGACTGTCTCTGACCATGGTGACAGTTGTTTGTTGACAATCTCTGACCATGGAGACAGTTGTTTGTTGACTGTCTCTGACCATGGAGACAGTTGTTTGTTGCTGTCTCTGACCATGGTGTCTCTGACCATGGTGGCAGTTGTTTGTTGATTGTCTCAGTTGTTTGTTGAACTGTCTCTGACCATGGAGACAGTTGTTTGTTGCTGTCTCTGACCATGGTGACAGTTGTTTGTTGCTGTCTCTGACCATGGTGACAGTTGTTTGTTGCTGTCTCTGACCATGGTGACAGTTGTTTGTTGCTGTCTCTGACCATGGTGACAGTTGTTTGTTGCTGTCTCTGACCATGGTGACAGTTGTTTGTTGCTGTCTCTGACCATGGTGACAGTTGTTTGTTGCTGTCTCTGACCATGGTGACAGTTGTTTGTTGACTGTCTCTGACCATGGTGACAGTTGTTTGTTGACTGTCTCTGACCATGTTTGGACAATCTCTGACCATGACAGTTGTTATCTTTGTTTGTGACTGTCTCTGACCATGGTGACAGTTGTTTGTTCTCTGACCATGGAGACAGTTGTTTGTTGACTGTCTCTGACCATGGTGACAGTTGTTGTTGTTGCAGTTGTTTGTTGCTGTCTCTGACCACGGTGACAGTTGTTTGTTGACTGTCTCTGACCATGGTGACAGTTGTTTGTTGACTGTCTCTGAGCATGGTGACAGTTGTTTGTTGACTATCTCTCTGACCATGGTGACAGTTGTTTGTGTTGCTGTCTCTGACCATGGAGACAGTTGTTTGTTGCTGTCTCTGACCATGGTGACAGTTGTTTGTTGACTGTCTCTGACCATGGAGACAGTTGTTTGTTGACACTGTCTCTGACCATGGTGACAGTTGTTTGTTTGTTGATGGAGACAGTTGTTTGTCTCTGACCATGGTGACAGTTGTTTGTTGACTTTCTCTGACCATGGTGACAGTTGTTTGTTGACTTTCTCTGACCATGGTGGCAGTTGTTTGTTGATTGTCTCTGACCATGTTGACAGTTGTTTGTTGACAATCTCTGACCATGGTGGCAGTTGCTTGTTGACAATCTCTTACCATGGTGACAGTTGTTTGTTGATTGTCTGTAACCATGGTGACAGTTGTTTGTTGATGATCTCTAACCATGCTGACAAATGTTTGTTGATTGTCCCTGACCATGGTGGCAGTTGTTTGTTGATTGTCTCTGACCATGGTTACAGTTGTTTGTCATCTGTCTGTAACCATGGTGGCAGTTGTTTGTTTATTGTCTCTGACAATGCTGACAATTGTTTGTTAATTGTCTCTGACCATGGTGACAGTTGTTTGTTGATTGTCTCTGACCATTGGGACAGTTGTTTGTTGATTGTCTGTGACCATGGTGACAGTTGTTTGTTGATTGTCTGTGACCATGGTGACAGTTGTTTGTTGATTGTCTGTGACCATGGTGACAGGGACAGTTGTTTGTTTATTGTCTGTGACCATGGGGATAGTTGTTCAGTCATTGACATAGAAGTGTGACTTAGTCATCGCTGTTTCTGTCTCACAGTGACTTGCTTGCACACACACTCACTCAAAATGGCCTGTTTGTTGGGTCAGATCTCTTATCCAGTTTCTGCTCTATAAACATCTGCTGATAAATACTAGTATATGCCAGAAATGAATATTGATAAAATATTTCTCAGACCAGTGACACAAGTAGTCAAAAATGTTTTAGCTAGACTGTTCTTCTACCATGTCTACATTGTTACCAGTCTCAAACTAAAATGGGTATAATGGTTTACCCTGGCCTGTATTGAGTTGTAAGCAGAATTTTGCCTCATAAACATTGATATAATATACTTATTGAAGTGTGAAAAATTGTGTGTACATGTTGCATAAACCACACAAGAACATATATTGAAGTTATTTCTGTACTATCCACAGCTCAGACTGACTATTTGATCAGCAACACAAAAAAGAAGACAGCGATAGGAAGTCAGTAACATTGTCAATAATGCAGTTACCAATCCTACTATCACAAAACTGTAGTCGTGCCGAGCATGTGAACATAAAAACCCTCCAAAATGCTTGGTCACCCTATCATTGATCAAATGCCAGGGAATCAGTCGGAATGTCTCTATTTTCAGAAAACATAAAGGGGTGTATAAAGTAAAGATGTATTACAAAGATTTTAGGTTTCTGCTCTTTTGCATTTGTCTGTGTAATCATGGTAATATCGGTCATATGAATTGTTGTCATTGGTCACTTTGAATTCATTCAGGGGTGGTGGGGTAGCCAAATGGTTAAAGCTTTTGTTCGTCTTGCTGAAGACCCGGGTTCCATTCCCCACATGGGTATAATGTGTGAAGCCAATTTCTAGTGTCCCCGCCGTGATATTGCTGGAATATTGCTAAAAGCGGTAAAACTAAACTCACACACTCCCTCACTAAATTCATTTGGGTACTTTTTCAAGCCTTTGATAGCAAGGTACCTCCTGCCACCAGCATGTAAAATTCCACTAGCTTGAGACAACTAAATTGTGCTCAGAACAGGTTAGAAAATACTGATGGTAGACCATATTCACTACTAACATTTGTCAGGGGAATTATGTTTCCATGTAGTCCTCTGAACTAGTCTTGACAAAACCCCATAAATGTCTGAGGCTATATAAGCATATTGTCAAGATACTTTGTCAACATATGACAGCCAGGACATAATCTATGAAATAACAATACAATGATATAAAAGGTGGAAATGAAACTTGTATTTGAGTTATGTCATGTGTATGGGTTGTTTTTTTGTTGTGTGTGTAACCAGCCCGTAAAACACTGTACATCAAATAAAGATATGAATCAAAATGTCCAGTCTGCATAGTCAGAACCGTTGTCAGCATGGTCAGAGATGTAACAGACTATGGTTTCATATTGTTTCAGTGGTCCAATAAGTCAACAACACAGCGCTGTTGAGGTTTCAGTGTATTCCTCAGAACCATATTACAATACAGATGGATGATTAGTGTCAGAGACCACTCCGCTGGTAGTAATTACCAACTGGAATATTGATTGGTGTACATGCTATATGTTTCTGATACTTTGGAGCTGTCAGTCATCGAATGTTAGACCGACAAACCGATGTTATTGTAGGAGCTGAGTCTGCCGTGGACCATGTAGGCAGCACAATGACACGACAGCGAGCTTTGCTGGGTTTATTGGGCACACTACCTTGACTTTATCACAAGGGTCAGTCAGGCATTATCATTCTATTTTCAGTGTTTATGATGTCTTAGGTGCCAGTTAGATCTGTGTGTTGAAGTGTTTGTAGTGAGGCTGGTTGGTGTTACAGAGTTATACAACCCTCGTTAGACCGCTGCTGTGGACATGTAATCACCAACAGCGATGGAGTTTAATGATGATGTTTGATTGACAACAAGCTGTTAATAAGAGTCTTGTGTGTATTCTCATGTGTTACTGTATGTAAATATAGCTCTTGTTAAGTAGCCAGGTTGGATTTATGCCAGTGATGCAGTACTGATGGGATTTTGCAACCTAATTGCGTACACATTGAGAGTGGGTGCAAATTAAAGAAAAGTTTAATCTGTTACAAAATGTGTGAGTTTAAACCTGTTGAATCACAACAGGTAAATTACTTGTTACAATAGTTACATGTGACATTACTCTGTCAGTGTCATAAAAATAAATATAAGTATATTGCTTTAGCATGTTAGACATCTTGGGTTGTGCCGTGCCATTCATGACAAGTCTTCATGTATGGTGGTGTTATACTGTATCATGATAACACGTAGTGGTGGTCATGATAATAGCATGCAGTGGTGTTATACTGTATCATGATAACATGGTTATAGCATGCGTAGTGGTGTTATACTGTAACATGATAACATGGTTATAGCATGCGTAGTGGTGTTATACTGTAACATGATAACATGGTTATAGCATGCGTAGTGGTGTTATACTGTAACATGATAACATGGTTATAGCATGCGTAGTGGTGTTATACTGTAACATGATAACATGGTTATAGCATGCATAGTGGTGTTATACTGTATCATGATAACATGGTTATAGCATGCATAGTGGTGTTATACTGTATCATGATAACATGGTTATAGCATGCGATAGTGGTGTTATACTGTAACATGATAACATGGTTATAGCATCGCTTAGTAGTGGTGTAACATACATGGTTATATGCTGTTATACTGTATCATGATAACATGGTTATAGCATGCATAGTGGTGTTATACTGTATCATGCATAGTGATGATAACATGGTTATAGCACATGTAGTAGTGGTGTTATACTGTATCATGATAACATGGTTATAGTGGTGTTATAATCATGGTTATAGCATGCGTAGTGGTGTTATACTGTATCATGATAACATGGTTATAGCATGCGTAGTGGTGTTATACTGTATCATGATAACATGGTTATAGCATGCGTAGTGGTGTTATACTGTAACATGATAACATGGTTATAGCATGCATAGTGGTGTTATACTGTATCATGATAACATGGTTATAGCATGCATAGTGGTGTTATACTGTATCATGATAACATGGTTATAGCATGCGTAGTGGTGTTTATACCGTATAATAATAACATAGTCACAACAAGCATAGTGGTGTTATAGTAAACACTTATACTGTATCCTCATAACATGGTTATTGCATGCATAGTGGTGTTATACTGTATCATGATAACATGGTCATAACGCGGGTTATAGCATGCGTCGTGGTGTTATAATGTGTCATAACGTGGTCACAGTATGCATAGTGGTGTTATACTGTATCCTGATAACATGGTTGTAGCTTGCATAGTGGTGTTATGCTGTATCATAACATGGTTATAGCATGCATAGTGGTGTTTATACCGTATAATAATAACATAGTCACAACAAGCATAGTGGTGTTATAGTAAACACTTATACTGTATCCTCATAACATGGTTATTGCATGCATAGTGGTTGTATACTGTATCCGACCCCTGAAGATCTAGGGTAGAATGGGTCTTCAGCAACCCATGCTTGCCACAAAAGGCGACTATGCTTGTCGTAAGCATCCTCAATAATCTCCAGGGTATACGTTATGATCACTCTCCACTATACCCTGGATGCATCCACGGCTTGAGGCGATGATTTTATTACCTCCCTTTGCTGGCTTTTTATCCAGTCAGGTGGACTGGTCGGCTCGGAGTCAGTATAATGTGTCTGAGTGGGGTATTCATGCTTCACTGCGGCATGGTATCTCAGTGGGCTAGCACTATAAAACCGGCTTAAGTCTGGGCTAGTACAAGCAGCCGCACATACACATACACACGCATGCACGTCGTCATATGAGCGAAATATTCTCAAGCACGACGTAAAACCTAATTTCACCTTACCTCACCTGATAGGTTATCATATGCATAGTGGTGTTATATTGCATCGTGATACCATGGTCATAGCATTCATATTGTGTTTGTTGTAGTAACTTCAGGGGTGGAAATAACCCATTGCCCGACGCCCGAGTCCAGTGTTTTTTTCTGTCGGGCAAGCAAATTTGTATATCACACTGTACTGGTGTCCAGTTGACTTTCCAATGTCAATTATGTTCTTTATGTAAAAATCAACAAGAAAACAGCTGGTATAGTGGAAAAATTATCAGAGCAAGTGATTTTACATGTGCTACTGTACCGGAGTACACTAGCAATTTTAAAGTTATTTCCACCCCTGAACTTGTACATCGAGTTTGTGTATATGGAGCTGTTATATGGTACATATTTTAGCTCCTCACAGTGATGTGGGAACATGTCACTTCACCATTGTTTGACATTAGTTTGTCATAAGAACCAGGTTTATGATCAATGTAGATCCAGGTTCTGAATGATACGTCTCGGGGGTAGATTCTTGTTAGACATGTCTTTATCTTTATTACCCCGTAGTCAGCGTATGGGTAGTTGCATACTAATCTTGTACATCACACGAGTGTCGTATCGCGTTGACCTGTGCCGTAACGACTTGACCTGAGATTCTAACGATTTGATTGGATAACCGATGACCTCTCAATTAGGTCACGTTGTGACGGAACTACGTTTTCATTCATAACAAACACGTGAATTCATTCGTTCTACAACTTATATACATTGTGGGAATGTAAACATTGCGACCATTGCTGTGTCGCTGTTTAATTGTGAGTCGAACTGAGACATTATATCCGTGGAAAAACATAAACGCAATGTTTCCACCAGTGATGTTAGCCGAGTGAAGCGCCTGCAAACCAAGAAACGGGGTGATACGGAGTAGTTTACTGTATGGGGCTGTACGAGGCGATGACAACTGACATGCATCTTGACGTTGGTTACCAAGGGGACAGGCGAGAAATGGCGTAGTGACGTCATTACAGTGTGACGTCATGCAAAAAGTGTTCTACAGTAACAAATTCTTCCGCAACCTCTTTATGAAACCAGTTTCAGTTTGAAACCATAAAAATAACAAATAAACGCTGTTTTGTCAGTTTAATGCATGTAAGACGTGGGTAATAAATAAAATACCACACTCGGTCTCATTATATACGAATTATACGAAACTCGTGACCTTCCTATGGTATCTGACCGAGCGAAGGAAGAACACTCGTTTCGTATAATTCGTATGTAATGAGACCTCAGGTAGTATTCTCTATATACCATCAAGTTTCTAATCAATAAAGATTATGCATGATGTTCTTATGTTATGACATTGCAATGGAACATGCATGGTAACTGTCATGAAGATTGTGTAACAATCTGGAAATTCTGTTAGTTATGAAACTGTTTCAGATGTGCGAGGTTACTGTCCAAAGACTTCGCATTGTCTAGACAACCAGAAGGATGTGATGGAACAAGCTAACAGAGGCTAAATGTCACTGGACAGCCATGGGGGACCAAGGTAGGAAGGTCTACTATTATATGTATTAATATTCTGTAATGATGGATGGACATTCTGAACCCATTGTTGACCATGTTAGACTCAGGAATGACCCTAAGATGCTTGTCTCCGTGTTCAGGCTGTCAGTAGCTGTGATGTCTGATGTAATTTAGTTTCATCTTGAATAAGCGCTAGGGCTGGGATGATACACTATGTCATGATACGATACATATCGCGATATTTTACCTGCGATACGATATGTATCACGATACATACACCTTGAAAGAATGACACGGCATCAAAATTTAAAATGATTTATTTCAAGCTATTTGTGTTTAACAATAACACTATTGTAACAAACAAACAAGTAACTCCATCATACATGTTTAAGATAATACTGTTTTGAAAAATAGTTGTATGTATATCGTTTTGTATCGATTTTGCGATAGCTGTATCAAACTTAAATGTTGTAACAAACAAACAAGTAACTCCATCATACTTGCATATTTTTCTCTAAATAAGTACTGCAATATGCTTAAGATAATACTGATTTGAAAAAATAGTTGTAATTTTGTATAATGCATCAGGATGCATCGATGCATCAAACTTAAATGCATCAGGATGCATCGATGCATTGGCGAATCGTCCCAGCCCTAATAAACGCCATCCAGCTTTAGTTCAAAGAAATATGAGGTAGGGCATATATTTGAGGAAATATGGTAAGCATGTTTGTGGTAGTGATGTTCCAGCTGAAAACATCCTGGTTATTTTCCTGCATGTTAATACCAGTTGCTCTATTTAAACAATTTAACGGCTGACCCACATACAGCACTAGACAGAGGGAGTTGGGTGTACTGCCAGTGTTCACGAATGGTGTTTCAAAGTCACAGGACATTGGGTCTTGTAAGTTTCAGATGTCTGTCTGACCCAATGAAAATGCACAGGACCCACAGAATAAAATTAAACACACATTTCAGATTAAATATTTCTTATAATTGACATTGAAATTATTAACAAACATACGATTTATAAACAGCAAACAAGTGTCACATGTCACATAAAACAACTTCAGTCACAGTCATTGTGAAATATACAGTCAGACACTGGGGCCGGCGGGTTGTAGACTTCTGTCTGACCGTTGGCGAATCTGCCGGATTTGTCAGGGGGTCAGACGCTATTCGTGAACACTGTACTGCCACCTTCAATGTTGGTGAACAGTAATTAGGTTTGATTAATGTGGTTTGGCATGTTCTTGTCAGGGCATGGTTTAAGGAACTAGATTTAACTTGAACTTGTACATTACCATTTATGTCTTTCTTTTTGTCATTTTACACTTCTTTGATAATAAAACAAGAAAAATTGTCTAATTTGAATTCCTACGCAAAGTATTGAAAAAAAGGTGTAAATATGAGGTCAACCTAAATGGTATTAGGAACATGTTCTTATTATCTGTAAGTAACCAGAGTTTGATTATGTCACATCCAAGAAAGCATGACACTGATGAGCATGATGAGGGATGAACGATGGCACATAAACATGATAAAGCCTGTGTGTTCAAAGATCATTGTTGGGTGTTAAAGTAAAGGTTACGGTTTGTCAGACACATGTTTCACAGCAATTTGTGCAAAACCTGCTGTATTGCAGAGTGAGTGAGTGAGTTTAGTTTTACGCAGCACTCAGCAATATTCCAGCTAAATGGCGGCGGTCTGCAAATAATCGAGTCTGGACCAGACAATCCAGTGGTCAACAGCATGATCATCTATCTACGCAATTTGGGAACCAATGATGTGTCAACCCAGTCAGCGAGCCTGACCACCCGATCCTGTTAGTTGCCTCTTACGACAAGCATGGGCTACTAAAGATCAGTATTCTAACCCGGATCTTTTATGTCCTCTACTGATATAAGTTGTGTTTGTGTGTCAAGTATTTATGAACCACTTTCCTTTAAACACACCTTCTCCAGAAAAGCGTTCACTTGCAGGAAATAGATGTCATATTCAGAGGTAACTTCAACACTTTGTGTTGTGTGAAGTATATCAGGTATAGGTCCCTGTTAATTGCATGTCATCAATCTGACCTCGATCATGTACTCCGAACACTGTGACAATGTAGCTTGATACTTGCATAAATAGGAGTGGTAATTGTCGTGAAACACGTACTACATTTTAGCCCATGATTAATTGTGTTTTCAATCTGGCTGTTCAACATTATGAGAGTAGGATATGTCATACTCCCATTAATCATCTCATTTATAGAGCCTCGGCAGTGGCTGCTACAGATCCGACACGTACCGGTATTGGTGTCTGTTTCATGTGCATATACTGATCCCTATTTTCCATTATTTACCTTCTCTTGATATTTTGCCATGAGTACTCACGCACTTTGGTCAGAGAGAAAATTTCAGAAAATTGTAAATCTAGATTGTTATTTTCTAAAAAGGACCTTGGTATAATACGTGAAGTTTTTGTAATTATTAGACAAAATACACCTTATATTCCTTTTTCAAACCTTTGAACATTAAAGGTCACATGCAACCAAAAATCAAACATAATTAAAACACAATTATCACTTATTCATGACATATAATATTCATTGCTGCTTATGAAAAAACATGTAAACAAAATTATAAGCGTACAATCGCAAATCAAAAGTGCAATATTTTGTACTTGGGTTTACTTCCCTCAAAACGAGGCACCCGGGATAAAGAACCCAGTCAGAGCGGGTGGGTGTGCACTCAAGTGTAACGAAAGCTTTCCATGTCTGGTTTCTTTGCCAATGCCCTCACGGCTCATTGTGTGTGTGTATATAGAGTTTTGTAAAGACATGCTTATTTTTTTGTGTATAACATTTTGCAATCAACAGACATCATAACATGTCATGTGTACAAGTATCACACCTGCCTGTCTGTGTAAGTACATAATGTGAGACCGAACTCGGGTGCACAAGCCATAAATCAATGTGTTTTGTTTATGGTATATAGACTGATAGCTGTTAAGTTCAAATTGCATGTGGTCAGTGATTGGGTGTGTGTGTGGGTGTGTGTGTGGGGGGGTGCGGTCCATCGCGTTATTTTTCAACTTTATAGGTTGAATTTGCATTTTTGATGATTTGTATCTGTAAGTCCATACCGAAAAGTATCAGAATCTGCAAAGTTGTGTTTTACATTGAGTGTGACCTTTAAGAAAATGATCTGGTTTGCCCCCGTGTTGACCAATTGTGAATTGTGATCCATGTGAGTTACAGATACATTTGCTCAGTATTCAATAAAACATTATCACCATGGTCATTAAAGCATTGGCTCGTATTGCCAAAGACACAGGTTCGATTCCCCACATGGGTACAATGTGTGAAGCCCATTTCTGGTGTCCCCGACCATGATATTGCTGGAATATTGCCAAATTCTTGACAAGAAATATAAGGGTCCAGTTATTGAAGTAAGTATGTTCAGCTTACAATTCAGTACATTTCCATTAGATTATTTTACAGATGACCTTCATATTTCCTTAAGGACCCTAGAAACTTACCATGGACCCATAATTTTGTTGCTTGAGCAAAAATCCTGCATATGATTTGGTTTCATTTCCCATCTTTTGAATCAGGTTACCACGTGGACAATAGTAATTTACTGATATAATGTAGTTTAAAAGAATAATACAAACAGGTAAAACTTATTGGCTTTATAGAGGTCAGATGAGACTCTAAGTATGATCATGTCAGCTATCTGTTTATTGTTCTGTAAATTAAACTTTAAAGGTTTAGGATTTTGTCTTGTAGCAGTGTCCATAGATCATGTTCATAGCAATACAACAAGTAGAACTGTCAAAGGCTCTGTAACTACAAACCCGTGAAGATCCAGGTTAGAATTGATCTTGATCAGTAACCCGTGCCTGTCATAAGAGGCAACTAACGGGATCGTGTGGTCAAGCTCGCTGATTGGGTTGACACATGTCATCGTATCCATATTGCATAGATCGATGTTCATTAGTGTTGATCACTGGATTGTCTGGTCAAGACTCAAATATTTACAGACCACTGCCATATAGCTGTAATATTGATGAGTGCTGCGGGAAACTAAACTCACTTAGAAATGATGAATTAATATCCTTGAAAAATATACAAATAGGCATGATAGAATAATATGGTTAAATTCAGTGTGATAGTGATACAAGGCTTATTTATCCGGAATTCATCACTCACTCACTCTTTCACTCACTGTAACTTCAAATGATCACTGCTATTGGTTTGTACTTGTATTAAGGGACTCACTGAGCAGTCATCGGTAGAGTTGTGTCCCTTAGGCCTTCTGGACTCTTACAACCTTACTCACATATAATGCTTCCTGGTTTGTCAGCACGATACCCTTTCTCAGAGTCCCCATGGTTTTATCCAACTTACAGTGTGCAAAATTTGCGCTGGTCCTGTGGTCCCTGGCTTGGAAAAATTCATCAGAACCACTAAATTGAAAGTTTGCAGTGGCCAGTGAATTTTGTATTGATAGGTAAGTAAATCTACGAATGTTATTTCGGACCAGTGAAGTACAGACAGGACCACTAATTATTGTCCACTCACTGGTTTCTTTCCCTAAACTTATGACCAAATCACAATGTAAATTAATTTATGTCAAGCATTTATCAACAACATACTTTTTATGAACCTTTGGAAACAAACATGTCTTTTGGTGTTGTACATGCACTTCAAAGATATTCTCAAAAACATGTTTTTATCAGTGCCTATGTATCAAGTGGCTGTAACTTAGTATACAAGGTGCAAGTTTGATACTGAAATGGAAGTGACATTTGTTGTTTGATTTTGATATCGTCTGCAAGTTTCCATAAGTCAGTGAGCGTGTAGTGATATAACGGGATCATGGTTCAACACAGCGTTGACCCCATAACTCACTTCCTTCAGCACTGCGATGGGTGGCCAGTAAATTATGTTCAATGGCAAATTAAATCTTTAACAAGGGACATTCTGTAGAAAGTCCCTGAGACAGGGATATTCTATACTCAGCTAGTAGGTTGTTGTATGAAAAAGCCTATAAAAACGATAGGATGACGTCAGTAGAGATCCATAAATGCTTTTCCCCACTTGTGGAGATGTCAAGTTGAAACTGAGAGCTCTTACAAAGCTGTCAGTGATAGCAAAGGAAGGTTGCAGGGTGTGGTGAGCAGGAGTAGACAACTGTTTTCCTTGGTCCAGCTGATGTATATCATCTGTGTAAATGAGTGTGTAATGCCAACACTTACCTTCCTGTAATGACTTATTGACTAGGGATCTTCTCCCCAGAACACCCACTCAGACAGTTAATGACTTACACATGGAATACGGTCATCAATATTCTCTGTTTACTGGCTGTTACGGAGATAATGACCCAGCCATGTACATGTCGTAATGTTATCATAGTTATGATGTAAGTCAATATGTATGGATGCATCAAGTCAACATTGGTGAAAGCTTGAAGTTGATGAAGTTGCAGATGTAGTGGTAGGTAGCTCATTATTTGGTCTTTAGTGTTGTGTTTATGTTGTTTATCATGTTTATTAAGATGCTATTGATTCTTGCTAAAGCCAGCAATATTACATTATATACATCTCATTCTCATAGTTATACTACAGATCTGTTTGCAGTTATATAAGGGCACCTCCTTACAGATGAATCCTGTGCCTGCCTAATGCAAACGAAGGCTGTCGCTTTCTAAGATGGCTCGATGCATGTTTTACCACCTCTATTTCAAAATTCAGGTGGTACAAATGAAAACCAACATGTGAGACAAAACATCCTTCAATGGTATTGGTGCTTCCTTTTGTGTGTGGACGTAATGGTGCTAAGAAACAACAGAAACGATGGTGATCAGAAATGGCACAATGTAAAACATCCACCACATTTTTGTTGTGAAGTACAGAAATCATGTATGCTGGTTTGAATGATTCAGCCAACCCCAGACCTTCTTGCACAGAGGTATCAGAGCATTAAATTTGATTTAAATGAGACTTTTTACATCAATGAAGACAGATGAATGTGTGGTCCATGCAAATAAGCGGTCGTCTGTCTAGCAATAGTGCACCTTGCCAGGATGTGGCGAGGACATAGCTACATTTAAAACCCGACAGGACACAGTGCTCAGTTAATAGTCACTGACATGTCCAAATGTGATAAATCCAAGCATCAAAATATAACTTATCGATATATGTCCAGCTTGGCATTTCCATACTTATCATACTGATCATCATCAGTATTCAACAGTTGGAGGTGTGCATTATTGTTGGTATACCACAGTATGAAATAATGATAAATACTTATTGCAGTATGTTTGATATCTTACATATATTTGGTATCAATATCATACATATCTTCATCTTCATATTTGCACAAGTGATAAATATATTTCTGATTGTGGAACTAGGAAATTAGCAGCTGTTTCCAATGATATAAAATGCTAAACTAATATTGAATAGTATCGATATCTATTTCACATGCATTGTAACCATAGCAACATACAAATAATATGAAGTTTTACAACAATTGCATAGAAAGTCTGTATTATTCAGGTTCATGATATATCACAGCTGAAAGACTATGGATAATATTGTGTGCGTCACACATATTTCACAAAATGTTTGTCAGAATTCTCGTATTTCACAAGAAATAGCCATGGTCTTACATGAACTCGTACATGAGTTTCATGAAATCAGTATAACACGCATGGGAATATTTTCAGTCCTTTCTTATACCCCTTCAAGTAAATACATTGATCACAATTGCCATGTGACAAATCTACCACTGTTTAATGAGGCTAACAGTTTTCAGTTTTGACGTCTTTTCTAGTTACCCGGTATTCACACCTTATGTTACAAATTGATCTGAATGCTGTCAACAATTTAGTCCTGTCAGTGTAAACGATACACTGGTGTTCATGAAGCAACATTATAATTTTCACTATTGCACATACAAGTGGTTCATAACCCTGTGGGGAAAATGTTTCATTTCGCAGTACATGAATCATTACAATAAATTAGAATACTAAATTCTGACCAATACCCATAACCAAAATGTCTTTTTTAAAATTACTAAGTCCATGATCAAACAATGTCAAATAAGGCCCACTAATTTATTTTAGCAACATAATTAACTGTATTGAGGTAAATAAAGAATGTGTATGTGTTGACGAGTACAGTGTCACAATGAACCATTCAGAATCTTCATCCAGGTGAACAGGTAATACCTTATTAGCTTCACACCTTTGGAGCACCCAGGGTGCATATCCCCCCCAAAAAGGCAAGGACCCAAACATTTTCTCTTCTGTTAATTGGTTTAAACTGCTCCCAGTTGATCCAGGTATTGGGCCTGTTTATTGGTATGGGTGTGTGGTTTGAAGTGTGACCAATCCTCTTTACTTCTCAGTTGACTGTCCGTAACTTATGCATGAGCAGTGTCATGTGAGATGAGAAAATCTGTGTTAAATATGCCTGAGCTTCCTCCAGATAAACCAGTGTTGACAACTTCCTCAGTATAGTGCAACATTCTTACAAGTTGTAAACTTGAGTCATAAACATATCATGGAATAATTCATACGAAAATTCATTATTAATTATAACCACTACAAGCGATATATTAGGATTCAGATATTAGGAAAATATAAATATTGAATATTAGTTTCATCAGGTATCATAACAGGTTAGAGAAAGACTGCAGTCAAAATTAGTAAAACTCATATCACAGACATACTATTGAAAAAAGTATAAGTTACGGCTGCACAATTTCACAGATGTTCACGATAAATCGTAGCCTAAGGTTTCAAGGACTCAAACCTTTTAGTAAGACAAAGTAATGTCTAGACAGTTTAATTAACTGCTTTGATACAGTAAACATATCATCACCTCCATTAAAATATATTATGCAAACACTTCAAATTAGGGTCATTAAGCCATCTATTGTAACACCATAACCATCCAAGCAACATGTCAGCACAATTAGTGTCAGTTAATTAGGAAGCTTCCAGGACATGTCTCAACACAATTAATGCCAGTTGAAATAGGATTAGCAGGATTAAGTACTCTCCCTGTCTGATCATTTCATTTGTAGGACACACCCCATTTTGTATATTCTGTATTTCATTGGTTATTGTAGGTTACATCCATTTTTGTATCGGCCCCATAATCTCTTCCTTATTTCAGTTTTGATAAATAGTCACAGCTCCGATTTTTGGTCAGGAGGGTTTAGACTCCCAACACAGGTCAGCTCTAGCCCTCAGCCCAGAGGGTTGTACCGACACTCTGTGGCCACCCCATGTTATTCCATTCTTGTAAATAAAATTGTGATTAGCTTCTTGTAACTTCGGACTCTTTGCTGAGTTAATTTCCTAAGCAGACCATCACGCCAGTTAGATAAGGGGTTTCCTGGAACCTTCACTTGGACCCAAGACCCTTATCACAATAAACAGATGAGTGGGACATAGGGATGTGGCCATATCAAAATGTGTTAGACAGGATACTTGATTTATTTATTTGTTAATCATAAATGTAATTGTGAAACTATCAATATCAGTGTTATAAAGGGGTGGCCTATAAAGGGGTATAATGGAGGACAACACAACCCGAGCCAGTGGATAATAATCCTCAGTAAGGGCTGTATGTTCTCAAGGCTGTGTCAATATGATGGATAAATGCCCTTCTGTGACGGCAACGTGTTGGAGACACCAGGTAACTTGTTATATCCTTATGTAGTTCATGTCCTGTAATAAAGTTAAGGTCGTAAACTGTGTGGTGAGTTGTGGTGTCAGTTTACTCTGCGTCATGAATAAACACCCTCCGTCTCCAGTGAGTAATGTTACTGCTTCTTTATTACCATTTTCAGTTGTGTGAAAGTCCATGTGATTTCTTGTGACACTGAGACCAGTAGACTTGTTTACAATAGGCATCATTGTTGTTTCCTTATATCAGATGAACAGCAGACCTCTTTATGCATAAATATGTGGTCTATTTTGTTGTATTGTAATTCCTTCAGCAGTACAACCCTGTCAACAGGAAACTTGTTCAACAATAGACATTCACCGTGGTGATTCTGCCCCCGTTCTGGAGTAGGAAAGGAAATAATCATGCACTGTCATTATGAATTCATATTGCAATACATGTATTATGATCCGATGTACCGTATTTACCGTAATAAACATGTTGGGAACTTAAGAAAGGTGATAGGTAGGGGTCTAGGCCTGTTTTTAATTTCTAGGCCGAGGTTTAATTTACTCAATCAGTACACAAATTTAGGTTTTTTAATCATGGGCTGGTTCTAGATTACGTTCAGGACGCTGTTTTGTTAGTAATCCATGCTTAAACATTTCACCACTCACTAGTGGTTTGAAATATATTCATTTCTTTAGGACTTTCTTTGGCAATTTTGCTCAAAGTTACTTCTCTGATATTTAACAATAATTCTAAGATGCCTAGCGGTTGGAACAATCGGAAAAAAATACATTATCAGACAATAAAGGTATAGTTTTTTGATGACGTAACAACTGAATGACGTTATCCCGTTACTGCGCCATTCTAGTGTGCCCCCTCGTAGTCGAACCATTTTACGTTACGTCACAATGTAAGCGACGTCACGATGCATGTCAGTTGTCATCACCTCGTACGGCCTCCTACAGTAAACTACTCCGTTGCATCCCGTTTCTTGGTTTGCAGTTGCTTCACGCAGCTAACATCAATGGTGGAATCATTACGTTTATGTTTTATGACGGTTAAAATGTGTCAATTCGACTCACAAGTTTTCAGCGACACGTTAACGTTCGCAATGTTTACATTCCCACAATGCAATCGTGGAATGTCGCTTGACTTCTCAGCTTCATCTGGGTGTACTGATCTAAACTTACGTTGGTAGTAGAAATGTGACGTTCATATTGCCCCATATGGTTTACGTTAATGACAGATGTAATTACAATAATTCAGAGAAGATATTTAATCCGAACGTAAACCGCCATCAAACTGTTATCATTTGTTTTTTCTGGTAACGTTCGTCTTAACGTAGGGGGGCAAACACATCAATAGAACAGTGCGCCAGTTAGCCCTGTGTGAGGATTCTTAATTTAGGTCACCGACACCGTCGTTTGTTTTCTACCTTAAATTAATCGTAATTATCCTTAGAAAGTATTAAATTTGGCATCTTAGAAAAGAAATACAGTTTCTCTACCACCATGTATAGTGTAATAAAGCACACTTTCGCTCTGAACTATCATAACGTTAAAGCACTCGGACGCAAGCGTATTATAGTTAAAGTACGAGGACGTTTGCGTCCGAGTGCTTTAATGTTATGATAGTTCAGGGCGAAAGTGTGCTTTATTACACTATACATGGTGGTACTGGTAGAGCAAACTGTATTTCTTAATCGATCAATGTTTAGAGAACAATTATCGATCTCAATGATCTAAATCAAAAGTCAGGCCAAGTGGTAGGTGAGCATGGAAAGCAATAATCAAAGAGTGTCCTAAGCTGTGGTAGGTGTGAGTGTGTGAGTTTGCTCAGGGAATGTGGTAAGCATTGGTATGTGAGTGTGGTAAGCACTAGTGGGTGGTGTCTTTAAGTATTCTTGCAAGTCAGGATGTACAGAAGTACCCTTGAAGATCTGGGTTTTCAGCAACCCATGCTTGTCAAAGAAGTGACTAAGGTGATCAGGTTGTCATGCTTGCTGACTTGGTTGACACGTCATTGTATCCTAAATGAGTAGATGGATGTTCATGCTGTTGATCACTGGATTGTCTGGTCCAGACTTGATGATATACAGACTGCCACCATACAGCTGGAATATTGTTCGGTGTGGTGTGAAACAACAAACAAACAAACAAAACTGAATGGATGTGTATTTGTTTCCTTGTTAGTTATTCTGTGATTTATTTCAGATTTTAAGGTGCCCATGAGTACTCAGCAGCCCCGCAACCGTGAGTAATCTCCTACAGGGTTACCATAAGGGATGTAGAACAGGGTATAGACTTGCACAAGTCTCTAGGGTAAAAAATAATAGTTTAAATGATGATTTCTAAAAAATGATAAATAACAGACTGGGGTCGCCTATCTAGACTTGCCTCTTCGAAGGACAGAATTACTGTACATCCATGGGCTCAGCATTCAGTACATGGCTTGGAGCGTGGCGACTCTGGGTAGAGTTGGTCAACTTGATATATATTGGGTAGCTAATGATGCGGAATGAAACACTCATTTCATTGTTAGTCATGTGAGGAAGTGAGTTCTCTTAGACACCACTAGCTGCAAAGATGGTGACCATAATGAATAGTGAGCAAGCTTTTAGAAATGAAACTAAAACTGAGATCTTCAGTAACCCATGCTTGTTGTAAGAAGCAACTAACAGAATCGGGTGGTCAGGCTCGCTGACTGGGTTAACACATGTCTTCGTATCCCAATTGCGTAGATCGATGTTCATGTTGTTGATCCCTTGATTGTCTGGTCCAGACTCAATTATTTACAGACCACCGCCATATAGCTGGAATATTGCTGCGTACAGTACAGCGTAAAACTAAACTCACTCACTCACTCACTCACTGACTTAGAAATGATGAATTATTAATCCTTGAAAAATATGCAAATAGGCATGATAGAATAATATGGTTAAATTCAATGTGATACAAGGCTTATTATCCCCCGCAACGCGTTTTGCGGGGGGTATTAAAATGGACTCCTTCCAGGCGTGCGTCCGTCTGTCCGTCCGTGCACATTTGTCTTTTCCAGAGCAGAACTCTAAAACCGTTCAATATTTCTTAACCAAACTTGGCACATAGATAAATCGGGTGGAGTACTGGTGTCTTTTGGTAGTTTTGGAAATCTGAATAAAACATTTTTGGCGTTTCCATGGCAACAAGTTCGACTTAGAATGAAATTGATGGTAGTGCTCTTTTCCGGAGCAGAACTTTAAAAACCTTTCAATACTCTCCTTCCACTTTTCTATATACACACCTAAATATTTGACATAATCATAACTCGTAGACATAATCATGAAGAGTTTTTTGCCATTGCAGGGGATATTGATGACTTTGTCTTATTGTTTCATTTGGAATTCTGTGTTACATACAGGACATACTCTACTGATACATATTGCAACCAATCCAGATTTCTTGTGTTCCTGTCATAAATATGCAAGTGATTATTGTGTGGACAAGGTGAAGTAACAGAAGCACATTCCTTGCATGCTTGATACACATACCCTTCAACTCACGTTGGAAATATGTCTGCATTATACCCTGGACAATGTGGTATGGTCCAAACACAAGTTACACCCTACAAGCAGTCACATAGCCCACAATGGTCTGTCATCAGATTTATGGGTGAAATAAACCCTATATCAACATGAGTAAGCAATATCTGAAGTGGGCAATAATGATTATTCCAAGCTGGGATATGTACATCATACCGTATCATGCTGTTTGGTTATTGTTCTTCTGATTAACAAATGATACAATTTTCCAGAAACTATGATGGAGACAATCTGAACATGTGAACATGCGCTGTAACAAGATCTTTTAATTTTCTGAGTGACATGCAATTGACTAATTGGATCTAGGTCATCATTCTGAAAAGAAACACCCGTGAAGATCCTGGGTAGAATAGGTCTTCAGCAACCCATGCTTGCCACAAAAGGCGACTATGCTTGTCGTAAGAGGCGACTAACGGCATCGGGTGGTCAGGCTCGCTGACTTGGTTGACACATGCTGTTGATCACTTGATTTCTGGTCCAGACTCGAATATTTACAGACCACCGCCATATAGCTGGAATATTGCTGAGTGCGGTGTAAAACTAAACTCACTCACTCTAAAAAGAAACAAAACAGTTATTGTTATTTTCTATGTTAATATACTTCCATATCAGATTATTACCGTAATCATCATGAATAAGTACCGTGGTATGATTCCATTATGCCATCATGTTACACATAATACACTGAGAAAAGAAAAAAAAGGAATCACATGAAAGCACAAGTGTTCCTTTATTTTTTCCAAGGTTTCTTCACATTGTTGTATCACATAGCTTGTGAAGAAACCAGGAAACAAATAAAGGAACACTTGTGCTTTCATGTGATCCCTTATTTTTTCCCTCAGTATATGTCAAAATGACTTAATTTAGTCCCAAACCCTAGTAGTGTCATTGAATAGCATGCTTCATTGTGTTGTTGGAGAATGAGAATGTTTAACATGTCTGGTTCACTGATGAGACCACTGGCAATATGCTGAGTGATGCTGTATACTTCCTGACTAATTTATGAATACTGATGAGTATTTGAATCACATTTCCACGGAAACACAAACATAATTGTCAGCTTCTCTTTCCAAGTTGCTAGACTACAGTATATTTAGTAGGTTTTCATTAAAATTTTAGAACATAGGCAGGAGGCATTTGTTCAGTGGTTTATTTTATTAAAACAAGTTATTCATGGCTTCATCAGTTACTGGGTGCGATTCACATCCAAAAGGCTTGCATGTATAGTAGGAGCTGCATATTTTTGATCACGTCAAGAAATAGGAATGACAATTCTTTATGGATGATCAGCTTCTTTATTGTATATTAGCGATGTTTTGGTATACATACTTATACAGTTTTCAAGCCTCATGCTTGATAATAAGTATCAATACCGGAACATCGCTAACATTTAAGAAAGAAGTTGATCATCCATAAAGACTTGTCATTCCTATTACTTGCAACTTCTGGAATGCCTCTCAAACAGTTCAAGTCAAGAAAGAATGGCAGTTACAACAATTATTCTTAGACTATCAGCTTGGGGACAAATTGAATGTGATGCAACATGTTTGGTAGTGAGGGATAAAAATCTATTTATTAATTTAGTGTGTCCTTGCATGCCATGCATTTCTGATGAAAGCGAACTGGCTGGTAGTGTAAATCATGCAGTGATATGTAATTCTAGTGTATATTCTGTTTACTGCCTGACATGTCTTAGAGGGAATGTTGCATGTTGTTCATGTTGTGTGTTACAGCTGGAGGTCCTATTATTGAGGCGTCCCCAGACCCGGAAGAGTACAACCGTGCCCTCAAGATCATCCTTGGCACTGTTGTTGGTGTGATTGGTATTGTGGGACTCATAGCCTTGTTCTTCCTGTTATTCAAGTTCTGGAGGAGGCGCCAGGATCCCCAGCATGGTAAGTCAACATGGTCATGGCACCACCATATGTTCAATGCTTATTTATAGGGTGACATGATTGATTCCAAGAACAGTGTTCTTTGGTTACAGGATTGGATGTTTTAGGAAGCAGTCAGCAGGATTAGAATGTTTGTTTGGGCAGTCCAGAAACCTAATGCTGTGGGTTTAAATCCCCCAAATATGTTTTAAGTTTGTCAGCATAATATCCATGATCGTGAGTTTCACCAAAATGGTAGACATCTACTCTCATCCCATATTGGATCGCTCACTTTGATCATACTTTCAGCTGGTGTCTTCAGCTTGCCTGTTGATAATTTTATGTATAAACACTTGTTCCAGGGACTATTGGGCGTGAACGAGCTGCAAGTCTGCGGTCCATCTCTATTGGTAAGTCTTACACATGAAACATCAGCTTATGACACCAACATGATCTATAAGTCAAAGCTATTTCAAATTTATGAAACTATTCCAATTCCTTTGAATTTGTATAAGTGTTAAATGTGCAAGACTTGCATCCAGCCAGGCTTTCCTACCACATCAAATTGACATACCATGATACAACTGATAAGCTGCTCTCTCAACTCGATCACTTTGTAATGGGTGATGACACATGTGTTTGGTCAGTGCTGGCTTTTCACACTGAAGGCCCATGTTCAAGACGTAATGTAAATAGCAATTGGGTACAGAGTTGCCCTACTCTCATATGGCTGAAATGTTGGCAGTAGTGTAGTCAAGGCACATTTGTTAACTGTAATTCATTATTCAGATTTGCATTGTAAGCAGGAAGTTTACTTTTGTATAATCAAAGTCACAGTTGTGGTCAACACTCGGGTTCAATATGCAGAGCCCATATCTCATGGCCCTTAGTATTGCTAAAACAGTGTAATGCTACCCGCTTACTCAGATTTTATTGTTAAAGTGAGTGAGTGTAGTATTACGCCACTTTTAGCAATATTCCAGCAATATCATGGCTGGGGACATCAGAAATGGGCATCACACATTATACCCATGTGGGCAATCGAACCTGGGTCTTCGACGTGACGAGTGAACACTTTAACCTCTAGGCTACCCCACCACCCCTTTTATTGTATGAAGAATAGAAACTGTTGTTTTCTGTTTCAGATGTCAGCAACAAGCAGCTGCCAGGCGTGCTGGTCTTGTACTCCTACGACTGCCCCATGCATGAGAAGGTGGTCCAATCACTGGCAGGTTTCCTCATGGAGGTGTGCTGCTGTAACGTAGTGCTTGACCTGTTTGAGGAACAGATCATCCACGAGAGAGGTCTGGATGATTGGTTGATAGAACGGCTTCAGGAAGTTGACTACATCATGGTTGTGTGCTCTGTAGGTGCTCGATTAAGATGCTCAAAGAAACGTGTTCGATTCAAAAGTGAGACAAGTCGAACGTTGCCAGATTACTTTGCTGTTGCTGTGGATTATGTCGGTGAAAAGATGCGAGTTGAGAGGGGGAAGGGCTTGCCCATGTCGAAATTCATCACAGCATACATGGATTATTCAATGTCCAGTGATATTCCTCCACAACTTGAAACTGGGACCAAGTTCTGTCTCATGAAGGACCTGAATAAATTGTACAACCATTTACATGGCCTTGAACATGATGATAACAAGTTGGAGGCCAACTACCCAGGGGTGTCTGAGAGTAATTACCATAAGTCGGAGGTTGGTGCTGAACTGTATGTGGCAATTGAACAAGCCAAGGATTACTTCCAGAGCAACCCCAATTGGGTTGAGGACCGTTTACAGCAGGCACCACCAACACAGAGTAAGTCAAAATCTCGCCATCGACGCCACAACTCACAAGAACAACCTTTACTGGACCCAACCTGCACGGAACATGTAACACCTTCCATTACTAACTGTGTTGATGCAGCAGTTGAGGTGCACACGCTTCCGCGACGGTCTAGCGGTAAAGATGCAGGACAGGTGAACCTATTTTTGTACAGTCGCCAGAACTCCCTGCCCTCGTCACTAAGTAGCCGCCTCACCGTTCACACGTCATCGAACCAAGTGAATGTGTCAAAGAGCTATGACAGTTTCCGGAATGCAGAGAAGTTCCGTGATTCCAACTCGGTTGCCTGTGTGCTCTGTGGCAAACACTCCCATCCTGATGGCAGGTTGTCGTGTAAAGGACGCAAGTCTGAGCAGTCAGACATAGAAGTGGATCCGGAGTACAGCCAGTCAAAGAACAAAAGTAAATCAATGCCGACAGTGTGTGGCAACAGCCTGAATGGATCCCAGACAGTGCTGCACGCCGAGGTCCACAAGGACTGGGACACTGCTGGTAGAGTGTCTCCTATTTCTGACTTGCAGGAAACCGATTCCAATGGATCAGACACCTTGGAGAGGGACCTTCGGTCCATCACCATGCCTCCCACCTTTGACAATGTACATTATTCAACTTCAGCATATCTTCTGAGTGAACTTGTTCCCCTGCGAAGTCTGTCCTCCTCTGCTCTTGTGGTGTCCAACTCGGATGATCGTATCCGCCCTGTGCCGACCCTTCAGCCAGTGGAACTAGGACAGAGCGACGAGTCCTATGGGAATGGTTTCTCACTTGGTCCTGTCATCAACTTAAACCATGTCTGATTAGGGCAATTTGTGCTTCACTTTGCCAAACTCAGGGTTTGACAAATGTATTTTTATCAGATAGCGAGGATGGGAGTGTCAACAGACAGTTCACAAGTTCCACAGAAATGAGAAAACAACAATAACGTCTGTCTTGAACAGTATTTCTTATCTTTCATATAGTCATATGTTTTGAAAATATTTTGCAAATAATCAGAACATTCACATGAGAGAATAAGCATTCTATAAATTCCTTTAGGTACCTAAACCACTGGAGTTAATTATTGATTTCGACCTGAAATTGTTTTACTGGCTGTCTAGCGTGTCTAGTGGGCCAGTGTACTTGTTATAGCCTTCAGTTACATGTAATGTTATGTTTACCATGTAATAAAAGAATAAGTTTCTGCCACTTCAAACTCAACCCACTTGAATCTGTAGAGAATGGAGAAGGTGACTGTACTAGTAATGGTTGTAATTTGACTTGATTGTTGTAATATTTAAACTGGGATGTGACTGGAGATTCCATAAGGAGATGGTGGATGGTTTGTTTACACAAACACAGAATGTGTTTGTCATCAGACCAACAGAAGAAATACAAAATTATATCACCGTCTTTTTATGGAGTTACACAACTTTCAAGTCTGAAGATATAATGGAATACAAACAGCTCTGAAAATCTGTAATTGTACTCAAACACTTGACTATTGGGTTTCTTCAAAAGGCTTTACAATCAACCTGAATAACCTCAGCTTAGGAGCAACGTGAAGCACAGCTGAGATAGGGTGTTCCTGCACCAACCTCAATACAGATCAAATAGGGCCAGATTGTGATACTTAGTTTCATGATTCTCCACAGATGCTTTTCGCCTGTGTACTGTTTCTTCACTGAAGATACACAAACAATCATCTGTTTTACATATTTTTACCGTGTTTGTTTTCTCCAGACCCAAAGTGTTCTGTCTAATTTGTTCTTCCTTGTTTGTACATAAATGTCAGTTGCTTCACCTGTGTCAATATTGGACGTCAGAATATTTGTCATGTTGCTGGTCAACACAGGTTTAGAGGGAGGTTTTGGATATAGATCATTATTCCCCACCAACAAGCTTTGTGAGTTAGTTAATTTGTTCACACATGTTGACCATTTAGACGTGTTGGGGCATTGGTGCCATTTTGAATTGTATCTTTTCATTGTTTTTACATTTCTAAAGAACTAAGTTGAAAAGACACTGATGGGTTTGGTTTTATTAAATTTCTACTAAGACTGCTTTCATTTCATGATTTTTTTATATTTCTAGGTCATTCTTTCTGATACACAATTGAATTTATTTATTAAAGCAAAAGGAAACATATAATCATGTGATCATTATGTCAGAATTTCCATACGTTTTGGTCCAATACATCACCATGAAACATTCCATTTACGATTGGTGCCTTGTCACGTTTTAGATATTTCCAGTTAGTTAAATTTTCCCGCTGATTGGAGACCGATATCAGGTTAGGCCAGTGGTTACTTAATGGATGTAATCATATGCTAATGATGAAATAATAATTAGATTCAATATAAACAAAAACAACATGTTCTGCTGAGCCACAGTTTCCATCTGATTTTGATGATTTTGCATATTTACCTGGAAAGGTTAAGGTCACCATTTGGCCACCAGAGCTCTAAAGTCAAACTTCAGTGGTATCCATTCTCATGATTATCATGTCCCCATGATTACAAATATATATTTTATCAGTAATGATGAACATTGTACACCATTTTAACCATAATGTTTCATTCATGTCAAAGGTCAGTGTCACTGTAAAGATCATCAACTAGCCAGTCATGTTAGGTAACTATTTCATTTCCTAGCAGTAGATACTTTTTTCTCAGTGAAATCATAGAAGAATATTAAGTAAAGATTATCCTCTTTTCTATTTGATTATCTAACCATGAAGGTCAAGGCTTCTGTTTAAGAGTAGACTGAATTGAAAGTTTTGACTGTAACCATGATAACACAGAAGCAAGTATGTGTATGTATTCATACAAAATATAAGACATGGTCTAAGTGTGATTATGGTAAGTCAAATTTCCAGAAAATATTAAGTTCATTTCAATACAATGTTTTAATACCAATTATTACCAGTGTTGAGCAAGGATTTTAGAGACTTCTGAAATTTATTATTCAAGAAAGATTGACAGATTGTTATGCTGACCTTTGAATAGCTTTCTCATACACTGACTACCTACGAAAATTATGGTTTTAGGTTTATTTTCAAACATCAATGATACATATTTTGTGTTGACTAATGATACTGGTATTTGAATTATTCTCCAAAGGCTTGTTTTGGTTGAGCTCAAGTAAAAACCCAAAACATATTTATTGTGTTGTAGTGAAATATAGCTAGCTGATATTGTACATTCATCCAGTTTCCAATCCTTCATCATCCAGTGTATCACATCTCCATCGGTAATGATGTATAGTGTCTGTGTATCTGCCTCAAATGGTCATTCTCTGTAAGTGATACAATGCTGAAAGTAGCTGCCAAGTCAAATTTCTTTGGTTTCCCATGATTGAAACGAGATCTTATCTTATTGTATTCCTTCTCAAATAGGGAAGCAAATGCTGCCCAGTCATGGCAATTGGCTGTACAGAATGTTGTCCCTCGAGAACCCCAGAAGCCTGCGATTGAGAACCCCATAAGCCTGCGACTGGGAACCCCATAAGCCTGAGATTGGGAACCCCATAAGTCTGAGATTAGAAACTCCAGAATCCTGTGATTGGGAACCCCAGAAGCCTGCGATTGGGAACCCAAGAAGCCTGCGATGGGGAATCCCAGAGCCTGAGATTGAGACCCAAGAAACCCAAGAAGCCTGAGGGGAAACCCCAGAAGCCTCATGATTGGGAACCCCAGAAGCCTGAGATTGGGAACCCCAGAAGCCTGCGATTGGGAACCCCAGAAGCCTGCGATTGGGAACCCCAGAAGCCTGCGATTGGGAACCCCAGAAGCCTGCGATTGGGAACCCCAGAAGCCTGCGATTGGGAACCCCAGAAGCCTGAGATTGGGAACCCCAGAAGCCTGAGATTGGGAACTCCAGAAACCTGTGAGCCGTGGTTTGACTCCTGGTTGGTCCACATTATGTTTCTAGGTTTGTCAGCCCACTCCCATGCTCATGGGCTTCACCAAAGTGGATTGCAGCAAATCAGGCATTTCTGTACTGGTGGAACAACAGCCCACTCTCTATGCCATGCCATGGTACAAAGATTTATTTTCCAGGACTGTCCATGTAATATCTCAGTTGGCCGTCTCAAGCACGACATGTATATATTGATGTGGTTTGTCATTTATCTTACATACTGTAGTATACAGGTGTTTTTTTGTGTGTGTTTGTCCTTCAGATTATCACTGTTATCTATAATTATGTTGTCATCATCATCATCATCATCATCATCATCATCACACATTGTGTCAAATTGATTCCAATTTTGGGATTTAAACAAGAGAACATGCACCTCGTCAGAAAAGGAAATATACTGATTTTTAAAAACGATTAGTACTGTGTATGAGGAGTCAGATCATGATGCTGAATTCACACAAGAACCGTTATCATTAGAATATATATATCACTCAAGAACACACACAATGGGAAGGTAATAACTTCTATAACAGAATACATGAAAATATCATTGGATGTTCCTTCATTTATTTTAAGTTGCAACTTTATTCCTTCTGGGCCTTTGACCTTAGCCATCCAAGCATTGACTCGAAAATCACATTTAGAGTTTGTTTTATGTTGAATGTTGAGCAGAGCCTAGTGTGCTAGGTAAAACTGTTTAGTTTTTCAAAGGGGAACTATAACTCCTGAAGGTGTTGTTTCAAGTTCTTGTAAGTCAGGTTGGTTAAAATTGATGTTTTGTTGAAAAATAGAAAAACGATGAGAAATTCTATCATATACTATGAAGACCATACTTCTGAATAGTTAGATGTTTGCACCAGTGACCTAAAGACAATAGACAACATCGACAAGTCAGGTTGGTTTGTGTCAGTGTGATTCCATTTCACATGTTAAGAAACAACTTTTGTTGGCCTGTCCCCTATTTTTATGTTAGTTATCCATATACCTGAGTAATGACATTTTAATATGTAGACTCTTTACCTGACTGTGCTATAGTTGTATATAATTGTCCCTATATTGTTTCATATTTATATTTCATGGTATATACATCAGTATATATGTACTTACTAGAGTTTTTTACAAGCATGTTTAAGTGAAGTTTGATATTTTTCATTGTATTGTTTGATGATTTCAATGAACAGAATTGTTATTCAGATTCATAATGGATGAATTGTTATTTATATTTTTGAATTTCATCAATGTAGAATACAGTTGAATCTGTTTCAGCAAAGATTTGCATATCATTCATCTTTTCCTAGCAAAGAAAATCAAAATATATTATTGTTTTAACTTATTTTGTTTATGAATGAATTGTTTGTAGATCAAGGCTGCCTCAGAGTGATTAGCTTCAAAACCTTTTGAATGTTTTTTTCTGATGTCCCTTGTGGAGATAAGAGACAGTATGTACAGGGATGTCGTGTGTGTTCACTGGTGTATATTATTTCAAATAAAGTGAAACCTTGTCAACTGAAAGTCCATGCATATGATGAATCATTATTTATGTTTTCAAATGATATGTTTATAATGATACTTCCATATTTTTGATGGCCACCAAGGATTTGAGTGACCAATACTTGAATGTAGTGTTGAGGAGCATGTGTCAGGGCAAGATACATTTCTTGACCACGATACTGGAGATACTACTGTTGAACTGACTACTTTCAGTGTGAATGATGTATTCAGTATACAGATAAACAGATGTTTGTATATTTTGTCTATCACTTACAGATGGTGTTTCTGTTGCAGTTACTGTATTTTATGGCTTTGTGCAGTATGGCAGGATATTGGGAATAAGGACATAGGACATTAGTAATAGGGACAGAGGACAGTTGGAATAAGGACAGGACATTGGGGAATAAGGACATCAGGGAATAAGGACAGAGGACATTGGGGAATAAGGACAGAAAACATCAGGGAATAAGGGCAGAGGACATCTGGGAATAAGGACAGGACATCGGGGAATAAGGACAGGACATTGGGGAATGAGGACATCTGGGACATCTGGGAATTAGGACAGAGGGCATTGGGGAATAAGGACAGAGGGAATAACATCTGGGAATAAGGACAGAGGACATTGACAGACAGGAATCAGAGGACATCTGGGAATAAGGACAGAGGACATTGGGGAATAAGGACAGGACATCTGGGAATAAGGACAGGACATCTGGGAATAAGGACAGAGGACATTGGGAATAAGGACAGAGGACATTGGGGAATAAGGACAGAGGACATTGGGGAATAAGGACAGAGGACATCTGGGAATAAGGACAGAGGACATTGGGGAATAAGGACAGAGGACATTGATAATAAGGGCACACCCTGTAGATGTTTGGTGCACAGAAACCACAGCACAGATCTTTAGTGATGACATGTAACCTGATATTTACATGCCTATCCACTGGTACCACCAGTTGTATGTGATATAAGAACTAAATACTACAGACATACTAAATGTAACTAGAGACAATGATGTTATATTACCTGTAACTGCAATAAGATGTTCTTCCTAAACAACAATATGTTATATTATCCATAACTGCAGAAAGATGTACTACCCTGAAACAACAGTATGTTATAGTACCCCTTACTGCAATATTATGTACTACCCTTAACATCAATATGTTACATTGCCTTTAACTACAGTGAATGTACTACCTAAAACAACAATATACTAAACTACCAAATACATCAATATGTGGTTCTATTTGAAACAACAATCTGAAACAAGACGCTTATATGTTGTAAGAATTATGTTCTGCCATTCATATCCTGTTACATAACAAAATAACAGCTACGTTTCATCTGATACATCATTTCTGCAATGTTATGTAAACTGTCCTACATATGTTTTGAGAAACTTGCAAATTGGTCAAATTCTCCATTCATTAAAGCTCATTGTATTACACAGGGATAGGCATAGATTCACAAGAGAAAGTAGGTGTAACTTGTATAGCTATATGCTTTGTGGAACCATACAAAGAAAGGTATTTAAACTAGACAGTATACGAGAATTTGTACACTAGACATTAGTGGAGCTATAGGAAAATACGCTTACACTGGGAAATATGTAGGAGACTTGCACTCTGTTACGCTTTAAAGGAAACATGCAATAAAAGGAACCAGATCATGAATTCAGTTACCGGTCCTCCTCAAACACTGCATCTGCAGCACTGTCCAGTGTATGTACAATGAGTTGTTATTGTGTATATCTATATTTGCACTTGAGAAACTTGCGCCAATGTTATGTCCTAGGTTTCTTCCCCCACAGCACAAGCTAGTGCAGTACATATATGTATATATCTTGTCACAAAGTGGTCCATGTGCCTTGACATTTGAAGCTCAGTTGTTGTCATAGCTCATTAATGTCATAACATGACGATAATTAGAAAACTGTTTGTCAGTGAAATACTTTAGTCCAACTTTATTGTTATATAGTCTTTGTGCATTATGTACTAGACAGATGTCAGAGCCTGTACAAATGGTCCTTATTGTAGTTCATGTGTTGGTCCTCTGCACATCTAATACAGGACCACCTGCTTTCCCTGGCCCAGGACTGGTGTCATGGTATGTAAGTCAAAGATGTATGGCTCAAGTTTTAATATTCACCTTAACTGGTTCACCAGTACTAATGGAAAGATAAGCAGAAATTCTTACACATTACAGTGTCCTTTGGTCCATTATTATAGATAACTTGTACCTTTATACACTGGAGTGTCTTTAGGTCAGCTGACATTACTTGGTGTTCCCTGGCTCATGAGACACTATATGTTCTATTGTCAGTCAGTACATGTGTTGAGTATTGGGCCCAGCTACCTGTCTTGTGTTTCTTTGTCCATCTGACTCTATAAAGTGCTCCTTTGCCGGATTGACCTGGCTGTATTTGTTACGGATGTCTATGGTTGTGATAATACCCTGTATCCAAACGTGTATCGTTGACATGCCAGCCACATTCTCCTTGATTTATTGCCCAGTTTATGGACATGACTATCATGGCTGACCAATCTGTTCATCGGGTCTCTCAACATCAGCTTGTTTAGTTGCCACTGGTCACACCAAGTCCTGCTTTTGCTGGTCCATTATACACTGGGCATGCCTTTGAAGATGTGCTATTCATTATGCACTAAGCATTAGGCTTATGATTTAATGTTGGATATAAGGCACTATAGACCTGCTATGTTAGATTTGTTGTGTAGTATAACACACCAGGAGGCATACCCTGTGGGGTGTGTTATGATCCATTATACACAAGGCCATTATACACTGTGTATGGCGTTATGTAGCAGTCGTTATACACCAAACCTACTGTGTATGGTGTTATGTAGCTGTCATTATTCACCAAGCCTACTTTGTTGGGTGTGTTATGTAGCACTATGGTCTATAGTGTATATGTTATGAAGCTCACTTCTCTTATTTCTAGCTTTCACCAGCATGGTTAGTTGCACTGGTGAGATGGCACATTCAGATATAATCAGTTGACCAAATACAGTGTAGTTATTCTAGATTTTGGTTGGCTGGTCTATATTTTGTAGAGTGAGTATGTAGGCTGGATGTTAAAGAATTAAAATAAGTCTGCAGCAGAGTCTGTTTGACTGAGCTATAGAGTGAATGATTATATGTGTTATGTACATGGTTGAACCCTGATATATATAAAAACAACATGAGTAAATGCAAGTGCGTATAATCACATGTTAATAAATAATTACTTGTGTACCATATTTGTCTCTTGTGTTTTCCTTGTGGAGTGAGAAGTTGTCCATCCGGAGGAACTGAGAGTGAATGAGATCTGATGGTCTTATCAGCCATGTTTCAGCTGCCTTTTAGCCTTAGAAAGTCAGTTCTCTACCAGAAGAGTATTGTAACATATATTATATTTGGGTTTACACTTTCTTAGTAAAGTACAGATTCTTATACTTTGTTGGGTTGAGTCCCATCTGGATTCGAACCCACACACTCAGTATCAGGCACCTAATCACCAGCACACTAAGTCAGCCCCCTAACCTGCTCAACCATCCGGCATGGGACTCAACCCAACAAAGGTACTAGAATCTCTACTTTACTAAGAAAGTGTAATCCCAAATATAACATATGTTACATTTGACCACTTTCTAAATGGCATTGTGTAATCACAGAAGATTATTGTAAACGGTTCATTTTTCCTCAAAGTTCCTACTGGTAGTTAGTCCTTAGACAAAACTGTTTACTGTGTTTACATTTTCTGTGAGTTTTATTCAGTTCAGTCTGTAGCAAAATGTAAACGTAGAGAACATTTCAGAATTATTGACCTGAAATGTTACTTGTCAGTGAGGACAACTTTCACATATAAATAGAATGTTCTACAATAACTGACTTGTGTACCTATCGTGTGTATTATATTCACACGTTCCAAAAGACTACAACCATTCTTGTCTTCATGGTAGAATGGATACACTCCTGTTTGTTGTTGTTTTAAGTTTGAGGTCGTCAAACTGTGGAATCGATACCTTTTTTAAGATGGAAATCGATCCCTTGACAGCTGGCTCTCACGACTGCATTCTTGAAGAGTAGCTTTACCACGCAGTTAAATCCCCCTACTTGACACAAGGAAGTATTCCTGACCGTCTCCTTCACATGACGTATGACTGATTTGGTGCTGCGTAGGGCACGCTGCTCATAATGGTGTTTCCCCTTTATCATGTTCGTGAGAGCATGTGTGATATTAAAACTGTAACCCCGCTAACTTTGATCAGCCCTCTTTACGCTGGGAACAGTATGCGTTCTTCGTCCTACCGTCGATGAAGAAGAGCGTCATATACAGCAGGATATCCCCCAGACTGGGAGAAATATATATACACACAGAACGCCCCTCCTTACGTGGAGAACGGTAACATTTCCAGTAGGCAACCCACCACACGTGGACCAGTATCATTTACAGAACGCACCCTCCGCACGTGGAGGCAAGTATCATTTACAGTACATGACTTACCCACACTGAAAAAGAGTATGATTTATAGAACGCAATCGAAGACGTGGAGAATAGACGCAAATGCAATACGCCTAAAGCAGCCTAACGCATACTAGTACATGTATATAAAAAAAACCCAACTTAGTTAAGCACCCCCTGACATATCTCACGATTGAACCCTTTGGAGCATATCTGGGACATGATTGGTCGTCGTGTGCAACCAAGGGATTCTCCTGTACAGAACCTTGCCAAACTGGAAGCTGCTTTACACGATTCATGGCGTGGACTGCCTCTTCAGAAGATCAGGAGGCTGACAGGGGATATGAGGAGGAGAGTGCCCATCATAAAATCCAATCATTTTGTCGTTTTTTAAGAGTCAAAGGATCATGTTTTCCATGGTGGTCACCACGAGAGGTTTTATGTACGTGTTGGAATCCTATCATTGCAAAAATACAGGGGTGCTTAATTAAGTTTTTTTTCTGTATATTATACACCATGTGTCCTACCCCATGCCTTACTGTACCGGTCATGTGGTTGAACTGGTTTGAAGCCTGTATTTAAATAGTGATAGGGCCAATGACGCTGGCACGAAAACATCACATACGGAACATTACAAGAACATATCAATTGTATGTCATGCTATTTTGTCGGTTTTATACACTGTGCACAAAACCAAACTCTTCTTTCCCTATGCCACATCTTACCACCACTGTTCCAGAGGTCTCAACCCCCCATGCAGTTCGAGCACCTGTTTTCAGGGCAGAACACCATTACACTGCCACAAGGACTCTTCCAACAGCCACCTCTTTATGTACCCCGTATGTACTATGAACATCTGGTCTTGTTTCAAACCAACTCGTTTTGGAGCAGACTCGAACTGGTTTTCCTATACCAGCACACCATGACAGTTTCGTCGCGCATGTTCACAACTTCACACGTATACCGCCCAGTGTGCTTATTGCATGTGACGCATTGCCGCTTGTCACATTGCCAGGTTGCAATTTTTGAGTTTATGATTGCCTTTACTTACTTACTTACTTACTTACTTACTGACTTACTTACTTACATGAATGATATGCCAATGAACTCACTTTAAATGACAGCCTCCGGAACATATATTTCTCATTGAAGCATTTAGGTATGAAGTGGAGAATATAATCAGTTGGATTCAACCCGGATGGCACATTACTATGCCTTGAATGATCGTTACTAAATTATCATTACAGGGGCGGATCCAGAGGTGTTGGGGGTGCGCACCCCCTTCTCCCCGGAAAAAATTCCTGAGGATCATTTCCCGCTGACCTTTGGACTTCATGATTTATGTGCTTCGGATCCGCCCCTGTATTATCATATTATCATCATCTAAACAGCGCGCTCATTGTACTGACATGCTGCCTTGTAACAACTCCCAATCTGGTAACCATAGCAACCATCATCTATATTAAACTATGAACTGTCTTTCGGGGCACTGTCGAAGGGACACAACTCTTAAAGGTTTCGTTTAGTGTCCAAGTAAAATTAGCACACTGGAAACAGTGTATACGAATTGTTGTAAAATAGGAAAAGGACAAGAAATTCCATATCTATTAAAACGACCATTCTGTCCCGTCTCCTTTAGAACAGATGGACGGTTCTAAAAGTTGTTGTCGTCAATTCTTAGTGTCGGGATTTTCAGATTTATCTTCTTCCCTCTGATTGTTCCTTCTTTAATTGAAAATTTAACCAAGGTTCAGTTTACGACGCATCCTGTTCACCAGTCTGTTGCACAGTTTAATCATTTGTTATAATAAGCAAAACCGTTACATATTCCATATGTGCTTCTTACTGGCATTCGTCTGTTCGTCCATCTGTCCGTAATGAGTACACTTTTCATAATTACATGTTCTAAATGCCAAAATACAGCCTTCATGCCAGTTCCCTCTCTGGAAACATTGGGCATATTCTTTTCAGAAATATTATTTTATTTAGACAAAAACCTGAAGATCCTACTTAGCAATGAAAGTAGGTTTTGTTTAAAAACACGTGTAATTTTTTGGTCATGGACTTGTTAGAAACATACGGTTTGGAATCAGAATATCCAATTCGACAACCACAGCTATTATTCAACGAAGCCCTCGTAATATGTTAGCAATTACGCGTTAAAGCATGCTTTCTTGTGTTTAGCTCCGCGCTCGGCAATATTCAAGCAGTATGGAGGCTGGACCAGACAATTCCTTGATTGCTATTGTGATCTACAGTCAACACCCTTGGGGTGCGATCACTGGCGATCAGCCGAGTCACCGCGTGAGTGACAACCTGTTAGTCGTCTCTTACCATTAGACGTGGCCACAGATAGCTACGTCAGTGTTTCACTCTGGCTTTATGTGGCAGTATTGATTCTTGTTAGAATAACAATTAGTAGGGATATCTACAGTAGTTACTGTTACTCTTTTCTGGTCTTACAACACATTTACATTTTTCACGTGATTCGAAAATATAATAAGTGATGGTTACACTATATTACACTATGAGTAAGTGCACTATAGCTATCATATAAAACATATCTGTGATAGATTTTAAACAAGTTTACACGATAACCTAACGCAAAGTCCCCTCTTCCCTTTCCACAAAGTTATAAGCCCGGATGAGAATACAGCTGTGTTTTATTTGTATTAAAATCAAAGATCAGTGAAGTAAATTCTTTCCTGATAATACCGGAATACTGCCGAAAGCAGAGCACGTGCTCACTACCATTCAGACAATATAATACCATTGCGGAAAACGAAATCTGGAAAAGGGCATATTGTCTACTTCAGGTGGTTGCTTCAAATGGAATAATTCACAATTGCTTAATCTGTTTTCTACTTCATCTCTCGATGGACTTGATCCGTGGCTTTTCGACCAGACCATTCAGGATACCATCGTCGTATGTCGCAAGTCGCAGTGGCAATGAGCCAATAAATAATCATAGCGAAGCTCACAAGCGGATTACCTGGAAACACGGCGCTCTTGAAGAGTAATTTTAATCACGCCGCTACATCCTTCTACTTATCATGACGCAAGTATCCCTGATCATCTATTGGCTTTACTTATCATCTGTTCGCAACCGAGGTAATGCGCACTGCTGATTGATATAGCCACTCTATTACCTTCTACCAGCTCCTATGTTAATGCTGTAACCCCAATGTATTACTTTGATCTCCCACTGTAAGCTGGGAACATTATACATTACGCAACCTACAATAGGTGAAGGGCAGTACCATATATAAAGCGCCCCCTCCAGGAACCTGTATGCTGGCATATTGGTGGCACACCGTATGTCATCTTGGCCATTAGAGCGGAGTCATCTGAGGTCATGCTAATCATTAGAGCGGAGTCATCTGAGGTCATGCTAATCATTAGAGCGGAGTCATCTGAGGTCATGCTAATCATTAGAGCGGAGTCATCTGAGGTCATGCTAATCATTAGAGCGGAGTCATCTGAGGTTATGCTAATCATTAGAGCGGAGTCATCTGAGGTCATGCTAGGCATTAGAGCGGAGTCATCTGAGGTCATGCTAATCATTAGGCGGAGTAATCTGAGGTTATGCATCTGAGGTCATGCTAATCATTAGAGCGGAGTCATCTGAGGTCATGCTAATCATTAGAGTGGAGTCATCTGAGGTCATGCTAATCATTAGAGCGGAGTCATCTGAGGTCATGCTAATCATTAGAGCAGAGTAATCTGAGGTCATGCTAATCATTAGGCGGAGTAATCTGAGGTTATGCTAATCATTAGAGCGGAGTAATCTGAGGTCATGCTAATCATTAGAGCGGAGTAATCTGAGGTCAAGCGAGTCATTAGAGCGGAGTAATCTGAGGTTATGCTAATCATTAGAGCGGAGTAATCTGAGGTCATGCTAATCATTAGAGCGGAGTAATCTGAGGTCATTAGAGCGAGCGGAGTGCTAGTAATCTGAGGTCATGCTAATCATTAGAGCGGAGTAATCTGAGGTCATGCTAATCATTAGAGCGGAGTAATCTGAGGTTATGCTAATCATTAGAGCGGAGTAATCTGAGGAGCTAATCATTAGAGGTAATCTGAGGTCATGCTAATCATTAGAGCGGAGTAATCTGAGGTTATGCTAATCATTAGAGCATTAGAGCGGAGTAATCTGAGGTCATGCTAGTCATTAGAGCGGAGTAATCTGAGGTCATGCTAATCATTAGAGCGGAGTAATCTGAGGTCATGCTAATCATTAGAGCGGAGTAATCTGAGGTTATGCTAATCATTAGAGCGGAGTAATCTGAGGTCATGCTAATCATTAGAGCGGAGTAATCTGAGGTCATGCTAATCATTAGAGCGGAGTAATCTGAGGTCATGCTAGTCATTAGAGCATGGAGTAATCTGAGGTCATGCTAGTCATTAGAGCGGAGTAATCTGAGGTCATGCTAATCATTAGAGCGGAGCTGAGGGAGTAATCTGAATCATTAGAGCGGAGTAATCTGAGGTCATGCTAATGGAAGTAATCTGAGGTCATGTGCTAGTCATTAGAGCGAGGAGTAATCTGAGTAATCTGATCATGCTTATGCTCATTAGAGCGGAGTAATCTGAGGTCATGCTGCTAATCATTAGAGCGGAGTAATCTGAGGTCATGCTGGTCATCTGAGGTCATGCTAGTCATTAGAGCGGAGTAATCTGAGGTCATGCTAATCATTAGAGCGGAGTAATCTGAGGTCATGCTAGTCATTAGAGCGGAGTAATCTGAGGTCATGCTAGTCATTAGAGCGGAGTAATCTGAGGTCATGCTAGTCATTAGAGCGGAGTAATCTGAGGTCATGCTAGTCATTAGAGCGGAGTAATCTGAGGTCATGCTAGTCATTAGAGCGGAGTAATCTGAGGTCATGCTAATCATTAGAGCGGAGTAATCTGAGGTCATGCTAGTCATTAGAGCGGAGTAATCTGAGAGTAGGCATGCTAATCATTAGAGCGGAGTAATCTGAGGTCATGCTAATCATTAGAGCAGAGTAATCTGAGGTCATGCTGATCATTAGAGCGGAGTAATCTGAGGTCATGCTAGTCATTAGTGTGGAGTCATTTGAGGAGAAAAATTGTCAGCAGAACCCTGTCCTTTAATGCGGCGTCATCTGAGGTTATACTAGTCAGCCGTACACAGTTTTCTAATGTTATCTTTGTTATTAGCGTGAAGTCAACTGTGGTCATCTTTGTCATTAGTGTGTAGTCAATCGAGATCAGCGCATACTCAATTGAGGTCGTGAGTGCGTGGTCAGTTGAGGTCATCAATGCGTGGTCAACCGAAGTCACCAGTGCGTTGTCAACTGAGGTCATCAATGCCTGGTCAACTGAAGTAACCAGTGCGTGGTCAACCGAGGTCATCAGTGCTTGGTCAACTGAGGTCATCAGTGCGTGGTCAACTGAGATCGTCAGTGCGTACTCAGCTGAGGTCGTCAGTGTGTGGCTGTATTCTGTGGTCATGTTTATTCATCAGAGCGTAGCCACTGTTGAGGTCACGACTGTTCTGACTGAGCAAGACTTACAAAGCAATATTGCGACTGTGGGACACCAGGGAAGATTTCCTTTGAATATATCTATGCTAGCCTGTGGCCGTAGGATCATCTTAGCTGCAGGATCCTTTTGATCATTAGTGTGTTAATGAAGACTGACATGTCGACAATGGATCAAAGACAAGCGAAGACATAATTACCTGTCATGGTTAGTTTGCACAATGCTTTTCAAACTTCACCTTGTTTGTCTGCTAACTCAGGTTTATAATCTCGTTGAACTACCAAAGGACTAGGACCCGAATTACCTAGCCACAACGAGTGAACATCACACAAGGTACTAATCACTTTATCCAGCCTGTGCACCAGCTGACCACTGAAACCTGTCATTCATGATAAAACACGTGTACAACAGAGCTTTCACAGAACACTTAAACCTTGCAAAACAAGCATGAAGTACAGAGTTGGGGCAATTCGGATATCTGAGATTGGTCTGTATGAGTGAGTGAGTTGGGTTTTACGCCGCTTTCAGCAATATTCCATCAATATCAGTGGAGGACACCAGAAATGGGCGTCATACGCTGCACCCATGTCTGGAATCAAACCCGGGGGTTCTGCGTGACGGGCGCACACTTTAACCACTAGGCCACCGCCCCCGGGACTGTACTGCAATAGTGTACGATGGTTTACATTGGTCTATCGAACCCCATTTCACTGAACAATTTTTCATGACCCATCACCCCACCCAGAAAAACATGAAATATGCTTTCATCACCACTCCCAACCACCCTAACAACGACCATACCATCAGTTCACAATGTTCAAATTATTAATGGTGCTATTTGGAGAAAATACAACTGTAGACAGTCTAACAAATGTAGAGCAGATGACTCCTGGGCCTGACACGCGCACGCACTGTCGCTTTATTTTGTCGATTGATACACATGTCTTCATAGATATCTAAATTTTCAAATCACATACCAACATGTCCCAAAAGAACAAACATTGTCTGAGCTCATGTTTTGCATGAATACAATTCTTACCTGCGAGTTGCAGATAATGTGACGGTCCCCTTGTTGAATATACGTCACGTCTGCTTACATTCAATGAGTCTCGAATGAAGGCGCAACAAAAACTCGTGCAACGGAAGTGAGCTGCTATTGGTTCAACTCGTAACCATGACAGCACGTGTCATGCTGACGAACACCTGCATGAAATATACATCTCTTCAAACTTCATTATTGACGAAAACGACTATTAATTCATTTTTTTATTCTCATAAACCACCTTGGTGGTACAAGAGCATATATTGTAAACATATATACAAATACAAATTCAAATTCAAGATGGCAGAAAACAACATATTTACATTTTTTTCTGACAAGAGGTGAGGTGAGGTGAAATTGGGTTTAACGTCGTGCTTGAGAATATTTCGCTCATATGACGACGTGCATGCGTGTGTATGTGTATGTGCGGCTGCTTGTACTAGCCCAGACTTAAGCTGGTTTTATAGTGCTAGCCCACTGAGATACCATGCCGCAGTGAAGCATGAATACCCCACTCAGACACATTATACTGACTCCGAGCCGACCAGTCCTTGTTGTACCCATTAATGCCGAGCGCCAGGCAGGGATGATAGATGTACGATATATTTTGATAGATTTACTATGTCTCGAGATGTTTTTACAGATAATTTTTTCGTGAACTATGTTTCGTTGGGAAAAGACTGACTGACTGACTGAGTTTGGTTTTACGCCGCTTTTAGCAATATTCCAGCAACATCACGGCGGGGGACACCAGAAATGGGCTTCACACATTGTACCCATGTGGGGATACGAACCCGGGTCTTCGGCGTGACGAGCCAACGCTTTAACCACTAGGCTACCCCACTGCCCCGTTGGGAAAAGAGGTTAAATGGGTGGGTAAATATTGTTTCCTCAAAGTATCTAATGCTTTCATGCAATGAAAAATATAATGATATTCATCTGCGATGCTTTTAGAAGTGCATAGTTGACACGTTGGAATATTATACCAGCGGCCCGTCTCAATAGGTAAACTATGGTGACATGTTCTAAATCTCAATAATGGTAAAGAAATACGTTTTGGAACAAGGAGATATACATCAAAATTAGGAAATGGCTTCAGGTGCTGATAGTAAATTCTTCTGGGACTAGAAATAATGTCATTGTGAAAGTTTTGGGTAAATGGATGAGTGGGACATATACATTCCTGCGCTGAAAACGGGCGATTTGCTTTTCCACAGTGAGAGGAGGCGTCTTACGGGCTCGTTTCAAAGTACTTTTGTCATTTCTAAATCTCCAAATCTCTCTCACATTTCATCTGACCACCTCCATGGTGTAGTGGATAGTGGAGAAAAGAAGGTGGGTAGTTCGATTCCCTGGTCTCGTCATAACAATACATGTTAGAAGATGGTACTTCATATTCTAAACCTGCCTGTATAATTACTGAATGCGATTTAGTATTATAAAAATCCACAAAAACATTTTCACGTGTTAAAATTCTGTATTAAAAAGCAGAATCCCGAGGCACTCATCACAAACACATGTAAGAGAAAAAAACAACATCAGTGCCAGTCTCAAGCTGTCTTCACCTTTCTATCTTTGTAGTTAACATGTAAATATCATTCTATCTTTTTAAATCTCCAGACTTAAAAGCCGTGGATGCTACTTCCACTTCACCCAGGCGGTTTGGCGGCAGGTTTCAGAGAAAGGCCTTGTGAAAACCTACAAGGACAACCGTGCCTTCAACACCCACGTGCGACGTGCTGCAGCACTCCCCCTCCTCCCAGTGGATCAGATCCAAGATGCCTGGATGGAAGTATTGAACCAGTCTCCCGACGTTGACGGAATCGGCCAGTTCAACGACTACATCACATCTACATGGGTTGACTACGACGCAAGATTCCCACCTCGCATTTGGAATCAACATGGAAACACTGGGCCAAGAACAAACAATCACTTGGAGGATTCCACCTTGGATTTAAGAAGCTGGTTCAGAAGCACCACCCGAACATTTACGAGTTTGTGATCACAATGAAGAAGCTCGAGACAACAAACAGAGTGGCCAGAAGACAGATTGAGCATGGAGCAGCTGTCCGCCCAAGATCCAGACTCTACAAGAACCTGGACAGCCGCCTGCACAGACTGCAGCAGCAACTCAATTCGCCCACATCTTCAAAATAGGAGAGTCCATTCTTCAGTCATAGGTATGACACAAGTTGATCATTATGTAATCCCTAACCAATATGTTGTTTTAAAACTGTGGGCGAGATGGGATGTGGGCGAATAGAGAACATGCCAAATAGAAGTGTCTAGCAAGTCAGCTTTCAGACTAAAAACCCGTTATTTCTGCATGAATTGAATTAGTGGCCACACACGCATAGTTCAAAATAGTCAGGTTACTACAGGTGTAACTTGTGTGTAGGCCCACTTCACAGATCTTTACAAAATAAGCAACTACGTATGTGAAGGCTAGATTATCATATGTAAATAAGTTGGTAGACATCGATCTGTAATTAGAGGTCACAGGCTCTATCAAGTACTTCATATTGGGATATACTAGGAATTTCCTTGAAGAATTTCTACATATTCTTTCTCAGAATGCTCTTTAAATGTTCATATCATGAAGTTTATTCATCTACTTGTAATTGTGTAGACAATAATTTGAACGTCTATAGCTAAATAGTACAGAATGTATACGTAAATGATCTTTTTGAAAACACATACATAATTAAAGAAGAAATATATAGCCATATGTTACAAACTGTCTAAAGATAATTGTCCAGTAAAACTGGCCTTTTGATGCATCTGATTTCGCACCACAAAGCATCTTAAATGTCCTATCTGAAAAGAAATCAAATGTCTTTGCTCTACACAATTCGTTTTATTACACCCAAGCACTGGTTAAGATTTCCAACAACGACTTATGCACAAATGATAAAAACACAAATTACATCAGAAATACAATAAAGCGCCAAGCTCGATGCAACGAAATAATGCTTCTATCTGGATGTACATTCAGAGAAGTAACAAGAGGGATATCTAATTGATCTTCCTTAATTCGATGAATTACTAATCTATTGTGTTAAAGACCGTTAATACAATTCCTGTGATCAGATCTCCACCAAAAAAGGGATACAAGGAAACATCTATCCACTTGGGACTCACATATTATCCATCCATCAATTTCCTCCTCACTACATTCAACAACTAGCTGCTCGCAAAGGCATCCTTGTATGTTCACCGTGCACCATCGGAAAGAAAATATACTAGTATACAGACGGATGAAATACATATTAAAGCACACTGCATAGTGCATTCAGCCTATGACAAAAAATAGATCTTGAAAAGGTGCTCTGATCGAGAATTTCTTTCAACTTGATCAACGCTGTAAGTCTTGAATAAGGGAACAACTACAAATCGAATCAATAGAGGAATATGTTCAATGATGATTGTAAGATATGACTGGGGTGATTTGAAATACAACATAAGCACGTCTTTTATGATGTCAGGATTTGGGGTGACAGAAAACCTCTCCACAAGTCTGTCTGGCAAGGAACTCTACTTTCCAGTCGTTGGTGTCTATATTTCTCAGTCTTTGTTGCACAGTCGAGCCTCTTCTGCCAGGTTTTCAAAGAGATACGTACAGCCCAAAAGAAGTTTCGTGAAGGTTACAAGTTACAACATACAGAAAGTCCTCGGTATAGTTTTCAAACTGATTCTGGTAGACACGTTGTGGACTTTTCTAAATTGGACGGACTGGCGATTCCAGATAGTGCACAGTCGACATAACCGCAAAATTAAAGATGCTTTACGGAATTCAGGTAAATTGTTAACCGCTTTTCAGGCAAAATCGTTTGGATTATCATACTGAAGGCTGCTTGAGTTGGAGTATTGTTAGATATGTGACGACCTCCTTCTCCCGAGAGCGGACAAGTCTAGCGGATTCATTGTGTTTTTATATGTGAGATTACTGTATACTGTTTTAAGCAGTTGTGCTATTGTTCATAATTAAAATGCTCACATGTTTAATGACAAAGTATTGAAATGAATGTTGTAAATTTCTTAGTCAAATGGACGATATTTGACTTACAAGCAGGAAAGAGCTCTGAATTTTAACACTGTGACTAGAAATAACAAATCAGAAATGATAAGCTGGAATTCAAGAGAAAGTTAATGTTTTTAGATTTCTATTCAAGAAACAAGATGTAACAAATTTGAATACTTGAGGGAGTTAAGGTAATCAGTTGTCTGAATGACATAATATGTACATGGTCGAAGAATGATATAATACATGGTCACACAAACTGGGCGGGTTGACTTGCCTTTGCATGTGTTTGTGAAGGACATCATCGATGGGGCAGGACGCCCCTAATTCTTTCACCAACACCTGGTACCATCACTGTTTCACAGTGATTCATAAATACAGGCTCATAATCTAGACTGAATCACACCATGGTCTGTCTTAAGTTGACATTTGTATTTATTCATGCAAACAGAAATCAGTGTTTATAATTTCTATTTAAGATCCGTGATACGTCTTCTGACAAAAGTAAGGTTGATACTTTAACCTGTTGATGTTATACGGCCGGCTCTCAGGATTCAAGTAATATCACTGAGTGTACAAATCCTTGTGACAGCTGGACTGGTGTTCGCAACCGAAGAATATTGAGAAAAACAGTTGTATAAGAAATGCAAAAGCAAAACGCCTGTTATTCAGGTACCTTAATGTTACATTGAGGCAGGGTTTGAGAAGTTCGATAATGCTTGAACAATTCTTCAACATCAAAGACATTTACTTTGTGCCAGAATGCATGGAAGGGAAAAACACATCCAAGGGCCACTTTCTTCCATGTGTTATCTCAACAAGGCAGTCATCATGCGCTGGTATTGATATCCCGCCACACGGAGCTACTCCGTAGTCTGTCTGTAAACACAGGATCTTTAATTGAAACGGCGTTTTCTGGAAATTGTGCAACGGTTATAAACATTCCGAAAACGTCGGTTAGGGAATTACAGCTTAACCGACGCACAATGAAGGTTATACTTTATGTTGATTCTAGAGGCGAACGTTTATGGCAAGTCTCAATAAAGTGCAGAGATTTGCTTCTGTCTTGGATCTCTTGGATTGTAACGCATGTCAAGGTGACGCTGGTTGTAGTTGTTTAAGGGTTTGGTGTAATCGGCAAGACCTTACACAGCAGCTTTCGTAATTGCTCTTCAAACAGAATAAACGTACGACCATATGAAAAACATATATCACAGTTTCATCAAAATCAGACAGTTTAATTGGAATCAATACCGCTCTGAGGACAGCTTCATAGGATGTTGCGTTTAGTGAACCTTTGGCAAGATTTAGACGACCAATCTAAATAAATGATGCATGGGTTATTGAGCCAATCATATTTTCGCTTCCTCCACACATTCAGCTTCATTTGTTTACCCCCTAAAATGTCAGTTCTAACCAATCAAAATCCCAGTTGTACTATATTGCTCCATATTGGGTGTAGATGCGTAGAGAATATCTACAATCATATAATGATGTGAATTGTATCATTTCAATTCGTAACATTTTCGACTGATTTCGTTTTCATTCCGAAATCGTATATGGTTGTCCGAACCTTTCGTTCATTCGTTTCAGATTTACAAGCCTCGACGTTGATTAGTTGATTAGTCAGATCAACACACGTGACCTATATGGAGGTAACTTCAGATTTTCACACAGAGAGGTCTTGTGTCGCTGTAAAATATCTCATTATAATGACTTTATATCTCTATTGAGTTTCCTTATATTGTAACACCAACACTATGTAACGGTTGTGTTGTATGTGAATGCACACGTGACTTGGGACAACAAGGGCATAAAACCTATATACATGACGTATATATGCACGTTCTATAAGTGTAAGAAGATCAAGAACAACTGATACTCTTTTAGGGGAATGTGGCAGATTTCTCATATATTTATACAGTTAAATTTTCTATTTTTTCTTATTGGTTAAACGTTTTATCCATGCAATCATGTCATCGCTACCTATTGAAAACACATCAAATGATAATATAATTTTGACCAAAATGCTGAAAATGGAAACCAAAATAATTAGGCTACTCTGTTAAAACTCACACTTTATAAATTAGGACTTGGTTCTGCATGGATTGAACAAAGAGCAGGAAACAAAGCCTTATTCCTGACACTTGTACTCCAGAGATGTAAAGACTGTTTGCAACAGTACTGAAGCGCACGGACTTCTTTTGTATAAACGTTAGGTCAGTAAGAACATCATTAGACCCGTTCCGTTGTTGTTATTATGATTTTAGGTTTTACAAAGGAACATTTCATGCAGTTGAACATGTATGTAAATACTGCAGTCGTAATACTGCTGGAGATGAATATCCTGATTTTTCCTCAGGGTTGAGACTGTACTACATACCACCAAACTTTACTAACTGTACATCCAAGCAAACCTTTTGTATGCGAAACAGGAACAGTTATGTAGCCTTGCATTGTTCGTTCACCATCATTGTAACCCTTGTAAAGCCGACGGCCAACAATTCAGAGAAATAAATCACTTGAATATGATTTTTAGACCAGGTAATGTTGCGGGCATTCATCCCGAGTGCGTCAAGGAGCTGGTGTTTACAGTCGCCATGTTCCCCCCTGAGTGTCAGATAAGGCATAACCCATGTCACCAGCGTCTGGTTGGGTGTTAATATTGAGCTGCGATGGCTGACTTTGAACACTACGGTTGCCTTGGCGCTGGTAGGTTGACGCTAATCTGAAAAGTGAGATGTATTCTGGAGCACTGTGATCCCAGAGCTGCTTTGTCTGCTGACACAGTGGAAGTAAGTGGACCAGGACTGTAGTATCCGAGTAAATGT